>NC_141694.1:618230009-619553693 GCF_964263255.1 Lissotriton vulgaris | reverse complement strand
GTGTACAAGGGGTGGAAAAGCATGGCCTGTGTTCCTTGTGCGTGTTTCTTGGTTGTTGCAATACCGGCGGATGATCAATAGGTATGGCCATTGTTTCAGATGGGTATGTGAGGCTAATTGCTTCTTTTGGATGGGTTTCCGCTTGTTTGCTTGTTACTCTTAGCGTTGTATTCCATGGGTTTGCGTTGGCTGTTATTGGCCCAGAAGGTGCCTGTTTTGTGACTTACACGCAGTTCTGTACCTCCTTGGCTGTCTTCCTCCAACTGGAGCGGTCTATGGGCGATGCGGCCTGTTTCCCCTCTGTGAGCCGTGAATCCCAATTTGACCTAGCTTTGTTTCCTGTGCATTCTCCACTATGCCCATTGCTTAGGTTCTTGGTAGTTGCTTTTCCCATTGTATCTGCTGACATTTGGTCATCCGAGCATTCTAAGCATCTTGTCCTAATGGGAGGTATTGCTTATAAGTAAACTCCCATGCTATCCTATGGGACAGATAGCCTTTCCATAGTGGAAAATTAAACACACTGTAATTCACTAGCAGGACATGTCACACACACCAGTACATGTCCTACCTTTAATATACACGGTACCCTGCCCACAGGGGTACCTTGGGCTTACCTTAGGGGTGACTTGCATGTAAGAGAAGTAAAGATTAGGGCCTGGGAAGTTGGTGCACTTGCCAGGTCGACATGGCAGTTACAAACTGCATGCAGACACCGCAGTGGCAGATCTGAAACCCTTTTTAGGGCAGCTTGGGTGAGTGGCACAATCAGTACTGCAGGCCCACCAGCAGCATTTGATTTATAGGCCCTGGCACCCCCAGTGCACTTTACTTACTAGTAAATCAAACATGCCAATCATGGAAACACCAATCCATAATACAATTTACAATAGGAGCACTTCCACTTTAACACTGAACAGCAGTGAGAAAGTGCGCAGAGACACTAAACCAGTAAAACAGGGTCAAAACTAGGAGGTAAGAAAGGAAAAAAACAGGGAAACATGCCAAAAGACTCCAGGTCTAACGGAGGCATTTATGGTTGTCGATAGTGAGGAGAACCAGTTTCTAGAAAATGTTGTCAGAAGGAGTCCTTATGCCTAAAAAGTTTGATAAGAGGGTCTCGGCATCAAAAAAAGTGAAGACCTCTGCTCTAGAGAGAGGTACTACTGGAAAGGGGACACTCTCCCTTTCCAACTGTGCCTCCCATGAGCATATCGGTGCTCAGGGAGCTGAACTGTAACCCAGAGTGCCAATCAAACTGAAAGCAGCCGGAGGCTTTAAGGTCCTGCTGCTTTTCTTTGAATTTTCAGCTCCCACTGCATGTTGTGCTTTATATCTCGGGCTGCTCTTTGCAGCCCAAATGGGAATCCATCTGGTGCAAGTACCAGGGGGGTTTCCTGCCCTTAGTGTGAAGATGTAATGTTCTCCGTCATACATAGGTATTGTAGAGGATGTAAATGTCACGTTGCCTGACTTAAGGGCTTAATTTAACAACAGACAAACAAAGCTGCAGAGTGCTCAAAACTCATGGTTACTGCTCACATCTTGCTATGCCCCTCAGCGTCCAAGGTATTAAAAATGCTATTCCATTTCTTTCATATGTCTTTTATATTGCTCCAAAGAAAACAAGCATTGGCATAGTCAATAGGTTTCGCCTTTGGGACCTTATAAGTGTTTAGTTATCCAGCACAATATCCTCGGTGCAACAAAATCAACTCTTGCATGGCTAAACACTTATAAGGTCCCAAAGGCGAGACCTATTGGCTATGTCAATGCTGGTCTTCACAAGGAGAGAGGGGCAGCCAGTCCCTCCGGGTGGCCCCCTTTTATGGGACTAATGGTTGAACTGGGAGGCTGAGGGTCTTGAGGGGTGAGAAGGACAAACATCATGTGCCTTCTGAAGTGTTATTTTTCCGCCTCCTGAGCCCCCGCTGGGGGACACACATGCGTCAAAGGGAACCCTGTGGGGGTACAGTTGTCTGTTGACTCCACTGGATAGCACCATACCCCACCCCTGCCATCTGTGTGCTGGAAGCACAGAGAACTGGGCACCACTTGGCCCTTCGCCAGGCGCATATGTAATGGCCGCTACAGTCCACAGCACTTAGAAGTCTGCACTGTGATTTAAAGTGCTACAAGAAAACATATAAAGCGCTATAGTGAAACGATGCTGAAGGATACTCCCCTCCCTCTCCCCGAAACACTGCTAACTCTGCCTTCTATGTGCATCGTGGCACCCTTATGGCAGTAACTACCCCTTCACCCCTCCCTTGGGCGGCGCCACAGAACATTTCGAAGAATCCTCACTATTTGTTAACACTTAAAGCTTCAGGCAGGGGGGCACATCCATACTGGAGGGGGATAAGGAAGCTTATCCTAGAGGCTCTGTTGACTGTATCTAGGGTGGAGGGCTTGCACGGGCCCAGCTGTGAAATTAACATTACATACGCTTGCGTATTATGGCCCAGTAATGTATTCTCGGGGTTCTGGCGCTTTTCACAGGGGGAGGGGCTGAAGCCTTTTGAGCCCAATGGGCGTTGCGCACCTGTACATACATGTATATTGCATGTTGTATTAGTTCACTGCTGGTAGCAGGCTGCTGGTGCTCGGTATCCAGAGCGTCCAGAAGGTGCAGTCGAGAGGAAATGGGCAATAAAAGCAGCGCGGGCCGTCCAAGGAACACACAGAGGTGACGGCTGGCGGACCATTACTGGGCAGTAATTGCACCCAGCGATGTTTGTTGTTTTCCCTCCACCCCCAGTAAATGCCACTTAATTATCTACATCTGGCGATAAGCGGTGTTCATTCAAAGTGTAAAAACACACGCATTTTGTCATCTCCACGAAAGAGGTCTGTCACTCCCCAGGCGATAGGCTGTCGAATGAAGGATGAATGGCTGAGTTGTACCCTCCAGCCCTCCAACTTTTGGCCTTCATTTTGTACGCAGGTTTCAATAAACCCCTGGTGTGCCTCATTTTACTGTGTAGTGTGTATTCATTAATTATGCATGAAGTGTCCAAACACAGCGCGTGGAGTCCATACATGTTCAAGGTAAGCACACCTGCCCCTTCCGTATAACGAGTCGCCATAGCGTGTACTGTTTAACCGTTATCAAATATTCAGCAGTTTCCCAGCCCCAGACTTTGATTTTTTGGGTTCCTATTCGTTATTTTTGTGTGTCTCACATGTAGCCCGTCCACGGTGTGTCCTGAGTGAAAGTGAAAGCGCTGCGTTTGGAGGAAAAGTGCACCAGGGCCAGTGCAACCACCATCTGTTTCCAATTACCACGACAGAGAGACGCGGGCACGATAATTGAAAACAGATGGCGCCGCTGCTCACCCCTGAGACACATAGGCTATGGGAGGGAACATTTAAAGATAAGGCAGGACA
This sequence comes from Lissotriton vulgaris, assembly GCF_964263255.1. Lineage (NCBI taxonomy): Eukaryota > Metazoa > Chordata > Amphibia > Caudata > Salamandridae > Lissotriton > Lissotriton vulgaris. The sequence goes on along the minus strand of NC_141694.1, from coordinate 619,550,303 downwards.
TAGCCGAGCCTTTGGTCATTTGCGAGCTTTCTTTTGTGGAAGCCTTACGCAAATGTCCAATCAAATGTGTGGCCGAAAAATAAAAACATGAGGAAAAGATGTGCGAGATGGAAGTCCTTACTAGAAGCGTCGCAGAGCGGCGCATGCGCGCTGGCTCAGGCAAGACCTAAAAAGGAGCAAAGTGTTCAGAAGTAGATTTAAAGGAGCCAGTGGAAACCACTCACATGCAACTGTTTCTGGTAAATACATGGGCTTTATCAAGGTCACATGACTTCATTGATAGCCTACATACACACACACACAACTAGATTCTTTTCAGGTGCCTTCCAATACGTGCTAAATTAAATATTCCACTTAATACAAGAATTGTTCATTAAAGTGCATTATGGGATATAGAGCTGAAGTTTGATCTTTGTATTCCAATAATATATTTGTGTAACATAAAAGCGGAAAATAGCCGAATTTTGTTTGTGAAGAACTTCAGACCACATTTCCTATGTATCCAGCACGTATATAAAATAATGGCTTCAAAAGGCTGTATTTCAGTACAAAAAAATACTTGACACTGAGCGCACGACTTATTTATAAAAGGATCACCTTCCACCTTTGCATTTGTCTGTTTAATAGGCATAATCAGAAATTACACGATTCTAAATAGTACTCATTTTAGTGATCCTAAAGATCTAATGCAAGTTGTAAATGACAGCAGGCAAGATGGCAGAGAATAACAATTATGGCTTTCAAAAAATAGGCTACGGTTTCATCAGAAGGTCATTCTTAGCTTCTGAGAACAGCGGGTTTCTTTAATGCATAACCAAGGTATCAAAATAGAAGTATGCACAGTACCTTTAACATCTCCGGTGCATTGTGAAGCGCACAATTTTCAACCACTACAAAGGCGTTTTTGCAAGTAGTCCGGGCCATCTTAACTGTGATGAAGTATTTGAGCCCACCCACAATCTTAAAAAGAAGAAAAAAAATAATCACGAAGACTGTCTCGCTGAGGAGAGAAGCCGATATGTATACATTTAATGGCACAAAAACGGTTAGAAATGTTCATCTATCCAGCAGGGCTAATGACATGTATGCAACTGCATTGCTACTCACATGAAAATACGTTACACAAATATTCAACATACTTGTTTAATTAAAAGAAGAAGAAAGCAGCAGTATAAATCGTATCTCAGACCACACAGAGAAGTGAGATTGTTTCCTGTGGATTGTACACGTTGAGGCTTTTGAAGATGTTAAAGCGAAGAAAGCGTTTTAAGATTTCAAGGTGCATAAGAACTGCAAGAATGAATAGCCGAATTTAACTGGCAAGGGCTCACACATATTAAACATACAATTGCAATTAACTGAGGACTTTCCATCAATGTAAAGTTGATTTTTAAATGCTAAAGTTGTTTTTTATTGGAGAGACAACAGAAAATCTATATATTTCAATTCCTGGCAATACACGTCAATAGATGTCAATACCTATCAAAACAGAAGTAGTCACAATTTATAATACAGAGGTTCTGAGAAAAAAGTATCACACAATGTAGTAAGGCAATTAGAGTAGCACCTGTGACAATAATGAAGGTGAGTTTATACAGATAATACAAAATAATGGGACGAGAAAAGAAAGCAAAACCCGAGAAAGAAAACCGGATAAGGGGAGGGAACAAGGAAGGAAGGAATAAATCACACTCAAAAAGAAGCAGGGCCTGTTACTGGTGTGGGATAATTTTTACTGAGGGTTGATTTTTATTTAGGTAAAACTCTAATTTTGACTAAAATAGACGGGACGATTTGGTACTGAATTTACTGTTGTGTGTAATGTTGTCCGCACTTTTGGTTAAACATATGCAGGCCCACCGGGAATGATATGAGATGTTGTGGTTTTTCCAATTTGTAAGGATGGTTTTAATGCAGATAGTGAGTAACGAATCTAGGGGACAAAGGTCCCAAATGTCAAGATTGCGATTAAGTGTAATTGTCAATGGACCTAGGTGTAATGTCATGGAGCCCATGCATATCGAGTGACCACACAGACACAGTTGGTTACTTAGTAGAACAGGGCTCCGTGTGCCCAGCCCTTTTATTATCAGGGGCATATGTCCTGTGACGCCTGTGCTGGATGGGTGAGGGGTTGGGCGTGAGCCATCCCACAGGGAGTGGCTGGCGACAGAACAACTAGAACAGTGACCAGCAGGTTACTACACTAGGGAGATTATTATATGGTTCAAAGCAAGAGGTATAAATGTAATGTATGGTCTCTTCAAGTTTCTTCCAGCCAGGCTTAATATGTTCGCAGCAGAAGAGTAGATGGTCTATGTTAGAACTGGGGGTCTCTATTTGGCTGAGGTAGGTACCTTAGTCCAAAATAACCCCTGCACACCCCCTGGTAGCTTGGCATGAGCAGCCAGGCATATCTCCAAGGCAATGTGTAAAGTATTTGCAACCACACTTACAGTAACACAGTTATATCACCACAAATGGACACCACACTGGTTTCATAAAACTAACGGTATTTTTATAAAAAGGAATACGATGACACCAAATGATAGAAATCCAACATATGCGTATTTGTAATATTTTGCTTTGCCGGTAATTAGGCAAACAATCACTTGTAGGTTCTTGAAGTATTAATGAGCAATCCAAGATCTCTAATGCCGTCCTAATGCAAAGCAATGCAGTTCGTAATGTAGTAATAAAAACGTCCTTAATGCAAGAATCAGGCAGTTCGCAATGCAGGAATCAGGGGGTTCGCAATGCAGGAATCAGGGGGTTCGCAATGCAGGAATCAGGGGGTTCGCAATGCAGGAATCAGGGGGTTCACAATGCAGGAATCAGGGGGTTCACAATGCAGGAATCAGGGGGTTCGTAATGCAAGAATAACGTGGTAAGCCAATCTGCGCGGTCAACTCGGGCACCACTAGGCCCCAACAGCAGAGAAAACTGTCGTAATCTTAAAGGGGTGGCCCGGAACTGCTGGGCAGGTACGGGCCACTCGGGAACTTGGCGTGTCTAACGCGCTGCAGCGGAAGAGAGATCGGAGCACCCCTGTACTCCTCCTACACTCCTCCCCAGGCCACACACGCTTGCGGCTTCCGACTGCAGTCAAAGCCTTACCTGGGGGGGGGGGGGGGGGCGGCGCTTCCTAGCTCTCTCTTTCTGCTCGGCGGACGTCCTGCTGGGCGATCCTGATCACTTTGCAGCTCTGTTGCTAGGCGAGGCTGTAGCCAGACGGATTACAGCACTGCCTTCTCCTTCGTTGACTTTCTTGGGCAGAATCCTTTCGACGAACATCGATCATGATCCCTTTCACCTTGTAGCTTCCGTAGCATCAAGAAATCCTTTAGCACGTTGCAGCTCAGGCCGGCGGCGACGATCTTTACTCGCAGCCTCAGTTATGATGAAGGCTCGGGCGCCAAACAGTAATGCAGCAGCGTGGACAACGTTTCACGCTGCGGGGCAATATAGTCACAGGATACTTCGTAAGCAGCACCACTGACCACACAGCAGTCTCAGGCGTGCAAAAAGCACACGCACACAGCGTGGCTGAGACAAAGTATTTAGTTTCAAGTAAGCCTTTAGCATGTTGCGGCTCGGGTCGGCAGCTGCGATCTCTACTCACAGCCTCAGTTATGATGACGGCTCGGGCCACAAACAGCAATGCAGCAGCATGGACGTTGTTTCACGCTGCGGGGCAATATGGTCCCGGGGCACCTCGTAAACAGCACTACAGACCGCACAGCAGTCTCAGGCATGCAAAAAGCCCATGCACACAGCGCAGCTGAGACACACTAGAAAACTTTTATGTTCCTGAGTTTCCACAACAGGGGACAAGCTCTGGTCAGGCCCTTGGAGACAAGTTACTTCAGGAAACAGCACACAGCACAGTCATCTCAAGCAGGGGGACACAGCACACAGCAAAGTCCCTTGTCCTCTCCTCAGTCAAATCAGCAAACTGCAGGACCGCCCCAGAACACACAGCAAGGGCAGTCCTTCTCTTCAGTCTCTTCAGCTGTTTTTCTTTGGCAGAGGTTTCTCTTGATCACAAAGTAGTTTCTTTTTTTTCAGTATGGATTTCAGTCTTGAGTTCAGGGGTTTTAGCTCTTACATTTATACCCCTAAATGTCTCTGAGGTTTTTGTGTTCAGGGGGCTCTGACCCCGGTCCAAACCAGGGGTGGGCGTCTTCCTGCCAGTGCACCCCCTCTTCCTTTGATATTCAGGGTCAGGGGCCCGGACGCTCAGCAGGAGGTGGAGCCATCCTCCGGGGCAGCAACACAGCCCTCTTCACATCCACATCAAACGCAGGCCAGCCTGTTGCGGTCTCACCTACTCCTCCCTGGGGTCATGACACTTCCCAGACCCTGTCATATCCAAACCCAGACAGGCAATACACAACCAGGCAGCGGTACAGAGGATGGTTTAAGACAAGAAACCAGCCACTTCCAAAAGCGTGGTTACTAAACACACATATACACTATAGGGATGTCTGATGGGCATGAAAAGGGAAGGCAAGGTCTGGCAATTGGGTACACTTGCCAGGACAACAAGGCAGTTAATAAACTGTGCGCAGGCACTGCAATGTCAGGCCTGAGATCTCTTCTTAGGGCTACTAGTGTGGGTGGCACAATTAGTACTGCAGGCCCACTAGTAGCATTTGCATTACCAGCCCTGGCACACATAGAGCACATTACTAGTAAGGCAAACATACCAATTATGGAAAACCAATTACCATAACACTTTATACAGGGAGCACTTGCACTTTGACAATTGTCAGTAGTGGCAAAGAGCTCAAAGCATCTAAATCGGCAACATAATGTCAGAAAAAGGTCTAGGAGGAAGGCAAATTTTTTAAGGAACTTTACCCAAAAAGGGCCAAGTCCAACAGTCTAAATTACTAGGGGATTGATCGCAGTGCCAGCAGGAATAGGAGTCTTTTAGTCCAAGTCTCAGCAGGAGACCAAAAAGCTCTATTGACGGTCCAGTATTTACATTGGTAAAGTATGGGTTGAATTTTTGAGTGAATTAGAAAGTACCAGATTTAATCCCAAGTAGAAGCCGAGGGTAGAACTGATAGAATGGAAAGAGCAAGATTCCACCCATTTATTTTGAACAATTTCTTTGTTTGGGCTGTTGGGTTTATATTATTATAGAAGTAGGATGGGGCTTATTTTCCACAGATTCAAGTAATTTGGTAGTAGGTAAAGTTTGGCAAACCAAAACCTCCTTTATATGTATGAATCCCGTAGTTTCCATAAAGATATTCTAGCATGTTTGCCTTTCCATATAAATTCAGAAACTAAAACGTTAATGGATTTGTGGAAACAGTCTGTGAGCTTCACAGAGAACATACTCAAAATTAAATTAATTTGAGGAGCAATCATCATTTTAACCATCTTGATACCCTCCACAATGAGTGCCCACAAGTCTACTACTTTTTCTTTAAGACAGTAGGGTACTACTTTTAATATGAGTTTTCCTTAATAAAATTCATGAATTCAATACCTAGGTATTTTAGTTTGGATGGTTGGCATTTCAGGTTAGCTTGATGAGCCAAGTGTTGAAGGCAAAGCATATGCCTAGGTATTTTAGTTTGGATGGTTGGCATTTCAGGTTAGCTTGATGAGCCAAGTGTTGAAGGCAAAGCATATGCATCAATGTAAAGTTATATGTACTGAAATGCACCAGAAACAGTTGGGTTGAAAAAATCTAATATAAATTAACAGTCAAATTTAGACTAGAACTTCCCAAAACACGGCACCTCAATTGTTATAGGATTCACCACAATGTTTTTTTAAAATTACCCACAATTGAGGTTTACTCTTTCCTCAGTCTGATTACTTCAGGCTCCCTTCCATTGATGTGTTGGGGCCTTCACTGTATTAGCTAATCAGGAAAGATGGGCTCTGTCTACCAATATAACCTGCACATATGTTAACCTTAGGCTTATACAGTTTTAAAAGGGTGATCAATACAATTTTAGAAGGGGACTTGAAGCCCCGCCCTTGATTCCTATTGGCTTGCGTCATAGTGCATTGTAAGCGCAGGCTTCTCATTGTAAAGGAGGCTTCTTAGTCCCTCCTGGTTACCGCCCTGTCCACTTTTGGCCCGCCCACCCGGACTGGATCTTTTACGTGCGGCGTGATACGGTCTCCTTTAACTGGTCCGTACGTACTCTTCTCCACCATACTTGACCCGGCTCGCAGTCTTGTTAGGTTGTTCAAACGTTGTGCTGTTCAACCTGTGAACACGCGGTCTTTTGTCATGCGTTTTACTGTTGGTTCAGGTTCTGCTGTCATCGTCTCGGTCGTCGGGTCCGTAATAGAGCCAAGTTGTTATGAGGTTAGTCGGGACCTCTTCCCCACATGCCCCGGGATATATTTCCCTCCGTCATGGGGATGGCCTGCTGCTCGGCGAAGAGCCATGGCTGGTTCTTAACAAATGTTAACTTTATTGATTGTATTATTTACTTTTAGTGCGTGCACGCCACTGGTTTAACCTGGCGCACAGTTCATGGGCCACGCGCATACATTTTATGCACACAACGCCGCGCTTGTTGTTTATTTACTGGTCCCGTAGCCGCACTCGAGCTTTGCTGTAAACATTGTAAGCTAAAGCGCGGGTGCTGCGGTTGCTTAAACACTAAAGAAAGAAAAAATATATCTTTCTCCATTTCTTGACTTTTTAAGCCATTGCCGCACCCGCGCTTTAGCTTACGATGTTTACATTTAAAGCATGAGTGCGGCTATGGGATCAGTAAATGAACAAGCACCTTTAGCTAGTCCAGTTTTTTTTTTTAAATCAACAATGTGCATGATGGGATTTTAAAACGATCTAATTTTAAAATAAAAACAAATATCCCAGAATGCAGGTGCCTCGCATAATTCGGGCCACTTCGTAGCCATGCAATGGACTGGTGTCAATTGGATGGCAGTAAAAAGTCAGTGCTGACTTTTCAGTGAAAGAATTAAAAATGCTGGCATTTGCCTTTACAGTTACTCTATTATAATTACGGGCCTATGAATCCCAGCATGCTTAGTGCTGATGGCAAAAACAAATTGATAAGACACACTCATAGATGTATATTCCTACTCTATTTCTACTACGAAGATGTTTGCTACCATAGTTTGTGGACCTGTTGTGATTGACATCTCCTCCTGAGGCGTGAGCCGGGAAGTTGCTGTATTTTGTGTTCTGATTTACTTTACTTTGCATGCTTTTATTAGCTGTTCATCCGGCTTTTTAATCTCACTTGTTTTAGCTTGAATACGAAGCTCATCCACTGTTCTGATTCTACATTTAATGTGATTTCCTCGGCTTGACTGAAAAGCGGTGGTTATATCCTCCCTTCGCCCCCCTTGCTGCTCGCTTGTTTGAAAATCGTTTCCTCCGTCCCCAAGACTCTCACCTACCTCAGCCGATCTTAACGCTGAGTTAGCGCTGTCTTGGGTGGCCGGAATTACTCCCGCGACCATCTTTGATTGGGGTAGCCTTCGAAGGCACCCGATTGGCCAGTATAAAAGGACATTACTGGATTGGTTCTCTAACCTTTTGTGATTGACATCCCCTCCTGAGGCGTGAGCCGGGAGGTTGCTGTATTTTGTGTTCTGATTTACTTTACTTTGCACGCTTTTATTAGCTGTTCATCCAGCTTTTTAATCTCACATGTTTTTGCTTGAATACGAAGCTCATCCACTGTTCTGATTCTGCATTTAATGTGATTTCCTCCGCTTGACTAAAAAGCGGTGGTTATATCCTCCCCTCGCCCCCCTTGCTGCTCGCTTGTTTGAAAATTGTTTCCTCCGTCCCCAAGACTCTCACCTACCTTAGCCGATCCTAACGCTGAGTTAGCGCTGTCTTGGGTGGGCGGAATTACTCCTGCGGCCATCTTTGATTGGGGTAGCCTTCGAAGACACCCAATTGGCCAGTATAAAAACGGAAGGCTATGCCTCCGCGCAGCGGACACGATCAGCGGACGCGCCGGAACTGTGCTGGAGTCGTGCCAGAGTCCTGCCCGTCTGCGCCCGTCAGCGACCAGACTGCGACCACAGACGCAGGTATTCTTACTCTCAGTAATCCCCCCCCCGCCTATGACAGTGCCACGCTCAAGTCCCTGAAGCCCCGACATTGTATTCTACCTTCGATCACACCCACGGATGTTAGCCCCCTTTTACCTCTTATAAAATGTTCCTCAGAACACCCTGACGACCTAAAGCATAACTGCCTTTTCCTGCAAACAACCCCGAACTTGGCACGATTAAAAGCTGGTTTGTTAAATTGCCGTTCCCTAGTAAAACATTCCCATGATATTGCCCACACTTTGGAAGAGGACAAATGGGATCTGTTGTTTCTTACCAAGACTTGGTTAGGAGATGATACTAATCCTGCGTTACACTTAGCCATCCCCTCCTGCTATAGTATATTGTGTGCTAATAGACAGTGCTCACATCCTGGGGGCGGTGTTGCCATCATAAACAGATCCCACTGGACCATTTCCTCTTTCCCCTACAATCAATTGGAACGCATTGAAGCACTCCCTTTTTGTATCAAAACAGCGCCTAACTTTACCTTCTCTGGTCTTTTGGTTTACCGTCCCCCCAATTCTAAAATATCTCATCTCCCTGCATTCCTAGACTATGTTCTACAAGCCACACTGCGATACGCCAGTTTCACTCTCCTTGGGGACTTTAATCTCCACGTTGACAATACCTTGGATTCTACCTCCCTTAATTTTCTGTCCACCTTTTCAGATGGAGGACTAAACCAACTTATTAGTTGCCCTACACATAAAGCGGGCCACACCCTCGATCTGATCTGCACCAACTTGGACGGTCTGGCCATTTGTGATCCTGTTCCAGTGATCTGGTCGGATCACCTTCTTGTCCCTTTTTCGTTTTCTTGGCATCGGTCAAACTACAGGGCAGAAATTGGAGCAAGATCTCCCCTGACAGCCTTGCGTCTCATCTCCAACCTACTGACCTCTTAGATACGAGTTCTGATCTAGATACTCGCTTGACCAACTTTAACGGTCGGATCTCCTCCGTAAATCGACCTTCTTGCCCCAACCAGGCCCATTAAAACCTACCGCTCCGCTCCATCTGCCCCATGGTACTCCAATGACCTCCGAAAACTCAAATCAGAAGGTAAACGCCTCGAGAGACGTTGGAGAATAACCTATTCACCTAATCGCAAATCTCTCTATAAGTCTGCCTTGAAAAATTATAGGAAAAAGATCATTGAACATAAAATAATTTTTCTTGAAGAAAAAATCAACCGTTCACAAGGCTCATCTAGGGAAATATTTGATACAGTCAGATCTTTTACGGATCCCTTGGCTTTAAAACTCCCTCCAGTGGTGTCGCAGACTCTTTGCGATAGCCTTTCTGATTTTTTTTAGAATAAAGTAGTCACCATTTACGATTCCTTTCCCAGTAACACCCAGGTAAACAAAAGTTCCATTAACTCTCCTATCTCTGGTCCTGGATGTACCTTCTCCAACTTTTCAGAAATTACTCTGGAACAATCTCTTATGGAACTTCTAAAAAGCAAATCCGGCTCTCCTCTTGACCCTTGGCCTGCTAAGCAATACAAGTCCTTAGCACCCATTCTTAATCACACCTTGAATGGGATCTGGAATGACTCGCTACAGATGGTATTATTCCCAGATTCCTGGAAGCATGCGCGACTAGTCCCCATAATCAAGAAAGCCAACGCCGACCCGAGCGAACCCTCCAACTACAGGCCAATTTCTCTTTTACCAGCCCCCGCTAAAGTGCTCGAAAGACTCGCTCAGCAACAATTAGAGGGTTTTTTAGAAACATCAGGTGCCTACCATGACTCTCAGCACGGTTTTAGGCCAGGATACAGCACTGAGTCTGCACTAATCGAAATGGCAGATGCAGTACGATGGAGGTTGGACGAGGGATCAAGAGCGGTGTTGGTGCTGCTGGACCGGTCAGCAGCATTCGACACCGTCTCCCACCCCCTCCTCCTAGACCGCCTCCAATCTAAGGGTATCCAGGGCACGGCCTTAAAATGGATCTCATCTTTTTTGTCCAACCGTACGCAGGAAGTGTTAACTCCCCCATTCACCTCAGATAGCCGCCCGCTTCGGTGGGGAGTCCCTCAAGGCTCCTCGCTGAGCCGCCTTCTATTTAATGTTTATTTTTCACCCCTTTTCGATATCGCCCAAACTGGAATAAAGGCCACCTCTTACGCCGATGATATTCAACTTTTGTTTTCATTCAATAGCATTACCCCCACAACCTTTGATCCCCTAAAAAACTGCCTCCGCACAATCGCTCAGTGGATGGACAACAATTTTTTAAGGCTAAACGCAGGAAAAACAGAGGTACTCTTCTTCCACCAGCCGTCTCCACTTGACCCCAACATCTGGTGGCCTATTGATTTGAGTGCTCCCCCTCTGCCTTAAGACTCTGTGAAAAATTTAGGGGTTAGATGGGACTCCAACCTCACACTCCACCATCAAGCCCACACAGTCTCCACTGCATGCTTCGCCAAGATCAGAATGGTAAAATAGTTTATCCACTTCTTGCCCAGCAACACCAGAAAGATTGTAGTCCAGGCGTTGATTACTTCGCACCTGGACTACGCCAACGGCCTGTATACTGGCCTGTCTGTGGGTCTCTGTCATCGCCTCTAGACAGTCCAGAATGCTGCAGTCCGACTGGTTGGTGGTATCCCCTTACGGGAGCACATTTCGCCCCACCGTCGTAGACTTCATTGGCTGCCGATACATAAAAGGGCAGAATTCAAGGCTCTGGTACTGGCTCACCGTGCATTGAGAGGCAAGGGCTCTGCCTATCTTTCCACCGGTTTGATTCCTTATAACAACATTAGGACTCTTCGTTCCTCCTCAAAAAATCTCCTCACTGTTCCCAGATTTAGGAAAACTCGCTCACGCGGGAAAACTTTCCAAGTGTTGACCTCGGCCCTCTGGAACAGGCTACCAAATGCCATTCGGTTGATTCAGGACGAACAACCTTTCCGGAGAGCCCTAAAAACTCACCTGTTTGTCTTCTTAATAACATCTTAGCCAGCATGAGATCACACAGGAGCGCCGGGACACCCCGTTGGGGTATCTGTGCGCGATATCAAAATACACTAAATAAATAAATAAATAAATAAAAATATTCAACAGTGGCGCGCTCTGCAGCTTAGTAGCGTGTTACTTGTGCTATGTGTAGCAAGCTTGCGATGTGTCCTTCTTGTATTGCATGCTGAATTAATTTAAATTTCAAAGATCTCTTGACATAAAGGAATTTTGGTGCTGCCCCCAACTATGGAAGCAAAAAAGCATTTAAGATGTGCTCCGAGATGGTTGTTCCTCTATAACAAAATATGGATTTCACAAGTGCCTAGAAGCAATGCGGTGTGCGCTATACAAACATACAGCAAACAAAAACAAGCATTGAAATCGAGCATGAAATAAAAGTAAGCAAGATAGATTTTAGCGCATACAAATTGGAGCGGTTTATTGACATAATAGGTTGTATTTCAAGAGGCTAGAGCTGCGCATTTTAGGAGAAATCATCTATACACCTGTATGACTGGGAGAGAGAAAGGCTGTAATCCTTGGTTAATATTTGCACTAGCCCAGTCACAAAACAGACTCCTTCACAGCCCAGCCCCTGAGGCAGCTCCTCCCTGTCATCAGTCGTACACAAGCATTTGCCATGCGAGAGGTCTCGCATTAACAAGAGTTTGAGCTATTGGCATTGGTTTGATAGAGGGCGGGCATACACCAGACGACAGGGATGCACTTCTAAACTAAGTGGGGGACCATGGGAGAAAATAGTGAGTTAAAAGGCCATTAAAGGTGTCAGCTTAAATTTAATAGTGCTGGCATCTATATGTTAGTTTAAAATAAGGTGATCGGTGTAATGGGGATATTATTGTCCCCCCATCGCTGTCAATGAGGTCAACATGTATCTGCCTGTAGGCCTAGTCGGGTCCGCGGCATTCATCAGGACCGTTACAACAAAAAAGAAGAACGAGCTTCACTCTAACCACACTATGGGGAGAGTATTTCCAATCAGTGGGGTGATGAGGATCACACTCCACTGTGAAATGGTTGAATTCTAAATCTCTAAATGAGGTCAGAATGGCCCTATAGGAGGAAGAGGGCAGGAGATGCCTTAGGTCCAATGTGTCACTCAACGTGGTCTCCTCCTCTATGCCTAGGTCAGCGCACCTCCGCTCCTCGCCTGGTAAATGACAATGCCTTTTATTTATGTTTTGGTTTTTAAAACCCATGAGGCACAGGGTTAAGTCTGATTTGCATATGGCCATGTCTGAACTGGGTTGGCTTTGTGAGCAAAATAACGATGGATTAAAACCAGATCTGTGACTGGGGGTGAATGTATTGCCATTGTGCAACATTCCGTCCATCATCTTGTGTGTTTTGCTGTTCACCCTATGTGGGAAGGGTATGCCCAGGCATGGGTCCCTTGCTCACTAAGCCACTGGAGTCAAGCTATCCTGGCTGAAAACGGCTGATAGCCATAAACCGGTCCTAGGATGCTTGATTCCGGTCCAGGAAAGACATGGCTTGGCAGTTCGGGCTGGACTGTTCCCATGAGGCACAGGGCCAAGACTGATTTGCATATGGCAATGTCTGAACTGGGGTGGCTTGGTGAGCAAAATAACGATGGATTAAACCCAGATCTGTGACTGGGAGTGAATGTTTTGCCATTGTGCAACATTCCGTCCATCATCTTGTGTGATTTACAATGCCAATGGCATAACTCACGTAAGTGTGAGACCTATTGCATTACAAAGGTTTGTTTTAAACGCAGTAAGCTCCAACAACACGCAACTGGGGGAACCTTGTCAAAAGCATGCACAATAGCAACCCTCTTGTTCTATGTTGATCTTCCTACTTTAATGCCCAAGCAATAAAGACTTAATTTTCCCCAAATGATTCTGAACAGATACCTTAAATTTCCTTAACAACATCACGCATTTTGTGTGCTGTTATAGGATAGGTCAATGTCCATGTGCTTGGTTAAATTCATCCAAGCTTTAGTTTAGCATTGCTCCATTTACCTTGTCCTCATATTGGTCCTTAATATCATTTTTAGGTCTTGCCTGCACAGCGCGCATACGCTGTATAGGAAAAAGACCTTTTGGGATCGGTTCGCTTTTAGCCCTAAAAACGTGCACGCGTTGCATTGCTTTCAATGGCAACTCATGCACGTTTGGCGATTCCCAAGCGGGAGGGAGCTTTGTCGCCATGTGTTAGCAATTATCGCTCCTGGCGCTGCTCGCTCCCGCAAAGTAAATGCTTTCACTTCTGCCGATATTTATTATTATTATTTTTTTTACTTTTAGTAAAGTATTCAGCGCTGTTCTGGAGCAGTATTTGAAACTACTACTGAACTTCTTGTTGTAACGGCCACCATGAATATGCAGTTCTGCCATAATATAGTATGACCTGCTGTAAAAGTATTCTGCGCTGTTCTGGAGCAGTATTTGAAACTATTACTGAACTACTTGTTGTAACTGTCACCATGAATATGCAGTTCTGCCAGAATATAGTTAAATATAAATTATGAATGAATGACTCCACGTCGTCTGGTTTGTATACATGCCAAATTATGCAATCTTGAGTATGTATGCTCCGATAAATCGTTCTTGCAGCGTTGCATTAAAAATAACAAAGCTTAACCACAGCTACCAGAATGCAAAGAAACTCAGATCTGCGTGAGCTATTGGCACCTGCGTCCGGAGGGCGCATCAGTGAGTGCAAGCTTCTCTCACCTTACCTGATGAGCGGCCCCAGTTGCAGGAGGTGCATGAGTAGCATGAGCAGCAGCACCAGCGGCCAGTCCCGCCCCAGGTCTCGGTGAATAAAGGAGAGCGTCAGCTGGACCATGACCGACGGCACCATCATGAAGAGCAGAGTCAGCCCCATCCAGAAGGAGTCCTCGGAGTGGCTGTAGTCGGCGACCAGCACACAAGAGGCAACGAACTCCCCACAAAAGAGCAAGGTGGCGATGAGGATGCTGGAGCTGGGCAACCGGCACACTCCATTGTTCACCGCGGGGGCGTCTTTTCGGACACCCCAGTGGGGCTATGGCTTACGACGCCCATTCTTGGGCTCCGCTGCCCTCCAGGGATCCACTCCTTCACACTTTGACAAGTAGAAACTTGCAAAACACCTCCCGAGAGTTACCAAAATAGGCACCACTTTCTGCGCTCAGGGTACTGCATGCAGTCCTATGGGGAGAAAGCGCCTCCTTCCCTTCCAAACTCAACGAGGTGCCTTCACTGCGACCATGACTGATCCCTTTGGCTTCCATTATTCTACAATCAACAATGAACTATAAGTTCCACTGCATCTCAAAACTGGGTTTGTTGAAAAGACTTTCCAACATGAACAAGTGAGCAACCAGGCTGCTCACTTCCTAATAAATGATTCCATTCATTCTGCCAGGTTATAACACACTGTTAATTTTCTTTGCAGCCAGGTGAGTTGAAACCCCGTCTCCAGATGCTTTTCCAAATACCATGAAAATAAACTCTCTACTGCGCCATTGCTGCTTTCGGCGCCAAGCAGGCAGAGATGGCTTTCCACTGCTGGCAGACAACGCCTGTGGCCTCAGAAGACAAAAAAACAAGCATTGGCATAGCCAATAGTTCTCGCCTTTGGGGCCTTATAAGTATTTAGTTAAGCAGCACAATATCCTTCCTGCAACAACATCAACTGTTGCATGGCTAAACACTTATAAGGTCCTAAAGGCGGGACCTATTGGCTATGACAATGCTTGTTTAATTTTCTGAAGCATTTTCAGAATAGCAATAGCTAGCCTGGAGCGATACCATAGGATGGGAGAATGAAACGAGAGCACAACATCCCTGGCCAGAAGAACAGTTCTATTTGCTTCCTCATTTAGGGTTCTTTCTCCAGGCCGGAGAAGTAGTTTCCCAATGTGCAATCGTGACGCAAGTGACAGCATTATATTGTTCTTTACCATGCTGCCTCACTCAAATATAGTGACCAACTTTTCTATAATGTTTTCACTTTCACAGGTGTTTTCCACTTTCCATCACTCGCAACCTTTTAATCCTTCAGTTGTGCTGGACCAAGGTGCACCACCTGCCTCTTAAAAGAAGCCCTCAATAGTCACTCCTTGCTTTTCAGTAACTGTGACATCTCGTCACCGTCAGACTCCTAAATGGCCCTATACATGGCACACACAAACAGGTTTGTGTTTGGCACAGCACAGCAGCTCCTTCCCTACACGGGCACAGTGTCGTCTCCATGCCGCCACCCACCAACGTCTGCTACTTAAGTGTTTCTCACTAGATTCACAGACATCCTTCTTCCGATCTTTTATTTTTTATTTATTTATTTATTTATGCATTTTTATATAGCGCGGACTTTACCCGAAGGTGTCAGAGCGCTTCACAAAAGGAACAGAAATGAAATATAATGAGAAACATTACAAAAGAACAGATTACAAAAGCAAACGTTACGTTACATAAGGTAATAGTGACATTTGTGAGCAAACAAAATACATGAGGTAGTAAAAATTGTGAGCAACCAAAAATACATGAGGTAGTAAAGGTAATAGTGACAATTGTGAGCAAACAAAATACATGGAGGTAGTAAAAATTGTGAGCAGCCAAAAATACATGAGGTAGTAAAAAGTGCACAGAAGGAAAAAGTGACAAGTGTGCAGTTACAAGAGAAAACAAAGTATCATTTGAAGTATAATACTGCAAAAGGTGCTAGACACTCAGGCACAAGAACAAGCGTTATGTAGGCAAAGGTGGCACTTGTGCCAGTATCAAAGGTAAAAACATGTGAAAGGTAGCAAACTGTGTGTTACAAGGGCAAAGTGGTGTGTGCATGTTACACAAGGGCACCAAACACAAGTACATGGAAAATACTCCAAAGAGGCAGACACTCCAACCCCAGGAATACACTGGGAGGCACTTCCATGGTCGTGGAAATTATCAGTAGTGGGAAGTCTTCCTCCAAATAACAAGAGGACGTGAAGTACTTTTGGAGGTGTCTCTAGAGGAGAACTTTGAGGTCCCTTTTGAAGGCCTGGGAGGAGGCGGAGGTCCGGAGCTGAGGCGGAAGGGAGTTCCAGATTCTCATTGCGTTGCCTGAAAAGGATTGGGCCATTGTTCTCTCCTTCTTGAAAGTGGGAGGTTCAAGTAGTAGATTCTCCGCATTGCGTGAAGGTCTAGAGCCTCCAGAGAGTTTCAGTTTATTCGCCAGGTAGCGAGGAGAGGAGGAGTGCAAGGCTTTGTGGGTGATACAAGCGGTCTTGTAGATAGCTCTAGCCTCGAAGGGAAGCCAGCTATCGGCCTGAGACACCGATCACACCCTGAATAGTGCACAGAGTAGTGGAAACAAAGGATAGAGCCCTAACAAAACTCAGTCGCATGCCCAGTCAAGAAGGGTTTGGCAGATCTTCATTGGTTGCCACGCCCATGCTGATCTCAAACGCGGATGAACTAATAAAACAAGCCAGACTCTGCACTTTCCTACATGATCATGGTCGTTCAGGTTTTAAATCAAAATGCGTTCTAAGCATCAGGATTAAAGGTCAAAACTCAATAACAGATATATTGATACAGACTGAATTGAACGATTGAAATAGTAAGAAACGGACTAAATCATTTTAAAGGTTATACATAAATATTTACCAGGAGGCGACGGAAAAAAATAAACAGACACTGCCCTTGGCACACAAATTATTTTGCTCAAACGTCTTTCACTGCAAAGCAGTGTTTCATGCTTAAAGGTTTATACCCGGCTTTGTAAATGTGTTCATATCTATTTATAGACTTAAATATTTACATGCAAATTTATATTCACAAGTTTAAAAAGACCATCTACATATATACATTCCTCATTTGTATTTCATTTCAAATCTTCAAGCAATTAAAGACCAATCCCACAATAAGGTAAATCAGTACAAAGCAATCCCGATGAAAACGCCTCTCATCCATGAAGATCATCAAGATATGCTACCCACTTTACAAATGTACTTTAATAATAGAATTCAGCTACATTACCTATATTTTAATACTCTAACCGAAATATTGGTAAACTTTACAAGGAACAAAACTCAGAGGAAAGCGGAGTACAAAAAATATGGTCAAGTAAATATAGCACTTTAAATACATTATTCAGCATTATAAACAAGCAAATTAAACCCCAGTGAGTTTGACAATTCAGGTCTGAGCAAGTCCTAGCAGCTCCTTGGGCAGGGCGTCAAACCAGAAGAAAGAACAAACAGACAGGACAGAACCAGTCAAATCACAGACTTTCCGATTCCATCCAAGAAGGCAGGGCAGGGTTATCTTGGGCAAACATGTGTCTTGCCTTTGTGCTGTAATTTAAGGCGTGCATATGCAATTCGGGACAACTTATTATGACAAACTTGATTGATTTTATTACTCATGTTTCTGATCACAATGAATAACTATGTGCAGGAGCAGCCTGTGAGTGCCCTGTTCTTTACCCTGGAGGAGGTGGAATTGTATTAATGGGAACCTCGTGCCCAATTACTGCACCGTCCCGTGAGGAAGGCATAGTGAGGATTTGTACTGGCATTTACATGCCCTTCCAACGAGTTATTCGGTAGAGTAGACACCATGCCACTAGCACCATCTACATGCTGTTGAAAGTGCTGCACTTTCATGGGGCCTCAATGTGCCATTACATACTAATCAGCTTGCATACGGGGCAGTCTTTGAAGTCACTAATTCCTTGACTAGAGTACTCCAATGTGGTGAAGTGGCACTCTAGGGTGCTTTACTTACAGCACTTTGCCTCCATCTTGGATTTCTTTGCCTTAATGCATCGGTGACTTCACTAGTTTTAGAAAGAAGATCTGTTTGCACCACATTTATAGAGTGCGTCAACAGTCGTTTACCTTTAGAATATTCATGCTCTTTTGCATGTTCCCCAGAGTTTATATTCTTTATTGTCTCCTTGGTAACCTGTTAGCGCAGCTTCAAAAACTACGTTCTAACCTGTATTGTTCCGGTTTTCTTTCTGGGACATAGTACAGACTATCACAGAACCAATATATCCCACTGGTACGTATGCCACCTGCCAATATACTGAGTCTGAAGCTTTATTCTTGCCTCTAGATCATGAAGTGACTCAAAGCGCAGGCCTGCCAAAATATCATCCCCATCGGTTTCATGATTCCTTTTATTCCCACTGCAGTATATGCCCACCACACAGACATCAGTAACTGACTAGCCGTGGCTTTGACCACATCATGGTCCAAATGTGGCTCTATGAGCCCACTTGTCCCATGTTCCTAATCCAGCAAAACAGCTCTCCACATGTTCAGTGCTCCAGCCTAGACTTCAATGGGTTGACACGGCCATATTGGTTTCACTCCACTTATTTTTTTTAATGGGGAAATTCTCAGTAACTACCACCAATCACTCTCTTTCCCTTGTCCCAAAGTACTCCCATGTTGTCTTGGTGCCTCTTGCACACGCAACTAACAACCACTACCCTTCCTCTTTCACTTGTGCCCAGCTACATTTCAAGTTGTCTTTGCGCCTCAAGTACACCCTCAACATTTCATCCATACTAAGCTATAGAACATCACTTTTCTGCTTTGACTTGGTACGGCGTCGTTTAGCTCCATAACGATTGCGATAGAGCAAATATTTCAAAAACACATAACATGACACTTTACAGATTTAGACACGAAAACCTGGATGTGCACATTGAACAAAATACACAAAGTAATACAATAATAGAGACAAGTGAAGTAACAGCACTGTAAAATTGTGCTTGGGAGACTTTGAAAAAGAGAAATTAGATTGCTAAATAGTTATAGCACTTATTAATACATTTTCATAACAAGATTCCTTATAAAATGATGTTTTATTATTCACGTATGGTTGAAAACTAATGAATCTAAAGATGAGGCCTAACAGTTCCATTTCCTTTCATTGCAAATGCATTGTAATTAGATTGTCGTTCAATTATGTGATAAAATTAGGTAGGAAGTAGAAACTTACAGAGGTGATAGTAGAGACCTTAATGATTCATGGTATTAAAAATGTAAAAACGATTTTGGTAAAACGTTTTTTAGAATAATTTATGTGTATGGATAATGAAATAATGAAACATTTGAGGCAGTAGACCGTAGCTAAAGCTAGTCAACTTTGTGTAACAATACATTGGTGAAAGATTTATTAATATGGTTTTATTATGAAATAATGATTTGATACATTATATTTGATTCCAATTAAGTTCAATTAATGTAGAGCCTGATGTATGTATTTTAATCTTTAAACGTGTTTTTACTTGACATGCATTTTTCTCTTTACAAGCATAATAATTCACTGACATTTTTGCAAATGTTGCTTTATTTGTTCTGTGTATGTTTCCATAAACATACAAACAACTTTCTTTCGAAGTTCATGGTGGAATGGCTTGGTGGGAACGTCACCTCTCATCCGATGCCATTGCCTATTACACTGTATATTTTCTTACCATTGACAGACTTGTGAGGCCCGGAAAGCTACGTTTTCTCATGAAATGCCTGGGAAAGGTGTATTTTGTGACTACATACGTAAATTACTAGACTGACTAGTGGAGTGACAGACACCACATCATTGGCTTTCACTTTGCGTCGAATGTGGAATGCCACTTGCCTGCGTCGCAGGACTACAGGTTGCACCAAATGGTTGATGTGGAGGTGAACTAGGCGGGCTTTGAGGCAACCAATGCAGTGGAACAGCTGCTCAAACTCGTCCAGGAGACAGTCAATGGTGTTGATATGTACTCAAATGCGAACTGGACCAATTTGAGCCAGTCTGACATGTGGTACCTCAGCAACATTCCCACCCCTCCTTCTGTGACATTGACCTTTATTTTGGTGGCTTGCCCTTGGTGGCTGACGGTAGTGGCGAAGACACCCACAAGTGGGAGGCACATGGAGGTGCCATAGGTGTATACCCTGGTGGTGGTGAGGCGTAATACTGGTGGTGATACCATCCGTTTATAAAGCAACAGTGGTAAAATGTTGATTCAGTCTCCGGTGTCCATGAATGCCACCAATGGTTGTCTGTCGAGCTGTATTTGGCACTTGGGAGCATGACGGATCCGGCCAGGGCTCAGATCTACTATGTGGATGACATGGATTGTGCCTTCTGACTCTTCATCTTCCCCAAGCCCTGAATCTGTGTCTATCTGGTTTTCCGTCGTCTTGGAGAATTTTGCTGCTGGCATTGATCAGCAGACTTTAGCGTAGTGGTTCATTTTGCAGCGTGCGGAACATTTGCAACCTTTTGCTTTGTGCTGGGCGCAGCGACAGCAAAGTGACACTCACACTCACTCTAATGTGGTTCAGGTGCTGCCTCCGTGCAGACCCGCCTATTTATTTATGCCCACGGTCACATAACTACAGGCGCAACCAAACAGCTCACTACAGGTTGGGGTGCGAAGGCGAACACCCGTGAATGGCCTGCCACATTACAGGGAACAAGACCAAGCAACAATGAGGAGAAACTGACAACAAGGGGAAATAAGGGACACCAAGAGCCTATATGAGATCTATTGGCTTTGTCAAAGTGTTTTAGCCATGTTGTATAGCAGCAAGGCAGAAAGTTTAAAAATAAAATGAAAAGCGGTTATGGCACGCTTTTTTTTAAATTACTTTCAGTCATGTTGCTACACAGCATATGCGCTGCTGTACAACATGCCCACTCATTGACAAAGCCAACAGATCTCATCTTGTGGGGGAGAACTATTGGCTTTTGCTATGATTGATTTATGTCTGGATTCTAAGTCAGGTGTGGCAATGTGTATATTTATGTGTGTGTCTTATATGGACTGGGGTTTGTGTATTCAATGTATCCCCGTCTCCATGACAAACTCTCCCTCCATGGGAGAAGAGTTCTGATTTAGAATGGTAATTTTGTTAAGGGAACTGTGAGGATCAGTTATGTGTGGCAGTTGATGGTGGTGGCTGGAGTTTCTTTCATGGAATAAACTTGAAGTTTTAATCTCACTTTTACATGGAGCGTCTGTATCCTGCCTTCCTGAGTATAACATTTCACACTGGCGACGAGGAAAGATACATATCCATGATTACAAAGCGCAATGGATTAGCACAAACTTTCAAGTGTGGATGGATCACAAGCCGTTACAGGAGGTGTTTGAGAAAAAAAAGTTTGGACTGCATTTCATCCAGAATATGTAAGTGGCTGGTGGCCCTTCAAGAGTTCCAATTTGGGGTTTCATATTTGCCAGGCTTTCACAACAACGTTGTGGTTGGTTTGTCGAGGCTGGCTGTGGGCTCCAGGGTAGATGGTAATGAGGAGGAAAATTGGTGGAAAGACGATGAGGTCAAAGTATGCAGTGTGACAATGAGATGTGTAACAGAGAAGGAGTGGGAGCAACAAATAGAGAAAGACGAAGTTGTCAAAAATGTAAAGCAGTTTGTACTGGCTAGAGATCACACTTGGAAAAAAATTAAGATTTTTCGGGTTTGTGAAGGTTTTTGATGAACTGTGGGTGAGTGACGATATTCTTATGAGAGGGTATAAATTAGTTTGCCCTCCACGAGTTAGAGAACATCTGAGACAGCTTGCTCATCAAGTGCACCAGAGAATCAGTAGGATGAAAGAGATTCTTAGGTGTGTGTATTAGTGGCCTGGCATTGAAATTGTAGTGGAGAGAATTGTGAGAGAGTGTGGCGAATGCAGGTTGAGTGGCAAGAATGTGAAGGTTGGATGTTCTCCCATGGGTTGTCCTGACATTCCCAATGATGCTTGGTAAAACGTTGCATAGGACATTGTTGGTATCATTATTGTGGGTGTGTCTCCAAATATTTGTGATTATGAACATGCAGTCTGGATGGCTGGAGGTGGGGGTGACCAATGAGAGTAATTCCTCTGCAGTCATTATATTTTTAACTGAGGTGTTGCAAGGGAAGGGAATCCTAGGACAATTCTTACTGATAACGAGCTGCAACTGATTTCAAAAGACATGGAGTTGTTTCTGGGTGAAAGGGGTATATCACATTGAAGGTGTGCCGTATATCATCTAGAAATAAATGGGATGATTGTAAAATGCAATGGAACATTGATAGAAGCTGTTCAAATCGCTACAAATAATAGCATATTTTGGGTTCAGGTGGTAAAAAAGTGTGGAAGAGTACAGATTTACGCCTCATTCTACCACAGGAGTAAATCCATTTGTGATGCTCAAGAACAGAAGACCTTATATCGTGGTGGACCCTCCTTGGGTGAGAATTTACACTACAGATGAGGTGAGGAATCGGGAGATGATGGAGAAAAGCAAAGAGAGGGAAGTGCAAAAATAGAATGAAAGAAAAGTGAAGTACGATAGTCACAAGGCAGCTAAGCCAATGCTCAGAAATGTGGGGAATCTTGTCAAGGTGAAGCTGTCTGAAAGAATCAGCGATTCATCTCATTTTAGTAGGACCTACAAGGGAACAAAAGTGTTTGAAGGGGCAGCCAAGTTGGAGGATGGACGCATATAATCATATTGTAGTTGAGAAGAAATGATTCCGCTGATGTTTATTTTGCTAAGAGGGAAGGTATGTGGTAATGTATATTTTTATATGCGTGTCTCATATGGACTGGAATATGTGGATCCATGGTATCCCAGTCTCCATGACAAACCTTTCCTACATGGGAGAAGATTTCTAATTTAGAATGGTACTGTTCTTGTTGTTAAGGGAACTTTGAAGGTATGTTATGTGTAGCAGTTGATGGCGGTGATTGGAGTTTCTTTCATTGAATAAACTTGAAATATAAGTATAGGATTTCATGCCAGGCATCCATTAGTAGACTTTATGTACAAAAACATCACCACACTGTAGGACAAGGAGGAGGTGTGCACATACAAGGCGGAAGCAATGATCGGAGAGGGGGCCAAGAGCATGGAACAACAGAGGGTTTAGGGGGAGGGAGGGAGAGACGGCCTGTAAAAATACACACACTAAAGTAGAACCACAAGGGAGCTGTGCAAGGAGAACGTGAGAAAGCAACGATGACGGGGGTCCGGGTGCAATAACATGCAGGGGTGGGGGCTGTAAGTAAGGCAGCCTGCAATCACACACATGCACTGAAATGGAGTGCTGGGTGCAAGTAAAGACAGTGGCGGGGCTAGAGTGGAGATGGGAACAGTCCAGTCCGAACTCATGGTCTGAAAAGTTTCAGCACTGGACTGTTCCCATCAGGCACAGGGTCAAGATTGTTTTGCATATAGCTGTGTCTGAACTGGGGTAGCAAAGTGAGCTAAAGAACGATGATGGATTCAACCCAGATCTGTGTCTGGGGTGAGTGTCTAAAAAGTTTCAACCAGGGGCGGCCTTAGGCATGTGCAAGCTGTGCACCTGCACAGGGCCACCAAACCCCAGGGGCCACCATGCCAATATATATCCTTAATATAATAATCCTCTGAGGATGGATACATATTTGCGTGGTGGGCCCCGGCATCGATTTGGTGGTCTCCAGCTCTTTCCACTTCCAAACACCCTGCCCCCCCCCACTCCCCCCCCTCTTCACTGGCCTCCGCGCTCCGCCCCGCCCGGACCCCCTCTTCCGGGGCCCCCTTCCTACTCTCCCTGCCCAGGGCCACCATGAGCCTAGAGCCGCCCCTGTTTCAACGCTCCGTCCATCATCTCCTTGTGTTTCCTTTGTTCGCCCAAAGTTGGCAGGGTATGCCCAGACGTGGGTCCCTTGCTCACTTTGCCACTGGATTCAAGCTAGCCGGGCTGTTAGTCCAAAACCGGTCCCAGGATGCTTGTTTCCAGTCCAGGGAAGAAATAGCTTGGCAGTTCGGGCTGGACTGTTGCCATGAGGCACAGGGTCAAGACTGATATGGTATATAGCTGGGTGTGAACTGAGGTGGACAAGTGAGCTAAAGAGCGATGATGGATTCAACCCATCCATCATGGCTCCGTCCATCATCATCTTGTGTTTGCAATGTAATGAGGATGTCAGATTTCAAATTACAGGCACCAATTTTCAAAAGTTTACAGAAGATAAACACCCAGATAGCACAGAACGACCTCCAAGAAAAAAACTAAAAAGGTAATGAAAGAAGATGTATTTGCCAAATGAATGTGAAATTCCCTACCATTCACTGCGAGATTGCCCAACCTTTTTGGCAACAGGTCCAACTATCTATGGCATTTATTTTTTAATTAAAGCATATTAAACTGTCTAGCAGCCATAGAATTATTAGTTAACCCCTTCAGCGCGGCGCAAATTTTCGCGCTGTGCTGAAGGTTCTAATGAGCCGATAGGCTCATGACGGAACGGTTCCGTCATGAGCACAGCTCAACCGACGCTCATGACGGAACCGTTCCGTCATGAGCATGGAAGGGGTTAAAACTGAATTTCTGGCTGCAATGGCAGAATTAGCTCACATTTTATGAATTTAAAATACATTTTATTATGTTGTATTATAAAATATTGTCTTTTATTCTTCATAAGTGTGTAATATGTTATGTTTTTTGCCTAAAAAAACTAATAGGATTTATTTTAAAAAAGGAAGAAAAACAAAGATACATAACAATTGACTCAAAGTGACTCCAGCCGCACCAACAGACACCAAAAAGAAGATCCCCTGGCCTACTGAGACGTACAGGAACGACTACACGCCCTCCTCTTCATTACCCGTTTACCCCATGCTTTACTTTCCACTTCGAATTTTCCTCACATGTTGTTTTCAACATTAAAACAATCAAAAATAGATGACTCAGAGGGCAGAGAATACAATTTAAACAGCGAGTGGTGGGAAAAAGAGTGGAGCGGGAAATGCCATAACACTCAGGAGACTGGAAGCAAAGATTGGGTGACTCCAAAGGTGATCAGTGGCCTCAAGACACTCCTCTCCACTTTAGCAGCTGCAGTGCAGTTTGTAAACGGGCCAATGAAACATCGGTTAGTAATGTATGGCCCTCTTCTGTCTGCAGATAATAGCACATAAGTAGCTGAACTGAACAAGGGGCGTCAAAAAAATCCTGCCAAATGAGCTAAGTGCAGTGAAGGAAACAGATGATGGAAAGTTTTTTAAAAAAAAGACAAATAGAGTGAACATTACACTGAAAGATAAAGAAAAAGAGAAAAGGAAGAAACGTGGATGGAAAGAAGATGAAATGAAGGAAGGGCAGAAAAGGACGAATGGAAGGACAGATGAAGGGGAATGAATGGGCAGACCGAAGAGTGCAAGAAAGGGTAACAGAATAGATAGGAGGAAAACAGGATGGACAAAATGGTTAAAGAACCAATGGGCGAAAGGATGGGTGCTTGAATGGATGAGGCAAGAAAGGGCGAATTTAAGGGTGAATATATTGGAGGATTTATGGAAAGACGATACATGGCTGGAAGGAGGGATGAATGGAACTCTTCTAGGGAGGGCCAAGTTCAGGGTTTTCGTATTCTCGATGTTCATTATAGGTGGTGTTCAAAGTGTTATTTTTTATATGAGTCAGAATGGAGAGATAGTTGTGGAGTTTTGAGCGGTGACCTCACTGTTTTGCTGTCTGATCTTGCAGCTGCACTTTGGAAGCCGGTTAGCAATTCCCCGAATGTGTTGCTTGAAGTATCTATTCTGCCTGCAACAGTGTGTGTGTGGGGGGTGTGGAGAATATCATAAGACACGAGGGAGGGACTGGGGTGGTAAAAGAGGGCAAGGGGAAAGGCAGTCGAAAGGAAGAGCATTTGTGCATGAGACTCTGGGATGCACAACCACGTCTTTCTAGGTTTCCAAAGTCTGCTTTCATCAAGATTCCCACTTGGGGTCTAGCAATACATCCTGAGGAACCGTTCAATGGTGCACAATAAACGGATTTCCATGGGGTCCCAGGAGATAACCTTGCCAATCCGCTGCCTCCTATTAGTACCGCGCTCAGAGCGGCCTGTTGCCATTCCTTTTTAGGTCAAGCCTAGCGTAAGACTGGGTACATGCGCAGTCTCGCTGGCGAGATTTAATGATCATGGGGATGTTTTAAGACCTGCCCCTCTTTCCCATTTGCTGGCGTCTCCGTTTATGCTAAATGGTGGCCAGCCATTGGGAAAGAGCACTTGGTGACCGACTGCCCTAACTTACTGCTGGTGTAAAAGGTTGGTTATCTTTATGGGGAGAAACAGATGGCCCCATAAAGAAGATAATAAACCTTTTACGCGAGCAGGAAGTCAGGGCAGTCCGTCCAAGTGGGACGGCAGAAAAAGAGAAAATGACCAAGTCATGACAAGCGCTTGTCTTTTAGGTTGCTATGTGCTTATCTGTACAGTAAATTGTTTATTGACATGACAGATGTGGTGGATGTGTCTAGCGCTCCATTTCTTCATGGACGAGAGTGCTTTATATATAGAAGCAGGGCAGCGGCGGGTCTTATGGTAAAAGGTATGTATACTGGATTATTGCGGTGACATGACCTGGGAGACCCGAGCAGCAGCCCCGCAGACTCATCATTTCAAGAGTCAATGCTTTTATCTTTCATTTATTAGGTTTTTGTCTGGCTCTGCGGGAGGGCTATTTTTGGACTCCATAAGCTTGTTTGCGTCCCCTACCACCCCTCATTCGGTGAAGTTGCAGATGCAGATGTGAGCCTCTGCCCTCACCCATTCCCCAGAGCCTCTAACCACTTCCCTCCCTGGAAGTGCTTCACCCTTCCTCGCCCCGGCGCTCTGAGCTCAGGTGCAGGTTGTGTGCTCTCCTCGTCCCAGCCCCAGTCGCATCATGGATAACGACACACACTGCCCCCCCCCCACACACACACAAACACACACACCACCCTGCAGCGCTGAGTAGATGTACAGGTGGATAGCACATCTAGTGCTTCCAATGGATTCCATAACACGAGGCACACCAGGCACATTATTCAATTGTTCTAATTGTAACGGTAGGGGCACAAGTGTCGGCAATGTTAAAAGGCAGAAACTAACCTTATCGACAAGGAAACGTTTTTGGCAGCTAGACTATCGCCCGCAGCCCACGCCCAGAGAGCCAAATCCGCTTACAGGCAGTGCCGAGTGTAGGTACAGGCAGGTGTGAGTACAGGTACAGGCAGGCGTAGGACCAGGCAGGTGTGAGTACAGGTACAGGCAGGCGTGAGTACAGGTACAGGCAGGGAGGACTACAGGTACAGGCAGGCGTGACTACAGGTACAGGCAGGGGCGAGTACAGGTACAGGCAGTGCTGAGTGCAGGCAGGGGCAGGGCATCTCACCCGCCGCACTGAGGTTCACAGATGTAGGAAGCAACCTCCCTGTATGTAGCCACAGGCACATAGTGTAACACTACCACACAGGGAAGTAGCGCAGGCCCTTGCAGCCTCTTCGGGGGATTTGGGGGGGGGGGGGGAAATGCAATACTTCATGGGCCCACTTCAACCCCAGGCTAGTGAATATCTATGAGATACGTGAGGCTCCGGGCCCCTCTTCGCATTTGCAGTGTTGGTAGGGGGCGGCTCATCATTTTATGTCACGCCCTCCTCTCCCAGTACTGGGCAGGGATGTGGGCAGATAACTGCCACTACCCCCTCTTCTGTACCCAGTGTTACCCCCTCTTCGGTACCCAGTGAAAGCCCAGGTGCATGGAGTTGGCCGCAGACGTCTTGTGAGTGGAGATAGCTCGGCAATCAGTCTGATGGTGCTGCGCCCAGAGGCCGAGAGAGGGTGTGGCCTAATGACCGAAGCTTGGACTGGGGATCCTCCACGTTCCATTTCAGTCTTGCGCTCAACATCCTGTGATTCTAGGGGAATCACCTAATCTTCCCCCGGCTAAAACATCTGGCCTTTTTTAGCATATCCTGGTACTCACATGAAGTGCTGTAAATCCTTTGGGCAAAACAATAACAAGCATACAGTCCCTCCCCGACCCTAACAGCTGAAGAAGTCAAAGTCCCACCCCTCACCGACCAGCACAGGCGAAGATGCATGCATACAGGTCTTTCCCCCGCACTCTCACTTGACTGTAGACACAGACAGAAACCTCCTGTCCCATTGCTGAGCCAGGTAACAGGCATGCAGCGCCCTGCCACTTTACCCCCGGGCTGAGCCCGATACAGGCAAGTAAGAAGTACCTTTCTCCAATCACTTGCCCAATGCAGGCAGTATCCCCTACCCACAAACAGGTCCATCTGATATCTATACTCACAGCCTTAAACTGCTCCTGCACGATAGGGGGTGACCGGATATGTATATGTGGACGTGATCTCCAGGGAATGGGGGAGGGGCTGGTGTGCGTGTCCTAGAGAGGAGTGAGCCGGTCTTGCATGAACGAGTTAAAGAGGGGGACTGAATGGCACAAAACTGGACCGGAAGAGGACTCTGTGACTCGTAACTTAAATGGCATTTATAAAGCGCTACACCTGACGAGGCGTTGAAACTTAATTAAATACTATAAGTCATTTTCGCATATGTGCTTATAGTATTTGTATACCTGAATATAAAGGGGGAAATAAAAGCTTCAATTTTGATTGCTGGCCAGATGTGTTTGACTAGAACAACCAAGCGTGCTTTCAAAGAGATTACTCTGCCTGCAAGCTCCCAGGGGTGCCTTGCATTGTTCTAGGAAGGATGAAGGGCTTTGTCAGCCCACCGGACTTCGAACACTCGCTAGGGGACCAGGCGTCCTGGATTTACGGGTTTTAAGTGAGGATCGACTAAAAACAAAGGGATTCAGTTAGCAGTATTTATCAGAAAGCATTTAAAAATGTAATTAACAGGCATGATACTAGGTTTTAAGGCTGCATTTCATTGAGTCCGTTTGTCCCTCTGTATTTTCAAGTTGATGAGCGTTGTCATTTAAGTCATTCTGAGTCACTGGCAGACGTAAAATGTCAGTCCTTTTTCTATGTTTGCTACATGTGACGGTTTTTGGTTTTTAAAATCTGGTCACCCTAACACCCCAGTTACTTACTACTTTAATGCAGACCTCCAAAGCATGTAATTACCAGCTACTTTACTAGTAGCGAATAAATCAGTTGTGGCTCAGATAAAAGAGTAACTACAGTTTCCCCATTACGGAAATAGAGGAAATTGGATACAGATCACCCACAGCAAACCCTGGGAAGGAATCAGCAGAGAAGAGAGGGGCACACTGCAGACTGCTGGCTCTGTGTCACCTCTGAGCCATCGATCAGGATGATCCACTGAGCCACTGGCCCCCACGATGAGCTCTGACATCGCTGAGCCCTCTGAAATTGTAAAGACCTTACTTACACATTCACACTTCCTCTCTTCAGTCACAAGGGTTTACTGGATCCAGAGGGTTGAGCATTATTCAGCGATGCCCTGAGTCTTTCGACCTTTTAAATATCTTCAAGGCTGACAGAAGAGGGAACGGGGTGGTTGGATGGGGTCAGAGTGGACATTATTTTTCAGGTCCCATGCTGTTTCAGGGCTCTGCATTAGTCAAAGATTTTGAAGCAAGCCTGCCATGTTTGTTAATGATCAAGACCATGCCACAGGAATATTGCAATTGTGTGGCTATGGGGTTTTTAATTTTCAACACAATCCATCATCTCTACTGTATAATCTGCAGGTTTGATCAAAAAAATAGTTTCTAGCTCAAACGAATCAAAGTTGCTAAAAATGCAGCAACAATTAGTTGCAGCGCAGTACAAGGCTCTTTGCAAAAGTTGAATAGTCCTTTTTCTGTTGCTTATTACTGTATTAGGTCTCACCTTTCATTAAGTTAAAGCCATTTGCTTTGCTATACAATACCATTAGCAAAGCAAATGGCTTTAACTTAATCAAAGGCGAGACCTATTGCATTTTCAATGCTTGTTGGAGTTGGTAGCAGTCCACCGAATACTTGTGTGGAGATCATCCTTCAAAGACCGCAAGCAGTACTTGCACAAAGCAGATCTACACATCTCAAAACATTGAGATGGAAGTTTCAGTGAATTTCTTAGAGAGCAATGGAAGCACTTGTTTGAGGAAGGTAAGATATGAAATGGATACAAACATGTTCTGGTGAAATGTCCATTTCTTGAAAGCTGAACTCCAGTAGTTTTTCGCTCATGGTGCTAAGCTCCTAAGCTTAACAAACAAAAACTCATATACTAATCCCAAGAGGTTAACTTTATCTTACCCGGTAAGGCCTTCTACAGCTACTCTGTACCTGTCAGCTTCTTGTACCAAAAGAGGCAGAGATTTTATGATAAAGGTAAAATGTGTAGGGAAAGAAGGAAATCAAGTGACAGGTAATATCAACAGTTTGTGGGAAAAATCGTAGCCTACTTTTCTTCACCTACAGAAAGGGAGCATTTATGTTCCCCTACAAACGCTATACAGCCACCGAGAATCAAACGGGGCAAAGCCTGAGGGTTTCCCTTTGTCAAGAGTATGGGTATCTCAGGAAGCGGTCTGGAATTTGTAGTCCTTCATTTATACTGTAAAAGAAATCTACAATTTACATAATGCACACACAAAATTAGTAGTGTACATAACTTGACATCTCTAAGATTACTATACAGGCAGTCGGGTTCTCAACTAAAATTCCAATAAAGTACTATTAGCTTAATTTTAACTTAACTTAACTTTAAGCCAGGCGCCCAGCTAAGAACCCTTAATGTGTGAACGAACCTTTATTTTACAAAGATCGCTTGCCTCAGTTTGGTTATCAATCGGTCTAATAATCATAGGTCGAAGCAGGCAGGATCCATGAAGAATAACGTTCCCATTTATTTATTTATTTTTTTACAAAATACTACCCCTGCATTTTAGGT
Organism: Lissotriton vulgaris; assembly: GCF_964263255.1. Lineage (NCBI taxonomy): Eukaryota > Metazoa > Chordata > Amphibia > Caudata > Salamandridae > Lissotriton > Lissotriton vulgaris. The sequence continues at coordinate 619,519,566 of NC_141694.1, read as the reverse complement.
CTTGTCTATCAGACAGAGCAAGCAGCATTGTTATGAAAGGCCTTTCTTTTGTGGGTTCACCCAATATTATATTGCGCTTATTATGCCCATCCATTTCTTCCCATTGGTTGCCTTTATTGCCATTCTGATTTGGTTACTTCTTAGTCAGTGGAGCAGAGCCTCTTTGCCATACTTGTGACTGGCTGATTTGTATCCTTCATCAACTCAAGTTTAGGGAACTAATTTTTCTAATCATTTAAGCATCCCATGAGACTGCATGTGTTATCCTACTCTTTCCATGTTGCTCTCTCTGTCATGTGCTATGCATCCCCCGCCCAAGATTTGACCCCTTCCAGCTGTGCTGCTTTAACCTTCACACCTCATCTACTCCCCGTCTTGCATCGGCAAATACATTTTTTTAAATGAGTTTCATTTCATGGGTGCAGGTGTGTATGGTGACGCGCGGGAAATGACGCAGCCGCATCATAGAGTTTGTTTTAGGTCTCGCCTAGCTATTGTGTAAGCAATTGCTATGCGAGAGATTTAGAAGGGGCACCAGAAAATGCTCCCAAAGACCTTTGGAATGCGGTTTATGGCCAGTGCATGTGAGGCATTCAAGCCCGAAGCTGGCATCGGACTTGAAAGCAGCAGACTGCTTTCGCCAGCCACGCTCGGCCTCACTTCCTGCTCCCCCTCTTACAGCAATTAACTTTCGTTATCGCTCACACCCCATATGCTTGTTCCCTCCCACCTTTCCTTTGATGTCCGCTTTTCTTGTTGTTTACAAACCATTGCGTTGGTACACTCGCTCACAATTTCCGATGAATGAATGATGAAAACAGGAAGAAACCCTTCTTCCTGTTTTCATCATTCATTCATTCATACTGTGTGTGGTGCAAGCCTCACGCTGCTGCACGCCACAGGCTGCTGCACGGCACACACTGCTGCACGCAATACACTGCTGCACGCCACACACTGCTGCACGCCACACACTGCTGCACGCCACACACTGCCGCACGCCACACACTGCCGCACGCCACACACTGCCTGCTGCACGCCACACACTGCCTGCTGCACGCCACACGCCACACACTGCCTGCTGCACTCCACACACTGCTGCATGCCTCACACTGCTGCAAGCCGCACACTGCTGCACGCCGCAAACTGCTGCACGCCGCAAACTGCTGCACGCCGCACACTGCTGCACGCCGCACACTGCTGCACGCCGCACACTACTGCATGCCGCACACTACTGCATGCCTCACATTGCTACACTGCTGCACGCCTCACACTGCTGCATGCCTCACACTGCTGCACCCCTCACACTGCTGCACCCCTCACACTGCTGCACGCCTCACACTGCTGCACGCCTCACACTGCTGCACGCCTTACACTGCTGTATTGCTTCACACTGCTGCACGCCGCACACTGCTGCACGCCGCACACTGCTGCATGCCGCACACTGCTGCATGCTGCACACTGCCGCACGACTCACACTGCTGCACGACTCACACTGCTGCACGACTCACACTGCTGCACGACTCACACTGCTGCACGACTCACACTGCTGCACGACTCACACTGCTGCACGACTCACACTGCTGCACGACTCACACTGCTGCACGACTCACACTGCTGCACGACTCACACTGCTAAACGCCTCACACTGCTAAACGCCTCACACTGCTAAACGCCTCACACTGCTAAACGCCTCACACTGCTAAACGCCTCACACTGCTGCAGGCTGCACACTGCTGCAGGCTGCACACTGCTGCAGGCTGCACACTGCTGCACGCCTCACACTGATGCATGCAGCACACCTCACACTGCTGCATTACTCACACTGCTGCATTACTCACACTGCTGCACGCCACATGCTGCTGCACGCCTCACACTGCTGCACGCCGCACACTGCTGCACGCCGCACACTGCTGCACGCCGCACACTGCTGCACGCCACACACTGCTGCATGCCACATACTGCTACACGCCACACACTGCTGCACGCCTCACAATGCTGCATTACTCATACTGCTGCACGCCGTACACTGCTGCACGCCTCACACTGCTGCACGCCTCACACTGCTGCACGCCTCACACTGCTGCACGCCTCACACTGCTGCACGCCTCACACTGCTGCACGCCTCACACTGCTGCACGCCTCACACTGCTGCACGCCTCACACTGCTGCACGCCTCACACTGCTGCACGCCTCACACTGCTGCACCCCTCACACTGCTGCACCCCTCACACTGCTGCATGCTGCACACTGCTGCACAACCCACTGCTGCACGCCTCACACTGCTGCACGCCTCACACTGCTGCACGCCTCACACTGCTGCACGCCTCACACTGCTGCACGCCTCACACTGCTGCACACTGCTGCATTACTCAGCCGCGGCCAGTAGTGGGAGTACCGGCCAGGGGGTGACGTGGGGAGGGGGGAGGGGCAGGGTGGGGGGTAGTAATGTATGGATTACGGACTTTAAACGGTAAGTAAACATAAAAATAAATAAAACTAATTTTGTTACACACACTTCATCGCATTTGGTGATGCAGTGTGTGCAACGAAATTCGTTTTATAATTTTAATGTTTACTTACCTTTTAAAGTCCGTAATCCATACATTACAACCCCCCACCATGCCCCTCCCCACGTCACAGCCCGGATGGTACTCCCACTACCGGCAGCGGCTGGCATTACTCACACGGCTGCATGCTGCACACTGCTGCATGCCGCACACTGCTGCATGCCACACACTGCTGCACGCCACACACTGCTGCACGCCACACACTGCTGCACGCCACACACTGCTGCACGCCACACACTGCTGCACGCCTCACACTGCTGCACGCTGCACGCCTCACACTGCTGCACACTGCCGCACGCCACACACTGCTGCACGCCACACAACACCACCATATCACTCTAGGACACCGCCACATCACTCTAGGACACCGCCACATCACTCTAGGACACCGCCACATCACTCTAGGACACCGCCACATCACTCTAGGACACCGCCACATCACTCTAGGACACCTCCACATCACTCAGGGGCACCACTCTAGGGTACCACCACATCACTCGGGGACACCACCACATCACTCGGGGACACCACCACATCACTCGGGGACACCACCACATCACTCGGGGACACCACCACATCACTCGGGGACACCACCACATCACTCGGGGACACCACCACATCACTCGGGGACACCACCACATCACTCGGGAACACCACCACAGCACTCGGGGGCACCACCACATCACTCGGGGACACCACCACATCAATCGGGGACACCACCACATCAATCGGGGACACCACCACATCATAACAATGCTATTAATTTATATATTTTCAAAGCCAACACATAGCAAAAAAAAATGTTATTTACAATACCAATAGCTCACACTTTCCTAATGCGAAGACCTATTGCTTTGCAAATGCTTGTTTAGCACATGCTGCATAACATTGACAAAAACGCATTTTGACAATGTTGCACAGCACTGAGCAAAGCCAAAAACAATTGGTCCAAAAGGTAAGTCTTGTTCACTATGTCATTGCTTGTAGCTAAAAAGCAACTGGTCCTAAACGGTTACTGCTGTCTTAATTTTCCTCACGATGAAAAGAAAGGAGGGGGTCGCCGTACAGGGAGGAGAGAAGAGGGAGAGACAGCTAAAGAAACAGCCTACTCTCCAGGGTACCTTACTACTTTAGAGAAAAGTCGCAATGTGTGCATTTGGTCATCTAGCTTGGGGGCCAGTGTAGGCTTTAATTGATAAAGTCATTTGTAACTTCATAGCGAGAAAGTTACTTTTCGAGAGGTATTGTAAGTGTTGCGAGTTCTGCAATGCGCCCTTTAAATTAGGATCTATTTTTTTCGAAAAAAGGTAAGCGCTGGTACAGTCAAAATTCCTTTACTAAAAATATACCTTTTAAGCACTCGAAAACAATTTGTTTACATATCTATCATACAATTTTTTTTTAATTCAGCGGTCTATCCTTCTCTGTAACTTTTTAAAAAACTTACGATTTGCATTTTCACAATGCTCTCACGGGCTGTGAAGTCAAAGAGCTATGAGCTAAGAACACCCCCTGCTCCTCCTAAATCGATTTTTTTGGGCAGATTTATATAGCGCGAACTAGACCCGAAGTGGAGGGCTTTACATGGGCACCAGTTAAGTTACACAAGGACACATTAATCTTTGGTAAGCACAGGGAGATTAAAGAATCACAGGATGCTGAGCCGAGGTACGAGCCCGGTTCCCCAACATCAAAGTCGGCAGCTCTAGCCCTAAGGCTACATTCTCTGCCCGAATTGTTGGACCCACTGACCTGCCTCTTGACCTCGACCACTTCGGAGACTTTGAAGGCGAACTTGTCATTGCTGGCTTTGTTGTACTCTTTCATGGCGAAGCTCAGCGCCTTCTGCACACCGCTCTCATCGACGCTCACAGACTCGGGACCCCCAAGTAGCTTCGGTTTTCGTTCGGCGTCCGCCAGTACGGCAGAGCAAACAGCAGCGAAGACCAACGCCGGTATCATCCACGAAGCAGCCATGTTTGTCCACTCGCGAGAATTAACAGCTTCCCTCTTCAGCAACGAAAGGCACTCTCTCTCTCTGTCCCCGCTGACTGCCTCAGGAATGCAGTAAACAAGCTGTTCCAAGCCAGTCAGACTCACGGGGTCAGCACTGCAGCTGTCCAATGCGTGTGTGTCTCGCTCACCTCGTGACCGGGGCTTCACAGACCCTCAGAGCGAGCTTGAAAAGCAGAAGTGCTGGGCTCAGCTCCGCGCGTGACAACATGTCATAACCTAAAAAAAATAGATTTTGAGAGAGAATGAGGCAAGATGAGGAATTACCGGACTATTTATTTCTTTTCTCCTGGAGCTGTTTGGTGTCTGCTTTAAGAATGTGAATGTAATTAAGTCAAGAAAACTCGGATTTTATTACAAATTGCTACCCAGCCATGTGTTTACAAATGAGTAATTGCAAAGTGAGTGAATTTTAAAGCTTACATTTATTAATAGTTGCTTACACAACAGAGGGAGTGAAATCAGAAAGCATATTTTTTTCAAGCAACACTTCTTAAAAAAAATATTTGTTAACACACTTTTTAAACATTCAAATTATTTATTTTATGTTTTTTCTCCCTGGGACAATGAAAGCATATTACTCAAAGCTGGATTAATAGATGTCAATTCAACAAAATGCCCGGGGAGGTAAAAGTGATATCGCACACCCAATTGACTGCAATTAAATCACTGATAGTGTCATTATATGTCGACATCTTCCTAGGAAGTGATGTCTCATGACAATAACCATGATGATATTACAATAACTGACATTACTGAAGTGCCATATTAAATATAAGGTTCATATAGCAACACAATACAATTGTCTATTTTAGAGACTGTCAGACCTCGCATCCTGGGCGTGATTTCCCCCGACTTGATTGTCCTCTGACCTGTTTTGCTGTCTTCATTTTTAGTGGCTTTAGGACGTTGGACACTTTACTACTGCTAACTAGTGCTAAAGTCTTGTGCTCTCTCCCCTACTCACTTGCTCATTCCCAATTGGCATATTACATTTACTAAGTCCCCAGTACAGTGCACTACATTTCTCCAGGGGCTGTACATTAAATGCTACCAGTACTGGCTGTGCCACCCACTTTAGTAGTCCTTTAAACATGTTTCAGGCCTGCCACTGAGAGCCTGTGTGTGCAGTTTTTAACTGCCATGGCAACCTGACAAGTTTATCCTCATCCCAGGCCCAAACCTTACATTTGAAAGCATATAAATCACCCCTTAGATAGGCCTGGGACAGACTAAGGGCAGGGTGCAGTTTTACATGTCCTGATAGTGAAAAACTTTGTTTGTTACTTACGACTGCAAGCCCTATCGCTCCCATAGGTTAACATTGGGGTTACCTTATTATATCTTATAAGTGATATTCTTACTTAATTAATCTTTATTTCGATCACAAGATCATAAAAGATATACATTCAATCTTATACAAAATTTAAAAAGCATATTAAACAACATTAGTGATCAAGATAAAAACTGGAGTTTAAAAAATGTAGCACAATTTTGGGACTGTCTCAAGACTTCAGGTTTTCTAACACATCATTTTTACACGGCGACAACGAGCATACCACATGGAGGTTAAAAATTTAGATAGAGCAAATACTAAAGTGGGGGATAGGTCTGTCTTTAGGACTCTATATGCGGGTAGAAAAATTCTGAATCCCAAGTTCCTGAGCAAGGGGACTAGCCAATATTTCCTACTCCTTTCATACCCCCTGCAAAAAAAGACAACATGAACGTCATTCTCCTTTGAATGTCCACAAGCCGGGCAAATTTCTGAAGAGGAACGCGTAGACCAGGATGCTGTGAACGATGCTAGGGGAAGGGTTCCATATCTCCATTGGAGAAATAGTTTCCTGGTTAGTTGTGGAGAAATGGCATCTAGGACACTTTCGAGATGGTAGGAATCTTTAGCTTGAATGAACTTGTTGGACAGCGACCCCTCCCGTGCACCGTCCATGGCTCTAAGGAGCATATGATCGTAATAAGCTCTCGTCAGTGCCTTTTTTGGGGTCCTTGAGCACATATTTAGTGGGTCTGTCCATAGTTCATAGAGTCCAATTGCCTCCAGCGTTCTCCTGATGTAAATCAGCCATGGCATTGTTTTGGCATTGGGTAGCTCTAGAAATTCCTGCAGCTCAGCTCTGTAATTTAAGAGGTCTGGACTACTCCATAGACGCCGCCAGAATGTCAGGGGCTTTAGGCCCAGCTCCTCCGTTATGGGACGAATGTCCAAGTCCAGTCTGAGCGGGAGTAATGGTGTACTCTGTGGGAGAGCAACAATCTGTCTCAAGAATTTGTTTTCAGTTGTTAATAATTTGGACGATGGAATGTGCCCCCACAGCTCACCCCCATACGTGACACCACCCCGGGCTTGTACTTTATAGATGTGAATTATGGGGCTAAGTGGACGGAAGGGGGATTTGTTCACCAGTCTCATAGTGCCTCCCGCCAACGGTGCCAGTTTGATGTTCACTTTCGACTGGTGGGATGACCACGTTAGGTTTTCATTAAGAGTGATCCCCAAGTATTCGATAGTGTACACCCGTTCCAGTTGGACTTCTCCCAACCTTGGTGGGGAGCGATTATGCGGCTTCGGATTAAGGATCATGTATTTAGTCTTTTGAGGGTTGATTTCAAGTCCTCGATCTAAACAGAACTGTAGGAACCCGTCCAAGACACGTTGAATGCCCATAGGGGATTTGGACAGCAGCAGGGTGTCATCTGCAAACATGATTGCAGGCACCCTGCTGCCAGTCAGCTTTGGGGCATCGGTGTTGGGAATCCTGGATAGCTGGTCCACTATCCCGTTCACAAAGAGGCAAAACAGGGTCGGTGCGAGCACGCAACCCTGTCGTACCCCTCTGCGAACGGGAAACCTTTCGGTTAGGTTGCCTCCTCTGCCACACCTAACGCGGGCATAGTTGTTGTGGTGCAATCTCATCAGGATACCCAAAATATCTCCAGGGACATTCAACTCCTCCAAGACCTTCCACAACTTCAGTCTTGGTACCAAATCAAAGGCGGCACGCAAGTCTACGAAGACTGTATATAGGGTGCCGCCCTCAATTATAGCTGTCCTCCAGTATAGCAGGTTCAACCTAAAAATTTGGTCTGTTGTGGACACTCCCTGTCTGAATCCAGCCTGATAGGGAGTCAGAATGCCCATCTCGTCTACCCAGTCCTGTAGTCAATTCAGAACCAGTCTCCCAAAGAGCTTCTGGGATATGTCAATAAGACTAATTGGCCGGTAGTTGGCTGGGAGCAGAGGGGATCCCTTTTTGTAAATTGGGACTACCTCTGCGCCCAGCCAAGTATCCGGAACCTCCATACCCGCCAGGATGGCGTTGAATATCAATGTGAGGTATGGGGCCCATATCCCTGGTTCTTGCTTGAATAAGTCCCCAGGTACCCCATCAAGACCGGGGGCTTTTCCAGCGGAAAGCCCAGCTATGGCCGCCCTCACCTCTTTTTCTGTAAAACGGTCGCTACATGTGCCTAGGCCTGGCGTACTGTTTGCGATGCTGGGAGACCTTTCTTCTGCTGAGTACAGTGCCTTGAAATGGCTCTGCCATAAGCTGGGGGCGATGTTAGGCTCGATAGCTGAGGGTAAATCCTCTGTGCCGTTTGAGACCAGGCCCCAGAATTTACGCGAGTCTCGAGTGGTTAGTGACCTCGAGAGATTTTCCCAGTATTCCTGGTCCCATTCGGCCCTTGCATCTACCAAGAGCTTCCAGTAAGATCTTCTCCTGGCTTGGATTTCCTCCCTATTGGTGCCACTCTTGATGGCAAGTAGCAGTTTGGTCTTAGATTCCCTGCAAGTAGCATTGTACCAGGTCGTCTTGGCTGGGGGTCCTGATCTTTTGCCCGACTTTGAGAACAGATCTATCTCTAGGGTATTGATTAGCTCAGCATGTGTGTGAGCGAGCTTATCTCTATTAGCTGGCCCTTCCGCCTCTTTCCCTATCTGGAAAGCCTTCTCCAAGTGCGGAATGATCCTTGCATATAGTTTGGGTAATCTGTCTCCCCTAGTGACTAATTTCTCCCATCTGACTTTCTTCCGGTTATTTTCTAATAGGAGCCCCGACTTGTCATTATCCGTGCAGAGCGAAGTGGGTTTGTTCCCTGGTGAGATGTAAGAAAGTTCCAGGGCATTATGGTCACTATCCCTTCTCTCGATGATTTTAAAGTCGACTACTTGTGGCCACATGGATAGTTTAACGAGAATATAATCTATTCTCGATTCTCGGCCAGTTTTGTTATAAGTACAGGTGCTAGGTATGTCAGATTTACAACGACCATTGCAGGCCCTTAATCCTTGGTTTAGGGTGAGGGCAGTAATCTGCAAGGCCAGGGGGGTCCAAGCTCTCGGGGGAGGTGTCACCGTCACAGGTACGCGCCAGCGTAAGTCTTCCTCAAGAGAGGGGCCATCTCGTAGACCTGCTAGTGGTTCATACTGCGAATTTAGGTCGCCTCCCACCAGGCATGGAAGTTCCCAGGGAATACCGTCAAGGAACACAGAGAGTTGCTCTATGGTGCTGGATTCCTTGGACATTTGTACCGGCCTGGAATATATGTTTACAACCACCAATTTCGATGAATTTGGCCACTCCAATAAGACGGACAAAATATCATCTGAATCTGTTTCCAGGTAGTTAGCCTGGCAGCCTAAATCTGTTGCTATCCATGTCGTGAGTTCTCCCGATGGCCTTCCCCTTCCCCCCCACTTAGCAGGTTTAGAGAAGGCTGCAAAACCCTGAAGCAAGATTTCCTCACATGCCCAGGTCTCCTGAAAAAGTAGAATGTTTTTAGAATTGATAAAGGAGGCCCAGTCAGGAGAGTCAATCTTGCTGGCTAGTCCCGCAACGTTCAACGAAACCAGGTTTAAGGGGCATAGTTTGGTAGAGAGTAAGCCCGTAGTGATGTTATTGTTAGATTCCCTGATCTCCGGAGTAACCACCTGTATTGAGGGTGAATGAGCCTGTGCAAATCTTAGATTAGTATGGGTTGCATTTGGAGCCTCTGGAGAGGACTCCGGAACTAGATTTAATTCCAGAGGGTTTTGTGTCCCTGTGGGCAGAGTGGATAGTAAGAGTGGGCTGTTCCCCGTCCCTTCTAAAGCTGTCCATTCACAGCCCCCATTGTCCATGCGTCAGTCCACCATTTCCAGACTGCTGTATCTGTTGTAGACAGGGAAATGGGCTGGGTAATGCATTCTATGGGGCCCTTGAATACCTCTTGTAAATCCTCCCCCGCGGCCCCACCTCCTTGTGATGTTTTCCCAGCCTTCATCCTCCTCAAACTGCATGAAATGATCAGTGGGTCTTCCCCTGTAATTAAGAGGACCGCTTCTCTCCCTTCGACCACTTCGCCAATCATCCAATAAGTCTTGGTGGTGCCCCCATCTTTGATCCTCCAAGTTATATGGACGTGATGGATAAAAGAATGAGAGAGGGAGAGGTTGGATATTGCTGGCTTGGTCATCAGATTCCCAGGCACAGATGTAGGCAGCAGTGCCCGGATCTCTGAAGGTGACCAAAACGCAGTCTCCCCTTACTGATTTTCTGGAGTATCCCACCCATGTAACCCGCCTAACCATAGAGATATTGCTGGTTGTTCCTCTCGGGAGTGATCTGTATGTAGATAACCAGCTGATAACTTTGTTCCTGAGTAATGACATTGTTTCTATTGTTGTGGGTTTTAATTCCGGAACACCTGCCAAAACTAGTGTGTACGGGGCAGCCTCTGGTGGAAGGTTGACAGGTTTGGGTTTACGGTTATAGTTGGATTTCTCTCCCGTGAAAGTTTGATCACCCTTGGGTTTGGACTGAGTAAGAGCAGTGTCTTTGGGTGTTGGGGTCGTGGTTGGTAAAGCGGTTTGTGTTTGTGGCATTAGTGGTGGTGCTTTGTTGGGATTTAGGTTGGGCAGGGGTAGAGGAGTTTTAACCAAAGTGGGCACTGGATTTTGCGCATCGATGGAGGGTAGGTTACTCTTTGCAACTGTGGATACGTTACCCTTTTTGGGCTTTGGATCAGGACCCCCTTTTGCTATTTTAGCTGCATTAAGGTCAAGTTTCTTTGAGTCAGCTAGTTGCACAGTAGATTTTTCAATGTTAATTAGCCTGGCCTCAATCTTGATCAGTCGAGCTTCAAGGGCGCTCAAAAGTGATCTTAAAAGTACACCAATATCCTCCAGTGTGATATCGTCGCTGGAGTTATCAGCTGGGGTAGCGGTTGCGGCATTTGCTGGTACCTTTATAGTACGGATTGTGGGGGTAGTTGATATGCCCTGCTTTTCTGGGTTAGGAACAGTAATGCCTCCCTTTGCCCCTTTTCCCCTAGGAGGTTTGGATTTTGGGGATTTTGTCTTGTTTGGTTCTTTGATGGGGCCCCCCCTCTTTTTTTGTATGGCACCTTCCCTGGTCCCCCTATCTCTATCGAGGCTAGGCTCTTGGGCGTTGACTACCATAATTTTTGGATCAGTAGGTAAGGGTAAAATTACAGGTGATGTATGTGGCAGTTGGGTGTTTGGGAGGGCCATTATACTCAAGTCATCAAAATCACTTGGGACCTCGATTGTTGAATCCGGGTCGGTGATATTTGGGTTAGGTGGATGGGGTGTTACCTGGTTGATCTTTTCTTTTGTTATCAGTTCGGTCCTCCCCTCCGGTGTTCTAGCTTGAGCCATTGGCCCAATTGAAGATCTTCTAACCCAGTCTATTTCTTGGGAAATTCTTCTTTCCAGGACCTCAATTTCTTCAATTAGCAGAGATCCGGCTTTAACAAAATAGTTGTCAATGGGGCCCTTTGCAGCTCCTGCCGCAGCTAGTGTAGATTTGCTTCTGGTTTCTCTGGTACACATTGTTCCGTGTGGACAGAGGAACAGATGTGAGAATTAAAGAGGGGGGGCCCGGGCCGGGCTCTCACGTACTCGAACGGCCTCAAACGGCCCGCTCTTTGCCCGGTCTTCGCCCCGTTCTTCGTCCCGCGCGCGTCCCGCGTCGCGGTAGTGATTGGACCCGTAAAGTACGAGGAGGTTGGGGGCGTGGCCGCCGGGGGAAGAGGCACCAGCTGTGTGAAGCTGAGGATGCTGGTCCTCGCAGTCCCCCGGTAGGCTCCACGCGCTGAACTCTCGCCTGAGGGCTCGACCTGGGCCGTCCTCTACTGGGAGCGCGTGTGCTCTCCGCCGACTGCGGAGCCGCTCACACCAGGGAGGGATGGCTTCAGGGAGCAGCTGAGCGGCACCCGCGAAGCTGGTGTCGCGAAAGGTAGCAGAAGAACTGGACGGACAGGCAACAGAAGTCTTTAGCAACCCACGTAGCAAAGGTGAATTCCTGAATGAGGCACCCACTCAGCCGGTGTTCCCAAGCGCTGATATTGCTGGAGGCTGGGAGCGTGGCCACCGGGGGAAGAGGCACCAGCTGTGTGAAGCTGAGGATGCTGGTCCTCGCAGTCCCCCGGTAGGCTCCACGTGCTGAACTCTCGCCTGAGGGCTCGACCTGCGCCGTCCTCTACTGGGAGCGCGTGTGTTCTCCGCCGACTGCGGAGCCGCTCACACCAGGGAGGGATGGCCTCAGGGAGCAGCTGAGCGGCACCCGCGAAGCGGGTGTCGCGAAAGGTAGCAGAAGAACTGGACGGACAGGCAACAGAAGTCTTTAGCAACCCACGTAGCAAAGGTGAATTCCTGAATGAGGCACCCACTCAGCCGGTGTTCCCAAGCGCTGATATTGCTGGAGGCTGGGGGCGTGGCCGCCGGGGGAAGAGGCACCAGCTGTGTGAAGCTGAGGATGCTGGTCCTCGCAGTCCCCCGGTAGGCTCCACGCGCTGAACTCTCGCCTGAGGGCTCGACCTGGGCCGTCCTCTACTGGGAGCGCGTGTGCTCTCCGCCGACTGCGGAGCCGCTCACACCAGGGAGGGATGGCTTCAGGGAGCAGCTGAGCGGCACCAGCAAAGCGGGTGTCGCGAAAGGTAGCAGAAGAACTGGACGGACAGGCAACAGAAGTCTTTAGCAACCCACGTAGCAAAGGTGAATTCCTGAATGAGGCACCCACTCAGCCGGTGTTCCCAAGCGCTGATATTGCTGGAGGCTGGGGGCGTGGCCGCCGGGGGAAGAGGCACCAGCTGTGTGAAGCTGAGGATGCTGGTCCTCGCAGTCCCCCGGTAGGCTCCACGCGCTGAACTCTCGCCTGAGGGCTCGACCTGCGCCGTCCTCTACTGGGAGCGCGTGTGCTCTCCGCCGACTGCGGAGCCGCTCACACCAGGGAGGGATGGCCTCAGGGAGCAGCTGAGCGGCACCCGCGAATCGGGTGTCGCGAAAGGTAGCAGAAGAACTGGACGGACAGGCAACAGAAGTCTTTAGCAACCCACGTAGTAAAGGTGAATTCCTGAATGAGGCACCCACTCAGCCGGTGTTCCCAAGCGCTGATATTGCTGGAGGCTGGGGGCGTGGCCGCCGGGGGAAGAGGCACCAGCTGTGTGAAGCTGAGGATGCTGGTCCTCGCAGTCCCCCGGTAGGCTCCACGCGCTGAACTCTCGCCTGAGGGCTCGACCTGGGCCGTCCTCTACTGGAAGCGCGTGTGCTCTCCGCCGACTGCGGAGCCGCTCACACCAGGGAGGGATGGCCTCAGGGAGCAGCTGAGCGGCACCCGCGAAGCGGGTGTCGCGAAAGGTAGCAGAAGAACTGGACGGACAGGAAACAGAAGTCTTTAGCAACCCACGTAGCAAAGGTACATTCCTGAATGAGGCACAAATGGAGAGTGATGGGACCCCTCAAGTTTGGAGTCCCTGGAATCACAATTTAAAATCCTAACTGATGGTGAAGTTAGATTTTACGTTACAATTCTGAAAATTGCACTTTTAGAAAGTTGCCATATTCTTACTTTAGTCATTTAGTGCCTTCTGCCTGACTCTGAATACATGTCTGGTTTGGGTGAGAGCTGGGCTTTGTGCATTCTCTCCAGACAGCCACATACTAAGGGAGCTTAGGTGTAACTGATCAGCCATACACATCCTGATGGGCCATCATGGGCAGTATGGGAGGGAGGAGCTGACACACCTGAATGGGCTGTGGTCTGTCCCCACACAAAGCCCTCTAGTGAGTCTGGAGGCAGGACAGGAAGTGCAGGGGCTCTGTGCACTCCAAAGGCCTCCCTTTGAAGTCTCCCCCACTTCAAAGGCATAACTGAGTACTCGTCCTGGACCTCTGACACCACCACTTCAGCACACTTCTGGGCTTGTGGATACTTTGTCAAGAAGAAGGACTGCTGGGCTGCTGAAAGTACTTAGAAGGACTAGACCTGCAACTCTCTACAACTTGACCACAGAATTGCTCCAAGGGTTTGTATGCTTGACTCCTGTTGGAAGTCTCAGGGACATCAAATACTTCACTTCACTCACCAACAGCAGCTGGACTCTGCCATCTGAGAGTCTTGCCCCGTCAAGTGGTGCAAAACCAGTCCTGGGCCCTTGGAAGTGGGTCTAAAGTACTCCAACTGCAAAAGCCCATGCTTGTCCGCCGTTGCGTGGCTCAGAACCGGCGCATCTCCTTCAGCGCCAATGCATCACTGCTGCTGGCAGGAACGAGGACATTGCATCGCTGACTGTGCGGCTCGAAGATGACGCATCACCTACATCAGAGGGGTTCAAAGATGACACTGATGTGCACAGCTCGGGACACATGCATTGCTTACATCTCCAGGATCGACGGCGACTCGTTGCTGCCCTTGCTACTCACATCTCATCTTCAATGTCGATGCAACCCCAAACAAAGGTACTGTTTTAGCAGGCCAAGGCTATATCCCATATCTGACCCGTACTCTATCGTGGTCAGCCTGAACGTTTGGATTGCCCCCGTCAAGTGCGACCAGATAGCATTTAAGCTCTATATTTCAAGATATTCTTTAAAAATTCATACCTCCCATTCTACTTATTGGATTTTGGTATTTTGGTCTTGTTTTGTTCACTAAATTAAGCTCAATCTATTATCTGTGGTATCATTTTGTGTCTGTTTTTACTGTTTTATTGTTTTAAGTGTTGCAAAAATTTGTCACCCATTGCCTCTTAAGTTAAGCCTCACTGCCTTGTGCCAAACTATCAGTAGGTAAACACAGGTTAATTTAAAATGTGTTATTGACTTACCCTGACTAGGTTTGTGGCTCCTGCTTGGGGACGGTGCTTACCTCTGCCAGCCAAAAACCCGATTTCTAACTGACACCACTTATAGTAGGGGGCTGAAGTTATCTTGGAAGTGTTTAGGCATAATACTTACCTGGAAATGTAGAAAACGAGAAAAGCAAGGCGTTTATGGGGGTTCTCCCCCAAGAACATAAAAAAATTAAGTCATAGTGTATATTGATGCATTTTCCTACAAATTTTCAAAAAAAAACATTAGGATCTAAAAAGAGCACTAATTAAAATGTCAAGTCCTTTCATGGTGCTCCAAGCTTAAGAAAGATGACGCACGCCAGGAGCTGGTACAATTTTTACAAAATGCTGGATGGGTGCACCCATATGTCAAAAATGGTCTCAATTTTGCAGACATTTCATCAAGGGAACCCCTCAATTGCCTTGAGTGCACTTAATACAAACATTGATGCAATACGCGAATTCCAGAATTTTCCTATTATTGCCATCTCTTTAGCATGAGTGATACTTAAGTGAAAAATTACCCTCAGTATGTCAGGGCCAGCATGTTTTCATGGTTGCTACCTCCCATATGCCATGGTATTCTCCCCTATGACAAGAATTACTGCCAATATGCTACCAACATTTTGCCATGGGCGGTCCTATGCCAAGATTTTCCTAAAGAATGCCAGCACAGCATTTTTCTATGCATGTCCCACATGTACAGCATTGCCTCATTAGAAAATGCTAGTATTTTTCTAAGGGTGCTGTATAGCCCAAAAGTTACCTTCAGGGTACCAGAGCCAACAGCAGACTTGCAAGCATAACACCATATTCCTACTAATGCTCAAATTCATTCACTCAAAAAAATTCATTCTCATTCATTCTCTTCTATTCTTACTATCTCTGACTAATTATCCTTCATTCAAGCTTACTCACTCTCACATTGACTCTTACTCTCACTCTTACTTACACTCACTTGCGCCCACTCACACTCATTGATAATTCATTTGATTCGCTTATTCTCACTCATATTTACACTTAGTCACTGTCACTTATTTTTATTCACACTTTAACACTCCTGCAAAATCGTTTTGTTCATTCTCACTCACCCACTCTCACTCACTTGATGTGGCACTTACTCTTCCTGACTTGTTCATGCTCAGTTACTGTTGGATTTGACCCTCTCTGCAAGGTCACTGCCTAACTTTTTGCATTTACATCTCCTGTTTTGCTGAACTCGTTTCTGTTGGCTTTAGGACTGTGTGTGATTTACCACTGCGAACCAGTGCTAAAGTGCTCTCTCCTTTAAACATAGTAAAATCGGCTTGAACCCATTAGGCATATTTAATTTACTTGTAAGTCCCTAGTCCTGACTGGACCTGCAATTCTACCCAACATGAGCCCTGCTAGCCTCTGCTGGAGTGAGTTGGTGTTCCCCAATCGGTGCTCCGTGGAACCAGGCCCCCGGTGTGCCATCAGTTGAGCTCCACTTAAAAGAAAAAGAGAAATCCTGAAGTTCTGGGCTCTTCGCAACAGCAAACGGGCCTGTTAGGGCCAAGATTTTGCCCCCCATGCTGACCATCAACACAAAATCCTGGTGAATCTGACTCTTTGCACTACAGTGACAACCGACAACACAATATCTGTACTTTGCACTTCAGCCCATGGTGAGCTCCATTGTGAAGCTCCAGTATCTGTTCTATTGTGTCATTTCAGATGTCCCTTATCTTAAGGTCATGATGAGACCCCCAATCCGTCACAAGGTCGAAACATCATTGACTAATTTCATAACAAACCATTTCTGGCCCCTTTGATATCCAAAAGAGGCCTGTTTAGGATATTGCCTATTTATGAATGGTCGTTTTTGTATATTAAGAAACCTTATTGGACACCATTATATGTCACATTTTCTTTTCTTTGTTTTATTTTCACATGGGACACCGAGCACTACCTATTTATCAATACAGAAAATACTTGTACAAAATTAAATATTACTTGTATAAAACAGATAAAATTGGTCTCCTTTTTGTCTGTGTATAACAATCTCCTTTTGACACCCAATCTCCGGTCGAAATGTGCTATTTTCTTTAAAAAAAATATATATTTTATTGACTTTTAAGAATCTAAGACAGGCAGGTTTTATATAGGAAATTACAAGAGAGTTATGCATCCTCCTCCTTCCCAAAACAATAGCAGGAAGGATCCATTACAATCACATTATATATTCTGCAAGGAGATTCCCTCTCTTAGCTCTATTCGGAGATTCACATGCCAAAATGAAACCATTTAACTTCCCCCCTTCCCTCTCCCCTCCCTATCTCTGCGTCAAAACTCCTTATGCTTCTACTAAATTATATTGTTTTGCGTGCATACTAGAGATCCCAGGGTGTCGCTATTGTCCACCTACCAACAACCATCCATCAATTAGTACTTTGGGGGTATTCATGCCTCTTACGCATCCATATCTTCAGGCTCACCCAGGGCCCATGTGTCTTGGAGACCCCCCAACATAGATGCCCATGGACTGAAATTGTCTACAATTTTTCTATCCTTTTGGAGATGTTTCATTCGGACGGCTTCCGCAGTCGCCCACTCACACATGTCTTTCAGCCATGTCTTTCAGCCATGCCTTCGCGAATTGTGTCGTGGGTTGCAGCTATCTAGAGGCCATCTTGCTTGTACCTCATGTTAGCCACAGTTAGCATTCTAGCTTTTTACGCCACGTCACACCTTGGCTCACTATTTATCGAACTGAGAGCGGACACGCAGCGCCGGTAGGCTTTTACCAAGTGTGTTCTTCTTGCCACGCTGAATCCGTTTTAATTTCTTTTACTTGTAAAATATGAATTGTCTGTTTAGCACTGCATTTGAATTTGATTGAATATAACTGCTTGCATAAGCATCCTACACTTTGCACTTTAAAAATCAGGGGCTCTGCTCCTGGAGACCATCTTGCTTGTGCCTTACGCTAGCCACAGTTAGCATTCTAGCTTTTTACGCTCCGTCACGCCTCAGATCACTATTTATTGAACCGAGAGCAGACACCTGCAGCGGGCAAGCAGATGGCGCTCCAAAGAAACACCAAAGGCAAACCCGTCTGCGCCCATCCGTGCCCGTCCGCGCCCTTCCGTGCCCGACCATGACCAGGGACCACAAGCCCTGGCCCACGAATATTGTGAGACATGTTTACACTGCTAAACGCTTGTATGAGCTCCGTCCAACCCCTTCCTCCAACTGTGAAATTTTGAAAATAGATGATTAGAAAGATAAAAAAAGCAAAGAAACCAACCAGCATTGTGAACATGGTGAAAAGAATGAACAGTCCAACCATGGTAGTCTGATTCTAAATATCTATAAATCTCTACCTTACACTACCACTACTCTGAGAGTGTACACTCTGCCTGATCTCTGAGGATAGCCTAAGACCCCATGTCTGGATGACTTGATCTGGAGTTGGATTGGCAATCCTCTATGCAGGATCAGCATGGAAGATCATCATTGTCAGAGCTAAATGTCAAACACAACAGTCATCCCAGAACCGTTGTGGCTGGAGTTCCCCCTCTGTCCCACTAAGGGATAGTGCACTCTTTGTATAATAAAAACCGCCGTGTTAGAGATACAGGTCTGATTCAATGATGTTTCTAGATGTTAGAAGCTATCTCTGAGCGGACAACGCATGTACCAGAATATCTCGTTCTATGTTTCCAGCCTTGAATGAAGAGTACAAATTATGTAGCAGGAAGGGCTTTTCTAAAACTAACCGCATGTACAGCATTACTTAGAATCATATTGTGAAAAAAAGATGTGAAAGGTAACTGGGCTAAAACAAAGTCTGCTAAAATGTCTAAAATGTAAAACTAAAAGGAGAACCAAAGTGAGCCCAAGAGGGCTTCACCACAGTGATGACCCAATATATTTACATTTAAACTAAATCTCTGCTCCAGCATGAGTCATGCCCACTTTCAACACTAAACAATGGTAATAAATAGCATTTTATACTCTGCACATCTGATTGTTCATGTACATTTTGTGCCTAAAATGAAGTGGTATAAAAACCCATATTTCACAATGAACTGAGAAATGTGGATTTCATCATTATAATAAAAGACACCAAAACAGAGATTAACACTGTCAGAGCTACTAGGATTAAGCAACACTAAGGACCAAATTATGGTGCATGTTTATCTAAATTCTGCTGCAAAAATTTCAAATTATGCAGAACATTTTCTGTTAGTATTATTTTCATACATTTGAGTAGGAACAATTTTTGTAAAATGAGGAAAATATGTGGCAAATGATATGGCAATATCCATATTTATACAGTAGACACTGCAGCCATAGAATACATCCACTGACTCTCACCATTGTCCATCAAGGTAAACAAAACCTAGATCTAATGCCCATCGGTGCCCATAGTTAGCTGCACTTTGATACTATAGATTTGGCGATTTCATTATATTAACATGTTTGCATCCTTTCATGACATTGACAACAACAGCTTACCGTCCCAATCACCACAATATTTAACGCTACGTCTTAAGAAGTGGTCTCATAAAACAAATTTGCTTACTTTCAGTAATTTAATAATGATCTGTTTTGTCTGACAGTTAAGGCTGGAATGAAATGATGATGTGCTCCATTTAAGGTAAACTCAGTTATTATATAACGTTAGGAGCACCCACATATGTTTTCTGAAATTTTGACGTGCTATTATTCTAAAAAACAAGGTTATGTGCACAATTTAATTAGGTCTACATTCTTCTAAATATTCTGTCTGGTTGTAGTATTTCTTATTGAATCTTGCAACCATTTTTACAATGCAATAGTGTGATTAGTATCCCCACGCATATGTGGTAATTCAAGTAGTTTCTTTTACATTTGTTCACAACGAAAAACGTTAGAATTAATATTGGTTCTCCACGCATATGTTGTAATTCAGGTTGTCTCTTTTACATTTGTTCACTACGAAAAACTTTGGAATGAATATTGTTTTTAGCAGCGACAGGATATTTAGACATGTAATTATACATCAGCAGCCTTGAGAAAGCCCACGGCCAAAAAGCCAACACATGTTGGCTGATTTCGTTGTGTTTTTCAAGAAAACAAACATGTTAAACCACAGGGCTGAGTTCTGATTGTCTGTTTAGAAAACAAGCATGCATGCCACCGATGAGATTTAACAAGTGTAGTAAAGAGTTTGCCACTTGAAACATTCAATATAAATACTTATTTTAAAAACAAGTTATGCTATTTAATCTTTAACACCTGGTGTATTCTGCTTAAATTTATTTCTGAACTTCCATTGTTAGTGTTTTTAGTGTGTTCATAGCATACTAGTAAGAGAGAGTGTATTGGAATAATAGCAGGAGCACAACAAATAAGCAGCGCAGCGCTGAGTGTTCTGTTTATAAGATTTAAAAAGAAATAAATTAAAAGCTTGCCATACAGTATAACGCAGCAAATATAAACATATTAAATTCCAATTAAAACATGATTGTGAAAACTTGCAATAAATTGCTGCAAAAAAATAAAATCTACTGTAATTTTCAACTGCAAAGTGTTATCTGTTTTCCAGACATAAATAAACAAGCATTTGCAATGCAATAGGTCTAGCATTACTGATAGTTTGAGGTATTGGTGTTGCAAATAATAATGCGACACCAATAGCTCATACTTTCAGTAATGCCAGACCTAGTGCATTGCAAATGCTTACGTAGTGAGCCAGGAACCAGCATTATATATCTCAGTGCAGTTCCGCAAGCTGCTCCTAGAGGTCCCAAGTGAGCAAGGCACCAGCACTGCAAGTCTCGGTGCAGTAACACAAGCTGCACCTACAGGTCCCTAGTGAGCAAGGCACCAGCACTGCATGTCTCTGTGCAGTACCACAAGCTGCTCCTAGAGGTCCCTAGTGAGCAAGGCACCAGCACTGCATATCTACAAAGTTGGAGTTATTTGAATTTTAAATGGCAATGTTTTTTACATAGCCATGTTGCAGGGTGAAGTACCATATGTGGCCAAACTTTGGTGGACTTTGGCGATTCTGCGAGCTCTGGCCGTGAGGTAAATGGCGGCGGGGCAACACCGTGGTTTTCCAGGTGCCGTTAGGGCAACGGCTGAAGACCACATCCCCCAGGTGCCCCAGCAACCACCGGCGCACCGGTCACAACACAGCCTGCGCCCGGAGGGGTTACTTAACAGCTGAGCGCCGAGCGCTCAGGGGGGCTAAAGCGGTAAACTTTAGTGGACTTTGGCGATTCTGCGAGCTCCGGCCGTGAGGGAAACGGCGGTGGGGCAGCACTGTGGTTTTCCAGGTGCCGTGAGGGCAACGGCTGAAGACCACATTCCCCAGGTGCCCAAGCAACCACCGGCGCACCGGTCACGACACAGCCTGCGCCCGGAGGCGTTACTTAACAGCTGAACGCCTCCTGTCCCGCGGGACATGCGTGGGCGGCGCCGGGCTAAGCCTAGGCAAAGGGCGGGCCGTCTGTGGCCGTCAGGGGCCAGATGAGGCCGGGCCGGGCCACCCCCATGAGCATTTGTTTAAGGTGAGTGACTGATATCAAGCAGCATGGGGAAACGCTCAGTGATACTGGGCTTAAAACCATCTACAGTCACCTCCATTGAAAGTATGTTTGTTGAGGCTATTAACTTAGTTACAACAGAGATTGAGCAAACCGAAAGGAGACTCTCCATAGGTCAACCTGTGCCCCAAATACACCAGCCTGAAGGAGCGGAACAGGACAATTCACCTTGCCTCCTCCCATTATCACCTAATGTTGTAATTACCATCCCTTGCCAGCACGGCATTTCGTCTGAGGGTTTTGGGGTCAGCAACGGAGAAGAGGACATTCTCGATTCTCAATCACGGCCTCAAGCAGATATTACCACCGGAAATGCAGTGCCGGCTATTAAAACAGCGGGGGGAAAAAGAAAGAGGGGGGCATCTAAATTTACCACCAGTAAGAGGAAATATCCAGTCCGCCAAAAAACCCAACCCACCCCTCTGAGTATGTGGAAACGTGGAGCCAATGCTGCCAATCCTACAACAGCAAGCCCAACTGAGCCTACAAATGAGGCCACTGTAGACTTGACAAGACCTGAAGCTGCCTGCAACTAACTCTATTTTTACCCAAACTGAAAACATAAACAAACAAGGTACACGTAGAAAATTGGATAATATTTTTATTGACACTTTAGTGTACTCTATTAATGGATGCTTAAAAACTTTGGTGGACAAACAATTTAATACTTTATTTAAACGTCTTGATAGAATGGAAAACCTGGTTAAGAAACTTGATATGCAAAGACAAGTGGTTACTGATGTCGATAAAATTAGAGGGGAACAGAGTCCTAAACCAATAGAGGTCCCGGCTCATGGCGTAATTAATGAGGGCGTTGCTTGTATATTCCCTATTGTTAATATTATATGTACTATGTGTGGCAATCTTAAGAACGATGACTGCCCTAAACCAACGGGTAGTTTGACACCTATGGTGAATCCGGCATCTGGAAATAGGTCCACTTGTAATAACTTGCCCCAAAAACCGGTACTAGTCACTCCTGTACAATTGGAGAACACCCCCATAATTTCTGCCACTGCCCCAAAAACATCTCTACACCGAATAATTTTGGTAATAGCCCATCTAAGGACGTCCTTATTCTACCCCCAGAAGCATGCCCTTATGTTATGATCCTAGCAGGGATCCCCCCTCTCAAAAAAGACCTATCTGAATCTTGGGACCAACTTAAGAACAAGTGTATGGATTGGCTAACGAAGTACAAGGGTCTAGGGTCAACGAATGCTAACAGCATCTTAATGGTCCGTCGAGTAGGGTGAGTGGGACCATCAGAAAAGAACATCCCAGGTGACTGCGTAGTGGTGAATTTTAAACGTCCACCCTTGGTGAAATGGCTACTTCGAGCTCAAATTTATAATAATACTGCTCCAACCTAAATACATCCACTACCCTTAGGCTTTTTTTATAAACCTCCCCCATGGTCTGGCAACCTTCTAATCCCAACATATACTACACAAAACCGGTTCACAGCCCTGTTGGGTCTAGAAAGTCAGGATTGACTTTTAAATCAAATACTGACCACTACACCTGAACCATTGGAATCTTCAGCCAAATCTCCAATTGTTGTGGAACCCAGATGCACAGACCCTAACTTGTATGTGTTAAGTTGGAATATTGCAGGATTGAGATCTAAATTAAATTCAATGGAGTGGGTTGATTGGGTTAGTGAATACGATATCCTGATGTTCCAAGAGACATGGTGCACAAGTGAATTTGTTCCTTGAAGGGTTTGCGTGTTATAATAGTATTGTATCTAGCCCAAAAATGGGTAGCCCGTTTGGGATTCTTTCAACCTGCATAAAGATCTCAGCCGGGGGCAGCATAAAATCTGTGGCGACAAATAACGAGAATTTTCAAGCCACAATCTACACAAGGGGGGCTTCGATTTGTTTTATTAATTTTTACAATAATGATTTTATATCACTACCGAATAGAAATTAAATTAACTTATTTGAATTTATTGATGGATTACAAGATGCACAGAGGTATGGTAAAATAGATGGTCTCTGTTTAGGTGGGGATTTTAATGCACGGTTACATAGAGATACTGATGACACCGCCCCGCGCCGGCAAGGTACAAAACATGCAAAAGGGGTGAGGAGCTTAGCAATTACTTATCCTCCCGAAACCTAATTAACACAATAGAAAAGGCTGGTGTTGCCTTGAACAACGACCATTTGCCTACCTATAGAGGGCGTGGATGCTCCTCCACCATAGATTATGTTTTTATATCATCTACACTGGAATTTTTTTTAGTTAAGGCTGAGGTTTTAAGTACTAGTCAAGGTGATAATAATCCAATTATAATAACTATTAGACTCTTTTCGAATTGTTTTACTCGAAGAGAAATAGGGGCAAAACATTTGGTGGCATCCACCGACAAACTTAGAGTAATCTGGAAGGGCATAGATAATAAGGCCCTGTTTGAACACATGATTAAATCACATCCTTTATTGGTAGATATGTGCTTATCGAGTAGCGCTGCGGGTAGTGAAATTATTGAGGCCTTTACTGATTTGTGTGCCGGTATTAAACACATAATATCTAAACCCGCTATTAACCCGAGCAAGAACCCTAGATGGTTCAACGGCACATGCTCGCGGGCAAATAGAGAACTGCGTGCAGCATTAGCAGCTACACCCAGGGATCTAACTTTAGTCAGACTGCAAAGAGCCTCCTATAAGAAAGCAACTAAATCCCGCCCTGAAGCAATACTAAAAGAACGTTGGGAAAATCTTGCTTGTGCTGCACTACTTAAGGATGTAACCGGTTTTTGGAGTGAAGTGAAAGAAATTAGGTCTATGGATTCGGCCATCACTCCAATTAGTTGTAACATACCCAGGGAACTTTGGTAAGAGCATTTTGCTGGAATCTAAACTGCTCCTACAATGATTTCCAGCATTTACATATGTCCTCCAGCTTCACAGTTTGCAATAACAATTTTGGAAGTCGAGGATGCCATAAACCAAAGCGCAGGGAATAAAGCACCAGGCCTGATGAATTATCTATTGATCTTATAAAACATATACCAGAGTCCTGGCCCCCCCTCTTATGCAATGTTTTTAACAACCTGACTAATACAGCTATCCTGAATTCCTAGTCGACCAGTATCATCGTGCCCATTTTCAAAAAGGGCGACAGATCCAACCCGAGCTGTTATTGCCCAATTTCTTTGATTGATAACACCTTGAAGATCTTGGGCAGGGTTGTCTTTAATAAGATTAGGAATTGGGCTGAAGACAACCAAATTTTAAATTATTGCCAGCTGGGATTTAGAAGTAACGTTGGTACTGTGGAACAGTGTTTGAATTTGAATCTCATTTTGGGCAAATATACGATTTCCCAAAAAGTTAAACTATACTTAGGATTCATGGATTTAACATCAGCTTTTGATTTTGTTAACAGATTGCGCCTATGGGAGATCCTTTTAAAATATGGGTTGGATGAGCCTTTGGTTTATTTTTTGGGCGTATTTGCACAGGGACTTAAAGGCATGGGTAAGGATATGTACTGACGGGGGATTTCTGGTGACATCACTATTGGTAGAGGGGCAAGACAAGGCTGTGTCTTGGCCCCTCTACTTTTTATTCTTTACATAAATGAATTGCATAACTCCCTGTCCACACTGACCATTGATGCACCGAAAATTAATGGTAACATTTTCCCCCTCCTTCTTTATGCTGACGATGTAGTCCTTATGGGCCGCACACCCAATGCACTACGCACTTTAGTTACTGGATTTGTATCTTTTATGGCTAATTTAGACCTTTGTAGAATTTTAAAAAATCTTACATAATGACCTGTGGACCAAAAAAACATTTTATTATTAAGTTTATAAAATTGGGCAGTGAATCATTAGTATGCACAAGCACCTTTCCATACTTGGGCCTAGTCTTTGCGGATTCTGGCTCTTGGCAAGCCCATGTGGCCCATGGCAGAACCAAACTTTGTAAAGCAGTGAATTCCATCATTAGCCTCAGGCAACCAAAACAGGCCGAGGTGGTTGTACCGTTGATTCAGATATACAAATCACAATGTATACCTACAGCCACGTACGGTGCCGAAGTCTGGGGGTATGTGAATTGTAGTGGAATCCAAGTTGAGGAGAATAGGTTCTGTAGAAAAATTCTCGGGACTCTAATCTCCTCTCCAACCTAAATATGTCATAAGGAACTGAACTTATATTATGTGGAGGATTTTATTAGATCCTGCCCAGCTTTATTTTGGATAAAACTATGGCAGAATCCTGCTGCCACTTTAACTAGAGAAATAATCACTGACTGTCTCAGGTGTGATAAAGGTGGGAGCATACCATGGCTTATGGCAGTAAAAGACAGTCTAGCAAGTATAAAGCTGGAGCATACATTCACACACCCATGAACAGCAGAAGGCACAAACATTAAATCTGTAAGGGGGGCATTGTACGATCATTATCTTAAAGAGAGACAGATTATTGAACACCAGAAAACATCAATTTTAGATATATGCCCATATTGGAAATACCAAGCACTCAAAGCCACTTACCACAGCAATACCTTAGGAAAAGCATAGGGAGGTGGAAAAGGAGCTTACTATACCGCCTGAGGGATGGCAGTATAAAATATTCACTCTGCTTTCCGATAGGATATAACAACAATCTTGAGCAGATGAACTGCCCTTGCGGTTTTGGCAGTGAGCAAACAGTGCTACATTTCTTATTTTTTTGTAAATATTATACAAGATACACAAAACAGTATTTAATTCCTTTCTTTAAGGCAAGGGCTATCACAGATTTTGAACAAGCTTACCTTGAAATTTTAAAATTGGGAAGTGATGACCTGATATTCCGTGTAAGCATGTTTTTATTAGCTGCAGTACGTTCGCGTGCCTCCATGAGTGAATGAATTTCAACATTCTTTGAACCTTGTGATATTTTCCTGAGCAAATCCCCGCCCTTCCCTGTTTTTGTTACATATCAACACCATCTACATGTTGACAATGTAGCTCTTTTGTTAGGGGTTTGTATTTTGATGAATGTTTGCTTATCATTGCATTTTATGATGAACATATATTATTGATTCTGCACAATCGATCCAAATGCCATTTTCTAATACTGATACCGATGCGGGTACTATTGTCTGATTTATTGCTTATCTTTGCACTTTATCTACAATGTACTGTACAATTGATACAAATCGTTATTTTGCACTTTGTTATCAATGCTGCTAGTTTTATAGGCACATCCAACATTTTAAAGTTTTAACAGTGTAATTCGTATTGGAAGATATGTATATGCATATGTTTGAAATTCTTTAACGTAGTTTGGATTTTATTTCGGTGGTGATGAATTGTGCTTTTATGGATATTTTTATCCGAATAAAGATTATTTGAACTATATGTGGCCCTCTTTTAGTCACTCATGGCTCTGCAACCTCCAGAAGATATGGTAAATCTATTGTACCCATAATGCATTGCATGCAAGACAGTACTATGAGTACATTCAAATAGCTATATCAATATATACAAGTAGTAGCTTTGAAATGTGACAAAATAATTATTACATTAATTTCGGATTAGGTTGTACTCTGTGTAGAGCTGATGAAGGGAAATTTATAGACGGTCTCATATAAATGTGAGATGTACTAGTGAGTGAAGTAACCACTGCCAGCCTAGCCATAGAAAATGGATTTGTCTTCCACACCATCCAAGCTCTTGTAACAGTTTCTTGTTTTACCATAGGCTTCTCCCCATTTACAAATGAAATGATTAACTGGCAAGGTACCAAACCTTAATTTAATTAACTGAATTTTGCGCAGTGCTGGTTCTATAACATCTAAGTAAATCTCAAATGAGGGCAAGAATTTTCTCGTGAGAAAAGCCTTAGAACCTTCGTTGGGGGGCCTGTGGTAGATCTCAAATTGAATGCCTCTTTGATCCACTTTTGTAGGTAGGTTTAACCTCTTTAGCAAGTCCTCGAGTAACAAACTTTCAGTGCTTAGTTTGTGAACCAGTGCTGATGTCTACTAAAGCGCTTCCCAGAAGCCGGTAGCCAGTGCAATTAACATAACCTTACATGTGTATTTGCAAAGTGAACTTTCACTCAGAAGGGTACCTTGGCACTGAATAACAGATGTTTATTGTTACCCACCTCAATGGTACTCATGTTATCAACCTCAGAAGGATGAAAGGCTGAGTGGACCCTCCACGCTTTGAATATGTGACCATGAAGTTGAACACTTGCCTCTACAGTGGACGCATTAGTCCACTAAGCCACCACACCCTGCTTCTATGTAGGCGCACCAAATACCAATGCCAGTAGTCATTAATCCACAACCAGACAATCCCAGCCCTTTTTCTCGAACTTGCCAGCTCATGCTTTCTGTTTGTGACTGTTTTGCACTCAGTAAATATATGATACAGGAAAAATAAGTGGTGTGTTCCCAAAATAAGTGCTGTGCCCCCAACTGTCAGTCACCATTTCAAATTAAGCACTGGGATCGGTCTGAAGATCGAGCATATATATCTGTCCTAGCTAGGTGTGTACATGCCTAAGCCATTCAAGTGAACCACTGCGTGTGAGGCCCAGGTTATCTTTTAACACCTCCTTATACTGCTCCAACTCGGGTGCACCCATCACCTGTATCAAGTATAAAGCAAGTCTTAATTTGGCTAGTATAGAAATGTCCAGCATCCCAAGGTCTAGAAGCAGCATGACCGTTGGCGTGCTGGAGGGAAGGCTTAGCAGCTGTTTAAAAAAAGGTTTCACATGACTTATTAACTCTGAGACATTGAAGTAGCCACACATCTCAGCTCCATACAGGTCGGCATTCCAGAGACCAAGCACCTGACCGTCTCCCTGGCCAAGCACAGGGTTGCCCCTGTACACTGGCCTAGGATGTTGCAGATCCTGATCATATGGTTTTTCATTTTACATTGTGTCAAATGTATTCCCAGATAGACTGACTCTTGCACCTGCTCAAGGCTTGTGTAGTCCAACCTAAAGTTGTTTTGTCACCTTTATGAGGACGGAACCCCCTTAACTTTGTCATTAACGACTAACCCATTTGCTATCCAGAACTCACAAACTTATCCAGTAAGTTCTGCCGGCCCCTGGGTGTCTTCACAACCAATAAGATGTCATCTGCAAACAAAAGGATAGCAAATATGAACCTCGTATTTCAGAGCATCAGCCAGGCAGGCTCCAACAGCTTCTACTGCCCGACTCTTATAGTAGGAAATCAAGAGAAAAGATAATGGTTAGCTTTGGCAAACGCTTACCTTAACAGAAAAAGGGGTTTTAGTGTCGTCTGCTGGCCAACAGCATACTCCTGCTGTTTTGATTGAGTAGCCTAATGAAGATGTATAACAGCTGCAAAGAAATGCCTTGAAAACATGGGTGAATCCTTGGGATGTTATCAAAGGTGGAGTGCAGGTCTACAAATACCATGTATAGGGCTTCCTTCCTAAGAACCACATATGTCTAAAAGATTAAATACAATGTAAATATCTAGTCAAACATACTTGATTCCTTTCTAAACCAGGTGGGACAGGATCTTATTATTCTTAGCACAAACATCTACTCTTTGGTGTGACATACCTGAACACATTTTTGGATATTATCTACAAAGTTTCATGGGCAACAAGTAACTGGGTAATGTATGTCTCCTTTTATTTAGGGTTACCATTTCTGTCGTAAGCAAGGTAGAGGGGATAGACTGCCCGCTTAATATTGCATTATTTAATGTGATTATATATAGTGCGAACATTACCTAAAGGTGTCAGAGCGCTTTACAAAAGAACCAGTTGCATTACATAAGGACTTTGGATTACATGAGTTACATAAGAGATACAAACAGTGAAAATTGCAAATGTACACGTTGTAAAGTCACTCAAGGAAGAGATACAAACAGATAAACTCTAAAATCACATAGGAATTGTAGTAAGTACAAAGGTCTACTACATATACTAGTGGTTAGAGTTATATGTGTACAAATTGCAAATTCACTCAGGATTACATTTTAACAGCGACCAGGCTTGGACAATTATATATTACATATTTACAGAGCAGGAAATTCTGGCCATCCTTCAGCCAGGTGTTCAGGTGGTGTTGCACTCAAGTATACATTATATTTTCCCCATTATACAGGACAATATTGACAATGTATATGTGTGTGACGTAGCTGTGTATGCGAGTTGTGCGAAGAGAGACATAGAAAGATGGTGGTGAAAAAGCAGCTCCTGGAAAGAATTGTAGAAGACGATAAGAAGCTGACATAATGTCTGTAGAAGTATACCTTGTTGATCAAAATTCGAATCTTTCTTTAACCCTTTCCATGCGGCCGCGATTCCCCTGGTGTGCTGTAAACAGCACGAACAGGGGCGGGCCGTGACGAACCCCAGCCGTCATCAGCACACGAGCACCGTAGTGCATGACGGCTGGGGTTCGTCATCAGCATGGAAGGGGTTAAAACTGTTATATTTGTTAATAAACATACTAGGGTCGGGAAATAAAAAACAATCTTCAGATTAAGAGAGCTATCTCACAAAGTGCAAATGCAAAAAATAATAGCAGCGAGTTATTCATTCGCCATCTTGCCAATTTGCATGACAGTAAAATCACTGACATATATTAAAAAACACACATTTTATAAGTGCCAGCCGTACTAGTTGGGAAATAGGATTAAAAAAATCTTGAATATTCACGGAAAAAAACAAAGGTTACAGGGTCGTTATAGTTAGGCTGATTTTTCACTCGTTCAAAACCAGAGAAATTCAGCAGTTATAGTTGGCTGAACTAACTATAACTTGTGCCTCCGCAATGCACTGCTTATGACCTCACATATTACATCAGTCATGACATATATATATATATATATATATATATATATATATATATATATATATATATATATATATATATATATATATATATATATATATATATATATATATATATATATATATATATATATATATATAAATTCTGCCTCTCACAGGGGTATTCACAGCATGTCTGCGGGCATCACGCTCCACCTAAATACCTAAATTGTCCCCCACAGTAACACCTGTGCAAGCCTCTGCCTCTTTATATTGCAAGATTCTGCTAGCATAATTCTTCTGCACCCACGTGGGTATTCACAGCACGTCCCACACCGTTGGCTCCAAGCAGCACCTAAATAGACCTGCACGGTAACTGTCGTGTCCTGTAGTAGGATGCCTCGGAAACACCACGGAGTTGAATCTCTGTCCACAACTCCCCTACACCGGTTCACTCTACACCAAGGATTTATATATACTGGTGAAAAGAGATGATGCCAATGCAGGGAAAGCAGGGAAACAAAACAAGGAAAGATTGGGGAGACACAGGAATCGGAAATCCAGGATGCGTAGAGAACTGGACAGCACACACTATGGTCTTCAGGATCTTCTCCTATGAATAATAGTAATGATTAATAGAAATGTTCAGTATATCTATATATGTATATCTAAATAACAGGAATATGTAATACCTGGACAATGTGGGCAATGCTTCTACCTAGACGTGACTTTACTTCTGTTATCTTCACAGAAAAGTAGGTAGTGATATGCAACGGAAAGAGCACTCCTATAAGTAAGGGATAAAAGTTAGTTCTAAATGCGTACCCTGAACGTATCTGTATATAATGAGTGATATATATAAAGGTACCAAATATGTGGCGTGCCGTAAGAAGAATGTCTCCCTGTTTCTCCACAAGAAGTCAGCTGGTCCTCTACTAGTGATTCCCTAAAACATAAATGAGACATTTAGTATCTCCGTAGAAATTCATGTGTAGCTAGTGACCCTTTAGGGAAATAGTAGTACCTGTCTTGTGTCTTTGGCAAAAGCTCAGAAGAATTCTTGGAGCGCAAAAGCAATATCTGAGAGGCTCCTGACAACAACTTAAATCACCCCTGTCAGTACATGTAACTCGGATACAAACTCCGTAATGAGGTATAACAACAATTCAAAAACAAAATCCCAGCGCTAAACATGCCCTGGTTGTAACCCAATACCGGATTACTACAGCTCAAAGGAACACCCGTACTTAGCTTGGTACAATGAGTGATCACGATCGGGAAGACGAAGAGAAACTGCTGAGTACTCCCAACGAGGTCCGTACGCCACCAACATAACCCGGAAGCGATGCGCAAATCCCGAAAAGAACGCAAAGCGTCGTACCAACAGAAAGAAAGGACTATATAGTCTAATCACGCATGCGCTAGTCCTTGCGCATGCGCTCATCAGTACCTAGCGGCACTTGCCAACCAAGCCTTTGCCAACCACGTCATTACGGAATCGGCAGGCATGACAGTACGCCCCTCCCAAAATGCCCCCAACAGGTTTGGGTTTACCAGGATGGCGTCTATGAAACAAATGTATTAATCTAGGGGCATGAATCTGACTTGCAGGCTCCCAACTGCGTTCTTCAATTCCATATCCTTTCCAATGTATTAGGTACTGTAATCTGCCCCTACTTCTCCGGGAGTCTACAATACTTTCCACTTCATATTCTTCTTCAGAATCCACAACAACAGGTGGTGAACCCACTGGCAAACGTGTACCTGGTGTAACTGGTTTAAGGAGCGAGACATGGAATACGGGGTGAATTCTCATGGACACAGGGAGATCAAGCTTCATGGCTACTGGATTGATGACGTTAGAGATTACGAAAGGGCCGATATATTTAGGTTGAAATTTACAAGCCCCCTTCAATGTAATGTATTTAGATGACAGCCATACCTTATCACCCTCCGTATACACAGGTTCTGGTGTTCTATGTGCATCTGCCCCTTTCTTGTATTGTGTCTTGGCTTTGTCTAAATTATCTGAAACTGCATTGTGTACCGTTTGCAAATGCTGCACCAAGGCAGATACTGAGGGAGTGTTGCAGGTGATGGAAAGACGGATAGGTAATACTCTGGGATGGAACCCATGAGACCCATAAAAAGGAGTGAACAAAGTGGAGAAGTGGTGACTGTTGTTATATGCCAACTCCGCTAACCAGATGACTTCATCCCACTCCTTCATAGACTGGAGACATTGACATCTAATCAGCTGTTCTAAACTCTGGTTAACTCTCTCCGTTTGTCCATCAGTTTGGGGGTGATGGCTGGATGACAAACGTACTTCCACTTGTAATAGCCCACATACTTGTCTCCAAAATCTTGAGACAAATTGGGTGCCTCTATCCTTGATCAAAACAAAGGGTATGCCATGCAACCGAACAATGTGTCTTAAAAATACTTGAGCAAGTTTCAATGAAGAAGGTAAACCAGGTAAGGGAATGAAATGGGCAGTTTTAGTAAAAAGATCTACTACCACTAATACTGTAGTGTTCCCTGTACTTGTGCGAGGTAGTTCAACTATAAAATCCATAGACACGGTATGCCAAGGACCTGGAGGGGTTGGGATGGGATTTAACAAGCCCACTGGTTTGATGTGAGAGGATTTACCCTGAGCACAGACATGACATGTTTTCACAAAGTCTTGTATATCTTGTGACATACTGGGCCACCAACAATAACGTTTTACCATTTCCACAGTTCTCTTGCATCCTGGATGACCTGCTAATCCCTGTGTATGACACCATTGTAAAACTTCATGTCTCAATGGCACAGTCGGGATATATAGACCTCCCTTTACATATCCCAAACCATTCTTCCATTGGGTTTCTTGACTCTTCAGATACTCCAGAGTTTGGGGGCTTGCTGTGATTCATATACTTCTTTCAGAAACCTTTCTTCCTTGCTTACAGCACCTATGATTCTCTTGGTATCTAGGATAGAAGGTGGAACCTCTACTGAAGGTAAGGAATCGAACCCTAGCCGTGAAAGGGCATCAGCTTTCCCATTCTTTCGCCCAGAGCGGAAGTGAATCTCAAAATCATACCCACTGAAAAACTGAGTCCACCGTAGTTGTCTCATAGAAAGGGCTTTGGTTGTCTTAAGGTATTGGAGATTTCTATGGTCAGTGATGATAGTCACCGTGTATTTAGTGCCTAAAAGATAGGGTCTCCACTCTTCCAGCACCTTCTTTATTGCGAGCAACTCCCTTTCCCTTACCGCATAGTTCACTTCCGGTGGAGTCCGTTTGTGTGAATAGAACGCCACGGGATGTAATTCCCCTGTTTCAGGATGGACTTGTGACAACACCCCTCCCACAGCGACCTGTGAAGCATCCACCTCCACCACAAAAGGACTACTCTGATCAGGATGTCTCAAAACAGGAGCGCTAGTGAAGGCGTTCTTTAGTTTCTTAAATGCTGTTTCCCCTTCAACAGTCCAAATGAAGGGGATTCCCTTTTTGAGGAGCCTGGTAATGGGTGTCACTATGTCCGAGAAGTTGTTAATGAAGCGTCTATAAAAATTGGCAAAGCCAATGAACTGTTGCACTTCCTTAACCGAGGTAGGGGCAGACCATTGCACCACAGCTTGTACCTTATGAGGATCCATTTCTAATCCCTGAGAAGAAATGATATATCCTAGAAAGGCTACTTGTGACCTATGGAAAAAACATTTATCCATTTTACAGAACAAATTATTGTCCCTTAATCTTTGTAGAACAGATTGAACATGGTGTATATGTTCTTGCAATGTACCAGAATATATCAGTAAATCATCAATGTAGGCGATGACGTATTGATCCAAAATGTCTTTCAGAAAGTCGTTAATGAAATATTGGAAAGCAGAGGGGGCGTTGCATAAGCCAAACGGCATAACTAAATATTCGAAAAGACCGCATTTTGTGCAGAACGCCGTTTTCCACTCATCTCCGTCCCTTACTCTTACTAGGTGGTAGGCCCCTCTTAGATCCAGTTTCGTAAAGAATTTAGCTGTCTTCACCTGATCTAATAAAGAGGAAATGAGAGGGAGAGGATAGCGATTCTTAATGGTAACTGAATTGAGGGAGCGATAGTCAATACAACACCGCAGACCCCCTTCCCTCTTAGGTATAAAAAATAGGGCTGATGATGCGGGAGATCTGGACACCCGTATGAAACCTAGGTCCAACATCTTATCGAGATACTCCCTCAGGTACACATTCTCCTTTTCGGTTAATACGTAAACCCTACTAGTGGGAATACGCGCCCCTGCTTGCAAATCAATTCTGCAATCATATACCCGATGCGGGGGTAAACAAGTGGCCTCTTTGGCATCGAAAATCGACAGAAAAGGAAGGTAAGCTTCTGGCAATGAAGTGTCTGGTTCATCAACTGGTAATTCTGTAGTTGTGGTAGCATTGCAACTCTTATTAACCACATCCGGTTCGTAAACTCGGGAGTGGCCTTCTTCTCCTTCCCCCGTTTCATTGTGTAACCCAGAATGTTTGATATGGTCTTTACGTATTTCGGAATCAAATTCAATATTACCCTTCTGCCAGTCTATCGAAGGGTTGTGGGCTCTTAACCATGGTAAGCCCAAAACTATAGGGAATTGTGGTGACAATATCAGATCGAATAACATGCTCTCTGTATGGACCAGTGTTCCCCGTAACGCGCGCGCCTGGGCGCGCGCCCATGTCTGTCCTCCAGAGCGCGCAGTGCTGCGTGTGGAGCGCGCACCGACAACACATCCTGGAGAGCAATTTCGCCGCCGCTTTTGTAACGCTAGCGGCGCGAAAAACAGTAATTTCCTGGCTCCTGCACTTACTGCTGTACTTACTTCTTAATGAAGCACGGCTGGGGGCATTTTGTCAGCCCTTGTGAAAATATTTGTTAATTGCAGCATCGTCAATGCTGCAATTAACAATTATTTTCACAATGGTCCACAATAGCCCCCAGCTGTGCTCCTTTAAGAGACGAAATTCAATGGACGGCATTGTCTCTGATGTTGCAGTTGGTGTGAAGAGAACTGCTTTCAGGAAGTGTGCTTTTGAGACGCGTAGGCAGAGGATTGCTAGCAGCTATGCACCCTGCACCTATAGATGAACCTTTATCACGTGATCACAGTTTTACATCCTTAGCTACTAGCTAGTTATCACTACGACCAATTGTTGAATTGCTCCTCCGAAGTGTTACTCCGAAATACACCGCAAGCATGTCAGTTCTCATAGGTTATTTTCTTAGTAAAAAGAATGAAAAAGATGTTATTCCCATGTCACCACCTCTGTACCCTCGGCAGTTATCCTATTTTATCGCCTCATTCCCAGTGTTCACCTGAATTAAACAACCGTCCTGCGCCAAAAACATTAAGCCATTGCACCTTCAATAGTGCAGTGTCTTTCGCCCCCTCTCCACAGGGCATGCTCGCGCTGCCACCCTCTCCCCTCTACAACTGGCTTCTGGATCATTCCGATGTTTGAGGACAGGGCCACTTAACTAGTTCTCTGTGGCAGCGGGCAACTGACATACTTTTTTACTCCCCTTTTAGCGATGCTGCAGAGTCACCGCCAGCCCCGCAGCCATCTGCCAGTTTCTGCCAAGCGTCCCTCAATCACTGCCATAAAGAGAATCACTTTAGAAACTACACAGGGGGATTTTTTTTTAAACCATGAAGCCAGCTTTTCATTTTCTTATGAAGAGCAAGATTAATGTCAGCATATTTCAGTGCAGGTTTTTGGGTTTCTAGAAGAATCTGAGATTATACTCATTAATAGCTTATTAGTTTATAAATGTTCGAGCCTTTCATACTTGAAAGACGTGTAAACAATAAGTAACTTATCTGAGGGAAGGTTTTGAACACTGGAAGGATTACATATACGTCTCTTTTAGGGCTTCCAGTTACAGCTTTTTCAGGAAATCCAAGTCCCATGGGTATTCCTAATGCTGCTGTAGCAGCTCATGCTGCTGGTCGTGCTGGTATGGGTGGAATGACACCTGAAGTCTACACTGTACTCTTGGTTAGCAATCTAAATGAAGAGATGGTTTCGCCCCAAAGTCTGTTACCCTCTTCAGTATTTATGGGGCTGTGCAGCGTGTGGAGATTTTATAAAATAAGAAAGACAGTTCTTTCATACAGATGGCTGATGCAAACCAATCTCAACTTGCAATGAGTAATCTTAATGGTCAAAAAATGTATGGAAAGATAATTCGAGTAACTCTCTCCAAGCATCAGACAGTGCAGCAGTGCAACTGCTCAAAGCCTTTGGTGTAACTTCAGAGGACTTTTTGTACTTTTTCCACAGTCTGATCATTTCAGAACTGAGGCATTTTCAATATTATATTCAACAAAGCTATAGTTTTTGCTTGTTTATCTTATGCAACTAACAACGATTGACAAAGTCAATAGTCCTGGCATGTTGCAGGTATAAAGTTACTTGTATGATATATCTGTATGCAATGCAATGACAGAGGCAGCACAATAACAGCCGGTGGCACACTATGCTAGGCACAGATTTTTAGCTTACATGTTTTTAAGCCACACCCTTAATTACATCAGGCACGCCCCTTTGAAAGACCCCCCAGTTTTTTCACCCAACTTAAAGCCCTGAGCAAGCCTAAAAGCACCACGTGTGCTTTCAGAATCACTGACATATATTAGTGACTCTGAATGCACACATGCGTATGCAGGAAACCATCTTTAGAGCTGATAAGTAAACTAATGATTATCAGTTTTAAATAGTGGCATACCCCCGCATTGGTAGAGCCAGATCTGTACTGCAGAGAGTCTTGCCCTGATGACCTTGAATAATTCTCAAACAGATTATCGCAAATAGCATTTTCCCCTCATTTATTTTTGATCTGGGTAATGAGAGATTGTAGTACAGATATTTTATGACAAATGTGATTTTGTTTCATGCAACATCTATAAAAAAATATATTTTAGATCCAAACATGTACTCAGATATGAAAAATGGGAGGATGTCACAGTGATTTTTTGCAGTAGAATTAGTGGGTTTCTACTGTGTTACAATATTGGAAAAATACATCACTATCCTTAAATATTAACTATAAACACATTTGGAATTTGAACCAGTGTGTCTGTGCACTGTTTGTGATCTGGCTAAAAGGACAATAGAAAGGTGAAACTGGATCATAAATTCAAAGCTGATCCGCACAGAGGCCCCCAAACTACATTTGGCAGAGGGAACTCAAAATCATTAAGATGTCCCTGAGCTGCCGATGTATAGTTAGTTAGGAAAGAAGAGGTTCACTGGCGCTGTGGAAGGAGACCGGTTGCCCCGGTTTCCTAATATATACATTAGTGTTGCTTTGTCATGGTTGCAGAAGCTCTGCACTGCACTTTCTAATTTCGAGCATGATACAACCATTTAACTGCACACTCAAGCAGGAACCCCTGTGTCAGACCCCTGTCACTGCACCCACACATGTTGGTTTCTTGGCGCACATTGCTGTGGCTGGAGCGCACAGAGACCTCACACTGCCGCACACAGAGGAAAAAAATTAGAGGGAACATTGGTATGGACACCAACTAATGTCACTAGGATGGTATCAGAAGTTTGTGTTATTGGCCCTGATTTGAGAGTGCTACCGTCAATGGTACATACTTCTTCTATGCTGTCCTTCTGTGCTATAGGAATGTTATGTTGCTGAGCCCATCCTTGATCCATAAAATTACCAGAGGCTCCGGAGTCAATCATAATGGGTATTTGTGTCTGAGAATGTTGCCACTGCAATAAAGAAGGCACAAAGAAGTGACTCTGCATGAGAGTGTTTGAGGAGACTATAGATCCGGAATGACCCGATGCCTCAGTCTCTTTCGGCTTCGGGTCTTCTAGTTTTCCGACCTCCTACTTTGTCTTGGTTTAATAGGGCATTCGCGGAGAAAGTGGCCTGCCTTACCACAGTATAAACATAATTTATGATCTCGTGTCCTTTGTCTTTCCGCTTCACTGATTGGACCCTTCACACTCCCTATTTGCATCAGTTCTACTCCTTCTGATGCCGGCACCATACTAGACTCAGGCTCTGTCTTTCTTTCTCTATAGAATGTCTTGCTATAGTCATATTTTGTCTTATCCTTTTTACGTTCACCTAATCTGTGATCTAGCTTGACCACTAAATCAATCAACTCAGGATAGGAATATGGGGGATCTACCACATGAGCTAAAGCATCCTTTAACTCATCACGTAGCCCTTTATAAAATAAAGCACTACGTTTGTCCTGTGGCCAACCTGCTTCTACTACTAGACGATTGAAAGTCGCTATATAAGTAGACAAGTCTCTATTCCCCTGTTTCAAGTGAAGCAACTCTGTATCAGCCGCATGGGTAAATGTATGTTTGTCGAATAATTTACGTAGTTCGCCCTTGAATCTGTCGTAATCCAACAATAAAGGATCATCTCGTTCGATTAAGGGGATTGCCCAATTGGAAGCTGAGCCTCCTAAATAAGAAATCATGAAAGCCACTTTAGTTTGGTCTGTAGGGAAACAAGTGGGTTTACACATGAAGTGCAATTGACATTGGCTGATGAAAGCTGCACATCTTGCAGGATCTCCAGAAAAACGTTCTGGGGGAGCAAGAGGTAAAGGGGGAGCGGGGGTAACTACTTGTATGACTGGTGTCTGTGTGCCAGAGGCAGCCCCAGCTCCATCCCTGTCCATTCTATCCAATCTAGTTGCCAAAGCCTGGGTTTCTAACTGGAGATTCTCCATCATGTTAGCTAAATCCGTTAGCGTCACTTCCATGGTGTTTGGGCGGCAAATAATTCACAGACTTTGCGTTCTGTCGTGTCCTGTAGTAGGATGCCTCGGAAACACCACGGAGTTGAAGGTCTGTCCACAACTCCCCTACACCGGTTCACTCTACACCAAGGATTTATATATACTGGTGAAAAGAGATGATGCCAAAGTAGGGAAAGCAGGGAAACAAAACAAGGAAAGATTGGGGAGACACAGGAATCGGAAATCCAGGATGCGTAGAGAACTGGACAGCACACACTATGGTCTTCAGGATCTTCTCCTATGAATAATAGTAATGATTAATAGAAATGTTCAGTATATCTATCAGTAGCGGTCGGCAGTAGGTGTTTCTATAGGGCGGTGACGTGGGCAGGAGGAGGGGCAGGGTGGGGGGAAATAATGTATGGATTACGGAGTTTTACAGGTAAGTAAACATTTAAATACATAAAACGAATTTCGTTGCGCGCACTGCATCACATTTGGTGATGCAGTGTGCGCAACGAAATTCGTTTTATGTATTTAAATGTTTACTTACCTGTAAAACTCCGTAATCCATACATTACTTCCCCCCACCCTGCCCCTCCTCCTGCCCACGTCACCGCCCTATAGAAACACCTACTGCCGACCGCTACTGATATCTATATATGTATATCTGAATAACAGGAATATGTAATACCTGGACAATGTGGGCAATGCTTCTACCTAGACGTGACTTTACTTCTGTTATCTTCACAGAAAAGTAGGTAGTGATATGCAACGGAAAGAGCACTCCTATAAGTAAGGGATAAAAGTTAGTTCTAAATGCGTACCCTGAACGTATCTGTATATAATGAGTGATATATATAAAGGTACCAAATATGTGGCGTGCCGTAAGAAGAATGTCTCCCTGTTTCTCCACAAGAAGTCAGCTGGTCCTCTACTAGTGATTCCCTAAAACATAAATGAGACATTTAGTATCTCCGTAGAAATTCATGTGTAGCTAGTTACCCTTTAGGGAAATAGTAGTACCTGTCTTGTGTCTTTGGCAAAAGCTCAGAAGAATTCTTGGAGCGCAAAAGCAATATCTGAGAGGCTCCTGACAACAACTTAAATCACCCCTGTCAGTACATGTAACTCGGATACAAACTCCGTAATGAGGTATAACAACAATTCAAAAACAAAATCCCAGCGCTAAGCATGCCCTGGTTGTAACCCAATACCGGATTACTACAGCTCAAAGGAACACCCGTACTTAGCTTGGTACAATGAGTGATCACGATCGGGAAGACGAAGAGAAACTGCTGAGAACTCCCGACGAGGTCCGGATGCCACCAACATAACCCGGAAGCGATGCGCAAATCCCGAAAAGAAAGCAAAGCGTCGTACCAACAGAAAGAAAGGACTATATAGTCTAATCACGCATGCGCTAGTCCTTGCGCATGCGCTCATCAGTACCTAGCAGCACTCGCCAACCAAGCCTTTGCCAACCACGTCATTACGGAATCGGCAGGCATGACAGTAACACTTGGACAAGCTCCCACCTCCTTGGACTGCAGGAGTCTGGTAGCCGTAGTTCTTTTTGTCTCCCACAGGGGTAGTCATAGTGCATCCCGCACCGCGGGCTTTAAGCATCACCTAAATAGGCCCACACTGTAATACTTTTGCAGGCCACCGCCTCCTTGGATTTCAAGATTCTGGTAGCTGTAGTTCTTTCTACTCCCCCATAGGAGTATACAGAGCATGCCCTGTGCCGTTGGCTTCAGGCAGTGCCTAAATAGTCCTTCATGGTAAGGGTGTATGGACAAAATATTGGGTTGCAAATATCGTCAGACAAGAATATCGGGTTTAAAATATCTTGACATGGAAATATCTGTGTCAAGAATATCGATTTGTAGGTAAGTAATATCTATTTTTTAAATATAGAAGTCATTAATATTGTTTGCAAAAAAGATAGTTTAAAATATTGTTTTTTAATTAGTGTTATGGATTTTAGTATTTATTTTAAATATATGTGATTTTTTGGTATAATTGTTGTTTATGTTTTTTAATGTATGTGTTACATTTGTAGTAGTTATTACATTTAATATAAATAAATGTTGAGTTCCGTAGCCAGTTGTAGGTTTATAGGGGAATAGGGTGGGAAGTATATTTTTTTATTTAATTACTAATTAGTTGGTAATTAATATTATTTAATTAGTTGATAATTATGTTAATTGTGTAATATTTTTAGGTGCGGTTTGTGGGGTTATAGGGGTAAAGGGTGGGGTGTAATATATTTGTATTTAACTACTAATTTATTTTTTAATTGATAATAATTAATTATTTGATCATTCATTATGTTAATTGTGTAATTTTCTACGGTGCAGGTTTAGGAGATATAGGGGTACAGGGTGGGAATTAATTTATTTTTAATTAATGAATAATTATTTGTTAGTTAATATTAATGAATTGATCATTAATTATGTTAGTTGTGTATTTCTTTTAGGTGCGGGTTGTGAGGTTATAGGGGTAATGAGTGAGAAGTAATCTATTTGTAATTAATTATGAATGAGTTAATACTTAATATTGATTAATAAATTGATAATTCATTAAGCTAATTGTTTATGTACATTTTTTAGGTGTGGGTTTTGGTTTTATAGGGGTAAAGGGTAGCGAGTAAATTATTTTTAATAACTTTATGATTAGTTGTTAAATAGTATTAGTTATTTTTTTGAAAAGTTTAATTTTATGTGCTGGTTGTGGGGATTATAGCAGTAAAGGGTGGGAAGTTAATTAAGTTTAATGATCATAATTTGGTTTCTAATTAACAATTTATGTTTAATTGATAGTTATGTTAATTGTGGAAATATATATATATATTTATATGTTAGATGTGGGTTGTGGTTTTTTATGGGTATGGGGGTGGAAGTAAATGAACTTAAAGCAATTAATAATTATTTTTAAGTTAATATTAATTATTAATTTAATAATTCATTGTGTTAATTGTCTAAACACTTTTTTGTTACATTTTATGAGTGTGTTGTGTGCTTTATGGGAATTTATTGTGGGAAGTATATTAATTATAATTAATAACTAATATTTAATTAATTAAAATTAGTTTGTTGTTGAATATATTAATAGTGTAAAGCATTTGTAAGATGCAGGTTGTGAATTTTGTGGTGTTATAGGGTGGGAAGTAACTGAACTAAATGTATGTCATTATTAATGGTATTGCTAATAAATACTTTCTAAGTAAAAATATTTATTTGTATGAAAATCGTTTGTACTTTATAATATTATTTGTAGGTATTTGTGTTATGTATTTAAGATTGTGATATGTTTTTATTTTTACATTTTTTAAATATTAAATATATTTGTATTTTATTTTTCAACATATTTTTGTAACTTTTTATAAACTTTGTTTTTAATATAATTGCATTTTTTCGAAGATAATTTGTTTGTTTTTAATGTTGAACAGACTGGAGTGGGAATAGTCAATTTTACCCCTCCTCTATCTAACAATTGCCCTACTGTTGTACTTATTGGAGTAGGAATAATAAACGTTACCCCTCTGCAATCCAACACTTTCCCTACTGTTGTTGACTGGAGTAAGAATAGTAAATTTCACCCCTCCACTTTCTAACACTTTCTCTACTATTGCACTTATTCGAGTGAGAATAGTAAATGTTACTCCTCTGCAATCCAACACTTTCCCAACTGCTGAACTGACTACAGGGGGAATAATAAATGTTACCCATCTGCTTGCCAACACTTTCCCTTCTGTTGGATTAATTGGGTTGAATAGTACATTTTACCCCTCCGCAATCCGACACGTTCCCTTCTGTTGTACTGACTGGAGTGGAAGTAGTAAATTTTACCCCTATGCTATCTAACACTTTCTCTACTGTTGCACTTGTTTGAGTTGGAATAGTTAATTTTACCCCTCCACAATCCAACACTTTCCATACTGTTGTACTGACTGGAGTGGAAATAGTACATTTTACCTCTATGCTATCTCTACTGTTGCACTCATTGGGGTGGAAATAGTAAATTTTAACCCTCCGCTATCCAACACTCTCCCTACTGGTACACTCATTGGGGTGTGAATAGTACATTTTACCCCTCCACAATCTAACTCTTTCCCTACTGTGGTAGTGATTGGAGAGGGAATACTAAATGTATTCCTTTGCACTCCAACAGTTTTGCTACTGTTGTATAGGCTTGAATGGGGGCAGTAAACATCACTTATCCGCAATCCAACACTTTTACTCCTGTTGCATTTATTGGAGGGATATCTGTAAATTTTAACCAGTTTTAATATTTTTGCGTTGTGTGACGTGGGAGTAGTACATTTTTTAGATATGAATTTTAATAGTTTGCATAGTTTAGTACAGATTGTAGTGGGAACAGTATATGTATTACATTTTATTTTTTATAATTGGTTGTATGCTGTTATCATTTATATTACTATATTTTTGTTTATTTAAAATTATATTTTTAAATATTAATATTTTTAATGTGTAAAATATTGGATGCTACATTTAAAGAATTTTAAGTTATTTATTTTTTTATTTAATTATAACATTTGTTTTTTTAAGATTTTATGTTAAAGGTGTATGTATATATATAAATATACTTGTTTGTTTTTATATTATTTTGAAATTATAATATAAATTAAAATTATTAGTTTAATAACTCTTTTGTAAGTAGATATATGCAAATATATTTTAATTATTATATATGGGTGTTTCATTTTTTTTAAAGAAGTTTATTTGTTATATTTGTTAAGATAAAAATATATTTATTTTATTTTATATTACTTTTACTATTTAATATATTTAATATTTATTATTTTATTGTGTATATATTTAGATATCAATATTTTATACATCTATAATAATAATTTATATTTTTTCTCAGTATTTTTTTACTTACCATTATAGGTATAGGATGTCGATATTTTTGACAACGATATTTTGGTCACAATATTTTTGTATGGGGATATTTTGAGTGGGGATATTTAGTCAGTGTACCCATGGTAACACCTGTGTAAGCCCCCGCCTCCTTGGACTGCAGGATTCCTGTGGCAATGGTTCTTTCTGTCCCTCACAGAGATATACACAGTGTGTCTGCGGTGTCAGACTTATTTCAAAGTGACCTGCTCT
The DNA here is from genome assembly GCF_964263255.1 of Lissotriton vulgaris. NCBI lineage: Eukaryota > Metazoa > Chordata > Amphibia > Caudata > Salamandridae > Lissotriton > Lissotriton vulgaris. The sequence goes on along the minus strand of NC_141694.1, from coordinate 619,475,589 downwards.
ACATGCTGCCTGGCAGCTGGTCATTCTTACATGGGAAGGGCTCCTGAAGACTGCAGGTGCATTGAGCAGATCGAGCTCCTTTCGGAGTACATCATCTGAACGACTTGAGTCAGAGGAATGTCCCACAGTGAGTTGTGTCATGCTTCGGCACCAGACAGGTTCATCTTCGACCTGGATCTTCTGTGCTCCTGCCGCCTCTGGTCTTATAATTCGGTGCCAGAGATCAATCAGTGTTTGTTTTACAACTAATGCCTGTCCTTTTGATAAATACTTCCGTTATTCAAAAGGACAACCATTAATTAGTAAAAAGTAAGGACCTGCAATGCTTAATTTACTTATGATTCCAGATGTAAATGTCTAACTCTGTAAATGTTGTCTTTTTTAAAAAAATCTGCTGTCCACTTCTGCAATAGTCTTCTTATTAATTTTGCTCCACAGCAGAGGGGCTGGAATTATACCTGTACTTCTCTTCTATGTTGACTTAGAATCTCACTGTATGAATTGAGATGTGCTTGTTTTTATGAATTTATATGTTTATTTTTCTCTTTTATGATCAGTTTAATGACTGAATAAAGAATTTAATTTCAATATGTGAAGTCTGACACCCACATAGCAGAAAAGCTCAGAGGAGCGTGCTTACTTATTTGCATGTCTAGTATATACAGACAGGTGCAGTCCGCTGACCACGACATACACTGGCTTGCACTTGCTCCTGCTTACATCCCGCTATTGAGGAATTTATCACTATTTCTCTGAAGTTGCTGCAGTAGAATCAGATTGTGAGTAGCAGAGCATTCTGGTTTAGACAATTTACTTGAGTAGTCTGGCAGTAGTGGGGGTGGGGAATAACTGAGTATGTGTGGTCATATTGTACTAAGAAGGACATTTTACTACTTATTCCTCTTGTCTCCTTTATGCTCTGTTGGTCCGATGTACTGGTGGGTAGGTACCTCTTAAGAGAGTAGGAAGGTGCCTTTTCATATCCACTTCTGAGGGTAAATCTGTCTACAGCTGCCAGAATCAGGCAGATAGCTGAGATCTCACTAACCTTCCTGATTGGCTATGAAGAAGGCTCTACATACTTTGGCAGAAGCATTAAATAAGCTACATTGAGAAGTGACAGTTTCTGGCCACAATACAATGAGTTAATCAGTCAATACAACTGGTGGGAAAACCTGACAAGTGATGTAAAGGACTGTGTGAAGAGATATATGGTTTGTGAATTTTCTAAACCCACATCCAAAGACGTCAAGTATTGCTTTATTCATTACCAATACCACCTCATCCATGGCATACCTGTTCAATGGATTTTATTGCAATGGTGGCATCCATTTATGTTCACAAGTATACGTTCATCTTATTTCGGGGCATTTTTTGCTGGCCAATCAAGAGACTTCGCTGCTGCAACTGAATCTCTTTTCCCAGACTTTTGAATCCACACCTCTAGCTCTGGTGATATGTGCTGGCTAAAGAGAGGTACTCTGGATAGTATTTTATATCACAAATTTAGATGTTTGATATTGATATTAAGCATTATTACCAGAGTACACCTTGTACAGACTTTGCTTGTATTTAATTTTGGTTCACGTATGCTATTAAGGTATTTGAAGTGATTGGTTGTTGTCTAGAGGAGAAGAACAACACGGATGTGTACTAATTATGTTACAGTGCGTGAACATGTTACACTAACAATCATTCAGAATACAGACTAAATTTAAAAATCACTGAAGGGAATATATCAATAGAGAAAAACAAGAGTTGCAGTTTAAGAATGTACTTTTATTTATTATGGAGGCTTCATTTGTATTTCAACTCTATGAATTTCTTCAATTTCAACCACTTATACAGTCAAAATATACAGACTGTCACAGAGTATATAATTTGTCATATTAGGGATAGTGATATAGAATTTAAATAGGGAAATATTAAAATAGCTATTTTTTGTTTTAGATCTCAATTCTTCTCAACTGCAGGTTGAGGCCACCAGTAAGAACAGGCATAGTGAAGATATACATTGCCTCTAGTTCTCTCTATTGTCACACTCCCCTTTCCTCAGGTCTGCTGCTGATTTGCATAGCTTCCTCTGCATGGCTATCAGTTGGTTCAAGCAGGTGAGGAGATGAGCATTGGTTGCCAGGTTAGTGCAAACCTGACAGCTTAGCTCAGTTCACCAGATTCCATCCCAACAGAAGAATGTTAAAATTACCTTGTCCCAAACATTAGCTATAATAATTAAATTACAACTGGATGACTAATGAGGTCTGACAGACAGACTTTACAATCTAAGTTAATGTAAGTTAAAAAAAGAATTAGGTTCCTTATTGAAGCCAGTATTCAAAAATGCAAATCAGATCCCATTACCTTCAGCACTCAAGACCACTAAACCATCCATGTGCAAGACTCTAAGCCTTACGTGCACTCATACCCACAAGTAAAAATTGTAATATTTTCGTAAATTCCAGGAAATGTTTTGGGGCTTTCAAGTTTACATTATTCCTTAATCATTGTCAATTGTTTTTTCTATGTCAACCCATTAAATTACCTTATGACCAAACTGAAGTAGCTCATGTTCTATCTTGTTTGATTTGGAATGCTACCAATGGGTGTATTCCATTTAATGTATGCAATAATCCACTGTGGTATAATTTTCCTGCTTTCTGCGAATAATAGCAGAAGTTAGGAAATCAGATGCCTTTTCCTTTGGTATTAAGCTGCGAAATTTGAAACAGGTCCAGTAAGATTTAGGGGCATATGTAGGTAGGTGTTTTGGGATCGCAAACACTGCGATTCGCAGAATCCCCTGTGTATGCGATCGTAAAAGTGAGTGTTTCCATGTAGGTAAGTATTCCGCTTCGCAAAAATGCGAATCTCAAACTTAGCGATTAGCAATTTTGCGTGGCAAGGAATCTGCAAATAAAATTGCAAATTCGCAAGGTGCGTCTCAGTATTTGCAAAAATCGCAAATATTGATCACGCAAATTGCAAATTCACAATTTGAGATGTAGCAAAAATTAGCAATTAGCGATTTTACGAAATTCGCTAATTTGCACTTCTCTTATACCACCAACTCTGACCAGGTGGTAACCAGGTGCAACCTATTTAAACAGGCCCACAATGCCACTGGGGCTTTTCACAATGGCTGGCCTGTATGTGATAGCCAGGAGGCTGCGTATATGAGAGACTGAAGAGAGAAGGAGACGCCAGGAGAGGATCTACAGAGCACGCATCACCCTTTTCCAGCAGACCCAGGAGGACATCCATGTGCCTTACAGGCTGCACCTAGACAGTGTCCTGGAGTTGATCGAGGAGCTGACACCCATACTTGAGAACCCCACATACAGGGCACACACCATTCCCACCCACATAGAGGTTTTGTGCTCACTGCACCTCCTACCATCAGGGAGTTTTCAGGGGGTAATAGCCGCAGGAGGAGGGGTCTCCCAGAGTGCATTTTTGCATTTCTTCCACGCTTTCCTTGATGTTATGATTCAGAGGATGCATCACCACATCCAATTCCCGAACACACAGCAGGCACTTGACAAGACCACACAAGATTTTTACCAAATAGCACAATTACCCCAAGTGATTGGCTGCGTAGACGGAACCCATGCCGCACTGTCACCCCCATCACAAAATGAGTATGTGTTTAGAAACAGAAAATCCTCTCATTCCTTAAACATCCAGGTAGTCTGCAATGCTAAACATGTAATCACAGATATTGTAGCAAAATTCCCAGGAAACACACACGATTCCTTAATTTTCCAGCATTGTGGTTTACATCGCAGACTCACAAATGGCGAGTTTGGAGAGGGATACCTGCTAGATAATTACATGGCACAAAGACACACAAGTAGAAAAGGTATGAACTGGCAGGACAGCACTTAACATCAACCTACTTTTGCCCTTCAGGTGACAGTGCATATGCTGTGCGTGACTACATTCTCACACCCTACTTCAATCCAGGCACAGCAGCAGAGCGGAGGTACAACAGTGCCCACAGAGCCACAAGATGCACCATTGAGAGGACCTTCGGAATCCTAAAAAGCCATTTCCGGTGCCTCCATAAGAGTGGAGGTACCCTACAGTACAGCCCTGAGAGGTGTTGCAAAATTGTGGTGGCCTGCGCAATGCTACACAACATCGCTACCAAAAAGGGCACCCCAGTGGATCTGACAGATGCAGACACATCAGATGAGGAGGATCCAGCTCCCCAACGCAGATGTGCAGGTGGACCACCCCCTTTTCTGAATCATTTTGTCCACCATAAGCGTGGAAGGGTATACTCAGATGTGAGTCTCTTGCTCATTGCACCATCAGGATTCAAGCAAGCCGGGCCGAAGACTGCTGAAATGCCAGAAACCGGTCCCCGGAAGCTTGTTTCCTTCCCAGTATAAGAATTGGCTTGGTAGTCTGGTCTGCCCTGTTCCCATGATGCACTAGGCCAGGGACAGACTAATTTGCACGTAGCCAGGTTCTGAGCTGGGATGGTGCAGTGAGCTAAAAAATGGTGATGGATCAAGCCCTGATCTTTGGACGGGGTAAGAGTGGTCTGCTTAATTCAGACACTCTGTTCATCACCACCCCCTTTTCTGAATCATTTTGTCCACCATAAGCGTGGAAGGGTATACTCAGATGTGAGTCCCTTGCTCATTGCACCATCAGGATTCAAGCAAGCCGGGCCAAAGACGGCTGAAATGCCAGAAGCCGGTCCCCGGAAGCTTGTTTCCTTCCCAGTATAAGAATTGGCTTGGTAGTCTGGTCTGCCCTGTTCCCATGATGCACTGGGCCAGGGACAGACTAATTTGCATGTAGCCAGGTTCTGAGCTGGGATGGTGCAGTGAGCTAAAAAACGGTGATGGATCAAGCCCTGATCTTTGGACTGGGTAAGAGTGGTCTACTTAATTCAGACACTCTGTTCATCACCACCCCCTTTTCTGAATCATTTTGTCCACCATAAGCGTGGAAGGGTATACTCAGATGTGAGTCCCTTGCTCATTGCACCATCAGGATTCAAGCAAGCCGGGCCAAAGACGGCTGAAATGCCAGAAACCGGTCCCCGGAAGCTTGTATCCTTCCCAGTATAAGAATTGGCTTGGTAGTCTGGTCTGCCCTGTTCCCATGATGCACTGGGCCAGGGACAGACTAATTTGCATGTAGCCAGGTTCTGAGCTGGGATGGTGCAGTGAGCTAAAAAACGGTGATGGATCAAGCCCTGATCTTTGGACTGGGTAAGAGTGGTCTGCTTAATTCAGACACTCTGTTCATCACCACCCCCTTTTCTGAATCAGGTGGAGCGGGGGCAGCTGCCGGGAGCCTGAGATGTGATGACATCACACAGAACTACTTCTAGGTGAGAAATGAGGACACAATGCCAAAGGATGATGCTCAAAAAATATTTTTATTCCCTTAACTGCAGGATTAATTATGTCACACAGCGTGACTGAAATGTTGTTGGTTGCACATGTTGATGACACACTGCTATCATTGTTAAGAGTCACTTAGTCCATATGGCATGTGCTGCATCACAAATTGCCTTGAGTGCATGCTGCCCCTTCATCACCTGCGTGCAAGCCCTGTTGCCCCTCGTTCGGGCTGCGCACTGGCCTCACTGGCTTCTTCCCCTGCTCTGCCATGACGCCCACTCCGGAATCTTTCAGCAGGAATCGGAGGAGTTGGGGTGCTCCTGCTTGACTGGCCATCAGTGTTCAAGCTGCCCAGTGTCCCTATCCCACCAGTGGCTACAGCACGCATTTGGTCAACCGCATGCGTGACCTGCACCAGGCTCCTAGCCAAATCCTGGCAGCAGTGTGACATTTTGTGCTGCATGCTAACGCATCTCCTAGCTAGCAGGGAGATAGCGGTGGATTGGCGGTTCACAGCCTTAGTGAAGAGATCCAGCCGGGTGTGTAGGCGGTGTTGTTCCCTGCCCCTGACCAGCCTGTCTCTCCTGATCCCCCTACAAAGAGCTTCCAAAACTCCAGACATGGTATTCACACCAAGCCGCAACTCTGACATATGACGGTTGTGTGTTGCTAGTTGACGCTGTCTTGATAGAATGCCTTTGCCTTCCAGGTGCTGTGCTCGTAACATGCTGCCCTCCAGGCCTGCAAACACTGTGTCTGTTTCGGAGGAGGCATTGCTGGTGGTGGCCCGTGCCCTGCATCTTGCACCTCTGCCGTTTGGTGTTTGTACACTGGACTGTGGTGTGTACTGTCTTTGTACTTGGCTTGGACCTGTCTGTGACTCCTCACGGCATCTGTTGACTCTGCCGCCATCAGTGGCAGTGGTGAAACAATGTAGCGCCGTTTGGGTGGTGCTGGTTGTGTTTGTCTTGATGCACCCTGCTCCTCCTGCGCTGCCACGTCCACATTTGTTGGTGTCTCCACCCCTTCAGCCACTGTTTCCTGTGTTGTTGGTGGTGCTGTAAAATTAAATGCACAAATTAGTTGTGTGTCATGTGTTTTTTTCTGCATTAAAGTTTGTTAAACAACTAATCACATGAATACTACTTGTCTGTCTTGCACATTGCAAGGAGGACTCTACCCTATGTACCCTTTGTATGTGTCACAGGACCAAGTATCAGTGCATGGGACTACATTTCCCATAATGCAATTCTAGGTGTGCATGTAGACATGTACTGGTTTTGTACTCAGGCATGGGTGTTTGGGGCTGCGAGTGGGATGGGTATGTTTTTGGGATATTGGCATGCATCTTACCTTCTCTTGTGTCTGTATTTTCAGAGCTGTCCAGATCAGCCCGCCAGTCACAGACTCAGGTATAAGTGTGCCCTCCACCAGGGGCGTCGGCATTGGTGCAGTTGAGTTCCCACCTCCAGTCGCGTTTGCCTCAGCCTCTCCTTGGACCTTTGCCTCATGTCATACCACCGCTTGCGTAAATCAATTGAGTGGTGGGTTACGCAAATCGCCTTAACTTTCTCTTGGATGTCTTTCCAGATTATCCTCTTCCTTGCCTCTGGAACACGGAGTGAGCTCTTGCCAAAAAGGAGGTTATGTTGCCTCACTACCTCCTCTGTTAGCACCTCAAGCTCCCTCTCACAAAACTTTTTTTTCCTTTTTCTGCTGGGTTCCTTTGCCTGCTTCTCACCCCCCTGAGAATCCATTTCAGCTTCTTGTAAATGCTGAGTAAAAAGCACAATCCATCCTCACAGTCTCTCAGGCAGCAAGCAGACACAGGTGCTGGCAATTGCTATTTTCCATTTTTGTGATTCCTTATTAGCGATTTCCCTATTAAGGAATCGCTATTTGAGTAATCGCCATTTAATTCTGCAAATTTTTGGTAATCGCAATTTTTTGTGATTTTTTAGCTACATCGTGTTTTGCGATTCCGAAAAAATGTGATTCGCAGAAAATCGCATTTTCTGAATCGCAAAAAATACTTTACCTACATATGCCTCTTAGTCAGTTATATAATTACCATAAATCAGTAGATAGTTGGGTCTGGTTAGCCAAGGAAAAGACGTTTACTTATTTTTAGCAGGGTCTGCAAATGAAATTGAAGAATGTATTAGCACATGTTGTTAAACCCCTACAAACGATGCATATCTAATGGATATAATGGTATGGGTAGATCATCATTTAGCTGAGTGTTGCTCTGAGAGAAGTATGATCATGATTAATATGGTTGTAGCCAGACCTAGAATAGAAAAGAATAAAAAATATGATAGTTTTGAGCCAATACAGTTAAGTATCGCAAAGAAAAGAAGATGTGCTCAAATATTACATATGTTATGTAGTACATTTTTACATTTGTCAAATGATTGTCAGAGCAAACTTAGATTTTCAAAATTTCAAAGACCAGTAAAGTCACAGGCACAAAAACTACAAGCAAAAGAAAAGTGTTTTCCCCACCAAAGAAACAAACTGCCTTGTTGAGTGAAGAAAATTAGTCAGGTCCAACTTGAGTGGTGAATCTCATGTAGTTGTTAATTACTGATTTAGTATTCCCTTTCAAAATCAGTTTGCCCAATGGATAGGATAAAATGTTTTAAAGAGTTTTAAGTTCAGGATCCTTAGGACAATATATGGAAGTTAGCTTTGCCCAATCGTTAAAGATACTTGTCACCAAGGAAAAGGTTCCTGAAGAGGTTAAAGTATTGAATGACTCTGCATTGTCTTCATGGCTTGTAGATTTCCAAACACATGATTTGCTTTACTTGTTTTGGAAGTCATCATGAAAAGACTTGTTTTGATTTGATTGATACAACTGAGCTCAAACTGATTGAGTCATGTTAGACAGAGGATGAGGATGTGTGTTCCCCAATCTGCTTCTACTTTACTAGTGCATGAAGAAGTAGGAATTAACTATATTACAGATCTAGCAGCTTTGCGTCCTTTAACATTATGGCGATCTATCTGGGCAAAATCAGAAACGTTGTTTACACAACAAATAATACGAGATTGTTTAAAAGTTGATTACTTTCTCCTTATACCATGGTTGAAATATATCCACTATTGGTATCATATTTTATTTAACAATGATATTCTGTTACATCCAGATTTTGCAGCCTCTATCTCTAAGAAGGAACTAAAGGAGACATTTTTATCTTACAAAAAAGAGAATAGAGTAAGGCAATTTAGGACGCTACCAACGGTTGTTTTTTATCAAGAGCTTGACTTAAATAAAGGCTTCCAGTCTTATCTATCTGAGGTCACATTTAACTCACACCGATTTGTTTTAACGCGTCTTAGATTGGGCACTGTACATCATTTGGTGGCATTTCCTGTCATGAGAACTGTTTCAAATTCTGTATGCCCCTGTGATGGAATTTCAAGACAAAGCTGCTGCCATTTTTTATTGTTCTGTAAATACTATTACTTTTTAAGGCTTTTTGATCTCAAACCAATTCTTTTAAAATTCAAAGCTCGATCCGTAGATACTGCAATGAAATTAATTACGCGCTTGGAAAATTCAGATATCTGCTTTGCTGTTGCCATGTATATAATGAAATGTATTGATGCTAGGAAATCTATTACTGTTTGAATTGGTAAACAGTACATAGTTAAATATATGAAATACGCATTAATCCTGCTGGTATATCTTTCTTTTTAATAGAGTCTTAATATTTATATTTGTATATAGCTGACTGTTTTTTAAATATTTCTATCAAAACGCACCTAGGCCTTATACCCCCAAATTATATGTAGCATTGTTGCACTTTATAGACGTATTTATTGCACACGTGGCCTAAGCAATTTCAGGGGGGGGATTCGGCTTGTATATATGTATCATATGTAAGTGAAATTTATTGGTTACCCTGTGTACAATTTTTTCTTTTAAGTTATTGTCAGCTATAATACGTTGTTGTGATTAATAATTATGTAATTTGCTGCTTTGTTTTTTGTTTGTGCTTACATGGATTGTTATGACAACCCGAATAAAAGCTTTTGAACTGAACCGCAATAATCCCAGTACTGAGTGGAAGCAAGAACAATACAAATTAATTCTCATTCTTGTATACATATATATTTGATGTCTAGAGGACAGTTCACATTTCAAAGGTATTAGCTGGAACAATGACAACTAATATTGTTTGTACAGTTACCTAGTTATGAATGCAAGGTTGATTTTGACCCTGGCCCCCTATACCTAATAGTGGAGTATATGCACATAAATAATCAAACAGAATATCTTACATATTTACTGTATGACAATATAGCTAATGGATTTCTCCATTCATTTATTTTTTGTTTCACAAAAAAGAGGGTGAGTTAAGATGATATGTTGATTATAGAGCAATCAAAATGATGGTTTTGGTGGTTAAAAACAGCCATATTATACAGTATTTTTGTGTCATTTCTAATTTACATAAATTCATTGACATAAACAGACAAATATACAAGATATCATAAAACCATAACATTTAAAATGTTATGAATGGATATATAAATGTTAAAAACAGTGCATACAATCCTTATTTATCAATGTTGTAGAATGCGCTTGCCGATAGTCTATAAGAGAAAGATACACTAGAAAATGTCAATAACGGTCAATAGCCTAAATCATTTGAGTTGGGCATTCCCTGGATCAGACTAGTTCTAGGATCAGGAATTAATTGTCCAGACGCTTATTTCTGATAGACCAGTCTGCCTTAAAAAACCTGGACACAGTGAACACTATCTTTGGATCATGTCAAATTGACAGATCCATAGAGCCTCCTGGTGGTGCCTCATCCTCATGTTAGACAGAGTGGCTTGACCCATTTAGTTTGTGGCATTTTGGACACAGGGCAGAAGAAGAGGACATGCTGGGCATTTCTGCAACTAACATTACATGCCGGGCATGCATAATTATTAGACAAAAGATTGGACCATGTGCTCGTAAAGCAAGATAAAAGGACGGTATCCAAACTTACCTAGATGTAGAGCTTACTTGCCAAAGGGGTTTGCAGATGGTCGAGGAATTTTTCAAAGTTTTAATCCATTTTCTTTCTTTAAAAATGAGCTTGTTATACACCCAATAGATGGTATACCACAGTGTGACAGCTTCACAGATTGCCAAAAGGACTTTTTCATAGACTTGGCTACACTAGAAGTGGTTATGCTAGGGCAAGCCATAACTTATCTTCGCCTAATTTAATTAGTGAGCTCTGGATCCAGGGGATATTTAACTCTTGGGCCTACTGATTATATTGATTAGGGGTGCCGTGATGTGAGCCAATTCTTCAGTTGGCCAAAGTTTTAACCAATATAAAATGGGCCTTAGCCTGCCACAGTCACTTACCATGTGTAGATGTAGATCCAAGCACAGGAGGAGTAAAGGGGAGCTCTGCAGTAGCTTCAGCAATAATCTTATAAACTCATTTTCAAAGGATGAAAAAGCTTCAATATGGGAATGGACCCACAGCTCAGCACAATATAGTGAAGCACTAACAGCCTGAGCACTATAACTTACAGTGTAGGGGAAATTGGAAAAAGTTTGATACACCCCAAATACTTTATATTCACACTAGTTCTGTGTTTGCTCTTGGCTACATGTTCTCCTCATCAGCCATTCTCTGTCAGTCTAATGCCCAAATAATCAAAGTCCTGATTCTTATAAGGGGTTTGGAATCCACAATGATTCTGCACTTCCTTGGCCTCTTTACATTAAAAGTCATGACTTTGGTCTTTGAAGCATTAATTGCAAGGCTGTATTGCTTTCAGAACTGATCAAATTATCTATTAGGGTCTGGAGGCCTCTAGGTGTTTTATAAATTAGTAGGGTAAAAAGTAATGCTGGAATTATTTTCCCTACCAGAATGGGCGAGTCATTGTCTTATTTTAACAGCACATTTATGCACCCATTCATAAAAAGTAAAAACAATGTGGGGGTAAACAAGCACCCCTGATGCACTCATCTACTGAGGTCTATCTAGGCCGTAAGTACCCGTTTTGGGCCACAGCGGACCCTGGCATAACTGTCTGCTTGCAAGCAGATGATTATGGATAGCAAGTATGGGGGAGGTTTCATGGCAGATAATACTAGCCACAACTTACTTCTAGGGACAATTTTAAACGTGGCCTGCAAGCACATGAACGCAACATAAATGCTGCCTTTACCCAGCAACACCACTTTCCACCTAATAAAATAGAGCAAGAAAACTTGGTCAATAGTACTAACTTTGCATTGGAAACCGGCCTGGAATTCAGTTACGATGGAATTTCCTGAGATGTAGACTGTGAGTGTGTCCAAGAGGTATTTGCAGAATAGTTTTTGCAAGTTGTCAGTTAAGCTGATCGGGCGATAATTTGATGGATCGTTGCAAGATCCTTTCTCAAAGATAGGGACTATCTCAGCTCCTCTCCAAGTTTCTGGGATCGGACCACCTAGTAGGATTGCATTACTTAGGGTACTAATGTATGGCAGCCACAGATCAATAAAGCTCTGCTGGTTTTTTGTCAAGGCTGGGGGCATTTCCAGCTTTTTGGGAATTCAGGGCTGCTTCGGTGTCAGCTAAGGAGAAAGAAGTTGTGCAGTGCAGTTCAGGGGGCGGTGTGCTGGGGAGGAGAAGGACAATCCGTTTGATGGGAGTACAGTGCCTCAAAATGAGCCTCCCATTCACTAGGCAACATGGGATTCAGGTTTTTATGACTCATCTTACCCTTGTGCGAGAGCAAGTGCCAGAAGAGCCTAGAATCTTTACCCTTGGCTTCAAGTAAGTTGTCCATTGTTGTTTTGCCCCATGCTCTCTTGGCAACCAATGTTGTTAATCTGTAGCTATGTCTGGCTGCTCTTATAGTACCTCTGTCTTCCGGGCTGACAGCACCTATGAGAGCTAACGTCTTATGTCAGCAATTCACATTAAACCACTCATTTTGCCTTGGAATAAGGGCCTCTCGATGCCTATATTTTATATAATGCACTCTAATTCTCGCAGAGTACATTGTGAATCTCTGGAATGCTACTGGTCCTGGACAAGTGATTTTAAAAGTTTGAGAGCTATGGAGTTGTTGGTTCTGATTGAGTTTAGTACTGTGTTGTTAGATTTAAGAGTGGGCCAACAAACATTCCTCCTATTATTGCTTAGAATTAAGTTATAGTTCCCCTTTTTCCAGTGCTGCATGTAAGTAATTCGATATTAGCCTCTTCAGGAGAAGGGTCAATGGGTAATGATTGCTTTCTATTCTTGGGTTGCAAAACAGTCAGCCAACTCAGACCAAAATTCAACGTTAATAAAGAGGTAGTTTAAGTGACTACTATGACTTCCTCTCCTAAAACATAGGAGTGGGCATACCATCTGCGGCCAAATACCCATTGCATGCCCGAATACAATGAGAAAGGGTTTTAGCGTTCAACTGGTAAGCTACCTTTGTCAAGCACTTACCTAGGAGGGAATCAATTATAGGAATACCCCAATGATCATCCTACGTCCCGCTGATGTCATCAGTGAGAGGGGAAGGTTCAAAATGGGCATTACAATCACCTCCCATTATAATACTTTTTTTTTGGCTGACTTCAAGAACTGATTTAGGAAGGACAGAGTAGGGGAATCTCCACTACTATTGTCAGGCCCATTATATACAATAATCAGCAATAGATATTTTCCATTTCATGTAGCTAAATTCAAGATCAAGACATTTTGACATGGACAGGGAATCACCCTACTGATCCCTGTATAGCAGTTTTAACCCAAGTGCATAACCCTCCCGCAGCCCAAATCCATCAAAGCACTCCTTGCCATAGCCTGATAGCATCTGTACCCTGGCCTAAATGTGTGAGTCAACATCCAGGTTTCCTGAAACAAACATATATCATACTTATCAATAAAAAGGTTCCAGTCACTTTCAATTTGGCCACATTTCATGAGACAATTTTTTAATTATCCGAGGTTAAAAGTTCAGCATCACTAAGCCTGACAGGCTCATTAGATTGTTCATGAGGGTGGCCATCGCAGACCATAGAAGATGGCGAGTTCCAGGTATGTGAATTTGACTCTGGAAGGAGTGTTGGTGAGAGTTGCAGGAATACCTGAGTAAATTGAAAGATAAGCTTCAGCGGTGGCAAGAATGCTCAAAGAGGTAGAGGACAATGGATTGCACTCATTTGGTCCACAGAAAAGAGAACAAGAGTACAGGTGCTTGTGAGGTGCATAGGGAGCTGATGATAAGAGTCATTGGTTTACACTCATAATATCCACTGAATTGAGGGATGGCATTTGAAAATGAGGATTCTCCCTTCCAAGGTCCTGATTAAGTGCCAAGGTGGGACCCGCTGGCAGAGAGGATTTTAACTGAATCTTATCCGATCAGTTCTGAGGCCAAGGGCTAGGAGTCCGTTTGCTACAGAAGTTTTTGACAGCCTGATTTTAATATAGTCCCAGTTCGTACCTGAAAGAGGGTACTGTTCTGCACACACTACATCTTGGCATATTAGAATGAGCAAGACCTCTCAATCAATCAATCAATGACATTTATAGAGCGCACTACATACCCGTAGGGTCTCAAGGCGCTGGGGGTGGGGGGGGTGCCGCTACTGCTCGAACAGCCAGGTCTTCAGCTTCTTCCTGAAGGAGAGGTGGTCTTGGGTCAGGCGCAGGTCGGTCGGGAGGGAGTTCCAGGTCTTGGCGGCCAGGTAGGAGAAGGACCTTCCTCCTGTAGTCGCTCTTCGGATGCGGGGGACGGCGGCGAGGGCGTGGTTGGCTGATCGGAGGTGGCGTTTGGGAGCGTAGAAGTTGATTCGGCTGTTGAGGTAGCTCGGGCCTTGGTCGTGTAGGGCTTTGTGTGCGTGGGTGAGGAGGCGGAAGGTGATTCTTTTGTTGACGGGGAGCCAGTGAAGGTCTCTCAGATGTCCGGAGATGTGGCTGGTTCGTGGGATGTCGAGGATGAGTCTGGCTGAGGCGTTCTGGATCCGCTGGAGTCTCTTCTGGAGCTTGGCGGTGGTACCGGCGTAGAGGGCGTTGCCGTAGTCCAGTCGGCTAGTGACGAGGGCCTGGGTGACGGTCTTCCTGGTCTCGGTGGGGATCCACCAGAAGATCTTCTGTAGCATGCGTAGGATGTTGAAGCACGCCAAGGAGACGTTGTTGACTTGCCTGGTCATGGAGAGGGAGGAGTCCAGGATGAAGCCCAGGTTGCGTGCATGGTCTGTCGGTTTAGGTGCGGTGCCCAGGGCGGGAGGCCACCAGGAGTCGTCCCAGGCGGAGGGTGAAGAGCCCAGGATGAGGACCTCCGTCTTGTCCGAGTTCAGTTTCAGGCGGCTGGTCGTCATCCACTCGGCTACCTCTTTCATCCCTTCGTGCAGGTTAGCTCTGGCGGCGGCGGGGTCGTTGGTCAGGGAGAGGATCAGCTGGGTGTCGTCGGCATAGGAGATTATGTTGAGGTTGTGTTGGCGTGCGATGGCCGCGAGGGGGCTCATGTAGACGTTGAAGAGGGTGGGGCTCAGTGAGGATCCTTGAGGGACGCCGCAGATGACTTCGGTGGCCTCTGACTTGTACGGTGGTAGGCGGACTCTCTGTGTTCTTCCGTCGAGGAAGGAGATGATCCATTCCAGCGCCTTGTCCAGGATTCCGACGTTGCTGAGGCGCTGTACTAGGGTGCGGTGGCAGACAGTGTCGAATGCCGCGGAGAGGTCTAGGAGGATGAGGGCCGCTGTTTCTCCGTTGTCCATCAGGGCTCGGATGTCATCGGTGGCGGCGATGAGGGCGGTCTTGGTGCTGTGATTGGCTCGGAAGCCGGACTGTGAGGGGTCGAGGGATCCATTCGTCTCGAGGAAGGCGGCCATCTGCTTGTTGACGGTCTTTTCGATGACTTTGGCTGGAAACGGGAGGAGCGAGATGGGGCGGTAATTCTTGAGTTCGGTAGGGTCCGCTGTGGGTTTCTTGAGTAGAGCGCTGAGTTCGGCGTGCTTCCAGCTCTCAGGGAAGGTGGCGGTGTCGAAGGATGTGTTGATGATGTCTCGCAGGTGGGGTGCGATGACAGCGTTGGCCTTGTTGAAGACGTGGTGAGGGCAGGGGTCGGTCGGTGATCCGGAGTGGATGGAGTTCATCGTGCGGATGGTGTCTTCGGTGCTGATCGGGGTCCAGGCGTGGAGGGTGGTGGTGGGGGGTGGTTGTTCGGTCTTGGTGTGCGTTGGTTGGTTGTTGAAGCTGTTGTGTATGTCCGCGATCTTGTTGTGGAAGTATGAAGCGAGGGAGTTGCAGAGGTCTTGCGATGGGGTGATGTCGTTGTTTCCTGCGCTGGGGTTGGATAGCTCTTTCACGATGTTGAAGAGTTCCTTGCAGTTGTGTGCGTTGTTGTCCAGCCGGTCCTTGAATGCAGTTTTCTTGGCGGCGCGGATCAGCTGGTGGTGCTTCCGGGTGGCCAGCTTGAAGGTGGTCCTGTTGTCCGGTGTAGGTTCCCTTCTCCAGACTTTCTCGAGGGCTCGGCAGTTCTTCTTGGAGCTCTTGAGTTCGTCGGTGAACCACGGGGCTTTCTTGCTGCCGGGTCTGCTGGGCGGGGTCCTCAGCGGGGCGAGTTCGTCCGCGCAGATGCTGATCCACTTCGTGAAGTTGTCGGCGGCCTGGCTGGGGTTTGCTGAGCTGGCAGGAGGGTGCTGGCTCAGGGAGGTGGCGAGCTGGTCTGCTGAGATCTTGTTCCAGCTTCTGCGGGCGGCCTGTTGCTGGTGGTGGTGGGTCGTCGTTCTCTTGAAGGTGAAGTGGACGCAGCTGTGGTCCGTCCATTGAAGCTCTGTGGCGTGGCTGAAGTCGATGTCTGTGCAGGAAGAGAAGACTGCGTCGAGTGTGTGTCCGGCGAGGTGGGTGGGGGTGGACACCAGCTGCTTGAGTCCAAGATTGGCGAGGTTGTCGAGCAGGGTGCTGGTGTTGCGGTCGTTGTTGTTCTCCAGGTGGAAGTTGAGGTCCCCCAGGAGGATGTAGTCAGCAGAGGGGAGGGCATGCGGGCTGACGAAGTCGGCGATGTCCTCGCTGAATTGGGTGCGTGGTCCCGGAGGTCGGTAGATCAGGGTGCCTCTGAGGGTGGTGTTCGGGTCGGTGTGGATCTGGAAATGCAGGTGTTCGGCGGTGGTCAGGGTGTTGTCGGTGCTGGTCGTGAGACGGATGGTGTTCCTGTGGATGATGGCGATGCCTCCTCCCATCTGGTTGGCGGTGCGGTCCCTCCGGACGATCTTGTAGCCCTCTGGGATAGCGATGGCGATGTCGGGAGCTGAAGAGGCGTTCATCCAGGTCTCTGTGAGGAAGGCAACGTCAGGGGCTGTGGCGTCTAGGAGGTTCCAGAGTTCGATGGCGTGTCTGTGGACGGAGTGGGTGTTGAGCAGGATGCACTTGAGGTGGGTGCTGCTGGTGTTCGACTTGGCGGGTGCTGGTGCGAGGCAGGTCCGGATGCAGGTGAATTTGCAGGCGTGGCAGCTGAAGGGTCCGTGGGTGCGTCGTGGTGTGGCTTGGTGGCATCCTGGGAGTCGGCCGGTGTTGAGTGCGATGAGGGTGGCGGCGGAGTACGTCAGGCGGGTCGGACGGGGTCTTCGTGGGCCAGGGGTCCTGGCGCTGGTCGCGATCCGGTCGCGGACGGGCGCAGACGGGCTTACCTTTGGCGCGCCTTCGGCGCACAATCGGCGCGCCCGCTGCGCGTGACCGCTGCGCGTTCGCACGGTCGCCATATAAGGCCAAGTGCGCGGGTGGGCGGAGCAGCTGGGAGGCGGGAGCGGGGAGGGTACAGAAGAGAAAAGGGGCGGGGTAAATGGCGGTGGCGGGAAGCGGGGAGGGAGAGCGGAGGGCGGCGAGGTAGGCGGGCAAACAGGAAGGAAACCGTTAACACGGCACAATAATTACAATAAAACAAGCACAAATGGAGGGAAAAACAAATGGAGAAAACAGGAAGAGAAACGTTAACACGGCACAAAAATTACAATAAAACAAGCACAAATGGAGGGAAAAACAAATGGAGAAAACAAATGGGGAGAAACCAAGACGGCAGCGAGGCCGGCGGCGAGGCAGTTAGGCAAGGCAATGGGGCACACGCAGCAGCTGGTGGCCGTGCGGCGCGGGGGTGTCCCACAAGTGGGTCACACTCACCTGCGTCGCACGGTCGCCATATAAGGCCAAGTGCGTGGGTGGGCGGAGCAGCTGGGAGGCGGGAGCGGGGAGGGTACAGAAGAGAAAAGGGGCGGGGTAAATGGCGGTGGCGGGAAGCGGGGAGGGAGAGCGGAGGGCGGCGAGGTAGGCGGGCAAACAGGAAGGAAACTGTTAACACAGCACAATAATTACAATAAAACAAGCACAAATGGAGGGAAAAACAAATGGAGAAAACAGGAAGAGAAACGTTAACACGGCACAAAAATTACAATAAAACAAGCACAAATGGAGGGAAAAACAAATGGAGGAAACAAATGGGGAGAAACCAAGACGGCAGCGAGGCCGGCGGCGAGGCAGTTAGGCAAGGCAATGGGGCACACGCAGCAGCTGGTGGCCGTGCGGCGCGGGGGTGTCCCACAAGTGGGTCACACTCACCTGCGTCGCACGGTCACCATATAAGGCCAAGTGCGCGGGTGGGCGGAGCAGCTGGGAGGCGGGAGCGGGGAGGGTACAGAAGAGAAACGGGGCGGGGTAAATGGCGGTGGCGGGAAGCGGGGAGGGAGAGCGGAGGGCGGCGAGGTAGGCGGGCAAACAGGAAGGAAACCGTTAACAAGGCACAATAATTACAATAAAACAAGCACAAATGGAGGGAAAAACAAATGGAGAAAACAGGAAGAGAAACGTTAACACGGCACAAAAATTACAATAAAACATGCACAAATGGAGGGAAAAACAAATGGAGAAAACAAATGGGGAGAAACCAAGACGGCAGCGAGGCCGGCGGCGAGGCAGTTAGGCAAGGCAATGGGGCACACGCAGCAGCTGGTGGCCGTGCGGCGCGGGGGTGTCCCACAAGTGGGTCACACTCACCTGCGTCGCACGGTCGCCATATAAGGCCAAGTGCGCGGGTGGGCGGAGCAGCTGGGAGGCGGGAGCGGGGAGGGTACAGAAGAGAAAAGGGGCGGGGTAAATGGCGGTGGCGGGAAGCGGGGAGGGAGAGCGGAGGGCGGCGAGGTAGGCGGGCAAACAGGAAGGAAATCGTTAACAAGGCACAATAATTACAATAAAACAAGCACAAATGGAGGGAAAAACAAATGGAGAAAACAGGAAGAGAAACGTTAACACGGCACAAAAATTACAATAAAACAAGCACAAATGGAGGGAAAAACAAATGGAGAAAACAAATGGGGAGAAACCAAGACGGCAGCGAGGCCGGCAGCGAGGCAGTTAGGCAAGGCAATGGGGCACACGCAGCAGCTGGTGGCCGTGCGGCGCGGGGGTGTCCCACAAGTGGCCTCTGACCTCCTGGTCAGGGAAACTGCTTTTCCCTCACTCGTCTCCATTGTTGCGTCTCTGCCCCCAGCAGTTCTCTGGTTCAGGTAGGTGTTCGAGGCCCTCCTCCAAATTCAGGCTCCTGCCTGCACCTCATCCATGGTGGTCCAGTCGGTAAGCCTTGCTCTTCTGCTAGTTCGCTCTGTCAGCCTTTTTTTTTTCTGTCTGTGCTTTGTTGTCTGCCTGTGCCTTGTTGACTACTTGTGCCCAATTATTTTGCCTGTTCCTTGTTGACTATTTGTGCCCCGTTTTTCTGTCGGTTTTGTGCCTCTTTTTTCTGTCTGTGCCGTTTTCTGTTTGCTGCTTCCACTGTTTTTACCGCTGCCTTTTTTTACGTTCCCTTTCCCGCCGCTGCTGCCTCCGCGGTTCCTCCCCCCTGTGTGTCCCCGTGCCCGCCTTCCAGCTGCTCTCCCTCACCCAGCCCTTACCTAGTGGCGGCCGCTAGAGAGTGAGGAAGACTTCTGACCGCCTGCTCAGGGAAACGGCTCACCCCCACCCAGCTCCATCGTTGCGTCTCTGCCATCAACACCTGTCTGGTTCAGGTAGGTGTTCGAGACCCTCCTCCACCCGCAGGCTCCTGCCTGCGCCTCATTCCTGGTGTTCCAGTGGTAGAGCCTTGCTCTTCTGCTGGTCCGCTCTGCCAGCCTTTATGTTTTGTCTGTCTGTGCCCCGTTTTTCTGTCTGCACCTAGTTGACTGTTTGTGCTCCATTTTCTGTCTGTTGTATGCCTCTTTTGTCTGTCTGTTACACTTTCTGTTTGCTGTTTCCACTGTTTTTCCTGCTGCCTTTTTGTTCACTTTCCACCACTGCTGCCTCCGCTGCCCCTCCTCACCTGTGTGTCCCCGCTCCCAGCTGATCTCCCTCCCCCAGCCACTCATTGGCAGCCACACCGCTAGCGTGCTGCTGGTGCACCAAAGGCAAGCCCATCTGTGCCCGTCCTCACCCCGACCGCAACCAGCACCAGGGACCTTGGCTATCAGTCCCCCACCACTACGACTCAGCAACCCTCCCCGCACTCAAACCTGGATGCCACAAACTGCCAGCTCTCGACACCAAGCATCACCCAAGGCACATTCTCCTGCAGACACTGCCACAGCACTTTCACCCACCTCTGAACCCCGACAGCTACCACCATCCCACTGAACGCCTGCGCCACACAAACCCTTGAGCTGCATTCCCAACCTACGCTCCCTGCACAGACATGCAATCTGGGACCTCCTCATCACCCTCTCGCCTGACGTCACCTTCCTCAAAGAGACCTGTACCAATGCCAGCTCCACACCCGACATCGCAACCGCCATCCTCGACGGGTACAAGATCAAAAGAAAGAACCGTACCAACCACCCTGAAGGAGGCCTCGTCATCGTCCATAAAAGCTCCCATCAATTGACAACCTCTATCTGGAATGACTCCTCGCCCCGTATGGAACACATCCACTTCCAGATGCAGGTCAACCACAGACCAACTCTATGCAGAATCCTTGCCTACAGACCTTCTGGACCCCACACCCTGTTCACTAACTCCATGGCATACTACAACGCACCCCACGCCCTTGCCTCAACGGACTACGTACTGCTCAGAGACCTGAATTTATACCTTGACAATTTCAGCAACCTCAACTCCACCGCCCTAGTCAACCTCGCCAACCTCAGATTTAAGCAATTAATCACCACCCCCACACACAAGCTGGACACACCCATGACCCCATCTTCACCGGAGAGATCAACATTCGCTTCAGCCACACCACGCAACCCCTTTCAACGGTCCACAACTGCATATATTTCTGCTTCTTGAAACCCACCGCACACAAGCCAATGCCATGCCCCGTGCAGAAACTGGAGCAAGATCACCGAAGAGTACCTCACCTCTGCCCTCAGCCCCACTTCTCCCAGACCACAACCAATGCCAACTCAGCAGCCAACGAACTCCAGAAATTGATTGCCGACTGCGCCAATACACTCGCACCCCTCAAGAAATCTGACAGACAACACACTATGAAAGCCACCTGGTTCACCACAGACCTACGAGAATCCAAGCGTTTGTGCTAACAACTCGAGAAAGCATGGAGGAACAGCAAAACCCTGGAAGCATGCACCACCTACAGGATAGCCACTACAGCACAACACAAACTGACTACAAAGAGGAACTTCATCCAGGATAGATTCCTCTTCAACTCTTGCAACTCCAAGGAACCCTTCAACATCATACAAGAATTCACCAGTCCCCCCAGCGAAATCTCTGACATCCCTCCCTCCAAAGACTTTTGCAACAAACTCGGCTCCTTCTTCTACCACAAGATCAGGACTTTGTATGACAACCTCGATGAACAAAACCTAGACACCGACCCAACACCTCCCACCAGCAACTCCACCCAGCCGACCATCCCCACTTGGACCACTGTCACCACAGAAGACATCACAAAGGCCATGAGGAGTATACACTCCGGAGCACCCACTGACCCAAACCCGCCACACATCTTCCACACTGCTGCCCGTACCATTGTACAAGAACTATGATGGACTATCAACTGCACCCTCTAAACAGGCAAGTTCCTCAACAACTGGAAACGCACAGAAGTCAAACCCCTCCCACCGTAGACCCAATGGACCTCAAGAACTACAGGCCCATCTCCCTCCTCCCTTTCACCGCCAAAGTCACTGAGAAGATCATCAACATCCAACTAACAAACTTCATAGAATTCAAGTTCAACGACATTCTCAACACATCTCAATCTGGCTTCCGCAGCAATCACAGCACCAAGACTGCCCTCCTAGCCACCACGGACAACACCCGCCCATTTCTCGACCAAGGCCACACCGCAGCCCTCATTCTACTAGACCTCTCAGCAGCCTTCGACACCGTCTTGTCTCCCACTGCACAGTAACCGCCAGACTCCATATTGTTGGCATACAGGGAACAGCCCTAGACTGGATCCTCTCCTTTCTTGCTGGCCAAACTCAAAGAATTAGACTCCCTCCCTTCCTCTCCGAATCCACAGAGATCAGACGCAGAGTACCCCAAGGATCCTACCTCAGCCCCACTCTCCACAAAATCTACATGGCTGCCCTTGCAACCATCGTCAGAGAAAATAGACTATTAACCTATACTGATGACACCCACCTCAACCTCTCCCTCACCAAGAAACCCGACATCACCAGTCACAACTTCCAGGAAGGAATGAAGGATGTCGCAACCTGATCGAGCAGCAGCTGCCTGAAGCTCAACTCGGAGAAAACGGGAGTCCTCATCCTCGGATCAACCTCCTTCGTGTGGGATGACACTGGGTGGCCCCCCGGCCTAGGCAACAATACTGCTCCCATGGACCACGCCCACAACCTCGGCATCATACTCAACTCCTCCCTCACCATGAACAGACCGATCAAGGCTGTATCCTCCACATGCTTCAACACCCTCTGCATATTCCGCAAGACCTTCAAATGGATCCCCCCCGAATCCAGGAAGACTGTCACCCATGCACTCAACACCAGCAGACTGGACTACGGGAACGCCCTCTACGCTGGAATCAACAAATCTCTACTACACAAACTCCAGACCGTCCAGAACACTGCAGCCAGACTCGTCCTCAGCAACCCATGACAAGACTGCATCCCCCACCACATACAAGACCTCCACTGGCTCCCCGTCAAAGAAAGAGTGACCTTCAAGCTGCTCATACACTCCTACAAAGCCCTCCACAACACCGGACCTCAATAACTCAACAAATGAATCTAATTCTTCTACGCCCCCAAGTAAAACCTCTGCTCCACTGACCCTGCCTTGGCCAAAATCCCCCGAATCCACAGAGCCAGAATGGGAGGCAGATCCTTCTCCTACATCGCGGCAAAGACCGGGAACAAACTCCCCCCTCAGCATCAGACGAAGCATTCAAAAGGTGCATCAGGACCTGGCTTTTAGAATGACCAAAGTCGTCCGAATCACCCCCTTTGCCTTGAGATCCTCATGGGTAAGTAGTGTGCTCTCTACATCCCTGATTGATTGATTGATTCATTCATTGACAATGTGTTAGGGCTCATCTAGTGAATTAGCGTGGTACATTATCACGGAGTGTAACAGGGGCGGAAAATTACAATTCCCGTCATGCCGTGTGCGCTACCCATGGACACACTGATGCAAACACGCTCTCTGATGTATTGTCATCGGAGCAGTATAATTCAAGATGGCGCCCAGACGAAGACACTGAATATTCCTGTCGATCTTGTTTCCTGCGCTAAACCGGTCGGTAAGGGTGCGGTTGCACCACCCCTTGCTTATTTGAAAGTGCCTCCTGTGATTCTCAGAGTCTTCCGAAATTAATCCTGCTTTTCCCTTTCTCCCCAAGACCGGGTATTTCTGCTTTTCCTCCCTCCCCCAAACCCCCCCCCCTCCCGTTGGCGAGACGCACATTTCCTTTGTGGTCTCTTGCGGGTGGAAGTTTGGGTACTCTGGCTTTCTCTCGTTGGCGAGATGCACACTTCCTTGGTGGTCTCTTGCGGGAGAAAGAACCTTTGTTTTATTACATAACTCCTAGAGTTACTGAACTCTCATAGTGAGAGAACTGCGAGAGTCTGACTTTACGTTTTGCGTTTAAACCTTTGGTACTGGGAATCATTACCTCTCACTATGAAGCAATAGTGTGTGAAATACATATACAGCTCATGGATTCGAGTTTTTCCATTCAGGACGTTTAGTACAGAGATTTGATGTAGACTTTATTGGATCTATAACAAATCCAGAACTGTGTTATCTTTCATTTCTAGGGGGGATCAGTTGGGGGTATCCACGGCTAAGCTGTTACAGTTTAGTAAGGGACAAGCACGAGTCTTTGAAAGGTGTGCACATATACATCTTTGAGTTAAGAACCCCTGAATGAGAAGAACCATTGTTTCCTTGTTTTGTTTATTAAAACTGACTCTATATTTCCTTCTAATAGATTTTTGCTGGTACCTTGGGACTGCCCTCCGGTCTAACCCCATTCACAGCCAACCTTATTTTGTTTTACAGGTAGTTATATATATATATATATATATATATATATATATATATATATATATATATACATATATATATATATATATATATATATATATATATATATATATATGTATAAAGAGATAAAGTGGTTACTACAATACTGCCTGATAGATAGGAATTAGTGGGAGTTGGATATCACATTAATACTGTTTCTCTCTCTTTGTTTACTCTAGGTCTCCCTCCCTGCTGTTCCTACCCTTTCCTTCCCTCGCTTGACCATCCCATTAGTCAGCGAGGATTTATTCTATCCCGACTTCGGGCTGTCAAGAGGTGGACCCCATTGAGCTTCAGCCTGATTCCAAGGAGAACTTGGTGGCGTGACACAATGTCTCACACTCCTGATCCAGTGGATTACTTTATTAATAAATGATTGCATTGCTTCAAAGGATTGCTGGGCCGGGGCTAACTTAGAGATATTCACCATACAAGTTTTGCTTTTGATAAAGGCAACAGAGCGAGATATTGGCACAGTTAACAGCAGTAATTGAAGAAGGGGCAGCCAACTTGGCTCACAATAGGAGCTCCTAGGGGGGAATGTAGTTTGATAATGCTAATGGGAGAACGGCGTTCAGGGACATATTGCTGCCTTTGTCACCTATCTCTCTTGTGGCTCTTGAGACATCTTCTAGGTGTGTTAGAATGAAAATGGGGCATTGATGAACTGGGGGAAGGACAAGGAAGGTGTGTCAAAACTGATTGGAGCTCAAGTGGCGGCTTCAGGGGAATGCTTGGCTTGATATGGGTGTCTCTTGGGTGGGAGGGGATGCTAAGAGAGGGTACTCTACCTTGAACATGTTTCACCTTCAAGGGGTAAAGTACATGACCATTAGTTAAGTATTTTACTGCATCATAAAGCTTGGAAACCAGCTACATCCACTTTCAACTGCTAGGAGATCATTGGAGCCAGAAGTGGTGGCCGGATCAAAACACTGATCAGTTTGGGTTTGCATATCTCCGGATGGTAGCTTATAGGAGGGGCAGAAATTTGTTACTTCAAGAGGTGCAAATATTTTGCTGTACGGAATCTGTGGAACTCCTGGCAATGCTAGTTCAGCAGAACTTGTGGGAATAGGATCCGAGTTTGAGTCGCCAGAGTTAGGGGGATTTTTTTCCAGAGGCAAGGCTGTGCAGTACTGTTTCCTAAAAAGAAATTTGCTAACTTCTGTTGATGCATAACAATACCATTGATAACTATTCCTTCATATCAGATGAAAAAACTACTATTTTTATCATGCTTGATCTTAGAGGAGCATATCGTTTAGATTAAATCTGGGAGTGCGATGAATGGAAAACTGTGTTTTCTACTCCGTTTCCGTGATTTCAATATCAGATCTTGCCTTTCTAACTCTATTATATTTGAGAAGATTTTCCTTTTTTCTTCTTGATGATGTACAAGAAGATATTTGGCTGTATTTTGTGTAATGTGTCTAGATGCAATCTTGATTTACTTTGATTACCTGGAAAAACATATGCAACATATTCAACCCATTTTACAAAGACTAAGAGGCCATCATATTTTGCCACATGTAATAAGTGTGCATGTTATACTACTTCAGTAAAATATTTTTGCTGTATAATTAGCCTACAGGGAGTTAAAACGATTGACAAGATGTTTTGAGCAATAATTAAGTGACCAACACCTGCTTCTGTAACAACTGTGCAAAGTTTCTTCAGGTTTGCAAATTTTTATATAACATTTATTCAACAATTTTCCAAGATAGTTAGACCCATTGCCAAACTTCTTTGTAAAGTAAATACCTTAATCTGGTCCAAAGAACCTGGTCAAGCCTTTACGTTGTTGAAGAAATGATTTTCATCTGCTCCTATTTTGCAGCACTCCAATGTTGAGCTTCCATTAATTGTTAAGTTAAATGTCTGATATCTTGTAATGGTGTCAAAGATAAATAAAAAAATACAACCCTGTCCTTGAAATACCGTGTGTGTGTGTGCAGATCTAAACTTGTGTCCTATGACCTCCTGACCCGTGCTTCCTTCCTCAACACCAAGAATATCTCTGCAGCTCACTTTATATTCCTTGTTGACCCTGGGTAAATGGAAATTAGCTGTCAAGGCCACTAGAAAACATGGGGTTTGCAGAATGACCCTTAAAAGTCCAACAGGGATTTTGTCCCCAGCCTGGTCCAGTGGGATCGTGGCCCGGAGAAGACATCCACCAAAATCATCTGTTCCCAGCATGCCCACACACACACACAAGTTCCCACTGAATCCTATCTCTTCAAAACCACACAAATACATGCACACCAGTAAATCATCCATCAGGCAGTTTATGTAGATATGTCATTGGGCTCTAAACGTGTAAAGGGAAGCACATCCTCTGTAGGGCTTCATGCATCATGCTATGCATGACTTAGCCCTTCCCCCAGACTTTTACACTGTGCCTGACTCAGCTCTTCCTCCAAAGACTTCCAGACTATGCATGACTCAGCTCTTCCAGACTCTTCAAACAGAAGGATATTACTTTAAAAGGCAGATCCTTGGTGCCATGCCTTGTTTGGCAAATGACTTCCCAGAAAAAGGAGATGCTCAATGGTTGTTGAACCTACCTGCCCATTATGAAAGACAACTCACACAAGTCAGAAGTGAATTCCTCAGCTAGGACGAATTTGTCCATTTGGCAGCAGCAACAGCTGATCCCAGTGACCTGTGAAAAAGAAAACAACCATTATCAAATAAGTACAGGCATCGCACTAAGCACAGCACAAACTAATGCATGACAGTGCTGTGCTGGACCTCGACGGTTGCTCCCCGATGCAACCGCTCCCTCAGGTTTCAGGCTCATGGCCTAGGAAGGCGGAGGCCAAGACACTGTGCATGACTAAAAGTCACCATTGATGCAAAATCCCGGCGTCTGCTGTTAAGACAAGACTTTTGAGACTTAACCTTAATTGCATCTTATGAACCCAGTTTGCAGCACCTTGTGTTCCTGCATGCCAGCCATGCTGGGCACTACATACTCCCTTTCTGATAGGTTACAGAAGGGCCATAAGGTGCATAGTGCAAATCTAACATCAGATATTACTTGTTGAGGAAAACATATGAGAAAACCGGTCAACACTTGAAACTTAATAGAGGTTTAATTGGATTTAACCCTTTCGATGCTGATGACGAGCTCAGCTCGTCATGATGCACAGTTGAGCTGTGCTGATGACGAGCTGAGCTCGTCATGAATAAAGAAGAAAAGCATTTTCCAGCACAGGAGGGGAAAACGCCTAGCAGCCAAGGTGTTAATGTAATTAAGGATGATGCTAGAGCATCTTTGCCTGGATTCAAATTTTCGGTTTTCTGATAATTGCAGTTGTTAGCAGCTCACTCAGTAGTCCCCTGTTTAGTTTACGCTATCCTAGTAATCAGAATCCAAAAGAAACAAAGCAAATTGACTCACCTCCGTGAACCCACTGACAACCATGCAAATGGTAGTATTCTAATCAGTCCCTCCCCCACGACATCTGCTAAGAACCTTGGGGTGATGATAGACCCTGCCCTGGACATGAGCAGACAGGTTAGTAGAACCATCTCTACCTGTTGGGGCATCATTCACACCCTCAGAAGAATCAGGAAGTATCTTTCCCTGCAGTCCAGAAAACAAATAGCTGTCGCTCTCATTGGCTCACGACTGGACTACTGTAATGCGCTGTATGCGGGCCTAAATAGGAGCCTTCTACAGCGCTTGCAGGTAGTCCAGAACCAGATTTGTTTTAGATATCCCCAGACGCTCCTCGGCCACGTTGGCCAGGAAAGCGCTGCACTGGTTGCCGGTAGAACACCGAGTGCGCTTCAAAGTCCTATGCATGACTTACAGAGTCATTGCAAAGAACAGTGCCATGGGAGTCGGCTCCATCATCTCCCATTACACCCCTGGGAGGGCCCTGTGCTCCTCCAAGAAACTGCTCCTGACAGTACCCCGCATACGTAGAGCCAAGTGGGGTGGCAGGGCTTTTTCTACTCTTGCCCCTAAATGGTGGAATGACCTTCCCCTTGATCTCAAGTCCCTCCCGTCCCTGCAGAAATTCCGTAGTGCCCTTAAAACTCGCCTCTTCCTGCACGCCTATATGTAAGGTTGTACATTCCAACTTTGATCTGATTGTTAGGCGCCTTGATACCTGCGGGTTATTGTTTTGCGCAATATAAATTTCTATCAAATCAAATCAAATCAGTAGATCCACGGAATGGGAGATGGATACTGCCCATCATCATACTCTGTCAACATCCTATGTTAGAGTTTTTGAAAGTTAATTTTTTGTGTAACAAATAATATTAAGTATTAATGATTTATATGTCTGTTCCAAATCGCACATGCTGAATTAATATGATTGCAGTTAAAAAGAGTTTAATATGAGATTTTAGAAGTGTGTTTATGAACATGATTTAGTTATGCCAATTTTTTGTGAATAAACTTTATATTGGATAACATGAATGCTTCTGTTATCACTGTTTTCACTTCTGCATTCACCGTCCTCCGATCAGGTTCCAATGTTCAAACGGATTGATGTAGTTTTCCTGTTGTGCTATGAATTAGCTTTCTGGTATTCTTATCTGTAACATTATCCCAGAATCCTTCAGCAGTGTTTCCGCAGCTCAGTTGAGTCTTATTCAATTATGAATTGTTTTTGTTTATTGTTGCATATTTTGCTTGAAACATCTCTGGGTGACAGTGGCATGGAGAAACATGATGCGCTCTTAGAAAATGGGATAGTGCTATTGTATAATGCTGTTTTGAAATGCTGTCAACAACAGACAAGATTTAGACTTCCTTTTATGACCCCCTAAGTCCACAATTCCCTCAAGGAGTCAAGAGTTATAAGTCTTTTATTCTGATGCACTTTTCACTCTTTATTCACAGTTGGACCCTTTCATGCTTGTGAACACGTAGATTTATTGAGAATTTTATTTGTGAGATTTTATATATAAATTGCATTAATTGTAATTTGTTGTGGTTGGGTCCTGATATCTATAACCAGCTCCTCAAATGTTTGAATTGTATGCTACTTTTGATGTATGTATCCTCTGTGGATAGCAGCTGCATCCACCAAACTATTGAGTAATGATATTTCAAATGAGTCTACTGTGAACCATTGTTGATTATTATATATTTGAATTCCCAGGTTCCTGGTCCAGCATATTAGACACACCCATGTTATTTTCACAGGTAGTGGTGAGATGTCACCACAAAGCTGTGCTGTCATTAGTTGGTTGGGGACACAGCTGATTGATCTGTGAAAGGCTAACCTTTGACAGAGCTGCACTGAGATTGGTTGTTAGTTTTGAGTAAAAGTTGCATTTCCCTAGACAGACTATGAGCATCATGAAGACGATTCCCAGATCTACTCAATTTGAGCCACTAAACAAAGGGAACCGAATGGCAATGGAGAAAGATAAAAAGGGAATGTCAAAACAGGTGAATAAAGCATTTAAACAGTGGTTGGAGAAGAAGTGGGATCAATCAATCAATCAAAGATTTGTAGAGCGTGCTACTCACCCTTGAGGGTCTCAAGGCGCTAAGGGATGGGGGAGGCAGCTACTGGTCGAACAGCCAGGTCTTGAGGTGTCTCCTGAAGGTCAGGAGGTCCTGGGCCTGACGCAGGAGGGCGGGGAGGGTATTCTACGTCTTTGCGGTGAGGTGTGAGAAAGTTCTGCTGCCGGTGTTCGTTTTGCGAATGCGTGGGACGGTGACGAGGGCGTTTCCGGCAGAGTGAAGCTGGCGGTTCTGGAGTGTAGCAGGACAATTGTTCATTGAGGTATGCTGGTTCCGAGTTGTGGAGTGCTTTTTGAGCGTGGTTGAGGCGTTTGAAAGTGATCCTCTTGTTAACCGGGAGCCAATATAGATCTCTAAGGTGGGTGGTGATGTGGCTGAGGCGAGGGAATCCGGAGATGAGGCGTGCGGAGGTGTTCTGTATGCGCTGGAGTCTTTTCTGGAGTGTAGTTGTGGTTCCTGCGTAGAGGGCGTTGCCAAAGTCCAGCCTGCTGCTGACGAGTGCTTGGGTTACCGTTCTCCTGGTTTCGGGATCCATCTGTAGATCTTGTGGAGCATTCAGAGGGTGTTGAAGCAGGAGGAGGAAACAGTTGACTTCTGGGTCATAGCGAGCGTTGAGTCCAGGATGAACCCCAGATTGCGTGCGTGGTTTGTGGGTGTCGGGGCAGCTCCCAGCGAGGTCGGCCACCAGGAGTCGTCCCATGCGGAGGGGGTGGAGCCGAGGTTGAGGACCTCTGTTTTGTCTGAGTTCAGTTTCAAACGGCTGGTCTTCATCCACTGTGCAACGGCCTTCATTCCCTCGTGGAGGTTGGATTTGGCGATGGCCGCGTCTTTGGTGAGGGAGAGGATCAGCTGTGTGTCATCGAGACGATGTTGAGGTGGTGTGCTCGGACGATGTTGGTGAGCGGTGCCATGTAGGTGTTAAAAGGGGTCGGGCTGAGGGATGATACTTGGGGAACGCCGCAGGTGATCGGGGTGGCTTCGGATCGGAATCAATCAATCAGAGTACTTGTAAAGCGCGCTGCTTACCCGTGAGGGTCTCAAGGCGCTATGGGGTGGGGGGTGCTGCTACTGCTCGAAAAGCCAGGTCTTTAGGAGTATTCTGAAGGCGAGTAAGTCTTGGGTCTGCCGTGTGTGGGTAGAGAGGGTGTTCCAGGTCTTGGCGGATAGGTAGGAGAAGGATCTGCCACCGGAGGTCGTTCGTTGGATGCGGGGGACAGCGGCGAGGGTGAGGCTGGCGGGTGGGGGTGTAGAATCTGAGTCTCCTGTTTAGGTAGGCTGGTCTGGCGTTGTGGAGTGCTTTGTGTGCGTGGGTGAGGAGACTGAAGGTGATCCTCTTGTCGACGGGGAGCCAGTGTAGGTCTCTCAGGTGAGGGGTGATGTGGCTGCGGCCGGGGACGTTTACGATCAGTCGGGCGGAGGCGTTTTGGATGCGTTGTATTCGTCGTAGGTGTTTGGCTAGGATTCCTGCGTACAGTGCGTTGCCGTAGTCCAGTCTTGTGCTGAGGATGGCCTGTGTCACCGTTCTTCTTGTTTCGGTCGGGATCCACTTGTAGATCCTGCGGAGCAGCGTAGGGTGTTGTAGCAGGAGGAGGAGACGGCGTTAACCTGCTTAGACATGGAGAGGGAGAAGTCGAGGATGAATCCTAGGTTGCGTGCATGGTCAGTGGGTGTTGGTGCTCTTCCCAGTGTGGTCGGCCACCAGGAGTCATCCCAGGCTGAGGGGGTGGGTCCGAGGATGAGGACCTCCATCTTGTCCGAGTTCAGCTTCAGACAGCTGCCCCTCATCCAGTTGGCGACGGCCTTCATTCCCTCATGGAGGTTGGTTTTGGCGGTGTGTGGGTCCTTGGTAAGAGAGAGGATGAGCTGGGTGTCGTCGGCAAAGGAGATGATGTTCAGGTTGTGATGGCGGGCCACTTGTGCGAGGGGGGCCATGTAGACGTTGAACAGCGTCGGGCTGAGAGATGAGCCCTGGGGGACGCTGCAGATGATGTCGGTGGCTTCGGATCAGAAGGGTGGGAGGCGGACGCTCTGGGTTGTGCCGGAGAGGAAGGACATGGTCTAGTCAAGGGCCTTCTCTTGGATTCCGGCTTCTAGGAGGCGTGTCTTTAGAGTGCGATGGCAGACCATGTCGAAGGCGGCTGACAGGTCCAGGAGGATGAGGGCTGATGTTTCGCCGTTGTCTAGTTGGAGCCTGATATCGTATGTGGCGGCGATGAGGGCTGTCTCGGTGCAGTGGTTTTGCCTGAATCCGGACTGGGACGGGTCCAAGATGTTGTTGTCTTCTAAGTGGCGGGCCAATTGCATATTGACGATTTTCTTGATGACTTTTGCCGGGAGCAGGGAGATGGGCCAGAAGTTCTTGAGGTCCTTGGGGTCCGCCTTTGGAATGGGGGAGGCGGACTCTCTGGGTTCTGCCGGTGAGGAAGAAGGTGATCCAGTCCAGGGTTTTGCCTCGGGTCCCTGTGTCTGGGAGGCGTGTGTGCAGGGTGTGGGGGCAGACGGTGTCGAAGGCGGCCGAGAGGTCCAGGAGGATGAATACTGCGGTTGCCCTTGTCCAGTATGGTCCTGAAGTCGTCAGTGGTGGCGATGAGGAAGGTCTTGGTGCTGTGGTTGCTGCGTAAGCCGGATTGGAAGGAGTCCAGGATGTTGTTCTCCTCCAGGAAGAGGGCTAGTTGTCTGTTGGCGGTCTTCTCAATGACTTTTGCTGGGAACAGGAGCAGGGAGATGGGTCAGAAGTTCGTGAGGTCCTTTGGGTCCGCCTTGGGTTTCTTGAGGAGGGCGTTGATTTTGGCGTGTTTCCAGCTCTCTAGGAAGGTGGCGGTGTCGAAGGAGCTATAGATGATCTTTCAGAGTTGGGGTGCAATGATGGAGCTTGCCTTGATGAAGATGTGGTGGGGACAGGGGTCAGAAGGTGAGCCAGAGTTGATGGTGTTCATGATTTTGGTGGTATCTTCCTCATTGACGTTGTTCCAGGAGAGCAGAAGGTCAGTGCGTTTGGTGGGTGTTGATTCTGGGGCGTCGGCATCTGTCGTCGGCCTCTGGGTATCAAAGCTGTTGTGGATGTCTGCAATCTTGAGGTGGAAGAAGGTAGTAAGGGAGTTGCAGAGTTCTTGTGACGGCCGTATGTCATTGGAGCTGGAGCTGGGGGTGGCGAGTTCTTTCACGATATTGAACAGCTCTTTGCTGTTGTGTGCGTTGTTGTTGATGCGTTCTTTAAGGAGGTTATTTTGGCAAATCTGATGAGCTGGTGGTGTCTGCGTCAGGCGGTCATGAGGGCTACGTGGTTGTCTGGTGTCTGGTCATTGCGCCATTGCTTCTTGAGTCTTCTGCAGGTATGCTTGGAGTTCTGGAGGTTGTTGTTGAACCAGATGGCTCTCATGTCAGTGTGCCTGTTGGAGGGTTTCCTGATTGGGGCAAGGGTGTTGGCGCAGTCGTCGATCCATTGTCTAAAGTTGTGGGCTGCTGCTTCGGTCTCGGAGGGCTTGGATGGAGGGTCTCGGGCAAGTGTGGTGATGAGCTAGTCTTCGGTGACTTTTTTCCACCTGCGGTGTGGGATACGTTGCGGTTGGTTGTGTGCGGTGTTTGTCAAAGGAGTAGTGGATGCAGTGGTGGTCGGTCCAGTGAAGTTTGGTGGTGTGGCTGAAGGTGACGTGGTCCCTGGCGGAGAAGATGGGGTCGAGCGTGTGTCCAGCGAAGTGGGTGGGTGTTGTGATGAGTTGTTTGAGTCTGAGGTTGGCGAGGTTGGCGATCAGTGTTGTGGAGTTATTGTCGTTGGCATTCCCGAGGTGGAAGTTCAGGTCTCGGAGGAGGATGTAGTCTGTGGAGGCGATGGTGTGCGTGCTGATGAGGTCGGCGATGGATTCGCTGAACTGTGGTCGGGGCCCCGGGGGTCTGTAGACGAGGATTCTTCTGAGGGTGGTTGACAAGAAAAATTATGGAGGGAGGATGCAATTGAAGGGGTGAAAGCTTATCCTGCTATGCAGATTTTTTCTTTAAAGATCTCTTGAATTCTAGATCTCCTCCATATACAGTTAGAGCAGCAGGAAAGATTCTTCTGGTTTGGGGCCTGACACGAGAGAGGGAGGTGATGGTACCACTGTGCAAGCTCCTATAGCTGCATATCAAGTGCAACAACAGAGGTGACAAAATGAAGCCTAGTACAAGTAGAGATGCCCAACCTGTTGCACAGGTTCAACTCGATTCATCGAAAAGAATAGCAATGGTCGAAGAGCCTCCGAAAGTTAATAATAATGCCTTTTTCAAAATAGAATTAGGTGAAGTATTACAGGAAAACAGTGATTTGAACAGAAAGTTGTCATAAAATATGCGTGAAATTAGATATTTAATTAAAAAAGCAGCCAGATGAGCAAACAAACCAAATGAGAAGCTAAAGGAAGTAGCTGATGAATGTGAAGTTTACATTAGCAAAAGGACAAATGTGAAACAAAATTATAAAATGGATTTGACTGATACTGTTCAAGAGGGGCACCAAATATCTTGATCTTGATTGATTCGATTTGCGTGGACCCTGGCTTGAAGTTAGCCTACAAGTCATGCCTTTGAATCAACTCCTTCAACAAACGTTTGGCAACTGTAAGGCTATCTAATCTCTGAGTAGGCTAGGTTTCCACCCAATTTGAGCATAAGCAGACAATGACTAATATGTACTTCAACCCATTGTATTATATTGTCTCTACAACTTCTGCTTGGAGTCTCGTAAGTGGATCCTCTGATTTCCCAATATGATTAATCAAGGTTAGAGTTTTTCCTCCTAGGTTGCTTTTCTGGCACACCAAACACTTGGAACATATGTCATTAGCTACATTTCTAAAACCAGAATTATCCCAGTATATTCTAAATGTTCACTACATGCTAACCCTACATGATTGGCATTGTGGCTTTGCTTATGTAAGTCTTTACCCATTGGAAACAGCATTCTATTCAAGAGGATGTATTTATTTTCAGCATTCACATACAGATCCTGATAATTTTTCCCATTCCTTTTCCTTTCTTCTGAAACATCCTCCTGCAAATCTCTCAACTCAATCAAAGAAGTCCGAATTGAATTCATGAAGAAACAGTGTATCTTTCCTGCATTTTGTACAGTACTTATTCTTGATTCATCGTTCTCATTTTCTTGTACCACTGTCACTTTTTCTAATGCACTGTATTTTCCCACCTGATCGCATATCAATATATGTGTTATTTTTAATAGGAGCTCCAGAAGATGTCATTAAGCCCCTCTGTGTCACCAAACGTTTGAATAATGATATTTCAAATGAGTCTACAGTGAACCATTGTTGATTGTTATATATTTTAATTCCCAGGTTTCTGGTCTAGCATATTGGACACACCCTTGTTATTTTCACAGGTGCTGGTGAGATATCACCACAAAGCTGTTCTGTCATTGGTTGGTAGATCTGTGATAGGTTAACCATTGACAGAGCTGCACTGAGATTGATTGTTGTTAGCTAGTTCATTCGTAGTGATGTTGAGTTAATTTTACGAGACAAATAGTGGGGAATGTGTTGAAAAAGCCTAAAGTTTCTGTTGTACCTGCCAGATGAGAGAATATCTGCATATAAAATAATGAAGGACATTGGGATCAATACTTTTACCTGTATTTATGAATGGCATGATTATACCTCATCTAATAAAGACTCTAAGTTTCCTTTAGAGGGTATCCTTGACATTAAAAATTTGGGCCAGTAAACAAAGGAAACCGAATGGCAACGGAGAAATATAAAAAAAGAATGTCAAAGCAGAGCATTTAAAAATTGGTTGGACAAAAAGTGGGATTGATAAGAAAAATGCTGGAGGGAGGATGCAATGGAAGGAGTGAAAGTTTATCCTGCTATAATTAAAGAAACAAATGACCAAAGCAAGACGAAAGATGGAAGAAAACAGAATGATGACTCTGATTAGGATTTTTTTCTTTAAAGATCTCTTGAATTCTACACCTCCATCATATTCCTTGCAGGAGGGATAGATTGCTCTGGTTCGGCCCTGGCATGGGAAGAGATAGTACCACTGTGCA
Organism: Lissotriton vulgaris; assembly: GCF_964263255.1. NCBI lineage: Eukaryota > Metazoa > Chordata > Amphibia > Caudata > Salamandridae > Lissotriton > Lissotriton vulgaris. Next base: position 619,440,195 of record NC_141694.1, on the reverse strand, counting down.
AGCTCCTATAGCTGCATACCAAGTGCAACAATAGAGGTGCCAAAAACGATGCCTAGTAGAAGTAGGGATGCCGCAGTGGTCGAAGAGGATCTATGACAGAATTTCGACAGACAGAATTTCGACCTACACAAATATCGGCGTAATTATATCGATAGCAAAAATATCGACGCCCTATGTACAACATGGTAAGTACCAAAATATCGAAAAATTAATATCGATGTAAAAAATATCGTTGTTAAATATATCGATTTTTTTTTAATTTAAAATAACATAAAAAAACGGTAAATAATACATAATAATTACTTAAACATATTTAAATATATGTAATAATTGTTAAAAAAAATAATAATACATATTTAATAATAATAAAAAAAAAAATAATATATAATATATAATTACTTAACAATAATTACTATTCCCACTCCAGTGGGTGCAACAGTAGGGAAAACTGACCCTGAACACTAAAAATACCCCTTTACCCAAAAACCTAAAACTGACCCTGAACCCTAAAAATACCCCTTTACCCATGAACTGAAAACTGACCCTGAACCCTAAAAATACCCCTTTACCAAAGAACTGAAAACTGACCCTGAACCCCAAAAATACCCATTTACCCAAAAACTGAACACTGACCCTGAACCCTAAAAATACCCCTTTACCCAAAAACTGAAAACTGACCCTGAACCCTAAAAATACCCCTTTACCAAAGAACTGAAAACTGACCCTGAACTCAAAAAATACCCCTTTAACCAAAAACTGAAAACTGACCCTGAACCCTAAAAATACCCCTTTACCCATAAACTGAAAACTGACCCTGAACCCTAAAAATACCCCTTTACCAAAGAACTGAAAACTGACCCTGAACCCTAAAAATACCCCTTTACCCAAAAACTGAAAACTGACCCTGAACCCTAAAATACCCCTTTACCAAAGAACTAAAAACTGACCCTGAACTCAAAAAATACCCCTTTACCCAAAAACTGAAAACTGACCCTGAACCCTAAAAATACCCCTTTACCCAAAAACTGAAAACTGACCCTGAACCCTAAAATATCCCTTTACCCATAAACTGAAAACTGACCCTGAACCCTAAAAATACCCCTTTAGCAAAGAACTGAAAACTGACCCTGAACCCTAAAAATACCCCTTTACCCAAAAACTGAAAACTGACCCTGAACCCTAAAAAAAACCCTTTACCCAAAAACTGAAAACTGACCCTGAACCCTAAAAATACCCCTTTACCCAAAATTAATTAATATTACAAATAAATTACTTCCCACCCTATTCCCCTATAAACCCACAACCCGCTCCAGTAGTAAAACATATAATTTAGTTAAAAATACACATAAATTATCAATTAATTAATCAATTAATCAATTAAAATAAAGCATTGCCAATTAATATTTAATTGCAAAATAAATTAATCATTGAAAAATAATTATTTAATTACAAATAAATTACTTCCCACCCTATTCCCCTATAAACCCACAACCCGCTGTGGTAGTAAAACATAATTTAGTTAAAAATATACATAAATTATCAATTAATTAATCAATTAATCAATTAAAATAAATAATTGCCAATTAATATTTAATTGCAAAATAAATTAATCATTGAAAAATAATTATTTAATTACAAATAAATTACTTCCCACCCTATTCCCCTATAAACCCACAACCCGCTGTGGTAGTAAAACATATTATTTACTCTTATATATTTTTAAATTATAAAAACATATTAAACACATATTATAACAATTAATTTAAATACTTAACTTATATTTCTAACACATATTAGTAAATCGAAATTACTTACATCGATATATATGCTATCGATATTAGTAATTTCGATATATATGCTATCGATATTAGTAATTTCGATATTACTTACCTTAGGGTCGATATTCTGGCCATCGATATTCTGGACATCGATATTCTGTCCCATCGATATTAGCAACTCGATATTAGTGTAGGTCGAAATTAAAAACTCGATATTTTGACTGTTTACCGGTCGAAGAGCCTCCTAAGGTTGTTCATATTGCCAGTTTGAAAATAGAATTAGATGAAGAATTACAGGACAACATTGATTGGAACAGACAGTTGCATTAAAATACGGATGAAATGAGATAATTAAAGAAGCAGCCAGATGAGCAAACAATGCACATGAGAAACTAGAGGAGGTAGATAATGAATATGAAGTTGACATTAGCAAAAGGAAAAATGTGAAACTAAATTATAAAATGGATTTAACTAATACTGTTCATAGGGGCCCTAAATATCTTGATCTTAATTGATTCATTTCATTTTTATTTCATTTTCAATCTTTATTTCGGCATGAATACCATAAAAGAACAATTACATAGATACAATAAAACATTTATTTTAAAAAACAACTTGCTACATAAGTTCATTCAATTTTCAAGTCAATCATATGAAATAAAAGGCAAGGAATATAAAAACATTCATAATAAACTATTCTTCCTTAATTGAGACAGTTATGGACAACAGGAAATGAAATTTCATCAATTATCCCCCTATTATGGGTTGAGCAGCAATTTTGACATATCAACTTTCTTACAATCTATAACCCAGTTTTCTTCTTTGGAAAAAGATACTATACAAGAATCTGCTAACACTAAATACAATAGGTTGACTTGTATTGGTCGAGAGGATCCTTAAAGCCTGAGAACAAGATCTTACACCTAATGTTAGGCATATTGGTTTGATCCATCTTTTTCTGGCCTGAGCATATGCTGGGCAGAAAAAGAGGATATGTAACTCGTTTTCCTTTTGGTTACATCCACACATGGGACATGGTTCATCTTCCACATGGTTTGACGTGTTTGCACCGCCAGACCAACGTGCCAATGTTGAGCCAATTTGGAGATTACCATATCTAAATTTCAGAAATAGGGTCTTTGCTAGAGGTGGTTCTATTTCGTCCAAAAAGGTCTCAAAGAATGGATCGTCTTTGAAGGTAAGGAACCTTGTTACAAGTGTCCCACTGGATGAAGCGCTTTTAGTCATGTACGTGATGTACGACCAAAAGGACTTTTTTACCATGGTTTTTGAATTAGATGGAAGTAGATCTGGATGTTCCCAATAGTGTGTCAGACCTAGTATGGTAAGCCAGAATTTAACGTGTTTAAACCAGGATATTACCTTGAAGCTATCAAGCTCCATAATTTCTATAAGCCCATTTCTATATACTTGCAGCTCGGGTACCCGCCACAGCCTGATCCATAACAGTAAAGGACGTAGAATAATATGATGGTCCGTTCTACGAAAATTTAGATCAAGCTGTAGTGGGACCAGAGGAGTACTTCTGGGGACTCTGACCAAGCTTCTCAAGAAGTTATTGTCCAAGACACTAAAAGTGTCTTTAGACCCTGGGCCCCAGATTTCTGAGCCGTATAGCACTGTAGGTTGAACCTTAAATTTGAAAAGTTCAACTGCAGGAGACACGGCCTTACTGGTGCTCTGACCTTGCTCCCTGAGAATGGGTTTTGTATTCTGACTAAACGTCATCTTACTTTTTTCCAATTGGGCTTTCCATGTGAAATTGGAATCCAGTGTCACCCCTAGATATGCAAAATACGGAACCGATTCCAATTTTAATCCGTTTAAAGTTAAGCAGCCTTTATCAGATTTGGTTGGATTTAGGGCCATACACTTTGTCTTTTTCCCATTTATCTCCAATCCTTTCTTATTGCAGTAATCGTTGAAAGAATTTAAGAGAGCTTGGAGACCTTTTTTTGTCTGGGAAATCAGAATGGTGTCGTCCGCGAATAATAGGGAAGTAACTTTTTCGCCTTTCAGCTTGGGAGAATCATTTTTGCATCCCTCTAGTTGTAAAGGAATGTCATTCACAAATAGTGAAAAAAGTGTGGGGGCCAGTACACACCTTGGCGCACACCACGTTCGATAGGGATTTTGGGGGTTAGTTCGCCTTTTGGGCCCCATCGAACTCTCGCAAAGTTGCCTCTGTGGAGCTCTTTTATTTGCACTATCAAGGTGGGTGGCATCCCTGCTAAACTCAATGCTTCCCACAATAAGTTGCGTGGGACTAGATCGAACGCCGCCCTTAAATCAACGAACGCAACATATAGTTGGCCCTTCTTAATCTTAATATATTTCCAATAGAGGCAGCAAAAACGGAAGATTTGGTCAATTGCACTAACTTTGGGTCTAAATCCCGCTTGGTACCTAGACAAAATTGCCTTTTCGTCCAGCCAATCGTTAACGCGAAATAGGATATGTCGCGTGTAAATGTTTTGTAGTATATCCATTAGGCTTATTGGACAGTAATTTGAGGGGTCCATCCTGTCACCTTTCTTGTAAATTAAGACAATTTCAGCCCCCTTCCAACTCTCTGGGAAGTCTAGATTTCGGGATAGTTCATTACACAGATGGTTGATGTAGGGAGCCCATATTTTTAGCTCGTGTTTATACAAGTCACCCGGAATCTTGTCTAACCCAGGGGCTTTACCAGACTTAATCTGGGTTATTGCCAATTCTGTCTCTCCTAAAGTAAAATCCAAGGTATCCGTTGGAGTGGCATAACTTGGAATCCTGTCTGTGAGGGGTTCCTCATATTCCTTATAGAGGTTAGTGAAATGGTTTACCCAGGTCTGTTCGTCTAAATGGACGTCCTTGACCACTCTACCTTTATGGTTCCCATTCGCTATTAACCTCCAAAAGGCTATGTTGTCTCGTATTTTTGCTGAATGCAGCAGTTCTGCCCATTTTGCTTCCTCCCATGCTATTTTGGATGCATTTTGGACCAATTTATAATTATTCCTGGCTGACTTAATGTCCGAATGTGCCTTCGATTTAATCGCAGTTAAAAGTGCCCTCTTGGACTCCCTGCAGTCTTTATTGTACCAGGGTTTGCTATGGGGAAAATTGTGGGGGTCATTAGGATGGAGGATTTTCCGCATCCTCCGGGCCGGCGGAAGCCACCGCCGTCCCGGAGGATGCGGAAAATCCTCTGCGGACCCACCAGGACCCACCGCCACATTAGGATGGCTGGTGGGTCATGGTTTAGGTCCGCAGCTTTTCCGCCGCGGCTGGCTTACAACCGCGACGGAAAAGCACTAAAATGGTGAAGGTGTCTCTTAGACACCGTCAGCCAGATTAGGATGTGCTTGGGAACATGCTTTTCCGCTGCGGCTTTTCCGCCGTGGAAAAGCATGTGTAACTGCACTGCAGGGGCCCGTTGCGGGCCCCCTAGGTGTAGTGGGGGGTGCACATGGGGGGTACCTATGGTACCCCCCTGCATTTGCGTGCACAATGCAGCAGGCACCGCGCGGTGCCTGCCGCTTTGTGCACGCAAATGCTGTGCATGCATTTTTAACATTGCTGCGGGTGCAGCTTGAAGCTCCACCCGCAGCAATGTTAAGAATAGAGGATGTGACCGCCACCCTGGCGGTCACATCCTAATCTGCATAGAGGGAACGCCGCAGCCCATGCGGACGTTCCCTCATGCTCTGGGGTCGCGGACGGACTCAAGTCCGTCCGCGATCCTAATGACCCCCAGTGTGTCTTCTGCTGCCCTTTCCTTGGCATCTTGGTGACTAACAGCTTTAAAGCATCAAAAAAAATTTGGTGTAACATCTTAAAATGACTATTATTTCCCTCCTTTGAAGTATCATTTAAATATGGGCCAAAGGTACTTGCGAAGAGCTTATAAATTTCTGCTACAATTTCACCGTTGCCCAGTATTAGTGGCCATTTAAGAGAACGTCTATTGTTACTAATATGGATCTCGTTTTGGTCACCATTGGTTACTTCTCCAGTCAAGAAGGAGACTGTATCTCCAAATAGGGAAGCCTCAATCTGAAGAGCTAGAGGGAAATGATCACTTTCTAATCTTTCTATTACCTCCATGTCAAGGAGATATTCCCATGATGACACTGAGGCAATAATAAAATCTATATTACTTTTGTAATTCCCCCTATAGAAAGTGGGCTTCTTCAAGCTATCTGATGGTAGCCGTCCATTGCACGCCCTAGTGCAGTATTCTGCACATAGTTTCGTCATTTGGAGAGCCAAGGGCGAACATTTAACTGGTTTGATATTATCTAAAGCAGGGATCCTATTTGCCTCATCTTCTTCTAAGACGATGTCACTGAGTCCCACAATAGGCTCAAAGTTGCAGTTGAAATCACCTGCCATGATAACAAAGTTCTCCCTAGTGTCCAGGTTACCCAATAGGAGATCTAAATGGGTTAGTAAAGAAGATTCTCTTGTGATGGGTGTTGGTCTGTTGTAAACATTCACTAAATAAAGTTTTTTCCCTTCACAAACAGTGATTTTCAAAATCAGTATATCAGGGGAGTTGGTGTCCACCACTTCGATATTCACTCCTAAGTTGACTTTTACCCAGATTAACAACCCTCCCGAGGGTCTTCCACTTCTAGAGGGAATCGCACTAATGCCATAGGATTTGTACCCTAGTCTATGTATAATTTCAACTGACCAGGTCTCTTGCAACATACAAAAGTCAAAGGTGTCAATGAAACTTGCCCATTCCGGATCCCTTAAATTTTTTGATACCCCGGCTATATTCCAGGAAACCAATTTTATGGGTTGACTTGTTTCCGGAGTTTTTTGCATCAGTACACTTCCCACCTCCCCAGACTCTATGATATGGCATTCTGGTCTAATTGCATCAGATTCTAGAGGCATCAAATCATTATGGATTATAACGCTTTCCTTTGGTATTGAGCTATCCCCAGTTATTGGTGCCACCACAGAGAAAAGGCTTACATTCCCCAAAGATTTGATTTCATTAGTAGTACCACCAGCTCTCGATAAGCATAGTTCACTTCCTACTTCCCCCCCCCAACAAGTTGCCATTTTCTAACTCATTTCCCTTAAACCCCTTAGACATTTGGCATCAGTCACAATCGTCTAGACCACTGAATATGTCAAATCTATTAGTGGTTTCCAAAGGGGTGAAGGGCTTTAGATGGTCCATTCTTCTATTTTTAGGTTTGAATTGCCTATATGGAACACAGTTCCATCCAAATACATCAGGTACAGGTACGGGGTTTGGTGGGTAATAGGGCTCCATAGGATTGCGTCTAATAAGTGGTTGCAGCATTTGATGTGTATTACCAGCCCTCTGCATAAATGATGGGTAAGAACAGGGTAGAGTTTGAGATGTTATATGCGAGGCTGGTTGTTGCTGAGAGGGAAATACCACAGACCTGGGATAGAAATATGTCAACGGTCTGGGTATTATGCAGTTACTTGTAGTACCTGGAGGCCAATTTAGTACAAATTGGACTGCATTAGGGTCCCTAAAGTTTACAACCACCACGTCACCCTCAATGTTTTTTGGTCTGCTTCCCAGCCATTGGAGGCGTCGGACATGCACAATTTCACCATTTATGTGGTTTGCTATTGGCCTGTATAGACTTAGCCAATGCATGATTTTATTTTTTAGTTGTGTAAAACCCTCCCGCTTGCTAGTTTGTAACACGGGGACCCCTGTTAGGACTACCACAAAGGGCACTGCCTCTGGTGGTAATTCTGGGTTTGGAACCAGTTTGGGGTCTTCCACAGCTAGGCTTTTGTCCCCTCACCTCGGTCGGGTGGCTTTCATGTGGAGTCTTGGCTGTACCATTAGATGATTTAGTTGTAACAGTAGCTGGCGTAGAATCTGCTTGATTTTGTAGGTTTTTAGGGGGTGGGATTGGTTGGGCAATTGTTGTTGTGTTCCCTTTAGGCGCTGAAGTAGAGGGATTCGCCAACAGGGTAGATTTAGCTGGTGGAGCTGGAGCGGCTGGGATAAGCTTAGTCTCGCTAGCTGTTTTGTGAGTTACTAGGTTCAATATTTTTGAATTCTCTTTGCCCTTATTTCCCAGTGCACGCTCAAGTGAGCTTAGTCTTAGTTCCACTTCGATCAGCCTCTCCAAGATCGATGCAGAATAGGTGTTAATTAAGCTTTCTTTGGAATCTAAGGTGGCAGAATCACAGTCTGTGAGGGGCGCTTTAGACATCGTAGAGACTTCCATAATATCCTCCATGTCTATGGGCATAATTGGGGGTGGCGGGGATGCAATAATGATGGGCCCTGCAGTAGCCACTGAAATAGTATCAGTGCTAACTACAGGAGTCTTCGCCTTTTTCCCAAAGTCTGAATGACTTAATTTTGATTGTAATGGAATCCCCCCTTTTCGCCTTTTCTTGCATGGAGGTGGCCCATGTACCCTTGGGGCTGATATAATTTTCTTTGCTCTACTGCGCGCTATTTTTGATGGTATAAGGGCAGGGGGTTTTAAAACATTAGGGGTACTCGTGTGTGTAATTACATCAGGACCAATCGTGTCCAATTGAGGGGAGTTAGTTATAAGAGGAGTGGTAACGGCTGATTCAGGTTGGCTGTCAGTTATGTAAACAATAACGTCGGCTAGCTGGGAATTTACACTAGTATTCGGGGGAGGTAAGGATAATGGCGACAAGGGCCGATTTTTTAGGCTTTCCACCGAGCGGCGGCGATCGGCGCGGCGCTCTGCCAAAGCAATTTCCAATGGAATGTCTGGAGAAGCCTTGGTGAAGTAGTTATCAAGAGTTTTGTTTAGCAACCCTCCCTGCTTCTCAGACATGATGGATATATAAAAGAAAACCACAGGCGAGGGTTTGCAGAGGCACGAAAGCGCAGCAATATATTACCAATGGCTCACAATGATAAATACCAGGGGTTAATGTCCAGTCCGGTCTCCTCGGTTCTCGGAGGGTCTCAGAGGGTCCGCCCTTAGTCCGGGCTTTGTCCCGGGATATGTCCCTCATACGCGTCCCGCTAACGCGTTATGACACCAGGTCTTATACGTGTTGTAAATGAGGGGGCGGAGACACGGGAAGCGGGGGCCGCGAGGAGTTATGAAAGGCACAAGGCAGGGGGCGGAGACACGGGAAGAGGCGGCAGGTGTGCTCGTTGTTGCACGCACAGCCTGGTGGGACTCGCAGTCCCGTCCTCCTGCGGCAGCAACACTCTCTCCCAGAGCAGGTTCCCGGCGGGGCTCCAATGGGCAAACAGCAGCACAGCGTCCAAGTCTCCTCGGCGAGCGGCCCCCGCAAAGCGGGGGCCGCGAGGAGTTATGAAAGGCACAAGGCAGGGGGCGGAGACACGGGAAGAGGCGGCAGGTGTGCTCGTTGTTGCACGCACAGCCTGGTGGGCCTCGCAGTCCCGTCCTCCTGCGGCAGCAACACTCTCTCCCAGAGCAGGTTCCCGGCGGGGCTCCAATGGGCAAACAGCAGCAAAGCGTCCAAGTCTCCTCGGCGATTCAATCAGTAGCTTTGCGTGGAACCTGGCTCGAAGTTAGCCTACAAGTCACTTTTTGACAGTACTCTCCTGTTTAGTTTTATGTTCGAAACATCTTTTTTTTTTATTTTATTTTTTTTATTGAACATAGCAATGGATGATCAATGGTACAACGCATCTTTACAATTTTCTTTTTCAATAATCATTTCAATGGTTAAACAGACTTAAAAAAACATTAAAAAATAAAAATAAAAAATAAAAAATAAAAATAAAAAAGAAAGACATCTATATACATATATATATCAGACATGAGAATTAGGAAAAGGGGAAGATATTCATCAAGCACAACAAAAAAGGAATACAAACAACAATTTTATCAAGAAGGGTCTGTGCAAAATCCGCAATTTATAAAGTGGCATTGATAAAATTGCAATGCCACTTTATGTTCGAAACATCGACATTACATTACAGCCCGGATGAAATAGATTTTTAACTGAGAGGCAATATTGATTTGGGCAATGTCTCTACAAAGCAGAAAGAAATTATAATGATATTAAATGATGTACCGACAGGCTTGGTCCTGAATGAAATTTGAGGATGTTCTTTTTGTATTCTCTTTTTCTATGAACTTATGCAAAAGGAATTTTTCTGAGCAGTCTGTTGCACATCTTTGGAGCAACCTTCATATGAAATTACTGTATGCATATTATTGATTCGAAATAATAAACTTTCTTTTTTCACATTTGCCTGTTTGTATTCTGTGATGTAATTGTTTTTCTATTCCCTCTGTTCATTCGATATTCACCCCAATCCTGTTGTGTTGATTGTAAGGCATAGTTGTGTTGCCTCAGGATGTGTTAATGGAGTTAATGTATCCTAATTATCTATGAGGACCAACTGTTGTTTTTATTATTCGACACCCAGGTCCTACAGGTTTATGGGTTGCCCCATTGTTGTATAGTGTCTTTTATGATAGGTTTATGCACATTTTCAAGAAACACAGTTGATGATCCTGAGAAATGGTGACCGTGGTTAAGTCTGCTTTTGCTATGGGCTTGCAACCAGAGCGTAGCAATTATATATAAAAAAGTGAACTGTGCTAGCAGATAAAGAATACTGATGAAATCTAGAAGCTGGCTTAGTTTAGTAGTGATTACTTTGATGCAAAGCAGAAAAAGATTAGGAAGAAGCTGATGATTGCTCAGACAAAGCAATTTGAAAAAGGATCCTAAAGCTAGATAGGTCCATATGCAAACTTTGTTCATTCTGTAATGAATGGGATGAATCAAATGCAGACTTCAGTAATGGGAAAATGAATGATGCAAAAGCAAGGTGGTGGGAGAGCAGTGGTGAATACATGATGGGATAAATGTGAGTGTTGAAATGATGAAAATAAACACTTTTTGTCATCTCCATGGGAGAATTGAGCACTGGAAACACGAGTGCATCAGAATCCCAATAGAATTTAGGGTGATGGTATTCCCCAGATGCCGATACAGAGCAATATGATGGTCCTAATTGTTTCAGTTCTGAGCAGGATGTGCCGAATCAAAAATCATTTCGAATAACAATGTCTTCAGCTCCAATGATACAGCAAAACATCAGAATTAAAATGCCATATAATGCAGGGTACCAACAGAATCCATTAATTCTGCATGATGATTCAACAAGGAGTCATTCACAATGCCGGTTCCTAAGGGGAGAGGGGCCTATTTGGAGCAGTCCTAGAAGTAGGACAAAGTGGCTTATATGTTGATGGCCATCTCAATACATTTTTGGTTGAGACGTAAACTGCCCATTCTACAATTCTTTCTGTGGAAATGCCAAATCTACCCCTCTCAGGAAAAAATGAAGTGTGCAATTTACTGCACATTGGATGGTGTGTTGATTGAAATACAAGATGAAAACTCTTCTGTTTAAAATAAAATCACAAGAGAATAAAACTCAATTATTTCCAGCTTTAATGAAAGATGGCTTGCCTCTTGATATAAGACACAGTGTCAAAGATGAGGTATGGAAGTATACTTGAAAAGAAATTTGTCTGATAAAAAGTACTTTACCAGTCAAAATAAAAGTGAGATTAGATGCAATGTGTCCTAGAACTAAACAGGACAGACTTTCAAAAGAAGCAGAGGAAGGAATGAATCCAGTGAACGAAAAAAATTAAACAGGGTGTTAGACCTGGCATCATTGGCATGGGTCTCCCTTACTCTTTTCTCTTCCTATCTTTTATATTGGCTGGATCTAGATGCTCTGGGCGTCGTGTCACTGCTATTCAGTGCCACAGCGCAAATGTTCCCTGTGCAAAGATGGGAAACATCATTTACAACGAAGGCATTACTACGTTTAACGTTTAATACGGTACGCTTACCACGTAAACATATTTTCCACGCGTGTGCCTTCCACGATCGTCTTTACCACGCAAGTTTCATTCATTCCGGTCTTCGTTCCTACGTCCTGCGTGTACGTCATTATAGAAGTCCTTTTTTAATTTTTCTAGATGAAAGGCGTGCAGGTCACAGGTAAGAAAACTAATCTTTATTCTTCTAAAAGTATTATTTAAACGCACTTTAAATTAAATGCATTTTTAAATGTAACGTAGTCTGTTGTTTTTGATTGTTTTATACATCGATCATTTGCTTTGTTCTGCAGTTTTGACTATTTAAGCAGCGTTTTTAAAAGCATGAGTAATCTGTTAATATGCTTTTTTTTACATTTCTAGTTTTTAATAATGCTAAGCCACATTTTAATTGCCTTAATGTTAATGCATGGATACACGTTTTTAGAGGGACAGTGAAAGTGACAAAAGATAAACGCTCTCACTAATCAACACATATTTTTTTAGCCTATCACTATCATTACGTACTTTTCAATGAAATATGTGCTTAAGGGACGTTAGATGTTTTGCAACTTTTTTTGCGTTGTAAAATCCTGCGTTCTAAAATGCTGCGTGGTAAAGCCACATGCGAAGTAAAATTCACATGGTAATGCCATGCGTGGAAATTGTTAGCGTTGTATAATCCTATAACCTGTAAAGATGACTGTATGAATTAGGATAACCTTAATACCTAGATCTGTGTAGCATGTTCTAATAGCGAGGTACCCTCCATTTCACTGTTCTGTGTAGCATGGTCTAATAGCGAGTTATCCTCCATTTCACTGTTCTGTGTAGTATGTTCTAATAGCGAGTTATCCTCCATTTCACTGTTCTGCGTAGCATGTTCTAATAGCGAGTTACCCTCCATTTCACTGTTACTATTGTGAAGCTACCCGTTCTCATAGGCCAGAATGGGCAGGTGGAGGATTACCTTCTATAATCCTATCTGACCCCAGGAACCTGATAGGAACTTCGAGTTTGATATGTTTATGATCAGGACATTGAGATACACCTTTTAGTAAGGACCATTTATATATCCCATATTCGAAAATGCCTCTTCTGAAAATGCTGTATTTTCTTGCCTAAGCTTTATGTAGGCTTTGCTAGTATGTGTATTGGCCATGTGGTTTTGGAGCAGCAGGGCCAGCTGGGTCAGACCTGGCTGGAGAGAGAGATCAGTATTCAGAGCATGGGAGGGGTGACTCTTTGATCTGAGCAAGGCCCTGCCCGGTAAGTTGAATGATGGCTTCACCTCCCACGGGGCGTCTGATAGCAGACCCCCTCATTCTGACAGGGTAGGATGTCACTTCGTAAACCAAGTGCTCCCCGACACCACCGACCTGGTTCTGTTTGGACTGAGTGATTTGTGACTTTAGAGAACAAAGACTTTTTAGGTATAAAACGCTGCACTGGAACTTTGTTCAGTGTGTTCCTTCTGGATGTCAAAAGGAAACTCTGTCCGAGTGAACAGAGGAACGGACTTTGAAACGTTCACCAAGCTTGCTGAAGAAACTACCAGAGGTCCTGAATTGAGAGCGCCTCCTGATGAAGTCTCAGGGACATTAGACTTCACCCCATCAGCCGTCGTAATTCCAGTGCGGGGAATTCTGCTGGCAGGTGAGGCCTCCGACGAGTGATCCAGAGCCTCTAGTTCTACTTTGAGGAGTGCGGGCTGAAAACCCTTGCTGAATCTGTGTGGGCTGCTCCTGCTAAGAGAGAGCTGCCGCCACTGAGAGCCCGCCTGAATTTGAACCTTCGAAACCCTAGCTGAATCTGTGTGTGCCGCTGCAGCTAAGAGAGAGCTGCCGCCGCTGAGAGCCCGCCTGAATCTGAACCTTCGAAACCTTCGCTGAATCTGTGTAGGCTGCTGCAGCTAAGAGACAGCTGCAGCCGCTGAGTGCCCACCGTTGTGCCAGCCTGGTCGAGATCACCATTCGTCCTGTGGGCTGCAGCAGCTAAGAGAGAGCTGCTGCCGCTGAGCGCCCGCACCTTTGCCAATTTTGCATCATCATGATTCAGCCTGTGGGCCGCGCAGCTAAAAGAGAGCTGCTGCCGCTGAGTGCCCGCACCTTTGCCAATTTTGCATCATCGTGATTTATCCTGTGGGCCGTCGCAGCTAAGCGAGAGATGCTGCCACCGAGTGCCCACACCTTTACCAATTTTGCATCATCGTGATTCGTCCTGTGGGCCGCCGCAGCTAAGAGAGAGCTGCTGCCGTGGAGTGCCCGCACCTTTGCCCAATTTGCATCATTGTTATCCAGCTTGTGGGCCGCCACAGCTAAGAGAGGGCTGCTGCCGCTGAGAGTTAGCACTTTTACCAACTTTGCATCATTGTGGTTTGTCCTGTGGGCCGCTGCAGCTAAGAGAGAGCTGCTGTTGCTGGGAGCCCATCACGGAGCTGCAAGACGACAGTCATCGCCACCACCAGCTCAGGGCATCGCAGTCACATGCTGCTGCCGCTGAGAGCCCGCGTGTCCCCAAGTGCCCGAATAATTGTTGGTGCACGCTGCGGGCCCAAGCAACCAAGACTTGTGGTCGCTGGGTGTCCGCCGGTCCCCGTCTCCGCTTCTTCGAGAAGCTGAGTGCTGTGTCCCCTTGCAACAGCAGATATCTGGTGCGCACCGGGTCGCGTAGGCCCCGCCCTTGAATTCAGTCAGTGTCATGTTCTGGTGAATATGTTATTGCCTTGTTAAGTCCCTATTGGTTTACGTGCATTGTAGTTGCTAAAACGTTTGAGAGCTTTGAGTTAAACCTTAGATAAAGATATCGTTTTTTTATACCTACCTGAATTGTGTCCTTTTGTGGTGTTGTTACTGCCTTATTGTGCTGGTCATAAATGCTTCAAACACTGCCTCTGAGATAGGCCTAACTGCTCGTGCTATGTTACCACAGGGTTGAGCAGTGGTTGTCAAAGAGGGTAGCCCACCTGCCCTGATTTACGAAGAAGGGTCCCTATTTGGACATTGGCGCCAGCCATTGCCAACTAAAGACCCCTATTTTTTAACACAGGGAATCCTCTGAGAGTACTTGGTAGTCCTTTTAACTCTAATGTAATGGAGCTAAAGAGGCCTAGAAGTAAATGGAAAATAGTTCAGGATTTGAGAAAAAAATATAAAATTGTCATTCCATGTTGTAATATGGTACCAAATCCAGCAGCAACACTGTTCCAGATTCTATTAGTTGCAGAATTGTGTACAGTCATTGACTTATGCTTAGTGTTCTGATCAATTCTTTCACACTAGGATAACAAGTTCCTCTTTACATTTCAATTTCAAAAGAATGCTCTAGTGTGTAGAATTACACAAGGGTAAACTGAAAGTTCTTCAATTTATAGTCAGATATTTAAGAAAGATCTGGACAATTTAAGGTCTCCTTGCAATTCATTCATAGTTCAATATATAGATGATCTCTTAGCGGCATCCTAAATATAGGGGGACTGTCAAATTTAGAGGATTGCTTTGTAAATCATCTAACTCAGAGCGGACATCAAGCAAACACAGTACTAGAAAAGAGAAGTGGTATATCTTGACATCAAATTGAAAAAGATGTAAGGAAAGCCTCAACAGAATGCGTTTAGACAATTCTAAGAATGAGTCCACCTACCCCACAGAGGGAGGTTCGGATGTTTCTTGGAATTGTTGGCTACTGTCAGTAGATTCTAAACTTTTCCTTGACAAAGAATGCACTGAAGCATTTAAAGAATTGGAAGAGAGAGTCTGTACAGTGCAAAAGCACTGGGAATATCGGACTATAAACTAATATTTTTTATACTGTCATGAGTAAATGGATGCTTATTATCAATTCGGACCCAAAGATATTGTTGATGCACCCAATCACGTATCTTTCAGTAATATTGGAACGAGTAGCTGTGAGTCTTCATGGATGTTTAAAATGAGTTGTCACTTTTTGTATTGCCATTGAACAAAGTGAAGGAATAGTGATGGGGCATACACTAATTGTGTATATTCCTGACTCAGTAAAGGTTTTTTTGACGAGAAAAGGAACACAACAATTAACAAGTATCAGATTGACTTGTTATGAGCAGGCCATTCTTGCAGCTGAGAACATTTCAATAAGATGGTGTAATTCACTGAACCCAACAACACTGCTTCCTGTTTCAAACAGGCCCTGGGAAGACAAAAAGGGTAAAGAAATTGATGATGAACCAGATCATGACTGCACAGCAGTTACTGGGTTATGCACTAAATCAAGACCAGATAAGAAAGAAACTCCCTTGAAAGTTGCTGATCTGATGATATTGTTTGGTTCTTGTTTAAGGGACCAATATGGAGCACTAAGAACTGCCTGTGCAGTAAGTTCCATTACTGAGACCCTTGCAGCATTTTATCTGCTAAATGTAACTTAGCACAGGTGGCAGAATTAGTGGCACTGACAAGAGCTTGCTTTGTATCAGTTGATTTAAAAGTGAAGATTTCTACAGATAGCCAATGTGGTTTTCAAGTGGTGCATGATTATGGTCAACTGTAGTCACAGAGGGGCTTTATGACATCTTCTGGTGCTCCTATTAAAAATAGTGTTTATATATTGGATTTGTTAGAAACATTACAACTGCCAGAGGAAATTGTGGTGGCTGGAAAGATTTAGTTACCTTTGGAACTAGATATGGTGGTCAGGTGGCAAAATACAGTGCATTAGAAGAGGTGACAGTGGTACAAGAAAATGAGAACGATGAATCAAGAATAAATACTGTACAAAATGCAGGACACGTAAACTGTTTCTTCATTAATTCAAATCAGACTTCTTTCAATGAGTTGAGAGATTTGCAGGAGGATGTTTCAGAAGAAGGGAAAAGGAAATGGGAAAAATTGGGTTACAAGAAAAGTTATAAGGATCTGTATGTTAATGCTGATAATAAATACATCCTCTTGAATGGAATGATGTATCCAATGGGTAAATACTTACATAAGCAAAGCCATAATGCCATTCATGTAGGGGTACTATGCACTGAACATTTAGAAAACACAGGGAGAATACTGAATTTTGAAATGTAGCTAATGACATATGTTCCAGGTGTTTGGTGTGCCAGAAAAGCAATCAAGGAAGAAAAACCATTTCCTTGATGATCATATTGGGAAATCATAGGGTCCACTTACGACTCCAAGCAGAATTTGTAGAGATGCCACAATACAATGGTTTGAAGAACGTTAGTTATTATCTGTTTATGCTCAAATTGGGTGGAAACCTAGTCTACTCAGAGATCAGATAGCCTTACAGTTGCCAAACCTTTGTTGAGGGAGTTGATTCAAAGACATGGCTTTCCAACTTCAGTTGAGACAGATCGCGGTGCACACTTTAAAAATATGGTTTTAGACATCCTCTGTACAGCCTTTCAGATAAATCAGAAATTCTGCTGTAGTTATAGCCCTTAATCTTCAGGTGTGGTAGAGAAGGCTAATGGGACTCTCAAGAGCAAACTGGCAAAAGTTTGTACTTCAACTGGTTTGAATTTGCCTGATTGACCTCTTCTTGTTCTGATGAGCAGGGGAAGTACTCCTGACATGAAGACAGGTTTATTGCCCCATGAGGTGATGAAAGGTAGGGCAATGAGGCATGCATACACTCTTTCAGCTATACTAGTTTCAATAACTGAAGACATGGTTCTCGAGTCCTGCAAAGGTCTGCCTCATATGGTGAAAACTGTTTCCCACCAGGCGAATGTGCCAACAGAAGAAACAGGAGGTATTAGTTGTCACAATCTCAACACCTGATTTTGACAATGACCATGGGTAAAATATAATGAAGTATCGCAGTGGATCCACAATGCTCACATGAAGAGAGTACGAGAGGCAGAAGAAGTGGTAGAAAAAATGCTCGAGAACATAGTGAAAACTATCTCCAAATTCAATTTATTGTTAACCAAAACACAACAACATTGGTTTAGGACATATAGAACTATAACATTGAAAATATATATTCATACCTTAAGGAAAACTTTTATAAAAATGAATTCTTCTAGTAACCAGAATTTCCAGCATCAGGGAGGAGCTAGAAAATGCTTCATCACATTCTTTGAATCTTCATCAAATTCCAGATAGGAACGCTCAGAGCCTTCAAGTGCAGGTCTCTCCCCTAAGTGCCAAGCCTTTTTTTTTAGCAGAGGAGGTACGAAAGGAAGAGGAGGGGGAAGTAGAGGGAGAGGAACAATCCAAGACTCAGATGAGTTTCAGATAAGAAGACAAGTCAGTGAGTTTAAATAGAATAACTAAGGGCATGGTACCTATTTACAATCTTTTTCCACACTATAGATCTGATATAGAAATAGCAGTACTTAACAAAGGTCTTTTCTTTGTTTTCTTGGCACTGCACAATCCAGTTGAGACTAAAACAGAGGTTCTCCAGTTCCTTTGCTAAATTCGGTTAAAACATTTTTTTGCTGATAATGAGGACCCTATCGATCAGAATTTCAATGGTCTAAGAAATAAGTCTAAGGCCCTCATTCTGATGTTGGTGGTACCGCCACTGACAGGCCGTCGGTGGCTGGCACACTGACATCCATTGAAGGTGTCCAACCACCAGATTTTTATCCAGTGGATGGAGATATCTAAGGGATGGAAAAAACGCTGCTGTTATGGTGGGCTCCAGGAGCCCGTCGGGGCAGCGGTGGGACAGAAATCCCTTTAATAGAGTTGGTGCCTGCTTAGGCACTGCCGTAGGGATTATGATGTCCCTTTCTGTTTGCTTTTCTATGGCAGTCCGACTGTCATAGAAAGGCAGACGGAAAGGGACTTTGCGGGCCCCTAGCAGGTTTCCCATTCTCCATTCTCTATGGAACCTGGGGGCACCTGTTGTGCCCCCAAACATCCAAGCACTGTGTGGCAGGCACCGCATGGTGCCTGGTACAAGCTGCATGGGTGTTTGAATACATCAATTTTTCTATTGCAGCTTGTGCTGTGGGCCTTTTCCGGCAGCCGTATTAGCTGCAATACTCGGGTGGATTCCATCCCGCTACTGTGTCAGTCAGATGCCTGTCCGACCGACATTGCAATAGGCCCCTAAGTTTTGCCCAGTAACCTCAGACATGCCACCTTAACTCTTGGTTTTTGAAAACACAGTGTTAAAAGAAATCTATGACTTTAACACCAAGTAGATATATTATAATCCTAACTGCAAGAAGTCGGAGCTCCTAGCAATGCATCAATTGACCCAAAATTATTCCATATTAACTAAACCAACCGATAAAGGTGGAGGCAGAGGTATATTTGACAGTGACAAGTACGATCAGGAGGTTCAGTGTGAGTTTAGTAACACAGTACATTACAGACATGTCAGAGAAGACCCTACTGTAGAGTTATCTGGTACAATCAAAGAACTTATGCAATAGGTGTTAGAGGAAGGATGGATCTGTTGCAAAGCTTATGTATTCCTGAGAAAAAGGCCCTCTGCATTCCAGTCATCTACATGTTACCAAAAGTGCATAAAAACACCAACAATCCTCAGGGAGAACAATCATTTCAGCCTGTGGTTCCCTTTTTGAGCCTATAGCCCAATACAAAAATACTTTGAGAAAACCAGTTGTTTTCAAACAGAACTGTACGTGATAGATTCTATGGATCCTATTAATAGAATCGAGAGGTCCATCCTCGACAATACTAAAGACCACTTGGTAACTTTTGACATAGAAGTATTGTATACCATTATTCCCTCAAGGGGAAGCTATTGCAGTTATTACAAAAGTGATGAATTCCAGAATACCATCACCCCATAGAGCATACTTTTTTCTCCTTCAAAAAGGATTTGTTTCTGCAAATCAAAAGGGGTAGCGATGGGCTGTAGCTGTGCCTCAGAGATAGCTAACCTTTACGTGGAATACTTTAAAAAGAAGTGGATTTTTGGCATAGAGGATGATTTTAAATACATTCATCAAAATTAGAATTGCTACCTCAACGATGTTTTCATGATATGGACCGGCTCACACTCCACTATGATGAGATTTTATGAATGGTTTAACCAGAGAATCAAAGATTTGAGATTCAAATAAAGTGAATTTCCTTGATCTTTGGATTGAAGCAAGAGAAGACAAACCTGCTATGATTCTATATACTAAACCCATAGTTCGTAATACTTTACTTCATTTCTCGAGCAGACATCCGACAACACTATAAGAAAATCTTCCTTTGGTCTATTCCTCCAGATTAAGAGGAATTGTACCTATAAGGAGCATTACTTTAAGAATGCAAATATTTTGGTTGGAGCTTTGAAAAGAGCTTGGTACACGCCACATGAAATACTCTTGATACCCCAAAATATAACCAATAACAGCCCACTCACATGCCTGTTGACCTAGAACTCTAAAGTCAACAAAGTTAAGAATATTATATAAAAAAGTTGAAATATCCTCATGAACTTTGAGATTTCAAAATCAAGGTTTTCTTTCAGAAGAGGAAAAAAACCTTCACCAAGAACTGGTTTAAAGGAGCCAAAACTACTGAAAGAAATATACCCCTAGAAGTATAACTACGGGTGTTCCACTGAGCTCATTACTTTTTCACAGAACTTTAGGGACGACCTGTGGCCCAAGGGATTCCCTATGCCAAAAACCATGGGTAGCCCAGAAAAAAGTTTGGGGATATGTTTTGGCGAAGATCTTAGATTCCCTACTCAGATTAACAAATTGGCAGGGTGTGCTTTGGCACTCTGAAACTCCTTAAGAAGTTCTTGCAGCTACTACCGAAAGCAGCTAAAGAAATGGTGACCCGCGCTCTTATCCTCTCTTGGGTGGATTATGCAAATTCTCTTCATATTGGCCTTCTCTGTTACCAGCTAAAAAAGCTTCAGATCATTCAGAATGCAGCTGCCAGAATGCTCTTGGATATTCCGGGCAGATCCAGTATCAAGCATTTTCTGCGGGATTTGCACTGGTTCCCGGTTGACCAATGCATTCTGTTCAAGTCTTTGACTATTGTACATTCTGCTCTCTACAAATCTGGACCTCTATACCTCAGGAAGTGCTTCGAGTTCTATGTCCCATCGAGACAATTGAGGTCCTGGGGACAATGCCTGGCGGATGTCCCTCGCTACCGCCTCTCCAGAATTGGAGGTTGCTCCCTCTGGGTAAAGGCAGCTTTGACCTGGAACAGCCTGCCTTATGAGCTCAGGAGCATCCACGACCTTAGTGTGTTCAAAAAGTATTTAAAAACATGGCTTTTTTGTTCTCCAGTTGCGTGTTTCACTACCACGCTCCCCAGCCTAGGTTTTCGCGCCGGGACACTTCCGAGTAGCCGTGCGTGCAATAAATGCTGGTTAACATAACATAACATGTCTTTCACCATGCTCTGCTCTATCAGCTTGTTCAGCATTCCAGCCACTCAATCAAGTGATTTGTGCACGCTGCAAGTTTCATTCATTACAGTTCAGCTAACTTAATGCAAAATGGAGACTCGTCCATTTACTAACAGAACAGAAAGCAGACATTTATTAATAATGTGGTAATTAAACTTTTCACTGTTAACCACCCACCTTATCTATAACCCATATTAACGGTTAACCTAGCATAGCAAAAGGGGGAAAACTGCATTAATTATTATGACAAAGCAACACAGGTTTTTACTACATATGCGTGCAATGTGCCATGCAAACATTCATAACACTTTCTACACACAATATTATTACAATTTCGGTTTTTTACATATTGTTCAGATTAATTTCATGCATATCGCAAAGTAAATTTCCCATGTGTGATGTGTAATTGCACATTAATACTACTTACTACAAAAAATTTGTATGTATTACAGGGGTACTTGATTCAAGCGGGTTCCTTTTAGCGAACCCCCGTTCCATCAGTAGCGTGCACAGACAGTCCAAATTGTTAAATGAAAATTGTTATCTACTTTGTGAAATACCCCTATGAGAAAATGTATAAGGGTCAAACAACACCGCCTGTCGAGACGCATATTCTCCAACACAGGTCTCAGAGCATATGCCCTGTACAAGGGGCACCTATAGTTGACCATTAGAGCACTATGAACTACTCATAAGACGAGTTTAGATGGTCAGTCATTGTTGTTGCACAACACAACCCCAAGGGTGGCTCCAATTCATTAGTCCTGGCAAATACAGAGGCCAAAATGATTGAGTATTTTTTTACAGCCACTGGTAGTTTTAATGACTTGGACGAAATATGGTCCTTGATATGATGCTATTATGACTTGTGTTTTATTGGCTGCACTATTTCCAGCTTATTCCTTTTGGTTTCCTGACATTATGTGAAGTGGTTACAGATGTTCAGACAATGTATTATTACCAGGACCGTAACTTGTTGTTCGCTAGAGATGGACCCACAAGTGATTGCCTTGGATCACATCTCAGTAACTACAGGTGTTGTCTATACCTATATATGACCATTGACTCTTAAGTAAGACAGACCATAAACCTGTTTCATTTTATTTTAAACATTAAGCTGGTAATTTAGCCCTAAATTTCATGCGCACAATTTACCCTACCAAGCAAGAATTCTGAGTGTTTTTTTTATGTGTCCAATAATTTATAAATGCCTCCCAATGATATCTTTGCCTGGAAAAAGTTCCCACATTCACTTTAAGATGGCCACAGTGGGCATGGGCACTGTTTTCAGTAAGTGAGTTGTTCAATTCTATCCTCCATCCAGGTAGAAGTTTGTATAAGCAGTGGTCTGTGGGATATTAATTGTATCAGCGACCATCGCACAGGTAACAATAGCCCTTTTGATTATGTGTTGAGTCTCCATGCATGACAATACATGGATGGTACATATCGAGCACTGATTGTAATCGGTGCAGCTGTGGTTCACTCTTTTATGCTGTTTCATGATCGCCTCATATACAGTTTACCTATTTTGCCAATTTGATTACATTTTTCAATGTTCATGAGTTATCACTAGCATGGTGACCTCTACAAGTATGTATGTATCAGCATGAATAGTGTGGTCCTGGCATGTGACACAGAGTTATCTAGTCAGTTCGATATTTTGTTCATTCTTGGTTCTATATAACTTTCTTAATTCATTGAGTTGCATAAGACCTTCATATTCTCATTGATAGTCTATGATTGCATACTGATCTTCAAAATCATGTGTACAACCGTATGATTAGTATGGCCTTAGCACGTGACACACAGATTTCCAGGCAATAGATAGTTTGTTTAGTCAAGGTCCTAAATTTATGGATATCTTTATGGCAATTCTGGTCTCTGGCATAAAGGATGATATGAAAATTCCCACTAACTGGTTGTTTGCCTTGTCTATATACATGTTGTTATAGCCTTTTGAGATGTGTAACATTGATTGTTTAATTTTTATACTTGGATTCTCGTCTTCTTTGTCCTGAGGCGGCCCTTAATGATTCTGGGCCAAAAAGCATTGCCCTTTCAAGGAGGAGTGGAACAAGCTACATTGATATTTAATTTGTGGAGTGATGAGGAGAAATTAAGGAGGTAGGTGCCCTAGGACCCCCTTGACTTGGTGACTACCTCAGAGTGGAATGGAAGTTGGACTCATAACACAACCACCTCTTTTGTCTCAAATAACAAGGAAGCATGGAGGAACAAATGGGCTTGGCACTTGGAATGTGTTGAGTGTTCAAGTCTTGTTTATGTCTGGTGTAATTTAATTTGTTTACTTGCAACAGAGATAAAAAAAAGCTATGGAATGCATTTAGATGCACAGATAGGTTCATAAAATGTATGATAAAGTAATTCATGGTTGATAGTCATACTCCTGGTGGAAATTATTTCTTTGTGGCATGAATCTTTCTTACATTAATTGATCCCTACTGTATACCATTTTTCTATTTTGAGTATTCTTTGCGCAGGTTAGGTGGGGTTAGTTGGACAAACTAAAATAACTAATCAAGGTCATGCATGTATTTTGATTGTGAGAAATTAGGAAGGGGAAGGTTGCGCTAGAGTAGATAAAAGAGGAGAAAGATTTCAGGTTGTCAAGTTTGCATCATAGCTTACGAATAAAGCAGGAACAAAGTGGTAAATTGTGCATTATAAGATGTAGTCCTTTGAAGGGCGGAATGGGTGAATGTGTAGGAGAGAGTGAATGTGATAGAACCTGCGAAATATGTGGGAACTAATTGCATGGTGGAGATCCGTTTTTAAGAGGAATGCATTATGTTTGTGGGAAGACTGCTTATTTCAATGTACCATGGCACTTGATTGGGTCTCGCTTTTGAGTTTTAGTGTTTCCTAAAGTTTCACATATGAATGAAATAGATAGTAAAACTAGTTTGGAAAGAGGGAAATGTAGCTTTGGACAAATAGTTTTTGATATAGAAAGTGCCATAATTCCTTCTGTGGGTGTGGCACTGAATGATTTGAAAATTAGACATGTCTGCCTGCACAGATATGGCAGGTTCCTTGAAGTAAGTAAATGTAGAGATGATGAGTAATAGAGTCACAGTAATGCAGAATCCTTTAGCATTATTACGTACTCAAACCAAGTCAGGCTCCCGTCTTGATCCCTGTCCTTCTAAATTAATAAATCTTGCACTGGAAATTGTTTCTTGTACCAATATCTTCAATCAGTTGCTTAGCTCAGGGCAATTCCCTAGGGAATGGAAGCTAGCATCTATCCTTCCCCTCCTCAAAAAGCCCAAATTGGACCCGTCAGATCCTAATAATTACCGTTCGATTTCCACTAAGGAGCAAAGCCACTTAGTCCCCGGCTCGTTTGGCTTCGAAGCCACCACAGTACGGAGCTGGCTCCGATAAATGCGTCAAAACAAATTAGACTCTGAATTCCAGTGGAAATTCTGCTCTAATTCATTTAGACTTATCAGCAGCATTCCACACAGTCTACCACAATATTCTACTGAATTGTCTTTGCACTATTGGCATTAATGATAAAGACTATTTAATACTTAAATCATTTCTGTCTGACAGGAAACAGTGGTCTTAGGAAACGTAAATTCTCCCTGCTTCCCTCTTCCCTGCAGTGTTCCCTAGGGTTCGTTATTGAGTCCGACCCTTTTTAATGTGCACGTGGCTTCATTGGCCAAGTTGATCAAGTCATATGGTTCTCATCGGTAACCTACGCAAATGATAAACAAATTGTGGTCTTGTGTGAACCTGTCCTGCAGATACAGCCAGGCGCTTCTACAACTGTATGCAGGAGATAGGGAAATGGGTGGCCCAGAATTGTCTGAAGCCGACTCGTCCAAAAGCTGTGCATCCTCCCATGACTTTTCAACAACCACTTAGCATCTCCCCTGGGGTGGAGGAGCCATCCCCCTGCATCTGTGGGGACCGACTGCACTTGTTTGGTACAGCGTGTTGCTGCCCATCAGGCCCACTGAGGAAGCATCACACCAGAAATTGATTTTTGTGGTTCCAAGAGGTCAGCCCCATCTCTCTACCGAATTTCTAGATACTAGACCCTCCAGGACTCCCCGCACCAATACCCTGGGTGCCAAAGCACTTGCAGCAAGAAAGGCTTGATAATTGTCCAGTCTGGACACCACTACCGTCAAAGCTGACCTACCTACGCAATGCTTATACCAAGAGTGGCCCTGCTGTCATTTTCCTCCCCTCTACAGGACAACCGAGAACCGTGAGAGCCTCCAATGCAATTTGCCAGCAGCCAGGCAGGGTTTGGTGCCAAGTTCAGTGTTGGTCCTCAGTTCTCACGGTGACAGCTCTTCGTGTCCTTCTTCGGTTCCCAGGTAGACAAATCTGTCTCTCTGCTGTCAGAGGGGACCCCTAAATGCTCAATTTAGGGGAGTATAGGCTACTGCCAATGGGCTACCTACCACTTGGGTGACTACATCCCTATATTACCATTTTCTGTGGGTAGTGGGCATCACCCTGACTTAGAATTCTCTATTTTCGCCAAAATCAAGATGGTAAAATCATTTTTGGCTGTCCACTTCAGCTAGCCCACCTTAGGGGTGTTACTAGCCTTTAAGTGAAACACGCTTCCTAAATATCTAATTTCCCGCCTGCTTTGGTGCCAAATGGGCCTCAGGGCAAGAGGTGGTGTTCCTTGAGGTAAGCCGGGGTTGTATTTCAAAGGCAGTAGAGGCTTTGAAGCCTCTGGGCTTGAGATCTAATCTGCTAGCCTTCCTGCTGGAGGGTGAGTAATTACTGTCTGCCGAACAGGCTTTGTTCATTACCTCAGAGAGCTTGGGCTCTCACCTGCAGGGGGTCAGAAATACATCTGTGGTGGCAGGCTGGAAGAGACCAGCCAGCACAATATATGACTAGTATGGCTCCAGGGGGCACTTCTAAGATGTCCACTGGGTGCATGTCATACTAAATCGGATACTGGCATCAGATTAGCTCTAATAAGACAAGGTGCTTGATACCAAACACCATTATTTTCAGTGAAGGCATCAAGTAGCTGGGTAACACGTAATGAACAATGCCCAGTGCTAATCCTTAAAATGGCTTCCTGATCACTTGCAATGTCTAGCAATGGAACTAGGCATCACAGGGACACCTCCACTCAAGCAGATGTGCCCTCCCATGTAGTATATTGCACTCTGCCTTAGGGCTCTAAGGCCTGCTGTAGGGGTGACTTATATATAGTACATGCAGTGTACATGGCCATGGCACACATTGAGTGTGCCAAGTCGTGTTTTCAGAATGGCTTGCACCATTTCATGCATCCTGCAATGGCAGACAGCATGCAGTTTGTGTGTGGCATACTACTTGTGTCAACCCTTAGGGACCCACTTTAGTACCCATGTCCTGCGGACAAGAGATACCATTTACTAGGGACATAGAGAGATTCTAAAGTTCTTTTCAATTGGGTTACAATTGAACATTTGCTTCGTTTTAAGGGAAAGAGCACTGACACTGGGGCCTGGTTAGCAGGGACCCAGTGCACTACCAATCAACAACATCAGTACCAGTGGGCAAAAAGTGAGGGTGACATTGCCAAAAAGTGGCACTTTCCTACATCTATCCAACTAACTTTTCTAAAACCCATCCCTATCTCACTAAACCAGGAACCTACAGTTTGCCATAAACCCTGCTCGTCAAAAGATTTAACCTCATGCGAAAGATGAGTCAGATTAAAAGAATCAATAACGCTTCTGTTACAAGGAATAAATGTACAACACCTTCGAGCCTTTTCTCTCTTACAGGCTCCACCCTCTTTACCAGCAGAATATCTAATTAAATGAAATGAATTAATGAAATGAAATAGAAATGTACAAACGCGCACCAGGGGTGTGTAGGCACAAAACTCAAAACAGAAGGAAAGCCGACTGAAGACTGAGAGATAGCTTAGCAAAGATACTGTTTGAAAATCCAACTTTAAGGGCCTTCCTGAAAGTAAGTAGGTCAGTTTCCTTTTTTTAGTACATGTGGGATGGAGTTCCAAAGCCGAGAGGTACACCCAACAGCCTCCCCATTGTGCGTTTTGCAACCTAGAAACAATCAGATTGGAAGCTGTTGCTAAACAAATTGATCTAGAGGGGTGTACCAGCAAAATGTTTGTCTGAAGAAAGTCCAATATCCCAAACACTCGTTATTATGATTATGTAAATATGTTAACTTTCTTTTTTTTTATGTTTGAAAGCTTTATTAGAGTAAAATCAGATAGTACAATAAGGTGACATCAGCAAAATATAAGAGAAAGGCAAAGGTTGGGATAAACTAAACATAAGTAGCCAATATCACAATGGAAGGCAAAGCATTTTGAATTATTTTACGGGGAGGAGGGGGGGAGGGGAGGGAGGGAAATAAAACCATGTTGATATCATAAAGAATGAATAAAAAATATAAAATACAATGCATATCAGTCAGAAAGTACAGTAAAATACACAATATTTCAGCAATTACTTGAAATAAGAACTTTTAGCAAAAAGGAAACATGAATAAAGCTAAAAAATCACATTAGTGAAATTGAAAAATATCATCAACTACAAGCAAGAGTACATGTGTTCAATGGGGTTTGAAATTATCAGAGGAGAGTGGAGAGTATGTCTTTTTGGCAGATTGATCCAAATATAAAGTGAGAGGTAACCAGTAAAGTTCAACATTTCGGGAGGGTTTGCAGGAGGAGGCAAAAGCAACATCAAGTCTATGTGATTGACATACTAGATTCCACCAGCAATTTAGAGACAAAGTGTTCAAGGATTTCCAGTTAGAAACAATGTGCTGCAGTGCAAGGGCCAGCATAAGATCAAAGAGACCGTGAGAATGTGGAGGGAGTTCCAGATTGTCTGAAAGGCTACCTAGAAAAACAAAAGAGGTGGAAAAATGAATAGAGATGTTGAAAATACGGGAGAGACGAGAGAATATCTGAGTCCAAAAAATGCGAACTGAAGGACAGAGGAAGAAAAGGTGTAGAAGATCTGCATTGGGAGCATTACAGGTCCAACAATTAGGTATAGAATTGGATTGAAAGCGAGAAATAGAAAGAGGAGAAAGGTAGAGTCTGTGATAAAAGAAAAATAGGGACTGAGTAAGAGAGGCAGTGCGGGAAATCTTCAAAGACCTGGCCCATATTTTGTCCCAAAGAGAAGTCGACCATGAGGAACCCAAGTCCTTCTCCCAAGACAATTCCAATTTCGATTTGAGACGATCCGGGTCAGGGGCTGAGAAATGCCGATAAATAAGGGAAGCTTTAGGAACAGTAGAGAGGACGGTAAGTAGAGAGGGAGACGAGGCTGGTAAACCTTCAGAAGGAAGAGAATAATAACAATCTAGAATGGTTTCCATAAGAATGAAGAATTTCTTTGCAAAAGAAGGAGGACAATGGAATTGAGATTGGAATTTAGGAAACGAGCAGGGGGGTGAGCCATCAAAAAGATGACGAACCCAGATGATACCTTTCGCTCTCCATGAGGGCCATGCAATAGGTCTGTTATGTATTAATATGAGTGAGTTGTACCAAATAGGTAGTAATAAGAAGGATTCCTGAGAAACCGAGGTAGAGGAAACTAAAGGCCGCAAAAGAGAAGAAGTATGTTTGAATAAAAGGGGGTTAAGACATGGGGCTTTAGAAGTGAAACGGATTACCTCTTGTAAAGAGTAAGGAAGCAATAATTCCTGTTCGACAGAAAGCCAGAGGGGAGAGAAAGGGGAGATTTCCTGTGATAACCAACGGGAAGCTTGTCGAAGTGAGAAGGACTTGTGATAGAGGCGAAAGTCTGGAAAGTTGGTTCCACCGTTTAGTTTAGATTTACGAAGGTGTTAGAGAGATATACGAGCCTTTTTCTGTTTCCAGAGAAATTTGGACAAAACAGAATCAATGCGGCGGAAATAGAAAGTTGGGATACGGATTGGAAGCATGGATAATAAGTAGATCAAAATCGGGGCAATCATCATCCTGATGGAATCAAGACGACCCCACCAAGAAAGAAATAAAGGATTCCAAGAAGAGAGTAGTGAGTCTATTCTAGAGATGACCGCGTTCATGTTAAGTTGAATAGAAGAGGAAATAGAATTAGAGAAAAGAACACCAAGATATTTAATTTTCTTAGAGTTCCAAGCAAAGCCGGTGGATGCG
This sequence comes from Lissotriton vulgaris, assembly GCF_964263255.1. Taxonomy (NCBI): domain Eukaryota; kingdom Metazoa; phylum Chordata; class Amphibia; order Caudata; family Salamandridae; genus Lissotriton; species Lissotriton vulgaris. The sequence continues at coordinate 619,411,090 of NC_141694.1, read as the reverse complement.
AAGAAGTGGGGAAGGCAAAATTTGGTTAAAGGAAGAATTTCTGTTTTATCAGAATTTATTTTATAACCTGAAACCAAAGAGAATTTTTCAAATTCACTTAAGAAAGAGGGAACAGAGGTGATCGGGTCTGAAATAAATAAAAGGATATCATCAGCATATGCAGATAATTTAAGATGTTGGTCACCATACGGGAATCCAGAAATGGAGGGATTGTTACGTATGGAAGTGAGGAAGGGCTCAAGCGCCAAAATAAATAAAAGAGGTGACAAAGGACAGCCCTGACGAACTCCACGTTGAAGCGTGAATGGGGAAGTGAGGTGACCATTGACGAGAACAGAGGCCTTGGGCATAGAATATATCAAAGAAATATAAGAGATAAATTTAGGACTGAAGCCATGCCATTTTAAGGAAGCTATGAGAAAAGACCAGTCAACCCGATCAAAGGCTTTCTCAGCATCGACTGAAATGGCTGCAATGGGAATTGATAGTGAAGGGGCTTTACTTAAAACATTAAGGAAGAGTCTGGAGTTATCCGAAGTAAGGCGGCCCTTAACAAAACCACATTGTTCTTTCCCGATGAGATGTGGTAGGAGCGGGTCGAGGCGAAGAGCTAATAATTTTGCAAAAATCTTATAGGCTACATTAACTAAAGATATAGGTCGATAGTTTTTACAAAACTTAGGGTCTCTACCTTCTTTAGGGATAAGGCATATGGTAGCGTCCTGAAATGAGCCTTGGGCCAATCCAGTAGAACAAAAAGACTGAAAAAGAGATAGAAGTTTAGGTAAGAGGAGATCTGAAAAATGTAGGTAAAATTCAACTGGAAAGCCGTCAGGTCCTGGAGTCTTGCCTTTAGTGAGAGAGGATAAAGCAGTGGACAACTCAGAAATAGTGAGATCAGTATCAACGGCCGAAAAATTAAGGTGGGAGGTATCTGGCTGAGGTAGGTTATCAAAATAAGATTGAATAAGCTCTGGGGTGGGAGGGTTCTCAGGAGTATATAAAGATTCATAAAAAGAGTGAAATTGTTCCACAATTTCTGCATCTGTATGTAGAAGAGTATTAGAGGAGGAATAGATAGAATCAATATTAGTTCGTTCTTTACGCGATTTTAGATAATTAGCCAATAATTTACCTGACTTATTGCGACCTCCATAGTATCGTGCGCTGCTCCGGAGGAGAAAAGAGGAGGCTGAATCTGTAGTAAGTTTGTTAAAGGCAATCTTAGCCTTAAGAAGTTCAGGAGACATATGCTTAGGAGAGGAAGTATAGAATTGATGTTCCAGCGATTTAATGTGTGCAAGGGTAACTTTACGCTTTTGAAGGAACTTTTTCTTCTTTTTAGAGACAAAATCAATAATAAAACCCCGGGCTGTGGCCTTGAAGGAATCCCATAGAATATGGGGAGGGGTATCAGGTGTAGAGTTAAGTTGGAAAAATTCAGAAGCGAAAGAGCGAAAAGAGGATCAGTAAGAAGAGAAGGGTTAAAACGCCAACGAGAAGATTTAGGAGTAGGAGGAAGAAGGTCAAATACAGTGATAATAGGAGTATGGTCAGAGATAACAATAGGCTCAATAGAAGAGGATAGAAGGTGTTGAGATAGAGAAGAAGATAGAAAGATGTAGTCCAAACGAGAGAAAGAAGCATGAGGAGGGGAGAAGAAGGAAAAGTCCATAACATCTGGGTGAGTGAGTCTCCATGAGTCCACAAGATGCATCTGAGTGATAGTGTCAAGGAATTGCTTATGCGGTTTGTGAGGAGAAAAACGAACAGAAGATCTACGATCTAAAAAGGGGTCAATGATCTGATTACAGTCTCCGCCTAACAGGAAAGAATCATCTTTATATTGAACACATTTTGCTGTAATGGAGGGCCAAAAAGAGGAGTCAAAACATGTAGGGCCGTAAACATTGAACACAGTAATTGGGATAGCATTAATGAGTAGTTTAGCTAAAATCCAACGTCCCTCATCATCTTTTTCTTCTAGTAATATTTTACACTGAAGGCGTTTATGAATCAAAATAGCAACCCCGTTCTTTTTTTGAGAAGCAGGAGAGAATAAAACAGTTCCAACCCACAATCGCTTTAGTTTTAAGGATTCAATATCTGAGAGGTGGGTTTCTTGAATAAGAACAATATCTGGATTGTAAGAGGATAGGTGTGAGAGTACTCTTTGCCGTTTGATAGGGTGATTAAATCCTTTCACATTCCATGAAACAACTTTGAAGGTGAAAGAGTAGTAAACTGATCAAAATTGAAAAATGCAAAAACATACTGTACATTTAATAATTCAAACTTTAGAAATGTAATAACCATGAAGATCATCAAAAAGATAGAAGGAAGGATAGGTAGAGGATGAAAAAGAAAAGGGAAAAGGGAGAGGGGTAGGGAAAGGGAAAGAAGATCAGCAAAAGAGGGAGAAGGAAGAAAAGAGAAGAGGCATAAGAGACAGTACAAATCCAAAGGGATGACTGTAATGAACATACCTGGAAGGGGAAGTACACACAGGGGGAAAGGTGGGGAAATGGTGATGCGTTACAAGACGGATGGACCAGGATCAGGAGCAGAACCACACCGAGACCTCACAAAAAGGAACAAAGGATGAAACAAGATGGTGAAGGGAACGTCCGATACACATATCTGTCTGGGGAAGAAAAAAGGAGAAATTGTTAGCATATGGAACATGCTACATAAAATATAGATCCAGAATTTAGAAAGAGAAAGTAAGTATATATAAGATATGCAAAAGGAAAAAAAAGAAGAGATATGAAGAAAGAAGATAAGCAAGATGAGAAAATTAAGACGAAGATAAAGAGTATAGAGAAGTACATGAAAAATTAGAGAGACGCTACTAGAGAACAGGACATGGAGACAACAAAAGCCAGATTTCAGCCACTGTTCGGAGTAGAGGAGGAGGCGTCCATCCCTTCTTCACTCTGCAAAAAGAGAAAATTTCGTAGTTCATCAGGATCTTGAAATGACCAAGTCTTATTCCGGTAAGTGACTCTGAGAGTACAAGGGTGAAACAGGCCATATCTTGCTCCTAGAGAGCGTAGAGAAGGACGCATAGCTAGAAATTCTTTACGTCTGGAGGCAGTGACATTAGAGACATCTTGAGACAAATAAACTCGTTGACCTTGCCAAGTCACTTGTTTTTTGTTTCTCGCTGCTGAAAGAATCAAAAGGAGGTCTGTGTACTTCAAAAATAGGATGATGACCCCACGAGGCTTAGAAGAAGAATCTGTTCTTGCGCCTAATCTATGAGCCCTCTGTATACTAATGGATGTAGAGGGGGGCAAGTCCAAAAGTTTCGGTAGAAAGGTGGTAAAGAAAGACACAGGATTGTCACCCTCAAGATTTTCCGGCAAATTGTAAATACGGAGGTTGTTCCTCCTATTGCGATTTTCCAAATCCTCTGTATGCTTTTGTAGAGAGAGGACAGTCTTTTCTAATGCAACAATACGTTGCGTGTTGGATTGAAGCTCAGGGATGTGTTGTTCAACAGTAGAAAGTCGGGCATCCATGGACTCCCACTTGTCCTTCAAAAGCTGCATATCCGTACTTGTTTTTTCAACAAAGGGACGCATTGCTCGCAGCTCCTCCAAAATTTGATCAGTAGGAGAGGTTGAAGGGTTATCTTCTGGTGTAGGAGAGTTTTGTTTAAGACGTTTGCCCGATGGAGCAGGTGGAGAGGGCTTACCAGCAGATGTATGAGCCAAAGATGTTTTTTGAGAAGACATTTTTGTAGGGCAATTCGATTTATGTGTGCCAGATGAAGAACCCACCGAAGTATTCACCGAGGATGTAAAGACAAATTGAGGCTTACGTAGTCTCACCATAGAAATGTCTTCTTGTGCCAATAATTAATCTCAATTCCCTGAGAGGTATATAAAGGTGCGTTTAAAATGTTTCAGAAAAACATTGGAATGTAAGGTAAGTGAAGCACCATAAAGTACTAGACGTTCCAAAAAACAAAAGTACAGCAGAAGCAGAGGAGAAAATGAAGCTATCTCCTGAAGAAACGCTTGTAATTTGTAGAAGAGGGTGTCAGGGAATTAGAGTAAGAATATACTGGCGACTGAAAGAGAGAGGGTGGCTAAAATGGGAGTAAATAGAAGCGCGTCATAGAGTAGCTGAGGCGTAGGAGAAATGTCCAGAAAAGTCCCAAAAAATCATCAAAACGCCATGAGGAGGAGCATTAGGAGAAGCGCAGAGACTTGAAGACGTTCAGAAATAGAAAGCAGGTCTCAGAGGTGAGGCGCTACGTCAATGCGCTTGAGCAATTCCTCCTCAATGCAGAAAAAAGAAGAGAAACGTAGCAGAGACTCTCCACATAATAAATTTGCTCACCCCTAAAATCGGCGCTGCCAGGGTCGTTGGTGTCCAGTGAGTTGAGGGAGCCTCAAAATGGCGGCTCCGTGAGGGGCTGCAGAAACATCGCGGAGACGGGCAAAAAACGGCACCCCAAGAGCCGCAAAGCCGCTCCGCTCACTCCACTGAAGTTCTGCCAGCCGAATTCAGCAGCGGGGCTCAAGGACGTTCCCGTTCACATCGGGAAATATGCTGTGAAGCTCGACGATGTGGCGGAGCTCCGCACCTAGCCGGCCATCTTGCGCGGCACCCAAGCCACGCCCCATGTTAACTTTCTTTTAACAATATTCAAGAGACAATCACAACTTTTTCTGTCTGTACTCCGGTTTCGAAGGTTCCAAATCTTTTATTCTTAGCTACAGCCAACACATTTTTCGTTGCTGAATGGGATAGTCCCATGACTTCATCAGGGCTAAAAATACACACATAATGGCCCTATATGTAGTTATTATGTTCTCTAATATAGATAGTAACACCTCAATATAGTGCCATTGGAGGCAAATTCAAAATATAATGGGATAATGTATGCTTTGTGAAAGAAAGTTAACATATTTGCATAATAATAAAAGATTTGGGAAGTGGGGTGATCTTCCCTGCCCTTAAGCACCATATTTAAGGATTTTGAAGATCCTAATATTTGTGTAAAAAAACCTTTTGGATAAAATGGATACTGCTGTTATCTCTGTTTTGACTCCTTGATTTACCCCATGCTATCAGGTTCCAGATGCATCTTCTCTCCTTCCACAGCTCTGCAGAACGAAAACAAGTTGATATTATTTTACTGTTGTGCTCTGAATTAACTTTCTGGTGTTCCTAACAGTAAAATTATCCCAGGGGCCTTCCACCGTGCTTCCACAGCTCATTTCAGCCATTTGAGCACCACTATCCAGGACAGATCACCCATCAAAATAGTAACGTTGCCTGAAGAAAGCTGGTTCTTCTCGATGCAGTGCCCTGATGACAATTGATATGTTTATTTAGAGGAAGCCAGTGGAGAAGGGAAAGAAAGGCAGAGACATATTCTTTTTGAGGAATGCCTAGAACTAAGCAGGCTGCAGGATTTAGCAAAATCTGCAGTTTGTTAAGACATTTCTTTCTTTAAAAAAAAATAAAAAAGGCCTCATTCTGCCAACTCTATTGCTGGGGTGGCTCTTATCCTTCTTAGACGCCCTGGGAAGGGAGATGAGGGCACGTCCCCAGAAGTATTTTGCTGTTTCCACGCCGTCTCCATCACCTTTACGATAGGGACCCAACATAAGAGGAGAGACCGAGACCTACAGCATGTGTGGCTTATTCATCGGACCCGCACGCCATCTCTCTCCATTCAACCAATAGTGACCAAGTCTTGTCTTGGCTCCTTGGGTCACACGCCATATCTGACTGGTTCATATATATAATGCTTTTAGGGCACTTAGCAAAAGATGGCGCACTTTCGGCTTTCCATAACCTACAGTTCTCTCGCCTCGCCAGCAAAACAACATACAAAATAAACTTGGAGGCAACTGAATTTAGCTGCACAGTCACAGACATTTCTTTCTGATATTGACAAAAAGGGCATTGCCATAATCTATCCTGGAGGGCACTAACGAGAATGTTACTGTCTTCTGCAAGTCCCTTGGTATAACGGGAACGAATGAATCTGAACCCCGCTTTGAATCATTTGAACCGCAAGAAATACCAGTCTACACACCGACATTGGATTCACGTTTACCGCGATAAACTAAAGGCCCCATATGACTCAGGCATTGACCAACTACGCAACACCACCCTCTGGATATATATTGAACAGCATACCATCAAACATTTTTGGTTGCCAGTACCCTCCCCTCCATAGGTGCCCGGCTGGGCCCTATGTGAGTAACCTCTACTTCACTCTCACAGGTCCTCACCACACTAACTGTCAGTCATCTACAGGTGTCCCTGCATGGTGTCCCTACATTGATGAGACCCCACACTGTTAGCGGGATCGAAACGCCGTTGACAACCTGAAGCGAACTAATCCTCAGTTCCTATTATCACACTTGGAGGCTGTTATCATTTACTGTGCATCCACTGAATGGTCATTTCTGAAAAAATATTGAATCCTTGTTTTTATGTCACAAAAAAGTCACAATCCATTATGATAGGTTTCACTTTTTCACATGGGACACTTCTCACTGAAATGCTATAACTAATATGAATTTGTTGTAAAATATACATTGTTTCTCTACACACTCTGTGTCACATGTAATTATTTTCTCTGACATCTATGTATCGCCACTATTTTGCAATTGTGCTGAGATATATATGAATATTAATCATTAAGTGTCCACAGGAACTTTTGTTTGGTTCCATGTGAGTAGGATGTCCCTTGTGTCTTCATACATGACTTGTCCCCAAGTCCTGCCTTGCAGCCTTTGGTTTTAGGTGCCCACTGACTTTAATGTTGTAGCGCTCAAGGCTACCAACTCATCTAGTACTCGGACACGCCAGGGCAGGTAAACAAAAACTGATGGTGGTTCTTTGGACCTTGGCCCCCTAGCACCTTCAGTTCCACATTGCACCTCCAAACTTCGACTTCAAGTGTATGTTTGTAGTACATCTCTTTTCTCTCATAGGATAACATTACAGCGTTCGAGGCTCATACCTCAAATTTTGGTCATGTATTTAACTGTTTTCTTGTAAAATCCATAACTCTGAAAGTATTTACCTGATTCTGATGATCTTGGTGTTGAAATTTATAAGAATCTGTGTTTTATAAATTGGTCTCGGATTTCTTCCTGAGAGTGTGCCATTTCTTGACTCTGTGTGTGCAACAAATGCTTAACACTCCCCTCTGATAAGCCTAAGCTGCTTGACCACACTACCTCAAATAGAGCACTTGGAATTATTAAAGTAAGCCCTTGTAAACCAATAAGGGATGTCTGGACTTTTTGCATGGCGCGCCCTTACATTGGCCTACTACATAAAAAGCCAGCTTCCTATAATAGATAGTCTAAAAGGAAGTACTATACGTTTAAGCTTAACTCCTATAATAATTATGATTCGTGCAATTGTCCGATTTCTATTATTAAACTTTTCTTGAGGTTTGTTTAAAAAGTACAAAAAGGAAAAGAGCAACTTGAAGAAGAAGAAACTCAAAGAAAATGAGATGGAGCGCCTCAAGGATTATGATTACAACCAGCTAAAGGTGTCAGAAGACATCTCTGGAAAAAAAGCAAAGAGAAATGTCGACTGGTTGATTTTGTGATTAATAAAGTTATTGGGTTTTAGTGGTTATAAAATAATCTGTTGGGGAATTTGTTATTTGTTAGAATATAATTTAAGTTCAAATTTTTGGGTAATAATTAATATCTGGTATTAATTCCAAATACGTTGGAGCCAAATTGAAAATGCTGATTTAATATAAATGCAGCTAAAACAAGAATCAAATTAGGTTTAGAGGTGTGTTTTTTAACATAATTTACTTATGCCATTGTTTGATTTAGGAAAAAAAAACTTTTGGATAAAATGGATACTGCTGTTATCTCTGTTTTGACTCCTTGATTTACCCCCTGCGATCAGGTTCCTCTGTGCATCCTCTCTCCTTTCACAGCTTTGCAGAACGAAAACAAGTTGATGTAATTTTCCTGTTGTGCTCTGAATTAACTTTCTTGCAAGGCAAGATGGCGACCGTAACGGTCGCGTGAGCTAGCTGCGCCTGCCGGACCTCGGCGTCGGACCGCTGAATACGAGAGCCTGAAAAATTGCAGGAAATATCTGTCCCGCTACCGGATAATTGAGAAAATACTGCTCGGAAAACTACCTTCGAACTCTGAGCTGGTACGCTGATGTGCTCACCACCAGGATCGACGTTGATCACTGCTGGAATCGGGCTGAGGAGATTGCATCGGCTGCGTTGGAGCCGGTGGGTGGGTCTAGTAAGTCGGCACACCTGCAGCGGCTGCAGAGCCGGTGTCGGTGACTCAGTTTGGAAAACGGACGCGAACACAGACACGGCGAGCTTCGCGGACGCAGCAAACAATCCAGAAATGCCTCCTAAAGGACGGAGGGGACGCGGGCAGGGAATCCCCGGAGTTGAGACGCAGGGGGAGCGCGAGAACACTGGAGCGGATGATGCTGTTACACCCACGCGCAATAATAGTAAAGGCACCAACCGAGCAGAGGTAGCGGCTAAAGAGGTTAAAGAGGCTGAAAAAGCTGGGAAAGGCAATCCTCGACCGCAAGAGAAGGAGAAGGAAAACACACTGCAAGAGACATCTAAGACTGCAAAAGTAACTAAAGGTATTCCCGAGCTTTTTTACTCAATGAAAAATAAGGAGGCTTCAAAAGGGACTAAGCATATTTCGAGTCAAGACCCTGTTAAAGACTCTGTTAAAGAATCTGTGCTTTTAGAAACTGTTGAAGCTTTGATAGAGCGTGTTGAGGCCGGGCAGGGGTCACAAGGAGGCTCTGGCAGTGTGGTGATAAATGATGTGCAGTTAAATGACGATGGGGAGGACGGGGAGTTCGATGCAGGACTGGCTGAAGTGGCTGAAGTGAATGTGGCAGAGGCAACAGAGAAAGGCTTCGTACAGGAGGTTAATGGTGTTGGTAATTCCACTGATGCGACCTCCCCTCCTAAGTACATTGAAAGCACAGATTCGGCAGACTTTTACTCTCTTTCGGAGCATTCTATGTCATCGACTGAGGATCTTGCTCAACAGTATGCAACGCAGATGAGCATGGCTGAAGGAAGCCTTAATAGTAGTTATGAGACTTAAGAGCGGGAAATTGAACAAATGAATGGTCAGACAGTACGTCGTTTGCGGTTGACACAGGAAGGAGATTCTGATCACACAGGGGTTTTACCTTTGCCTGGAGAAGTCAGACCCCCCAGGATATAGCGGCATGGAATAGCAAATTTAGAGGCACAAAAATGGAAATTTAGCGGCACAAATATGGAAATTTAGCGGCAATTTTGCGGCATTTTATTTGGCCATTTTTCCTACAACAAACACAGATATCTTAGTTTTTTTAGTTATTTAACAACGTGAAGCTATGTATATTTGGTTTCTTTACAATGTAGACACTTTGGGGCAGATTTACAAGCCCCTTGCGCTGCTTTTTTGCGCTTGGTGCCACTGTACCTGCTGCACTAATGATGGCTATACCTATCGCCCCTTTTATTAGTAAGCACGTTAAATAGTACAGTGTATTTTGAACACAACCTGATATCCCACCGGATGCCCGTTCCATCCATCTACCCACCCACTCTTCATCCATCCTTCCCCTCATCATCCATCCATCCTTCCCCTCATCATCCATCCATCCTTTCACCCACCCCCTGATCATCCATCCATTCCCTCATCATCCATCCATCCATCCACCCTTCCCCTCATCATCCATCCTTTCACCCACCCCCTCATCAAACATCCATCCATCCATCCCCTCATCATCCATCCATCCATCCTTCCCCTCATCATCCATCCTTCCCCTCATCATCCATCCATCCTTTCAACCACCCATCCATCCTTCCCCTCTATCCATCCCCTCATCCATCCATCCTTCCTCTCATCCGTCCTTCCCTTCATCCATCCATCCTTCCCCTCATCCATCCTTCCTTTCATCCATCATCCATCCTTCCCCTCATCCATCTTTCCCCTCATCCATCATCCAGCTACCCTTCCACCCATACATCCAGCTATTTAAATTTTCTCTCCATCCTTCCCCTCTCATCAATCCATCCATCCTCTCTCATTATCCATTTATTCAATCTTTCATTCATCCATTCAACCCATATCCTGGAGTACAGAAAGGTGCCATTGCTTGTTTGCCTTCTATGGCCTGTAGTCCTTTTTTTAAATCGGAAAATTGATACTCTGCTAATTCTTTAATCTATAGAATAAAACCATGATTTCATAGTATGCTCATAGAGAGCCCAGCGTTTTTGCACTAAACTTCAGCTTTAAGGAGAAGCTTGCTACGATCCAATGCTAAAAATCGTACATGGATGGAGCACTTAGTGCAACATCTTTAAAGCAAGATCAGACATTTTGCTAATACAATTCACATTAGAGTAGAAGTGCAAGCACATAGACAGTTCCGGGTGTGCATGCTGCAGATAATCTCTCAGCAATGCAAGATTTGAGTTAAAAAAAAATATATTAACAGATTTAAGGTAGCGTGTCTTTTGTTTTCAATTTAAATTGTTCTCCGTTTCTTTCCCAAATTGACTTGCTGACTGTGTTTAAATTTGCCAGGTCAGTAAATGAGCCTTCTCACAGGCCTAAGACTCGAAGTTCCTATTCCTGTCACTGCAAACCCTTTCACATTACACTCGAAGGAGAACTGCTCTGTCCGATTCCTGCTCCATCCTCTGTGACAACAACCCATCCCCCCCTCCCCTCCTGTTGATGTGCAAGGTGAGGGCTCCCATTGTCATTCTTGTGGGCCAGGAAGAGGTGCGAACGAGCGCAGTCCCGGGCAGCTCTGAATGACAAAGAGCCTAGACCTTCACACTGCCAGCTGCAGCCGAGCTGCTTTAAGCCTCTGACCCCAGTGTCTGTAGATCATCTACAGGTGTGGGGCAACCGGTGCATGTCTTTGGATAAAGCAGACCCCCCAGGATATAGCGAAAAATGCCGCTATTTCTACAAAAATGCCGATTTCGCGGGCATTTTTGTAAAAATCGCGGCATTTTTAAAAAAGTGCCAATTCGCGGCAAATCGCGAAATCGCGAAATCGAGATATCCTGGAGGGTCTGAGAAGTACTAGATGAAGAAATATCACTTGATCTTATTTACAAGACTATGATGCTGCATAGAGAGGAGCATAGACAGGACAGCTTAAGAGTGCAGAATTCATGCAAAAAACTTCAAAACGCGGTCATACGCTTGACTAGGTCGCATTCTGAGTTTTTGGGCAGAGTTAGTGAGGCTGAAAAGCGCATATCCGCATTAGAGGATGAGGTAACGCAACAGAAGAGGGTGATAACTGAACAGTTGGCCCATAAAGATGAGATTAATTGGAAAGTTTTTGATTTGGAGAATCGGTCTTGTAGAAGTAACCTGCGGTCTCTTCAAATCCCTGAAGGAAAGGAGGGATCAGATGCCCGAGGGTTCATAGTTGAGCTTCTGAAAAAATCATTCCCGGACTCAACGAGATGGAATTGGGATCGGGAAGTGGAAAGAGCGCACCGATTTCCTTTCAAAGTCAGATCTAATTACCCGGAGCAGCGTGGCCAGAAACCAAGGGCCTTACTTGTGGCATTTAATAGTTACTTAGCACGAGAGGAAGTATTCAAGCAGGCAAGACCAGACAAGAAAATTAGAGCTCTTGCATGTGATTATTTTGTTCGACCCGATCTATGTAAACAAGCGGTAGATCTGAGATGGCAATTTCGACAGCTTATACCGGCATTTCAATCTAAGGGTGCTCAAATCTACCTTATGCTCCCTGCAAAAGTGAAAGTTGTTTACAGAGAACGCACTCATTATTTTTCAACATCACTGGCAGCTAAGACTTTTCTGGATTCAATGTAATCTGCTTTGATCATTAACAATCTCATGTGGCAAAATGAGTATATAATAACTTTAAATATGATTTATGAGATTTGTATTATCATGCAAGGCAAAGGCCTCTTTTTCAGCAGGTTGACGTGTATAATTTTTTGGTTATTTTTTTCTCAAATTAGTATTAAGGTCGCGGGCGAAGGCAGGAAGCATGGGGCAAGCTCGCATCAAGAGGACCATAAGTCCTAAAGCCTCAATAAAGGGTTGGGTAGGGGGGAGGGGGACATTTGGCTGGGGGGGATTCATGGGTGGCACAGAGGGGTGGTGTAGGGAGAAAAAGTGGGAAAAAATAGTTCTTTGGTACAGCGAACTGCATTTTGAGATCATTTATGATTTTGCGCTGGTATGGATTACCTTGTATTGTATTGTATTTGGATGGTTTGAAATGATTTGGATATTGAATATAAGCCGAAAGACAAACTTAAAAGGAAGAATATGGCGATGGTTATTTTGGCAGAATGATATAAAAAATAATGGCAACTAGACGATTAAAAATTTGTTCTCTGAATGTATCAGGACTGAACAATGTGATAAAAAGACAGAAAGTTGCTGCTGAATTAAGATACATAGCACCACACATAATATGCTTACAGGAGACGCATATGCCCTGGTCTAATAGAGGGGTCTTAAGAGAACTTGGATTTACACTTGTGACAGCCACTGGTCAAACTAGTTTGATAAGGGGGGTGGCTATTATGTGTAAGGGTATCAATGTAGCGATAGGTAGAACACTGGCCGATAAAAAGGGAAGATGGGCAATAGCTGAACTTAATGTAGAAGGTAAAAAGATTACGCTTTGTAATATTTATGGTGCGAACTTAGATGATTCAGAGGCTCTAGCAGAGATAAATATGGAGCTAACCACTTGGTCACAACCTATAGTGATCGGTGGGGATATGAATATCAATCTGAGTAATTCTGCTATAAAGGAGGGACTGGTTAAGTATAAGGGCCGTAAGCCAAAAGTATACAAGGCTTTAGTAAGTCTAGTGCAGGATCACGGGCTGGTGGATGCGTGGGGGCATTTAAGACCACAGGATAATGGGTATACGTTCTATTCTTACCCTCACAAAAAACTGGTTAGACTTGATTATTTTTTCACCCCTGTTTCAGTAATTTATGGTGCAACTATTTCTGTATATCCTAGAATCTCTTCAGAGCACTCGCCACTACTGTTAGAAATTGATATGGCTTTAAATAAACCTATACAAACCAGCTTTACATTTGATAGAAAATTCATTTATAGTGTGGAGTTCGGAGAACATATAAGGAAGTGGATTAAATTATACTTTGAAGAGAACAAGGGGTCCAGTTCCCAGGCAATAATATGGGACACTTTTAAAGCTGGATTTCGGTGGGAGTGTATTAGTTTTTCTTGTAGGAAGCAAAAAAAAGCTAGACAACTAATTCATTCCGAAACACTGTTAACGCAGGAGATAATCAAAAAGAGGGCTGGTTTATCCATATTAGAGGACAAGGTGGCCAGAGACAGAGCGAAAATATCAGGTATCTGGGCAGAAGAAAAGGCTAGGAGCTATCTTTCTTCTAAGATGGAGAAACATGAATATGAAGAGGCAATTGGAAGAAAATTGGCGATCCAACTACGTATTAAAGAATCGGCCAGAAATATTTATCAAATGATAGACTCTGTAGGGGTGATACAATCGGAACCACAAGAGATACTTAAGGGTTTCCAACAATTTTATTCTGAGTTATATGAAGGACCTTCTGTGCCGGGATCAAATTGAAATATAATATTAGCAGAAGGCTTAAAAAGAGTGGATCCAATTCAATCACAGGGGCTAGAGGATACAATTACTGAGGAGGAGTTGGATAGGGCTGTTAAAAGCTTAGCTAAAGGGAAAGCTGCAGGCCCCGATAGATTACCCAGCGAAATATATGTAAAATTTTATCAAGATATTAAAAAAGAGCTATTAAAAACAGTGCGAGAAGCACAGCTGGGAAATGCACCAAAAACATGGACGGAAGCTACCATTGCAGTCTTCTGTAAAAAGGGTAAACCATCAGAACTTGTTGGGTCATACCGACTGTTGGACTTGGCCCTTAAGGCAGGTTCACCCCTAATCTTTTTGCTTTAGATCTGTGATCTGCGTGGATGATTTTCTGGTCTGTGCGCACTTTTTCTCTGTGTCCCAGAGTAAAGTGCGTGCTAGTAGTTAGGCTGGCCTGCTCTCCCATAGGGATGCATGGGGAATGTCTGTGTCCCTAGTAGTTCCCGATGTGTGGGGAGTGCATGCTCGAATTTGGTATGTGCGAGTTCGTGGGAATGTATGCTTCGCAATGGCGTATTTGGTATGTGTGTGTCATGAGTATAAATGCCATTTCTAGGACTTGGCATATTACTGTAAAATATGGGGGTCATTAGGATCGCGGACGGACTTGAGTCCGTCCGCGACCCCAGAGCATGAGGGAACGTCCGCATGGGCTGCGGCGTTCCCTCTGTGCAGATTAGGATGTGACCGCCAGGGTGGCGGTCACATCCTCTATTTTTAACATTGCTGCGGGTGGAGCTTCAAGCTGCACCCGCAGCAATGTTAAAAATGCATGCACAGCATTTGCGTGCACAAAGCGGCAGGCACCGCGCGGTGCCTGCTGCATTGTGCACGCAAATGCAGGGGGGTACCATATGTACCCCCCATGTGCACCCCCCACCCCCACTACACCTAGGGGGCCCGCAATGGGCCCTGCAGTGCAGTTACACATGCTTTTCCACGGCGGAAAAGCCGCAGTGGAAAAGCATGTTCCCAAGCACATCCTAATCTGGCTGACGGTGTCTAAGAGACACCTTCACCATTTTAGTGCTTTTCCGCCGCGGTTGTAAGCCAGCCGCGGCGGAAAAGCTGCGGACCTAAACCATGACCCACCAGCCATCCTAATGTGGCAGTGGGTCCTGGTGGGTCTGCAGAGGATTTTCCGCATCCTCCGGGCCGGCAGTGGCTTCCGCCGGCCCAGAGGATGCGGAAAATCCTCCATCCTAATGACCCCCTAAGTCTGCAGTGTGATTGGCTGGAGCTGGCTGGTGAGCCTGGCTCCAGGAAGGCTGGATGGGTCTGCCCGGTGGTGAGTGTGAGATTAGCATGCTTGATGGCTTGGGAGGAGTGCACCTGGTCCCTGATGGGCCTGGACTTTCCCCAGACAATGCTGGCTCCACCCCCTGTAGTGCGACTGATGGCCCTAGCCCTGCCAGTGAATAGAGAGGGTGGTTGAGGTAAACAGAGTACTTCAAAACCAGCTGCGACTGGTTTTCCCCCACCCTGCACCCTGAGACAAAGGGATTTTTCTGTATAAGAAGGGGCTGTGTCCCCATACAATTTGTCCTGTCTTTGCTTTTCTTCCAGGATCTAGCCAGAGGGGGCTGCTGCTGCTGCTGGGGCCAAGAGGGCCGCCACTTGGCTGTCTCCCTGCCTGGAGACCCAGTGTGCTGGCTCTGGCCCTGCCTTGCCCCTCTGCCGGCCTCCAGACCCTGCTGGAGCTTTGCTGTGCCTGGAGGCGCTCTGACTTTTGAATCACAGCGCTAGGCGCGCTTTATTTCCCTTGAAGCGCCGAGCGCGCTTCCCTTGGCGCTTGAGAGAGCTGTGCCTTGCTCCCAGAGCGCTTGGGAGCGCTTTATCGACATTGCCGGTGCCCACCCGGCATTGGAGCCGATTTTGCCGATTTTCGGTGTAGCGAGTGCCACCTCGCTTTGTCTTTATTTTTTAGGCCGGTGCCCACCCGGCATTGCCCGATTGTGTGTATTTTATTCTGAAGGCCGGTGCCCACCTGGCATTGCCCCATCCAAGGATACTTTATTTTCTACGAGGGAGCCCGCCTGCCTGCCTAAAATGGGACGCTGCGCTGCCCGCGATGACCCGGAAGTGCTGGGACCGGCAACCAATTGCTGCGCGGCCCGGGAGAGGCGAACCGGAAGTCCCGCCCCCGGAGCCGAGCAGCGAGGAGAAGGGCTGCCGGCCGTGTCCCCGAGGCGCCTGGCGAGAGAGAGGAGCCCCCGCTGCAGAGACCCGGTGAGTGCCTGCCAGAAGGGAGGGGCGCCGGGACACATTGTCGGTGTCCGTCCCCTCTCCCCCCGGTAGCGCGATCTCGCGCCCATTGATAGAGTGAAGCCACGAGGGCTTCACAGCGGCATACCTTTGCTCCCTGAGCGGCCCGGTTGACAGCGGGCCGCTCCAACGTGGGCAGCATTCATTTTGAGAGCCACGAGGCTCTGAGGGGCCATTCTGTTCCCTGAGCCCGAGAGGCTCCACCTGCCCGCATTGGTCCTTTTCGAGCCCCGAGAGGCTCCAGAGGCCACAGTTGTTGCCGAGCCACGAGACTCCATTGCCCCCAGCGAGTTAGAGCCCTGAGAGAGGCTCTGGGGCATTTTGATTATTTTGAGAGCACTGAAGCTCTATTTGCGCATTTGTTCAGCGAGCCTTGAGAGGCTCTAGGGGGACACAGGCAGCTAGTTGGTTGTAGCCCTGAGGCTCCCATGCTGTGTCTCCCCACCTTGTTCTTGAGCCCTCCTGGCTCCAACGTTGCCCAGTCCTGTTTAACAATTGTCCAGCACTTAGTGGACAGCTGCCACGTTTAGGCTTGTGGTTTGTGCTGCCTGCGCACCCCCCCTGACACTGAGACTCAGGGCATTCCGCCCCTTTCGAGGCCAGTTGGCCTGAGGGACCTTTTTGAGTGTTGTGCTATGTGCACCCGCGCATTGTAATTTCTTGCTATGTGATTCTTGCGCAAAATGTTCTAATCTGCACCTCTGTGTTTATTATCTCATGTGCAATTGTTGACGTCCCACTTCATGTTTATCCCCTTTGCTAAGAGTGACCTGCATAGAGGATTGTTGATGTCCCATTTTATGTTTATCCACTTTGCTAAGAGTGACCTGCATAGAGAATTGTTGATGTCCCATTTTATGTTTATCCACTTTGCTAAAAGTGACCTGCATAGAGGATTGTTGATGTCCCATTTTATGTTTAGGTTTCCTTCCCTTTGCTAAGAGTGAACTGCTTAGGTGTTGGTATTCCTTCCTTAGGTCCTGATGAGAAGGTCCTACTTACCTGCGTGATTGCCTACAGTGTTTTAGGGTTGTGCAGGAGGTCTTAACTCTGTTCCAGTGATTACTGGATGTGTGTTGCATTTACAATTTTGGTGCTAATCATTCTATGTTTACGTCATAAGTGTATACCTACCAGTATTATTTTCTAACAAGTGCCTACCCATGACAGTGGTCCATGTGGCCCTGTCCTGTACATAATTCCCCTTGTAAATTCTGCTCGTGCCCCTGGCACATTGTAAAGTTTGCGTGTGTTATCTAATGTGTTTTTATTACAATACAAATGCTATTTTTTATATATAACCTTGTGTGGAGTTTTTCTTTGTGGTGGGCCCTGGGTGTTGTTGCTGGGGTGCGTGCGCAAATACTTAACTCATACCGCCTCCAAGTTTAGCCTAGACTGCTCGCGCCACGTTACCAAGAGGGTGAGCGGGGGTTACCTTGGTGTGTGACTCCCTTGCCCTGACCTTAGGAATGGTGATCCCTGACTGACCTTGACGCGAGTCTTGGCCAGCCAGGGTCCCGTTTCTAACATTGGCGGCAAGCTGTGAGGATAAGGATTTGTGTTTGCGCTGTACCACAGTGGCGACAGGCCACACTTCAAAGCTCTGCATTTTTTAGATAACCCCATTTTGGGGATTATTGTTTTTTAGGGAAGTTCAGTTTTTCTTCTCCTGAAAGGTGTCATTTTGTATTTTGTCCAGTACCTTGTTCCCCGCCCTGCTCCCAGAGTTTGGTACCTGTGTCGCTAGTGGTCAGGCTGAGAAAATCAGGGGTGGTAGAAACTGCTTTACCAGTCCGAGGGGAGAGTTGTGTGTGAATGAGTGTGTGTTACGCTGGACAGTGGAGTGCAAGTTCTCTGATAGGAATCTTGCTGAATTTTGTGATTGTATTCTCCTGTTTAGCTCAGACCCCCAGGTTCCCTGTGTCAAACTTTTCTTGAGGACGTCCGCCAAAATGGAGCCAGTTTTTGATCTCTATAGTCTGTTTAGGTACAGTAGATTAGAGCTGGTCAGATTCTGCGAAAAGGGAGGCATAGAGGTGAGTGAGTTGGATACTCAGTCCCAGCTTAGGGACAACCTGATCCAATGGCAAAAGGATCAGTGTGATCTTGAGCACAGAGAGAGAGTAGGGCCCGGGCCGCACGCCATGAGGGTGGTGAGTCTGTGGGGAGCCCTGAAGATTCTGATGAAGAATGTGAGTTGTATGAGGATGACAGTGGATGGATGTCAGCAGAGAGTGAGGACCCCATAGATAGGGAGTCCCTTGCTGGGTCCAGTGTCAGTACCAGCGCCCCATCCCTTTCCCTGTCCCCAGAGGAGTGGTTGGATAGGAAGGAAGAGAGGGAGTATCAGCTAGCGATGGAACAGCTCAGGTTGGAGCATGCCAAGCTAGAGGCTGAGAGGGCCTTGTTCAGGGAGAAGGTAGCCCAAGAGAGTAGGTTACCCCCTGAGTGCATTTGTAATTGTCTGGATTCCCCAGGGAGGGTGGAGTCCAGTGGTGGCAGCTTTTTAAATGTCAGTGTAGACAGTCCCACTCCCAGTTCCCCGAGTATAGTTCCTGTTTCCCCAGAGGAGGAGTATAGGTTGCAGTTCAGGAACCTTAGGAAACTGTCTCACCAGTCCTGGGAGGATTTTATGGAGGATTGTCAGTGTGCACTGGTTGAGTGGTTAGAGGTTCCCACGGGACCTAATTTTGACAGACTGTTTGATCTTATTTTCAAGGAACAGTTGCTCAGTGTAGTGTGTCCAGAGTTGCGCCAGCACCTGTTGCGGTTAGAAGGTTTTAGTCCTTGGGACTTTTCAGAGGAAGCAGACCGATGGGAAGGTGCAAGAGGTTCCTTAGCGCCGCTAGATAGTGATTCCAACAATAGTGGGTCAGGTTTTCTCCAACCCAGCGTGGTGGAGGAGGGTGAGAGTAGCCCAGCTAGGTCCCAGTATAGTGAGGAGGGTGTAGGGGCTTACTGCCTGTCTCAGTGGAGCGGGAGTGAGTGTGAGACCGAGAGTCCCCAGACGCCCGAAGCCCTGCCTCAGAGCCTGGATGGTTTCTTTAGTGAACACCAGGGTGGGGACCTATGCTTACCTGTTAGTCCACTTGAGGGAGATCTCCTAGTGTGTGGGGGACCTGGAGCATCTGTGAGCGGAGCTTCTATAGTTGTAGAGTCTGTCAGTACTGCTCCAGGAGGGAGAGTACATAAGTCCAGTGAAAGGAGTCATTGGGGGATAGGATGTGAGTCCCCAGAAGTCCTGGAGTGCCAGGCAGTGATTCCACCAAAGGTTCTAGACCGGAGGTTGGAGGTCCAGGTTCAGGGTTTGCCTGACCTGAAGGGTGGGAGTACTGTAATCAGTGTCCCGACCAGTTCTTTCTCCAGAGGTACCGCCCCGGTTGGGAGGGAGCAGGACTCTGGAAGGGGGTACAGAGGGTGGGAAAGCCCACCTCTGACCCCGGTACCACCTGAGGGGTTAAACCCTAGGTTGGGAGAGTGGTGTTTAGAGGGTACCCCTCGCAGGAGGAGGAGGAACCCTAGGAGAAGAGGTAAGGGGAGGAGAGCCTTCCCTGAGACTCCTGGTCCACCTAAGGTTGTAGACCCTAGGCTGGAGAACCAGTGGCATTCTAGCCCTGTCTTGCAGACAGGAAGAGTGGAAAATGGCTGTTATGTGCCAGGGGTTACTACCCCCCACTTTGTGAGTAGGCAGGATCCAGTGGCACCTGGGTGGCCTAGGGCCTGGTCCTGGCCGAGGGCAGCTGGAGAGTACCAGTGGGGTAATCCAGTGAGTCCCTACCATAGTTTTAGAAAGAACCCCAGGGGTTCACAGTGGCGTAAAACAGGAGGGTGTCCCTGCAGTTGCGGGCCCGCGTCCGTGTTTTATCGCCCCAAGCAGGGAAGTCCATCACGGTGGTGATTGGTCTGCCCTGCGTTTTGGCTAGAAGGGGGTTGTGTTGGACTTGGCCCTTAAGGCAGGTTCACCCCTAATCTTTTTGCTTTAGATCTGTGATCTGCGTGGATGATTTTCTGGTCTGTGCGCACTTTTTCTCTGTGTCCCAGAGTAAAGTGCGTGCATGTAGTTAGGCTGGCCTGCTCTCCCATAGGGATGCATGGGGAATGTCTGTGTCCCTAGTAGTTCCCGATGTGTGGGGAGTGCATGCTCGAATTTGGTATGTGCGAGTTCGTGGGAATGAATGCTTCGCAATGGTGTATGTGGTATGTGTGTGTCATGAGTAGAAATGCCATTTCTAGGACTTGGCATATTACTGTAAAATATGTCTGCAGTGTGAGTGGCTGGAGCTGGCTGGTGAGCCTGGCTCCAGGAAGGCTGGATGGGTCTGCCCGGTGGTGAGTGTGAGATTAGCATGCTTGATGGAGTGCACCTGGTCCCTGATGGGCCTGGACTTTCCCCAGACAATGCTGGCTCCACCCCCTGTAGTGCGACTGATGGCCCTAGCCCTGCCAGTGAATAGAGAGGGTGGTTGAGGTAAACAGAGTACTTCAAAACCAGCTGCGACTGGTTTTCCCCCACCCTGCACCCTGAGACAAAGGGATTTTTCTGTATAAGAAGGGGCTGTGTCCCCATACAATTTGTCCTGTCTTTGGTTTTCTTCCAGGATCTTGCCAGAGGGGGCTGCTGCTGCTGCTAGGGCCAAGAGGACCGCCACTTGGCTTTCTCCCTGCCTGGAGACCCAGTGTGCTGGCTCTGGCCCTGCCTTGCCCCTCTGCCGGCCTCCAGACCCTGCTGCAGCTTTGCTGTGCCTGGAGGCGCACTGACTTTTGAATCACAGCGCTAGGCGCGCTTTATTTCCCTTGAAGCGCTGAGCGCGCTTCCCTTGGCGCTTGAGAGAGCTGTGCCTTGCTCCCAGAGCGCTTGGGAGTGCTTTATCGACATTGCCGGTGCTCACCCGGCATTGGAGCCGATTTCGCCGATTTTCGGCGTAGCGAGTGCCACCTCGCTTTGTGTTTATTTTTGAGGCCGGTGCCCACCCAGCATTGCCCCGTTGTGTGTATTTTATTCTGAAGGCCGGTGCCCACCCGGCATTGCCCCATCCAAGGATACTTTATTTTCTACGAGGGAGCCCGCCTGCCTGCCTAAAACGGGCCGCCGCGCTGCACGCGACGACCCGGAAGTGCTGGGACCGGCAAACAATCGCTGCGCGGCCCGGGAGAGGCGAACCGGAAGTCCCGCCCCCGGAGCCGAGCAGCGAGGAGAAGGGCTGCCGGCCGTGTCCCCGAGGCGCGAGGCGAGAGAGAAGAGCCCCCGCTGCAGAGACCCGGTGAGTGCCTGCCAGAAGGGAGGGACGCCGGGACACATTGTCAGTGTCCGCCCCCTCTCCCCCCGGTAGCGCGATCTCGCGCCCATTGATGGAGTGAAGCCACGAGGGCTTCACAGCGGCATACCTTTGTTCCCTGAGCAGCCCCGGTTGACAGCGGGTAGCTCCAACGTGGGCAGCATTCATTTTGAGAGCCACGAGGCTCTGAGGGGCCATTCTGTTCTTTGAGCCCGAGAGGCTCCACCTGCCCGCATTGGTCCTTTTCGAGCCTCGAGAGGCTTCAGAGGCCATAGTTGTTGCTGAGCCACGAGACTCCATTGTCCCCATCGAGTTAGAGCCCTGAGAGAGGCTCTGGGGCATTTTGATTATTTTGAGAGCACTGAAGCTCTATTTGCGCATTTGTTCAGCGAGCCCTGAGAGGCTCTAGGGGGACACAGGCAGCTAGTTGGTTGTAGCCCCGAGGCTCCCACGCTGTGTCTCCCCACCTTGTTCTTGAGCCCTTCTGGCTCCAACGTTGCCCAGTCCTGCTTAACAACTGTCCAGCACTTAGTGGACAGTTGCCACGTTTAGGCTTGTGGTTTGTGCTGCCTGCGCACCCCCCCTATTTAACAACAAGGGGTGGTGATGGACAGAGTTTCTGAATTAAGCAGAATACTCTCACCCAGTCAAGAGATCAGGGCTAGATCCAACACCGTTTTTTAGCTCACTGCACCATCCCAGTTCAGAACCTGGCTATATGCAAATTAGTCTGTTCCTGTCCCAGTGCATGATGGGAACAGGGCAAACCAAACTACCAAGCCAATTCTTACACTGGGAAGGAAACAAGCTTCCGGGGACCGGTTTCTGGCATTTCAGCCGTCGTCGGCCCGGCTTGCTTGAATCCTGATGGTGCAATGAGCAAGGGACTCACATCTGAGTATACCCTTCCACGCTTAGGGTGGACAAAATATTTAACAACAAGGGGTGGTGATGGACAGAGTTTCTGAATTAAGCAGAATACTCTCACCCAGTCAAGAGATCAGGGCTAGATCCAACACCGTTTTTTAGCTCACTGCACCATCCCAGTTCGGAACCTGGCTATATGCAAATTAGTCTGTTCCTGTCCCAGTGCATGATGGGAACAGGGCAAACCAAACTACCAAGCCAATTCTTACACTGGGAAGGAAACAAGCTTCCGGGGATCGGTTTCTGGCATTTCAGCCGTCATCGGCCCGGCTTGCTTGAATCCTGATGGTGCAATGAGCAAGGGACTCACATCTGAGTATACCCTTCCACGCTTAGGGTGGACAAAATATTTAACAACAAGGGGTGGTGATGGACAGAGTTTCTGAATTAAGCAGAATACTCTCACCCAGTCAAGAGATCAGGGCTAGATCCAACACCGTTTTTTAGCTCACTGCACCATCCCAGTTCAGAACCTGGCTATATGCAAATTAGTCTGTTCCTGTCCCAGTGCATGATGGGAACAGGGCAAACCAAACTACCAAGCCAATTCTTACACTGGGAAGGAAACAAGCTTCCGGGGACCGGTTTCTGGCATTTCAGCCGTCGTCGGCCCGGCTTGCTTGAATCCTGATGTTGCAATGAGCAAGGGACTCACATCTGAGTATACCCTTCCACGCTTAGGGTGGACAAAATATTTAACAACAAGGGGTGGTGATGGACAGAGTTTCTGAATTAAGCAGAATACTCTCCCCCAGTCAAAAGATCAGGGATAGATCCAACACCGTTTTTTAGCTCACTGCACCATCCCAGTTCAGAACCTGGCTATATGCAAATTAGTCTGTTCCTGTCCCAGTGCATGATGGGAACAGGGAAAAACAAAATTCCAAGCCAATTCTTACACTGGGAAGGAAACAAGCTTCCGGGGACCGGTTTCTGGCATTTCAGCCGTCGTCGGCCCGGCTTGCTTGAATCCTGATGGTGCAATGAGCGAGGGACTCACATCTGAGTATACCCTTCCACGCTTAGGGTGGACAAAATATTTAACAACAAGGGGTGGTGATGGACAGAGTTTCTGAATTAAGCAGAATACTCTCACCCAGTCAAGAGATCAGGGCTAGATCCAACACCGTTTTTTAGCTCACTGCACCATCCCAGTTCAGAACCTGGCTATATGCAAATTAGTCTGTTCCTGTCCCAGTGCATGATGGGAACAGGGCAAACCAAACTACCAAGCCAATTCTTACACTGGGAAGGAAACAAGCTTCCGGGGACCGGTTTCTGGCATTTCAGCCGTCGTCGGCCCGGCTTGCTTGAATCCTGATGGTGCAATGAGCAAGGGACTCACATCTGAGTATACCCTTCCACGCTTAGGGTGGACAAAATATTTAACAACAAGGGGTGGTGATGGACAGAGTTTCTGAAATAAGCAGAATACTCTCACCCAGTCAAGAGATCAGGGCTAGATCCAACACCGTTTTTAGCTCACTGCACCATCCCAGTTCAGAACCTGGCTATATGCAAATTAGTCTGTTCCTGTCCCAGTGCATGATGGGAACAGGGCAAACCAAACTATCAAGCCAATTCTTACACTGGGAAGGAAACAAGCTTCCGGGGACCGGTTTCTGGCATTTCAGCCGTCGTCGGCCAGGCTTGCTTGAATCCTGATGGTGCAATGAGCAAGGGACTCACATCTGAGTATACCCTTCCACGCTTAGGGTGGACAAAATATTTAACAACAAGGGGTGGTGATGGACAGAGTTTCTGAATTAAGCAGAATACTCTCACTCAGTAAAGAGATCAGGGCTAGATCCAACACCGTTTTTCAGCTCACTGCACCATCCCAGTTCAGAACCTGGCTATATGCAAATTAGTCCGTTCCTGTCCCAGTGCATGAGGGGAACAGGGCAAACCAAACTACCAAGCCAATTCTTACACTGGGAAGGAAACAAGCTTCCGGGGATCGGTTTCTGGCATTTCAGCCGTCGTCGGCCCGGCTTGCTTGAATCCTGATGGTGCAATGAGCAAGGGACTCACATCTGAGTATACCCTTCCACGCTTAGGGTGGACAAAATATTTAACAACAAGGGGTGGTGATGGACAGAGTTTCTGAATTAAGCAGAATACTCTCACCCAGTCAAGAGATCAGGGCTAGATCCAACACCGTTTTTTAGCTCACTGCACCATCCCAGTTCAGAACCTGGCTATATGCAAATTAGTCTGTTCCTGTCCCAGTGCATGATGGGAACAGGGCAAACCAAACTACCAAGCCAATTCTTACACTGGGAAGGAAACAAGCTTCCGGGGACCGGTTTCTGGCATTTCAGCCGTCGTCGGCCCGGCTTGCTTGAATCCTGATGGTGCAATGAGCAAGGGACTCACATCTGAGTATACCCTTCCACGCTTAGGGTGGACAAAATATTTAACAACAAGGGGTGGTGATGGACAGAGTTTCTGAATTAAGCAGAATACTCTCCCCCAGTCAAAAGATCAGGGCTAGATCCAACACCGTTTTTTAGCTCACTGCACCATCCCAGTTCAGAACCTGGCTATATGCAAATTAGTCTGTTCCTGTCCCAGTGCATGATGGGAACAGGGCAAACCAAACTACCAAGCCAATTCTTACACTGGAAGGAAACAAGCTTCCGGGGACCGGTTTCTGGCATTTCAGCCGTCGTCGGCCCGGCTTGCTTGAATCCTGATGGTGCAATGAGCAAGGGACTCACATCTGAGTATACCCTTCCACGCTTAGGGTGGACAAAATATTTAACAACAAGGGGTGGTGATGGACAGAGTTTCTGAATTAAGCAGAATACTCTCACCCAGTCAAGAGATCAGGGCTAGATCCAACACCGTTTTTTAGCTCACTGCACCATCCCAGTTCAGAACCTGGCTATATGCAAATTAGTCTGTTCCTGTCCCAGTGCATGATGGGAACAGGGCAAACCAAACTATCAAGCCAATTCTTACACTGGGAAGGAAACAAGCTTCCGGGGACCGGTTTCTGGCATTTCAGCCGTCGTCGGCCCGGCTTGCTTGAATCCTGATGGTGCAATGAGCAAGGGACTCACATCTGAGTATACCCTTCCAAGCTTAGGGTGGACAAAATATTTAACAACAAGGGGTGGTGATGGACAGAGTTTCTGAATTAAGCAGAATACTCTCACCCAGTCAAGAGATCAGGGCTAGATCCAACACCGTTTTTTAGCTCACTGCACCATCCCAGTTCAGAACCTGGCTATATGCAAATTAGTCTGTTCCTGTCCCAGTGCATGATGGGAACAGGGCAAACCAAACTACAAAGCCAATTCTTACACTGGGAAGGAAACAAGCTTCCGGGGACCGGTTTCTGGCATTTCAGCCATCGTCCGCCCGGCTTGCTTGAATCCTGATGGTGCCATGAGCAAGGGACTCACATCTGAGTATACCCTTCCACGCTTAGGGTGGACAAAATATTTAACAACAAGGGGTGGTGATGGACAGAGTTTCTGAATTAAGCAGAATACTCTCACCCAGTCAAGAGATCAGGGCTAGATCCAACACCGTTTTTTAGCTCACTGCACCATCCCAGTTCAGAACCTGGCTATATGCAAATTAGTCTGTTCCTGTCCCAGTGCATGATGGGAACAGGGCAAACCAAACTACCAAGCCAATTCTTACACTGGGAAGGAAACAAGCTTCCGGGGACCGGTTTCTGGAATTTCAGCCGTCGTCGGCCCGGCTTGCTTGAATCCTAATGGTGCAATGAGCAAGGGACTCACATCTGAGTATACCCTTCCACGCTTAGGGTGGACAAAAAATTTAACAACAAGGGGTGGTGATGGACAGAGTTTTTGAATTAAGCAGAATACTCTCACCCAGTCAAGAGATCAGGGCTAGATCCAACACCGTTTTTTAGCTCACTGCACCATCCCAGTTCAGAACCTGGCTATATGCAAATTAGTCTGTTCCTGTCCCAGTGCATGATGGGAACAGGGCAAACCAAACTACCAAGCCAATTCTTACACTGGGAAGGAAACAAGCTCCTGGGGACCGGTTTCTGGCATTTCAGCCGTCGTCGGCCCGGCTTGCTTGAATCCTGATGGTGCAATGAGCAAGGGACTCACATCTGAGTATACCCTTCCACGCTTAGAGTGGACAAAATATTTAACAACAAGGGGTGGTGATGGACAGAGTTTCTGAATTAAGCAGAATACTCTCACCCAGTCAAGAGATCAGGGCTATATCCAACACCGTTTTTTAGCTCACTGCACCATCCCAGTTCAGAACCTGGCTATATGCAAATTAGTCTGTTCCTGTCCCAGTGCATGATGGGAACAGGGCAAACCAAACTACCAAGCCAATTCTTACACTGGGAAGGAAACAAGCTTCCGGGGACCGGTTTCTGGCATTTCAGCCGTCGTCGGCCCGGCTTGCCCGGATTGTTGATGTCCCAATTTATGTTTATCCACTTTGCTAAGAGTGACCTGCATAGAGGATTGTTGATGTCCCATTTTATGTTTATCCACTTTGCTAAAAGTGACCTGCATAGAGGATTGTTGATGTCCCATTTTATGTTTAGGTTTCCTTCCCTTTGCTAAGAGTGAACTGCTTAGGTGTTGGTATTCCTTCCTTAGGTCCTGATGAGAAGGTCCTAGTTACCTGCGTGATTGCCTACAGTGTTTTAGGGTTGCGCAGGAGGTCTTTACTCTGTTCCAGTGATTACTGGATGTGTGTTGCATTTACAATTTTGGTGCTAATCATTCTATGTAAACGTCATAAGTGTATACCTACCAGTATTATTTTCTAACAAGTGCCTACCCCTGACAGTGGTCCATGTGGCCCTGTCCTGTACATAATTCCCCTTGTAAATTCTGCCCGTGCCCCTGGCACATTGTAAAGTTTGCGTGTGTTATCTAATGTGTTTTTATTACAATACAAAGGCTATTTTTTATATATAACCTTGTGTGGAGTTTTTCTTTGTGGTGGGCCCTGGGTGTTGTTGCTGGGGTGCGTGCGCAAATACTTAACTCATACCGCCTCCAAGTTTAGCCTAGACTGCTCGCGCCACGTTACCTAGAGGGTGAGCGGGGGTTACCTTGGTGTGTGACTCCCTTGCCCTGACCTTAGGAATGTTGATCCCTGACTGACCTTGACGCGAGTCTTGGCCAGCCAGGGTCCCGTTTCTAACATTGGCGGCAAGCGGTGAGGATAAGGATTTGTGTTTGCGCTGTACCACAGTGGCGACAGGCCACACTTCAAAGCTCTGCATTTTCTAGATAACCGCATTTTGGGGATTATTGTTTTTTAGGGAAGTTAGTTTTGCTTCTCCTGAAAGGTGTCATTTTGTATTTTGTCCAGTACCTTGTTCCCCGCCCTGCTCCCAGAGTTTGGTACCTGTGTCGCTAGTGGTCAGGTTGAGAAAATCATGGGTGGTAGAAACTGCCTTACCAGTCCGAGGGGAGGGTTGTGTGTGAATGAGTGTGTGTTACGCTGGACAGTGGAGTGCAAGTTCTCTGATAGGAATCTTGCTGAATTTTGTGATTGTATTCTCCTGTTTAGCTCAGACCCCCAGGTTCCCTGTGTCAAACTTTTCTTGAGGACGTCTGCCAAAATGGAGCCAGTTTTTGATCTCTGTAGTCTGTTTAGGTACAGTAGATTAGAGCTGGTCAGATTCTGCGAAAAGGGAGGCATAGAGGTGAGTGAGTTCGATACTCAGTCCCAGCTTAGGGACAGCCTGATCCAATGGCAAAAGGATCAGTGGGATCTTGAGCACAGAGAGAGAGATAGGGCCCGGGCCGCACGCCATGAGGGTGGTGAGTCTGTGGGGAGCCCTGAAGATTCTGATGAAGAATGTGAGTTGTATGAGGATGACAGTGGATGGATGTCAGCAGAGAGTGAGGACCCCATAGATGGGGAGTCCCTTGCTGGGTCCAGTGTCAGTATCAGCGCCCCATCCCTTTCCCTGTCCCCAGAGGAGTGGTTGGATAGGAAGGAAGAGAGGGAGTATCAGCTAGCGATGGAACAGCTCAGGTTGGAGCATGCCAAGCTAGAGGCTGAGAGGGCCTTGTTCAGGGAGAAGGTAGCCCAAGAGAGTAGGTTACCCCCTGAGTGCATTTGTAATTGTCTGGATTCCCCAGGGAGGGTGGAGTCCAGTGGTGGCAGCTTTTTAAATGTCAGTGTAGACAGTCCCACTCCCAGTTTCCCGAGTATAGTTCCTGTTTCCCCAGAGGAGGAGTATAGGTTGCAGTTCAGGAACCTTAGGAAACTGTCTCACCAGTCCTGGGAGGATTTTATGGAGGATTGTCAGTGTGCACTGGTTGAGTGGTTAGAGGTTCCCACGGGACCTTATTTTGACAGACTGTTTGATCTTATTTTCAACGAACAGTTGCTCAGTGTTGTGTGTCCAGAGTTGCGCCAGCACCTGTTGCGGTTAGAAGGTTTAAGTCCTTGGGACTTTTCAGAGGAAGCAGACCGATGGGACGGTGCAAGAGGTTCCTTAGCGCCGCTAGACAGTGATTCCAACAATAGTGGGTCAGGTTTTCTCCAACCCAGCGTGGTGGAGGAGGGTGAGAGTAGCCCAGCTAGGTCCCAGTATAGTGAGGAGGGTGTAGGGGCTTACTGCCTGTCTCAGTGGAGCGGGAGTGAGTGTGAGACCGAGAGTCCCCAGACGCCCGAAGCCCTGCCTCAGAGCCTGGATGGTTTCTTTAGGGAACACCAGGGTGGGGACCTATGCTTACCTGTTAGTCCACTTGAGGGAGATCTCCTAGTGTGTGGGGGACCTGGAGCATCTGTGAGCGAAGCTTCTATAGTTGTAGAGTCTGGCAGTACTGCTCCAGGAGGGAGAGTACAGAAGTCCAGTGAAAGGAGTCATTGGGGGATAGGATGTGAGTCCCCAGAAGTCCTGGAGTGCCAGGCAGTGATTCCACCAAAGGTTCTAGACCGGAGGTTGGAGGTCCAGGTTCAGGGTTTGCCTGACCTGAAGGGTGGGAGTACTGTAATCAGTGTCCCGACCAGTTCTTTCTCCAGAGGTACCGCCCCGGTTGGGAGGGAGCAGGACTCTGGAAGGGGGTTCAGAGGGTGGGAAAGCCCACCTCTGACCCCGGTACCACCTGAGGGGTTAAACCCTAGGTTGGGAGAGTGGTGTTTAGAGGGTACCCCTCGCATGAGGAGGAGGAACCCTAGGAGAAGAGGTAAGGGGAGGAGAGCCTTCCCTGAGACTCCTGGTCCACCTAAGGTTGTAGACCCTAGGCTGGAGAACCAGTGGCAGTCTAGCCCTGACTTGCAGACAGGAAGAGTGGAAAATGGCTGTTATGTGCCAGGGGTTACTACCCCCCACTTTGTGAGTAGGCAGGATCCAGTGGCACCTGGGTGGCCTAGGGCCTGGTCCTGGCCAAGGGCAGCTGGAGAGTACCAGTGGGGTAATCCAGTAAGTCCCTACCATAGTTTTAGAAAGAACCCCAGGGGTTCACAGTGGCGTAAAACAGGAGGGTGTCCCTGCAGTTGCGGGCCCGCGTCCGTGTTTTATCGCCCCAAGCAGGGAAGTCCATCACGGTGGTGATTGGTCTGCCCTGCGTTTTGGCTGGAAGGGGGTTGTGTTGGACTTGGCCCTTAAGGCAGGTTCAACCCTAATCTTTTTGCTTTAGATCTGTGATCTGCGTGGATGATTTTCTGGTCTGTGCGCACTTTTTCTCTGTGTCCCAGAGTAAAGTGCGTGCATGTAGTTAGGCTGGCCTGCTCTCCCATAGGGATGCATGGGGAATGTCTGTGTCCCTAGTAGTTCCCGATGTGTGGGGAGTGCATGCTCGAATTTGGTATGTGCGAGTTCGTGGGAATGAATGCTTCGCAATGGTGTATGTGGTATGTGTGTGTCATGAGTAGAAATGCCATTTCTAGGACTTGGCATATTACTGTAAAATATGTCTGCAGTGTGATTGGCTGGAGCTGGCTGGTGAGCCTGGCTCCAGGAAGGCTGGATGGGTCTGCCCGGTGGTGAGTGTGAGATTAGCATGCTTGATGGCTTGGGAGGAGTGCACCTGGTCCCTGATGGGCCTGGACTTTCCCCAGACAATGCTGACTCCACCCCCTGTAGTGCGACTGATGGCCCTAGCCCTGCCAGTGAATAGAGAGGGTGGTTGAGGTAAACAGAGTACTTCAAAACCAGCAGCGACTGGTTTTCCCCCACCCTGCACCCTGAGACAAAGGGATTTTCTGTATAAGAAGGGGCTGTGTCCCCATACAATTTGTCCTGTCTTTGATTTTCCTCCAGGATCTTGCCAGAGGGGGCTGCTGCTGCTGCTGGGGCCAAGAGGACCGCCACTTGGCTGTCTCCCTGCCTGGAGACCCAGTGTGCTGGCTCTGGCCCTGCCTTGCCCCTCTGCCGGCCTCCAGACCCTGCTGGAGCTTTGCTGTGCCTGGAGGCGCTCTGACTTTTGAATCACAGCGCAAGGCGTGCTTTATTTCCCTTGAAGCGCCGAGCTCGCTTCCCTTGGCGCTTGAGATAGTTGTGCCTTGCTCCCAGAGCGCTTGGGAGCGCTTTATCGACATTGCCGGTGCCCACCCGGCATTGGAGCCGATTTCGACGATTTTCGGCGTAGCGAGTGCCACCTCGCTTTGTCTTTATTTTTGAGGCCGGTGCCCACCCGGCATTGCCCCGTTGTGTGTATTTTATTCTGAAGGCCGGTGCCCACCCGGCATTGCCCCATCCAAGGATACTTTATTTTCTACGAGGGAGCCCGCCTGCCTGCCTAAAACGGGCCGCCGCGCTGCCCGCGACGACCCGGAAGTGCTGGGACCGGCAACCAATCGCTGCGCGGCCCGGGAGAGGCGAACCGGAAGTCCCGCCCCCGGAGCCAAGCAGCGAGGAGAAGGGCTGCCGGCCGTGTCCCCGAGGCACCTGGCGAGAGAGAGGAGCCTCCGCTGCAGAGACCCGGTGAGTGCCTGCCAGAAGGGAGGGGCGCCGGGACACATTGTCGGTGTCCGCCCCCTCTCCCCCCGGTAGCGCGATCTCGCGCCCATTGATGGGGTGAAGCCACGAGGGCTTCACAGCAGCATACCTTTGTTCCCTGAGCGGCCCCGGTTGACAGCGGGCCGCTCCAACGTGGGCAGCATTCATTTTGAGAGCCACGAGGCTCCGAGGGGCCATTCTGTTCTTTGAGCCCGAGAGGCTCCACCTGCCCGCATTGGTCCTTTTCGAGCCCCGAGAGGCTCCAGAGGCCACAGTTGTTGCCGAGCCACGAGACTCCATTGCCCCCATCGAGTTAGAGCCCTGAGAGAGGCTCTGGGGCATTTTGATTATTTTGAGAGCACTGAAGCTCTATTTGCGCATTTATTCAGCGAGCCCTGAGAGGCTCTAGGGGGACACAGGCAGCTAGTTGGTTGTAGCCCCGAGGCTCCCACGCTGTGTCTCCCCACCTTGCTCTTGAGCCCTCCTGGCTCCAACGTTGCCCAGTCCTGTTTAACAACTGTCCAGCACTTAGTGGACAGTTGCCACGTTTAGGCTTGTGGTTTGTGCTGCCTGCGCACCCCCCCTGACACTGAGACTCAGGGCATTCTGCCCCTTTCGAGGCCAGTTGGCCTGAGGGACCTTTTTGAGTGTTGTGCTATGTGCACCCCGCGCATTGTAATTTCTTGCTATGTGATTCTTGCGCAAAATGTTCTAATCTGCACCTCTGTGTTTATTATCTCATGTGCAATTGTTGACGTCCCACGTCATGTTTATCCCCTTTGCTGAGAGTGACCTGCATAGAGGATTGTTGATGTCCCATTTTATGTTTATCCACTTTGCTAAGAGTGACCTGCATAGAGGATTGTTGATGTCCCATTTTATGTTTATCCACTTTGCTAAAAGTGACCTGCATAGAGGATTGTTGATGTCCCATTTTATGTTTAGGTTTCCTTCCCTTTGCTAAGAGTGAACTGCTTAGGTGTTGGTATTCCTTCCTTAGGTCCTGATGAGAAGGTCCTAGTTACCTGCGTGATTGCCTACAGTGTTTTAGGGTTGCGCAGGAGGTCTTTACTCTGTTCCAGTGATTACTGGATGTGTGTTGCATTTACAATTTTGGTGCTAATCATTCTATGTTTACGTCATAAGTGTATACCTACCAGTATTATTTTCTAACAAGTGCCTACCCCTGACAGTGGTCCATGTGGCCCTGTCCTGTACATAATTCCCCTTGTAAATTCTGCCCGTGCCCCTGGCACATTGTAAAGTTTGCATGTGTTATCTAATGTGTTTTTATTACAATACAAAGGCTATTTGTTATATATAACCTTGTGTGGAGTTTTTCTTTGTGGTGGGCCCTGGGTGTTGTTGCTGGGGTGCGTGCGCAAATACTTAACTCATACCGCCTCCAAGTTTAGCCAAGACTGCTCGCGCCACGTTACCTAGAGGGTGAGCGGGGGTTACCTTGGTGTGTGACTCCCTTGCCCTGACCTTAGGAATGGTGATCCCTGACTGACCTTGACGCGAGTCTTGGCCAGCCAGGGTCCCGTTTCTAACACCGACCGATTTTGTTGTTAAATGCCGATAACAAAATATATTCTAAAATATTAGCCAATAGGTTGTCTGATTGTATTACCCCTTTAGTGTCACCGTATCAACACGGGTTTATTCCCAGAAGGGGGACGGTAGAACACGTCAATAAAGTTATTGCTTTATTTGATACTGCCTCGGTGAATAAGAATGATCTTGCGCTGATTCTGTTAGACGCAGAAAAAGAGTTTGACCGGGTGCAGTGGGGTTACCTTTGGGAATTAATGAGAAAAATGGGATTCGGACCTAAATTTATTAGAGCAATCCAATCTTTATATTTACACCCTGTGGCTAAGATTTCAGTAATGGGCCAACTCTCAGAAACTGTATTTATATAACGTGGTACACGACAAGGTTGTCCCTGTTCCCCTCTTTTATTTGCCCTTTATATAAATCCTTTAATTGAGTTATTGAGTCGGAACATCTTGATTCCCTCTTACAAAGCTCAGGATTATTATTTCTCAGTTTTTGCCTATGCTGACGATATTGCAGTGGCTACAACTAATCCTGTAACTGCAATAAAGGAAATAGAACGATTAGCACAGGTATTTGGTTCTATAACCGGTTATAAATTGAATGAGTCAAAAACCCAAATCCTTTGTTCTGATACGATTGATTGGCAAGATAGTAGGGTGGTTAAAGAAGTAACGTATTTGGGAATTTTAATTAGGACAAATATGACGGAATTGGTGCAAGCCAACTGGAATACTTTACTGGCAAAAATCACGACATCTTTGGATAGATGGGAGAGGTTGTATTTAACTTTTATTGGGCGAACAAATGTCATAAAAATGAATATATTGCCAAAGGTCTTGTATTTATTTAGATCTATACCTCTAGAGATTACTAAAGATAAAATACAGGCGCTGCAATCTAAATGTGGGAAATTCATATGGAGCCCTGGGAGACCTAGAAGGGCAATGAACTACATGACGCTGCCAGTATTAAGGAGAGGATTGGGGGTACCTGATTTTTTTCTATATTACATAACTTGCTTCTTACTGAAAATGAAAGTTTTGATAAAAAAAAAAAAAAAAAACAGGAGAACATGACAGTGCTGAAGCCAATATCTCAAATATTTTTAATATACAGCTTGGGCCATATGCAAAGTATATCTTAGTTAAAGAAATCGATGGGAGCTATTTCAAGTGAACAAGGTTTAAGGTAATCATGGGGGCTTTTAAGGTTTGGAAATGGTTTATAAAAAATATGGATTTACCAAGAGTGTCATATTATACTCCGCTCAATGCACATAGGGTCTTACCTGGAATTTTTTCTGATGTAATGACTAATAAGTGGCAGCAGAAAGGTATTAAGATCTTAGGACATATTGTTGATGAGAATGGGATTTGTAACTCTTTTGCAGAGGTCAAGGATAAATACTCACTGCCCAGATGGTATTTTTTTAAATACCTACAAATGCGTGATTATGTAAATCAAAGGGGTACGAATTTAGTTAGACATGAATCATTGAAGGAATTAACAGATCAGATAAAATTGGAGTGATTTATCAATCCTTGATCTCTGCTAAGAAAGATGATACTGAGAAAGTGCAGTTGAAATGGAGAGAATCTTTAGGAGATTTAGAGATTGATGTAGAGGATCTTTTAATTTTGTCAAAGGAGGCGCTCATGTCCGCAAACTTGAAAGCTCAGTTTTTTAAATCGTTATATGATTTATATTACACACCTAAGCGCATGGCAAAATGGGGAGCTGGAAAGGAAGGCAAATGCTTTCGATGTGGGGATGAGGATGCTGGGGCGATACATATTTTCTATAGTTGTGTTAGGCTGAAGGGATTTATTGAGCATGTGGAGAAATTTATTTAGATGGTGATTAAACAACGGTTGTTATCTCTCCAGCAATGATGCTGTTAGGTAAAATTCAAAAAGACAATAATATGGAAACACTGTTTCAATATCGACACTTTATATTTTTTGCAATGACTGCAATGACGTATGTATAGCCACAGAATGGCTACAGGAAAAACCACCGGATTTTCATCAATGGCGTGCTAAAATGCTGAGCTTCTATAATTTGGAGTGGAGTTTATTTTCAATTAAAGGATCAAGGAAAAAGAGATTGGGTATTAAAATTTGGAGCGCTTTTCGAGACTATTATGAATCATAAGTTTTCTCTTGGAAGCTAAAAGAATTTTTTGGACACTTTTATTTGTGATGTATATTAATTTGTGACTCTGTTTGCAGTTTGGCTGTGCTAAGAACAATAAAAATAAAAACAATAAAAAAATAAAAAAGAATTAACTTTCTGGTGTTCCTAACAGTAAAATTATCCCAGGGTCCTTCCATTGTGCTTCGACAGCTCATTTCAGTCATTAATTTATGAATCGCTTTTGTTTAATGTTGCATATTTTGTTCGAAACATTTCTGTGTGACATAGATATAGAACAACAGGATGCTTTCTTACAAAATGGGACAGTGCTAACATATAATGCTGCTGACATGAATTACTCTGATGTCACAAAAAAATGATACATGGGATCATACCATGCTGAAGCCATGCTTTGAGTTAATTTTCTAAACAAGAATTGTCTATAAGAATTCCTTGATTTTTTTGGGGGGGAGAGGGGTGTGAGAAAAAATATTTTTCAGAAGACTTTCCCTTACTACTAGAAATGCAGCCGATTTTCTTTTCTTATAATTCTGACAGAGATACTTTAGGGATTTTTCAAGATTTTCCTTTTGTCTATTCCTATTGGCCTATTGGAATGCTGTCAGGCCTTTTTCTTGATTTTGCTGCTCGTTTTGAGACCTAGAATTAACTCTGACTTCGACTACTCTGTATAACTCCGCATTTGAGCAGCATCAATTATTCTGTTCCAATTTATTTTATCATTTCTTTAATAAAACCCTTTAACTTTTCCCCAGATCTAAAACTCAATTATTAAGTGGTCTTAATTGCTTATGATACTCTGCTAAACTGATGTTTGATAAGGTGCTCTTGTACGCAAGATAAACACGATTTGGAACTTCCTAATGTAAATTGTGTTATGATTATTGAGGTACAGTTCTACATTTTGTGGTAAGGGATTCCACTTCGACACCTGGCACTACATTTAATGACCCCAAACCTTTACTGCCCCCAATCAACACTTAATTTGGATGTATGCAGCCATTGCAATTGTAGGTCAAACCTACCTTTTGTCACCATTGGGTGTTGTTTTGTTCACTGTACATTCCTTATGAAAACTTTTTTATCAGTTAACTCGTTATAACTTAGCATTCAGAATACAAGCCGAATTTTGGAGCAGAAAAGAGTACATTTTAGAGGGAATAAAGTGGTGAAATGTAATGTCACCATTAACTTGCATCGACCTGGAAGACATTTTTAGCAGAAGGGTAAAACAGACCAATTTTGGCTTAGAAAATCAGTAGTCCCACATGATATAGTTATTGCTGTGCAAGGTTGTGTATCACCTGATAGCATGTACTGGGCCCCAAGTCTTTTTCTTCACTTTGTCTCTCCTTCAATGAGATGCGGTTAATTACCATTTTGTCACATTACAATCACTTGCAGGGGTAGGCCCTGTTTCCCGTCTGGAACTTTCTCTCCTCCAGTGATGGGCCTTTGAATATTATATCATGAGTGAAAAAGCGAATAAGGAATCATAAACTTAAATTGCGTTAATAGTTTAAGTTCAGTCAACGATGAGAGTTTAGATATGTTTTAAAGAGATTAGTAAAGTTCTTTTGGTCAGTTATATTTCGATTAGTCGATAAATCAAATTAAGTATACAGAAATCTCATAAAAAGAATGGTTAGATTCAAACATCAAGTATTACATTTAAGCGCGTTTCATGAAGGACTAAGGGCCCGATGTAGGTAGGCCGTTACCGATCGGTAACGGCCGAAAATACCGATTTTCGGCCCTTACCGATCGGTATGCAGCCATCGAGATGTAGGGCAATGAAAATCGTCCAAATCGGTATATATACCGATTCAGAATGGCTACCGAATCGGAAATAATCCGATTCGGAAATACCCCGAATCGGTAAGAGAACGAATCGGTAACATACCGATTCGATAAAAATACCGAATCGGTACATGTACCGAATCGGTAGTGACACCGAATCAGAAAAAATACCGACTCGGTCCATGTATCGAATCGGTAGAGACAGCGATTCGGAAAAATTCCGATTCGGATAACCTACCGATTCGGTAGAGTTACCGAATCTGTAAATCACCGAATCGGACAGAGATAGAGATGTAGGGAAGCATAGAAATACCGATTTTGGCTCAAAATCGGTATTTCAAAATCGGTATTTCCCATGGATTACAATCAGGTGGTAACCAACTTCAACCTATAAAAATAGACCCAAAATGCATTGCAACTTGCAGGATGGCTGCTTTTTATGTCATTGCAAGGCGGCTACGGCTACAGCAGGAAGGAGAGAGGGAATGGCAAAGAGAGGAACAGGTCTACAGACAGAGGATCACCCTGTTCATGCTCACAGAGGCAGAGATCCTACTGAGGTACAGGCTGGACTCAGACACCATTCTGGAGCTCATCAGGGACCTCAAACCACTGTTGGACCACCCCACCCCAAGGGCACACGCCATTCCAGCGCACGTGCAGGTGCTATGCAGCCTACACCTGCTTGCGTCTGGCAGCTATCAAAGGGGAGTAGCTGCAGTAGGAGGGGTGACCCAGAGCAGCCTGTCAAGGTTTTTCCACAAATTCCTTGACGCCATGATACAGAGGATGGACCAATACATCTCTTTCCCTGCAACCCACGCGGAACTGGTACAAACAAAAGCAGACTTTTACCAGATGGCACAATTTCCCCAAATCATCGGCTGTATAGATGGCACGCACATTCCGATTTGCCCCCCTGCTGACACAGAATACATATACCGCAATAGGAAGTCTACGCACACCATCAATGTTCAGGTGATCTGCAATGCGAAGTGTACCATCACAGACCTGGTCGCAAAATTCCCAGGGAGTGCCCACGACTCCTACATTTTTCAACAGAGCGGCATCTATGCACGGCTGACGGCTGGCGAATTTGGTGAAGGATACCTCCTAGGTGAGACACATCATCAGACCCCCATAACACAAAGTAGCTAAGTGAAATACATGTATGCATGTGAGTAATGTTACCCCTTTTCCTTCTAGGCGACAGTGCATATGCCCTCCGCTCATTCATACTCACCCCCTACCTCAACCCCTCTACACCCAGCCAAAGGAGGTATAACCGGGCCCACAAAAGCACAAGGAATGTAGTTGAACGGACCTTTGGCATCTGGAAAAGCAGATTCAGATGCTTGCACAAGAGTGGAGGTGCAAGGCAGTATACCCCCATCACCTGCTGCAAGAGCATAGCTGTCTGTGCAATGTTGCACAACCTTGCGGTTAAGAAGAGCACTGAGGTGGAGTTGTCGGACTACGAGGACCATGACGACGACGTTGCTGTGCCACAAACACAACCTGCTGGGGTGTCTACGCCAAGTGATGGCAGATACAGACGTGAGGAGATTACAGAAAACTATTTCTGAGGGAGTACAGATGCACAGACAGGTCAATGGATGTTAGCAAAAGAAATATTTAATAATGTTGCAACAACGTTACTGCACTGATGTGCAACAAAAGAAAATGTAAACAAAAAGTGGTTAAATGTCAATTGTCCGGGTTGCCTCACCCGCCCTGGCAGTCTTCTTTTTTGCTGCGCTTAGCAGCCCCACTGGGATGTGCCTCTCCCCCTTCTGCATGTCCAGCAGCCTCAGCAGAGCGCCTGCTGCTCCGGCGCGGCTCAGACACTGCGCTGGCCGGGCTGCTGCGGCTGCTGCTGTCCCCAGCCTCGCCCAGGTCCAGGGCTGGATTGACAACAGTGTTCGAAATGATAAGTGCCTCCATGGCGGTGGTAATGCGGGCCATGCCCCTAGTGACCTCTGCCATGTTCTGGGTCAGGCTGGCCTCCATGTTTGCCCCACGTTGGCATAGCTGGGCGGTAGCAGCAGCAAGGCGGTTGATAGCCCTATTCTGCACGCAGGCATCCCTGCGGCGAGAGAGCTCGTGCTCATCCAGTTTTGTACAGAGCTGCGTGATGGCAGTGGTCATTCGCCCAAGACCTGTAGCAATGTCCTTATTGCTTTCTACAAATGTCTTGAACCCCTGTGCCATCTCTCCCATCTGCAGGTTATGCACCCGCAACTGGCGCTGGCAGGCCAAGATGGATTTAGCCTGCATCCTCTGGATCTTTACCATACTGCCCTCCAGCCCTTGAAACACGCTGCCCTCCCGTGCTGGAAGTGCACTGCTGGATGTTCTTTGCCTTCGGGGATTGCTGCTGCCCTGCTGTGTGGGCTGGGGTGCCACAGGTGTAACTGGGTTGCTAGCTGGGGCCTGACCCGCTGCTCCCTCGATGGGGTTTAATGGAGCTACAATAATACTCCTGGCAGGAGATGTGGCAGGTGCAGGGTGGCTCTGTGGTGGTGAGTTCTCTGGGGAAAACTGCAATGGGGGTGTGCCAGATAGTCGGAGGGAGTGTGGAAATGTGAGGGAATGTCCAAGGTCTTCCTCATTTCCCAGGGCACTGCTGTTCTCATCCTCCTCCTCCTCCTGTGCTGGTTGACTGGTGCTTGGCCCTGCCACCGCACTGGCAGAGGGTGCTGGTGCTGGTGCTTGAGTGGCTCCTGCTCCTCCGCCTGATGGTGCCCCTAGGTATAAAGAAGCATTTGTGAAGTGAGTGCTGATGTATTACAGTCACTACAATTAAAGCATTGCACATATCATTTCTAATACTTTGATTCAGTTTCACAGTTCTTTTAATTATGCTTCTGCACTGGCATTTTTGCCTACTTATGCTGACTACATTTACCATGATGCATTTCTCATGTCTGTTGGTAGCAGTACTAGGCTGGGGTTTGGCTGTGCATTGGGTCTAAAGGGGAGGTGTCTGGTAGGGTGTATCAAGATGCGCATGTCTCTTACCTTTAGCTGTAGCTCTGGCTGAGCTATCCAGGTTCCCAACTCCCACCACACTCTCCCTCTCAATGGTAGTCGCCACAAGTTCCTCCAGGTCAGTGAGGGGTGGCGCCGGGTTACTGCCTCCACCAGTAAGTCCTGCCTGCCTCTGCAGCTCTGCCAGTTTCCTCTTTGTGAGGCTGCGGATATCGTAGAACCTCTTCTTGAGGTCGTCCAGGCTCCTGGGGGTGACACCAACAGCGTTTACTTTCTCCCCTATTTCGCTCCACAGCCTCCTCTTAGTGCTCTCAGGTACAGTGAGGGACAGCCTCCCAAACAGCTGCCTGTGTACCCTCACCACCTCCTCCACCAACACTTGCAGCTCCATGGTGCTGAATTTTGCTTTCCTCTTGTGCACAGCCTTCTGGCTCTCAGTGCTGCTAGCCATGTTTCACAGTGCTCTGGATACTGCTTCCACTGCTGCTCACTGTGAATGCTCAGCTCAGGCTGCCTCTCCAGAAAGTTCTAATGAGTTGCACCTGCCTGGGTAGCCACTCCCTGCTAGGGTGGGGGAGGGTGGTTCCACCTCATTGGCTGTTGTCTTTGGTTTCAGTTTGACTTGTTTGCCGAATCAGCATTTACCGATTCGGTATTTACCGAATTGGATTTTACCAATTCGGATTTTACCGAATCGGTAAATACCGATACGG
Source organism: Lissotriton vulgaris (assembly GCF_964263255.1). Lineage (NCBI taxonomy): Eukaryota > Metazoa > Chordata > Amphibia > Caudata > Salamandridae > Lissotriton > Lissotriton vulgaris. The sequence continues at coordinate 619,370,776 of NC_141694.1, read as the reverse complement.
TATTTACAATGCGTTCCTATGGGCCTTTTGGCCATGGGGGTGTATTGCGATTACCGATTCGGTATTTGCCGATTCGGTTATAGCCGATTCGGTAAATTCCGATTCGGTGAATGCCGATTCGGTATGTATCGCATCACAATACCGATTACTACCAATCGGTATTTTTCCGATTTTTTTTATCTACATCTCATTTTCCGATTTCAAAATACCGATTCGGTACGATTCGGTATTTTAAAATCGGAAAATGCGTTTTACCTACATCGGGCCCCAAATCACTGTACGAGATATTGTGATCAGAGTTTAGATTTGTAGAGCCCATGAAGAGTTCAGATTCAAAGCAAAAGAGTGAGTTCAGAGGAGCATAAAGCTCAAAGCCAAACTAAAGCAGCAGAACTCGCCATAAAGAGTAGTTTATGAAACTCAGCTGAGTCTCACTGAATCCAAAATAAATCAGCATACGGTTGCAGTAGAAATCTGTCAAAATTAAATGGCAATAACAGGGCAAGGGGGAAACATCAGCTTCAACAGTCAAGAGTACTGCAAGGGGAAGAAGAGAAAAAGGCATTGCCTCTACCTAAGAACACACACTAATATAAAAGACATGAATACATAATGCAGACGTATCGGGTTCCTTCACCTGCGGACCAATCAGATCGCATCTCTTGTCACTGAGCAGGTTCAGCTCCTCCATTCCCATAAAAAATACATGCGGCTGGTAAAGTTAGCTCAAAGTTAGCCACAAACATTCTTGCGTTGTTGGATTCTGGAAACATAAGACTTAGGGGCATATTAGGAAGAAGTTGCGATATTTATCGCAAAACGAGCCTAGCACGTTTATTTTTATCGCTGCCTATCGCTAGATATTTTAGCAGAGAATACATGCTATTAGCAACGTTTATCTCCACTGTGATAAAAATCCAGCGATAGCGGCGAAATGCCTGAATACTGCCGGAAATCCAGACATATTCACGCATTAACGCCCTGGTGGACTTAGCCTGAAAATCCACCTCACATTGAGGAATACAGGTAAGTCAGGTTTTCAGCAGCAGGTGTTAAATACTAGCGATAATCGCGCTTAGCGCAACTTTTTTATCGCTTCGCCTGCATTGGTAATAGGGGAAAGTAGTGTTAGCAACTGTTTTCAGTTGCTTCTAGTTAGGAACGCCCACATTTCATGTCATTAGCGATAATCATCGCTGGCATGCAAGGCGATAGGAAAACCAGTCGCTATCGCCAGAAAGCTGTCGCTAATGCCTGTTAGCGACAGCTTGCTGATAGGGCAACAAAAAAATCGCAGCTTTGGCGGCAAAAAGTGCAGCTAAAGCGGCGACAAAGCCCTTGCTAATATGCCCCTTAGTTCCAATAGGCATTTGAGCACAAGTCGGCCTTCTGCATCACATTTTGTTTCACTGCTAGAACAATGATACTAAGAGACAAACTCAATTTTAAGTAATGCATTCCATCTAATGCGAACAAGAATTATTGTTTATAATACGTAACTATCTTTTTCAAGCATTTTTGCGAGAATATGTGAAAAAAACGAAGCTTTTGACATTTAAGAATAAAATATTGTTTTTAAAGTAATACCTTTATTAAACCAGAACATTCTGTAGTTATCACAAATATTTCTAAGCTTGTCATTTTAAGGTCAAGCTTCTAATACACGTTGTGCACATTTCACCAATATTAGGTTTGATTTTAGTGAAAAAAACTTGCCTCTTAGCTTTCGTACGGCATTAACAGATAACTATGACTGCCTCTTGCAAATCAGCATATTTCAAAAGAGTCATTAGAGCATTGAATTTTATACTTATCACTGCATATTCAGCTACTAAGTTAACTGATTTTCATGTTAATTAGTGGACTCTATCTCTCCCAAGGTTGTCAAATGTGCCCACTCCTAGTAATTCAGGGCCCTGGGTATTGCATGCATTACTCATTAAGTCCTCCACAACTCCATTCCCTCCTACCTGGTCGGAAAGCTGAGTGACTGAGGAGTTCAAGAAAGAACAAGAAATACTCCTGGCTAACAAACATCATAAAATCAATCTATTAGCACCAAGAAAGTATGGAACAAACAGCTCATACCAGGGGAGAGGAATTCAGGTAACGGCCGGAGCTGCCAACAATAGAACTAGGGGACTAGGCTCGAGTCTCAGTGTTGGCTCAACATTCTGTGATTCTGGGAAAATCACTTAACTTCCTTGTCTCTTTAAAAAAAATGAATTTGACCTTGTGTAATGCAACTAGTGCTCATGTAAAGTGATCCAATATCTTGGGGTCGAGTTCACGCTATACAAAAATGCAAAAAAAGCTCTTTCCCTCCTGCTCAAACCTCCGACTTTCAGGCAAGAACACTGCATGAGACAGGCATTAACTTGTAGAGCAACACGTCTTTGGTACTCCCTCCAACCTGCCCATCGCACATCCTCTTGCCTACTTACATTCAAAATCGACCCAAAATCCTCCTTTTTGAGAGACCCTTTGGTTAAAGTGGGGATCACTGCTTGCATCTACCGAGTTTACTTGACCTGTCTCTCTGGTTACAGAATATTTGTTCTCTCTACTCCCATAATTAGTGATGGAGCAGGGGTTCAAGAAAAGAAACCTGCTTGTATTAACTCCCCCATAATACGTACTAACAATAAGTAGTAAATGAAAACTAATGTGCACCTTACACCAACAAGAGGGAAATAGCTTTGCGCATGTATGCACAAATGTGTACTAATATATGTAGTAATTAAAAAACGTATTTGTAGTATGATTTGAAGGAAATGAGAAATAATACATGACTAGGCTGCATGTGCATTACGTAGTTTGCATGTCACATCTTGATTCCCAACTATGAATAATGCTGCTTTCTGCTTAAAGCTTATGTTAGGGAACTCTAATTCAGGAATAGTCCAAGGAGGGGGTACACTGTGAAAACTCTATTGTCATATAATTAATAAATGTTTGTTTTCATTTGCTATACTGTGCTGGATGAAAAATCCATCTTGTCTTAAATTGTCCATAGAGGAGGGGTAAATTGAAGAGTGGATATGAACTGTCAGCTTCGAGGCAAACGCGCTGTGCACAGTAGAAATGATGTACGAGAGGAAGGTGAAAGTGACGATTGTCTGTCAAATGGTGAAATCAACCGTGGGACCAGCGTCTTATTCCATGGATGTTGACAATTTTATGAGTCTTCAAATGTATCTTATGAAAGAAAACATGAGCACGTGTTAAAGACCTAACTGTGAGAAAGGATACCGGACAATAAAGTGACTAAATTGTACATGAAGTCACCATGATGTTACGGAGCCACTCCCAAAGCTCACCAATCATTTGCTTAGATTTTAGTAATGTTTCAAATTATGTGGGATGGGCATGTAGATTTTAGGGTATAACTGGGGTGCCTTTAGGGGTGTGGTTTAGACTTGCCGGGCAGAAGAGAAGACGGGTGAATGCGTCACTGAGCATCAGTTTGCAAAGAGGCCTAGCTGTAATCTATCTCTGCCCTACTTGAGACCTGAAATATTTGTTCCCTGATTCTATTTAGGGGAACCCCCATCATCTTCTAGGCCGAGGAGGTGATTTTCTCACAGACCGTTAGGTTTATATTTCTGGCTCATACATGCAAATTTATTTGCAAATGTATTTTAATCTTTGAAACTTTTGTCTCTTCACCTATCCACTCTGTTATAGATATCATGAACATATTATTTTAGATGAAACTATTGTCTCTTCATCTATCCCCTCAGTTAGATGTATTTTGATTCGCATGTATTTTTGCTAAAACTATACTGGCAGATGCATCAACGGAAATACCTCCCGGTAAAACAGCGAATCGGTAAAACAGGCCGATACCGAACGCAAAACCAGAAAATGCTATGCATCAAACAATGAATCGTTAAAAAATAAAGAATTGCAAATAACCCCCCGCTGTAAAATACCGAATCGCAAAACAGACAATCGGAATTACCGAACCCCAAAGCGGCCCTCGGTAATACCGATTCGGTAATAAAGAATCGCAATGGTATGCATGAAAAGTCGCTAATACCGAAAACCCCAAAAATCGCTATTTAGCATGAGCAAATTAAGGGAATCACAATCAGGAGGTAGAGTAAACGGAAGGACAGAACAAAAAATTACAACCCCCAACTGCAGGCGCTCACAATCAGTAACCCTTCAAAAAAGCCCTGGGAAACCCCACATGTCTACCAAAATGGCTGCCCTGTACGTGCTTGCCAGGAGGAGGAGGATTAACGCCCAGGCCCAGCGCAGGAGGATGATCCAGGACAGGATCTTCAGGGTGCGCATCACTTTGCTGGGGCAGACCGAGGAACAGGTCTACGACAAGTATAGACTGAACCGTGCCATGATAATGCGCCTTATAGCAGACCTGGAACAATTACTGCAGCACGAGACCCGTAGGACCAACGCCATACCAGCCCATGTGCAGGTCCTATGCTGCCTGCACCTGCTTGCGTCTGGAAGCTTCCAGGGGGTAATAGCTGAGACTGGAGGCGTGTCGCAAATCGCTTTATCACGCTTCTTCCGAGAGGCCATGCTGACACTAATTAATCGCCACATCACCTTCCCCACAACCCCCCAGCAGCTGACCCGCACCAAACGGGAATTCTACCAGGTGGCACAATTCCCCCATGTCATAGGGTGTGTTGACTGCACGCATGTCCCCATCTGTCCTCCATCAGCCACCGAATACATTTTCCGCAACCGGAAGTCATATCACTCTATAAATGTGCAGGTGGTGTGCAATGCCAAGTACATCATTACGGACCTTGTAGCCCAATTCCCCGGGAGCACACACAACGCTTACATATTCCGTCACTGTGGCCTCCACAGGCGCCTGATCAACGGTGAATTTGGAGAGGGACACCTACTAGGTACATATTGATGCATCATCGTACTCTCCACCCACTCCATCCCCACATGTATAATTTCAATCATGCTGATGACCATTCTCTCCCCATCCTGCAGGTGACAGCGCATACGCATTGCGGGAATATCTACTCACTCCCTACCTGAACCCAGCGACACCACAAGAGCAGCTCTACAACAGAGCACACATCAGCACAAGGAATGTGGTTGAGCGTACATTCGGCATCCTTAAGAGCCGCTTCCGTATACTGCACAAGACTGGAGGTGCCTTGCAGTACGACCCAGTGACCTGCTGCCAGATCATTGCTGTGTGTGCCATCCTGCACAACATCGCCACACACAGGGGGATACCCATAGAGGTGGACGGAGAGGATGAATTACGTGCACAGCAACCACCCCCCCAACACCGACAGGCGCATGTGCCCAACACAGCTGAAGGGCAACGGAGGCGGACATACATCACACGGAATCATTTCTGAGACAGGTAAGAGAGAGACTTGACAACAGGTCTCGATTTGCAAGGGTTTAATGGGCATGGACACCTGAGTGGTGCAGAGAAACAAAACAAAAACATGCTGCTGCTGCAGTTAAAGTCAAGCTTTAATTGTCCGTCCTCAGAACGGGTGATGCGTGCGGCACTTAAGTCTGGCCATGGTTACGTCACCAAGGACAGTGTAACTTTGTCACATGTTCACTTCCGTTTGCCGCTTCCCCCCAGTCTCTTGTCCTGTGACTCCTCGGCTTCTACTAGATGGGAGTCTGTGGCAGTTGCATTGCGGCCACTGCGCCTCCTCCCGCTGGTGTCCGATAGGGAGACGCTGCTGACACTGGAGGCTGCCTCACTCCCCTCTTCCGCCCCCAGTACGCTGACACTGGCTGACCCAGGCTGCAGTTGCTCCACTGCGGTGGTCACCCTATCAAGGGCCTTTGCCACATCCCCACAGTAATGACCTAGGTCCACTTGCAGGGACACGGACCTGCGGGACAGCACAGCCGTGCCGTTGCAGAGCTTATTGATGGCCTTGTTGGTTGAAGTCACTGCCAGCATGATCTGCCTGTGACGCCGCCGCTCACTCTGTTGGCCTGCCACTACGGCACGTGTGAGTTCTTGCAGGCACAGCTTAATTTCATTGTTGCCGGCAGCTACGGCAGTGGTGTGCTCACGCATAGCGTCTGTCATGTTGCTAAGTTTGTTGCATAGCTTGGTCATGGAGAGTTTCATGGCACCCATGTGTCTCCCCTGCAGGCGCTGGACACGCAGCATCCGGGTCTCCACAACTCCGTACCCTCCGCACAGATCGACTGGTCTTGCAGCACCACGAGCCGGGGTCACAGCCCTCTGCCTGATGCGCTGTCGTGATGATGTTTGGCTGGTTGGAGTGACGACAGCCTGGCGTGGAACATTTGGGGGTGCTGAACTGTGATCCGATTCCATCAGGGGCAGGGAGGGAACATCAGCTCTGCGGCTCTGCGGAGTGGCCTGCACTGGTGGTGGTGGGGGTGGTGTCTTGGACCGCGAGGTTGGTGATGGTGGTGGTGGTGGTGTCTTGGACCGCGAGGTTGGTGGTGGTGGTGGTGGTGGTGTCTTGGACCGCAGGGATGGTGGAGGTGTCGACCGCCGTGGTGGTGAAGGGGAGGACATGGCTTCAGCTCCATGTGAGCACTCGGCTTCTGACAACACTGGCGTCTCAGAGATGACGAGGCGGGCACTGTCGTCTGAATCGTAGGGGGATGCATCTGTGTGTGAAACAGTGCATAGTTATAATCATGGTATAGTATGTGGAAATAGCATGGCATCTCACAATAAATAACATTTTCAGTCTGACAATTGGCCCTTTGCTGCTGTATTCATCTCTGTGCTCTGGCATGCACCCATTCATGTATGGACTACAACTCCCATGGTGCAACACATTGGTGAGGGTATGTGTTTAGGGCAACACTACATGGGCACTGGGTCTGGCATGGGGGATTGGGCAGGGACTTAGTACACGCTGCATTGTTACGCTGCCATGCTTCTTACCTTGCCCTCCTTCCGCAGCACCAGAGGTGTCGAGACGTGTGACCCCCACAACAGCTTCCGGTTCTATGGTGGACTCCACTAGATCCTCCAGGGCAGTGTTTGGCGTCACGTTGGCTGTGCCCCCTCCTGTGCCACCAGCATCCTTGACCCTCTGCGCAATCTTCTCCTTGGCCCTCTTCCTTAGGTCATACCACCGTTTTTTTAGGTCGTGGATGCTGCGGTGGGTGACTCCGCAGGCATTTACCTTGTCCTTGATACGCAGCCACATCTTGCGTTTTTCTGCCTCTGGCACCTTCAGGGACAATTTGCCAAACAGTCTGTCATTATTGCTGGTCACACACTCAATGAGGATTTCCAGCTCCTTATCAGAAAACTTCCTTTTGCGCTTTCGGTGTGTGTCCTTTCCCTGCTGGGGGGCCTCCTTCTCCATCTTGTCCTGCTTGCCTTGTCCTGCTTGCTACAGGTTCAGTCTTGGTCCTCAGCTCCTGTGCTCTGCCTCCTCCTCAGTGCAACTCCGAACACAGAATGCAGCGTGGCTGTCCTACTTCCTGGTTGTGATGTTATCGGCCCGCTTCCGAAGCGTCGCGTAGTTTGCCCGCTTTCGCTATTACCGAAATCGCAAATACCGGATTCACTAATACCGATTCGGTATTAGCTAACTCGGTATTTGCTACTCGTGCGGGTGTACTTTCGCTATTTAATAGCGATTTTTACCGATTCGGTACTTTTCGCTATTACCGAGGTGTATTACCGAATGTTGATGCATATGCCCGTTAGTCTTTTATTCTATCGAGTCCTTCATGCATAATGTCATTTGTTTAAGAGATGAGCTTGTATTCATTTGAAATTTGCTGAAGTTTTCTCTCCCTTTGTGAGTTTTATTATTTGCATTTGTGTCTGTATGCAATGAGCATCTGCATTATTGTTAAGATATAGCTTCATAAACTTTACCGAGAGCCTATGGTTATTTAGAAAACTGAAGGGTTGAATTAGATAATATAATCATTATCATCAACTATTCAAATAATTGGTCCATCAACCAAGTAGAAGGAAAGCTGATTAATTAAATTAATAGGCATTCTAATGATGATATATATGGTTCACAGAAAGGAAAGTATTGGACATAAATAAATTGACCCCAGCACATCAGGGATTCTGGGTGAATGTGTATGGGCCATTGAAATTATATGAATTGAGTATTGATCCCTGATCAGGTATTGACCTCGCGCTGGATCAGTTTCTTGGTAGCAGAGGATGGTTTAATTATTAATTAGTTTGGTAATGATTATTGAATATATGTTCTTAGCATGTAAAGTTAGTGTCCTGTTTTTTGTTGTTTGGAAGTTCAGGTACTGAGATACCTGAGGGATCCCAGGAATGGAATTTAGCCTGAAGTAGGCAGAAGAAGAGTGTGGTAACAAAGCCTCACTGCAGAAGTGAACATCTATCCGTGGAAAGGAGCAATACATTGTCGTCTAGTGGTCCCAATAAATTATTGTTTTCACTAATAATCAAGTCCGCAGGCAAGCTTCCTTGTTCAAATAGTTCTGAATTTTATTTGCAACCATATAAATGTTTCCAACAAATTTAATCCAAGAACATAAGTATCATCAATCAAATCAGCCTACGCATTTTGTCCACACTTGGACGACATCAGGGCTGAAAAAGAGGGAATAATTATACATATCAGTTTTGACACCCTTAAGTACTCTATTCATTATTCAATTCCATTGCAGACAACAACACAACGTATACGTGTCTTAAATTAGACAATAACTTGTCTTATTTGAATATGACCGGGACCAATCAGAATTCCATATTTAAAAACACCTAATAATCATACCAAGTAAACAGTTCCCACTCTGGTCCTCAACTGTTTTCAACCAATCCGACCAGACTCAGGTATTCCCCGCCCCAGGAAATGAACTTCATATTGACATATACTACGAATACCCTTCTGTAGAAATCAATGGAGTCTCGTAGACAGCTCTTGTAGTTGGTAGTTTATTCTTCAAGTTACATCTAAGTAAGTTCCAATGTAAGCCTTAATATAAGCCCCATCATGGGGCAGTCTCTTGGCTGCTCAGCCCATCTTCTCCAACAGCTCCCCCTTCAAGTACAAACATCCATAACATTCCAAATGACATCATATAGCTAGAGCATCAGGCAGAGAACCAGGGCCAGGGAGATGCATTTCATAAGAAGCAGATTACTACACATTCCTCTCTTCCTGCTGTGTGCCAGGAAGTAAACCATATGGGCCAATCTGATCCTGGCCTGGCCTGACCAGCCTATTGCTGGGCCTAGCCTGCCAGTTAAGTAATGTAATTGAAAAATGTATAGAGTACGTAAGGGTGTCAAAACTGATATGTATATTTTTTCCCTTTTTTTCAGCCCTGATGACGTCCAAGTGTGGACGAAACGCGTAGGATGATTTAATTGATGATACTTAAGTTCATGGATCAAATTTGTTGTAAAAATGTATAAGGGTGCAAATAAACACAGAACTTTTTGAACAAGGAAGCTTGCCTGTGGACTTGATTATTAGTGAAAACAATAATTTATTGAGTACACTAGACAACAACATAAAGCTCCTTTCCACGAGAAGATGTTTACGTGAGGACGGTGGCCTAGCAGCGGTGGACCATGGGAAGTTGAGCGTTAATTAATTCCGATTAATTTGGAATACTCACCAGTGCACACACGTGCAAAGCCCCCACCGCCTTCTTTAGAGGGTACACTGCAGAAGTACTTTGTCTATTGTAATAATACCTAAAAGTTACAGAGGGCTGTAGGTGTTGTATTACGGAAATTTCATATATAAGTGGAGTGACCTAAATAGTGAAGGGTCACTGCGGAAACTCTAGTCTTATCCCAAGGAGAGTAACAAGACCCCTTTTCACACCAAAAATTCCTCTTGTGAAACCTTGGCCTTATCCCTAGAAGAGTAATGAGTCCACCCAGAGCTTGTTTGAAGAGCACAATAACGCTGGTCGTTATTAGGACTCATAGTGAGAAAATCTCTTGAAAAAGTGAAGACTATCTCTTTATTTAGTGGAACAGACTAGGTAGCATTATTTTTGTATTCTTACTAATAGAAATGTTTGATTAAGAAAACTTAGAAAATATTGCCGTAAACTTTGTGAAGGGAGGGTCAGTAGAAGGAGTGATTCTGATGTCTGATGTCAGAAAAGGCTGCACTGGCATTGGCCAGACAGAGGGCGTGTGTTTAGCTGTGATTGGTTGGTTAGTGAGAGTTGCGCTGGTATAGGACGAGACTTTGCTTACGTAGGAGGGCCCTGATTGGTTGATTGGTGTGTCGCGCTGGTATAGGGCGGGAGCTGACAAACAGAATATGTGGAATTATGGGAGGATTTTCTTTGTTTATTTTGGTGAGGTACATTAGCATAAAAGATCAGAAAAATGAAGCTTCTAAAGAAGATTTTTTTTTAAAAGGACAAACCGATTGTGACTAGAGACGGAATTCCTATTTCTCCCCCAAAACTCCTGCTTCTTATATGATGTTGGAGCGAGGATTACATACCTGTAGTGGTTAGAGAATTGGGTTGAGTATACAAAGGATAATGGTTTCATAGCTTTTCCGCAGCATGGTATGTTCAATGTAAGGATTTCAGAATCTAAGATATCGAATGAATGCATTAGAACCAAATCCTAGACATAGACGCAGTACAAAGCATTGGAAAAATGGGAAGTTGAGGCATTTGAAAAAGAGAAATATAGAGCAGGTAAAGGAAGGTACAGGAGTTGGAGGCATGGCTATCCTTTTGAAAGTAGGGAAGAAAAGTTGAAAAGATGGAGGAGAGCTGTAGTAGCATGTGGTAAATATTTTACCGTATACGAGTTTGCCAGATAATTTCGAACAAGTAAAGAAATAGATCAATCAAATGAGAGGCAGAGTCCGTGGTGTCTGAGTCATAAGGGCTTTAATCATAAATGATGACTCGAGCCATGGAAATCTATTCCATCAATACAAGGGTTCGGGTATGCAATGATGGCAGGAAAGATGTCAACGATTTATTCACAGTACATGACATATATAGTATAATGACACAATAGCATTGAATACAGTAGGCGTGACAAGTGAAATGTATATGATAAGAACACATGTGCGTAGCAAAAAGGCGTGAACATGGGTGTGTACAGAGGCGTGAACTGGAAACGTCACAGAAAAGTGTCATAAGTGGGTGGATGCTTAGAGAATTCTTTGCAGAGTCAGCTGAAACCTGTGGCCTGGATGCGCGCGCAGCTAATATGACGTGTGATTGACGTACATCTTTTAGGAAGCTAAGGGTCTGACTTTTAGCACTAGTAGAAGAGACAGAAGTCTGGCACGTCAGATCGACCTGTCCCTAAAACATATCTGATATCTTGTGTTTGGAGGATGTTTAATCTGGAGTAAAAGGTCTCTTGGGCAGAGGCTACTATTATACTGAATGTATGCGTGTCTAGGTGCAAATGCTCGGAGCCAGGGGCCTATCATGGTAACGGGAGCAATGAATTTCATGAGGGAGGACAGGAAGGCTTGGCCCTTGCTCTGCAGTCGGGGATATGTTTTCGTATTTCACTAGACAGGAATGTGTTTTCGAGGAGCTGAGCTGGCTACGCTGATAGCTTGAAGGTAAAATACTGTATTTGGCAGGCAGACCAGACTGAGCCGGGCAGCGCTCGCTTGGCAGGAAGTAAGGCAGAGGTCAGGGATGCATCTCCATGCTGCAGCTTTCAGAGGCAGAGGCAGAAGTGGCTTGAAGACAGAAATCAGGGCCTAGCTCGGCAGAGCCAGGAAAACGTGAAAGTGCACCACATAAAGACGGTGGCACGGCATACTTAGGAACGGAATCATCGATCCATTCATGGTGGATCTGATAGAGGACATGTTAACATTGGACGCAAATGTATTTGCGTCTTCAAATTCGGTCGTGGAGGGAAATTACATGTACTTGAAACTCGTACATGGAGCCGTTGGGGTACACGTTAGGGGACACAATTGACCATAAAAAATTCCAATTACCTCATTCCCTCCTTGTCCCCTACGGACCCTTCATGATATGTCGATGTTCATGAGACCATCAATCTGTTCATATAACATCATTTGCTCTTCTTTCTTTCTTTGGGAATGGGAACATGAACTTGAATGGGGAACACAAGCTGTGGCGCACAAGCCGCAAATCGCTGGCCCACATTGCAGACATAGACAACAGCTGAATACTATGGCCAATATGATTCCTAGGAATGACAGTAGCTTCCATCCCCAGGCTGTGATTACACCCCAGAGCCAACCGGACCAAGTCCAGGAGCCTGGATTCTGGTGTATCAGATGAGCAATCTCGTGAAGTCTGGTAATAGCTTTATAGACTGATGGCGCGTTATTTGGAATAAATACGCAGCAACTGGATCCGATGACTCTACAAGCCCCGCCCCTATCGGCCAGGATGACATCAAGGACAAGGCGGTTCTGAAGAACGACAAGTCTCATAGCAGAATGCTCCTCTGTTAAGTTGCCCAAAGCAGAAGTAGTCTCATTCACTACGGCTTCAAGTATTCTGGTTAATCTGCGTATCAGTTTACTATTGGAGACAGTTCCTAGATAGGGAAAGAATCCTTTATTGAAATCTGTATATTGTTCCCATGTAGTTTCAGTCTGATCAACTATTGGGAGGTCTCTCTTGTGTCTAACAATATTAAGGCGGGAATTCCTGTGATAGTCAGATGGGGCTAGAAATACTGGTGGTAATAAGAATGAAATGAAACAGGTACCATCCCAGTCTGGAGGTAAACGGACATAAGCTGTCTGACCACATATAAAATAGGAATGTCGGGAAGCTTTGAATGTAGACCTGCCTTGGTCACTGAATTCGACCTCAGTAGTACAGTCACTGTGACCTAGATGTACTGAACCATTCTTTCTGACACATACACCTTTCGCTGGTAGAACTGATATGGATGGCAAGTCTGGACTGGTTTCGGACTGAACATTTAGAATCATGAGGTTAAGTGTAAAATTGCCTAATCCATACACTTCATTTTCTAGATCTGTCCCTGTCATTTGCGGAAGACCCTCCTCGTCTGGGAAACATGCTTTGTTCAGGACTGTGTTCAGATTTCCCCATATCCAATTGCCACGGGAAACCCTAGAGTCGGTGTCTATAGAAGATATTAAACTAAACCATGCACCACAGGAACCATTATGTGTAAACGGGTAAGGAAAGAGAGCAGAGCTCCCTTGTAGTTCTGATAGGGAGGGAGTCGGCCACATATCCAACAATTAGTAGCATTGTTGGTCTGGTGAGAATGGTGTAACATACGAATGAATGTATTGTTGCGCAGCGCAAGTCGATAAGACAATTCGTGTGGAGGAAGAGCACTAAACGTGTGCTCGACAGTGTCATTAGAAAAAGAATGTGCGAGAGGAAAATACATGTATAATATCCAACTCATAGCAATAATCGTAAGACTCAGAAAAAACATAATAAGTAATGTGCAAACGCATCTACTCCGGAGACTTTTACGATATTTTTGTTTCTTGGTCTCCTGTCTATCTCTCTCTCTATTTGGGTCTAACTTGTACATTGTCAGAACTGCCTAACCGCTTCACCCAGGAGGGGACTTAAACAATTAAACTGTCTGACTTACTAGACCTCAATTTCTGTCTGTACTCCTCTTGGGGAGTTTTCTCTCGAAGGGGGAGTTTGGTATCAGTCACTGGTACGTGGGAGTTCTGGGATTCAGATTTTGGCGGAAGTCCATGGAATCTCTTAACGTGACTGGAGTGCACCCAACCCTTGCGCCCCACCAGTTTTACAGCAGTCCTGGTTGTTAACAAAACGGTCTTCGGCTCCTTCCAGCGGGGCTCCAGAGGGCTGGACCGGTCAAAATTCCAAACGACCACTACGTCTCCCGGAACCAGTTCATGTGGCTTCACCTCGGTGTTGTCTGGGAAGGCTTCCACGACCTGTGAACGACATGATTGTAGTGCAGACATCAAGGAAGCAAGGTAATCTGTCAGCATAGTACTATCAACATCAGTAATTTTTCGCGGCAGAGGCGTCCCCCACATATTAGGAGGTCTACCGAAGACCACCTCATACGGGGATAGCCCTGTTCTAGAATGGGCTACCATTCTCATATAAAAAAGAGCAACTGGCAGAGCTACTATCCAATCTACTCCCTTCTCTTTGCACACTTTAGCAAGGCGAGTTTTCAGAGTCTGATTGTGCCGCTCCACGAGACCTGCTGCCTCAGGATGCCGGACACACTTCCACTGGTACCCCAATAGAAGCGAGACCTGCTTCATAAGTTCGGATGAGAATGGCTGACCGTTATCTGAATACACGACACGGGGCAAACCGTATCGAGGGAAAAACTCACGAACCAACTGCTTGGCAGTGGTCGGGGCAGTGTAATCTGGGACGGGATATGCTTCTGTCCCTCGAGATAGGGCACATACAACTACGAGGACATACTTAAATCCTCGGCACCTTTCCATCTGAATATAATCCATCTGGAGGACTTCAAAAGGATAATCGGGAGGATGAAATCCCCCTTGCTCTACGGGAACACCTTTTCCTGGGTTGAACTGACAACAGATCATGCAGGTACGCACTTTCTGTTTTGCTGCTGCTCGTAAATGTTTGTTGAACCAGAGGTTCTGTACACTGTCTAACATGGCCTTTTCTCCTAAATGTGCTGGACTATGTGCAGTGTTAATGATAACTTGAACCATAGAGTCAGGGAGAAACCATGTGGTCTTTCCCTTCGTCATCCATCCTTGGTCTGTCTTGACCCCTCCTTTTTCAGCCCATTTCTTCATGTCATCTGGAGTGGCATGTGTCTGTATGTCGATGACATCTTGTGTGGGGTCCCTGACTGTCATACAATGTGTCAGTGAGGTTACATCAGTCTTTGTCATGTCCGTCGTTTGAGTATGAGTCAGTGCTGTATGTTTCGCTGTTCGATCTGCAAAGTCGTTGCCCTGAGAAATCCTGTCTGTGACTTTCGTATGCGCTTTGCACTTCATGATGGCTATGGCTGTAGGCAAATGTATTGCTTCCAATAGGGCTTGAATGAGGAGGCCATGCTGAATCTTGGCTCCGTGAGAGGTCAAGAAACCTCTTTCTTGCCAGAGGACACCGAAGTCGTGAACGACTCCGAATGCATAACGTGAATCTGTGTATATGTTTACTTTCAAGTCCTTGGCTCGTATACAGGCTTGAGTCAGAGCAATGAGCTCTGCTGCTTGGGCTGACAGGGTATCGATACGATGTGTTTCTATGACTTCAGTTTCAGTGGTCACTGCATACGCGGCCACTAACTCTCCTGTACTTGTTCTCAAACATGAACCATCCACATAAAGTGTCAGGTCTGGATTGGGTAATGCAACATCTGTCATGTCTTGTCTGGGTTTCGTAACTGTGTCAACTACATCCACGCAGTCATGTGGAGTAGGATCTAATGTGCTCGATGGTAAAAGTGTAGCAGGATTCAGTGTATTACAACGTCTGATTTCTATGTGTGGTTGGAATAATGTCAATTCATAACCTGTCAATCGTGCTACAGTCAAGTGTTGAGTCTGTGTTCTGTTTAGAAGAACCTCTACAGAATGTGGAACTTGTCCTGTCAATTGATGTCCTAATACAATGGAATCACTTTGTCTGATTGCTAGAGCTGTTGCTGCAACTGACTTTAAGCACGCAGGCAAGGCCTGGGCTACTGGATCCAATGTACTCGAAAAATAAGCACACGGTCTGTGTTTGTCTGCCTGTAGCTGAGTGAGAACCGACAACGCTGTGCCATCGCGTTCTGTAACAAAAAGTGTAAAAGGTTTGCTGTAACATGGTGTCGCTAAAACTGGTGCTTGACATAAGGCTTTCTTTAATTCGTCAAAGGCTTGTGTATGTTCCTGTGTCCATGGGAGGACAGTCGAAGACGCTGCCTCCTGTGTTGTCAACTGTATGAGTGGCTTAGCTAGAAATGCATATTGTGGAATCCATTGTCTGCAATAGGAAGTGAGTCCAATAAAAGCTCGTACTTCTTTCTGTGTCTTGGGTTGCGGAAGATGTGCAATTAACTGAATTCGTTCGGGTGTCAGCTGCCTACCCCACTTGGACAGCAAGTGCCCAAGGTACACCACTTGCTGGGCACAGAATTGTAGCTTCGAAGGAGACACCTTGTGTCCCTTGTCCGCCAAGAAAAGCAAAACCGTCAGTGATGCTTGTTCACATTCTGGTTCGCTACGGGCGGTGATCAACAGATCATCGACGTATTGGAGTAGGGCAGTGTTGGCAGGCATGTGAATACTGTCAAGTTGTCGTTTTAATGCTTGGCTGTAGATGCTGGGGCTTTCTGTGAATCCTTGAGGTGCGCGTGCAAATTTGAAGCTTCGCCATTTAAACAGAATCCGAAAAGGTATTGGCTTTCCGGATCAATGGGGACACTAAAGAAGGCGTTCTTGAGGTCGATTACAGTAAAGAACGTCGCTTCGGAATCAATAGCTGTCAATAAGGACGAAATGTCTGGGACCACGGGATATTGTGGAATAATGCATTTATTTAATTCTCGTAAATCAATGACTAATCGATAAACGGGAGGTGCATTTGGATCTGTACGTTTAAGAATTGGAATGATAGGGGAATTACAAACATTGGAGTCGGTTTCCACAACCACTCCTTGTGCAATGAGCTCGTCAATGATTTTCAGTAAAGCCACTATAGCATCTGGTGGTAACTTGTATTGTCGGATGCGTGGTAGTACTACTCCTGGCTTGAGTGTGACACGGTATGGAGTAATGTGCATACAACCTACATCAGTGGGGCCTTTCGCCCATAAATGTGCAGGAACATTCTGTAACCTGGGGTCAAAATCTCTCAATACATAATGACCCTTAAAATCACGAAGGAACAACCTTACTTCTTCCGGAGAACAACAAATTACAGCTCCTAGAGCTTTCAGGGTCTTAATACCGAGCAAGTTTTCTGGACATGATTTCGTGAGCAATAAATCTGTAGTGCGGGACAATGGACCAACGGCTAGGGGAACAGGTTTCGATACTTCATTAACAATAGGCTTTCCTGAAAATCCAAGGGAAACATTCTGTGAGCCTGAGAGGGGTGCCCCTGGAACCTCTTCATGACTGATGGTTGTTCTGCTTGCCCCTGTGTCAATCAAACATTTTCTATCCTTCCCTAATACCTGACTATGTACATAAGGGCCTTTTTGATCTACATGAACCTCAATAAGAGGCAAGCCAACCTCCTTCTCTAGGCTGTTTCATGTGTATTGCTGGTAATCGGGATAATCGGATTGTGCGTACTGGTACATCTGCTGTGTAACATGTTGTGTTCCGGCAATGGGTTGTGGCTGTGGTACTGCTACGGTCTGTTGCGGAACCTGCATAGGCTGAACATTCTGGGGAACGTGTTGTTGGACCTGGTCCTGTCTAGGAGGACGCGGTATCTCTTTAGTTTTACCTGTGGCTATGTTGTGTTTCAAAACTGCACAATCGTTTACATAGTGACCTGGCTGTTTACAATAGTTGCATGTCCCTTTAACAGGGGCTGCTGAATTTGAATTATTGGATTGTGTCGTACCCCTTTTATGACCATCAGCTGGAACTGACTGAGCAACTAGTACTTTCATTTTCGTGTCTTTCATACGTCTCTGTTCGTGATCATGTTCTTCTCTGATTCTGTTCTGGTGGTACTGTAACATTTGTAACATTTGGGAAGGCGTATTAGCTTGCCATGTGCTCTCGACTTTCAATACACGGTTCTTAACCTGAGGCAGGGAATTCTCGACTAATTTTGACACAAAAAGGTGTGGGTATGACTCGCTACTTGTTTTCAGGCCACTATTAATAATAAAACATTTCTCGAATCGGGAATAAAAATCACTAGTGTCTTCATCGTGTTTCTGTTTGCAGGCTGAGATTGCATCCCAATCCTCCTTTTTAGTTGCTAATAACCTTGGCAAAACCTGTACTAACAATCCTGGTAATGCTTTAGTTTTCTCCCCAAGACCTAAACCTGGGGTCCGACCAGTTTCTTCAGTTTCTAATTCAGCCCAATTAATCTTTTTGTCTCCCACCTCCCATTCTTTTTCCTTGAGTTTCTCGTAAATACCGGCGGGCAATAACACTTTCAGTATTTTCATAATGTCGGGATAGGTGTAATCTCCCATGAGTAACATGTCTTTTATTTCACGGTGGAAACCTGCAGGGTCTTTATCATGACTGGGCACTATTTTCTTCATTTCTAATAATTCCATTTTAGTTATGGGCGTGTATACAAACACACGTTCAAGGGTATTATCAGGTTTTCGGATTGGATGTACTTCTCGTAAAGGATTCTGTTTGTCTAGGTGATATGGTTGCCTGACTAGGGGTGGAACGGAGACAAGATGTGGAGTCAAGAAAGTTCTATACTTGTGACGTTGTTCTAAGATTATTTCAATTAGATCGGTACCTAGGCCTCTCCATCTTCTCAGGAGCAAGTCTTGCAATAAACTATATAATGAACCTGGATCAGATGCTTGGTTTTCGTACTGTATAATGAGGTGTTGGGTCATGTATATACCAGCTAGTCACTGTTCTTCTGGAGTGAGGCTTAAGAATGTTTGCACTACTGAATCGTCTTTGTATATGCTGTCATCCCCGGCCCACTGTACCGCGGACCGGGCTAGTTCTTGATCACGTAAGGTATTGAGTTCGTGATAACCTATTCTTTCTTTCAGTACTTTATCAGTAATTTGGAATATATGCTCAAGGGAACATCGTTCTGGTATCGGACAAAGGTAACGTTTCTCGTTTTCTAAACGAATGGGTCTGTCGAAGGGCCTATCAAGAGGATACTGTCTAGGTAGTTTCTCTCTACCTACATATGCCACCATGTCTCCCCTCGCCTGTTGCGAGGTTTCTGCTACATTCTCTGGTTCTTCCTCCTCAGAGGAGTCCTTGTCTTCTGACTCGAGTTGCCTTTCAGATTCTCGACGGGCATGTATTGCTACTATTTCTTTACGGATCTTTCTAATCATAGCATGGATACATCTCTCTCTATCATGTTTACCCTCTGCAATATTCTGACTCCATCTTGACAATCTATTCATCTCTTCTTGTGGAAAGCTGGGCTGATCTTGTTCCCTTATCAAACAATTAACCAAAAATCGCATTATTAAACCTTGTGTCTCAACTTTCTGATGTGCCATGGCTTCACCAACACACTCCGGTCTTTCTCCTGTTCTAATAAAATGATATATATTGTCTAGATGGTTTGGCATTTCTGGTAATAACATCAAATAATCTGTAACACGTCTTAAACGTAGGGAGGCTAACATCATGGGTCCTGTTTTGCCAGGCACTGTATCATATCTGCAATCTGTAAGCTGTTCTTTAAGTTTTTCGGCTGGGGCTGCTTTAGGTGTACGCTGCATTGCTAGTTCTCTCATTGTCATTCGTTGTAACTGTGGCGGGGTGCGATAACCTCCTGTAGCACCTCCTGAGCCGGAGGCATGAGCATAACCTGGCTGCAGGGTCGGTATTTGTAACGGGGTTGGGCCCTGAACAGCGCCGGGCCCAAAAGGATTAAGCGGATGAATACCAGGGGGAACAATAGGGGAAGTGACAACAGGTGCAGGAAGTGGTGCGGGAAGCGGTGCGGGAGGGGTCTGCTGTTGCGGACCTGGGGGCAGACGATCAGCAGGGGGTACAGGTACATTGGTATATGCGGGAGCTACGTCGTCTAAATAGGAAGAAAGGAAAATGTCCGCTGCAGTCTTGTGACGTAATTTAGTCGGAACCAATGGAGGGGGCAGATCTTTCGGTGTTTCCGGGGTCGCCTTGGGCAGGCCCTCGGCCAGGACTGGATACAGTCCTGTCATACTTGCGTTACTCTGTCTTTCGTGTTGTTCTATTCTGACTCGCTGTCCTTCTTCTAGTAGTTCTTTTTCTTTAGCTTTTTCGGAATCCTCTCTACTTTTCTCTGTTTTTCTGAGTGCTTTCTCTGTCCGTCTATGTGATTCTTTACGCCATAATTCAATGGCATCTTTCTGGGATTGTCTGGCTTTCTTTTTCCATAACGCTTCTTCTACTCTCATGATGCACTTGGCATCCCATGTCCCTGTAACGGGCCATCTCTGATTCTCTGCTAAGTCTTTTGTGTAATCCACCCACAAGTCGAGATATAATATGGCATCTAAGCCGTGCTTGTGGTACATAAAATGCCCAGGAGTGTCCCTGGGTGGGATGGGAACTGCTTCTTCAAGTATCCCTTTCCTAGTTCCTATCTGTCGTAATTTCGATAATAAAGGCATTGCTACCTCGATCTAGACACTATACACAATAATCACAGATAAAAAAATGCAAACAATCACTCATACCACGACATTAAAACACATTGAAACATTTCGAAACGAACAACAATAACTGGATAAGTTGAATACTAGATGTACTGCTAAACAGTACAGATACAATGCTAAAACAGTGCAGACCGGATCTGTGTACCCAAACCCGTCTTGACCGGACACAAATTAATGCACCCGTCTTGATGCGTCCCCAGCAACGGTACTCACCGGGAAGCACGGAACGGAAGGCCTCGGAAACTCGACTGGACTGGACTGACGTCACTGCTTCTGCTGCGCACTACGCATGCGCCTCGACACTACTGGTGGGCCTCTCGATACCTCGGACACTGCTCTCTCGGCTGGGCTCTGGTCGGGATCCTCCGCACTCCTCACCGCCTCGTCTGGATGTCGGCCGCAATCTCCGTCACCTCCGTAGGCCTGAGGGAGATACAGGAAAACCTGCAGATGCGCATGGGGTCCGTCACAGCCGTGGCAGGGGGCAAAGCCTGCGACGCATCACCGGCGCGTGGGGTGGGGGAGGGGTCCCTATTCGGGCGCCAAATTATGTGGTAAATATTTTACCGTATACGAGTTTGCCAGATAATTTCGGACAAGTAAAGAAATAGCTCAATCAAATGAGAGGCAGAGTCCGTGGTGTCTGAGTCATAAGGGCTTTAATCATAAATGATGACTCGAGCCATGGAAATCTATTCCATCAATACAAGGGTTCGGGTATGCAATGATGGCAGGAAAGATGTCAACGATTTATTCACAGTACATGACATATATAGTATAATGACACAATAGCATTGAATACAGTAGGCATGACAAGTGAAATGTATATGATAAGAACACATGTGCGTAGCAAAAAGGCGTGAACATGGGTGTGTACAGAGGCGTGAACTGGAAACGTCACAGAAAAGTGTCATAAGTGGGTGGATGCTTAGAGAATTCTTTGCGGAGTCAGCTGAAACCTGTGGCCTGGATGCGCGCGCAGCTAATATGACGTGTGATTGATGTACATCTTTTAGGAAGCTAAGGGTCTGACTTTTAGCACTAGTAAAAGAGACAGAAGTCTGGCACGTCAGATCGACCTGTCCCTAAAACATATCTGATATCTTGTGTTTGGAGGATGTTTAATCTGGAGTAAAAGGTCTCTTGGGCAGATGCTACTCTTATACTGAATGTATGCGTGTCTAGGTGCAAATGCTCGGAGCCAGGGGCCTATCATGGTAACGGGAGCAATGAATTTCATGAGGGAGGACAGGAAGGCTTGGCCCTTGCTCTGCAGTCGGGGATATGTTTTCGTATTTCACTAGACAGGAATGTGTTTTCGAGGAGCTGAGCTGGCTACGCTGATAGCTTGAAGGTAAAATACTGTTTTTGGCAGGCACACCAGGCTGAGCCGGGCACCGCTCGCTTGGCAGGAAGTAAGGCAGAGGTCAGGGATGCATCTCCATGCTGCAGCTTTCAGAGGCAGAGGCAGAAGTGGCTTGAAGACAGAAATCAGGGCCTAGCTCGGCAGAGCCAGGAAAACGTGAAAATGCACCACATAAAGACGGTGGCACGGCATACTTAGGAACGGAATCATCGATCCATTCATGGTGGATCTGATAGAGGACATGTTAACATTGGACGCAAATGTATTTGCGTCTTCAAATTCGGTCGTGGAGGGAAATTACATGTACTTGAAACTCGTACATGGAGCCGTTGGGGTACACGTTAGGGGACACAATTGACCATAAAAAATTCCAATTACCTCAAACAAAAGGGTTGTATCCAGTTTTAGTTGCCAATGATCAGACAGGAGGAACGTGTAAAGAGAAAAAGAAGAATATAGAGACTTCTAGTTTTAGAGATGACCCGAATAATTCTGAGGGTGATTGAGTTGTTGGAAGATATGATGACTAAAGAACCTCCACCTTATGAAGAAAATTCAGGAGTAGTAACCCCGAGTGCTCCACAGATGTAACCCCACTGATGCCCCAAGTTACCGAAATAGCTAGAGTAGCGGGAGAAAATGAAACAAATTTGTTGAATAGGGCAAGACTGGAGCAGGTTCAGAAAATAAATCAGTTAAGCCTAAATGCCGAAGCATTGACAGTACCAGTGACAATTGGTCCCGTAGTTCCTTTGTATGGGGAGAGATAGAATATGTAAAAGGTATTTTCACTGGCGGTTTCCGAGAAGTGGTAGCAAGAGTGGAGTGGGGACTGTAATGAATGAGAATGGTCAAGATGATCTGAATACCACATTATTAGATCTTCCCGTTTGTGAGTTGATAACGGAGAACCCCGCAAAGAGGTATATAATTAGATCAGAGGAGAATAGGGTCATATGTTACTACAGTAGCCGAGAGTTCAGCAAGTCCTTCGCCAGAAGAATTCAATAATTGGATAAAGGAAATGACAAAACTGAAACCAAAGCCACAGAATATTAATGTGAGTCAATTAAAAGTGGATTTGGAAGAATTTATTATTGAGACAATAAGTCCAGACAGATTAGGGACTTAACGAGATGATAAAATATTGTTTTTGTGTCAAAGCATGACATGGAGAGACAAGAATTTACATGAGAAGATATCTGAAGCTGCTAGTGAGCATGGAGTAGACATAAAAGATCTAAAGTGTTGCAGAAATCATACAGATTGGCTTTCACTGATAAGGACTTAGAGAGTTTGAATGCGTCTGGAAAAAGATTACCGATAAAAGAACTAATGGACATTTTGAAGAAATGGGGAGATGTGGATCGATGGAAAAATAGATGGGCAAGAAAGAAGAAAGAAGCATCTAGTAAAGGAACATCTATGTTTCCGTTAAAAGAGGCAGAACAGGTTGAAAGGGTGTATCCGATGAGAGACGTACCAGGTGGTGGATATGTTCATGTTCCATAGTCAAGACAGGATATATTGTCCTTCAAAAACGATTTTCCCAGGTTGAGAGAGAAACCAGTTGAGTGGTATAAACAGGTAGAATGGTTTGTGAAGGTCTTGAAGGTGCTGCTAAAGGATTTAAATCGTTTGTTTGAGATTGTTCCAGCAGGTTTATGGCACTGTTAATTGGTCAAAAGAAGAATATCCTAGAGACCCTAAAACAGGTGCACCGTCTGACAAAGTGATGAAAAAGTACAATCAAGTAATCACGTTTCTGAAAGGGAAGATTTCCCCTAAGGAAACAGATTGGGTTAAAATCGACCGAACAACCCAAGAACCAAAAGAGTCAGCACATGCTTACTAAGAAAGGTTGTTGCAGGTATTTAAACAGTATAGAGGATTTGACAATATTGGAGACAAAGATGTGGGACATTTTGTATATCGTTTTGTGTTTGTAATGAAACCAGAAATTACTCATATGATTGCACAGCATTTGATTTGCTGGCAAAGCAAAACGATAGACAAAATTCTGAGGTATGCAAAGTATTGTAGTGATAACAATGATTCGAGGCATAAAAAGTTAAAAGAGAAACTGATGTGGGCACAGGTGAAAGTGGCAGACAGCAAGAGGCGAATAATAGTCCTCTAACTGGTAATCAGATGGGTGGTCATGTCAAATTGGACAAAATTCCAGTGGAGGTAAAGGAAGAGGAAGAATGAATAGACAGGAAGCTATGAAGAAATGTCTTTGTCATGCGTGTGAAAAGCTTGGACATTGGAAGAACAAGTGTAAATCTGCTCAAACGATTAACGGGGGAAATAAAAATGTTATTTCACGGACGCAAAATAAGGTGGGTGTAAATCAACAGCAGCAGATAGTTACTCAGCAGGTACAGTTGCCACAAGCTCCCATGCCAAATAATGTGAATGCTAAAGTGCAGAGGTTCAATGCGATTACTGAATATCACGGGGGTGACCAAGTGGTAAGAATCAAACTGTGCAAATCATTCCACAATATTGGTTGGAGTGCAATGAGAATGATTTAGACTCATCTCAATGACGGCACCTGAGGGGGGAGGAGGAACGCGTACTTGGTGCATCCTTGGCGGTAGATCAGTCAGGTCCATTTGTTTACGGAAAGGTGGAAGGGAATGACATTACATTCTTAGTGGATACTGGTGCTACCCGTTCTACTGTGACAGCAGCAGAAATTCCAAACCTACCCCTCTCGGGAAAAACTAGACCGGTTGTATGAGTCTCAAATAAGCACATTAGAACGCCAGTCACAAATCCAATAGAAGTTCACATTGGTAACTTCAAAGACATGCATCGGTTTGTGGTATGTGACTCGAGAACAGTAAATCTCTTGGGTAGAGATTTTCTATGCAAGATGAATTGCATCATCTATTGTACGCCAGATGGTATTGCATTTAAGACACCTGATGAGGATGTCGATTTCAAGAGGTCGATGAGTTGTTTTCACTTCTTACAGAAGAGAATTTGCCTGAAGAATTAAAAGGTGCAGTGAGATCAGATGTGTGGGATTTTCAGGGAAGGAGATTGGCCTAATGACAAATGTAGATCCAATTCAGATTACAGTTAAGGATGGTGCTGTATATCCAAACATGCCTCAGTACAAAATAAGTCCAGAAGTAATCGCAGGAGTTGGTCCAGTGATTGACCAAATGACTGAACAAGGAATTTTAAAAGAGATAATGAGCAGTCCTTGTAATTTGCCTATCATAGGTATCAAAAATCCCGGTGCGAAATACTGGATATTGCAGGATTTAAGAAAGATTCATGAAATTGTAGTACTCTGTTGTCCAGTAGTACCAAATCCAGCAGTGATTCTTTATCAAATTCCTTGTGATGCCAAATGGTACACAGTTATTGATTTGTGCCAAGCCTTTTTCTTGATTCCCTTGCATCTGGAAAGCCAGTATTTATTTGCGTTACGGTTCCAAGACCGTGTCTTGGCATGGTGCCAAGCTCCTCAAGGGTACCCAGAAAGTCCCTCAATTTCAACTAGATCTTGAAAAAAATTTATGGAAACTTTAGTTATGCCAGGAAAATCAGTTTTGATTCAATATATTGATGACTTACTAAACCTATTGAACCATCTAGCAGAGGGAGGTGTCAAGGGGCTGCTCAACTGCAGCAAGAAACCACATAGGAGCAGAATGCCGCTAAGTCCCAGTGCCCCTCTCAGGACCCCTCTGCAGGTAAGTGATATACTCCTTGCAGGTAAGTACTAAGGGGGGAAAAGGGAATTGGGATAGAGAAGTGACCGCTCCAAAACTCTGACTGTTTTGCATCTTCGTGCGTATTCTTCTTCTTCTTCGGATTATTCAGGCTAAAGAACAAATGTTTATATAACCTTTTCTGCTTGCATAAAACTTACTTTCTTTTAACACATGAATAACTTATCTTACCAGAAAGTAGTTTTGGGCTTGCCTCTCTTCTTACTTCTCTTATAGATGCGTATTTTCACTAAAAGAAGCCTTCACTAAGTCTCTTGTTCTTTTTCTTTACAGGCCCTTCGACTTCCTTCTCTGTTCTATCTTCTATGAGAGAAAACAAGGTAAGTGTATGTTCTTCTTTAACTTCTTTCTGTAAATGTCTTGGGAATTCTCTCCTTAATGTACTCACTCAACAAGTAGACTTGTGGACTTTTATTGGGGGTCTGATATGATGAGGTGAGTCTTTAGTTTCTCTCCATAAAACCAACTCTCCTAGCCTAAGGTATTAGGTTCTTGTTAGGTAGGAAAAGAGCACAGATTCAATACTCTCTTGAGGGGTTTTTATTTCGAATGAGAGAGAGAGAAAAGCTTCCTCATATTTATTAAATGAATAAGCCATTGGCTACACGCAGCCTAGGCTTTCGTTTATTCATGCAGCTTAACAGGAAATAAACAGGAACAATTCGAAGAAACACACAGTTCCAAGAGCAAATAAAATGAACTGCCAGTGACAAGGGAATTATTTATGGGTTTCCTTCATGAGCAAGTAGGAAATGCTCATGTTAACATTTAATCCTTTTAAAATGAAAGCCTAAACAGCACAGAGAAATAATGTGCTCAAATAAGACTTTCTTCTATATTAGTTTCTGCAACAAACACAGTTTATTCTTTCTGACACAGCATGTAGAAAGGTCATGCCCGTGTCAGCTCAACTCAGAAATGTTTTACAAAGATTAATTCTTAGGAGGAGGCATTCTTTAATTTTTAAGATGAACATTACTCTAAAAGTTCGACTTTTATTTCCTCCTCATTTGCTAATGTTTTATCAACAAGGGAAATTATAAACCAGTCTTTGGACTACAGAAATACTTTCAATTCAGCACTAACCTTATTTTTAGAAGCAGGACTTTTACTCGAGCCTACCCTGACTAACTTCCACGACGCTCCATTTTCAGATGCTCTCCAAGTAGATTCTTTGGTGAAGTGCAGAGTAGAATGTTGGAGCACACCTCACGAGGCTGTGATTGTTTAAAAGACTAGACTGCTAAACAGCAGGAAGCTGTTGCAGTGACAGAATGTTGGCAGCCATGTTGGAGTTTCTGCGGTGCCAACTAGCACTCCAACTTAAAGATTAAGGTATTTTTTGCGTTTGGAATGGGAGGGTAGAAGCCACTGAGGAGGTATGAGGAGGAAACCTCCCGCGATTACTGACAGTACCCCCTCCCAACGGGGTTTCCTCCAATCGAGGTTTGGTAGGGAATTTAGCATGAAAGGCTTTAGTTAGGCGGGGTGACTGGACATCAGTACTCTTTCCCAAGAGCGCCCATCAGGTCCATAACCCTTCCAGTCAACGAGGTAAAAGAGTTCATTGCGGATGAGTTTTGAATCTAGGATTCGTTTAACTTCATATTCAGTCTCACCCTGAAGGGTTAACGGAGTAGGAGGGGAAGACCTACGCAATCCTGGTTGAATTGGCTTCAGGAGAGAAACATGAAAGACAGGATGGATTTTTGAAGTACTAGGAAGAGATAGTCTATATATGAATGGGTTTATGATCTTCTCAATTGGATAAGGGCCCGTAAAACGAGGTTAAAATTTACGAGGACCCTTGAGTCTGAGATTTTTGGTGCACAACCAGACTAAATCACCTACATGAAGTTCAGGAGCTTTTTTCCGTTTGCGATCAGCAAAGTGTTTGTAATGAGCTTTCGCGACTGACAAATTCTGAGTGACAGTGCAATGAATCTTAGTTAATTGGTTAGCAATATCCTGAACCGCGGGAATGGTAGCATCATCAAAATTAGAAAGGGAATTAGGATGTCTGCCAGCATTTGTAAAGAAGGGGGAGCAGCCAGTGGAGACGTAAAGGGCATTATTATATGCAAACCCCGCAGTCCACAAATGATCATGCCAATCACCCTCTTCGTCTAACAAGTAAAGTCTGAGGTGTTGTTCTAATTCCTGATTAATGCATTCAGTCTGACCATCAGTTTCTGGGCGAAAACTAGTGGAGTAACGATGGTCAATGTTAAGGCCCTTGATGTAAGCCCTCCAAAATCGGGAAAGGAACTGGGAACCCCTGTCTGAAATGAGTACTTTAGGAATCCCATGAAGGCGAATTATGTGTTGATTGAAAAGTTGTGACAGTTGCTTAGAAGTGGGAGTTCCTTTGAAGGGAACAAAGTGTGCCATTTTGCTAAAGGTGTCGACCACTACAAGAATGGTATCATAACCATGGGAAGAAGGTAAATCCACCATCAAGTCTAACGAGACACTGTGCCAAGGATACGGAGGAGTGGGCATGGGTTGTAAGAACCCCTTGGGGGCCTGCCTGTCCGATTTTCCCCGTGCACAAAGTTCACATCCTAGAACATATTGGCGAACGTCACAACACATATATGGCCAACAGAATTTTCGCTTGAGGAGATCTTCAGTTTTTAAAATGCCCTTGTGACCGGACAACGGGTTGTCATGACATTCCTGCATTGCTTTTAACTGGAGGCCTTTGGTGGGTAAATATAAGGCAGAGTCTTGATAAGGAAGGCCATTGCGGATGACACGCTGTGGATCTTCGGTGGCCCAAACTTCCATGTCTAGGTCCGACATCGAGTTCCGAACAAGATGCTCAAAAGGTTCAAATGAGATTGCTCCAATGAATTTGGTATCGGGAATGATTGGTTGATTTTCAATGACAGAAGTTCGATTTTCAGTATCAAGTTGTGAAAGTACATCAGCCTTTCCATTCTTAGATCCAGAACGAAAGGTGATGATGAATAAAAATCAGCGGAGTACAGAGACCAACGCAACTGACGTGGTGTGAGGGTAAGGGCAGATCGCAAAAATGTTAGATTTCGGTGATCTGTAAACACCGTTACAGTATGCTTAGCTCCCATGAGGTAATGCCTCCAATCCTTTAAAGCATCCTTGATCGCCAAAAGTTCTTTTTCAGTAATCGTGTAGTTGCATTCAGCAGGGTTAAGTTTACGGGAACAATACGCTACTGGATGCAGTTAGCCAGTGTCTTTATGCCTCTGAGAAAGTATCCCTCCAATGGCGAGGTCAGAAGCATCGGTTTCCAAATAAAATGGTTCGGAAGGGTCTGCATGAAGTAACACTGGTGCAGTGGTGAAACTCTTCTTCTTAAACTGAAAGGCCTCTTCTGCCTCTTCAGACCGTTGGAACGAAACACCCTTCTTCAAGAGACGTGTCAGAGGAAGTTTTTTGATGAAAAATCATGAATAAACCGTCTGTAAAAATTGGAGAATCCAATAAAGCTTTGAACTTACTTGATGGATGTGGGGGATTTCCAATCCGTTATCGCCTGCACTTTTTGTTCATCCATTTGAACGCCATTAGGCGAATGCACAAAGCCTAGAAATTCCACCCTGTCTGTATTAAATAGACATTTCTCCAATTTTACGTACAAGGAGTTCTCCCTTAGACATTGGAGAACAGCTCTGACCTGATCACAATGTTCCGTAATGGTGTTAGAATAAATCAGGATGTCGTCGATGTAGACTATAGGACATTGATCAATAAAGTCGCTCAAAACATCGTTGATGAAATACTGAAAGGCCGCCGGAGCATTACAAAGACCATAGGGCATTACCAGGTACTCGTAGAGTCCAAACTTAGTTCTGAATGCCGTCTTCCACTCGTCTCCTTCACGGAGTCTGATCAAATGATACACACCCCTCAGATCCAAGCGAGTGTAAATCTTGGCTTCCTTCACTTGATCAATCAGTACAGAAATGAGGGGTAACGGGTATCGATTCTTGACCGTGATCCTATTGATAGCCCTATAGTCAATGCAAGTCCTGAGATCCCCTCCCTTCTTCGGTACAAAACAAAGAGGGGAAGAGACGGGGGATTGGGAAGGTCTAGTGAAACCATTTTCCAAATTTTTGGTTAAATATTCCTTCAGGTGGATATTCTCTTTTTCCGTTAAGGCATAGACTCTGCTGCATGGTAGGTTCGCCCCAGGTTCCAGATCAATCTTGCAATCGTAGGGTCTATGTGGAGGTAGGGTTTCAGCTTTAACCTCGTCAAAAACATCTGCAAAATCCTGATACTGAACATCGTCAAAAACATCTGCAAAATCCTGATACTGTTCTGGAATTGCTGCGGTTTGAATCACACATACTGAACCTCCGTTTGTACATAAGTGAGTAACCGAACTTGGTCTCGTTGGATGAGTCGAACCTTCAAAACAATGTGTGGTACAGTACAAAAACAACAATTGCCCCTGCTCTAGGAAAATATTATAAATGCTTGGTAAGTCCTGGTTATGGTAATAGTGGCGAGTTGCGCACATCAATAGTGTTTCAGAATCAACAGAAAGAAAGTTCAATAAGGTAGAATCTTTGTTGTGGAAAGGAGATTTATTGTTCCTCTTGTTCTAGGCCAGAACAAGAGGAACAATAAATCTCCTTTCCACAACAAAGATTCTACCTTATTGAACTTTCTTTCTGTTGATTCTGAAACACTATTGATGTGCGCAACTCACCACTATTACCATAACCAGGACTTACCGAGCATTTATAATATTTTCCTAGAGCAGGGGCAATTGTTGTTTTTGTACAAATTAGTGTGGATTTGTAATCCACCATTGAGCGGTTACGAGGGATTACCGCCCGCCCTTTTGCCTGGAGTCTGACACTCTGTGACATGATACTGTGCGGTCACTAGGGAGTGCGCCTGTCCTAGTCTGGAATACCTCAAACCCTCCCAGTGTATTAAATGTGTGGTACAGTATTCCGAATTTAATTGAATAGGGCTAGCTCCCCAATCAATCAACGGGTTGTGTTCAGTCAACCATGGAAGGCCTAAAATCAGTTGGAATTGGGGGGCGTCTATTAAATGAAACTGTAATATTTCTTGATGGCCTTCAATGGTGGTCATGTGTACCAATTCGGTATGGCAGGTAATTGGTCCAGAAGTTAGTTTAGTGCCATCCCCTGCTCAGACCTTTTCACACTTCTCCTTTTGTATAGATTGTAAACCAATCTGACCAGCAAATTTGAGATCACAAAAGTTACCAGTCGCCCCGGAATCCACCATGACATTGACTACAGCCAGCATTACACCTCTAAATTTTAGGGTTACAGCCATAATCAGATGAGGTGCAGAAACTTGTAGCGTATTTGCCAACTGGTGACCGATGGGAGTTGTAACTTTATTCGCATCCAGAGGCCCAACTCCGCCTACCTGTGGTGCCTCTAGTTTTCCTTCTCCTTGGCAGGCAATTTTGGTCTTTTTAAACAATTCTTAACAAAATGTCCGCTTCCGCCACAATATAAACACAACTTGTTCAATCTTCTCTTTTCCTTTTCCTCTTTAGAAAGGGGACCTCTAACTGCTCCAATTTGCATGGGTTCAATTCCAGTAGAACTGTCGGCAGGTCGTGAGGAGTCAGTTTTAGCTTGGTCGAAACGCGGAACACTAGACCTAAACTTCCTTTTACGTTCTCCCTTACGCTCACTTAGTCAATAGTCAATCTCTAAAGTTAAATCCACTAAAGCCGAGATGTCAGTTGGTCTATTCGAAATTTGTGAAAGGGCGTCCTTTAATTCTTCTCATAGCCCCCTGTAGAATACTGCAGTTCGTTTATCCTCCGGTCAGCTTGTCTCGACCACAAGTTTATTAAATTGAGCTAGTTTTAACTTTAGCAATTCATTGTCTGAGGCTTGAGATGCTGTTCTGCGATCAAAAATGCAGAGGAATTCCTTCTTGAAGTCATCTAAGTTGTTTAGAATTGGGTCATCTTTGGACACCAGAGGCATGGACCATGAGGCGGCGTCTCCACTCAGATAGGAAAGGATGAACGCCACACGAGATTGTGCATCAGGGAAAATCGTGGGGCGGCACATAAAATGCAACGAACACTGTGTCAAAAAAAATTGAGCCTTCAGTGGGTCTCCGTTGAATCTCTCTGGAGGGGCAAGAGAAAATACTGGGGATAAGGAGTGGATGACTTGAGTAGGGGCATAGGTGGGGGCGCTAGTGTTTGGGTTCTGTGTTGGAAAAGATGTGGAGGCTTGGCTAGCACCTAAAACTGGTGTTCCTGTTTTGAAGGTTATTATCTCTTGTCTCAGTATCTTATTCTCCTCTCTCACTGCCTCCAAGTCCCTTTGTATATTACTCAAAATCTCACCTAAATTTTTAAGATCAAAACCTTCTGCCATTCTGCTCGGGTGTTGGTACCAACGTGGGCACTTAACTCTATCAAGGGGCTGCTCAACTGCAGCAAGAAACCACACAGGAGCAGAATGCCGCTAAGTCCCAGTGCCCCTCTCAGAACCCCTCTGCAGGTAAGTGATATACTCCTTGCAGGTAAGTACTAAGGGGGGAAAAGGGAATTGGGATAGAGAAGAGACCGCTCCAAAACTCTGCCTGTTTTGCGTCTTTGTGCGTCTTCTTCTTCTTCTTCTTCGGATTATTCAGGCTAAAGAACAAATGTTTATATAACCTTTTCTGCTTGAATAAAACTTACTTTCTTTTAACACATGAATAACTTATCTTACCAGAAAGTAGTTTTGGGCTTGCCTCTCTTCTTACTTCTCTTATAGATGCGTATTTTCACTAAAAGAAGCCTTCACTAAGTCTCTTGTTCTTTTTCTTTACAGGCCCTTCGACTTCCTTCTATGTTCTATCTTCTATGAGAGAAAACAAGGTAAGTGTATGTTCTTCTTTAACTTCTTTCTGTAAATGTCTTGGGAATTCTCTCCTTAATGTACTCACTCAACAAGTAGACTTGTGGACTTTTATTGGGGGTCTGATATGATGAGGTGAGTCTTTAGTTTCTCTCTCTATAAAACCAACTCTCCTAGCCTAAGTTATTAGGTTCTTGTTAGGTAGGAAAAGAGCGCCGATTTAATACTCTCTTGAGGGGTTTTAATTCGAATGAGAGAGAGAGATAAGCTTTCTCATATTTATTAAATAAATAAACTATTGGCTACATGCAGCCTAAAAGAAACACACAGTTCCAAGAGCTAATGAACTGCCAGTGACAAGGGAATTATTTATGGGTTTCCTTCACAAGCAAGCAGGAAATGCTCATGTAAACATTTAATCCTTTTAAAATGAAAGCCTAAACAGCACGGAGAAATAATGTGCTCAAATAAGACTTTCTTCTATATTAGTTTCTGCAACAAACACAGTTTATTCTTTCTGACAAGGTGTGTAGAAAGGTCACGCACGTGTCAGCTCAACTCAGATATGTTTTACAAAGATTAATTCTTAGGAGCAAGGCATTCTTTAATTTTTAAGATGAACATTACTCTAAAAGTTCGACTTTTATTTCCTCCTCATTTACGCAAAGGTTTTATCAACAAGGGAAATTATAAACCAGTCTTTGGACTACAGAAATACTTTTAATTCAGCACTAACCTTATTTTTAGAACCAGGACTTTTACAGACGAAGCTAAAACCCGGATATTTCGAGCCTACCCTGACTAACTTCCATGACGCTCCATTTTCAGATGCTCTCCTAGTAGATTCTTTGGTGAAGTGCATAGTAGAATGTTGGAGCACACCTCACCAGGCTGTGATTGTTTAAAAGACTAGACTGCTAAACAGCAGTAAGCTGTTGCAGTGACAGAATGTTGGCAGCCATGTTGGAGTTTCTGCGGTGCCAACTAGCACTCCAACTTAAAGAATAAGGTACTCTTTGCGTTTGGAATGGGAGGGTAGTAGCCACTGAGGAGGTATGAGGAGGAAACCTCCCGTGATTCCAGACAGGAGGACACAAAGTGTCCCCAACAAAGCTGCTATTTTGTAACCAAAAGTCCAGTACCTATGACACAGAATAGAGAAAGGAGCTAGGAAACCGACCCCAGAAAGAATTAAAGTGATCAAACAGATGAGTCCACCCAAAACACAAAAAGAAGTATGGATGTTTTTGGAAATGGTTGGATATTGTAGGCATTGGATCAGTAGTTTCACACTGGTTGCAAAACCTCTACAGAGATTAACACGGAAGGATGTGAAAGATCCGATTGTTCTGGATGATGAAAGTATGGAAGCCTTTGTAAAATTGAGAAGCAGTCTCTGCTAAGCACCTGCATTTGGAATGCCAGATTATACCAAGGAATTTGCGTTGTACTGCTATGAGAGAGATGGGTGTGCACTTTCAGTCCTAACTCAGAAACATGGAATGGCACGACGTCCAGTAGCATATTTTTCTGCTACTTTGGATACAGTGGCTGCAGTGTTGCCAGGATGTTTGAAAGCAGTAGCCACCACTTGTGTGAGTCTGGAACAAAGTGAACCAATCGTGATGGGATACCCAGTCAAGGTGTATGTGCCACATTCTGTTGAGATTATTTTGACCCGTACTCGTACACAGTACCTAACCTCTAGTCGGCTGACTAAGTATGAGAGAGTGTTTCTGGGTGCTGAGAATGTTACCGTGGTGAGGTACACAACTGTAAATCCGGCAACCCTGTTACCAAACTCTCATTGTGAGGAAGTGAGAGAAGCGGATCATGATTACTTGGATGAGACAGAACTGTGCACCAAACCCAGGCCTGACATTGAGGATAGTCCTTTGGAAGAATCAGATTGTGAGATATTTGTGGATGGGTCATGCGTGAGAAATGGAAAATGTGAACTATGTACTGCCTATGCTGTTTGCACCATAGCGGGAGTTCTTGAAGCATCCTGTTTAAAAGGGGTAAACTCTGAGAAATGAGAGAGGTACCCCTTAGAGCTATCAAGGGAAATGAGGTACCAACCTAAGATCAAATATTTAATCCGCTTGACTCTGAGTGAAATAGTTAATGCAGTAGTCCAATTAATTAGTTTATCACACAAAAATAGAAAAATTATTACATTTATTCCAAAGTTAAAAACTGATAGGTACACATCTTTCTACATACATAAAATTTAAAAACATATAAAAAACATTTCATATTAAAAGACATTTTTTTCCATTTGTGACATTCTACATATCTTATAATTCTAACAAAGAAGAGCTCTACCACACTGGCTTTCCAATAACCTTTTATGTCCAGCAACCCCAGCAATCAGCCTGAGATATTCAATTTAAACATATACAATATCTCACCCGACAGGGCAACATTGGCGGATGACGGCAAATTGAATACGGCTGCGGTACAAGACGCCAGGGATAGTTACAACGTGACCGCTTCACTCAATAACGGTAGAGCACAGCACCAGGTAACTAGGGGTTGATACTTGGGATTGGAATTAAGTTCAGATTCCAAGTACGAATGGGACACTAATGATAAATTATATCTGTCCCCACAATAGCACCCAATATATACGAAAAGGCTAAAAGAGAGATTCCGTCCTCGCAGTGACTGGTGAATTACATTTGAAAAGAACAGTGAAAGTTTACACCAGGTAATAGCAAATATGAAATTAGTCCACCATATGGGGATATACCTCGAATAGTTTCAACAGGAGCATAACCCACTATATTTTTCTTTTCTCTTTTGTATAATTTCATGATATTTAGATCAGCAACAAGGGGAAAGAAAGACAGTTCTGTTTAAACAGAGCACCCGATTAAGGAAATGAAACAGACTCGTTTTTGAAAAATAAACGAAGGTAAGGGTATGTTTTCTTATCCCATATGTGATAGGTGAATTGGGTGCAAGAAATAAGACAAATAGGTTTATTATTAACAAAATGCGCCCTAGTGGGAAGGTGTAGCAGAAAGGGGATGATGGTAAGGAGGCTAATACTTGGATCACTATGGCCTGAATAGGATGAACATAAGGGAGGATGAATTGATACAGGAGAGACTTGTGATATAAAGATTACATTTTCTAAATGCCTTTGTAAAATAAGAAAATTACAAGAGTTGAATAATGGCAGATAAAGAAACGGTGTACAATATAAAAAATGGTTTTAAATGAATCAATTTAGAACGCAATAGGCCTGAAATGGTGTACATATCGGAGTATCTGTAATTGATAATTGAGATGTTGGATATTTATGAAGAATGGCAAGTTAAAGCCATACTGCAAAAGGTTGATTTTGAATATGTATCTGTCCTGTATAGGATTAAAAAGAAAAACTATCAGAAGTATAAGAAAAAGAGACAGAATTACTTGTGGTCTTGATAAAGATGGGAGTTTAAACAAGATACCATTGAAACGCGTCGACGTTGGGGTCACACAATTCAAGGAACAACCTTACCACAATATTTGAAACTTGGGAAGACGTTAGGCAAATGCAGGAAGAAGCAAGTGATGAGGAAAAGAAAAGGTGGAGTAGTACAGGATGTGAAAAGAGAGCAGAAGATTAACTATTGGTATATTATGACAGGAGACCAGTTCTACCAGATTCTTTACTTTCCCATATGGCCAGAGTTTACCATGGAATTTCACATATTGGAAGAGATGCAATGATCAGACTCTTCAAGCAGTCATGGTACAACCCAAAGTTCAGGGTCATTGCAGAGAGCCTATGCCAGAGGTGTGTTATATGTCAGCAGCAAATTCTAGGCAGAAAGACAGTTGTTAGTTGGGGACCAATTGGGAGAGCAGGAGGACCATTTACCCGACTCTAACTTGACTTTATTGAGCTTACTCCATGTAATGGGCTGAGGTATGTACTAGTTGTTGTCTGTTTGTTCTCTGGTTGGGTGCAAGCCTATCCCACGAGAAGAAATGATAGACTTACAGTAGCTAAACTGATTTTGAAAGGACTGATTCCTAGGTTTGGAATTCCAGTCACTTTAGAGACAGTTAGAGGAACCCATTTTAATAATGAGATAATTCAGCTGATTTGTGCATCATTTAAAATTGAGCAGAAGCTGCAGTGTGCCTATTGACCCGAAGCAACTGGAGTGGTCGAGCAGATCAATGGTACTATAAAATACAGGTTAGGGAAGGTGTGTGCATCCACATCACTGAAATGGCCTGAATCTTTGCCCCTTGTACTGATCAGTCTAAGAAGTATTAAAGCAGGGTCTATTTTTATCATAAAGTACCCCAGGCCCATTCTTCCCACACCTGAAGTATGAGGCCCAGCTAAGGCCTACCAGCTAGCATATTGGAATCTGTTAAGTTGACCATACTGTCCCAACGGTTCTTTTTCTTGCTGGGCCCCATAGTGTTTCTTTCATAAGACATCTCCTCAGCGAGGCACAGCTCCCCCCATGCCTGCCCCCGCTCTTTCATACCAAGTGACTCATCTTGGTCAACAACAGGCCAGAAATCCCCTCTCATGTCCTGCGCTTACCCAGAGAAACCACAGGAACATAGGAACTTATTAGTGCAAGAGGAAAATGTGGGGCAACAGTTGTTTTCACATTTTCTACATTTCTCAATTTATCGTAATTGTTTTCGTCAGCTTGCCTTACCGAAACTTACGACATCTGCATGCCAATAACATTTATAAATCTGCTTTTTGTTAAGGATTCTGAGAAATGATACTAAACAATTTTGATAAATAATGTCTAAATAGAGACAGGATTTGCGTATCATTAACGTACCTTTGATGTATATCAGATGTCAAAACATGAACTTGTGGTCTAATGGTTCTACATTAAATCACTATAAAACATCGTCACTGGCCACTTGTCGAACTACCTTGGGTCATGACGCATGTGTTGTTCCCTTCAGCCATCTATCTAGCATCTTTGGCTGAAGCTATAAATGCTTATTGTATTTCAAAATTGCCTCTTTCTCTCTTCTCTGCATTTCCATTGATCTAAAATATATTTATATTGCATTGCATGAGTTTGTTCTTCACTCCAGAAATGTGTCTTCAAATGCAAAGTCTTTGCTAGGACTTCCAGGCTCATTATTGAATTTTAAAGTGTTTCTTTTTCACTTCATGTTGGAAGTGGTTTCCTTGTAACAAACTTCACAAAAGCCTGACTCAACTACCTGCCTCTGACACATGTTTTTTTCTCATATTTTCTCAAAGCACCCCTACAAATTAAGCTGCCCTAGTCCAGTACCCCGGAACCACAAAATATCTCCCTGTAACATTTCGGCGACCACGCGGTTCACGTGCTAGCTTTCCTGCTGGCATCCTGTGATAGCGGACAAAGTGATTGCTCCCTTTCGGTGCCTCTTCCTGACTGCGCAGGCTCAACATGCTCACGGGTAAAGGTTGGAGACAGGGGTTGTTTCTCTCTTGATCTCTTGGCCTTCTCTCGAGGTGCGGTTCTGCCTGTATTAGGTTGAGCATCTGTTGGGTGCATCTCTGTCCGATAGCGCAGTTCTTTGCTTAAAGGTATCTTGCCACGTTCCTCGAATTCCTCATTCTCTTTTCCACTTGTAAATACCAGTTGACTCAGTTGCTGATGCACCCCTCCTTTTATAGTTTAAATATTGTGGTTTTCAACGTATAGAGGTATTATATCTTGAATAGTTAGTTTTACCCCTATTGTGGCATGCCTACTGTGTGAATAATGGCCCAAGCCTGCTGTGTGGTTACTGGCTTGTGGAAACCAAACTATTGATGACCAAACAGTCTTCTTATTTTTCTTGGCTCTGCCGATTTAGTTTTACGCCTGGGAGGCGGGCCTACTGTGTGGAAAATGGCCCCATGCTTACTGTGTAGGATGGCTTGTGAAGACTAAGCAACAGAGCGACGCCTTCCATTCTACTTGGCTACCAGTAAATGGAAGTGTCCGTTTCCTGTTCTCTTTGTGGCAAAGTTAAATGTGAAGACTTTTATTTTTTTTTAAACAGGTTATTTTAAAGACGTCGTGCCTTCTGTGTCTATTTAGGCAGACAGGAAAAAATGCAAAAATATTATTGTCATGCTATCTGAGTAAAGGTGTACACATTGTGTTTTATATTATGAATATTTGAAGTGGCCTTATTTTGTAGTATCATCATTTTTATTTTTGTGACTTCTTTTTTTCCCTGCATACATTGTGGTTATCATTTTAAGTATCTGTGCCTGGTGCCTGGTGCCCCGTTTTTTTATAGGTCTAGAGACATCATCAACAACTAGAATTGTCGATGTTTTATGCTCTGTTTAGTAAGATCACCCATAACTAGGATTGTAACTGTTTTTTATATATGAATGCTGTTGCCTTTTTGTGAATAAATAGTATTAAATAGTTACCACTTGCCCACCCACCTAGAATCTGTCTGATCCATGTGGCGCACTACCACACTTAATTAGCGACTTCCATCCTCAGTTGACTGACCCCGTAATGAACAACAACCTACCCAAAACTGTTGAAATTGTCTTGCACACTTTAAATGACCACCCCGTGTCTGTGTACAACAGCATTACAGATACATTGTCCCCTATAAATAAAAATAAAGGTACCTTCATTTCAATAGTGTGAAACATATTGGGAGTACATTTCACCCCAAAGTAGAAGTAAGGCTGTCCACAATTGATTTAACACAACTATCAATTGTCTGCAGAGCTCACGCCAACCCCAACCTAATTATCAAGCTCCAGATACCAGACGTCCAGACTTCGTCTGGCCACATTACTCGCAGCGACTGACAATAGTACCCAATTACTTAATGAGTTGCATTCCAGGACACCTCTTTAAATGCATTACGCACTGCAGTGAGAAGTGATCAGCAGGAACATCTGGGTATGTGCCAAGCACACTCACTTTAACTGAGACAGATTCAGTTTGAGACCACACAACTGATTCGCGGTGCATCCAATGAATACTGTGTCTAGCTTCCAAGTAGCTGCCCTCACCATTACTAATTACATATTTTTTGGAACGGTTTTAAATAGGCTCCCCTATATACCTCATTACACCCTGAATGAAGTACATTCAGTTCCTTGACTGTCACTCCTCATGTTTCTCATCTCACCTTTGACCACCTGGTGACCACCTGGACTCTCTTCAGAACGGTCGCTCACCCACGCTCCTCCTCACTTACAGCTGTATCGCTCCATGCTATCGCGTTTCTGGTATCGTCAATTTCGTGTTCTGTGTAGCATTCAATTGTAGCGCTGTGTAGCATTCAATTGTAGCGCTGCTTAGCATTCAATTGTAGCGCTGTGTAGCATTCAATTGTAGCGCTGTTTAGCATTGAATTGTAGCGCTGTGTAGCATTCAATTGTAGCGCTGTTTAGCATAGAATTGTAGCGCTGTGTAGCATTGAATTGTAGCGCTGTGTAGCATTCAATTGTAGCGCTGTTTAGCATAGAATTATAGCGCTGTGTAGCATTCAATTGTAGCGCTGTTTAGCACTGAATTGTAGCGCCGCTGCTTTGATTGACTTCATTAGCGCGACCTCGCTCAGGCTGCTGCGCTCATTTCTCCAGTGTTTATGTATTGATTTCAGAGAACTGCTCACTCAACGCATTTGTGCATTTGCTGTCCCTGTCTGGCTTTCCCTCTGACCCTCCATTTTGTTGTTGGTATCCCCTGACCCGCCCCTCACCCACACTACCGCCTCCCTGCTGCCCCTCCCACGCTCCGCCCCTCCCACCCTCCATTTATGTCAGATGTCCACACGCGCAGCGTCCACGCGCTACGGCCGCGCCGAAGGTGCGCCAAAGGTAAGCCCGTCTATGCCTGGACCGCACCCAGCGCCAGACCCCCTGGCCCTCGCAATGCCCAGCCCTCCCGCATTACTTACGACGCCTCCACCCTCCTAGCCCTTAACCCCGGCCGCTCCCCCAACTGCGTCCAAGCCGCTCCTGGACTCACCCATGGACCCTTCTCTTGCAACTCCTGCAAGTTCGACGGCATCAAAACCAGCTCCTCATCCACCAACACCATTCAGAGACCTGACACCAACCACCTAAAATGCATCCTGCTCAACACCCGCTCGGTCCACAGACACACCATCGACCTCTGGAATCTACTCGACACCATCTCATCGGACGTCGCCTTCCTAACAGAAACATGGATGAATGCCTCTTCAGCCCCAGACATCACCATTGCCATCCCGGAAGGATACAAGATCATCCGTAAGGACCGCATCGAGCAAACAGGAGGAGGAATCGCTATCGTCCATAAGAACTCCATCCGCATCTCAACCAGTTCTGACGCCAACCTGGCCAGCGCCGAACACCTCCACTTCCAGATCCACACCGACCCCAAGACCACACTCAGAGGCACCCTCCTCTACCGGCCTCCAGGACCCCGTGCACAATTCAGTGACCACATCACTGACTTTATCACCCCACACGCCCTCCACTCCGAGGACTACATTCTATTGGGAGACCTCAACTTTCACCTGGAAAAGAACAACGACAGCAGCACCACCACCCTTCTGGACAATCTCGCCAACCTCGGACTCAAACAACTGGTCACTACCCCCACCCACATTGCTGGTCACACACTCGACCCTATCTTCACCTCCAGCAAACATGTCTACTTCAGTCACACCACAGCTCTTCACTGGACAGACCACAGCTGCGTTCACTTCACATACAATAAGACCACAATCCACAACCATCCTCAACCCACCATGCGAAGACACTGGAACAAAATCACCATCGACCAGATATCCTCATCGCTTCTTCAAAACCCTCCTGCCCACTCCTCAAACCCCGACCAAGCAGCCATTAACCTCACCCAATGGATATCCAACAGCGCCGACATCCTAGCACCATTGAAAAAACGTCAAAGCAAACCAGGCAGCAAAAAAGCCTCCTGGTTCAACGATGATCTTAAGAAATCGAAGAAACACTGTCGCTCCCTCGAGAAGGCCCGGAAAAAAGACCCAAACACCAGCACCAGGGACGCCTTCAAA
This sequence comes from Lissotriton vulgaris, assembly GCF_964263255.1. NCBI lineage: Eukaryota > Metazoa > Chordata > Amphibia > Caudata > Salamandridae > Lissotriton > Lissotriton vulgaris. The sequence goes on along the minus strand of NC_141694.1, from coordinate 619,329,514 downwards.
AACGCCACCCGCATTCACCACCAACTTATCCGGTCAGCCAAGAAAGCCGCATTCAAAGACCGTCTAGATAACAACGCCCACAACAGCAAGGAATTATTCAACATCGTCAAAGAATTTACCAACCCTTCAGCCAACTCCAACGACATCACTCCCTCTCAAGCCCTCTGTGACTCCCTAGCTTCCTTCTTCCACAAAAAATTGCAGACATCCACAACAGCTTCGACAACCAACCCGGAGACCAACCCACCCAACCTTCTGCCGCACCCTTGAACATCCTCATTGACTGGAACCCCATCTCCACTGAGGACACCATCCACCTGATGAACTCCATCCACTCAGGATCCCCAACTGACCCTTGCCCTCACCACATCTTCAACAAAGCAGACTCCATCATAGCTCCACACCTCAGAGACGTCATCAATGCTCCCTCTACTCCGCCACCTTCCCGGAAAGCTGGAAACACGCAGAACTCAGCGCCCTTCTGAAAAAACCCACAGCTGACCCCATCGAACTCAAAAACTACCGCCCCATCTCGCTTCTTCCATTCCTGGCCAAAGTCATCGAGAAAGCTGTCAACAACCAACTCGCCTCCTTCCTCGAAACCAACAAATCCCTCGACCCCTCACAGTCCGGCTTCCGAGCCAAACACAGCACTGAGACCGCACTTATCGCAGCAACAGACGACATTCGAACTCTACTGGACAATGGAGACACAGTCGCCCTCATCCTCCTCGACCTCTCCGCTGCCTTCGACACAGTCTGCCATAGCACCCTTCTACAGCGCCTCAGAAACGTAGGAATCCAAGGAAAAGCACTGGAATGGCTCACCTCATTCCTCACCGGAAGAACCCAGAGAGTCCGCCTCCCACCATTCAAGTCAGAGGCCTCTGAAGTCATCTGCGGCGTGCCACAAGGATCGTCACTCAGCCCCACCCTCTTCAACATATACATGAGCCCCCTTGCGGCCATCGCTCGCCAACACAATCTCAACATCATCTCCTACGCGGATGACACTCAACTGATCCTATCACTCACCAAAGACCCTAACACCGCCAAAACCAACTTACACGAAGGAATGAAAGAAGTAGCCGAGTGGATGAAGCACAGCCGTCTGAAACTGAACTCAGACAAAACAGAAGTCCTCATCCTAGGCACCTCCCCCTCCGCCTGGGATGACTCTTGGTGGCCAGAAGCCCTTGGAAAAGCACCCATCCCGACGGACCACGCACGGAACCTGGGCGTCATCTTGGACTCCTCACTCTCGATGACCAGACAAGTCAACGCCGTTTCATCATCTTGCTTCAACATTCTTCGCATGCTCAAAAAAACATTTCGCTGGATCCCCACCGAAACTAGAAAAACGGTCACCCACGCACTGGTTACGAGCCGACTGGACTATGGAAACACACTATACGCCGGTACCACCGCAAAACTCCAGAAAAAACTCCAACGCATCCAGAACGCTTCAGGCAGGCTCATACTAGACATTCCGCGTAAAGAACACATCTCTGGTCACCTGAAAAACCTCCACTGGCTCCCCGTAAATAAGAGGATTACCTTCCGCCTCCTAACCCACGCACACAAAGCACTTTACGAACTTGGACCCGAATGCCTCAACACACGACTGTCCTTCTACACCCCCTCCCGTCAGCTACGATCCTCCAACCAAGCCCTTGCCACTGTTCCTCGCATCAACAAAACCACCATGGGAGGTAGATCCTTCTCCTACCTGGCAGCTAAAACCTGGAACTCACTTCCCACTTACCTTCGCCTTACTCAGAACCACCTAGCATTCAGAAAACAACTTAAAACTTGGATATTCGACAAGTAATTCCCCACCCTTCCTCTAGCGCCTTGAGACCCTATGGGTATGTAGCGCGCTATATAAATCTCTTGACTTGACTTGACTTGACCTTTCTGGAGCGCTTGGACCCTTAGTAAAGGATCCTCCCACTAGAATATTGAGTCAAGTGGTCGAAAGAGGGGGAGGAAGGATTTCGCAGGCATTAATTGACCATGTCACACAGCAACCTTTTTACGTTTTCTGGTTGCTATTACACCCTAGACTTGGTCCAGCATCAAATTATAGACCAGCCACACAAAATAAATAATGACATAATAAGCTGAGGTCATGGACTGCCATCCCTTACCGCCCAGAGCCCAATGATAGAAGATGAAATACCAAGTAAAATGGAGCTATTCCCTTTGATATTTTTGGATCATCGGCTTAACATAGTACATACAATGTTCTATGGCCCACAATGTCAAAAGACTAAATATGCCATCAATATAATTAATATTGTTTCCTGGCAGAAAGAAAAATACTTTCAGTTTCAAATGCATATGAATATCTCTCTATTTAGATGACCAATTATAATTCATAAAATATTTTTTTCATTATAGACATGATGAATATCTATAGGCATCCATACATAGCCGAGCTGGTCAGCAAGATGATAGATTCACACTGAAGATTACACCAAATACTGCAGTATTGAGCAACTAAGTACAAAATAATTTACTCCTACCTGTGACCAATTCAACAACAGCGTGAATGCTAGGGCAGATCAAGCAAGTACTGCCACAGAGCACACACAGTTGGAGTTAGTTAATAGAAAAGATTTTGAAATTGTGTCTGGTGGCCAAGTTAGTTAGTGACACTAGACTTAGAGCAACGTAAATGTCGAAGCAGATGGTGAACATTAGACGAAGAATGGAATTAGCAAGATAAGACTGTTCTCTCCCGATTTCTTGTGCACAGAACTAGGGAGAGAAGAGGGGAGATAAAATTATGGAATGGAATGCACGTTAGCTACACCCATGGCATGACTTAATGGTCACATGTTCAAATGTTGCTGGGTCTCCTCAGCCTTTCATCTTTCTAAGGTGGATAAAATTAGTACCATTGAGTTAGTGGAACAATAAAGATTTGCTATTTAGCGCTACAATACCATTCTAAGTGAGTGTGCGTTTACAAAAACACCATATTACAATTAAAGACAACACATGTTTTTAGATATTACGTGGTGTTGAAGGGTTAATAGATTTTTCTTGGGCTGCCTTCAGAAGTAGCACTACTGGCCAACTACAGATTCTGGGTGTTGAGCCAGGCAGGAAAGAGACTTCCTCTGGTTACTAACGAACATGAGATTGAGAAGAAAAAGAAAAGAATATATATATGTAGAAATATATCTGTGTATACAGTTAGAAGAACACGTTGAGCTGTGTAAGTGAAAAAGAGAAATAAATGGCCCAGGATCACACAATCGGGTCAGGTTAGGTAGCTAGCTTGTTTTCCCCATTTCTCACTCCACAGACCGCCATCTTCACAAGCAGTTATATATAGAATAGCACTAGGTATATTGCGTTCTTGAAGGGTTTTGCTTACTTAAATGGCGCAAGGAAAAGTACTATTTTATATGTGTATCTAAAAGAAATAATGTGTATGTATATTAATGTTTTTCATTTCTAGGTTCTTCATTTCTAGGTTCAAATTACATTGTAGGGTGAAATCTGCTAAAATGCATTCTAATGCAGTGCATTCACCATGGACAACAACAAAATAAATATTGTATAGTAATATTATATTTTTGTATGAGGTTAAGTAATGAAAATATGAGTATATATAAATACAGAAGGACAGTGTGCATTGAATAACTGTGCTTCATATTATATTGATTTTGGAATACAGTATGTACAGATTTAATGTGTTTTTTCACATAAAGTTGCAGTCTTTAAGGGTGTTTGCAATTAGATTTCAAGGTATAAATGACTGGCACAGTTTGAAAACTAAGAGTATTTTGATTCACAAAGGTGTTACTGTGACTTCAAGATTTTCAACTATGTTTGCTGTTGGGACAAGCTATAGTACTACGTTTTAATTCTTCTTTTGCATTTTGAGGTAATGGATTTCTTTTTAAAGTGTCGTATAGAAATGCCAATATGGTTCTTTCCTTCATTTTGAGTTTCCTCCTTACCCCAGCTGGCCAAAAATACAGCATGCGCCATTAACCCCTTCCACGCTGATGACGAGCTGGGCTCGTCATGGCGTAGCCTCCTCGCACACTGATGACGAGCCCAGCTCGTCACGTAACATGCGTTTTAGAAAATCTCAGCGTGCGAGCGGAATTCCGCTAGCGCGCATGAGGTTAAATAGCACAACTATTGCAAGGCCTTTTAAAAGTACAGATATGAACTGTCAGCTTCTAGGCAAACGCGCTGTGCACAGTAGAAATGATGTACGAGAGGAAGGTGAAAGTGACTATTGTCTGTCAAATGGTGAAATCAACCGTGGGACCAGCGTCTTATTCCATGGATGTTGACAATTTTATGAGTCTTCAAATGTATCTTATGAAAGAAAACATGAGCACGTGTTAAAGACCTAACTGTGAGAAAGGATACCGGACAATAAAGTGACTAAATTGTACATGAAGTCACCATGATGTTACGGAGCCACTCCCAAAGCTCACCAATCATTTGCTTAGATTTTAGTAATGTTTCAAATTATGTGGGATGGGCATGTAGATTTTAGGGTATAACTGGGGTGCCTTTAGGGGTGTGGTTTAGACTTGCCGGGCAGAAGAGAAGACGGGTGAATGCGTCGCTGAGCATCAGTTTGCAAAGAGGCCTAGCTGTAATCTATCTCTGCCCTACTTGAGATCTGAAATATTTGTTCCCTGATTCTATTTAGGGGAACCCCCATCATCTTCTAGGCCGAGGAGGTGATTTTCTCACAGACCGTTAGGTTTATATTTCTGGCTCATACATGCAAATTTATTTGCAAATGTATTTTAATCTTTGAAACTTTTGTCTCTTCACCTATCCACTCTGTTATAGATATCATGAACATATTATTTTAGATGAAACTATTGTCTCTTCATCTATCCCCTCAGTTAGATGTATTTTGATTCGCATGTATTTTTGCTAAAACTATACTGGCAGATGCATCAACGGAAATACCTCCCGGTAAAACAGCGAATCGGTAAAACAGGCCGATACCGAACGCAAAACCAGAAAATGCTATGCATCAAACAATGAATCGTTAAAAAATAAAGAATTGCAAATAACCCCCCGCTGTAAAATACCGAATCGCAAAACAGACAATCGGAATTACCGAACCCCAAAGCGGCCCTCGGTAATACCGATTCGGTAATAAAGAATCGCAATGGTATGCATGAAAAGTCGCTAATACCGAAAACCCCAAAAATCGCTATTTAGCATGAGCAAATTAAGGGAATCACAATCAGGAGGTAGAGTAAACGGAAGGACAGAACAAAAAATTACAACCCCCAACTGCAGGCGCTCACAATCAGTAACCCTTCAAAAAAGCCCTGGGAAACCCCACATGTCTACCAAAATGGCTGCCCTGTACGTGCTTGCCAGGAGGAGGAGGATTAACGCCCAGGCCCAGCGCAGGAGGATGATCCAGGACAGGATCTTCAGGGTGCGCATCACTTTGCTGGGGCAGACCGAGGAACAGGTCTACGACAAGTATAGACTGAACCGTGCCATGATAATGCGCCTTATAGCAGACCTGGAACAATTACTGCAGCACGAGACCCGTAGGACCAACGCCATACCAGCCCATGTGCAGGTCCTATGCTGCCTGCACCTGCTTGCGTCTGGAAGCTTCCAGGGGGTAATAGCTGAGACTGGAGGCGTGTCGCAAATCGCTTTATCACGCTTCTTCCACCGGTTCCGAGAGGCCATGCTGACACTAATTAATCGCCACATCACCTTCCCCACAACCCCCCAGCAGCTGACCCGCACCAAACGGGAATTCTACCAGGTGGCACAATTCCCCCATGTCATAGGGTGTGTTGACTGCACGCATGTCCCCATCTGTCCTCCATCAGCCACCGAATACATTTTCCGCAACCGGAAGTCATATCACTCTATAAATGTGCAGGTGGTGTGCAATGCCAAGTACATCATTACGGACCTTGTAGCCCAATTCCCCGGGAGCACACACAACGCTTACATATTCCGTCACTGTGGCCTCCACAGGCGCCTGATCAACGGTGAATTTGGAGAGGGACACCTACTAGGTACATATTGATGCATCATCGTACTCTCCACCCACTCCATCCCCACATGTATAATTTCAATCATGCTGATGACCATTCTCTCCCCATCCTGCAGGTGACAGCGCATACGCATTGCGGGAATATCTACTCACTCCCTACCTGAACCCAGCGACACCACAAGAGCAGCTCTACAACAGAGCACACATCAGCACAAGGAATGTGGTTGAGCGTACATTCGGCATCCTTAAGAGCCGCTTCCGTATACTGCACAAGACTGGAGGTGCCTTGCAGTACGACCCAGTGACCTGCTGCCAGATCATTGCTGTGTGTGCCATCCTGCACAACATCGCCACACACAGGGGGATACCCATAGAGGTGGACGGAGAGGATGAATTACGTGCACAGCAACCACCCCCCCAACACCGACAGGCGCATGTGCCCAACACAGCTGAAGGGCAACGGAGGCGGACATACATCACACGGAATCATTTCTGAGACAGGTAAGAGAGAGACTTGACAACAGGTCTCGATTTGCAAGGGTTTAATGGGCATGGACACCTGAGTGGTGCAGAGAAACAAAACAAAAACATGCTGCTGCTGCAGTTAAAGTCAAGCTTTAATTGTCCGTCCTCAGAACGGGTGATGCGTGCGGCACTTAAGTCTGGCCATGGTTACGTCACCAAGGACAGTGTAACTTTGTCACATGTTCACTTCCGTTTGCCGCTTCCCCCCAGTCTCTTGTCCTGTGACTCCTCGGCTTCTACTAGATGGGAGTCTGTGGCAGTTGCATTGCGGCCACTGCGCCTCCTCCCGCTGGTGTCCGATAGGGAGACGCTGCTGACACTGGAGGCTGCCTCACTCCCCTCTTCCGCCCCCAGTACGCTGACACTGGCTGACCCAGGCTGCAGTTGCTCCACTGCGGTGGTCACCCTCTCAAGGGCCTTTGCCACATCCCCACAGTAATGACCTAGGTCCACTTGCAGGGACACGGACCTGCGGGACAGCACAGCCGTGCCGTTGCAGAGCTTATTGATGGCCTTGTTGGTTGAAGTCACTGCCAGCATGATCTGCCTGTGACGCCGCCGCTCACTCTGTTGGCCTGCCACTACGGCACGTGTGAGTTCTTGCAGGCACAGCTTAATTTCATTGTTGCCGGCAGCTAGATCGACTGGTCTTGCAGCACCACGAGCCGGGGTCACAGCCCTCTGCCTGATGCGCTGTCGTGATGATGTTTGGCTGGTTGGAGTGACGACAGCCTGGCGTGGAACATTTGGGGGTGCTGAACTGTGATCCGATTCCATCAGGGGCAGGGAGGGAACATCAGCTCTGCGGCTCTGCGGAGTGGCCTGCACTGGTGGTGGTGGGGGTGGTGTCTTGGACCGCGAGGTTGGTGATGGTGGTGGTGGTGGTGTCTTGGACCACGAGGTTGGTGGTGGTGGTGGTGGTGGTGTCTTGGACTGCAGGGATGGTGGAGGTGTCGACCGCCGTGGTGGTGAAGGGGAGGACATGGCTTCAGCTCCATGTGAGCACTCGGCTTCTGACAACACTGGCGTCTCAGAGATGACGAGGCGGGCACTGTCGTCTGAATCGTAGGGGGATGCATCTGTGTGTGAAACAGTGCATAGTTATAATCATGGTATAGTATGTGGAAATAGCATGGCATCTCACAATAAATAACATTTTCAGTCTGACAATTGGCCCTTTGCTGCTGTATTCATCTCTGTGCTCTGGCATGCACCCATTCATGTATGGACTACAACTCCCATGGTGCAACACATTGGTGAGGGTATGTGTTTAGGGCAACACTACATGGGCACTGGGTCTGGCATGGGGGATTGGGCAGGGACTTAGTACACGCTGCATTGTTACGCTGCCATGCTTCTTACCTTGCCCTCCTTCCGCAGCACCAGAGGTGTCGAGACGTGTGACCCCCACAACAGCTTCCGGTTCTATGGTGGACTCCACTAGATCCTCCAGGGCAGTGTTTGGCGTCACGTTGGCTGTGCCCCCTCCTGTGCCACCAGCATCCTTGACCCTCTGCGCAATCTTCTCCTTGGCCCTCTTCCTTAGGTCAAACCACCGTTTTTTTAGGTCGTGGATGCTGCGGTGGGTGACTCCGCAGGCATTTACCTTGTCCTTGATACGCAGCCACATCTTGCGTTTTTCTGCCTCTGGCACCTTCAGGGACAATTTGCCAAACAGTCTGTCATTATTGCTGGTCACACACTCAATGAGGATTTCCAGCTCCTTATCAGAAAACTTCCTTTTGCGCTTTCGGTGTGTGTCCTTTCCCTGCTGGGGGGCCTCCTTCTCCATCTTGTCCTGCTTGCCTTGTCCTGCTTGCTACAGGTTCAGTCTTGGTCCTCAGCTCCTGTGCTCTGCCTCCTCCTCAGTGCAACTCCGAACACAGAATGCAGCGTGGCTGTCCTACTTCCTGGTTGTGATGTTATCGGCCCGCTTCCGAAGCGTCGCGTAGTTTGCCCGCTTTCGCTATTACCGAAATCGCAAATACCGGATTCACTAATACCGATTCGGTATTAGCTAACTCGGTATTTGCTACTCGTGCGGGTGTACTTTCGCTATTTAATAGCGATTTTTACCGATTCGGTACTTTTCGCTATTACCGAGGTGTATTACCGAATGTTGATGCATATGCCCGTTAGTCTTTTATTCTATCGAGTCCTTCATGCATAATGTCATTTGTTTAAGAGATGAGCTTGTATTCATTTGAAATTTGCTGAAGTTTTCTCTCCCTTTGTGAGTTTTATTATTTGCATTTGTGTCTGTATGCAATGAGCATCTGCATTATTGTTAAGATATAGCTTCATAAACTTTACCGAGAGCCTATGGTTATTTAGACAACTGAAGGGTTGAATTAGATAATATAATCATTATCATCAACTATTCAACTAATTGGTCCATCAACCAAGTAGAAGGAAAGCTGATTAATTAAATTAATAGGCATTCTAATGATGATATATATGGTTCACAGAAAGGAAAGTATTGGACATAAATAAATTGACCCCAGCGCATCAGGGATTCTGGGTGAATGTGTATGGGCCATTGAAATTATATGAATTGAGTATTGATCCCTGATCAGGTATTGACCTCGCGCTGGATCAGTTTCTTGGTAGCAGAGGATGGTTTAATTATTAATTAGTTTGGTAATGATTATTGAATATATGTTCTTAGCATGTAAAGTTAGTGTCCTGTTTTTTGTTGTTTGGAAGTTCAGGTACTGAGATACCTGAGGGATCCCAGGAATGGAATTTAGCCTGAAGTAGGCAGAAGAAGAGTGTGGTAACAAAGCCTCACTGCAGAAGTGAACATCTATCCGTGGAAAGGAGCAATACATTGTCGTCTAGTGGTCCCAATAAATTATTGTTTTCACTAATAATCAAGTCCGCAGGCAAGCTTCCTTGTTCAAATAGTTCTGAATTTTATTTGCAACCATATAAATGTTTCCAACAAATTTAATCCAAGAACATAAGTATCATCAATCAAATCAGCCTACGCATTTTGTCCACACTTGGACGACATCAGGGCTGAAAAAGAGGGAATAATTATACATATCAGTTTTGACACCCTTAAGTACTCTATTCATTATTCAATTCCATTGCAGACAACAACACAACGTATACGTGTCTTAAATTAGACAATAACTTGTCTTATTTGAATATGACCGGGACCAATCAGAATTCCATATTTAAAAACACCTAATAATCATACCCAGTAAACAGTTCCCACTCTGGTCCTCAACTGTTTTCAACCAATCCGACCAGACTCAGGTATTCCCCGCCCCAGGAAATGAACTTCATATTGACATATACTACGAATACCCTTCTGTAGAAATCAATGGAGTCTCGTAGACAGCTCTTGTAGTTGGTAGTTTATTCTTCAAGTTACATCTAAGTAAGTTCCAATGTAAGCTTTAATATAAGCCCCATCATGGGGCAGTCTCTTGGCTGCTCAGCCCATCTTCTCCAACAGCTCCCCCTTCAAGTACAAACATCCATAACATTCCAAATGACATCATATAGCTAGAGCATCAGGCAGAGAACCAGGGCCAGGGAGATGCATTTCATAAGAAGCAGATTACTACACATTCCTCTCTTCCTGCTGTGTGCCAGGAAGTAAACCATATGGGCCAATCTGATCCTGGCCTGGCCTGACCAGCCTATTGCTGGGCCTAGCCTGCCAGTTAAGTAATGTAATTGAAAAATGTATAGAGTACGTAAGGGTGTCAAAACTGATATGTATATTTTTTCCCTTTTTTTCAGCCCTGATGACGTCCAAGTGTGGACGAAACGCGTAGGATGATTTAATTGATGATACTTAAGTTCATGGATCAAATTTGTTGTAAAAATGTATAAGGGTGCAAATAAACACAGAACTTTTTGAACAAGGAAGCTTGCTTGTGGACTTGATTATTAGTGAAAACAATAATTTATTGAGTACACTAGACAACAACATAAAGCTCCTTTCCACGAGAAGATGTTTACGTGAGGACGGTGGCCTAGCAGCGGTGGACCATGGGAAGTTGAGCGTTAATTAATTCTGATTAATTTGGAATACTCACCAGTGCACACACGTGCAAAGCCCCCACCGCCTTCTTTAGAGGGTACACTGCAGAAGTACTTTGTCTATTGTAATAATACCTAAAAGTTACAGAGGGCTGTAGGTGTTGTATTACGGAAATTTCATATATAAGTGGAGTGACCTAAATAGTGAAGGGTCACTTCGGAAACTCTAGTCTTATCCCAAGGAGAGTAACAAGACCCCTTTTCACACCAAAAATTCCTCTTGTGAAACCTTGGCCTTATCCCTAGAAGAGTAATGAGTCCACCCAGAGCTTGTTTGAAGAGCACAATAACGCTGGTCGTTATTAGGACTCATAGTGAGAAAATCTCTTGAAAAAGTGAAGACTATCTCTTTATTTAGTGGAACAGACTAGGTAGCATTATTTTTGTATTCTTACTAATAGAAATGTTTGATTAAGAAAACTTAGAAAATATTGCCGTAAACTTTGTGAAGGGAGGGTCAGTAGAAGGAGTGATTCTGATGTCTGATGTCAGAAAAGGCTGCACTGGCATTGGCCAGACAGAGGGCGTGTGTTTAGCTGTGATTGGTTGGTTAGTGAGAGTTGCGCTGGTATAGGATGAGACTTTGCTTACGTAGGAGGGCCCTGATTGGTTGATTGGTGTGTCGCGCTGGTATAGGGCGGGAGCTGACAAACAGAATATGTGGAATTATGGGAGGATTTTCTTTGTTTATTTTGGTGAGGTACATTAGCATAAAAGATCAGAAAAATGAAGCTTCTAAAGAAGATTTTTTTTTAAAAGGACAAACCGATTGTGACTAGAGACGGAATTCCTATTTCTCCCCCAAAACTCCTGCTTCTTATATGATGTTGGAGCGAGGATTACATACCTGTAGTGGTTAGAGAATTGGGTTGAGTATACAAAGGATAATGGTTTCATAGCTTTTCCGCAGCATGGTATGTTCAATGTAAGGATTTCAGAATCTAAGATATCGAATGAATGCATTAGAACCAAATCCTAGACATAGACGCAGTACAAAGCATTGGAAAAATGGGAAGTTGAGGCATTTGAAAAAGAGAAATATAGAGCAGGTAAAGGAAGGTACAGGAGTTGGAGGCATGGCTATCCTTTTGAAAGTAGGGAAGAAAAGTTGAAAAGATGGAGGAGAGCTGTAGTAGCATGTGGTAAATATTTTACCGTATACGAGTTTGCCAGATAATTTCGGACAAGTAAAGAAATAGATCAATCAAATGAGAGGCAGAGTCCGTGGTGTCTGAGTCATAAGGGCTTTAATCATAAATGATGACTCGAGCCATGGAAATCTATTCCATCAATACAAGGGTTCGGGTATGCAATGATGGCAGGAAAGATGTCAACAATTTATTCACAGTACATGACATATATAGTATAATGACACAATAGCATTGAATACAGTAGGCGTGACAAGTGAAATGTATATGATAAGAACACATGTGCGTAGCAAAAAGGCGTGAACATGGGTGTGTACAGAGGCGTGAACTGGAAACGTCACAGAAAAGTGTCATAAGTGGGTGGATGCTTAGAGAATTCTTTGCAGAGTCAGCTGAAACCTGTGGCCTGGATGCGCGCGCAGCTAATATGACGTGTGATTGACGTACATCTTTTAGGAAGCTAAGGGTCTGACTTTTAGCACTAGTAGAAGAGACAGAAGTCTGGCACGTCAGATCGACCTGTCCCTAAAACATATCTGATATCTTGTGTTTGGAGGATGTTTAATCTGGAGTAAAAGGTCTCTTGGGCAGAGGCTACTCTTATACTGAATGTATGCGTGTCTAGGTGCAAATGCTCGGAGCCAGGGGCCTATCATGGTAACGGGAGCAATGAATTTCATGAGGGAGGACAGGAAGGCTTGGCCCTTGCTCTGCAGTCGGGGATATGTTTTCGTATTTCACTAGACAGGAATGTGTTTTCGAGGAGCTGAGCTGGCTACGCTGATAGCTTGAAGGTAAAATACTGTATTTGGCAGGCAGACCAGACTGAGCCGGGCAGCGCTCGCTTGGCAGGAAGTAAGGCAGAGGTCAGGGATGCATCTCCATGCTGCAGCTTTCAGAGGCAGAGGCAGAAGTGGCTTGAAGACAGAAATCAGGGCCTAGCTCGGCAGAGCCAGGAAAACGTGAAAGTGCACCACATAAAGACGGTGGCACGGCATACTTAGGAACGGAATCATCGATCCATTCATGGTGGATCTGATAGAGGACATGTTAACATTGGACGCAAATGTATTTGCGTCTTCAAATTCGGTCGTGGAGGGAAATTACATGTACTTGAAACTCGTACATGGAGCCGTTGGGGTACACGTTAGGGGACACAATTGACCATAAAAAATTCCAATTACCTCATTCCCTCCTTGTCCCCTACGGACCCTTCATGATATGTCGATGTTCATGAGACCATCAATCTGTTCATATAACATCATTTGCTCTTCTTTCTTTCTTTGGGAATGGGAACATGAACTTGAATGGGGAACACAAGCTGTGGCGCACAAGCCGCAAATCGCTGGCCCACATTGCAGACATAGACAACAGCTGAATACTATGGCCAATATGATTCCTAGGAATGACAGTAGCTTCCATCCCCAGGCTGTGATTACACCCCAGAGCCAACCGGACCAAGTCCAGGAGCCTGGATTCTGGTGTATCAGATGAGCAATCTCGTGAAGTCTGGTAATAGCTTTATAGACTGATGGCGCGTTATTTGGAATAAATACGCAGCAACTGGATCCGATGACTCTACAAGCCCCACCCCTATCGGCCAGGATGACATCAAGGACAAGGCGGTTCTGAAGAACGACAAGTCTCATAGCAGAATGCTCCTCTGTTAAGTTGCCCAAAGCAGAAGTAGTCTCATTCACTACGGCTTCAAGTATTCTGGTTAATCTGCGTATCAGTTTACTATTGGAGACAGTTCCTAGATAGGGAAAGAATCCTTTATTGAAATCTGTATATTGTTCCCATGTAGTTTCAGTCTGATCAACTATTGGGAGGTCTCTCTTGTGTCTAACAATATTAAGGCGGGAATTCCTGTGATAGTCAGATGGGGCTAGAAATACTGGTGGTAATAAGAATGAAATGAAACAGGTACCATCCCAGTCTGGAGGTAAACGGACATAAGCTGTCTGACCACATATAAAATAGGAATGTTGGGAAGCTTTGAATGTAGACCTGCCTTGGTCACTGAATTCGACCTCAGTAGTACAGTCACTGTGACCTAGATGTACTGAACCATTCTTTCTGACACATACACCTTTCGCTGGTAGAACTGATATGGATGGCAAGTCTGGACTGGTTTCGGACTGAACATTTAGAATCATGAGGTTAAGTGTAAAATTGCCTAATCCATACACTTCATTTTCTAGATCTGTCCCTGTCATTTGCGGAAGACCCTCCTCGTCTGGGAAACATGCTTTGTTCAGGACTGTGTTCAGATTTCCCCATATCCAATTGCCACGGGAAACCCTAGAGTCGGTGTCTATAGAAGATATTAAACTAAACCATGCAGCACAGGAACCATTATGTGTAAACGGGTAAGGAAAGAGAGCAGAGCTCCCTTGTAGTTCTGATAGGGAGGGAGTCGGCCACATATCCAACAATTAGTAGCATTGTTGGTCTGGTGAGAATGGTGTAACATACGAATGAATGTATTGTTGCGCAGCGCAAGTCGATAAGACAATTCGTGTGGAGGAAGAGCACTAAACGTGTGCTCGACAGTGTCATTAGAAAAAGAATGTGCGAGAGGAAAATACATGTATAATATCCAACTCATAGCAATAATCGTAAGACTCAGAAAAAACATAATAAGTAATGTGCAAACGCATCTACTCCGGAGACTTTTACGATATTTTTGTTTCTTGGTCTCCTGTCTATCTCTCTCTCTATTTGGGTCTAACTTGTACATTGTCAGAACTGCCTAACCGCTTCACCCAGGAGGGGACTTAAACAATTAAACTGTCTGACTTACTAGACCTCAATTTCTGTCTGTACTCCTCTTGGGGAGTTTTCTCTCGAAGGGGGAGTTTGGTATCAGTCACTGGTACGTGGGAGTTCTGGGATTCAGATTTTGGCGGAAGTCCATGGAATCTCTTAACGTGACTGGAGTGCACCCAACCCTTGCGCCCCACCAGTTTTACAGCAGTCCTGGTTGTTAACAAAACGGTCTTCGGCTCCTTCCAGCGGGGCTCCAGAGGGCTGGACCGGTCAAAATTCCAAACGACCACTACGTCTCCCGGAACCAGTTCATGTGGCTTCACCTCGGTGTTGTCTGGGAAGGCTTCCGCGACCTGTGAACGACATGATTGTAGTGCAGACATCAAGGAAGCAAGGTAATCTGTCAGCATAGTACTATCAACATCAGTAATTTTTCGCGGCAGAGGCGTCCCCCACATATTAGGAGGTCTACCGAAGACCACCTCATACGGGGATAGCCCTGTTCTAGAATGGGCTACCATTCTCATATAAAAAAGAGCAACTGGCAGAGCTACTATCCAATCTACTCCCTTCTCTTTGCACACTTTAGCAAGGCGAGTTTTCAGAGTCTGATTGTGCCGCTCCACGAGACCTGCTGCCTCAGGATGCCGGACACAGTGAAACTTCCACTGGTACCCCAATAGAAGCGAGACCTGCTTCATAAGTTCGGATGAGAATGGCTGACCGTTATCTGAATACACGACACGGGGCAAACCGTATCGAGGGAAAAACTCACGAACCAACTGCTTGGCAGTGGTCGGGGCAGTGTAATCTGGGACGGGATATGCTTCTGTCCCTCGAGATAGGGCACATACAACTACGAGGACATACTTAAATCCTCGGCACCTTTCCATCTGAATATAATCCATCTGGAGGACTTCAAAAGGATAATCGGGAGGATGAAATCCCCCTTGCTCTACGGGAACACCTTTTCCTGGGTTGAACTGACAACAGATCATGCAGGTACGCACTTTCTGTTTTGCTGCTGCTCGTAAATGTTTGTTGAACCAGAGGTTCTGTACACTGTCTAACATGGCCTTTTCTCCTAAATGTGCTGGACTATGTGCAGTGTTAATGATAACTTGAACCATAGAGTCAGGGAGAAACCATGTGGTCTTTCCCTTCGTCATCCATCCTTGGTCTGTCTTGACCCCTCCTTGTTCAGCCCATTTCTTCATGTCATCTGGAGTGGCATGTGTCTGTATGTCGATGACATCTTGTGTGGGGTCCCTGACTGTCATACAATGTGTCAGTGAGGTTACATCAGTCTTTGTCATGTCCGTCGTTTGAGTATGAGTCAGTGCTGTATGTTTCGCTGTTCGATCTGCAAAGTCGTTGCCCTGAGAAATC
Organism: Lissotriton vulgaris; assembly: GCF_964263255.1. Taxonomy (NCBI): domain Eukaryota; kingdom Metazoa; phylum Chordata; class Amphibia; order Caudata; family Salamandridae; genus Lissotriton; species Lissotriton vulgaris. The sequence goes on along the minus strand of NC_141694.1, from coordinate 619,313,596 downwards.
TTGTCTGTGACTTTCGTATGCGCTTTGCACTTCATGATGGCTATGGCTGTAGGCAAATGTATTGCTTCCAATAGGGCTTGAATGAGGAGGCCATGCTGAATCTTGGCTCCGTGAGAGGTCAAGAAACCTCTTTCTTGCCAGAGGACACCGAAGTCGTGAACGACTCCGAATGCATAACGTGAATCTGTGTATATGTTTACTTTCAAGTCCTTGGCTCGTATACAGGCTTGAGTCAGAGCAATGAGCTCTGCTGCTTGGGCTGACAGGGTATCGATACGATGTGTTTCTATGACTTCAGTTTCAGTGGTCACTGCATACGCGGCCACTAACTCTCCTGTACTTGTTCTCAAACATGAACCATCCACATAAAGTGTCAGGTCTGGATTGGGTAATGCAACATCTGTCATGTCTTGTCTGGGTTTCGTAACTGTGTCAACTACATCCACGCAGTCATGTGGAGTAGGATCTAATGTGCTCGATGGTAAAAGTGTAGCAGGATTCAGTGTATTACAACGTCTGATTTCTATGTGTGGTTGGAATAATGTCAATTCATAACCTGTCAATCGTGCTACAGTCAAGTGTTGAGTCTGTGTTCTGTTTAGAAGAACCTCTACAGAATGTGGAACTTGTCCTGTCAATTGATGTCCTAATACAATGGAATCACTTTGTCTGATTGCTAGAGCTGTTGCTGCAACTGACTTTAAGCACGCAGGCAAGGCCTGGGCTACTGGATCCAATGTACTCGAAAAATAAGCACACGGTCTGTGTTTGTCTGCCTGTAGCTGAGTGAGAACCGACAACGCTGTGCCATCGCGTTCTGTAACAAAAAGTGTAAAAGGTTTGCTGTAACATGGTGTCGCTAAAACTGGTGCTTGACATAAGGCTTTCTTTAATTCGTCAAAGGCTTGTGTATGTTCCTGTGTCCATGGGAGGACAGTCGAAGACGCTGCCTCCTGTGTTGTCAACTGTATGAGTGGCTTAGCTAGAAATGCATATTGTGGAATCCATTGTCTGCAATAGGAAGTGAGTCCAATAAAAGCTCGTACTTCTTTCTGTGTCTTGGGTTGCGGAAGATGTGCAATTAACTGAATTCGTTCGGGTGTCAGCTGCCTACCCCACTTGGACAGCAAGTGCCCAAGGTACACCACTTGCTGGGCACAGAATTGTAGCTTCGAAGGAGACACCTTGTGTCCCTTGTCCGCCAAGAAAAGCAAAACCGTCAGTGATGCTTGTTCACATTCTGGTTCGCTACGGGCGGTGATCAACAGATCATCGACGTATTGGAGTAGGGCAGTGTTGGCAGGCATGTGAATACTGTCAAGTTGTCGTTTTAATGCTTGGCTGTAGATGCTGGGGCTTTCTGTGAATCCTTGAGGTGCGCGTGCAAATTTGAAGCTTCGCCATTTAAACAGAATCCGAAAAGGTATTGGCTTTCCGGATCAATGGGGACACTAAAGAAGGCGTTCTTGAGGTCGATTACAGTAAAGAACGTCGCTTCGGAATCAATAGCTGTCAATAAGGACGAAATGTCTGGGACCACGGGATATTGTGGAATAATGCATTTATTTAATTCTCGTAAATCAATGACTAATCGATAAACGGGAGGTGCATTTGGATCTGTACGTTTAAGAATTGGAATGATAGGGGAATTACAAACATTGGAGTCGGTTTCCACAACCACTCCTTGTGCAATGAGCTCGTCAATGATTTTCAGTAAAGCCACTATAGCATCTGGTGGTAACTTGTATTGTCGGATGCGTGGTAGTACTACTCCTGGCTTGAGTGTGACACGGTATGGAGTAATGTGCATACAACCTACATCAGTGGGGCCTTTCGCCCATAAATGTGCAGGAACATTCTGTAACCTGGGGTCAAAATCTCTCAATACATAATGACCCTTAAAATCACGAAGGAACAACCTTACTTCTTCCGGAGAACAACAAATTACAGCTCCTAGAGCTTTCAGGGTCTTAATACCGAGCAAGTTTTCTGGACATGATTTCGTGAGCAATAAATCTGTAGTGCGGGACAATGGACCAACGGCTAGGGGAACAGGTTTCGATACTTCATTAACAATAGGCTTTCCTGAAAATCCAAGGGAAACATTCTGTGAGCCTGAGAGGGGTGCCCCTGGAACCTCTTCATGACTGATGGTTGTTCTGCTTGCCCCTGTGTCAATCAAAAATTTTCTATCCTTCCCTAATACCTGACTATGTACATAAGGGCCTTTTTGATCTACATGAACCTCAATAAGAGGCAAGCCAACCTCCTTCTCTAGGCTGTTTCATGTGTATTGCTGGTAATCGGGATAATCGGATTGTGCGTACTGGTACATCTGCTGTGTAACATGTTGTGTTCCGGCAATGGGTTGTGGCTGTGGTACTGCTACGGTCTGTTGCGGAACCTGCATAGGCTGAACATTCTGGGGAACGTGTTGTTGGACTTGGTCCTGTCTAGGAGGACGCGGTCTCTCTTTAGTTTTACCTGTGGCTATGTTGTGTTTCAAAACTGCACAATCGTTTACATAGTGACCTGGCTGTTTACAATAGTTGCATGTCCCTTTAACAGGGGTTGCTGAATTTGAATTATTGGATTGTGTCGTACCCCTTTTATGACCATCAGCTGGAACTGACTGAGCAACTAGTACTTTCATTTTCGTGTCTTTCATACGTCTCTGTTCGTGATCATGTTCTTCTCTGATTCTGTTCTGGTGGTACTGTAACATTTGTAACATTTGGGAAGGCGTATTAGCTTGCCATGTGCTCTCGACTTTCAATACACGGTTCTTAACCTGAGGCAGGGAATTCTCGACTAATTTTGACACAAAAAGGTGTGGGTATGACTCGCTACTTGTTTTCAGGCCACTATTAATAATAAAACATTTCTCGAATCGGGAATAAAAATCACTAGTGTCTTCATCGTGTTTCTGTTTGCAGGCTGAGATTGCATCCCAATCCTCCTTTTTAGTTGCTAATAACCTTGGCAAAACCTGTACTAACAATCCTGGTAATGCTTTAGTTTTCTCCCCAAGACCTAAACCTGGGGTCCGACCAGTTTCTTCAGTTTCTAATTCAGCCCAATTAATCTTTTTGTCTCCCACCTCCCATTCTTTTTCCTTGAGTTTCTCGTAAATACCGGCGGGCAATAACACTTTCAGTATTTTCATAATGTCGGGATAGGTGTAATCTCCCATGAGTAACATGTCTTTTATTTCACGGTGGAAACCTGCAGGGTCTTTATCATGACTGGGCACTATTTTCTTCATTTCTAATAATTCCATTTTAGTTATGGGCGTGTATACAAACACACGTTCAAGGGTATTATCAGGTTTTCGGATTGGATGTACTTCTCGTAAAGGATTCTGTTTGTCTAGGTGATATGGTTGCCTGACTAGGGGTGGAACGGAGACAAGATGTGGAGTCAAGAAAGTTCTATACTTGTGACGTTGTTCTAAGATTATTTCAATTAGATCGGTACCTAGGCCTCTCCATCTTCTCAGGAGCAAGTCTTGCAATAAACTATATAATGAACCTGGATCAGATGCTTGGTTTTCGTACTGTATAATGAGGTGTTGGGTCATGTATATACCAGCTAGTCACTGTTCTTCTGGAGTGAGGCTTAAGAATGTTTGCACTACTGAATCGTCTTTGTATATGCTGTCATCCCCGGCCCACTGTACCGCGGACCGGGCTAGTTCTTGATCACGTAAGGTATTGAGTTCGTGATAACCTATTCTTTCTTTCAGTACTTTATCAGTAATTTGGAATATATGCTCAAGGGAACATCGTTCTGGTATCGGACAAAGGTAACGTTTCTCGTTTTCTAAACGAATGGGTCTGTCGAAGGGCCTATCAAGAGGATACTGTCTAGGTAGTTTCTCTCTACCTACATATGCCACCATGTCTCCCCTCGCCTGTTGCGAGGTTTCTGCTACATTCTCTGGTTCTTCCTCCTCAGAGGAGTCCTTGTCTTCTGACTCGAGTTGCCTTTCAGATTCTCGACGGGCATGTATTGCTACTATTTCTTTACGGATCTTTCTAATCATAGCATGGATACATCTCTCTCTATCATGTTTACCCTCTGCAATATTCTGACTCCATCTTGACAATCTATTCATCTCTTCTTGTGGAAAGCTGGGCTGATCTTGTTCCCTTATCAAACAATTAACCAAAAATCGCATTATTAAACCTTGTGTCTCAACTTTCTGATGTGCCATGGCTTCACCAACACACTCCGGTCTTTCTCCTGTTCTAATAAAATGATATATATTGTCTAGATGGTTTGGCATTTCTGGTAATAACATCAAATAATCTGTAACACGTCTTAAACGTAGGGAGGCTAACATCATGGGTCCTGTTTTGCCAGGCACTGTATCATATCTGCAATCTGTAAGCTGTTCTTTAAGTTTTTCGGCTGGGGCTGCTTTAGGTGTACGCTGCATTGCTAGTTCTCTCATTGTCATTCGTTGTAACTGTGGCGGGGTGCGATAACCTCCTGTAGCACCTCCTGAGGCGGAGGCATGAGCATAACCTGGCTGCAGGGTCGGTATTTGTAACGGGGTTGGGCCCTGAACAGCGCCGGGCCCAAAAGGATTAAGCGGATGAATACCAGGGGGAACAATAGGGGAAGTGACAACAGGTGCAGGAAGTGGTGCGGGAAGCGGTGCGGGAGGGGTCTGCTGTTGCGGACCTGGGGGCAGACGATCAGCAGGGGGTACAGGTACATTGGTATATGCGGGAGCTACGTCGTCTAAATAGGAAGAAAGGAAAATGTCCGCTGCAGTCTTGTGACGTAATTTAGTCGGAACCAATGGAGGGGGCAGATCTTTCGGTGTTTCCGGGGTCGCCTTGGGCAGGCCCTCGGCCAGGACTGGATACAGTCCTGTCATACTTGCGTTACTCTGTCTTTCGTGTTGTTCTATTCTGACTCGCTGTCCTTCTTCTAGTAGTTCTTTTTCTTTAGCTTTTTCGGAATCCTCTCTACTTTTCTCTGTTTTTCTGAGTGCTTTCTCTGTCCGTCTATGTGATTCTTTACGCCATAATTCAATGGCATCTTTCTGGGATTGTCTGGCTTTCTTTTTCCATAACGCTTCTTCTACTCTCATGATGCACTTGGCATCCCATGTCCCTGTAACGGGCCATCTCTGATTCTCTGCTAAGTCTTTTGTGTAATCCACCCACAAGTCGAGATATAATATGGCATCTAAGCCGTGCTTGTGGTACATAAAATGCCCAGGAGTGTCCCTGGGTGGGATGGGAACTGCTTCTTCAAGTATCCCTTTCCTAGTTCCTATCTGTCGTAATTTCGAGAATAAAGGCATTGCTACCTCGATCTAGACACTATACACAATAATCACAGATAAAAAAATGCAAACAATCACTCATACCACGACATTAAAACACATTGAAACATTTCGAAACGAACAACAATAACTGGATAAGTTGAATACTAGATGTACTGCTAAACAGTACAGATACAATGCTAAAACAGTGCAGACCGGATCTGTGTACCCAAACCCGTCTTGACCGGACACAAATTAATGCACCCGTCTTGATGCGTCCCCAGCAATGGTACTCACCGGGAAGCACGGAACAGAAGGCCTCGGAAACTCGACTGGACTGGACTGACGTCACTGCTTCTGCTGCGCACTACGCATGCGCCTCGACACTACTGGTGGGCCTCTAGATACCTCGGACACTGCTCTCTCGGCTGGGCTCTGGTCGGGATCCTCCGCACTCCTCACCGCCTCGTCTGGATGTCGGCCGCAATCTCCGTCACCTCCGTAGGCCTGAGGGAGATACAGGAAAACCTGCAGATGCGCATGGGGTCCGTCACAGCCGTGGCAGGGGGCAAAGCCTGCGACGCATCACCGGCGCGTGGGGTGGGGGAGGGGTCCCTATTCGGGCGCCAAATTATGTGGTAAATATTTTACCGTATACGAGTTTGCCAGATAATTTCGGACAAGTAAAGAAATAGCTCAATCAAATGAGAGGCAGAGTCCGTGGTGTCTGAGTCATAAGGGCTTTAATCATAAATGATGACTCGAGCCATGGAAATCTATTCCATCAATACAAGGGTTCGGGTATGCAATGATGGCAGGAAAGATGTCAACGATTTATTCACAGTACATGACATATATAGTATAATGACACAATAGCATTGAATACAGTAGGCATGACAAGTGAAATGTATATGATAAGAACACATGTGCGTAGCAAAAAGGCGTGAACATGGGTGTGTACAGAGGCGTGAACTGGAAACGTCACAGAAAAGTGTCATAAGTGGGTGGATGCTTAGAGAATTCTTTGCGGAGTCAGCTGAAACCTGTGGCCTGGATGCGCGCGCAGCTAATATGACGTGTGATTGATGTACATCTTTTAGGAAGCTAAGGGTCTGACTTTTAGCACTAGTAAAAGAGACAGAAGTCTGGCACGTCAGATCGACCTGTCCCTAAAACATATCTGATATCTTGTGTTTGGAGGATGTTTAATCTGGAGTAAAAGGTCTCTTGGGCAGAGGCTACTCTTATACTGAATGTATGCGTGTCTAGGTGCAAATGCTCGGAGCCAGGGGCCTATCATGGTAACGGGAGCAATGAATTTCATGAGGGAGGACAGGAAGGCTTGGCCCTTGCTCTGCAGTCGGGGATATGTTTTCGTATTTCACTAGACAGGAATGTGTTTTCGAGGAGCTGAGCTGGCTACGCTGATAGCTTGAAGGTAAAATACTGTTTTTGGCAGGCAGACCAGGCTGAGCCGGGCACCGCTCGCTTGGCAGGAAGTAAGGCAGAGGTCAGGGATGCATCTCCATGCTGCAGCTTTCAGAGGCAGAGGCAGAAGTGGCTTGAAGACAGAAATCAGGGCCTAGCTCGGCAGAGCCAGGAAAACGTGAAAATGCACCACATAAAGACGGTGGCACGGCATACTTAGGAACGGAATCATCGATCCATTCATGGTGGATCTGATAGAGGACATGTTAACATTGGACGCAAATGTATTTGCGTCTTCAAATTCGGTCGTGGAGGGAAATTACATGTACTTGAAACTCGTACATGGAGCCGTTGGGGTACACGTTAGGGGACACAATTGACCATAAAAAATTCCAATTACCTCAAACAAAAGGGTTGTATCCAGTTTTAGTTGCCAATGATCAGACAGGAGGAACGTGTAAAGAGAAAAAGAAGAATATAGAGACTTCTAGTTTTAGAGATGACCCGAATAATTCTGAGGGTGATTGAGTTGTTGGAAGATATGATGACTAAAGAACCTCCACCTTATGAAGAAAATTCAGGAGTAGTAACCCCGAGTGCTCCACAGATGTAACCCCACTGATGCCCCAAGTTACCGAAATAGCTAGAGTAGCGAGAGAAAATGAAACAAATTTGTTGAATAGGGCAAGACTGGAGCAGGTTCAGAAAATAAATCAGTTAAGCCTAAATGCCGAAGCATTGACAGTACCAGTGACAATTGGTCCCGTAGTTCCTTTGTATGGGGAGAGATAGAATATGTAAAAGGTATTTTCACTGGCGGTTCCGAGAAGTGGTAGCAAGAGTGGAGTGGGGACTGTAATGAATGAGAATGGTCAAGATGATCCGAATACCACATTATTAGATCTTCCCGTTTGTGAGTTGATAACGGAGAACCCCGCAAAGAGGTATATAATTAGATCAGAGGAGAATAGGGTCATATGTTACTACAGTAGCCGAGAGTTCAGCAAGTCCTTCGCCAGAAGAATTCAATAATTGGATAAAGGAAATGACAAAACTGAAACCAAAGCCACAGAATATTAATGTGAGTCAATTAAAAGTGGATTTGGAAGAATTTATTATTGAGACAATAAGTCCAGACAGATTAGGGACTTAACGAGATGATAAAATATTGTTTTTGTGTCAAAGCATGACATGGAGAGACAAGAATTTACATGAGAAGATATCTGAAGCTGCTAGTGAGCATGGAGTAGACATAAAAAATCTAAAGTGTTGCAGAAATCATACAGATTGGCTTTCACTGATAAGGACTTAGAGAGTTTGAATGCGTCTGGAAAAAGATTACCGATAAAAGAACTAATGGACATTTTGAAGAAATGGGGAGATGTGGATCGATGGAAAAATAGATGGGCAAGAAAGAAGAAAGAAGCATCTAGTAAAGGAACATCTATGTTTCCGTTAAAAGAGGCAGAACAGGTTGAAAGGGTGTATCCGATGAGAGACGTACCAGGTGGTGGATATGTTCATGTTCCATAGTCAAGACAGGATATATTGTCCTTCAAAAACGATTTTCCCAGGTTGAGAGAGAAACCAGTTGAGTGGTATAAACAGGTAGAATGGTTTGTGAAGGTCTTGAAGGTGCTGCTAAAGGATTTAAATCGTTTGTTTGAGATTGTTCCAGCAGGTTTATGGCACTGTTAATTGGTCAAAAGAAGAATATCCTAGAGACCCTAAAACAGGTGCACCGTCTGACAAAGTGATGAAAAAGTACAATCAAGTAATCACGTTTCTGAAAGGGAAGATTTCCCCTAAGGAAACAGATTGGGTTAAAATCGACCGAACAACCCAAGAACCAAAAGAGTCAGCACATGCTTACTAAGAAAGGTTGTTGCAGGTATTTAAACAGTATAGAGGATTTGACAATATTGGAGACAAAGATGTGGGACATTTTGTATATCGTTTTGTGTTTGTAATGAAACCAGAAATTACTCATATGATTGCACAGCATTTGATTTGCTGGCAAAGCAAAACGATAGACAAAATTCTGAGGTATGCAAAGTATTGTAGTGATAACAATGATTCGAGGCATAAAAAGTTAAAAGAGAAACTGATGTGGGCACAGGTGAAAGTGGCAGACAGCAAGAGGCGAATAATAGTCCTCTAACTGGTAATCAGATGGGTGGTCATGTCAAATTGGACAAAATTCCAGTGGAGGTAAAGGAAGAGGAAGAATGAATAGACAGGAAGCTATGAAGAAATGTCTTTGTCATGCGTGTGAAAAGCTTGGACATTGGAAGAACAAGTGTAAATCTGCTCAAACGATTAACGGGGGAAATAAAAATGTTATTTCACGGACGCAAAATAAGGTGGGTGTAAATCAACAGCAGCAGATAGTTACTCAGCAGGTACAGTTGCCACAAGCTCCCATGCCAAATAATGTGAATGCTAAAGTGCAGAGGTTCAATGCGATTACTGAATATCACGGGGGTGACCAAGTGGTAAGAATCAAACTGTGCAAATCATTCCACAATATTGGTTGGAGTGCAATGAGAATGATTTAGACTCATCTCAATGACGGCACCTGAGGGGGGAGGAGGAACGCGTACTTGGTGCATCCTTGGCGGTAGATCAGTCAGGTCCATTTGTTTACGGAAAGGTGGAAGGGAATGACATTACATTCTTAGTGGATACTGGTGCTACCCGTTCTACTGTGACAGCAGCAGAAATTCCAAACCTACCCCTCTCGGGAAAAACTAGACCGGTTGTATGAGTCTCAAATAAGCACATTAGAACGCCAGTCACAAATCCAATAGAAGTTCACATTGGTAACTTCAAAGACATGCATCGGTTTGTGGTATGTGACTCGAGAACAGTAAATCTCTTGGGTAGAGATTTTCTATGCAAGATGAATTGCATCATCTATTGTACGCCAGATGGTATTGCATTTAAGACACCTGATGAGGATGTCGATTTCAAGAGGTCGATGAGTTGTTTTCACTTCTTACAGAAGAGAATTTGCCTGAAGAATTAAAAGGTGCAGTGAGATCAGATGTGTGGGATTTTCAGGGAAGGAGATTGGCCTAATGACAAATGTAGATCCAATTCAGATTACAGTTAAGGATGGTGCTGTATATCCAAACATGCCTCAGTACAAAATAAGTCCAGAAGTAATCGCAGGAGTTGGTCCAGTGATTGACCAAATGACTGAACAAGGAATTTTAAAAGAGATAATGAGCAGTCCTTGTAATTTGCCTATCATAGGTATCAAAAATCCCGGTGCGAAATACTGGATATTGCAGGATTTAAGAAAGATTCATGAAATTGTAGTACTCTGTTGTCCAGTAGTACCAAATCCAGCAGTGATTCTTTATCAAATTCCTTGTGATGCCAAATGGTACACAGTTATTGATTTGTGCCAAGCCTTTTTCTTGATTCCCTTGCATCTGGAAAGCCAGTATTTATTTGCGTTACGGTTCCAAGACCGTGTCTTGGCATGGTGCCAAGCTCCTCAAGGGTACCCAGAAAGTCCCTCAATTTCAACTAGATCTTGAAAAAAATTTATGGAAACTTTAGTTATGCCAGGAAAATCAGTTTTGATTCAATATATTGATGACTTACTAAACCTATTGAACCATCTAGCAGAGGGAGGTGTCAAGGGGCTGCTCAACTGCAGCAATAAACCACATAGGAGCAGAATGCCGCTAAGTCCCAGTGCCCCTCTCAGGACCCCTCTGCAGGTAAGTGATATACTCCTTGCAGGTAAGTACTAAGGGGGGAAAAGGGAATTGGGATAGAGAAGTGACCGCTCCAAAACTCTGACTGTTTTGCATCTTCGTGCGTATTCTTCTTCTTCTTCGGATTATTCAGGCTAAAGAACAAATGTTTATATAACCTTTTCTGCTTGCATAAAACTTACTTTCTTTTAACACATGAATAACTTATCTTACCAGAAAGTAGTTTTGGGCTTGCCTCTCTTCTTACTTCTCTTATAGATGCGTATTTTCACTAAAAGAAGCCTTCACTAAGTCTCTTGTTCTTTTTCTTTACAGGCCCTTCGACTTCCTTCTCTGTTCTATCTTCTATGAGAGAAAACAAGGTAAGTGTATGTTCTTCTTTAACTTCTTTCTGTAAATGTCTTGGGAATTCTCTCCTTAATGTACTCACTCAACAAGTAGACTTGTGGACTTTTATTGGGGGTCTGATATGATGAGGTGAGTCTTTAGTTTCTCTCCATAAAACCAACTCTCCTAGCCTAAGGTATTAGGTTCTTGTTAGGTAGGAAAAGAGCACAGATTCAATACTCTCTTGAGGGGGTTTTATTTCGAATGAGAGAGAGAGAAAAGCTTCCTCATATTTATTAAATGAATAAGCCATTGGCTACACGCAGCCTAGGCTTTCGTTTATTCATGCAGCTTAACAGGAAATAAACAGGAACAGAAGAAACACACAGTTCCAAGAGCAAATAAAATGAACTGCCAGTGACAAGGGAATTATTTATGGGTTTCCTTCATGAGCAAGTAGGAAATGCTCATGTTAACATTTAATCCTTTTAAAATGAAAGCCTAAACAGCACAGAGAAATAATGTGCTCAAATAAGACTTTCTTCTATATTAGTTTCTGCAACAAACACAGTTTATTCTTTCTGACACAGCATGTAGAAAGGTCATGCCCGTGTCAGCTCAACTCAGAAATGTTTTACAAAGATCAATTCTTAGGAGGAGGCATTCTTTAATTTTTAAGATGAACATTACTCTAAAAGTTCGACTTTTATTTCCTCCTCATTTGCTAATGTTTTATCAACAAGGGAAATTATAAACCAGTCTTTGGACTACAGAAATACTTTCAATTCAGCACTAACCTTATTTTTAGAAGCAGGACTTTTACTCGAGCCTACCCTGACTAACTTCCACGACGCTCCATTTTCAGATGCTCTCCAAGTAGATTCTTTGGTGAAGTGCAGAGTAGAATGTTGGAGCACACCTCACCAGGCTGTGATTGTTTAAAAGACTAGACTGCTAAACAGCAGTAAGCTGTTGCAGTGACAGAATGTTGGCAGCCATGTTGGAGTTTCTGCGGTGCCAACTAGCACTCCAACTTAAAGATTAAGGTATTTTTTGCGTTTGGAATGGGAGGGTAGAAGCCACTGAGGAGGTATGAGGAGGAAACCTCCCGCGATTCCTGACAGTACCCCCTCCCAACGGGGTTTCCTCCAATCGAGGTTTGGTAGGGAATTTAGCATGAAAGGCTTTAGTTAGGCGGGGTGACTGGACATCAGTACTCTTTCCCAAGAGCGCCCATCAGGTCCATAACCCTTCCAGTCAACGAGGTAAAAGAGTTCATTGCGGATGAGTTTTGAATCTAGGATTCGTTTAACTTCATATTCAGTCTCACCCTGAAGGGTTAACGGAGTAGGAGGGGAAGACCTACGCAATCCTGGTTGAATTGGCTTCAGGAGAGAAACATGAAAGACAGGATGGATTTTTGAAGTACTAGGAAGAGATAGTCTATATATGAATGGGTTTATGATCTTCTCAATTGGATAAGGGCCCGTAAAACGAGGTTAAAATTTACGAGGACCATTGAGTCTGAGATTTTTGGTGCACAACCAGACTAAATCACCTACATGAAGTTCAGGAGCTTTTTTCCGTTTGCGATCAGCAAAGTGTTTGTAATTGTAACGAGCTTTCGCGACTGACAAATTCTGAGTGACAGTGCAATGAATCTTAGTTAATTGGTTAGCAATATCCTGAACCGCGGGAATGGTAGCATCATCAAAATTAGAAAGGGAATTAGGATGTCTGCCAGCATTTGTAAAGAAGGGGGAGCAGCCAGTGGAGACGTAAAGGGCATTATTATATGCAAACCCCGCAGTCCACAAATGATCATGCCAATCACCCTCTTCGTCTAACAAGTAAAGTCTGAGGTGTTGTTCTAATTCCTGATTAATGCATTCAGTCTGACCATCAGTTTCTGGGCGAAAACTAGTGGAGTAACGAAGGTCAATGTTAAGGCCCTTGATGTAAGCCCTCCAAAATCGGGAAAGAAACTGGGAACCCCTGTCTGAAATGAGTACTTTAGGAATCCCATGAAGGCGAATTATGTGTTGATTGAAAAGTTGTGACAGTTGCTTAGAAGTGGGAGTTCCTTTGAAGGGAACAAAGTGTGCCATTTTGCTAAAGGTGTCGACCACTACAAGAATGGTATCATAACCATGGGAAGAAGGTAAATCCACCATCAAGTCTAACGAGACACTGTGCCAAGGATACGGAGGAGTGGGCATGGGTTGTAAGAACCCCTTGGGGGCCTGCCTGTCCGATTTTCCCCGTGCACAAAGTTCACATCCTAGAACATATTGGCGAACGTCACAACACATATATGGCCAACAGAATTTTCGCTTGAGGAGATCTTCAGTTTTTAAAATGCCCTTGTGACCGGACAACGGGTTGTCATGACATTCCTGCATTGCTTTTAACTGGAGGCCTTTGGTGGGTAAATATAAGGCAGAGTCTTGATAAGGAAGGCCATTGCGGATGACACGCTGTGGATCTTCGGTGGCCCAAACTTCCATGTCTAGGTCCGACATCGAGTTCCGAACAAGATGCTCAAAAGGTTCAAATGAGATTGCTCCAATGAATTTGGTATCGGGAATGATTGGTTGATTTTCAATGACAGAAGTTCGATTTTCAGTATCAAGTTGTGAAAGTACATCAGCCTTTCCATTCTTAGATCCAGGACGAAAGGTGATGATGAAGTAAAAATCAGCGGAGTACAGAGACCAACGCAACTGACGTGGTGTGAGGGTAAGGGCAGATCGCAAAAATGTTAGATTTCGGTGATCTGTAAACACCGTTACAGTATGCTTAGCTCCCATGAGGTAATGCCTCCAATCCTTTAAAGCATCCTTGATCGCCAAAAGTTCTTTTTCAGTAATCGTGTAGTTGCATTCAGCAGGGTTAAGTTTACGGGAACAATACGCTACTGGATGCAGTTAGCCAGTGTCTTTATGCCTCTGAGAAAGTATCCCTCCAATGGCGAGGTCAGAAGCATCGGTTTCCAAATAAAATGGTTCGGAAGGGTCTGCATGAAGTAACACTGGTGCAGTGGTGAAACTCTTCTTCTTAAACTGAAAGGCCTCTTCTGCCTCTTCAGACCATTGGAACGAAACACCCTTCTTCAAGAGACGTGTCAGAGGAAGTATTTTTGATGAAAAATCATGAATAAACCGTCTGTAAAAATTGGAGAATCCAATAAAGCTTTGAACTTACTTGATGGATGTGGGGGATTTCCAATCCGTTATCGCCTGCACTTTTTGTTCATCCATTTGAACGCCATTAGGCGAACGCACAAAGCCTAGAAATTCCACCCTGTCTGTATTAAATAGACATTTCTCCAATTTTACGTACAAGGAGTTCTCCCTTAGACATTGGAGAACAGCTCTGACCTGATCACAATGTTCCGTAATGGTGTTAGAATAAATCAGGATGTCGTCGATGTAGACTATAGGACATTGATCAATAAAGTCGCTCAAAACATCGTTGATGAAATACTGAAAGGCCGCCGGAGCATTACAAAGACCATAGGGCATTACCAGGTACTCGTAGAGTCCAAACTTAGTTCTGAATGCCGTCTTCCACTCGTCTCCTTCACGGAGTCTGATCAAATGATACACACCCCTCAGATCCAAGCGAGTGTAAATCTTGGCTTCTTTCACTTGATCAATCAGTACAGAAATGAGGGGTAACGGGTATCGATTCTTGACCGTGATCCTATTGATAGCCCTATAGTCAATGCAAGTCCTGAGATCCCCTCCCTTCTTCGGTACAAAACAAAGAGGGGAAGAGACAGGGGATTGGGAAGGTCTAGTGAAACCATTTTCCAAATTTTTGGTTAAATATTCCTTCAGGTGGATATTCTCTTTTTCCGTTAAGGCATAGACTCTGCTGCATGGTAGGTTCGCCCCAGGTTCCAGATCAATCTTGCAATCGTAGGGTCTATGTGGAGGTAGGGTTTCAGCTTTAACCTCGTCAAAAACATCTGCAAAATCCTGATACTGAACATCGTCAAAAACATCTGCAAAATCCTGATACTGTTCTGGAATTGCTGCGGTTTGAATCACACATACTGAACCTCCGTTTGTACATAACTGAGTAACCGGACTTGGTCTCGTTGGATGAGTCGAACCTTCAAAACAATGTGTGGTACAGTATTCCGAATTTAATTGAATAGGGCTAGCTCCCCAATCAATCAACGGGTTGTGTTCAGTCAACCATGGAAGGCCTAAAATCAGTTGGAATTGGGGGGCGTCTATTAAATGAAACTGTAATATTTCTTGATGGCCTTCAATGGTGGTCATGTGTACCAATTCGGTATGGCAGGTAATTGGTCCAGAAGTTAGTTTAGTGCCATCCCCTGCTCAGACCTTTTCACACTTCTCCTTTTGTATAGATTGTAAACCAATCTGACCAGCAAATTTGAGATCACAAAAGTTACCAGTCGCCCCGGAATCCACCATGACATTGACTACAGCCAGCATTACACCTCTAAATTTTAGGGTTACAGCCATAATCAGATGAGGTGCAGAAACTTGTAGCGTATTTGCCAACTGGTGACCGATGGGAGTTGTAACTTTATTCGCATCCAGAGGCCCAACTCCGCCTACCTGTGGTGCCTCTAGTTTTCCTTCTCCTTGGCAGGCAATTTTGGTCTTTTTAAACAATTCTTAACAAAATGTCCGCTTCCGCCACAATATAAACACAACTTGTTCAATCTTCTCTTTTCCTTTTCCTCTTTAGAAAGGGGACCTCTAACTGCTCCAATTTGCATGGGTTCAATTCCAGTAGAACTGTCGGCAGGTCGTGAGGAGTCAGTTTTAGCTTGGTCGAAACGCGGAACACTAGACCTAAACTTCCTTTTACGTTCTCCCTTACGCTCACTTAGTCAATAGTCAATCTCTAAAGTTAAATCCACTAAAGCCGAGATGTCAGTTGGTCTATTCGAAATTTGTGAAAGGGCGTCCTTTAATTCTTCTCATAGCCCCCTGTAGAATACTGCAGTTCGTTTATCCTCCGGTCAGCTTGTCTCGACCACAAGTTTATTAAATTGAGCTAGTTTTAACTTTAGCAATTCATTGTCTGAGGCTTGAGATGCTGTTCTGCGATCAAAAATGCAGAGGAATTCCTTCTTGAAGTCATCTAAGTTGTTTAGAATTGGGTCATCTTTGGACACCAGAGGCATGGACCATGAGGCGGCGTCTCCACTCAGATAGGAAAGGATGAACGCCACACGAGATTGTGCATCAGGGAAAATCGTGGGGCGGCACATAAAATGCAACGAACACTGTGTCAAAAAAAATTGAGCCTTCAGTGGGTCTCCGTTGAATCTCTCTGGAGGGGCAAGAGAAAATACTGGGGATAAGGAGTGGATGACTTGAGTAGGGGCATAGGTGGGGGCGCTAGTGTTTGGGTTCTGTGTTGGAAAAGATGTGGAGGCTTGGCTAGCACCTAAAACTGGTGTTCCTGTTTTGAAGGTTATTATCTCTTGTCTCAGTATCTTATTCTCCTCTCTCACTGCCTCCAAGTCCCTTTGTATATTACTCAAAATCTCACCTAAATTTTTAAGATCAAAACCTTCTGCCATTCTGCTCGGGTGTTGGTACCAACGTGGGCACTTAACTCTATCAAGGGGCTGCTCAACTGCAGCAAGAAACCACACAGGAGCAGAATGCCGCTAAGTCCCAGTGCCCCTCTCAGAACCCCTCTGCAGGTAAGTGATATACTCCTTGCAGGTAAGTACTAAGGGGGGAAAAGGGAATTGGGATAGAGAAGAGACCGCTCCAAAACTCTGCCTGTTTTGCGTCTTTGTGCGTCTTCTTCTTCTTCTTCTTCGGATTATTCAGGCTAAAGAACAAATGTTTATATAACCTTTTCTGCTTGAATAAAACTTACTTTCTTTTAACACATGAATAACTTATCTTACCAGAAAGTAGTTTTGGGCTTGCCTCTCTTCTTACTTCTCTTATAGATGCGTATTTTCACTAAAAGAAGCCTTCACTAAGTCTCTTGTTCTTTTTCTTTACAGGCCCTTCGACTTCCTTCTATGTTCTATCTTCTATGAGAGAAAACAAGGTAAGTGTATGTTCTTCTTTAACTTCTTTCTGTAAATGTCTTGGGAATTCTCTCCTTAATGTACTCACTCAACAAGTAGACTTGTGGACTTTTATTGGGGGTCTGATATGATGAGGTGAGTCTTTAGTTTCTCTCTCTATAAAACCAACTCTCCTAGCCTAAGTTATTAGGTTCTTGTTAGGTAGGAAAAGAGCGCCGATTTAATACTCTCTTGAGGGGTTTTAATTCGAATGAGAGAGAGAGATAAGCTTTCTCATATTTATTAAATGAATAAACTATTGGCTACATGCAGCCTAAAAGAAACACACAGTTCCAAGAGCTAATGAACTGCCAGTGACAAGGGAATTATTTATGGGTTTCCTTCACAAGCAAGCAGGAAATGCTCATGTAAACATTTAATCCTTTTAAAATGAAAGCCTAAACAGCACGGAGAAATAATGTGCTCAAATAAGACTTTCTTCTATATTAGTTTCTGCAACAAACACAGTTTATTCTTTCTGACAAGGTGTGTAGAAAGGTCACGCACGTGTCAGCTCAACTCAGATATGTTTTACAAAGATTAATTCTTAGGAGCAAGGCATTCTTTAATTTTTAAGATGAACATTACTCTAAAAGTTCGACTTTTATTTCCTCCTCATTTACGCAAAGGTTTTATCAACAAGGGAAATTATAAACCAGTCTTTGGACTACAGAAATACTTTTAATTCAGCACTAACCTTATTTTTAGAACCAGGACTTTTACAGACGAAGCTAAAACCCGGATATTTCGAGCCTACCCTGACTAACTTCCATGACGCTCCATTTTCAGATGCTCTCCTAGTAGATTCTTTGGTGAAGTGCATAGTAGAATGTTGGAGCACACCTCACCAGGCTGTGATTGTTTAAAAGACTAGACTGCTAAACAGCAGTAAGCTGTTGCAGTGACAGAATGTTGGCAGCCATGTTGGAGTTTCTGCGGTGCCAACTAGCACTCCAACTTAAAGAATAAGGTACTCTTTGCGTTTGGAATGGGAGGGTAGTAGCCACTGAGGAGGTATGAGGAGGAAACCTCCCGTGATTCCAGACAGGAGGACACAAAGTGTCCCCAACAAAGCTGCTATTTTGTAACCAAAAGTCCAGTACCTATGACACAGAATAGAGAAAGGAGCTAGGAAACCGACCCCAGAAAGAATTAAAGTGATCAAACAGATGAGTCCACCCAAAACACAAAAAGAAGTATGGATGTTTTTGGAAATGGTTGGATATTGTAGGCATTGGATCAGTAGTTTCACACTGGTTGCAAAACCTCTACAGAGATTAACACGGAAGGATGTGAAAGATCCGATTGTTCTGGATGATGAAAGTATGGAAGCCTTTGTAAAATTGAGAAGCAGTCTCTGCTAAGCACCTGCATTTGGAATGCCAGATTATACCAAGGAATTTGCGTTGTACTGCTATGAGAGAGATGGGTGTGCACTTTCAGTCCTAACTCAGAAACATGGAATGGCACGACGTCCAGTAGCATATTTTTCTGCTACTTTGGATACAGTGGCTGCAGTGTTGCCAGGATGTTTGAAAGCAGTAGCCACCACTTGTGTGAGTCTGGAACAAAGTGAACCAATCGTGATGGGATACCCAGTCAAGGTGTATGTGCCACATTCTGCGGAGATTATTTTGACCCGTACTCGTACACAGTACCTAACCTCTAGTCGGCTGACTAAGTATGAGAGAGTGTTTCTGGGTGCTGAGAATGTTACCGTGGTGAGGTACACAACTGTAAATCCGGCAACCCTGTTACCAAACTCTCATTGTGAGGAAGTGAGAGAAGCGGATCATGATTACTTGGATGAGACAGAACTGTGCACCAAACCCAGGCCTGACATTGAGGATAGTCCTTTGGAAGAATCAGATTGTGAGATATTTGTGGATGGGTCATGCGTGAGAAATGGAAAATGTGAACTATGTACTGCCTATGCTGTTTGCACCATAGCGGGAGTTCTTGAAGCATCCTGTTTAAAAGGGGTAAACTCTGAGAAATGAGAGAGGTACCCCTTAGAGCTATCAAGGGAAATGAGGTACCAACCTAAGATCAAATATTTAATCCGCTTGACTCCGAGTGAAATAGTTAATGCAGTAGTCCAATTAATTAGTTTATCACACAAAAATAGAAAAATTATTACATTTATTCCAAAGTTAAAAACTGATAGGTACACATCTTTCTACATACATAAAATTTAAAAACATATAAAAAACATTTCATATTAAAAGACATTTTTTTCCATTTGTGACATTCTACATATCTTATAATTCTAACAAAGAAGAGCTCTACCACACTGGCTTTCCAATAACCTTTTATGTCCAGCAACCCCAGCAATCAGCCTGAGATATTCAATTTAAACATATACAATATCTCACCCGACAGGGCAACATTGGCGGATGACGGCAAATTGAATACGGCCGCGGGTCAAGACGCCAGGGATAGTTACAACGTGACCGCTTCACTCAATAACGGTAGAGCACAGCACCAGGTAACTAGAGGTTGATACTTGGGATTGGAATTAAGTTCAGATTCCAAGTACGAATGGGACACTAATGATAAATTATATCTGTCCCCACAATAGCACCCAATATATACGAAAAGGCTAAAAGAGAGATTCCGTCCTCGCAGTGACTGGTGAATTACATTTGAAAAGAACAGTGAAAGTTTACACCAGGTAATAGCAAATATGAAATTAGTCCACCATATGGGGATATACCTCGAATAGTTTCAACAGGAGCATAACCCACTATATCTTTCTTTTCTCTTTTGTATAATTTCATGATATTTAGATCAGCAACAAGGGGAAAGAAAGACAGTTCTGTTTAAACAGAGCACCCGATTAAGGAAATGAAACAGACTCGTTTTTGAAAAATAAACGAAGGTAAGGGTATGTTTTCTTATCCCATATGTGATAGGTGAATTGGGTGCAAGAAATAAGACAAATAGGTTTATTATTAACAAAATGCGCCCTAGTGGGAAGGTGTAGCAGAAAGGGGATGATGGTAAGGAGGCTAATACTTGGATCACTATGGCCTGAATAGGATGAACATAAGGGAGGATGAATTGATACAGGAGAGACTGGTGATATAAAGATTACATTTTCTAAATGCCTTTGTAAAATAAGAAAATTACAAGAGTTGAATAATGGCAGATAAAGAAACGGTGTACAATATAAAAAATGGTTTTAAATGAATCAATTTAGAACGCAATAGGCCTGAAATGGTGTACATATCGGAGTATCTGTAATTGATAATTGAGATGTTGGATATTTATGAAGAATGGCAAGTTAAAGCCATACTGCAAAAGGTTGATTTTGAATATTTATCTGTCCTGTATAGGATTAAAAAGAAAAACTATCAGAAGTATAAGAAAAAGAGACAGAATTACTTGTGGTCTTGATAAAGATGGGAGTTTAAACAAGATACCATTGAAACGCGTCGACGTTGGGGTCACACAATTCAAGGAACAACCTTACCACAATATTTGAAACTTGGGAAGACGTTAGGCAAATGCAGGAAGAAGCAAGTGATGAGGAAAAGAAAAGGTGGAGTAGTACAGGATGTGAAAAGAGAGCAGAAGATTAACTATTGGTCTATTATGACAGGAGACCAGTTCTACCAGATTCTTTACTTTCCCATATGGCCAGAGTTTACCATGGAATTTCACATATTGGAAGAGATGCAATGATCAGACTCTTCAAGCAGTCATGGTACAACCCAAAGTTCAGGGTCATTGCAGAGAGCCTATGCCAGAGGTGTGTTATATGTCAGCAGCAAATTCTAGGCAGAAAGACAGTTGTTAGTTGGGGACCAATTGGGAGAGCAGGAGGACCATTTACCCGACTCTAACTTGACTTTATTGAGCTTACTCCATGTAATAGGCTGAGGTATGTACTAGTTGTTGTCTGTTTGTTCTCTGGTTGGGTGCAAGCCTATCCCACGAGAAGAAATGATAGACTTACAGTAGCTAAACTGATTTTGAAAGGACTGATTCCTAGGTTTGGAATTCCAGTCACTTTAGAGACAGTTAGAGGAACCCATTTTAATAATGAGATAATTCAGCTGATTTGTGCATCATTTAAAATTGAGCAGAAGCTGCATTGTGCCTATTGACCTGAAGCAACTGGAGTGGTCGAGCAGATCAATGGTACTATAAAATACAGGTTAGGGAAGGTGTGTGCATCCACATCACTGAAATGGCCTGAATCTTTGCCCCTTGTACTGATCAGTCTAAGAAGTATTAAAGCAGGGTCTATTTTTATCATAAAGTACCCCAGGCCCATTCTTCCCACACCTGAAGTATGAGGCCCAGCTAAGGCCTACCAGCTAGCATATTGGAATCTGTTAAGTTGACCATACTGTCCCAACGGTTCTTTTTCTTGCTGGGCCCCATAGTGTTTCTTTCATAAGACATCTCCTCAGCGAGGCACAGCTCCCCCCATGCCTGCCCCCGCTCTTTCATACCAAGTGACTCATCTTGGTCAACAACAGGCCAGAAATCCCCTCTCATGTCCTGCGCTTACCCAGAGAAACCACAGGAACATAGGAACTTATTAGTGCAAGAGGAAAATGTGGGGCAACAGTTGTTTTCACATTTTCTACATTTCTCAATTTATCGTAATTGTTTTCGTCAGCTTGCCTTACCGAAACTTACGACATCTGCATGCCAATAACATTTATAAATCTGCTTTTTTTTAAGGATTCTGAGAAATGATACTAAACAATTTTGATAAATAATGTCTAAATAGAGACAGGATTTGCGTATCATTAACGTACCTTTGATGTATATCAGATGTCAAAACATGAACTTGTGGTCTAATGGTTCTACATTAAATCACTATAAAACATCGTCACTGGCCACTTGTCGAACTACCTTGGGTCATGACGCATGTGTTGTTCCCTTCAGCCATCTATCTAGCATCTTTGGCTGAAGCTATAAATGCTTATTGTATTTCAAAATTGCCTCTTTCTCTCTTCTCTGCATTTCCATTGATCTAAAATATATTTATATTGCATTGCATGAGTTTGTTCTTCACTCCAGAAATGTGTCTTCAAATGCAAAGTCTTTGCTAGGACTTCCAGGCTCATTATTGAATTTTAAAGTGTTTCTTTTTCACTTCATGTTGGAAGTGGTTTCCTTGTA
Source organism: Lissotriton vulgaris (assembly GCF_964263255.1). NCBI lineage: Eukaryota > Metazoa > Chordata > Amphibia > Caudata > Salamandridae > Lissotriton > Lissotriton vulgaris. The sequence goes on along the minus strand of NC_141694.1, from coordinate 619,291,605 downwards.
ACAAACTTCACAAAAGCCTGACTCAACTACCTGCCTCTGACACATGTTTTTTTCTCATATTTTCTCAAAGCACCCCTACAAATTAAGCTGCCCTAGTCCAGTACCCCGGAACCACAAAATATCTCCCTGTAACATTTCGGCGACCACGCGGTTCACGTGCTAGCTTTCCTGCTGGCATCCTGTGATAGCGGACAAAGTGATTGCTCCGCTATCGGTGCCTCTTCCTGACTGCGCAGGCTCAACATGCTCACGGGTAAAGGTTGGAGACAGGGGTTGTTTCTCTCTTGATCTCTTGGCCTTCTCTCGAGGTGCGGTTCTGCCTGTATTAGGTTGAGCATCTGTTGGGTGCATCTCTGTCCGATAGCGCAGTTCTTTGCTTAAAGGTATCTTGCCACATTCCTCGAATTCCTCATTCTCTTTTCCACTTGTAAATACCAGTTGACTCAGTTGCTGATGCACCCCTCCTTTTATAGTTTAAATATTGTGGTTTTCAACGTATAGAGGTATTATATCTTGAATAGTTAGTTTTACCCCTATTGTGGCATGCCTACTGTGTGAATAATGGCCCAAGCCTGCTGTGTGGTTACTGGCTTGTGGAAACCAAACTATTGATGACCAAACAGTCTTCTTATTTTTCTTGGCTCTGCCGATTTAGTTTTACGCCTGGGAGGCGGGCCTACTGTGTGGAAAATGGCCCCATGCTTACTGTGTAGGATGGCTTGTGAAGACTAAGCAACAGAGCGACGCCTTCCATTCTACTTGGCTACCAGTAAATGGAAGTGTCCGTTTCCTGTTCTCTTTGTGGCAAAGTTAAATGTGAAGACTTTTATTTTTTTTTAAACAGGTTATTTTAAAGACGTCGTGCCTTCTGTGTATATTTAGGCAGACAGGAAAAAATGCAAAAATATTATTGTCATGCTATCTGAGTAAAGGTGTACACATTGTGTTTTATATTATGAATATTTGAAGTGGCCTTATTTTGTAGTATCATCATTTTTATTTTTGTGACTTCTTTTTTTCCCTGCATACATTGTGGTTATCATTTTAAGTATCTGTGCCTGGTGCCTGGTGCCCCGTTTTTTTATAGGTCTAGAGACATCATCAACAACTAGAATTGTCGATGTTTTATGCTCTGTTTAGTAAGATCACCCATAACTAGGATTGTAACTGTTTTTTATATATGAATGCTGTTGCCTTTTTGTGAATAAATAGTATTAAATAGTTACCACTTGCCCACCCACCTAGAATCTGTCTGATCCATGTGGCGCACTACCACACTTAATTAGCGACTTCCATCCTCAGTTGACTGACCCCGTAATGAACAACAACCTACCCAAAACTGTTGAAATTGTCTTGCACACTTTAAATGACCACCCCGTGTCTGTGTACAACAGCATTACAGATACATTGTCCCCTATAAATAAAAATAAAGGTACCTTCATTTCAATAGTGTGAAACATATTGGGAGTACATTTCACCCCAAAGTAGAAGTAAGGCTGTCCACAATTGATTTAACACAACTATCAATTGTCTGCAGAGCTCACGCCAACCCCAACCTAATTATCAAGCTCCAGATACCAGACGTCCAGACTTCGTCTGGCCACATTACTCGCAGCGACTGACAATAGTACCCAATTACTTAATGAGTTGCATTCCAGGACACCTCTTTAAATGCATTACGCACTGCAGTGAGAAGTGATCAGCAGGAACATCTGGGTATGTGCCAAGCACACTCACTTTAACTGAGACAGAATCAGTTTGAGACCACACAACTGATTCGCGGTGCATCCAATGAATACTGTGTCTAGCTTCCAAGTAGCTGCCCTCACCATTACTAATTACGTATTTTTTGGAACGGTTTTAAATAGGCTCCCCTATATACCTCATTACACCCTGAATGAAGTACATTCAGTTCCTTGACTGTCACTCCTCATGTTTCTCATCTCACCTTTGACCACCTGGTGACCACCTGGACTCTCTTCAGAACGGTCGCTCACCCACGCTCCTCCTCACTTACAGCTGTATCGCTCCATGCTATCGCGTTTCTGGTATCGTCAATTTCGTGTTCTGTGTAGCATTCAATTGTAGCGCTGTGTAGCATTCAATTGTAGCGCTGCTTAGCATTCAATTGTAGCGCTGTGTAGCATTCAATTGTAGCGCTGTTTAGCATTGAATTGTAGCGCTGTGTAGCATTCAATTGTAGCGCTGTTTAGCATAGAATTGTAGCGCTGTGTAGCATTGAATTGTAGCGCTGTGTAGCATTCAATTGTAGCGCTGTTTAGCATAGAATTATAGCGCTGTGTAGCATTCAATTGTAGCGCTGTTTAGCACTGAATTGTAGCGCCGCTGCTTTGATTGACTTCATTAGCGCGACCTCGCTCAGGCTGCTGCGCTCATTTCTCCAGTGTTTATGTATTGATTTCAGAGAACTGCTCACTCAACGCATTTGTGCATTTGCTGTCCCTGTCTGGCTTTCCCTCTGACCCTCCATTTTGTTGTTGGTATCCCCTGACCCGCCCCTCACCCACACTACCGCCTCCCTGCTGCCCCTCCCACGCTCCGCCCCTCCCACCCTCCATTTATGTCAGATGTCCACACGCGCAGCGTCCACGCGCTACGGCCGCGCCGAAGGTGCGCCAAAGGTAAGCCCGTCTACGCCTGGACCGCACCCAGCGCCAGACCCCCTGGCCCTCGCAATGCCCAGCCCTCCCGCATTACTTACGACGCCTCCACCCTCCTAGCCCTTAACCCCGGCCGCTCCCCCAACTGCGTCCAAGCCGCTCCTGGACTCACCCATGGACCCTTCTCTTGCAACTCCTGCAAGTTCGACGGCACCAAAACCAGCTCCTCATCCACCAACACCATTCAGAGACCTGACACCAACCACCTAAAATGCATCCTGCTCAACACCCGCTCGGTCCACAGACACACCATCGACATCTGGAATCTACTCGACACCATCTCATCGGACGTCGCCTTCCTAACAGAAACATGGATGAATGCCTCTTCAGCCCCAGACATCACCATTGCCATCCCGGAAGGATACAAGATCATCCGTAAGGACCGCATCGAGCAAACAGGAGGAGGCATCGCTATCGTCCATAAGAACTCCATCCGCATCTCAACCAGTTCTGACGCCAACCTGGCCAGCGCCGAACACCTCCACTTCCAGATCCACACCGACCCCAAGACCACACTCAGAGGCACCCTCCTCTACCGGCCTCCAGGACCCCGTGCACAATTCAGTGACCACATCACTGACTTTATCACCCCACACGCCCTCCACTCCGAGGACTACATTCTATTGGGAGACCTCAACTTTCACCTGGAAAAGAACAACGACAGCAGCACCACCACCCTTCTGGACAATCTCGCCAACCTCGGACTCAAACAACTGGTCACTACCCCCACCCACATTGCTGGTCACACACTCGACCCTATCTTCACCTCCAGCAAACATGTCTCCTTCAGTCACACCACAGCTCTTCACTGGACAGACCACAGCTGCGTTCACTTCACATACAATAAGACCACAATCCACAACCATCCTCAACCCACCATGCGAAGACACTGGAACAAAATCACCATCGACCAGATATCCTCATCGCTTCTTCAAAACCCTCCTGCCCACTCCTCAAACCCCGACCAAGCAGCCATTAACCTCACCCAATGGATATCCAACAGCGCCGACATCCTAGCACCATTGAAAAAACGTCAAAGCAAACCAGGCAGCAAAAAAGCCTCCTGGTTCAACGATGATCTTAAGAAATCGAAGAAACACTGTCGCTCCCTCGAGAAGGCCCGGAAAAAAGACCCAAACACCAGCACCAGGGACGCCTTCAAAAACGCCACCCGCATTCACCACCAACTTATCCGGTCAGCCAAGAAAGCAGCATTCAAAGACCGTCTAGATAACAACGCCCACAACAGCAAGGAATTATTCAACATCGTCAAAGAATTTACCAACCCTTCAGCCAACTCCAACGACATCACTCCCTCTCAAGCCCTCTGTGACTCCCTAGCTTCCTTCTTCCACAAAAAATTGCAGACATCCACAACAGCTTCGACAACCAACCCGGAGACCAACCCACCCAACCTTCTGCCGCACCCTTGAACATCCTCATTGACTGGAACCCCATCTCCACTGAGGACACCATCCACCTGATGAACTCCATCCACTCAGGATCCCCAACTGACCCTTGCCCTCACCACATCTTCAACAAAGCAGACTCCATCATAGCTCCACACCTCAGAGACGTCATCAATGCTCCCTCTACTCCGCCACCTTCCCGGAAAGCTGGAAACACGCAGAACTCAGCGCCCTTCTGAAAAAACCCACAGCTGACCCCATCGAACTCAAAAACTACCGCCCCATCTCGCTTCTTCCATTCCTGGCCAAAGTCATCGAGAAAGCTGTCAACAACCAACTCGCCTCCTTCCTCGAAACCAACAAATCCCTCGACCCCTCACAGTCCGGCTTCCGAGCCAAACACAGCACTGAGACCGCACTTATCGCAGCAACAGACGACATTCGAACTCTACTGGACAATGGAGACACAGTCGCCCTCATCCTCCTCGACCTCTCCGCTGCCTTCGACACAGTCTGCCATAGCACCCTTCTACAGCGCCTCAGAAACGTAGGAATCCAAGGAAAAGCACTGGAATGGATCACCTCATTCCTCACCGGAAGAACCCAGAGAGTCCGCCTCCCACCATTCAAGTCAGAGGCCTCTGAAGTCATCTGCGGCGTGCCACAAGGATCGTCACTCAGCCCCACCCTCTTCAACATATACATGAGCCCCCTTGCGGCCATCGCTCGCCAACACAATCTCAACATCATCTCCTACGCGGATGACACTCAACTGATCCTATCACTCACCAAAGACCCTAACACCGCCAAAACCAACTTACACGAAGGAATGAAAGAAGTAGCCGAGTGGATGAAGCACAGCCGTCTGAAACTGAACTCAGACAAAACAGAAGTCCTCATCCTAGGCACCTCCCCCTCCGCCTGGGATGACTCTTGGTGGCCAGAAGCCCTTGGAAAAGCACCCATCCCGACGGACCACGCACGGAACCTGGGCGTCATCTTGGACTCCTCACTCTCGATGACCAGACAAGTCAACGCCGTTTCATCATCTTGCTTCAACATTCTTCGCATGCTCAAAAAAACATTTCGCTGGATCCCCACCGAAACTAGAAAAACGGTCACCCACGCACTGGTTACGAGCCGACTGGACTACGGAAACACACTATACGCCGGTACCACCGCAAAACTCCAGAAAAAACTCCAACGCATCCAGAACGCTTCAGGCAGGCTCATACTAGACATTCCGCGTAAAGAACACATCTCTGGTCACCTGAAAAACCTCCACTGGCTCCCCGTAAATAAGAGGATTACCTTCCGCCTCCTAACCCACGCACACAAAGCACTTTACGAACTTGGACCCGAATGCCTCAACACACGACTGTCCTTCTACACCCCCTCCCGTCAGCTACGATCCTCCAACCAAGCCCTTGCCACTGTTCCTCGCATCAACAAAACCACCATGGGAGGTAGATCCTTCTCCTACCTGGCAGCTAAAACCTGGAACTCACTTCCCACTTACCTTCGCCTTACTCAGAACCACCTAGCATTCAGAAAACAACTTAAAACTTGGATATTCGACAAGTAATTCCCCACCCTTCCTCTAGCGCCTTGAGACCCTATGGGTATGTAGCGCGCTATATAAATCTCTTGACTTGACTTGACTTGACCTTTCTGGAGCGCTTGGACCCTTAGTAAAGGATCCTCCCACTAGAATATTGAGTCAAGTGGTCGAAAGAGGGGGAGGAAGGATTTCGCAGGCATTAATTGACCATGTCACACAGCAACCTTTTTACGTTTTCTGGTTGCTATTACGCCCTAGACTTGGTCCAGCATCAAATTATAGACCAGCCACACAAAATAAATAATGACATAATAAGCTGAGGTCATGGACTGCCATCCCTTACCGCCCAGAGCCCAATGATAGAAGATGAAATACCAAGTAAAATGGAGCTATTCCCTTTGATATTTTTGGATCATCGGCTTAACATAGTACATACAATGTTCTATGGCCCACAATGTCAAAAGACTAAATATGCCATCAATATAATTAATATTGTTTCCTGGCAGAAAGAAAAATACTTTCAGTTTCAAATGCATATGAATATCTCTCTATTTAGATGACCAATTATAATTCATAAAATATTTTTTTCATTATAGACATGATGAATATCTATAGGCATCCATACATAGCCGAGCTGGTCAGCAAGATGATAGATTCACACTGAAGATTACACCAAATACTGCAGTATTGAGCAACTAAGTACAAAATAATTTACTCCTACCTGTGACCAATTCAACAACAGCGTGAATGCTAGGGCAGATCAAGCAAGTACTGCCACAGAGCACACACAGTTGGAGTTAGATAATAGAAAAGATTTTGAAATTGTGTCTGGTGGCCAAGTTAGTTAGTGACACTAGACTTAGAGCAACGTAAATGTCGAAGCAGATGGTGAACATTAGACGAAGAATGGAATTAGCAAGATAAGACTGTTCTCTCCCGATTTCTTGTGCACAGAACTAGGGAGAGAAGAGGGGAGATAAAATTATGGAATGGAATGCACGTTAGCTACACCCATGGCATGACTTAATGGTCACATGTTCAAATGTTGCTGGGTCTCCTCAGCCTTTCATCTTTCTAAGGTGGATAAAATTAGTACCATTGAGTTAGTGGAACAATAAAGATTTGCTATTTAGCGCTACAATACCATTCTAAGTGAGTGTGCGTTTACAAAAACACCATATTACAATTAAAGACAACACATGTTTTTAGATATTACGTGGTGTTGAAGGGTTAATAGATTTTTCTTGGGCTGCCTTCAGAAGTAGCACTACTGGCCAACTACAGATTCTGGGTGTTGAGCCAGGCAGGAAAGAGACTTCCTCTGGTTACTAACGAACATGAGATTGAGAAGAAAAAGAAAAGAATATATATATGTAGAAATATATCTGTGTATACAGTTAGAAGAACACGTTGAGCTGTGTAAGTGAAAAAGAGAAATAAATGGCCCAGGATCACACAATCGGGTCAGGTTAGGTAGCTAGCTTGTTTTCCCCATTTCTCACTCCACAGACCGCCATCTTCACAAGCAGTTATATATAGAATAGCACTAGGTATATTGCGTTCTTGAAGGGTTTTGCTTACTTAAATGGCGCAAGGAAAAGTACTATTTTATATGTGTATCTAAAAGAAATAATGTGTATGTATATTAATGTTTTTCATTTCTAGGTTCTTCATTTCTAGGTTCAAATTACATTGTAGGGTGAAATCTGCTAAAATGCATTCTAATGCAGTGCATTCACCATGGACAACAACAAAATAAATATTGTATAGTAATATTATATTTTTGTATGAGGTTAAGTAATGAAAATATGAGTATATATAAATACAGAAGGACAGTGTGCATTGAATAACTGTGCTTCATATTATATTGATTTTGGAATACAGTATGTACAGATTTAATGTGTTTTTTCACATAAAGTTGCAGTCTTTAAGGGTGTTTGCAATTAGATTTCAAGGTATAAATGACTGGCACAGTTTGAAAACTAAGAGTATTTTGATTCACAAAGGTGTTACTGTGACTTCAAGATTTTCAACTATGTTTGCTGTTGGGACAAGCTATAGTACTACGTTTTAATTCTTCTTTTGCATTTTGAGGTAATGGATTTCTTTTTAAAGTGTCGTATAGAAATGCCAATATGGTTCTTTCCTTCATTTTGAGTTTCCTCCTTACCCCAGCTGGCCAAAAATACAGCATGCGCCATTAACCCCTTCCACGCTGATGACGAGCTGGGCTCGTCATGGCGTAGCCTCCTCGCACACTGATGACGAGCCCAGCTCGTCACGTAACATGCGTTTTAGAAAATCTCAGCGTGCGAGCGGAATTCCGCTAGCGCGCATGAGGTTAAATAGCACAACTATTGCAAGGCCTTTTAAAAGTACAGTTGCAGACTTTAGTGGGGGTTGCATATATTTTGCAGTTCGACCACAATGATTTTTTATCACCCTTAAAAGTTTCTATCTCCTGGAAACTATTAGAGTACAATCTTTTGGTTCTTCTTTCACTTTCGGAGTTACTTGATGTTTCGAGGTTTTGCAATATTATAATTTTTGAGTTCTTCCTTGCGTCCCTATGAAGTGTAGTAGATTTCCTGTCTTGGGGATGTTTGCATAGATAAGTTCAATATTATTGTTTTCACCACCTCTTGTCTGGTTAGAAATAAAATATAAATAGGAATAAAATATAAGAGAGGATACAATTAGATCCCTTAAAATAGGCAAGACTGCAACAGGAAAGGTTTGTCATGCCACAGGCCCTACTACATTTTCCAACACGTTTGGATCACAGCTGGACCATATGTCCATGATGATATTAAAGCTGCAACAACCTTCAGCAATGCCTGAATCGGCTGCTTAAAAATAAAATAGGCAAAATAAATACCACAATTGAGGAAAATAAATAAATAAATAAATAAGAGAAAGCAAAAATAGTTATTGCCTATGAATCGCTCTGTTTTCACTCACAAATATTCCAAGTTCTGATCACCACTTAACACCTCATCAGCTTGTCAGTAAACAGTCAGTGAACAATTGATGAATGTATCAGTACTAGCAACTAGACCTAAAAGTGAAAGTTCTTCTGGAACCATGAAAAAATAAATGTAAAAGCATTTGTATGAGTTAACAGGCACTGCAAAGTTTCTTTCAAGGTGGAGGGAGAAGGGCCCCATCAGTCCTGAGCTACCACATATCCATCCTGGAACACAGATTTTTGGCCCAGAGACTTTTTGAAATGATAATAGACTATTCACCAACAGCTGTCCCCATTGCCAAGAGGAAAGGATTAACAGAACAGACTTCAGGGTCAACCCAGCACCCCCTCATCTCTGAACAATAAACAAGAGAAGGTTAACTTGTTTCCATTGACTGTCCAAGAGGAAGAAGACAGTGATCGATTGGTCGTTTATGGATTGAGACGTAGCCGCAACACCCGTCGCACAGAAGTGTCTTATGCTAAGTTATGTATTTGTATTCTAAAATTTTGCAGTATTGTCAGAGTGGCACTAGGAAGAGTTAATTAGTTAATGTTATATCTCATTGTGTTAATAGGAAGGCCTGTATAACGCAAACTATTGAAGTTGCCAATAGCACTGTGCACCCCAAGTCACCTCCAATACACCTACTAGCACAGGGAGAAAATGGCCCTTGTAGGAATGCAAATAGGTTCAACATCCTCTGCCAGTACCTTCAGCCCCCCAAGTACTTATGCGTACCATGTGTCCTCATCTACTTCCCCTGTTGGAAGTAATAATGCAATAATGTGAATAGTGACCAAGCAGTTAGACAGCATGCTGCACCTGACTACCATCACAGCAACATGTGGTACAGTCAGATGACATCAATAGGTAGACAGAAGACAAGGAGTACTGTTATATGACTCATACACTCCCCATGCAGAAGGCACAGATAGACTGGTTTTTCCTAGGATTTACTACCACACACTGTAGAATATCTCCTACACATGTTCCTCTACAGACTACAGGAACAAATGTTCAGATTATTGAGGCCACCCTCTCTAAAGTGTTTGTAAATAGAACAGTAAGGGACCACCCTCCAATGATGCATGAGGTTATCACTGACAATTCCAGAATAGAAGTGAAGGCAACAAGGATATTTTAGATAAGTGTTCCTGATATAGACCGTAGTGTAGTTTTTTGTAGGAACAATGGATTTATTTGTGTATCTTTGCAATAGAGTCACCGGTGAGACCCCATCAGTTAATTTCCATCTGTGCACCTCGGTTGAGGATGGTGTTTGGCAGAAGGTTTGTACGGACTTCATTGGTCACCTTGGTATAGGTCGACTCAGCTTCCAGATGGGTAGAAGTTGCTTTCATGAGAAATATTAATACACAATCCACCATCAGGGTACTCAATGAGATATTCCTAGAAAGGGAATACCTGCTACACTTCTGTCAGGTAATGGCACACATCTTACATCAAAGGAAATGGAACTTAACTTTGCCTACATGGGCTTGAAACACTTGCGTACATCTTTATACAATCCACAGAGTAATGGAGAATGAGAATTCCAAGCAGAAAATACAAGACACCTGAATGGACCTACGTCATTTTGGAAGAAATTGAAAGTTCTGGTCCAAGTGAAGAAAAGGACAGTTCGGACACTGAGCAAGTTGATGAAAGCAAATTGAGACCGCCTTTAAAGAACTGCGGAACATTTAAAAATGGTGAAAATTGGTAACTGTTGGACTTGGCCCTCTCTGCAGAGTCATCCCTGAACTTTTTGCTTTCCTCCAATATTCTCTCTGACCTGTTTTTGTTGGTTTAATGACTCTGGGCACTTTACCACTGCTGACCAGTGCTAAAGTGCATATGCTAAGGGCAGGGTGCATTGTAAGTATAAGGTAGGACAAGCCCTGATGTGTGTGGCATGTCCTAATAGTGAATTACAGCCATTTTCGTTTTTCACTATTGTAAGGCTTCCTGTTCTCATAGGCCAGAATGGACTGCTGGAATTATTACACTCTATAATCCCAGCAGGCTCAGGGAACATGGTAGAAAGTCAAGTTTAGTATGCCTGAACTCATAATAATAATATACTTATTTTAGTAAAGTTTAATGTAATATCCTGTGTTTGCAAATGCTACTTTTAGAAAGTTAGCCTTTGCTTGCCTAACTATTTCAGCCTGCCTCTGCTAGGATGTGTATCTGCTGTCTGGTTTCTGTGAGTGACAGGGCTGGGGGATTCCAGGAGACAGTCTGCGCTGCCAGGTGGTGAATAGAGAGATTACACCAGGATGGGTGGGAGGAGTGTCCCGTGACTCTGAATAGGGCTGTGCTCTGCCACCACAATGCTGGCTCCACCTCCTGCGGAGCGTCTGATGTCTCTGCCCTGCACCCTGAAAAAAACCGCAAGAGGCTCAAAAACAAAGTGCTCCAAAACTGGGCTGAACGAGGCTCAGGCCCCCTGGCCTGCAAAGACAAAAGAAACTGTGTATAAAAGTAGGAGCCCTGCTCCTAAACATTAGATCCTGCTTGCGAACCAAGAAGAAACTCTGCCTGAGGAGAAGGAGCCAAGGAAAGCTGAAGGAGGAAGACTGTCCCTATCCTGGGGGACTGGCCTACAGTGGTTGCCTTGCTGCCAAAGGAGAGGAAGAAAACCCCCCAAAGACTTGCTACTTGTTTGGGACTTGCTTTATTTGCTACTTGAAAAGAACTTGGACTCAAAAGGGATCTCCAAGGGCCTGGAAGTGTGCTGGCCCCCTGACCTCAGTCCCAGGAACATTGGACTCTGCCTGCCGTATCTGAGCCAAGAAGAAATTGACGAACTCTTCCCCTGCTGCTGGAGCCGCCCCCAGTGCGTCCCGTATCCCTGGACTGCAGCGAAGCCGTCCTGTGTCCGCCCGCCCCGTGTGACCCGCTCTGCGAGCCATCCTCACACCGTGTTGCTGGGCTGCCCACACCCGCTTCGCCCTCCTGAAGGACGCTCTGTTCTGCCTGCGGCATCCCCACTGGGGGGAGAATCCTGAGAGACCAGCTCATCGCCATCGGAGACGCCTCGTACGCCGAAGCGCACCCTCTTCCCGACGTCGCGATGCAAACAGGAGAAGCATTTCCCGCTCAGACTGGCATCTACTGAAGTACGCGTTGTAGGCCAGAGCGTACCAACTTCGCACCGCCTTTGTGAATGGAGCTGAGGTCCGTGTCGTAGGCCAGAAGCGTACCAACTTCACCTCGCCTGTGTGAAGTGAGCTGAGGTCTGTGTCGTACGCCAGAACCGTGCCACATTGCCGCCTGGAAGGGAGATCGGACCACTGCCAAGGACGCCTACGCTTGCCTCATCAGCCGCATAACTAAAGGTACTGTACCTGCTGCATTTTGGTCTGTGCGCGCCGGACTCGAGACTCCGCCCGTGGCCTCCCCCCTTCATTCTGTGCAATTTAACCCCGCCACGTCCCGCACAATCAGTACGCTGCGCATGAGTGGAGAAGAGACGCTTTGCTGTAAGAACAACGCATAGGAAACGCCTAAAACAAATTGTTTGCACTTTAAAATATTATTCATGATCTAAAGATACTTTTAAAAGAAAGCACATATTCCTGCATAAAGAAAGTATTGTGTGCATCCAAAGCCAAACATTATTTATGGTCTTGTACTTAAGCCTGCATAAGAGTTCTATATATTTACATAAAGTCTATATATTTTCGTAAATCCTAAGACTGGTGTCCATTTGTGGTGGGTCATTGTAATTACTATATGTGCTTTGCAAATGCTTAACCTATGACGCCCTGAGATTAGCCTTGTCTGCTTGCGCCACAGTACCTAAAGGGTGAGCAGGGGTTATTTTAAAGGGTGATCCCCTTATCCTGACTATAGGAGAGGGTCCCTGCTTGTCACAAGTTTTTACCTGTACCAACCAGAGACCCCCAAATCTAACAGTAACTAAAAGAAAAACTGATTGACTCAGAAGATCAAAAGAAAAATAAAATAAAATAAAGGGGTAAAGAAGAAAGCCTGTAGGTGTAGGATTACACCATTATTTTTTCCAGAATGTATTTTTTTTCTTAGCATTGGTAGGTTTAGATAGATTTTTATTTTTATCTAGGATACAAAATGGCTAAAGCAGAAGTGACTGAACATCCAAAATCTAGTCTAAAACGTAGATGTATTTAAGCTTGTTTATTTCGTGTTTTGTTGTTATGTTATATGCTGTTTTGTAACGCACACAATTACTACCGGAATATCCTGGCGCGGTGTACCGCTGGGGAACCCGTCCTGGCTTTCCCTGTGGGATGGTCCCTACTGGGAGTCCCCAAGGTGGAGCCAGGCATCCCCGGCGTTGATGGGGCCGTTGTGGAGATTAGGCAAGCTAATGCCCAGAGTTGCCGATTGGGACCCCTGGTTAGAGTAGGCACCGAAGCGAGAATTATCGAGTCCGCTGACCCTGGTCCACGACCCTGCCGCGTTAGGAATTGAACCCTGGTCCCGGGTCGACTCCTGCTTCTGGGTCTGCTGCCTCTAACCAGTGAGCCACACCACTCCACTAAGTGTTAACATTTATGTGGATATTACTAACTGTCCTTGTACTTATTTTGATGGTAGCTAATGATAGAAACAATATTAATCATGGAACAAGAGAAAGAATGAGTGATGTCACTAATGAAACACCTAATACTAAACTAGAACCATTGGATGGAAGTATTCTCCATCATGATAAATTAATTAGTGATTTCTCGTTAAATGTGTTTACTAAATTGTTGTATGAGTACATAGAAACAATGAACATGAGTGATTGTTATGTGTGCATGCAATTACCTTCCCCTGTCTCAGAGGGGGTGACCTATCACCACCTACCTTTAACCTATGGTGTGTCTTGCAGTATGCTAACTAGCCCATTTTACGTGACGGGGAAATATAGATCTAGTATTTTTAGAAATACCTGTGATTAAAGAGCTGAATAAAGTTTTAAGTGACAAAAATGCACGATACATGGGAGAGTTCTTCCATATCACTAAAACTTTAGATGTAGAATATGTCTATAGAAATAACTTGACTTTTAGTTTGCGGGTGAAAGAAAAGATTTTCATAGAAATGGTGGAAGGTAGAAGAAAAAGTTTCCAAAGAAAGGCTGCTGATCAGAAGTCATGGGTACCTCTGTGGGCTTTTAGAGAAGGAGAATATGGGAAATGCGAGACATACGCTGCAATGTCTCTAGACTGGGCCCAGAAATGGAAAATATGATTGCTTAGAACAAAAACCTTCTATAACAATTACTTCATTGGTAGTAGTGAATGTGAGCATACTTTCCAAATGACTGGAGGTTGGGGATTGAAAGGTGGAACTGATCCTGTCTTTCCAGGAGTCTATTATGTGTGTTGTAGAAAGGCCTATTGTAGATTGCCTGCACACTGGTATTGAAGTTATTTTGCTATTGTCTTCCCTAAGGTCTATCACATGGACCGAAGTAGTAATCAGCGTAACAAAGTAAAACAAGAACTAACACGCAGTAGAAGAGCAAGTTTCTCAGAGATAGTAGGTGATATGTTTGGTGCACTGATACCCTCAGTTGAAGTCATCATGAATTTGCACAATATTCAAAAATTGTCCACAGTGGTTGATCGTTTATCAACGGATACTGCTGGTGGGTTTTTGATGATTAACACTGAAATGGTTGCAATCAGATCAATGATTTTGCAAAATCGACTTGCCTTTGATATCTTATTGAAATGAATTTTTGCGTAAAGCAACTAGCGTCCCTATAAGTACCCCTCTAATACCTCTAATGTGGGATCTCGGAAAAAAGCGGTCCAGGACCTTGCCTTTCTACAGCCCTTGCTGTATGGCGACGACTTTGGACCACAGAGGAACTCCAACATTATGCACAGGGACTAAGGGAGATTATGATTAAAGATGGCGGCCAAAAAATACATTGGCTGAAGTCCATTCTGTCCCTACTATTTAGGTTGAGATTGAGAGAACTATGGGAGGACCCGATAAATTCTGCATTCCCTTCCAAGAAAATTCTGAAAGAAAGTTATTGGAAGATGGTAAATGCTGAAGCATGTATAAGGGGTTCTTCTTCACACCTAACAGGCCGTTTCCTAGAGTTTAAGGCCCAACCGAAACTGGAAATATATTGGGAAGCTATCGAAAAAAATCAGGATCGCAAACTCTATTTCCAATTTAGAGTAGGCTCCCTTCCAGTTAGGTGTTTTACAGCTAAATGGTCAGGGGAAAACGGAAAGGATAAATGCACTAAGTGCGGGGAAGAATGAGAGACAATAACCCATCTCCTCTTCTTTTGCCCCTTATACTCCGCACCTAGAGCCTTGTGGGTTAAGCCTATTTGCAGAGCAATTGGCATACGCAGGCATGCAGAGGCCTTAGGAATTTTATGTACTTACCCCAGCCCTTTAATTGCCATAGCTATGGCTAAACTTTTTAAATGGGCTTGGGCAATCCGTATGCGCCTTGTTGCGGCAGGGCTATGATTATGAATTAATTGTTACTGTTGATCAGGTGTAAATATGTGGGCTTATTCATTTTATATAACCTATGTGCAATACCCCCTGTTCTGTTTAAAAAAAAAATGATGGACTTTGTTTTATGATTTTAGATTTTATGAAATTGAAATAATTGATATTCGGCAATAGTCTATAGTAGTTTAATCTATTCTTAGATATTTATTGAACTGTTCTATTGGATTTTATGTAGAAAAACTGTGTTTTTTTTAATGTATGTTTTATGAATGCTTTTATGACTTAACTGTCGAATAAAGTTTATGAAATCGGAATCGGACTTGCCTTTGATATCTTATTGGCAAAAGTGGGTGGAGTATGTAGCATGTTGATAATCCAACACTGCTGTACCTATGTTCCTCATAAAAGTAAAGGAATTGAGGGATATATCAAAAACATTACAAAATTACATGAGGACTTGACCCAACTGGAGGTTGTTGGTGTTTGTGAGAAACTTGGTATGGGATTTTCCTCTGTGAGGTAATGTTTTTCTTTCTTTGGAAGTAGCTTATTAGGGAAAATAATAATGCCAATTGTTTCTGTAGTCATAGTAGCCTTAATGATAATAACAACATATAAATGTTGTAAGTGTAAAAGTGGGAAAAGAGAAGTGACAGAATCAAAGAATGAATGAAGGTCAAGAAAAACAAAAAGAGAAGAGATAGAGTTAGAAGACATGAAAGGGAAATACTATGACATGATGAAAGATTTAGATGAGGGTGCCATAAAAAGAGAGAAGAGTACTGAGTTTTAGATAAAAGAAAGATGACACTCGGTATGGCAGGTACTTTTAGATGGCTCCTGTAAGCCATCAGATGGGGGATTGATGGAGCAGGGGTTCAAGAAAAGAAACCTGCTTGAATTAATACCCCCATAATACGTACTAACAATGAGTAGTAAATGAAAACTAACGTGCACCTTACACCAACACAAGGGAAATAGCTATACACATGTATGCACTAACGTGTATTAATATGTGTAGGAAATAAAACCAATATTTGCAGTATGCTTTGAAGGACATGAGAAATAATACATGAATAGGCCGCATGTTCTCCCTTGAAGGGGCTCAATCAATATCAACAGAAGTGTGTCATGAGTGCCTGCGTGATACGGCCTCCTGGTTGAAGGAGAACTCGCTACAATTTAATGCAGATAAGACAGGGGTGCTCTACTGTCCGAGGGACAGAATTCCCTCTGCCTTATCCTGTCCCTTACCTGGTAACTTCTGTCCAGCGAACACCGCGACCATGGTTCAACCGGTCAACAAGGTGCGTAATCTTGGCATCTTGTTTGACTCGAAACTTACTATTGAACTACAGGTCAGGAAAAAGGTGACCTGTTGCCTTGCCATTATTAGGTTCCCTGCAGAAAATCCTTCATCTGCTTCCATCTCAAGCCCGGGCTTTGATAGTTCGAAGCACTATTCTTAGCAGGCTTGACTACTGTAACGCCCTGTTTCTTGAGTCTCCTAAATTTTTGTTCGAAAGGCTGCAGAGGATCCAGTCAACAACGGCCAAATTGGCCTTGGGGTGGCCTAGGAGATCTGCCTCCTCAGTGGCTATGGCAGAACTACACTGGCTTCCTCCCGCACAGAGAGTTCAGTTTAAGTCTCTCTGTATAGTGTTTAAAGCTTCACATAGGGTGGGTCCGGTGTCCATGCAGCGAATGTTCATGTGCTATGTGCCTGCGAGATATCTCCGCTCCTCTGCGGCTAAACTGGTGGCAATGCCAAGAGTTAGGAAAGTTAGGGCTGGTGAACGAACCTTTGGATATGCTGCTGCTAAGCTTTGGAACCAACTCCCCTTGGAATTAAGACAACTTAGTGACTGGGGTGCCTTCAGAAGAAGACTAAAAACTTGTCTCTTCCCAAAAACGTAGTCGGTTGTCTGGTCCCTGTTTCATTTTCATGCCCCTACTTGTGGTGAGTCAATAGCGCCAGGATGCCTTTTTGGTGGTAGTGCGCTTTATAAGTTAAATAAATAAATAATAAATAAATGTGCATTTTGTAGTTTGCACGGTGCATCTTGCTTCCCAACCATGAATAATGCTGCTTTCTGCTTAAAGCTTATGTTAGGTAACTCTAATAAGGAATAGTGAAAACTATATTGTCTTATAATTAATAAATGTTCGTTTTCATTTGCTACAGTGTGCTGGATGAAAACTCCATCTTGTCATAAATTGTCCAAAGAGGGAGGGTTGAATTGAAGAGTGGTTCTGAACTGTCAGCGGCGAGGCAGACGCGCTGTGCAAAGAAGAAATGATGTACGAGATGAAGGCCAAAGTGACGATTGTCTGCCAAATGGGGAAATCAACCGTGGGGCCAGAGTCTTATTCCACGTATGTAGACAATTTTATGAATAAGAGTCTTCAATTATATCTTACGAAAGAAAATGTGAGCAGGTGTTGAAGACCTATCTGTGAGAAAGGATGATGAACAATAAAGTAACTAAATTGTACATGAAGTCCTCATGTTGTGCCAGAGCCATCCCTAAAGCCCACCAGTCATGTGCTTAGATTTTTGTAATGTTTCAAATTATGTGGGACGGACATGTAGGCTTTAGGGTATAACTGGAGTGCCTTTAGGGGTGTGGTTTAGACTTGCAGGGAGGAAGAGAAGACAAGTGAATGTGTCGCTGATCGCCGGTTTGCAGAGAGGCTAGCTGTAATCCATCTCTGTCCTACTTGAGACCTGACATATTTGTTCCCTATTCTATTTCAGGGAACCCCCATCATCTCCTAGGCCGAGGAGGTGGTTTTCCCACAGGCTGTTAGGTTTGTATTTCTGGCTCATACATGCAAATTTATTTGTGGATGTATTTTTGTATCTGAAACATTTGTCTCTTCACCTATACACTCCGTTATAGATATCATGAACATATTATTTTAGATGAAACTATTGTTTCTTCATCTATCCCCTCCATTAGATGTATTTTGTTTTGCATATATTTTTGCTGAAACTTTTGTCTCTTAATCGATCCACTCCTGCATGCATAATGTCATTTGTTTAAGAGATGAGCTTGTATTCATTTGAAATTTGCTGATATGTTTCTCCCTTTGTGAGTTTCATTATTTGCATTTGTGACTGTATGCAATGAGCATCTGCATTAATGTTAAGATAAAGCTTCATAATCTTTATCGAGAGTCTGTGGTTATTTAGACAACTGAAGGGTTGAATTATATAATATAATCATTATCATCAACTAATCAGTCCATCGACCAAGTAGAAGGAAAGTTGATTAATTAAATTAATAGGCATTCTAATGATGTTATACATGGTTCACAGAAAGGAAAGTATTGGACATAAATAAATTGATCCGAGTGCATCAAGGATTCTGGGTGAATGTGTATTGGCCATTGAAATTATATGAACTGAGTATTGATCCCTGATCAGGTATTGACCTTGCGCTGGATCATAGTTACTGCTGAATTAATATGATTGTTAACTAACTAAGCTTTATCCTGCAACGTCCCTGCTGCAGGGACATCTTAAGGATTTGGGGGGCCCAGTGCCAAGCATATTTTGGGGGCTCCCATTAAGATCAGCTTTCAATTCATGATCCAATTTTAGATTTCATGCTCACTTAGGCTGAGTCACTGACAGCACACATGCACACTCCTCCATATTCCAAATGTGTTTACATCTAATAATTAGAGATAGAGATGTGCGTTTTCACAATTGTAACACAACAGCAGCTCACTAATATTATTGGAAATAACTTCTCTGACACCCTCTCGTTTCTCATATGCGAGGTCAAGATTTGATGCAAAAGAAACTATTTTTGTGGATGTTGGATGCAATAAACACATTTCTCTGAATAAAATGTCTCCAATAGACACTCACACTTCACACATTTAAAATATAACAGAAGGAAATGGTATTTAAATCAATCTGTTTACGAATGTCTTAAGGTCATTGGAGCAAGACTCTGAAGAACAGAGCTGGCTTTATCAGGGGGTCAACGTCTGGGTCCTGCTGGTATAAAGCGTTTATTCCCTTCTTCTAATGTTTTTTTATGCTGTTTGATGGCCAGAAATTACTTCCAGCTCTCTTGTAATGCCCTTCAATGCCTTCGGGCTAAGCCAGTGCAACATAAATACGGCAATTAAATGCAATAACATTAAAATAAAATAACCTACAGAAAGAGGAATGCTGTAAAGGGTGGTGCAACGCAAGACGTGATTCAAATGTTGCGAGTTATCTCTACGTAAATTGAAACCTGGGGCATGTGGTGCACATACTCCAGCAAGTTCTGTGCAGGAAAAGCTAATCGTCTTGCTGTAGCACAGACCTAACATACATACTGTCTGTCACATTTGCCTCCTTCTATCACCTTTCAGCTCAAACTCTATGTAGAACCGCGTCAGCACAGTAACCGCCCCGCCCCCAGGAACACTAGAGCGTGCGCATTCGTGGGCCGTGTTGTAACCATGTTCTGACAGCGTATGAGGACAGTTCCTGTCTGCGAGCAGCTGATGCTGATCTCTGATTATAACGGCACCATGGCCGGGGGCTGGGACGAGATTCGCCGCCTGGCTGCAGACTTCCAGCGTGCCCAGTTCACCAAAACAGTGCAGAGGTGAGGGAGGATAGAAGTGACAGAAAGGAGATGATAATTAGTGATGGCATAAAATGCCGCCAAAGAGGGGATTGATGGAGCAAGGTTTCAAACGTAAAGAAACTTATTCGGATTCAATCCTCTCGAAATAACATGTATCAAGTTAACCAACATGTTTTGTGATTACTAATAATTGCACCACACAACATTTTCTTTATCTAGGGGAAGCTTTTAAATGTGCTTTACTAACAAGTAATCTGAGTGTCTTAAAAATGGCTGCTGAAAACACAGGAACTCTTCTGCGCATGCGTCTACTGCATCCATGTAGTATGACTTTTGTTGCTTTTGGTGGGAATTCTTTGCAACTGTGCAGTAGTAATCAAAATGGCCGCTTTGAACCTCACAAGCTAATGCATATGGCTATGCTTAAACTAAATTTTTCATGTCTTGCTAATCTACTAATGCAATAGTTTAAATAAAATAATGGGATTACAGAAAGGAATAAGTGATATACAGTCCATACATTTATTTTCGTATTCTAACGTGTATTTCTTTGACTTTATTATTAGCTCGTATTTGGGCCTCGAGGGTGACTGAAATCTCCATCTTGAAAATGTTGTACGCGTGCGTCAGAGACATTGAAAGACCTTGAGCGATGACATTGAAGAGTTGCCAAATCCCATTTTACCAGCGATGCGCCTGAGAACTTTACCTCTTGACCCAGAGAGGGGAAGAAGATTTGAATGAAAAATTATACATTGTACATGAAATAATGTGAATATTGCTGAGAAGATTGAAAGCATGGGAAAATAAAATTAAGTGTGGGAACTTAGAACAATTAAACAAAAGAAGATGACTTCATATTAGTATGGTGTGATTAGCTCTCCCCATCCCACTAAACAATCGAATGAAGGGAATACACGCATTGGGGGTGGTACCTACACTGAGAATAGTATAACTAAGGTAGGCTTACTAAGTTAGATTGTGCGACTTGTCACAGACCTGTCACTGACCACATCAACCCCAAGACCACCCTCAGAGGCACCCTCATCTACAGACCCCCGGGACCACGCACACAGTTCAGCAAGGACATTGCCGACTTCGTCAGCCCGCACGCCCTCCCCTCCGCTGACTACATCCTCCTCGGGGACCTCAACTTCCACCTGGAGAACAACAACGACCGCAATACCACCACCCTGCTGGACAACCCTGCAAACCTCGGACTCAAGCAGCTGGTGACCACCCCCACCCACCACGCCGGACACACACTCGACCCCGTCTTCTCATCCAGCAAGGACATCACCTTCAGCCACGCCACCGGACTCCACTGGACGGACCACAGCTGCGTCCACTTCAGCTTCAAAAGGACCACGATCCACCACCACCAGCAACAGGTTGCACGCAGAAGCTGGAACAAGATCACAGCCGACCAGCTCGCGACCTCCCTGGGCAAGAACCCACCCACCAGCGCAACGAACCCCAGCCAAGCGGCCACCAACCTCACGAAGTGGATCAGAGACTGCGCAGACGACCTCGCCCCCCTGAGGACCCCGCCTAGCAGACCCTGCAGCAAGAGAGCCCCATGGTTCACCGGCGAACTCAAGAGCTCCAAGAAGAACTGCCGAGCCCTCGAGAGAGCCTGGCGCAGAGACCCAACACCGGACAACATGACTGCCCTCAAGCTCGCCAGCCGAAAACACCACCAACTGATCCACGCCACCAAGAAAACTGCATTCAAGGAACGACTGGACAACAACGCACACAACAGCAAGGAACTCTTCAACATCGTTAAAGAGCTCTCCAACCCCAACGCCGGAAACAACGACATCACCCCTTCGCAAGACCTCTGCAACTCCCTCGCCGCCTACTTCCACAACAAGATCGCAGACATACACAACAGCTTAGGCACTCAACCGACGCACGCCACGACCGAACCACCGCCCCCCACCACCACCCTCCGTGCCTGGACCCCGATCAGCACCGAAGACACCGTCCGCACGATGAACTACATCCACTCCGGATCTCCGACCGACCCCTGCCCTCACCACGTCTTCAACAAGGCCGACGCTGTCATCGCACCCCACCTGCGGGACATCATCAACACCTCCTTCGACACCGCCACCTTCCCGGAGAGCTGGAAGCATGCCGAACTCAGCGCTCTACTAAAGAAGCCATCAGCCACCCCACCGACCTCAAGAACTACCGCCCCATCTCGCTGCTCCCGTTCCCTGCAAAAGTCATTGAGAAGACCGTCAACAAGCAACTGGCCGCCTTCCTCGAGACGAACGGATCCCTCGACCTCTCGCAGTCTGGCTTCCGGGCCAACCAGAGCACCGAGACCGCCCTGATCGCAGCCACCGATGACATCCAAACCCTGCTCGACAACGGAGAAACGGCGGCCCTCATCCTCCTGGACCTCTCCACGGCCTTCGACACTGTCTGCCACCGTACACTAGTACAGCGCCTCTGCAACGTCGGAATCCAGGAGAAGGCACTAGAGTGGATCACCTCCTTCCTCGCCGGAAGGACACAGAGAGTCCGCCTCCCCCCGTTCAGATCAGAAGCCACCGAAGTCATCTGCGGCGTTCCTCAAGGCTCCTCGCTCAGTTTAACCCTCTTCAACGTCTACATGAGCCCCCTCGCAAACATTGCATGCCAGCACAACCTCAACATCATCTCCTACGCCGACGACACCCAGCTGATCCTCTCCCTCACCAACGACCCCACCACCGCCAGAGCCAACCTTCACGAAGGGATGAAAGAGGTAGCCGAATGGATGAAGAACAGCCGCCTGAAACTGAACTCGGACAAGACTGAAGTCCTCATCCTGGGATCCTCTCCCTCCGCCTGGGACGACTCCTGGTGGCCCCCCGCCCTAGGCAGCGCACCCAAACCAACAGACCACGCACGCAACCTGGGCTTCATCCTGGACTCCTCCCTCTCCATGACCAGACAAGTCAACGCCGTCTCCTCGTCGTGCTTCAACATCCTGCGCATGCTACTTAAGATCTTCCGGTGGATCCCCACCGAGACCAGGAAGACAGTCACCCAGGCCCTCGTCACCAGCCGTCTGGACTACGGCAACTCCCTCTACACCGGAACCACCGCCAAACTTCAGAAAAGACTTCAGCGGATCCAGAACGCCTCAGCACGACTCATCCTGGACATCCCCCGCCACAGCCACATCTCCGGACACCTGAGAGACCTGCACTGGCTTCCGGTCAACAAGAGAATCACCTTCTGTCTCCTCACCCACGCACACAAAGCCCTACACAACCAAGGCCCAGGATACCTCAACAGCCGCCTCAAATTCTACGCTCCCAAATGCCAGCTTCGATCGACCGGCCACGCCCTTGCATCCGAAGAGCCACCACAGGGGGACGGTCCATTTCCTACCTCGCCGCCAAGACTTGGAACTCCCTCCCCACCCACCTCCGCCTGACCCAGGAACACCTCGCCTTCAGGAAGCAACTCAAGATCTGGCTGTTCGAGCAGTAGCGGACCCCCCTCCCCTAGAGCCTTGAGACCCTCTGGGTGAGTAGTGCGCTATATAAATGCCTATTATGCTAATAACCTGATCTATCGACCAGAGGAAATTAAGTACTAAGATATTAAGGTTTGGTAAGAAAAAGGTGTACAGGTAAATTATAATTCAAGTCAGATAAAATAGCTGATCGATCAGTGCAGGATTGCCAGCTTATTGTATGAATGTTTATGGGCCCAGGTGAGTATGGTATTTTAGAAATAATCCAAGCTGGTAATCACACGCCATCACTGCTGAATTAATATGATGGTTAACTAACTACGCCTTATCCTGTAACGTCCTTGCTGCAGGGACATCTTAAGGGTTTTGTTTGTCTGGGGCCAAGAATATTTTGGGAGCCCCCATTAAGATCAATTTATGATCCAATTTTAGATTTCATGCCCTCTTTGGGCTAGTCACTGACAGCACATAGGCACACTTGTCCATATTCCAAATGTGTTTACATCTAATATTTATGGATATTGATGTGTGTTTTCACTATTGTAGCACAACAGAACCTCACTAATATTATTGCAAATAACTTCTGTGACACCCTCCCATTTGTCATGTGCAGTGCTTTAAATGGGCCGGTACTCACCGGTACTGAGTACCGGCACTTCTAAATTTTCGGCGCTTAAGTACCAGAACTTCTCTTTGTCCTAAGAGAGTACCGGTACTCATTGGGATGTGAGCCAAGCTCAGTAAAATTGGCATTTTCAAAGAGAAGTGCAACACTGACAAGGAGTGGATCCGTTTACATGAAACACTCTGATCGAGTGCTAATCTCGCTTTACAAAGTGCTAATGTCACTGCCTTCAGAAGGCATTCATTCAGTGCTGGCAGGAAGTTTGGGAGGGGGCCGACTCACACTGTGATTCCTGATACGGTGTCAGAGGCGCAACTAGAGCCAGAACTGGGGGAGAGGGGAGGGCGAGGGTTGGCTAATTCTCCCTGCAATAGTCAGAGTGGGAGTGGAGATGCAGGGGCTCTAAGAAAGGGGGGGAGAAAAAGAACAAAGCCTTGTTAGCAAGCAAATGGTCTTCTAAAGACCTGTGAAGTACTCGGGTGTGGTGAGGCTGTGTGTGTGCCGAGGAGCTGTCTCAGCCTGGGCTCGAAAACTCGAACTTCCTGAGCCTGCCTTACGTTGGTGAATGAAGTAAAGGAATGAAGCCCGGGGAAGTATCGCATTGAATACCTAGAGCCCACCTCCACTGACTTGTTTCATTGCACTGTAAACAACAGGACAGTTTGCCAGGGACTGAAGGCTGTGCACACACAAGCAGCGGGCGCTTAACCAGTTGAGCTGCTGTCACAGTGAGCCAGTCCTCAGGCACAGGACGGAAGTGGTGAGGGGAATGAGTGACACGGCAGGAATTAGCAGGTGGAGAGAGAGGGAGAGACGGGTGTGTGTGAGGCTGAGATGCCAGGCTTTGATTCATCAGGGATACTGTACAGTGCTTAATTTGTAAAACAATACGTGCCAGGGCCCTGGTCAGGAGGCTACTGCAGCATGCCCTACCCATTGCCCCTGCCTGTGCTGCCAAGGACAGCATCAGCACAACTACTAATCATCACACTCCTACAAGTGTCACATTTCCGACTATTCCAGATCCTAAAAACTACAAGAATGGCTTTGGTGGCAGGCATGAAAAATGTTCTATATATTTTGAATTAATAAACAACTGTAGTTGTGCTCATCACTAAATCAGAAAAACACTGCCACCATGTGGCAGACTCCCATAAGTCCTGGGGCTGACAGTTAAGTGCTGAGCACTGGAAACCACCAACACAAATTAAGCACTGGTCATACATGGCATGCTCTGTCTAGCCGGTGAATGACAGATCTACAGTTTTTAATTCATTCTTCCTGAGGGTGTTCCCGGGAAGCTGTCTTAGCCCGGGTTGCCACACACGAGGGGGGGAGAGGCAGAAGTCCTTTGAGCTCAATGGGCGTTGTGCGCCTGCACAGTGTCCACTTAGACTCTGTGTTGTGCATAGAATTGTATGTGTGTGAGCAGGGCCTGCTAACAGACATATTTTGTTACTCTCGTGAAATCGAAGAAATGGCTTCCTTGTTGCTTGTTTGCAACCAGACTGAGGAGGAAGGTGGCGATAGTAATGCTGTAGCACAGCAGGTGGGAATCAAGGCTTATTAATGTGGGCAGCAGCGAATGTAAGCGTTTCTAAAATACATGTACTGAATGCCCTGTCTGCGTGCATCTATGCTTAAATGGGCCCCTGGCTGGATCCCTTTGCGCTGCCCATAGCTCTGCCCCTTAGTCCACATCTCAATTCAAAATTTGCGAACATTCGTGACAAGAAGTTTCAATTCTATTAAGGACACGGAGGCGAGCATTATGCTTCTCAATTTTCTTTACTGAAAATTCTCAGCAGCCAATCAGAAAAGTGAAACAAAAAAACATACTACAATACCCATGAACCCTAGAGAGTGTCACATGGTAACCATAGAGTAGACCCCTATATAAGGAGTATAAGAGAATAGTACATCCTCTTTCTTTGTGTAGAATAACAGGTAAGTCCAAACAATAATAAACAGTTCAATATCGGGAACCACAGGAAATAAGAATTAATCCGTCAGAAGGAATCCACCGGCCGACAGGCAACAGCAAAACTTGAAGTGAACAGCGAAGAAACAGCATCCAGCGTGAATCCACGAAGAGTCTCTGCAAAGGCAAATGACACCACATCCTACTTGAGGTCAGAACTTGAAATTGAAAGGTAAAGCCGTAATACCAAATCTCCAAAAGGAGGCACATCAGAAGGGAAGGGTAAACAAGAGTATAAACATATACATTGTGCTATAAATATATCAAATCAAACATTACAGTACTGAATTATGGGTGGGATAATCCTCACCTCCGTGTCTTTAATAGAATTGAAAATTCTTGTCACGAATGTTCGCAAATTTTGAATTCTATGTCTGGACCGGAGGCTCCGATTATGCTTGTTCAAAGGTGAGCCACCACAACAGATGCAACATTCACAATAGGTTTGTAATAAAACGTTTTAAATGTAGAGTCAGAGGACCAATCAGAAGTTTTAATAATGTCCACTAAACTGACTCTCAGAGAAAAAGCCTTGGATGCAATAGCACCACGAGCAGAATGAGCACCAAATCTAGAAACGTCAATACCTGTTTTGCCCATGAGCCAGCGTACCCATCTTGCTAGTGTACCTAGGGTCACTGGGCGAAAAGGCTTCTGCAAAGCAATCAACAATTGACCTGTCAAATTCGGACGAAAACCTGCAGTACTCACCTCGTAAACCCAAATACATTGAACCACACACAGTTTGGGGTTGTTAGGAAATCCAGGGTAAGTAACGGAAGAGGTGTTACATTTAGTGCGTTTAGTGTTCAAAAAAGTAACACCTTCTGGGGTAAATCTGCGACCCGCCAGATCAAGAGCGCGAATATCAGAAACGCGTTTACAGGAGACAAGGCAAAGCAACATAGCCAGTTTGGCAGAAAGTTGCTTATGAAACAAAGACTGATTAACCGGCCAGGAATCCAAGAGAGGTAAGACAGAGGAGACATCCTAAAGCTCTGAATATTTAGAACATGGAGGTTTAACCATCTGGATACCTCTAAGTAATTTGCAGAACAATGGATATTCACCCAAATGCTTGCCGTCAACGGGCACGTGACCCACCGAGCTGGCTGACCTGAAATTGTTGACAGTGCGATAGACAAGGCCGGAAGCGGCTAAGGACGCCAGGAAGTTCACTACTAAAGAGACCTGCTGAAGTGGGATCCACTTCCCGTTGAGAGCACCAATCACACCAATGTTTCCATGCTGTAGCACAACGTTTGTGGGTGTTGGGCGACCAAGCTTCGTTGATAAATCTGGTAGCATCTCTCAAAAGCCCTGGGACTTTCCAGCGATCATCGAAATTCACCAAGCGACCAGCATGATTTGACCTGATGTTATCAACGGATGTGGAGATTGGAGAGGGTCTAACAAAAGATTCCACTGTTGGGGAAGAAGGGCTGGAACCGCACACAACATTTCCAGAAGCACCGGGAACCATGCTTGAGCCCTCCAACGAGGAGTGATCAGAATCATATCCGTCTGATAACATTTGGTCCAAGCCAGGACCCTCGGAATCATTGCAAACGGAGGGAAAGCATAACAAAGAGCCGGAGCTTGAGGCCACACCTGCAGGAAAGCAACCGTGGCTAAGGCCTCCGGATCCAGACGCCAGCTGAAGAACACCGGAATCTGTTTGTTGAGTCTGGAGGCAAACAGGTTGATCTGGCAAAGACCCCACAATTTGGTCAACCAACGGAACACTCGAGGGTGAAGCCACCAATCGCTGAAGTCCCAAAGATGACGGGAATGCCAATCGACAACCTGGTTGCTGCACCCTGGAAGATACTCCGCCACTACAAACAATTTGTTCTAAAGGCAAAAGTGCAAGAAGTCCTTCGCAATTTCCGCTAGAAGTCGGGATCGTGTACCGCCCAACTTGTTGACATAACGGACCGCAGACACCTTGTCCATGCGGAGAAGGATGCAACAATTCATCTGACGGGGCGAGAGGCATCGAATTGCAAATGAACCAGCTAGGAGTTCCAGGCAATTGATGTGGAGAGACAGTTCCTCCTGAGACCAACGACCCCCGTGGACAGTGGACTGCATCGGGCTCCCCAACCCCACCGACTGGCATTGCATTTGATGACTACCTCTGGCGTGTGGCCAAACAGGGCTCGACCATTCCACGACTCCATATTTTCCAGCCACCACAACATCTCCCACCACGCTTCCTCTGAGAGAGGAATCTGATCGGAATACCGGAGGCCTTTCTGGAGATGGCGTATCTTGAGCTGTTGAAGTGCTCGGTAATGAAGGGGACCCGGGAAGATCGCTTGTATAGAAGAAGCTAACAACCCGACGACCCGGGCTACAGACCATAAGGACACAGTCTGCTTGGACAAAATCAACCTCAACTCTCTCTTGATCGATCTTATCTTCTGATGGGGCAGGATGAGTTGACAAGAGAGGGAATTGACCATAAAGCCCGGAAACTCGACAGTTTGAGAGGGAATCAACACCGATATCCGTGGCTTGACTAGAAATCCCAGATTCTGCAAGAGTTCCACGGTTCAGGCAAGATGTTGCGATACCAGACGAGGGTACTGACCTAACATGAGAATGTCGTCCAGATAAATGATGAGGCGGACGCCTCAGGTACATAGAAACTCTACTACAGGCCTCAGAAGTTTCGTGAAGCACCAAGGTGCTGACGAGAGGCCGAACGGAAGTACTTTGTACTCGTACCAAGTCCCTTGCCATTGGAACAGAAGAAAACAACGATGAGGTTTGTAAATGGGCACTGACAGATAAGCGTCTTTCAGATCCAGATGGACCATCCAGTCCCCTTCTTGAAGAAGATCGCGAAGAAGATGGATGCCCTCCATCTTGAAGTGACGATATACAACCCACCCATTGAACTTCTTGAGATTTGAAACTAGCCTGATCCACCCCCCTACTTCTGAACCAGGAAGACGTTGCTGACAAAGCCCTGAGGATGGCGAACCATCTGCACTATGGCCCCTTTCTGCAGAAGAGACTCGATTTCGCTGGAAATGAAGACCTGATCCTGATGGGAAAAAACTATCGGTCGCGCGGTAAGAGACTGAGATGGGGAGTGAAGAAATTCTATTTTGTATCCCTGAACCGATTCTAGGATCCACACATCTTGCGAGATCTCTTGCCATTTGTGGAGAAACAGCTGTAGTCTGCCCCCCAACTGAACCTCCGAAAAAGGAATTAGGCTCACCTGAAGCAGCAGCATTGCGTTAACCTCCCTGGTTACCACCGTAGCATCCTTTCTTGTTATAGTTGCGGGAACCACGTGTAGGGTAGAAATTCACGGAGGAACTAGAGCCCTGATATTTCCCTCGTTGTGAGTTAAATCCTTGCTGGGTGCCTTGCTAGTAAGCGCGGCCGAACGACTTACTACACACAAACTTGCCTATCTTACTTCCATCTGTTCCTGTTCCTGCCTCCACGAGCTATTTATGACATGGGCTGTGATCTTACTGTTTTGAGTTTATCCGGCCTTGTCAGCTAGAGAATGTACGCATTATGTGGACATTGTTTATGGCCTGGACTTATCTTGAAAGTGGGTTTGTCATCATACAGTGCTTTGTGTGCACGTCCTGGGAGTGACCAACAATAATGTACTTCAAAGAGAAAATGTGTGCCTAGGGCATAATAAATGGTATAAAAGGTCTGTGCGGAGACCATTCAGCAGGCTGCCTCATTCAGTTGCTTTAGGTGTGACTGGGTGACGTAGCATCACAATTAATTGTAATAAAGATGTCTTTTCATATTTCAGATTCTCTGTTGATTTCTTTGCTGCTTTTGAATGGACTACTTATTGGTAAGACCCCTGAGAAGGAGTTTAAGGATTTTTAGAACTACAAATGGCGCCTACAGTGGGGCCTCATCAAAAAGTGACTATCTGGAGGAGTAATCTTGTCAGAGGACAGAAATCTACTTGGGAAGGCAAGACAGAAATTTACTAAAAGAGGTACTCTGTGCACAGAGGTTCTGGGGGATTCTTTGTCTCTGTGGCCCAGTATATTTTTGATTTTTCTGACTTAAACTCTCCAAAAGATGTCACTCCTGACTGAGGAACCTTTTTGGCGTAAGTTTAAAAAAAAAAAAAAAGAGTCTGTTAGTGCAGTTACAACTTGGCAGTTAGAATTTGCACGAGGTTTGTATAGGTGTATATGCGAATTGCAATTTGTGTAGGCAGGCAATGAAGGGATTTTTTTCTCCATCTGCTTTAGTTGAAGTATAAGTGGGTCGCTTCCAGTCCTTTGTTCTTTGGTTCAGTGGTTCTTTGCTTAGTTTGTTTGGTCCTTAGTTCTATTTGAAGATTGCAATTTTCAATAACCGAGGGTCTTGTATATTTACGAGTGTGTCGATAGAGATATCCCCTTGAAGTTTGAAGCTAGATTAGTGAGCTATAGGATACATGATCTTAGCAAATTTGGAGATTTGTGTTGGCCAACTTTGTATACTTTTGGATTAGCCGGCTTCCCCTAAAGGGAATATCTAAATAGGTTAGATTTACAAACATATTTCTTCCTTGATGATTTTGTATCCCCAGGGAATTAAAATATGACATAATGCAAAACAAGGATCCTTTGCTCTGTGCAATTTTATAAATGGAGATATGCAGAACGATTTTTGGTGTTCTGCCAGCTAAAGCTAGTGAATTGAGTGTATTTTTGGTTTCCTGCACATACGGCGGTCTGTTGGGCTGTTTATGCGGTCTTTTGGAACACTATTGAGAAGTGTTTCTTGTAAATATGACTTACAGCTACTATTTACAAATGGTTTGGTTTGAGTACAGTCTGGGCTGTCCTGTTTTCGTCCTGAGTGTTGATTTGTGGCTTTAATGTATGTTTAAATGTTTTTTGTGGCTTTTTCTCATTAGTGTAACTTCGGTATGTGAATAGCGTTCGCGCAATTCATTAAACAAATGCCTAAAAGCGCTGTATTATGTGTCCTGAATGTTTCAACACTTTTTGTTTATGTCTGAAATGAGCTCAATGTGTGTGTGTGGGTCATATTCAATAGATATAAATAAGGACCCCCCCCCCAAAAAAAAAACGAAATTATCCATTTTTGCAAAAATAAATAAATTTACAGCATTTTCCTTAGATGCACTGTATTAGATGTTCACAGGCAAACATTTCAGCTGCAGTATATTTCGTAGGAATGTTCATTCAGCCAGCACTTTTTCCAGTTAAACACGGGTGGGATTTTGCATAACCGTCCTTTTAAATAAATGTGGCACAAAAATGTGACGCAGGAATGTGACGCGTTTTAAGTTAGGCAAATGCGCTCAGGTTTGTGAGTTAATGCATCTAAATGATAGGCAAGGGATGCAGTGGGTTCTTATATGTAGAACAATCACAAAAAGGAATAATTGGTTTTATTAGAAGAAAAAAATTATTAATTATGAAAAATAATTATTAAAAATAAGTGCTACAAAAATCGTTTTTTAATATTTATAAAGCTTAACACTCATATTATGACCTCCTAGCATTAAAATTTGATTTAAGTTATGTTGTATCACTAAAATGACAAGCATTCGTGTGTATAATTTCCCCTTGGCATAGGCGCAAGCAAGCTCATTTTTATAAAGTATAAGTTATTATTTTCAAATGCCTGACTCATGGGTTATGTAATAGACATTCTAGTAATGCATATTATGCAAGGAAATTGTAGGATATTCATTTTTAATGCCCAAAATATGAAAGTCGATTTTGAGTAAAAGCACTGTTTAAACTGCATTTTGCTTTCATTCGGAGTACTTTTTAAAGTGTCTCAGGCTTAAGCAAATGAATACATTTAGGGTTTGATATATATTTGCAGGTTGTGCCTTCTTATGATTCAGTGGGTAAATGTGCCAGTACAACGCTTGTTTTAATATCAGGGTTGAAGGTTCTAGCTTCAGCTAGGCCTACGGAAAAGTTTTTTCATTTAAGACTGATGAAGTGTGTACCATAGGATTGCAACAAGCATTTACTCAAAAAAAAACTGGTATGTGTGTCATTAGGTTTTGTGAATTATTCACAATAAATGTAGTTTAATAATCTGGGAATAGAGATAATTTTAGCGCCTAAAAAAGAGAAATTATTTTTCAAAATAGAGTGAATTATTGCAGGTTAAGAGGAATTAGTTAGGCCTCCTGGCTTTGACAGCGTCCGTGTGGCAGAAGCTGAGGGCTGAGAGAATTGCAGAGGCTGGCTCGAGTCGCGCTGCCGAGATGTTATCTTTTAGTTTCCCTGTAAACAATGGAGAAGGTTGTCATGTTGACATTTGTGACCTTTAATTAGGACTTTGCCTCCGAGGAATGCAGAATGACCTCTCTGAACGGGCCTCTAAAGGTTTCTCCGTGAAAACATCAATAAAATGAAAGAACTTACTTTAAGAGGGAAAATAACAAGGTGTTTCTTTGAAAAGTCCCAAAACATTGTGTTAAATGCTCTGCAGAACTGATACATTTGTGCCTCCACGCTAAGTAAAATAATGTTTGCTAGTTGCGTTTATTTCACAAAAAAACAAAGTGTTGCATTAAGTCTTAGATAGAAAGTAAGATGCAGCCCTTTTCCAAAATTTTGAAGGCTACAGGCCTAAGTGAAAAAAAAAAAAACGATTTGCTAATTAGGAATTATTTCTCACAATGGAAATTATAGGTGCCAAATTAATATGGAGTGTCAGTGTAACCATTTCTTTTAGAACGGTAAAAATAAGGTGGCTTGATGTTGCGAGGTGATCTGACAAGAGAGTAACAGTTAAGTGATGAAAATTTATTTGTGTATATGTTAAAATGTGTCCTTTTTTTGTGTTGTGTATTTTTCTGCTTCTGCCTGCAGATTATTCATGGATTGTTCTAAGGCTGACAAGACATGTGAGTTTGGTTAGTTGAAAGAAGATGTGTTTTTGCGTAATTTCTTTAAAAAAAAGTTTATGTTTTCATTTGTGTATTTGGCTCTATCGTGAAATATTTTAGTTGGTCCTGTATGTTAGAAGAGAGACAGTAAAGTTATGTTTGACAGCAGACTCTCACTGCCTGGTGCTCTACTGTCAAATGGAGGGTAGGGATTTTAGACCTGACAAATTTAGACAGGCCTAAATATTGGGTTTTGGGCTGCAGGTTTACAGTGCATAAAGTACATGTGCCATGGTGCTGTGTGTCACCGCTTATTCACATATGCTATTGTTTTGTCTGTGCTGCTTTTTGTGCTTGATATACAGCAAGTATATCTGATGGCTTGACATGTGCATTTTTTTATTTTGTGTATGTTTTGTTTTATGTTGTTACTATTACAAGTTCCCCAGTGTTGTGAAGGGATCCGTATGACGATACGTATTGTTGCACAATAGTTGGATGGATTTGGTATAATGATAAATTTCACAGATATGGTTTTCATACTGTGAGGAAGACAGGCAGCACTTTTACCAGTGCATGCCTAAATTTGGCTATAATGATATTGAAGAAAACTAAAAAGATATACAGAATCAAAGTGTGTCATCTGCTGTTAGTCACTTCCTGCACATTCCCTTAAAGGAATAGGCAGCCCTACATTCATGTATCCTTGATTGGACCTAAGAATGGAATTATAGATCTGTGACTCAAGGTGATCTAATTTCTATATTGCATTACTTAATCATGTTCTGTTTCCCAAATAGCATATGGTTTTGTGCCTTGAAAGGAAACCATGTTTCATTATTTTCTCTCCCGGAAGAGAGAACAGGAACATTAGTTAGGATTACCGTATATGGTGTAGTTGCCAGCGGCAGAGTTAAAATTTGTGTAACTTTGGTCTTTTGTGTATCCCCCGTACTCTTGGTGCTGTGTCACATGCCTGAGGCACCCAAGCAAACTCTTGTTCTTCCTATAGATTTTTCTTTTGTTGCTTCTCCCCTGACCGATGTCGCATCATGCTTAGTTATTGGGGATTTTAGTTGTGTCCTCGTTCCATTTCCCTTTTCCATATTCCTTTCACCAGTCAGCCCATTTATTATTATGGGTGCATTGTTTATGTGCACAATTCTAGACTGGAGTGATGTATCAGGGACCCCCCATGTCATGTAAAATGTTTTTTTCAGACTGACTGTCGGGGTAGTGATAGGCTGGTTAACTGACCCAATATTATAGTAAGACACATTTTCCATCTCAATAGGAGATATCTTAAGTTTACGTTTTGAATATGACGAATTTTCAATGTCTATTTTAATTTTTCAGTTCTCTTCTGTTCCTGCTGCTCTAATTTTTAGTGGGATCAGACGTGTTCTAATCATGCAAATACCAGGACTCTCTAGTTCTTGTCCTTTTGTCTGCACATTTGATCATTAGCCTTTGTATTGCACAGTGCACTTAATGCACATTTTTTTAAAGGGCCTTTTCTTCATGTCCTTGATAATCTATACTATGTCATTTCTCTATTTGAGATGTTCTAGATAAGGAATTTAGGAACACCTAGGCTTAAACATTGAGGAAAATATGTATTTACCCCATTAGACAATGCCACTGTGTGAGGACATCCATTTAGATTCCTATGGCGTATTGCCACTCCCTTGCAGATTGCAGGCCACCTGCTTGCAGTCCCCTTGTTAAAACCCATGAACTGTTTTTGTGCTTGATTTTAAGGAAACTAACAATTGTGTTACACTTCCTATATCACTAGGTTCTGCGGGATCTTCCAGAGTCAAAGGAAGAGTGATACCCTGCAGACCTGTGATCGAGACTAAGCCCACTCCCCATCAGTGACCGCTACAGATGAATGACAGATTTCTTGGCTCTACAATTCCTGCAACCAGAAATTCGCGAGGCTGGACAGCGATCATCAGCGTGCCGTCAATGGTACCTCCCAAGCAAGGTTTTTGCTTCATCGAAAGGCATTGCAGAAAAAAAAAGAGGAGCTGGTTCCTGGTTTCCCACAGAATGAGAGCTTCTGTTTGTTTGAGCTTTCTACCTGTTATGTGCTGGAAACCTGACAGCGTACAGTCCCTTGAGCCCTTGGCCCGAGTTTTGGCCACGCACGCACTTCTTTTGCTTTGCTCCAGCGGAAAAGCAGTGCACCCAAGGATCCACGTTTGGAAAAAGGCACTACATTCTGGTGCCCATGAGAGAGCAGCTTGAGTGTCCTCTGACACTAAATAATGAGTGTTGGAGTCTGAAAGTGCTGCTGATCTTGAGAGGTTGTTTCTCAGTAGTGCTTGGATCTGCACGAGATGTTTTGTGCCCATGATTAATGAAGAGCACATCATTTGTAGTGTCTGCCACAAGGAAGAGACACTGGTGCATTGTTTTGAGACACTGAGACTTTCAAGTGAGCTGTGGGTGTTTGCCAGGAGGGCACTCCAACTAAGCAGTACTTTTTCTCATGAAAAGGCCTGAAATCGAGAGGCCCAACGCGGAAGAAGACACTGGAAGCGGATTTGATGGACAATAGAAGCCTTCCAAAGAGGCTTATAACGGACTTTGGGCACAGTTGCAAATATAGACTGAGTAATTGCCTATGTAAGGGCAAAAGGATGGTCTGTGGTACTGAAAATTCTGAACCTGTGTTTTAAATAGCATGATTCTGTTATGAATTTGGTAACAGCAGACCGTAAACAGTGAGTTCAGCAAGTGCGAGTGTTTTCGTCATGTTACACCAATGGATTCCCTGTGTATTTGAAGGTTTTGTTATGAACCCTCGGGTTCCATCTTGTGCATAGCAGCCATTTTGTGGATTGCCCTTACAGTAGGCCCTCACTGTGGCAGAACAAGTATTTAAGGACATAACCTTAGCATGGGTTTGTGCTGACTCCTGCATGACCTGGCGAAAGCTGACCCTGTTGCTTGAGGCTAACCTTGCCAAGCCAGTTCCTGCCCTTTAGCTGATCAAGATTATAGATCAGAGCACAGGACATTGTAAAGATTTACTACACACAAACGTGCCTATCTTACTTCCATCTGTTCCTGTTCCTGCCTCCACGAGCTATTTATGACATGGGCTGTGATCTTACTGTTTTGGGTTTATCCCGCCTTGTCAGCTAGAGAATGTACGCATTATGTGGACATTGTTTATGGCCTGGACTTATCTTGAAAGTGGGTTTGTCATCATACAGTGCTTTGTGTGCACGTCCTGGGAGTGACCAACAATAATGTACTTCAAAGAGAAAATGTGTGCCTAGGGCATAATAAATGGTATAAAAGGTCTGTGCGGAGGCCATTCAGCAGGCTGCCTCATTCAGTTGCTTTAGGTGTGACTGGGCGACGTAGCCTCACAAATAATTGTAATAAAGATGTCTTTTAATATTTCAGATTCTCTGTTGATTTCTTTGCTGCTTTTGAATGGACTACTTATTGGTAAGACCCCTGAGAAGGAGTTTAAGGATTTTTAGAGCCCCCGATGTCGTCCGGCCCTTCCAAAAACCAGACGAAAAGCCCGCTTTAAGGAACCTTGTTCTTTATCCAGGCCACTGAAGGTGGTGACAAATTTCATCAATTCCTTCAGAAATGGTTGGGCAAATAAAAGACCCTGCGCCAAAGGACCTGACTTCGAGGAAGACAACTCTGCCAATTTTGGGTCAAGTTTCAGAAGTATAGAGCGGCGGCGCTCACTTGACGTCGCGCAGTTGGCATTGCCCAATAGACAATCTGCACGTTGAGCCCAACCAATTAAGTCATCAGGGTTAATTATCAGTACCGTAACCTTCGCTTTGGAACCCAAATCTAAGATTTTTTTGAGTGGGACGGTCAAATCGAGCAATTTGTCCTGGCAGGACCTCCATGCACAATCTATACCCTTCTTAGGGTCCATTGGGATACTTTTTTCAATATGTAAGCATGGAAGGATCCACGTCTGGAGTATCCGCCACCTTGTCCGCCAAATCTGGACGTGGACACTAGGACCTCAAGCGAGCCCTGACATCTTTGTCAAAGGGTTGTCTCAAGTGGGACTGAACATAATCTGCAACTTCAGGAGATGGTAGCCAAGAGGAAGAACTAGGGTGATTAATGGAAGTGGGGTCAAATGTCAGCACAGTAGGATGGGAAGGAGCGTCAACGTACCGCTCTTTGCGCTGTTTCTTGGCAGGGGGAGGAAAAGCCTCTGACTCAGACGTCGAAGCAGAGGAAGAGGTATCATCATCATCCCCACAAGGTGATTTGGAAAAAGTATCTTTGCTAGTAGAAACATAAGAGTAGTCAGAGGACAATGACTGTGCGAGTTTAGCAAAGTCCGAAGAATGTGGATTCTTAGACACCTTAACACCAGAAGTAGATGAACGAGACCTAGCGCCAGGGACCCAGCCCTGCTGCACAGCATAATTGCATAGATGGCGCTTTAAGGGTTCAATA
The DNA here is from genome assembly GCF_964263255.1 of Lissotriton vulgaris. NCBI lineage: Eukaryota > Metazoa > Chordata > Amphibia > Caudata > Salamandridae > Lissotriton > Lissotriton vulgaris. The sequence goes on along the minus strand of NC_141694.1, from coordinate 619,254,501 downwards.
GTCCTTACCATAGCCTTATTAACGGAGTGCTGAACACCCACATCCAGAGCCTCAACAAGCTCATTCTCCAAAGACCCAGAGGGCTCCTCCTCAAAATAGTCTGTGTCATCATATTAATAGTCAGACATGATATGCACTGGTAAGTGCTATATTATACTCACAGGAGGAAAGGAGATAGTAAGCACTGCCAATGGCACAGATAAACCTATAGTTAAAGGCAGTGTGAAATAAGGGGGAGTGGCAGAGAGCCCAGGCAAGCCAAGCAACACTGGAATAGAGACACCCAAACGTGCAATTAATATTAAAATGTGGAGGGGTGGGCTTGCCCAATAGCACCACTCTAGGCAGAGCCTATGCACAATTATCCAGCCCAACGTCTACCATAGGACCTGGGCGTCGCTGGGAGGCTTGACGAGGTTGTGGGTATTGAGCATAACAAGCGCTGCTCCTGCACACCAAAACACAGGCTGTCAGCTGTCAAAAGTCCCCGGTATGCAAATATGGCTGCCGCGCATGCACAGAACGGCCGAAACTCTAGTCAGAATAGAGGTCTGCATGAGCCTGTGCGCGCGACCTCGCTCCCCGTCTCCTGCTCCACATTCTGATTGCATGGGCACAAAGCACCCACGAATCGGGAGGCGAGCCATGCTCCCAATCGGGGCGTGCAGCTCGCCGCACCACGCACGAGACCGGCAATAAAGGCAGTGAAGCTGGTGGCGCTCGCACCCAGACGAGTGCCGCCGGTTGAAAGGCGGTCTAAAGGCTACAAAACAGAATGCCTGTAACTAAGCGCGAGCGAGCGCGTCTTCACGACCTGACAAGAAAGGAAACGCCAAGAGTATGGAAATACTTTAAGCAGCCGCAGCGTGAAGAGCTCAAACAAAGAAGTATAAACAGGTAACAATGAGTGCAAAGTAACGCACAAAGCGAGTAGGCTATCAATATCTAGAAAGCATATGTAAAGGAAATGAAATGCACTTAACTGGCTACGGAGCAGCAAAGAAAGAGGATATACTATTCTCTTATACTCCTTATATGGGGGTCTACTCTATGGCTACCATGTGACAACCTCTAGGGCAGAGGTCTTCAAACTTTTTTGCTCCGAGCCCCCCTAAGCAAAATGTTTTGAGGTCGGGCCCCCTACAAAACTTTAAGGCCATGATTGGTGGAGCGGGAGGGACATGGCTGTGTGCAAGGGACGGGCTTATGAGATGATTTCAGGAATACTTTTTCTATAGCTCATTAACCACACTAAGTATGATACTTATAAAACAGCAAATGCATCAAACAAAATATGTCTGGTCCCGAAAATACTGCTCCCCATTATTGCGGTGTTGTAGCCCCTCATGCTCTTGGACCCAAATACAACTACACCTGCTGTATTATTGATAACTGCAAACAAAACAGGTGATGGACCGAATGTGGATCAATGTCACACATTCAACCCAGTCAAAAGATCTGGGTCCAAATCCATCGTTTTTTTTGCACTCCACACCACCCTGGGTTAGACAATGGCGATATGCAAATCAGCTCTGACCCTGTGCCCCATGGGAACAGTCCAGTCCGAACTACAAAAGCCATGTCCTTCCCAGAACGGAATCAAGCATCCGAGGACCGGACCGGTTTCGAGGTAACACCTCTCATCAGCCCGGCTAGCTTGACTCCAGTGGTGTGGAGTGCCTGGGACCCACGTCTGAGCATCCCCAGCACACTTATGGCGGCAATTGCAAACAAAACAGGTGATAGACCGAATGTGGATCAATGTCACACATTCAACCCAGTCAAAAGATCTGGGCCCAAATCCATTGATTATTGATAACAGCAGTCCTGAGTAGCAGGCAATCTCCTCTACATCTTTCACCTCTTCCCCACCATGCCTGCCCATCTCTCCGACTTTGAATGAGGTTCTCTGTTCCTTTCAGAAAAAACATAAAGCTCCCACACCAGGTCTCCCTTTTTTCTGCAAAGGTGCCCTCGGTCCTAATGCTAAAAAGGAAAATAAGCTCCCATGCCTCTTTTTTAAAGGTAGACAGTAATAACTGTGATGCAGTGGGCCCCTCAAACCCATAGGCCCCAGTCCTTCTGCATCTGCTTAAATATTGATAATCAGCAGTGGCCACTTACACACCTGGCAGCAGTACCTGCTTCAATAATGAATGGCCTTTTTTAAAGGAAAAAAAAGGCCACTTATATTACCGCATTTGCTACGTTATAGATCATCTGCTGCATAGTACTGCATATCCAATTCTTCAGTGCTGTAAACTAGTACTTACAAACATTCTATTCTGGAGGACAGATTTATGTCTTTGAGAAAGTTCTGCTTTATTTTGCAGTTCAGGAAGACAAATACATTTTGTTGCACACTTGTGTTTTTAAGTGAACCTAGTTCTATGTATGTTGCGGTTTATTTTGCTGCACAATTCACTTCTTTTGTGGTCTTCTGCCTTGTTTTTTAAATATGTTGAGCGTGGATTCAGCAGCCATTTATTCTCCCAAACAAACGTTGGGATTGGATCACCACGTACACCTTGTTGCTGTTGTCATAAGGCCGTTTGAGCTCAGATAAAAAAAAAAACATCTGCTTATTGCCGCTCAGATTAATATGTCCTCACAGCACTCAAACAAACATTAACTATTCCCTTGGCTGCTAAACAATTCCCACCTCCTTTAACAATTTCTTCTTTAACTTCATCTTGACAACTTCCGTTAGTGAAGAACCCTTTTGCCTTTTCTGCTGACTCCAATACTTCTTTGCACCAAATCAGCCTATCTGCCCCTGAACCAAGCCTGCCTTCCTTTCATTCCAGCATTCTCCTATTACTTTCCGTTGCTCTTTTCCCTGTTACCTCTAAACTCATCCTTGGTGCCTTTTGATGAGCTTGCCCTCTATAACTAATACCTCTTTCTCTGACTGCAGCTCTTTCCCAGTGCTCAACCTGCTGCTGAAGCCTATTGTCCCTGTACCAGAGTTGGCTAGTAGGCTCAGTGCTTCCCTAGAGTAAATGCTTGGTTGTGAATTGAGTGCTGTGAAGCAATTACCACTCCCAAATCTCCTGGGGTGAAGAGGGCAGTACCTACCAATTCACCCAGTGCCCTGCAAGTCCCTCCTTGTGTGGTGTGCATTTAAACCTCATAGGAAATAACAATTGAATTTACCAACACTGTTGTTCTGTAATTACCACATTTCTTATAATCATGATTCAAGCAGAAAAAACTGCTACCACAAGATTCGGGACTAAGGAAATTTCTGTAATAAAGGCTTCCGGGCCGGCCTTAGTCCTGGAGGCACCCTGTGCGACAATGTTTGGTGACACCCCCCTCACCCCCCATTGACCACCTCGCCATGGATTCCCTCACTACCACCATTTGACAATGCCCCCCAAGTCTCCATTACCACTGTCCTTTAGATTAATTTAGTTTTATAGCGCCACTCATACCAGTTTAAGGTGTCAGAACACGTTACATCACACATACGTTGCACGAGACAATCATACAAGTGTTAATCCGTGTATGGGAAATGTTACATAAGACAGCAGCCTACAAGTTGTAGGAGTCACATATCATGCATACTGGTAGGCAGTATAGTTTAAGAGTCTTAGTTCTGGAAAAGCACAAATTCAGAATTTAAAATGTAACACCATTGTGAGTGGTTTTCTTTAATAAGAAGACTTCTACCCAAATGAACCCTTTTTGCAATACTAGGATAAGGAAAAACTGGTCAAAAAAATATGTAGGTGTAATATAATCCTTGCAGTTTGCATGCAGCTCTTTGGTGACAGTTAATAGCACTCAGCCATATATTAGTATTTTAACTTTTAAACTGGCAGTAACAAAAAGATCTCTCTGAGAAAAACCATAACCCATTGACCTATTTATAGTGTATGTACTTTGTGATCTGAATTGGACATGTCCTGTGCAGCAGGCATATTAACCTTCTGCGCTATAATGAGTCAAAAGAAACTTCCACTTCCAGACAAAGCTCTGGTCTCTCCCCAGAAAGAACATTAATCACTGGAGTTATCCTGGCATTTTTATTGATACTTTGAAAATTGCTGGGGCAAGGAACGTGGCATCAGGTGCTTTGAAAATTATTGATGTTTTATGCATCATAGTAAAAACAGCCAGTTGTTAAAAATACATAAATGTCTTTTGATTTTAGCAACCTTTTTGACCCTTCCAGCACACTTCCTGACCTCCGCCCTCATGGCATACCGATCACTGTTCTCACAAGGGCTCGAAGTAAATGAAGAGAGCCTGGAAATGCAGCAAATAAACATCGCCGCACTTCCAGGACATCTTCATTTACGAGCCCTTCGTGAAAACTTACAGTTTGGGCAGTTTTTACGTATAAGACGCAACTGTACAGAATTAGAACAATATGAGGAACATGCAAAGGCATTATCACGTGATCTTAAGGAAAAAAAATATCCCAACCAAATAATTCGCAACTCTAAGAAAAGAGCAGCTAATAACAACAGAGAAGCGTTACTGGAAAAGAGAACAACAAAAGAAACAAACCAAAGAATAACGTTTGTAAATACCTTCTCCAGTTTCTCTAACTCCGTTAAAAAAAGCATTAACAAACACTGGGGAGTTTTGAATCTAGCGGACAATATCCTTCCGCGCCCTCTGTTCAAATCTGCTAGACAAACTGGTCCATACACAACCACAAGGTATCAAGAACATTGGGTCCCAGACCACATTATGGAATATGCCTCCTGTGGTAGGTCATTTCCCTTGCGGGACTTGCACAGTTTGTCCCCAAACTGAGAAAACTTTAGAAATCGACATAGGCATGCCTCGCCCATGGAAGATTGAGAAACATACTAACTGTAATAGCGAGCGACTGATTTACTTGATATGGTGCCCCTGTAAGCTTCGCTATGTGGGAATGACCACCAGAAAAAACAAAATCCGTATCCAAGAACATAAGAGCACGATTAGATGTGGAAAACGTTCAACCAAGTTGACCAACCACTTTCTTGATCAAGGACATGCAGATACCGATCTTCACTGGGAGGTTTTAGAAAAACCTTAAATTCCACCCCATCTGACAGATCCCACAAGATTTCTATTCCGCAAAGAACAACAGTGGGTCTATAAACTTAGAACAGATACAATGGACCTAAACGATGAAATACCTTGGGTCTCCCTCTAATACGCTACCTCTGAAGTCTACCGCATAATAATACACCTGGGCTGAGTAATGGTATGAAAGTCCATATGGTAGTATTAATGGGGTGCAGAATGAGAATAAGGTCTGTACCCACTATCTCTTTACTAATTGAGAAGAGATATTGTAATCATGTAGATATGAGGTCTAGTGACATATCACTATCAACATGCATTTCGTCTGAAACACGTGCATAAATAATTAACCTCTCCACGTGACACGCATTATAAATCTTTTGACTGATGCAGCCTGTGAGCTATCTATGTTCGTATACATTTGTACCAAGAACACAAATTTAATATCATCTGCTCCACCTGACATGCATTATTTATCTCAAAATCGATGCGTTTTTGAGTCATCTATGGTTTTTTAGAAAACTTGAAATATTCTGATATCAACTTAAGCTTCTGTATAACATTAAGTGATAACATCACCATTAGATGTGCCTACACCACGTGCCGATTCTCATTGGGTTCAATAGTATGGAAAAGATCCGTACCACATTTCTTCTCGCAAGACTTGCCCATCTATACATTTTTAAAACGTTCTCGCTCTCTCCTCTGGGGAGCAGCGAAGTACCAATACTGTCCCAGCACGCATGTGCACGAAGCAGTGTCTCTTACCAAACATCAGCAAAAGCGCCTGCACAAAGGACAATATACTCATATATCAATCAATCAATCAAAGACATTTATAGAGCGCACTACTTACCCGGAGGGTCTCAATGCGCTTGGGGTGGGTGGGGGGGGGGTGCTGCTACTGCTCGAAAGCCAGGTCTTGAGCTTCTTCCTGAAGGAGAGGTGGTCTTGGGTCAGGCGCAGGTCGGTCGGGAGGGAGTTCCAGGTCTTGACGGCCAGGTAGGAGAAGGACCTTCCTCCTGTTGTCGTTCTTCGGATGCGGGGGACGGCGGCGAGGGAGTGACTGGTTGATCGGAGATGGCGTTTGGGAGCGTAGAAGTTGATGCGGTTGTTGAGGTAAATATAGACGCATGCGCAATCTAAAAATGGGCGTTTGTTCAGACCGCTAAAAATAGAAGGACCCCTTCTCGCACACAGCTGCAGACAATCAAGCGGCCAGCATTTAAACTCGAGTCTGCCTTCCGTTCGGTACCTCCCAGGGCGAGCTCTTGTTCGAGTCGAGGTACTGACGGGAAGGTAAGAGACAAGTTAGGGAAAACCTTTTACCTCTAACAAATCGTTGAATCTTGATAGCAGACTTACTAAATGTAAGTTTACAGTAAGATTCTTTTCACATTCTAAGTTCCCCATAGAATGTTATATCTGTTTTTTCATACTCGAGGCCCTGTACCTTGCTACACCTAGTGGTGCATCTTGGCCTCCTGTCCTGCAGAGTAAATAGGATTTAGAAGAATAAATGGTGTACTCATTTCGGCACCTTGTTATGTTCTTTCCCGCATTGCGGGTGTTGGACCTGGGCCTCTTGGCAGGGTCATCCCTAAACTTTTTGCCTTCCTCCAATACTCTCTCTGACCTATTTTGTTTGGTTTAATGACTCTGGGCACTTTACCACTGCTGACCAGTGCTAAAGTGCATATGCTCTCCCTACTGTAAATTGTACATGTGATTGGTATCCATGATTGGTTCATTGGATTTACTGTTAGTCCCTAGTAAAGTGCACTAGGAGTGCCAGGGCTTGTAGATGTCAATACTGCTAGTGGGCCTGCAGTGCTGGTTGCGCCACCCACAGAAGCAGCCGTAAGATGTGTCTGGGGACTGCCACCGCAGAACCCGCGTGCGGTCTCGTACTGTCATGCCAGCTGGGCGAGTGCACCCACTCGCCAGCCCCTGGGCCCTGAACCTTCCCTTGACTGCATATTAGTCACCCCTATGGTAGGCCTGCGGGCAGGGTGCATTGTAGGTGTAAGGTAGGACAAGCCCTGATGTGTGTGGCCTGCCCTAGTAGTGACTTACAACTAAATTCGTATTTCACTATTGAAGGCTACCTGCTTCCTTTAGGCCAGGATGGGCTGCTGGAATTATTACACTCTATAATCCCAGCAGGCCCAAGGAGCATGGTAGAGAGTCATGTTTAGTATGCCTAAACTCGGGATGATAAATTATTTCTTTTAGTAAAGTTTATTTTAATATCCTGTGTTTGCAAATGCTACTTTTAGAAAGTTAGCATTTGCTTGCCTAACCATTTCAGCCCGCCTCTGCTGGTATGTGTATCTGACTGTCTGGGACGTGTGAGTGACAGGGCTAGGGGGATGACAGGTGGTGAATGCGCAGATTACACCTTAGTGGGAGGTAGGAGTGGCTCTTGACTCTGAATCTGGCTGTGCTCTGCCACCACAATGCTGGCTCCACCCTCCTGGGGAGCGACTGATGACTCAGCCGACACCTGGCCCAGGAGAGGCGAAGCCCCATCAACAAGTTACTCTGGCTGCCCCTGTCCGCACAATGCTGGCTCCACCTCCTGTGGAGCGTCTGATGCGCCTGCCCCTCACACTGAAAGCAGAAGCCGGAGTACACCCACCAGAGTACTCAAGGACTGAAAGTGGCTATGCAAAGGCCCCCCTGGCCTCCGAGAACAAAAGAAATGCAGTATAAAAGAAGGAGCCTTGCTCCTTGTAAATTAGATCCTGTTTGGGCTACAGAAGGAACTCTACCCGTCGAGAAGGACCGGGAAGGACAAGGAAGAGTGCTGGCTCTTGCCTGTGTCTGGTGCCTTGCTGCAGAAGGAGAGGAAAAGGTAAGACTACAAGAAGACTTTTGCTTTGAGAAACTTTGTGCCAAACTCTGCTGAGAGATCTCCAAGGGCTTGCTGTTGAACTTGCCCCCTGACCAGCGCCTCAGGACCAGTGGGCGCTACATCCTGAAGAAAGCGACTGTGTGTGCTGCTTATCGCTGCAGTACTGACAGAGGGGTCTGGGAGCGCTGGGCAAGCCTGCCACGCTCCCCGTAACCAAGGCATCGACATCCCCCTGAGCACCGTGACCGGGGCCCAAAGCAACAGCGAGAGCAACGTGAGGTCCAGCCGCCGCTGGCCCGAACACCGTGACCGCAACTGCACCGGGAGCCCGAGAGCAAAGTAAAGGAGGACCCGTCCGGTCCAAGCTCCCGAATTGACTGCGCTTCGAGCCGTCAATCCACCTGCGAAGACGGACAGCTGCCCTGTGATAACCCCCTCTGGTCGGTAGCCTGCCCGACAGCTCAGCTGTGAGCGCACAGCTGCAACCGGTACTTTGGCTGGGTACGTCCTGCACTTGGGGACCGTACTGCCACTTGCCGCCACCACACAGCCGCCGCCTCCAGGGTCGGAGCGAACGACGAGGAAAGGACCCTGCCGCCACAGAGCACCGCTGCCCCGGATGACCCGTGACCTGCCCGGCTGAGAGCCGCAGCGAACAGCGACCCCGGAAAAGCAACGCGACGTGGGACAGCTCCCCTGGAAGCCGCCCGCTCCACAAGAATTTGAAAGGTACTGTGTTGTATCCTCACGGTGCGAGCGACCTGCAACTCGAGCTCGCACCGCGCTATCTGCTCCCAACGCGAGCCGCCTCTGAAACCGAGGCTCGCACAGCTCCTGGCCCTCGAGGCCCACGCAGAGAGCGCATTGAGGCGCTACGAGACACTGAACCTTGTCGAGCATGGGCAGAAGGCTCGAAAGATTGCTTATTGCCAAAAGAGAACTGTGGCAACCTGAACTTAAGTAAACTGGAACCGCTATTGAAAGTTTGACAACTGTATTTACAAGCCTGCTTGAAATTTATATAAAGATATATATTTTTACGAATACAGTTTGGTGTCATTGTGTGGTAGGTTGGTTGTGACGGTGTGATATTGCAAATGTTTAACCCTATGTGCCCCAAAGATTAGCCTAAGACTGCTTAAGCCACACTACCTAGAGGGTAAGCAGAGGTTGTCTGGAAGGTAACCCTCAGCCCTGACGAGGAAGAGAGAGTCCCTGCTTGTCGCTAGTGCTACACTGCGCCAACTAGAGCCTCCCCCTTCCTACATTGGACGCAGCGGTGAGGATTTTCGAATTTACATTTGCAGTGTCTATACCTTAACTTCTGACCATTGCACAGTGATTACAGTCCAGTAACTTAGCCACAGACTTTTTTTGATTTATGTGTTGCTAGAAGAGATATCCATGTGTTTTTGAAGTCATGCCTGTGTCAGTAAAAATGGAAAAGGCATCATCCATTTCTTCTATTGACTGTGATTGGGAGAAACTAGAAAACTATACCGGGAAACAGCTCAAGAGCTTCTGCAAAAATTTGAACATTTCAATGACCGGACTCTCCAGAAGGGAGCAGTTCCAAAAGGCGCTGAGGGCCTGGGTCAAGGCAAGGAATGCCCCTGGGAAGGATTTTGAATTTGAGGATGCAGAACAGCAGCTGGAGGGACCCCTAACTCCAGAGTGGAGGGGTGCAACCTCCCCATTGGGTAGCAGTGTTTCTGGCCGAGGTCTGTCACCAGAGGAGCTGGCGGACAGACAGGCCGCCCGAGATCATGAAAGGAAGCTGGCAGAATTAAAAATCCAACTGGAACATGAAACCAAGAAGTTGGCCCTGGAAGAAATGAAAATGGAGCTTGCGCATGACTTAAGAATGAGGAAACTTGACATGGAGCTCGAGGGGCTTGAGGCCAGGAGGGCTTCAGCCCAGCAACAAGAAATATGTGTAGCTCAGAGATTGAGCTTTGCTGAGTTGGAGGTGGAGTCCAGCTCAGATGGTGGCAACAACATTCAGGTATCTAGTGCTGACAGCATAGTGCGCGCACCTAGAGATATGGCACCTGACTTGGAGGGGGTTAACTTACGCCAGGAGATTCAAGGGCATGAGGTAGCTCCAGTAGTGCGCAGCGACCCTGAAGGGAATGGGGTGACTGGCGTAGGAGTTCATGGTCCTAGTGGTGGGAGGGATTCCCCCATGGTTGAGGTCCTGGTGGGTGAGTGTAAGGACCGCCCAGAAGAGTGTGGGTTGTGTGACAGAGACAGTCCGCTACTGTCTGGCCAGTCTCAGAAGGATGGTGTGCAGTATGTGCGTGAGGCGCTGGATGGTGAGGTGAAGGATAGTTTGGTTAACCCTGCTAGGGGGCTGTGTAAACCAATTGTGGGAGAGCATACTTTAAGTCCCAGTTTTCCAGAGCTATGCCAACACCTGTTTGAGAGTGAGTTCTCTGACCCCAGGGAGCTCACATTGGAGGCAGACCTTGTAGTGGATTCCAGTGGGTCTGGAGAGGCATTGGGGTGTGATCCTGTGGGGAGTGGCTCAGGTATCTTCCAGTCCAGAGTGGTGGAAGTGGCGCAGAGTAGCCCAGCTAGGTCCTGTAGTAGTGAGAGGGGTGTAGGGCCTCACGTCCTGTCCTTGAGGGGAAGGAGTGAGAATGGGTTTTGTCCTGGTAGTGCCCAACCTCAGTCTCAGAGCCTGGATGGTTCTTTAAGGGAACACCAGGTGGGGAGCCTAGGCTGTCCGGATGAGTCACCCGCTGAGGGGGATCCCCCAGTGTCTAGAGAACATGGAGGCTCTGTAAACAGAGCTCCAGTAGTTCTGGTGTCTGGCAGTACCACTCCAGTTGGGAGAGTGCAGAAGTCCAGAAGGAGGGGCGAGAGGGGGAAAGAGTCCCCAGTGGAAGAACCAGTGGGTCAGGGGCCAGCCAGCAGGGTTGCGTCCCCAGTGAATGACCATGGGGACACCACTTCTGTCCTGGGGGATCTTCCCGCACTGTCAGATGGACAGGGGTTGGGAGATCTGCGCCAGGCAGACTGTCGCACGGCACATGAGCTATGTGCCACCCTCAGGGGGGGCATGCGTGCTCCCCTGGAAGTCCTGGTGCGCCAGGCAAGAGTTCAACTGCAGGGTTGGGTCCCTGAGTTCGAGAGCCAGGTTCAGGTGTTGTCTGACCTGGAGGGCAGGACCACTGTAATCAGTGTCCTGGCCCATTTCACTTCTAGGGGTACCACTCCAGTTGGGAGTGGGCAGTACTCTGGAAGGGGGTGCAGAGGGAGGAAGTCCTCGCCTCTGACCCCGGTTCAACTAGAGGGTCTAGACCCTAGGTTTAAGGGCCAGGTGCAGGGTGTCCCCCCTGACCTGGTGCCCCAGTTGCAGGATAGCACCCCTGAACTGGTGGGCGAATTGTGCAGATCACCTGCCACAGGTGCCCTGACAATTCTGGAAGGGGGTACCACTCCAGGTGGGAGGGTACAGGGCCCCAAGGAGGAGGACCGGGTGTGGGAGAGCCCACCCCAGTTTTTGGTTCAGCTGCCAGGTACAGGCCTGGAGCTGGTGGGTCAGTGCCAGGATGACATACCTGACCTGACAGGAGGAAGAGTGGACAAAGGGTGCCAAGCACCTGGGGCTACTGCCCCCCACTCTCTGAGGCCACAGAGGTTTGGGAGCCCTGAGAGGCATGAGGCCTGGGTCTCAGCCCTGACTACTGTCAGTGGCCACTGTGATTTGATGACTGTCTGTTGGGACACACCTGTGAGCGAGTTAAGGTTAGAGGCTGCACAGGTGGTGTCCACAGAGGAAGAGAAGGGTGCCCCATGGAGTAGCTGGGTGGGACCCTGAGAGTATGTACAGAGGATTTAAAATAGGTTCTGATTGGCGTAGAACTGGAACGTGCCCCTGCTGTTGCGGGCCAGGTCCATGTTCTATCGCCCCAAGCAGGGAAGTCCATCACAGTGGTGATTGGTCTACCCTGCGTTTTGGCTGGAAGGGGGTTGTGTTGGACCTGGGCCTCTTGGCAGGGTCATCCCTAAACTTTTTGCCTTCCTCCAATACTCTCTCTGACCTATTTTGTTTGGTTTAATGACTCTGGGCACTTTACCACTGCTGACCAGTGCTAAAGTGCATATGCTCTCCCTACTGTAAATTGTACATGTGATTGGTATCCATGATTGGTTCATTGGATTTACTGTTAGTCCCTAGTAAAGTGCACTAGGAGTGCCAGGGCTTGTAGATGCCAATACTGCTAGTGGGCCTGCAGCGCTGGTTGCGCCATCCACAGAAGCAGCCGTAAGATGTGTCTGGGGACTGCCACCGCAGAACCCGCGTGCAGTCTCGTACTGTCATGCCAGCTGGGCGAGTGCACCCACTCGCCAGCCCCTGAACCTTCCCTTGACTGCATATTAGTCACCCCTATGGTAGGCCTGCGGGCAGGGTGCATTGTAGGTGTAAGGTAGGACAAGCCCTGATGTGTGTGGCCTGCCCTAGGAGTGACTTACAACTAAATTCGTATTTCACTATTGAAGGCTACCTGCTTCCTTTAGGCCAGGATGGGCTGCTGGAATTATTACACCCTATAATCCCAGCAGGCCCAAGGAGCATGGTAGAGAGTCATGTTTAGTATGCCTGAACTCAGGATGATAAAATATTTCTTTTAGTAAAGTTTATTTTAATATCCTGTGTTTGCAAATGCTACTTTTAGAAAGTTAGCATTTGCTTGCCTAACCATTTCAGCCCGCCTCTGCTGGTATGTGTATCTGACTATCTGGGACGTGTGAGTGACAGGGCTGGGGGGATGACAGGTGGTGAATGCGCAGATTACACCTTAGTGGGAGGTAGGAGTGGCTCTTGACTCTGAATCTGGCTGTGCTCTGCCACCACAATGCTGGCTCCACCCTCCTGGGGAGCGACTGATGACTCAGCCGACACCTGGCCCAGGAGAGGCGAAGCCCCATCAACAAGGTACTCTGGCTGCCCCTGTCCGCACAATGCTGGCTCCACCTCCTGTGGGGCGTCTGATGCGCCTGGCCCTCACACTGAAAGCAGAAGCCGGAGTACACCCACCAGAGTACTCAAGGACTGAAAGTGGCTATGCAAAGGCCCCCCTGGCCTGCGAGAACAAAAGAAATGCAGTATGAAAGAAGGAGCCTTGCTCCTTGTAAATTAGATCCGGTTTGGGCTACAGAAGGAACTCTACCCAACGAGAAGGACCGGGAAGGACAAGGAAGAGTGCTGGCTCTTGCCTGTGTCTGGTGCCTTGCTGCAGAAGGAGAGGAAAAGGAAAGACTACAAGAAGACTTTTGCTTTGAGAAACTTTGTGCCAAACTCTGCTGAGAGATCTCCAAGGCCTTGCTGTTGAACTTGCCCCCTGACCAGCGCCCCAGGACCAGTGGGCGCTACATCCTGAAGAAAGCGACTGTGTGTGCTGCTTATCGCTGCAGTACTGACAGAGGGGTCTGGGAGCGCTGGGCAAGCCTGCCACGCTCCCCGTAACCAAGGCATCGACATCCCCCTGAGCACCGTGACCGGGGCCCAAAGCAACAGCGAGAGCAACGTGAGGTCCAGCCGCCGCTGGCCCGAACACCGTGACCGCAACTGCACCGGGAGCCCGAGAGCAAAGTAAAGGAGGACCCGTCCGGTCCAAGCTCCCGAATTGACTGCGCTTCGAGCCGTCAATCCACCTGCGAAGACGGACAGCTGCCCTGTGATAACCCCCTCTGGTCGGTAGCCTGCCCGACAGCTCAGCTGTGAGCGCACAGCTGCAACTGGTACTTTGGCTGGGTACGTCCTGCACTTGGGGACCGTACTGCCACTTGCCGCCACCACACAGCCGCCGCCTCCAGGGTCGGAGCGAACGACGAGGAAAGGACCCTGCCGCCACAGAGCACCGCCGCCCCGGATGACCCGTGACCTGCCCGGCTGAGAGCCGCAGCAAACAGCGACCCCGGAAAAGCAACGCGACGTGGGACAGCTCCCCTGGAAGCCGCCCGCTCCACAAGAATTTGAAAGGTACTGTGTTGTATCCTCACGGTGCGAGCGACCTGCAACTCGAGCTCGCACCGCGCTATTTGCTCCCAACGCGAGCCGCCTCTGAAACCGAGGCTCGCACAGCTCCTGGCCCTCGAGGCCCACGCAGAGAGCGCATTGAGGCGCTACGAGACACTGAACCTTGTCGAACCTGGGCAGAAGGCCCGAAAGATTGCTTATTGCCAAAAGAGAACTGTGGCAACCTGAACTTAAGTAAACTGGAACCGCTATTGAAAGTTTGACAACTGTATTTACAAGCCTGCTTGAAATTTATATAAAGATATATATTTTTACGAATACAGTTTGGTGTCATTGTGTGGTAGGTTGGTTGTGACGGTGTGATATTGCAAATGTTTAACCCTATGTGCCTCAAAGATTAGCCTAAGACTGCTTAAGCCACACTACCTAGAGGGTAAGCAGAGGTTGTCTGGAAGGTAACCCTCAGCCCTGACGAGGAAGAGCGAGTCCCTGCTTGTCGCTAGTGCTACACTGCGCCAACTAGAGCCTCCCCCTTCCTACAGCGGGCCTCCTTCCAGAGCAGCCTGCCAGGTAGAGGTGAGGCAGGGCTATCCTACAGTTGAGGGTAAGTCCACTTTGCTTATGACTAGCCACAAGCATAAGTATACTTGTGATATAGTGATAATGCACAAAATGCTCAATTTTTCATGTTATTGATAATTTAGCATGTTGTTTCTGTCTCTCTCTCTTACAACCACCCCCCCTTTTTTTCCTGCTACTTGTGTTTTATCCATAGATACCTGGGTATCACCTGACAAACAAAAGAAAAGCAGGAATACCGGTGTTGTATAAAACTTTATTACTTTTTCACACAGTTGCAGCAGCAATAGCACGTTTAAATCTGGTCCTGAAGAAAGCCGCTGATACATGGGTATTGATCAACAGGCTGAAACATGTCGACCATTAAGTGACAGTGGTTCTATATCCATACCACTGTGCTGTTTCATTTTAATCCTGTCAGGTAGAACACACTAATAAAGTTAATCAGTGATTCTACCTAGGTAGTTTTAATTTCACGATTCTATTCTTTCACACAGCGCTGCATACCTCACTACATCCATCATCTCACATATGGGATTACCATCTTGCCCCTTACCAAACAAAACATTTCTGAGCTCCTTCCTTAAATTCCGAAGTAGCAGCTCCCAGTGTTGACTAGGTTTTCCACAATGGTAAGGAGGACACATATGATGAAGCATGTCACCTTCGGGTGAGGTAGGGTTCTTATCCTTAAGGGATGTCTTCCCCAGTGATTAAAACCTGTTGTTAATTTTCGAGAGAGACAGTGCAATTTTGCATATTTCGCTTATATACACATGTTTGAGACTGTAGGTGTACACTGTGGTATTTAGTCTGTATGAGGGAACGTACACCCATAGGTCTATAAACTTTCCCTTCTGACCCCCAATCTACGGTAGTGTTATATACATCTTCATTTACATGCAATTACAGAGGCATTCGCGCCCCCCTGGGAACCCATTCACGCCCCCCAGAGGGGCGCGTCCCACAGTTTGAAGACATCTGACTCTAGGGTTCATGGGTATTGTAGTATGTATTTTTGTTTCACTTTTCTGATTGGCTACTGAGAATTTTCAGTAAAGAAAATTGAGAAGCATATCGGAGCCTCCGGTCCTGACATAGAATTAGGAGAGTACCTGCACTTATTTTTTTACATTTAAAGCACTGCTCATAAGCGAGTTCATGATTTGATGCAAAAGAAACTATTTTTATGGATGCTGCATGTAACAAACATAATTGTCTGAAAAAAATTCTCCAATAGACGCTCACACATCACTCACATTTAAAATACAGCAAAAGAAAACGGTATTTAAATCAATTTCTTAAAGTCATTGGAGCAAGACTCTGAAGAACAGAGCTGGCTTTATCAGTGGGTCAACGTCTCAGTCCTGCTGGAATGAACCGTTTATTCCCTACTTCTAATATGGTGTTTTTATGCTGATCGATGGCCAGATATTACTTCCTGCTCTCTTGTAAAACCCTCAAATGCCTTTGGGCTAAGCCCGTTCAACATAAATACGGCAATGAAATCCAATAAAATAAAAATAAAATAACCAACAGAAAGAAAAGGGGGTGCAACGCAAGACGTGATTCAAAAGTTGCGAGTTATCTCTACGGATATTGAAACCTGGGGAATGTTGTGCACATAATCCAGCAAGTCCTGTGCAGGTAAAGCAAATTGTCTTGCTGTAGGACAGAGCTGACATAGTACTGTCTGTGACATTTGCCTCCTCCTATTACCTTTCAGCTTGAACTCTCTGTAGAGCCGCGTCAGCTCAGTTATCGCCCCGCCCCCGGGAACACTAGAGCGTGCGCACTCGCCGGGCCGTGACGTAACCACGTTCTGACAGCGTACGAGGACAGTTCCTGTCTCCTGTCTCCGAGCAGCTGGTGCTGAGCTCTGATTATAGCGGCACCATGGCCGGGGGCTGGGACGAGATTCGCCGCCTGGCTGCAGACTTCCAGCGTGCCCAGTTCACCGAAACAGTGCAAAGGTGAGAGAGGATGGAAGTGACAGAAAGGAGATGGAAGGCTAGCTGGAGGAGAGAAAGAGGGTGCTGTGGCAGGATGTGGAGGGAGCTGCAGTGAGAGTGGGCCAATAAGGGCAGATAGTTTAGCATGATATTCGCAAAATATGAAGATTTTTTTTATAAAAACTGTCTACAGAAAAATGGGCAAGCGACATTTATAATTTGGAGCGGTTTTAAACTGTTCTTACTCTTACGAACTATACGTCTCTATTCAGCCATTATTAACACGAGATAACTAGAGTACATTTGTTGTGTTTACGTAGTCACCAAAGAAAGTTTCACAAATTAATTCGGCAGGTGGCACTGTACGGCTGGACCTTCCATGTTGTACACAGCAATTAGAAGTGCATGGTTTGTTGAAAGTTACTTTATGATTTCAAGTGTTGTGTCTTGTTTGAGCCCATAATGGGATGGAGTGGAATAGATGACATCAGCAAAAACAAAGGCTTTGGCTTAAACTTTTCACACTTTGATTAGGTCTCATCTGAAACAATAGTGCATTAAGTGGATTGTAAAAGATGTGTGTGTTAGGGTGACATTTATTATTTTTCGCCTGCACTGCTTTTGTGTTGTGCTTGCACAGTCTTTTGTAAGTTAAAACAGATCTTACAAGGGGCTAGAACCCTTCCCTTACATACCTGAACTTACCTTTAATTTATTCCACGTTGCTCTCTTGTACCTGCTTCTGATTGGCAAGCAATTCATTTGCGCGTCGCCCACAACGTTTAACGCCCTTCCTTTGCCATCCATGCCTGGCGTGGAGATTGGACCAAGTACAGCTATCGGTTATTGGCTGCTGGCTTGTGTCCTTCCACTGGCTATTTACTCTGCAGGTACTTTATTTTTTATATTTATGAACGAGCACTCCATCCAAGTGCATCTGCAGAACTCTCTCTTCTACATGATCTTGCAGCCTCTTCCCAGGGTATGTGTTAGAAATCGGGTTTCTGGTTGGCTAAGGTATACACCCATGTCAGGCAAAATCTACTACTCTAGTCAGGGTAAACTAGTTACACAACTGAGGTAACCTGTGCTCACCGTCTGGTAGCTTGGCACAGAGCAGGCAGGCTTATCAAAAGAGGCAATATGTAAAGTATTTGTGCAATACACACACCGTAACACAATAAATACACCACAAAAAGATTCCACACAGGTTTTAGAAGAATAGCCTAGTATATTCTGATCAAATAGACCAAAACAACAAAAATCACATGTGTACTTTTAAAGATATGCACATTTAAGAAGAGCAGATAATGTCCGCATTAGAAAAACCTTTGTATTCCTCTTCCAATGTTTACAGTCCCGATAGGGACTAAGTACTGATCCAAGCAGTGGATCGCTAATCGAGTAGCGTCATAACACTTAGTGACCGATAAGCTTGCGGCCAGCCACTTAAGACCAGGGTTCAAAAGTAGGCCTCACAGTTGAAAAGACAGTAAAATCATGAAGTCATAAAGGCAGAAGAGATAAACTATTGGACTACATAGTAATAGTGATATGATAGAACTACTCTCAATACCTTTAAAATATATAGTAATTACACCAAATAAAGTATATGAATTACAGTGATTAAACAGGTTACAGGAGTAATGGCATAAAATAAAGCTCAAGGCTCGAGGGGTGATACTTATCTTGTGAGCAGCAGCAAAGAAGGAAGATGGCTGCTTGTGGCGGTACTTCATAACATGTTGGAATGTTCATTGAAGTTCTGTTTTCTTCTGTTGTTGCTGCTGAACTGTGACAATAAAGGATAGTTTTGCATAATGTTGGTCTCCGTGTCATGCCATAAATTTTGAGATCTCAAGAAAGATAAATGTTTGATGTTATTCCTTTAGTTCTTTCATGACATAATCCATAAATTACCAACTTTATCTCTGCATTACAACTTGTGTCTTGCAGAGGCCCGGCATTCCTTCAGCAAATTAGATAGTAGAGTGTGAATCATGTGGTGTCTTTACTGGTACATTTGGAGGCATGTAGTAGTGTTGCAAGATGTTGGCTGTCTTTTGGTTTGTGATGAAGTTTGAAAGTTACCAGTATTAATAATTGTTGTATATTAAGTCTAATTTCCATTTGATCCATACTTGTCTGCTGCCACTATCTAGATCCCCACCAAGCCGGTTTCAGGCCTCAACAGTCTACTGAGTCTATCGCAGGCTGTTCATGACGAACTTAGAAAGGGGGCCGACCAGAACGCCTCACAAGCATTGGTGCTCCTGGATTTGTCGGCGAAGTTCGACACCGTCGACCACGCTGTCCTCCTCAATTGGGTCGAACGCCGGCATCCGGGGCCCACCACTGAGGTGGCTCACATCGTTCCTTCAAGACCGAAATCAAGCGGTCTGTCTTTCCACCTTCACGTCGGAGGAAAAGAGCCTCACCTGTGGAGTTCCACAGGGCTCCTCCCTTTCCCCTCTATTGTTCAACTTTTACATTTTCCACTGATTTCTAAGCTCTAAAAAAGATCAGTAGTCATCTTCAATTATGGTGATGACCTTCAGCTCATCTTCAACATCAACCCTTCCCCCTCCTCTACAGAGAACGTTTAATCCATCATAACTTTCATCAGCAGTTGGATGAACGCAAACCAGCAAAAGGTTAATCCTGATAAGACTGAGCTGGTTCTCACGGGGCCTCCAGGTAATCCCTGGAACTCCAACTTCTGGCCCCTCTCCCTAGGT
Organism: Lissotriton vulgaris; assembly: GCF_964263255.1. Classification (NCBI taxonomy): domain Eukaryota; kingdom Metazoa; phylum Chordata; class Amphibia; order Caudata; family Salamandridae; genus Lissotriton; species Lissotriton vulgaris. The sequence goes on along the minus strand of NC_141694.1, from coordinate 619,235,358 downwards.
GTCACCATCAGTGATGACCTCTCTGTGAGGGTCCAAATTAAATCGGTGGTCTCGGTTTGCTTTTTCCACCTACGCCGAATCAGGAAATTCAGCAGGTTCCTCTCCCATGAAGCCCTCGTCCAAGTCACTCTGGGACTGGTTATATCCTGCATTGATTATGCGAACGCCCTGTACGTTGGAATACCTGTGTACCAATCCCATCAACTCCAACTCATTCAGAATCAAGCAGCCAGGCTTATTCATGGCCAGCCAAAGTTTAGTCCTACTAAACCCCTCCTTAAGAGCCTCCATTGGCTCTCTGTGGCCCACCGCAGCCTTTTTAAACTGGGCTTCCTGATCCATAAAGCCCTTTCCGCCCAAGGCCCGTCTTTTATTGCCTCTCGAATCTGCTGTTATGTCCCATCTCGGGTCTTACGATCTTCCTGCTCCAATCTCCTGTCCCCATGCACCTTCAGTCGCAAGAAACATGGTGGCCTGAGATTTTCCTCACAAGCCCCACTTTTTGGGAATTCCCTTCCCCCAGATCTCCACCTAATATCCTCCCATCCTCAATTTAGGAGGTAACTCAAGACCTGGCTTTTCTCTCAAGCATACTATTAACTTCATCATACTGCTGCGACCTCAGTCTGACCTCTTAAGCGCCAAGAAACCGCTGGTGTACGTGCGCTCAATAAATCATTTTCATCATATCATATCAACATGTGCACTATGATTTCCTTCTCACCTGGTAGATTCTTGCCGGACCCCGGAATGAGAAGGATGTGCTTGCCAGTACTGCAGAGCAAAGAAAGCAGTTGGGTGCCTCCTGATCCCATCCTCAGATAAGGCCTATATCTGATCAGATAGTGGAAGAGGCCAGGTGTTTTAATCGTGAGCGTCCCTCTTCCTACCCTCCCCAAGTTAGTGCACACAGGATTGATGTACAAGAGACCTATTTTTAATACACCAATCTAGTACAGAATATATGTAGTAATAAAGAGTTGATAGTTTTTGCATTTGCTCCATGAAAAGTATTGAGAATTGCGACAGTCATTCTGGAGTCAGCAGTTTCGGTATTTTGTGTCGGAGTGTGAGAAGAGAAGATGGTTAGCTTTGTGCAGTCTCAAGCTAGGTTGTCTTGGTTCAATGAATCTAACATATTGTAACATTGAGGCAAACAGACCTATTTTTAAGGACCGTCCCTTTCATCCATTCTGGCCGTCTCCACTTTCGATGCACAAAATCTCCTGACACAGATTTTTTGTTTTTGCTTATTAAAGAAAATATCTGTGAAAGGAGTGCATTTCAGGTAACGATCTAAAGGATGTTTCCCAGTCCCTGAGAAAGGAAGGAGAGCTCAGTCTGATTTTGCACCTGAGCTTTTTCAGCTAATTACTGAGGAGGCAAACATTCACAATGTCAGCACTAGGGCAGATAGGTTTCCTTCTAGACCCATGACTTATACTTTCTCATACCAATCAGGAGTTATAAAAGTATGAACCTATATGAAGTTAGGAAATTAGGTGAAACTAATGTTACAGGTGTGGTAGTGCCTTTTGCATCAATTTGGCAGCGACCATGAGGAACTCATGACTTGCTGTGTGTTGGTGTTGTTTTGTGCCCGATGAATGGTATAAATCTTGAGGATCCAGTCGACATATGATGATCAATCTAAAACTAGGAATCTGCTGGAAAATTAAGTATCCATCAGAAGAATACAATGATAACTCACTTAATTTTTTCGAGAATATATTTGTCTCCTTGGACAAGTGGTAAGTTACATATAGCCTTTATAAAGAAATGTTGAATGAGAAGTTGGGAACGTATTTTAAAGAGCATCTCTTGGTTGTCCCTTTATCTTCTGGATTTGACTAATGTACATAGCCATTCTGTGAAATGCTTTATTCTTTAGAACTTCACACTGTGTGCTCAGTTGCAGAAACGTTCCATTGCATGTCTGTTAACTGAACAGTGATTGTCAAGATATCAGAGCCTACTCTGTGTATCAGCTCATGTAGAACTAGTGTATAAGTATATCTTCACATTGCTGCTCCAGGGATGGGATGAGCAGTGGCTTTCTTTTCAAAAGTGGATGAGTAGCTCCATGAAGAAATGTTATTTGCTCTTTTAGAAGTGGTAGAGACTTTTGACTCCTCTTAAATGGGAATGAGCAATAGTTTAACTTTATATAATACATAAGATGGCCATAAAGTGTTTCCATGAGAAGTATGACTAACTTCATTTTCTGAACAATGAAACCAACGTTTTTCAGCCAGATATTCCCGAACGATGCAAGTAAGCGTTTCCAATGAACACAAAGCTAATCCTTCAGAATATCAGTGGTTTCAAATAAATGTGTTTTTGTTTTCAGAATGCATGCTAAGCCATGTATCTGTGGGGAAATTGAATCCTGCAAACTCTCAAATGAGTACTCCTGATACAAGTTTTAGGGCAGCATCAACAGTATTACCTTGGATGTACAGTTGTTTTCACTGTTAACACCTGCAACGGTGTTTGTTCAAGGATGTTTAACTTATCAAACTTACCAAATTTGATCCATTACTATATGCCTCCTTTTCTTTACCAGCCGTGCCCTGCTTCTTTTACTTTTATGGTACTGTCCACCATGCACTACACGCCTGCTTGTTTGTGAAAGACCCATTGTTAGATTCCAGTGGGTGCACAGTAGTGCCGATCACATACTGTTTGTTGGCTTTGCTGGGATACTATATTTTGCTTGATTCTTATTTGATGGCTTGTATTGGTCATCGTGTGCCTGTCCCTTCCCTGGTATTTATCAAAGTAACAAGTGGTCCTTAGCATATAGGGATAAGAAAAGACAAAAATACTGTATAGACCACAATGGGCTACTATATAGTTCTCAATTCCTTGTCCAGCCGGGCAAGGAATGTTTATTGATTTGATAGATTGTTGGATTTTAAAAATACAACACATAACCCAAAACAGTAGGGTTATGGTAGGGCACAGTCCTGTGCCGTACGTGGGGAAAAAGGGAAAGTGGGTGAAAGAGATATCAGGCAAACATGGTGAGCTTGCAGGTCACTGATATGGATTTACATTGACAGTGTGTCCTGGAGTTACTCATACAAACAATAATACAATAGGATCACATGTATGAATTACTCTACAAGGAGTCGACGTTTCGATCCCAAGTTCTGTTATATAACAGATGCTTGCCTGATATCTCTTTCACCCACTTTCCCTTTTTCCCCACGTACGGCACAGGACTACAAAATACGGCTGCTGTGTCTGACACATCTTTTACTATACCGATTCCCCAAAACAAACCTTTCCCTCTTTTCTACCCCTCCACAACCCTTCTAAATCCAAATAACTGACTAACCTATCCATCACTAAAATTACTTTCATGTTTCACCATACTAATTCAACACTAATCCTGATGGGTTCCGTAGTGGTGTGCTACTCGCCAGAAAAGCGCTTCAACATCCATCAGGGGTAACAAGTGCTATATGAATGCAAACCTTTCTTATCTTTTATCCCTCCGCTATCCTTCTCACTCCAAATACCTGACTAATATCCACCACTGAAATTACTTTCATATATCACCATATTAATTCACTACTAATCCTTTATGGGCTTCCTGAATAGCGCGCTTCAACACCCCATCCGGGGTAACAAGCGCTATATAAATACAAACCTTTTTTCCTCCTCTATCATTCCAAATCCAAATAACTGACTAACCTTTCCACCACTTAAAATGTACTTGCATGTTTCACTATACTAATTCAACACTAATCCTCTATGGGTCCCGGAGTAGCGTGCTACTCGCCGAAAAAGCTCTTCGACGCCTCGCCAGGGGTAGTAAGCGCTATATAAATGCAATTACAATACAATACAATGCAATGCAATATGTTGTGCTGAATAGAGAGGACTTCCGCACATCACCCGTTGGATAATTATAAACCAAATTAAAGTGTGAAAAATCCAAATGAAATTATAATGTTTCTATTTCTTTTAGAATTGCAATGTAGGGGTTTTCTACAGAAAGGGGGTGTTCTTTAAAAAAAAAAGTCTCAGCATAATCACCAGTGAATAGAAGAGTTTAATGGTTCCACACTCCCATTCTGAAATATATACATTTAACTTTAGTATATAGACAACTATACACATGTTTCCAAAATTATAGATCAGACACCTTTGAAGGGAATTGTTTAATGACCACCAGGGAGTCCTGATTATTTTCTGAGGTTCTGTAGTGTAATTCTATATTTTTCTAATTAGTTTATATGCACACAATTTTATGCAAATTCCAACGTGTATTATAACAAGATAAAGGAAAAACATACCGTTTTGCATGGTAAGAAAACAGCAATGTTCCAACTGCGCCCGTCCGCGCCTGGTCGACGCCAGGACCCCTGCATCTTCCAAAGGCGTCGTTCTCAGCTACACCCGCATGGAACTTTTGGGTCTGGTTTCCAAGTGCCCATCAGCACCTTGGGCCTTTCAAGAGCCGCCCTTTGTGTGTAAACTCTGCGCCTTTAAGGTCTATTTTGAGGTGCAGTCTATCTGTCCATCCAGTTACACCAAATTTAAGTTCCTCAGCCTAAATTGCCGTTCTTTGGTGAGTCATTACGCAGACGTATTTGACCTTTTAATGGCTGAGGCCCCTGATGTCCTTTTTCATGCAGAAACTTGGCTGACCCAGGATACAGTAGCGGAGCCAGGGTTTGCCCTCCCGGACGGCTATACTATATATCACATCAATAGAGAGGGGGGACGGGGGGTGGCATTGCGGTGATCGCTAAAGCTGAATTTGCTGTCAGCCTGTCGAAGGAAGAAGTAGCAGGCTGTGAGAGTGCTCTCTTTAAAATAAAGCTTAGCTGCAACCTGACCATGTCCGGTCTTTTAATCTACAGACCCCTTGGGCCTTCCGGGAATTTTCGCGAAAATCTAGCCAATAAAATTGGACTGATGGCTAGTAAAGCGACTAATTTTACCATCCTGGGGGATCTTAATCTGCACCTCGAGCTGGAAGGAAAGGCTGAGCTCACCAACTTCCTAGCGGACCTACAAGCTTTTCAGCTGCCACAGCTGGTCTCGGAGGGACAATGTGGCTGGGCATCTGCTTGACCCCATTTTTTCCAATCTTGGTTGCTTAAAAATTCTTTCCCCGGTTCCGCTGACATGGACCGACCATTCAGTAATTCCATTCTCTCTACTGTGGCAGGGTAGAGTTGATGTGGTTCGTCTTGTTGTGGTGGCAAAGCAGTCCTGGCATAAGCTATACCGGGAGATGCTCGCCACTCGGTTAGCATAACACAGACCTCAGCTTCCCTCAGATATCGAGGAGGTGCATGTGTACTTTCATGATTGGCTGGTAGGTGGTCTGGATAGCTGCATTCCAGCAAAGCGGGGATGTAAGGGACATGGTCCATCCAATCCATGGTTCACAAATCTACTAACGCAGACGAAGAAGGGGTGCAAGCAGCTGGAACATGCTTAGCGGCGCTCCTATGAGCCAGCTGCCAAAGCTGTATATCGAGAGGCAGTCCAGGATTATCACAAGCTCATCCGCAAAACACAGGCAGAGTTTGTCACCAATAAAATCTTGACAAGCTCCAATCCCACCAAGACCATCTTTAAGCTGCTTAAAAATATGAAGAGTGCAGATATGACCAGTATTTCCCCTGTAGCGTCAAATCATCATTGCGAGGCACTAGCACTCCACTTTGTGAAGAAAGTGGAGTTGATCTACCAGGGCCTCTCTACAGGGAGCACCCTCATTGAGAACGCTGTGCTGGTATGGACAGACAATAGGGTGAATAATGGTTTGCTATCTTTTCCATTGTGGTCGCCCCAGGAGTTTGAGATCTTAAGTGCTAAAATCAAGTCGGGCTCGCCTGCTGACCCGGTGACGGCGAGTCATTTTCAACAGCTCCAACCACTTATCTCTCCTGTGGCCCTTGAACTGGTTAACCTTTCACTGAATCAGCCTCCGTCCCAAGGGCGTGGAAGCATGCTAAAATCATTCCATTGATAAAAAAGCCATCACTTGACCCGGACGACCCTGGCAATTACCGCCCCATATCTCAGCTCCCTTTCATGGCGAAAGTGGTGGAGGCACACGTAAATTGCATCCTGTCAAAATACATCGACAAGCATAACATCTTTGATCCTTCCCAACATGGGTTTCGCCCCCGCCACAGCACGGAATCAGCTCTTCTTGCGGCCACGGAATCCATCCGAAGTAGGCTGGATGTAGGTGACTCTGCGACCTTGGTCCTATTGGATCAAAGCCCTGCTTTTGGTACGGTGGCCCATGCAATCCTTCTTCAACGTCTTTGGACGGTTGGAATTAGGGATGGTGCCCTGGAGTGGATTCGCTCCTTCCTGGCTGGGCGGTCGTTCCAAGTGTCTGTGCCACCTTTCCATTTTCAGGAACATGCCCTGTGCCGGGGGGTACCTCAAGGTTCCATCTTGAGGCCACTTTTATTCCATCTGTATGTGGGACCTTTGGCGGAGGTGGCCAGAGGCAGGGCGTGGTCCTTGGTGTCGTACGCAGACGACACCCAGCTGGTGATTGCTTTTTCTAAAAAATGCCGCACCAACCTGGTGAATTTCAAGGAGGATCTATCGATTATCTCGGACTGGATGAAGGCTAACTGCCTCCAACTAAACACCAGTAAATGTAAATGTATTGGCATTTATATAGCGCACTACTTACCCGTAGGGTCCCAAGGCGCTTCGACCGCTGCGAAACCCTTCCTGGCTTCCCTGAGAGATGGTCCCTTAATGGGTATCTCCAGGGTGAGACCAGGCATCCCCGGCGGTCTGGTGGGGCCGTTAGTGAAGATGAGGCAAGCTAATGCCCAGAGTTGATCAGAGTGGGCACCGAGGCGAGAGAATTATCGAATCCGCTGACCCTGGTCCAGAAACCTGCCGCGCCGGGAATCGAACCCTGGTCCCGGGCCGTCCTCTGCTCTCGGGTCTGCCGCCTCTAACCAGTGAGCCACACTACTTAAATCCGAGATTTTACTGTTTGGAAAGGACCAGGAGCTCTGGTCAGAGCAGTGGTGGCCTGATCATCTGAAAGCCGCGCCGTCACCGAAGGAGACGGTAAAGAACTTGGGTGTTTGGTTCGACACCGGACTAACATTTGAGAAGCAGACAAGAGCTGTCGCCGCAGTTTGCTTTGGGCTCCTGAGAGGACTGAGGCCATTGCTTGGCTTCTTTCCTCCCAGAGTACTCCAAACCATCTTGCAGGCCTCCATTCTTGCGAGGCTTTATTATGGCAATGCCTTATATCTAGGGGCCAATAAAGCAAGCATTAAAATCCTGCAGAGCGTCCAGAACGCGGCAGCACGTATGCTAGTGGCACTCCCAAGATCTCAATCATTGGCCCGGGTGCTCTTGAAGTTGCACTGGCTACCTATTGAAGCCGGCATTCAGTTTAAGGTGCTTTGCATCGCGCACAAAATTCTGAGGCATCAAGCCCCTATGGGGTTATTGGGTTTACTGAAGCCCTATTTGCCCAGGCGCGCTCTGCCAACCATGGTCTGGTTTGTGTCCCTTGAGTAAGGAAAGCGAGGTCAGGGGGTCGCTCGTTTGGCCTTTTGTCAGCCAAACTCTGGAATTCCCTTCCAGCAAGCATCTGAGCCACCCCTAATCTTTTGACGTTTCCGAAGTCCCTAAAAACAAGGTTGTTCCCCACTATCTGATATTTGTCGCTTGTTGAGCTTTCCTGTCTCTCTTCTGGTTTCTGGTTCCACTGGGACGCCTCGTCGCTGAGGCAGCCATGCGCATTACAAATCCGGTATGAATAAATAAATAAAATAAATGAGAGAGAGATTTTCTATTTATGTGACCAGCGGCTAGATACCCTACCGGGTGATAAGCTGCTCTATACAAATCTACATAACATGTTTTTCTACATTGCTGTGGACACTGCACAGTTAAATGAAAAGCCTTATTTTGTGTTTCTAGTAGACTTTCGATTTCCTGGTTGTGTAGATGGGCCTGTCCTCTCCAAAAACTATGCTGCAGTAGTGAATCTCAAAAGAAGGCCTTTGTTTCATGATTCTTATATATATGATCCAGGAGCTTATATGGTGTATAGATTGTTTTGGTGATAGATTAAAAAATAATAAATCTTGTCAGAGTGAGTTTGAGTGTTTTGATTAATGATTTGCAGCAAACCAATTTAGATCTATAAAGTGTAATCAAATGTTAGATAGGTTTTATCTCACAAATTTACGGCATCTTAGAGCCGTGGGTTAAATGATGGTAACATAACTATTTTCCCTAGACATAGTGATATGGTATAATCCCAGCAACTCAGATTGATTGTAAGTAGGACCAATTTAATCCCATAAGAGAAAGAGATCAAGAGTTCGGATATTGGTTTGTTAATAGATGATTTTTAAGGGGGTGAGTGTGATGGCGGCGAATCCGCCACCATGTGACCAATTACAGCGCGCCAGATCAGGATGGTGGTTGGTATGCCTGGCAGGTGGAAAGCGTGTCTGCCACGGGTCCGACGGAGGCAAATGTTAGGATTGCCTGACGGACCCACCACGCATCCACAGAATGGTGGTGGTGCCTAGCAGGCACCGCCAGCCACATTTGGATGCTTCATCCCCGTCAGCCTGTCTATGGTGGTTCAACCGCCATTAAAAGGCTGGTGGAGATGTACTTTGGGGGACAGTTGCGGGCTTCCCTTGTGCAGGGGCATGTTAATTTTTCACTTTGTTTGCCTGCACCAGGTGGCAGGCATCGCATGGTGCCTGCCACGTAGTGCCAGGAAATGCACAACATGCATTTTTATCATTACAGCGGGAGCTGCAGCCAGCATCACCTGCCGCAATGTTAAAAGTGCCTTTTGCGGCCACCGTGGTGGCGGCTGCATTGTAATTTGCAGTGCGGATCCGCCGTCGTATAGGCGGGTGGTCCCAATCCCTGGGATGATGGCGAACAGACACTGCCATCCAGGGATGTAGAATTCCTATAGCACGACGCCCAGGACATATTGTTTGGGTTCAAGGATAACAAGTTTTAATGTGGATTTTGTCCTTGGGACAAGTAGTCCCAACTTATCAGTAGCACAAACCCTTTAGCTGCCAGTTTGCAGTACCACATTATGGATGAGGGAAGGGCACTGTCTGCAGTTAGGGTAATATTTTTTCCATATTTTAATTCTATTCAAACTTGTATTTATGGTTCATTAATTGAAAGCCTTTATGATTAGGGTGAGCGCTCTAAGTAAATGTTGTATGCTCTGACTGCACTACTGTTAGTGGTTCCAGTATTAAAAATGCATACACACGTTTTCAAAGTTTGGCAATATAAGGCTATGCATAATACTCCCAGAATGCTCTCTGATTTAAGCAAATATGTGCAGAAGCTTGAAAGCAAGATTGATGATTTTTGGCTTTCATAATAAAATGTTCATACAAAAATGAAAGTAGGAAAAAAGCATTTCGCTAAACAACTGTAACCTTTTAGGTACCATTTCTTTGCAGCATCATTTAGTAACGTGTTGATGCATGCTAGTATTTCCCAAAAATATTCATAATGGAAAATCAGTGTAACCAGTTTAAATAAGATTATGAGAAACAGAAATAAACGAGCATTGGCAAAGCCAGATAGGTCTGAAATTGGTGGTCAGCTTTTTAGTTTTCTCAATGTGTAACTTGTTTTGGCCGGATTTTTGGAAAACTTTATTGGTGTGAAAGCTGCTGGACCCTCACCATTATAACAAGCATTGGTAAAAGCAAAAGTTGTTTTTCGTCTCAAAAAGCACACACTGCCACAGTTACTGCCACTGAACAAAATTAATTTGTGTGCCGATATGCTCCTTGTGAAAGAGCAGAATGTGGTCACTCACAGTGATGCCAGACTATACAGAGAGAGAGACAGAATTTTAATAGGTCAAGGTCAACGCCAGACCAAATTAAGGGCCCAATCATCAAAATATATCTCAAAAGTGCACCCATGGTATACTTCCATGCATGAAATGCAGCTATACAGCTTTCGTGAATTTTCAAGAATTTACAGAAGTAGGACAAGAAAAAGTATTCCTAGAAAATATCTGTGAACTGCATTTTAGCATGACCAAATATGCATGTTTAGATTTCCTGATACGGAAATCTGAGTGTTTGCAAGTTCACTTTTCCTCTAACCACTTTTTTTCCCAACTCTGGAAGAAGGTTTACGTCTCCCATTGTAAGGAGTAAATTGTTAACAGTTCTCAGTATGGGAACAGATTAGAGAACAGTGTTGAAAACCCTAAAACATGCAAGTTAGTAGGTTTGTACAGACTCAAAAGGGCATTCTAACCCTGGAACTATTGCTTATCACTACCTTCAGCCCCAGTATGTAGATCTGTGGAAATGTGGCAACATATGGGGATTGCAAGTATTCAAACACTACTATGGTATGAGCACTGACATAATCAGACAGGCATATATATTAGAGCTCTCATATGATGAAATTGCTCTCATAATTTATCGTTGACCTACATGGCACCAAAGGGACAAGTGGATTTTGCTACAGGAAAAGTAGATTTATGAAGCAACCTGCCCCATGGACAAGTTAATATTTAATTAAATTCCACACCCCTGGCCATCGTAATCTGGCCCTAAATTAGGTCCAACATATTCATAATAATTTCTGTTTGAAACCACACTTTCTTTTCAAAACGGTATTGAAGTGTTTTGTTTTTCCATTTGCCATGTATCCAAAATATCATTCTCATAATTTTTTGGTTTTACAATTGAAACAATTCCTCTATTACAAGCAGAAGTGCGAACCATATCTGTGGTGGATGTTGTCAATTTCTTGGGTATAAAACTTGTGAAGACGGGTCTTTTCCCTGCTCCATTTCTTGGTTACCAGTCTGGCAATGTGATGGATTTGTGTTGTACTGGCCTCCAGATGTGGGATTATTTTCTGCCCGGTATAGTAGAGTATTGGTAGGTGCTTACTTGTAGGTGGTCCAACCTCCATGTACAGCCAGGGGATCCTTTTTAGCCTGAGTAATGTTGCTGTATTTTTCAAAACTCTTAAGTCTAGTGTTTTCTTCATTGAATCCAGGTGCGTCGTGGGAATGCTTGTGAGACGGGCATTGCTACTGTCTGTTCAGGAGAACATAAGCTTTCTCTGTGATTCTGAAGCCTCCATCAAGGAGATCTTGTTTGATTTTGTACAGGGGTGATACATGAAATGTGTTAGTTTGCGGTTTATTGGTAATGTAGTTTTAAGGGGACATTTCTGTCTGATGATGAGAGACTTGCAGTGATGATGAATTTGGGAGTGAATTCCTCCAGCTTTTTTGCTGATAGCCAGTCCTCGACCTGGCCTTTCTTAAGTTGTTGATAATGAGAATACACTCTTTCTTAGTAGGGGTCAACTTGACCTAGACTTTGAACATCTAGAAGTGAATGAGGGTCAGTGTTTGAGATTGGTTGACACATATAATCCACAAAAAGATGGCTTAGTTTCCCAAACATATTTCCACCTTCTTAACTTATGAAAGTGTGAACAGTGGCACCTGTGTCTCTTTCTAAAGCTCACCCTATTTCAGTGCATATCTTACACCAAAAAGAAAGGCATGACTCTGTTTCCCTTTTCCTCATGCCAGGTTTCTCCCAGGCCCTGTGATTTCATATTTCCTTTTCCATTGTCTTTCAGTTCTTACCCTCCTCAAGTAAGTGGGCATATCATTTCACAATTTCTGCTCCATTGCTGTAGTTTGAAAGTCTCAAATGTTTCTAAACGTTCAGCAGATGTACATAAGTCTTATCAATGTATGCCACAGAGCCATAATATCCACTCCCCCAAAATGTGCTATTAATTGTTCTTATTTATATATATCTTTGAGCTTTTTATAGCCTTGCTCATAAACATGTGGAGTTGGTGTGCTCAATAGATTATAAAGTTTTGTGACAAAATCATCTATAATCACATGTTGTCAAGAAAGGTGATGATAGTATAAGACCCAGATTAGGACAACAGGAGAGGATAAAGAGGTTTACGAATCAAGCTGCTGTGTTGTTCTATTTTACATTAGTATCCCACACAAGACCTTGTCTCGTTGGTGAGATGACCCTATCAAATAGTCTTCTTTAATCACATCCAAGATGTGATGTGTTCCATGGAAAGTGTCAGAACCTGTGACCATTTTGCTGCATTTACACATGGGAGATGTGCAATGCCATCTATACCATAATATAATTGCGATTTGCCTCTGGATGTCTCAGTGAGTTAACATTGTTGACCTCTGCAATGATCAAATCAGAGTATAACAATAGCAATCTTTTGAGGACAATACATTTGGTGCCATTAATATGGGTTATTGTAACATCTGTTATCGACCTCGCTATCAGCAGAAGTGCTGTACTAACTGCCATATTCATGAAGTGAAATTGCGCCCGCAATTGCTGCAAAAATGCAATTGCGGGCGCAATTGATGTAATCAGCATTCAACATCAAAATAGCGAATTCGCTAACACATAATAGCGAATTCGCAATAAAAATCGCAGAATCCCGGTAGCCGATCATTAGCGAATCGGAAAATGCGACAAACCACGGATTCTGCAAAATAAATTGCGAATTCGCTAAATAATCGCAATCGGCATTCATAAAAAATCGCTAATAGCGAAAAAACCCAAAATCGCTGTTTGCGCGGCGCAAATTAAGGAGAACTCAAAGCAGGTGGTAACCATAAAAGCCATGAAAAAATTACATTTGAAAAACCGTTGGCCAATCAGCAACAGGTTCAGGCCTGACCAATCACACATAAGGACTTTCAGCAACAGCATTTGGAGTGCGACAATGCCAGGAATGTACATGGTGGTGAGGCGTCGAAGGCTACAGCGAGCAGCACAGAGGAGACGCAGGATCCAGGACAGAATTTTCCTCCAGCGGGTCACCTTGCTGGGCCAAACCAGAGAACAGATATATGCAAAATATAGGCTGAATGGGGAAATGATAATGCAGCTAATACAGGACCTTGACCCCCTGATGCAGCACCAAACAAGCCGTACCAATGCGGTGCCTACACATGTGCAGGTATTGTGTAGCCTGCACCTCCTGGCCTCCGGGAGTTTCAGGGGATAGTAGCGGCTGCTGGGGGGATATCCCAGCCCACCATGTCACGCTGCCTCCACACTTTCGTTGACGCCATGCTCACCCAGCTACAGCGTCACATCAAATTTCCCACGAGCCAACAGGAATTGGACTTGACCAAGCTACAATTCTACAATGTAGCCCATTTTCCCCATGTACTTGGATGTATAGACTGTACCCACGTCGCCATCTGCCCACCAGCTGCCACAGAGTATATGTTCCGCAATAGAAAGTCTTACCACTCCCTGAACATACAGATGGTCTGCAATGCTAAGTCATACATCACTGACATTGTGGCCCAGTACCCAGGGAATACCCATGACTCCTTCATATTCCGGCACATCCGCCTCCACTCACGACTGGTCAGGGGGAGAGTTCGGTGAAGGACACCTACTTGGTAAGTGCACTTTGTCAACAATGTCACATTGCTATGAAGTAACTGCGCAGCACAGCCAATCACCATCTGCTCCTCTCATTCAGGTGACAGTGGCTATGCCCTCCGTGAATACCTCCTGACCCCTTACTTCAACCCTGCCACACCCCAGCAACTGCAAACAAAACAGGTGATGGACAGAATGTGGATCAATGTCACACATTCACCCCAGTCCAAAGATCTGGGCCCAAATCCATCGTTTTTTTGCACTCCACACCACCCTGGGTTAGACAATGGCGATATGCAAATCAGCTCTGACCCTGTGCCCCATGCAATTGCCGCCATAAGTGTGCTGGGGATGCTCAGACGTGGGTCCCAGGCCCTCCACACCACTGGAGTCAAGCTAGCCGGGCTGATGAGGTGTTACCTCGAAACCGGTCCGGTCCTCGGATGCTTGATTCCGTTCTGGGAAGGACATGGCTTTTGTAGTTCGGACTGGACTGTTCCCATGGGGCACAGGGTCAGAGCTGATTTGCATATCGCCATTGTCTAACCCAGGGTGGTGTGGAGTGCAAAAAAACGATGGATTTGGGCCCAGATCTTTTGACTGGGTTGAATGTGTGACATTGATCCACATTCGGTCCATCACTTGTTTTGTTTGCAATTGCCGCCATGAGTGTGCTGGGGATGCTCAGACGTGGGTCCCAGGCACTCCACACCACTGGAGTCAACTTAGCCGGGCTGATGAGAGGTGTTACCTTGAAACCGGCCCGGTCCTCGGATGCTGGATTCCTTTCTGGGAAGGACATGGCTTTTGTAGTTCGGACTGGACTGTTCCCATGGGGCACAGGGTCAGAGCTGATTTGCATATCGCCATTGTCTAACCCAGGGTGGTGTGGAGAGCAAAAAAACGATGGATTTGGGCCCAGATCTTTTGACTAGGTTGAATGTGTGATATTGATCCACATTCGGTCCATCACCTGTTTTGTTTGCAATTGCCGCCATAAGTGTGCTGGGGATGCTCAGACGTGGGTCCCAGGCACTCCACACCACTGGAGTCAAGCTAGCCGGGCTGGTGAGGTGTTACCTCGAAACCGGTCCGGTCCTCGGATGCTTGATTCCGTTCTGGGAAGGACATGGCTTTTGTAGTTCGGACTGGACTGTTCCCATGGGGCACAGGGTCAGAGCTGATTTGCATATCGCCATTGTCTAACCCAGGGTGGTGTGGAGTGCAAAAAAACGATGGATTTGGGCCCAGATCTTTTGACTGGGTTGAATGTGTGACATTGATCCACATTCGGTCCATCACCTGTTTTGTTTGCAATTGCCGCCATAAGTGTGCTGGGGATGCTCAGACGTGGGTCCCAGGCACTCCACACCACTGGAGTCAAGCTAGCCGGGCTGATGAGAGGTGTTACCTCGAAACCGGTCCGGTCCTCGGATGCTTGATTCCTTTCTGGGAAGGACATGGCTTTTGTAGTTCGGACTGGACTGTTCCCATGGGGCACAGGGTCAGAGCTGATTTGCATATCGCCATTGTCTAACCCAGGGTGGTGTGGAGTGCAAAAAAACGATGGATTTGGGCCCAGATCTTTTGACTGGGTTGAATGTGTGACAATGATCCACATTCAGTCCATCACCTGTTTTGTTTGCAATTGCCGCCATAAGTGTGCTGGGGATGCTCAGACGTGGGTCCCAGGCACTCCACACCACTGGAGTTAAGCTAGCCGGGCTGATGAGAGGTGTTACCTCGAAACCGGTCCGGTCCTCGGATGCTTGATTCCGTTCTGGGAAGGACATGGCTTTTGTAGTTCGGACTGGACTGTTCCCATGGGGCACAGGGTCAGAGCTGATTTGCATATCGCCATTGTCTAACCCAGGGTGGTGTGGAGTGCAAAAAAAACGATGGATTTGGGCCCAGATCTTTTGACTGGGTTGAATGTGTGACATTGATCCACATTCGGTCCATCACCTGTTTTGTTTGCAATTACACCCCAGCAACGGCGTTACAATGCTGCACACATACGGACAAGGAATTGCATAGAAAGGACATTTGGCCTGCTCAAGAGCAGGTTCCGCATACTGCACAAGACAGGTGGGGCCATGTATTACAGTCCAGCAGTTTGCTGCCGCATTGCGGCTGTCTGCGCAATACTACATAACATGGCAACCAAGCGCCGGATACCTGTCGACATCTCTGGCAGTGAATCTGAAGGGGACGACCGGCAACCTCCACATGTACGTAATGCCCGCGGAGAAGATCCTGTGGAAGGACACAGGCGCCGCAACCACATCACTACAAACTGTTTCTAGTGCACACATACCACTATCACAACACTGCACCCATGCATGACGAATGAAATAATGCAATGAGTGTGTATGAAGTTTGACCTTTCTTCTTTAATGTTACATCACAATAAATATGCCTTCAAAAAACAAATTGTCTGATGGGGAGTGTATTCCTCCATACCTCCCCATGGGGTAGGGGGTTTGCAGGACTCTACTGCATGGCCTCCCTCATATTTTTACAGTCCTCAGTGATGTTGACGACGAGACGCCCCAAGTCGTCTCTCCGCATTCTCAGGGACGGTGTTGGCCCTACTCCCTGATGTTGGCCGGCTGCTGCGGCAAGGTGGAGGCAACGGTGGTAAGGAGGCACTGCTATTGGTCGACGCAGCCTCACTTGCGTCGTCACCACCCTCTGCTTCTTCCTGGCCAGTGGCCTGTCTGCCAAGCACAGCTGCAGTGAGTAGGTCGAGTGACCTGGCCATATCCTGGCAACACTGCACCATTTGTGCCTGCATAGCAAGTGACCGACGTGCCAGCTGAGATGTGGCGTGGCCAACAACATGATTAGACCTAGTGTAGGCCGATAGGCGGGCCAGTAGTTGGCCGTGGCGTCGATGGGTCATGTCCTGCTGTGAGACAAGCAGCTGGTTGTTCTGTCTCACAGCTGCTGTCATCTGGGCAATATGTTGTCCATTTGCCTGCATCTGTGCAAGCATTGCTGCCATGTGGCGTGCCTGCGTGCGATGCACCGCCAGCATGCGGCGTTCAATGACCAGGCCTGGGTCTGGTGTTTCTAGTGCCCTGCCGGTGCCTGCTGGGCCCTGGCGCTGCTGGCGCCTCTGTGCGATGGTCTGTGACCTGCCAGCTGGTGTGTGCCTCGTCTGCCTCCGAGGCGCTGGTGGTGGAGCCTGTACCACTGCTGTGGCGGCACGGGGTGTTGGTGCTGTAGCTGGTGCTGGCTGCACTGCAGTGGATGCAGGGGTGGCCCTGTTGGCACGGGGTGTTGGTGCTGTAGCTGGTGCTGGCTGCACTGCAGTGGCTGCAGGGGTGGCCCTGTCGGCACGGGGTGTTGGTGCTGTGAGTGGTGCTGGCTGCAATGCTGGTTGCTCTGATGTGCCAGGTTGTTGGGAGGACTGTCCCTCACCCTCAGTGTCCTCCGGGCTCTCAGCGATGTGTAGCGCATCACTATCGGTGCTGGCTTGATCATCTGCACCTGTAATGTGAAGGGGGGCATGATTAATGTGATGTGTCTTGCACAGGAAAATTTAACACATGCACGCAGCCTTGCTTTCCCTGACTGGGTTTTGTTTAGACTTAGCAATGAGTGCTCTGGCACTGTTGGGCTGACTGCGGGCTCATGATTACACTACAAGTACCACAATGCAATGGGGCTTTTTTGGTGCGCTTGGTCTGCATATTTGGGGATGTCATGGTGCTAGTTCAGAACGTATGGGCATTGTTAGGGGACTGGGTCGCAGTCGCATGGCACTTACCTTGACTTTGTTGTTGGCCGGGTCGAGAGGAGTCCAGCTGAATGACCCCCACGCAGGCTGCTGGCCCTATGGTCTCCTCAATCATGTTCTCCAATGGGGTGTTAGGTGTGGCTAATGCATCCCCTCCACCGGTGCCCAGTTGGTCCCCAAGCCGCAAAGCAATCCGCTCCTTGGAACGTCCTCGCAGGTCATACCAGCGCTTTTTGATATCGTCGATGGAGCGCTGGGTGACACCGACGGAATTGACCTTGGCGCGGACTCTGGCACCCTCCGAGAGTCTGTACCAAACAGCTTCCCATAGTCATTGCACACCCCCTCAATTACATACTCCAATTCAGCTTCGGAAAATTTCATTTTCCTCTTCCTCTCCTGCCCACTGCTCCCTGCTGCATCCTGGGACATCTTTCTGAACTTTCCTTCAGGCTGGGGTGCTGCAGGGTCTTGCTTTTGGAGCTCCAAACTTTCCTGCTGCCACTCCCTGGCTCTGTGTTCGGTTTGTGGGTGTGGTGAGCCTACTTCCTGGTTGTGATGTCATCAGTGGGCTCGAAATGCGCCTTCCCGTTTTTGCGATCTCGCAGTTAACGAGATCGCTAATTGCGATATCGCTATTTGCGATATCGCAATTTCGGCATGGGAAATTGAACTGCGATTATTTAGCGATTGCGGCTAGATCGCAATCGCCAATTGCGATCGATTGCGAATCGCAATTTTTACGTGCTTTTTATCATGAATGCCATTTTGCGAGTCTCAAATAGCGATACGCTATTTTTCGCTATTTGCTAATCGCAAAATGGTAGCTTCATGAATCTGGCTGCAGGTACTGTGTAAAAAATGTATCCTTTTAAAGGAACAGTAAGTGGTGCTGAGCTACACAGTCCACAATAATTTATTACAGGGGTAATATTATAAGTAGCTGTCTTGACCAATATGACCAGGTATACATTGCCATTGTTTCTTATTTGTTATCCACAAGGTTATGTATAGCCATATGTTAACTAAATCATGGCAGAAGTAACTTATTGTTTCTTTATGCTCAGGTTGTCTGAACGAAATTGCATTGAAATAGTGTCAAAGCTGATTGCTGAAAGACAGCTGGATGTTGTACACACTCTTGATGGCAAGGAATATATCACACCTGCTCAGATTGCCAGGGAGATGCTGGATGAACTTCACGTTCGTGGTGGTCAGTAAATATTTATTTATTTATACGTTTTCATTAGTTTTGAAAGCAGTGCAATTCTCCCGTAATGTCTTGTATTTAATTATATTGCTACCTGTTGTGTTGATATGTAATACGCTTCCATCTTAGTTTTTTCTCCCTAGGCTCCCGTCCTCCCCCGCGCGCTACTCTACCCTCGCGCTGGCATTATGTCATCAGCTGGCATTCTAGAATGCCAGCTGATATTCTCACAGCTGACAGCTATTCTTGTCCAGAGCCTTAGCCGACGCAGACTTCTCCGGTCTAGCTGGTGTGTTGTTCTGTTACAATGAATGAAGTCTATCTACTACTTCATGATTCCATGGTGTCTTAACATTTATGGCGACGAGCGGAGAAGAACAACACACCGAGGAGTCCACGCAAAAGAAAAATTAAATGAATTCTAAAACAGACCTGGCGCATGAAGTTGGTAAAGAAACCCTTCTGAAAGTCACAGATGTGAGCGGCACAGAGAGAGCAGATCGCAACAGGGAAATCCAGAGCTGATGGGGAGAAAAGACGAAGTGAGGAGCGCGTCAGATTTCGAAGTGTAACAGAGAAACTTGAGGTACAGAGAAGTTCGTAATGAGCTGTGTATGAAAAAATATTTGAACTGAAGCGTGAGCTCACTCGCGAGAATTTGGTGGTGAATGGAATAATGAGGTGACTTCATTACAAGGGAGAGAAAGTGCGCACAGGAGTATTTGGCTGTGGACGGAGCGGTGAGGTGATCTCCTGACAAGACTGTGGGGCATCATTAAGCAGCGTGCGTTGCTGACGTAAGCACGTACAACAGGCACCATATTGGATGGATAAAGTAAAGCAGTGCAGCCTTTGAATTGACGCAAACAAAAGCGTGCGTGCGGCCATTTTAGAATACGAATGAAAGAGATGTAATCTCAAAGAGTCAAGTTAACTGCCGGGAAAAAAAAAGAAGAAAAGTGAATGCTTCGTGACAAGGACGTGAGTGCTGAGTCATACTGCAAGCGTGAAGAGAAAAAGTAAACCACGTGAGAAATTGTGGGTAATTCTATTGTATCTAAACAGAAAATATAATACTGCTAAAACAGCAAAACAAATAGATTATTGGAGATTGAGGACCACTCCATATTGAGAATATCTAAACCTTACAACCTGAATATAACATGGCTAATAATAATTAATACAATTTCTCACCCCCGCAATCATTTTTAGCAGTAGCTGGTGAACCACCATTGAAATGGGAAGAATGTTGAGAGTATTTTAATAATTACATTTTTACATGTGATATTGAGAAGGAACAACTTAAGCCTGAAGAGGAAAAAAAATATTACTGCATTGTTTAGGGGCAGGAGGACTTAAAGTTTACAATAAAATCAACAAGAAGGTACAGGAAGGCGAACAGGGTGATGTTTTTACAAATGCATTGGAAGGCTTAGACAGTTATTATAAGCCTACCGTATGTGTTGCTGTGAACTGGTATAAATTTTACCACCGCAAACAAGGGAAAGAGGAGTATAGAGGATCACATTTCAATACTTAAGAATGTGGCGCTTACATGCAAATTTGGGTACCTGAATGATGACTCCATAAGAGACCAGATCGTCATGTTTCCAGCTAACCCAAACATTCAGTATGTGCTGAGGGCTAAAGGAGAAAAACCTCTAAATGACGTAATTGAAATAATAAAACACTCTCAATTGGCAGGAAGATGTGCAAAAGCAGTGCTAAATGAGAGCAAAACAAAGGAAGAAGAACCTAATGTAGTGGCAAAAATAAGTGTAAACAAGAGAAGGCACCAAGTTAAAAGTAGAAGCAAAAGCAATGACAGATTGGAGTATGACCATAAAGGGTCAGATAAAGGAGTTACACAAAGAAAATGTCAGTGTGGGAGTCAGACATCTAGCTAATGACTGGAAATGTCCTGCACGAAACATCAAATGTAGCAAATGCGGCATAGTGGGACACTTTCAGAAAGTATGTCACAGGAAGATGAGTGCTAGAGTCAGGTTGGTTGAAGGAAACACAGAATACGAGGAGGATTCCTCCTACGATTCAGATTATAACTTGTGTGTACTTAATGTGATCGAAGCATAGGAGTCAAATGAAAAAGGTAGGAAAAGAAACCTATGTGTAAGGTTGCTATAGAAGGAGTGAAGATTGAAATTATAGCGGATTCAGGCTCACCCTGTACCATAGTAAACAGAAAAGTATGGAGGGAAATTTGAAAACACACTTGGACAAGCCATAGAATCTCCAGATATCACACTAAAAACATTTACTAGGGAACCAATAGAACTAGATGTCTCTGCCACAGGACCCTCTGTGTTGGGATGGAAAGACCAAGTAAATTGGGGATAAAACTAAATCCAAACAGTGCAGAATGCCTGTTATTGACACCGCAGAATAAAGGAATTGGGTCTACTATTGCAAACCGATTCCCCAAAGTCTCTATCGGCGCCATTGGTAAGTTGAAAGGATTTCAACATAAAATTAAACTAAAAGAAAGCGCAGTGCCATGTATACACAAGGTGCGACACATCACGTTCAGAGAGGTGGTCAGGGCACAGCTCGGTGTTCTACTCGACGCAGACATCATTGAACCCACGGAATCATCAGAGTGGGTCGCACCATTGGTTGTAGCCCGCAAGCCCAGTGGCAAGTTAAGATTATGCATAGACTTACGCTATCTAAACAAGAGAATTCTGGTAGACCAGTACCCTCTCCCTAAAATAAATCAAATGCTTTCCCTCACTAAAGACATGAAAGTATTCTCTACAATTGAATTGACCCCTGCTTACCACCAGGTTCCACTACACCCAGACAGCAGGTGCCTCACCACTTTCATATTGCCATTTGGGTGTTATAGGTTCAAGAGGGTACCGTTTGGGCTGGTATCAGCAGCGGCATTGTTTCAAAGACTCATGCATGAGATTTTTAAAGATGCAAAGAATGTGCTCATCTTCCAAGATGACATTCTTGTGATGGGGTAAAAACCTAAATGACCATGAACAAAGATTAACACAAGTTCTTAATACCATACAAAAATGTGGAATGACCGCAGATTATGCAAAATGCAGGTTCGCAGAGAAGAAGGTAATGTATTTGGGACATGAAATCATGCCAGAAGGAATAAAACCAAAAAAGGAGTTACTTAAGGCCATTAGGGGCGTAGCTGTACCACAGACCCAGGAGGAACTGAGAGCCTTCTTGGGCCTGGTGGAATTCTATTCAAAGTTTGTAAGACATTTTTCAACCAAGACATGTGACATTAGACAATTAATGAAATCTAAGAATAAGTTTGAATGGTCACTGTGTTGCAATAAGGCGTTTGAGGCACTAAAGAGAGCAATTTGTCAAGCCCCACCACTGCAAGGTTTTGACCTTAGTCTCAACAGAGTGGTCACTACGGATGCAAGCGGAAGGGGGATAGGAGCAATCCTTACACCGATCGAAATAACTGGTGAAGAGTTAACCATTACCTCATCACGCTCACTCACCCCTGCTGAGGAAAGATTCTCGGTTATTGAGTGCGAGGCGTTAGCTTTTGTGTGGGGCTTGGAGCATTTCCGCAAATACATTTGGGGAAAGAGAGTTACGTTACGATGTGACCACAAACCGCTCACAAAGTTGCTCACAGTTAAAGGACTGTATAATGCCTCACCCAGATTGGCACGTATGTCTGTTAGGTTGTTAGACTTCAATTATGCTGTGCAGTACCTGCCTGGTGCTAGGAATGTGGTACCTGACTTCCTAAGCCGTCTTCCCCTACCGGATTGTAGTGATGTAGGATGCAAAGAAGAAGAATTTTGTGTGGCATGTATTAGTGAGGAGTTCCCCAGCATTTTCAAAGATGTATGGTTGAGGGACTATGAACTGGATGAAACTCTACAGGAAATTAATAAACTCATTATAAATGGTTGGCCTTGCAAAAACAGGTTAAAAAGAATTGAGACCATATTGGGAACTCCGAAATGAATTATTAGTGGAAGGAGGATTCATTTTGAGACCAGGTAAAGTAGTACTCCCTGTAACTCGAAGAGGCAGAATCGATTTGATGCCTAACATGGGTCTAAGCCACTTCTTCTAAAGGAGGGGGGGGGATACAGTGAGGGTGAAAAGAAGTAGACTCATCGAAAAAGGACAAAGCAGATTTTCAAAACAGTTAGTTGTGGAAAAAACTTTTGTAATTCTGCCCTCCTCAGCGATGGAAAAGTGTGGCATGCTTCTGCACTATCTGCCTGTGAGAGGAAGGATATAGCTAAGAGTGAAAGTGTTCACGACCTTGGCGCTGACAGAGAAGCTAAGAAGGATGTACGGGTGGAGGATGATAAGCAGGTTGACTTTGACTGGTTGTTCGACGAAGAGTCTGAGATAGCGGGAGAAGAGAATAGTACACCTGGACGAACCCAAACCAGAGAAGCCAACGATCTCCCAACCAGGTTCCTATCGAATCGATAGGTGAAAACAAGGATATCAACAGCAGTTACTTTGTAGATTCACCCAGTAGTGGGAGTGAAGTCCAGTCAGAGGAAGTACAGGATCACGTGGACGAATCTGTGATAGAAGAAACTAGCACCAGTTGATTTGGACGCACTGTTGTTAAACCCAGCAAGTACAAAGACTTTGTTTGTGAATAGGACTTTTCACCTATTAGGACACTTCCCCTATTCTCTGTTCTGGCATACTTATTCTAACTTCGTCCTCCTTGGGGAGGAGATGTGTTGTGTTGATGTGTAATATGCTACCACCTTAGTTTGTTCTCCCTAGGCTCTCGTCCTCCCCCCGCACGCTACCCTACCCTCGTACTGGCATTGTTATGTCATCAGCTGGCATTATTGAATGCCAGCGGATATTCTCACAGTTGACAGTTGACAGTTATTCTTGTTCAGAGCCTCATCTGACGCAGACTTCTCCGGTCTAGCTGGTGTGTTGTTCTATTACTATGAATAAAGTTTGTCTACTACTTCAGAAGTCCCAGGAGTCGTCTTAACACTACCATTTTGTGATAGGGAACTGATACATTGGCTTAACAATCTATGCTGTTTAATAAAATAGTGGATACAGAGTTAAAGATAGAGTTGATCTAACAGCACTGTAGTTTTTTGCTGTATAGTAAGTTTTAAAAACCGATCTAAAAAATTCACTTTAATTGCACATATCAGAACATCATGATAATTTTTATCTCACCTGCAGAATATTTTGAGTTGATCACTGCACATTTACATTCATTGCATTAGTGCCCATGAGACTCATACTAGGTCACTGCAATCAGCATGTGCTTTAGTTGAAAATGGGACATGACCATTTGTGCGTCTAGACTGTGGGAATTCCTTCATGCTCATTTCCAAGTATATTGCAGTGGGAGAACTGCTGAAACCTGAAGTTTGAGGAAATATGTTCAAGCTGTAATGTTCACATTAACGTGCCAATAAACCTCGCAATTATTTTAGGTCCAATCTTTGTGTACCAAGACCAAGCTGCTGGACAGAAAAGCCCATAAACTTACGGCAGAGATTGGTGTTGTCCATACATTCACAGGTGAATAGGATAGGAAGACAAACCAATTATTGGAGAATACAATATCCTCCCCAACCTATATGTTTCAGACACATTCTATACTGAAATCTTCAAATGGGCTGGGTGGCCATTTTCCATATAAATATACTATTGGTACACAAGGTTGTTAAAAGTAGGACTCTGCGCTTGCAGGTCCCGAGCCGCAGTTTGCAACTGGAATGAGACAACCTCACTGGTGGGGGACCGGTACCTGACGCCTGCAGTGGCCTGCTCAGATGTTGAAGGGCAGATCTTAATGAGAGCGACAAGACTTTTAAAAAAATTATTCCTACCGAGAAGTCTTGCAGGCTGTGATGCAAGACTTCTTAACCACATGACTGCTAAGCCGATTCCTCTCCTGTGCTGGAAATTGTTATATTCCATAGTTCATGACGAGCTCAGCTCGTCATGAGCACACGACCAGTGTACTGCATGACGAGCTGAGCTCTTCATGAGCAGCGAAGGGGTTAACAGCATCAGGTCCGCAATACCAACTTCATCGGGTCATAAAAATAAGTATTGCCCCTGGATTTAATTATGTATTTGAAATGTTACCATTACTAATTCCTAAACCCCTCTTACAGCAAATAGAAACAGACATTATAACATATATGGGAAGTAGAATAACCAAGACTGGGCCTTAGATTACTGTATATGGAGTTCTGTTGGTTGCCTCATTAGTTGACTCATTTTATATACACAGTAAAAACACATTGGGAGACAACATCATGGTTCCTTCCTGACCCATAATGTTAAAACGCTGGTGTAATTGGCACTATGCTGTAATCATCAAACTCATCTGACATAAAACTATAATCCAATAATACACGTCCATAGAGACGCATGGCAGAGGGTGCATAAGCTCTTAAAAGTCTGTGAGCTTTTATGTTCCAGAGCCCCACTGTGGCGGAATGGAGAAATTCGGATTGACGGGGTGGAAATTAGCTGGTCACTATGGATTGTGCACAGGATCACATACGTAGAAGATATACTTAAAATTGGCTCTGTAAAATAATTTCTAGAGTTCATGCAGGAATACAACATTACCCAAACACAAATGTGGAGGCAGGCTAGCTGTTTTTATACCCTGAAACGGAAGCTAGGTAACTCCCACATTTCTTTGACTAGATCCTCTATTCCTCATTATTGTTAGAATGGAAGGCATCTACTCAATTTTGATTGACAATATTATCTTGCAAGAGAGCTCAAATGCACAGTTACTGATCGACAATATTAGATTAACATAATATGGGATTGAGGGATGTTTGTCTGAAATGCAGTTATTTCAAGATCTTCCATCACTGGCACTGGGCCCCAGTTAAACTATGTAAGGCCAATCTATGATCTGGATCTCTGTGTTGGAGATAGTCGTTGGGATGGATATATAGTGCACATTTTGTGGGAATGTCAAAGTGTTTGGGTATTGTCTAGAAATTTGGGCCCAGCTGTCCTTCACCTACCTGGGCCATGTCATTGACCAGTGGGGCGGCACACACGCCAAAGTCAAGGCAAGAATTGGCAAAACAAGGGCTTCTTTCATTCAGCTAATGAATATCTTGAGCTACTGGGACATAACGCTGCAAACTAAAATTAAGGCTTTTTAACACCAAAGTAAAATCAGTCCTTCTGTATGGAGCAGAAACTTAGATGACAACAGTGACCACAACCAACAAAGTCCAGAACTTCATCAACACCTGCCTGAGGAGCATCCTCCAAATCTGCCGGCCCAACACCATCCGCAGCAACAACCAACCTACAGCAGTAGACTTTCCAACTCCCTGGTCATGGAGAAATGATGAAAAGACCCTGGGGCTGGATAGGTCACACCGTTTGCGAGCTTGCATCGAACACCACCAGCAGGCCCCCAGCTGGAACACTCTAGGGAGAAGAGGAATGGCAACAAACACCTGGCAATGTGGCCTCAAGGCTGACTGCAAGGATATGGGTTACATCTGGAGTCCGATTGAAAGAAAACCCCAGGACAGAGATGGCTGGAGAGTCCTGATTGATGGCTCAAGCATAATTAATTAAGTCAGAAGAAAAGCTGAGGCGCGCAACCAACCTTAATGCCAGGATGCCATTTTTACATGCTACTACTGACCTTCTTCACTTAACTTTTCATGTAAAAAGGGGATTGTCACAGATTTTAAAGTGGCAAAGATGGGCATTTTACAATTTTGGAAAATGGTTACAGTCCCAACTCTTCAGAATTGATTGGATGACATGCACGAGATGGCAGTGTTTAAACAAATGATATGTAAGTGGAACGATAGAAATGGGAGGACAATTTATGAGGGGCAATCCCACCATCAAATCGAAGAGAGGTGATACTGTCATTAATAGAGATAAGATATTTGGGACAGCCATTATAGTGGGGCAGATATAGACTCTATCCTGTGGGACCCAAGGTCAGGAGAGTGATAAGGGGCAAGAAAGGGGTTCTGAGAAGAACGTCAAACCCCCCCCCCCATCCTACATCTAGTATGATGTAAGGAAATATGTTTGGCATTAAGCAGAGTATTTGTGAAGATGTGACCAATCAGACACAGATTAAGAGTTTGGCAGGCAGATTGCAGGGGAAAATCCTGGTGGGACTGTCTGTAACGAACAACTGGGACATGTACCGAAATGATGGGACCTCCTCTCCGCATCTCTTGGATCCCCTTATATAAGTGCTCATTGTTTAGTGCATGTAGATGCTGTTTTATATCATGGATGATTATGGGATCATTGACGCAAGGGAGACGTATTGAGGGATATGGATATACTTATACTCTGGCATAGATGATCTAGAAGTGGTTTCTGTTACAGTGTCTTCTTTTGGTAATACAGTTTACAATGTGTATGGAGCATATGGCATGTCTTGTAAAGGAAAATCCATTAAAGAATTGAAACACAAAGGAATTAATGTACCAAAGTTGTATATATGCATAGTGGAGCTTTTATACTATTTTATGCTTTTTAAACTCAATTTATGTTTTGATGTTTTTATTCATTTTTAAAAGCAGTGATGCGTGTTGATTTGCACTATGATGGCATTTATGCCAAAATAAAGTTATGATGATGATGAAACACAATTAAAAATAGAAGTATTATTTTTCAGTTAAGCTACAAGGAAGTAATAGTGATCTTTTAAGATATTACCCAGCTTCGTCTTTTAGTTGCTTGAGAGATGGATCAAAGTTACATTTGTGCTTGGACATAATGAGTAACAATTTATGTTTTTGTGAATATGGTGATTACTGTGATGATATAGAGTTGTCCTCCAGCCTTACGGATAACTGTAAACTTTAACATGAACCACTAGCTTGGCTGTTCCTATTAATGTATTAAAAGTTTGACGGACAATGCAGTCAAAATGATAATGGTACCGTCCATCAAACTTAAAACTACTGCCTGATTTTGGGGTAATTTTAACGTCTAACTATGTGGGCGGTCGAATTATCAAATCTCTGACTGCCCCTACTCTGTTGGGTCATCATACTGGTACATATTGGCAACGAAGATGGAATAGTCTCTGTTGCTGAAATATGTTGGGTCCGTTCATCTGTAAATCAGGTGGGCAGACCTTTTTGGAGAGGGTATTCTGTTGCAATGGGGCACCCACTCCTTTAAACTCTAAATTGGCCTCTAAGCTGTTCAGCATTGATGTATGGACCGTTGTCAAACAGGTGCAAAGTTGTAGTACATCATTTATAGAAGAGATCTTCAAATAAAGTTGTGTCGTCCACTTCTCGTTGGCTGGAGACAAATCCTTCAGTTCAGCAGTTGTATATGTTAACTGGTGTTGGGACCAGAAAGATAGCATTGAGTACAAGAAGACACCAAGCTGACTAGAATTGCTGTTGTATGCCTGCAGACACTAAATTCCAGTAAGGTGGCCCACAAAAGATGCATGGAGGTGACAGCTAGACCATTATTGATTTGGATTACTTTGCCTTGAGCACACCCGTGACACCACTATACAGGGTGTCATTTGTCTGCCCTATTTTTACACAAATTGATCCACAGAAAGTGAAATTGTCTTGTTGTGATTGCTATTGTATAACACATTTAATATTTTCTAGCAGGTCGAAGACTATTTTTTCTCACAGGACAGTGCTACAAACCTGTTATTAGTACAACTTGCAAACAAAACTGGATAGAAGAGTTAATGCCATTCATTTATAGACTAATGGCCAAGTATAGATTACCCTCTTTTTGGAGGATCCATGCCAGTAAGTTACAGTCTAATAGCCAACTATAGTTGACTTCCATGTTGTAAATCTTGTGACACCCCCATTAGTGTTTTCTCAGATGTAAGTGTTCCTAATTTTATTGACAGATACTAGTAAAAAATAAGTGACTTGTTCTTGGAAGCCCATTACGTGTTCCACAGTAGCATTACGTCTTTTGTTCACAATCCTGTCAAATGCTACCAAAAGTGAAGGTTGTATCCCGGATCCATTTTAAGTAGGTGACTGTTCTCAAGTGAAACATTGTTTTCTGCTTTATGTTGGGCTTGTTTGGAATTTGATGAATTTCAGCCAGTTTAAGTTTATTGGAAATATTCTATAGGGTAACAAGACAATGATCAGGTTGCGGTAAGTGTGCTCATATAGGTGAACGTTTTTTTTATATTGGCATATAGATCATGGAGGTGATAGGTGGGTGTTAGGTGCTTTGTGACTTTCTCAACATTTTCTCGTGTTATGGACATAATGGAGTCCCATGTATTCTTTTTGGTAAAGGCAATCAGTCAAAGGTTGTACCGGGTTTAACATTTTCTCATATGAACTTGACTTTGAGGAAAGAAATTCATTGCATGCTTGCAAGTGAGGTACTGGTCAAGAATTTGCTTAGAGTATTGCATTTGCATGTATGTTTTTAAGGAACATTCTGAGTTGTATTAGTGTTCTTTTGTTCCTTGATAAAGTTCATCTTGGAGATGCTCATTGGTTGTTTGTACTCTCTTCTAAGCTGTTTAGCTTGGTGTGTAGAATGGGTTACTTCCATTTTCTCTGTGCAATGTCTTAGTTTCATAGTTCTCTTGTTATTCTATAGAGATTCTGTTCAACCTGGCAGACTCAGTTTCTTGTGTTGGTGTTTTAACTGATGTGTTGCCTTAGTGTCTATGGCTAATAATATGATGTGTGTATATTCTACAGTGTTTTGGTTTATACCTTGGTGTCTGGTTAGTATAGATGTGCAGGAAATGTCTCTTACAATGTTGTAGATGTTATTTTCCTCATCTGACTAGATCAGGCTTTCAGATGTTGATGTGTGTGTGAGTAAAGGTGAATGCATTTTCGAAATGTATTTGAAAATAGTCTGACATTTCTTGCAATGATGGGGAAGTTAATCCGTGCCAGTAAAGATGAGATCAAGTGAAGTGTAGTCATCTGCTATGTGCCAGAAAGGTGAAGAGTTGGGCAAAGATGTATAATTCTAATGCATTTTCTAATACATTTGACTGTTTGCCTTTACAAATGCCCCAAACAATATTGACCACTCCAAGAAATTTGTAATTCCAGTTTGACATTAGACTGGGGTGACTTACCAGCGCCGGTGCGGAGACCTGCTTGCTGCAGGGGGAGCGCTGTGAGGCTGTTTGTGCAGCCCGCACTACCGCCTTGCCGTCATTGTAGCCCGAGGGTTACATCCTGCCGCCGGCCCGGGGAACTACTGGAACCAGCATCTTTTGCGGCAGGAAGCCGCTCTGACCAGCGCCAGGAGGCGCTTAAAACCAACGAAACCCCCCAGGTTGCGGGATCGCGCGCGGGTCGTCTGTGGCCGTCTGTGGCCGTCTGTGGCCGTCTGTGGCCGTCTGTGACCGTCTGTGACCGTCTGTGACCGTCTGTGGCCGTCTGTGGCCGTCTGTGGCCGAACGAGGCACGGCAGGGCCATACATCCTGCCTCCCGAAGACTGACTAAGTCCCCTACAATTTATGTTGTGAGACTCCACCATATTTTGCTTATTCACCACTGTGTTGATTATAATGCATTTGTGCCACTAGGTGGCGGTTTAGTATATTGCGTACAATTATCCCAAGAGCTTTTTATTTCTTTTCCGGTTGTTCACACTCTGGTTTTATTAACCTCTTGAATATGTCTAAACACCCTGCCTCACCTGCTCTTGGCACTCTGGATAATTATTTAGTTAAGGTCGTTCATAAAATCAGTAACGAAAGGCGGCAGTCGCTAGGGTTATGTGGGAATTCCGCACCTCATATTGTAAGCACTTCCCCTGCCGATATAGTACAGGACAATAGAAGCGCTTCTTCCAATCTTGATGCTTCTGACTGGATAATACCTGAGCAGTCCACTTCTACACAAGTTGAGCTGAACGATTCTACAGACATTATAATACACCACCCTCCGACCCCTGTAGCCAGAGTGGTCCGAGCATGTAGAAAAGTTCAGACTAAGCACGGGGGCACACGCTCTTCTAGGAAAAAAGCAGCCACACCATCTAGAAGTTTAGATATTGAAGATATTACCCCAGTGGAAGCAGGCACCGTAAAAATGGACGAGGAACAATTTAATCTCTTAGCTAGCATCTTCGATTCCAAGATGAAGGGTATAGTCAAACCTCTTGTGGCTAAACTCGACCGAATGTCTGCAGAGGTCAATAGATTGGGTGGACTTTTGTCTAAGTACAGGGACGAAGTAGGTAGTTTAACTGCTTTAACTAAGACTAGCAGCAATAAGCACGACCCCCCATCTGAGAACGATGTAGGTCTAACTGCTTCAACTAAGACCAGTTGTGACAACTTAGCTTCCCTATCTGGAAACGATGTATGTATTAGCGAGAATGTTGCACCAAAACCTCTACCCCCCGATTGCCAATCCAACCGAGTCCCCAGGAAACAACCTACGCCAGAACACGCAATTAGACCTAGTACAAATCCGGTTACAAGTAACGAAAAACAAATTCCTACTCGTATTAACCTCCCACCAGAATGTAGCGCCTATGTAGCAGTATTAGTTAATGTGCCAAAATTGAGTACCTTAAAGAAAAGTACACACGTCGCTGTACCTGGGACGCTGTCACCCTGCTGCCAAGCCTGCTGCCAATTCACACTCAACGACTTGCAGCACCCGCCGACCCCTGTAGCCAGAGTGGTCCAAGCATGTAGAAAAGTTCAGACTAAGCACGGGGGCACATGCTCTTCTAGGAAAAAAGCAGCCACACCATCTAGAAGTTTAGATATTGAAGATATTACCCCAGTGGAAGCAGGCACCGTAAAAATGGACGAGGAACAATTTAATCTCTTAGCTAGCATCTTCGATTCCAAGATGAAGGGTATAGTCAAACCTCTTGTGGCTAAACTCGACCGAATGTCTGCAGAGGTCAATAGATTGGGTGGACTTTTGTCTAAGTACAGGGACGAAGTAGGTAGTTTAACTGCTTTAACTAAGACTAGCAGCAATAAGCACGACCCCCCATCTGAGAACGATGTAGGTCTAACTGCTTCAACTAAGACCAGTTGTGACAACTTAGCTTCCCTATCTGGAAACGATGTATGTATTAGCGAGAATGTTGCACCAAAACCTCTACCCCCCGATTGCCAATCCAACCGAGTCCCCAGGAAACAACCTACGCCAGAACACGCAATTAGACCTAGTACAAATCCGGTTACAAGTAACGAAAAACAAATTCCTACTCGTATTAACCTCCCACCAGAATGTAGCGCCTATGTAGCAGTATTAGTTAATGTGCCAAAATTGAGTACCTTAAAGAAAAGTACACACGTCGCTGTACCTGGGACGCTGTCACTCTGCTGCCAAGCCTGCGGCCAATTCACGCTCAACGACTTGCAGCACCCGCTTCGCGGGTGCCGCTGCGCGGTGTAACTGACACTGCCTCAGCCCTTTGCCTTTGGACTGCAGTTTGCCTGGGGAGGAGGTAAGGGCGAATCAGGGGTGGAGCGCTGCAGGGACTCGGATTCCCAGGAGTCCCTGCTTGACCTCTGACATCTGGTCTGCGCCCCCTGACTGCCCCGCCCCCCGGACGGCAAACCACCTCAAAAGTCATCGGACCCTGGAGCCTGGCGGGAACCTTAAAGAAAAGCACACACGTCGCTGTACCTGGGACGCTGTCACCCTGCTGCCAAGCCTGCTGCCAATTTACGCTCAACGACTTGCAGCACCCGCTTCGCGGGTGCCGCTGTGCGGTGTAACTGACACTGCCTCAGCCCTTTGCCTTTGGACTGCAGTTTGCCTGGGGAGGAGGTAAGGGCGAATCAGGGGTGGAGCGCTGCAGGGACTCGGATTCCCAGGAGTCCCTGCTTGACCTCTGGCATCTGGTCTGCCCCCCCTGACTGCCCCGCCCCCGGACGCCATCACCACACCTATATTACTAGTATACTCTCGCTGCGCGGGAGCGCCGGGCGAAGCCCCGGGCAAAGGGCAGGCCCTCTACGGCCCTCCAAGGCCACACAAGGCTCGGCTTGGCCCCCCTCCTAACGTCAGTAGCTCCGCATCAGACTATTTATAACTTGGTTATTCTCCTTTACCTTCATGTGAGAAATATACGGCGATGTCAGAAACAGAGGCACTCACTCCCCTAACAGGAACCTCTATTATGGGTCCCTTGGATACATTTTTCTTTAAGACAACTGCCGATCTGGACCGAGAATTGGCCATGGCAGAGCGCCGTATCGCTCGTCGTCAATCTATCGAGTTACTTAAACATACTATATTAGAACCCACTGCCAAGGCGATATCTGAGGTTCAGTCCTTAAATCCTACTCTGCCCAATACAGATGCAGATCTGTTCAACACGGACAATCTTCCTTTAATTTTTCAATCTAGTCCATCTGCATCCCTTCAACCTGAGCAACCTTCCCTCTCTAATAATAGTATCATTGATCTTGTTACTCCAAACCTACCAGAGATTCCTGAGGTTGTACACTTAAGCACCATGGCTGTTAACTTAAGCACTTCGGAAGTATCATTACCTCCTGACGGCAAACAGCCTATACTTCCAGTGCCTCCAAATTCTATTTCACTTAAACCTCAGACCCCATGCAACCAAACTAAAAGGAAACAGACTATTATTAGATCGCCCCCAAAGAAGCGTAGGAAACGAGGCCCGGCTAAAACAGACACTCCAACACATAAGCAACCACTTCCCAAGGATTTACTTAGACAAGAACTTCTTCAAATAGTGGAAGGGGCACCCATTGTTACCAGAAAAACTCTGACCTCAAATGTTCCACCATCCATTAAGGAGTTTGTGGATGCAATGGAACATCTCTTAAAAGCACTACTGACTCCAATAGTAGAAAGAGTAAAGAGAATTGGAATCCAATTGGAAAATCTAACAGGAGGCTCTACTCACAATATTACAACCAAAAAGGATTTAGCAAACGCCGTGAGCGCAAAAGATGGTGAAAAAGTCCCTAACCCAGGAAAAACAACTGCAGAAAAAGTCCCTAACCCGGGAAAAACAACTACAGAAATTAAAATCACGAAGGAAACAAAAACTTTAATTAAACAAACACCCTCAGTTAAATCTAACCCAGTAATTAAGGCCCTTTCTCTTCAACATAAAGCGCCGCAGAATACACTGTCACACTCTGCGCAAATAAACTCCCTCATGGACTCTGCAAGGATGGGGAACATAAAAAATAACTCGGACATTCATAAGAGTGACCCTAAAACCAAAAGACCGACACGGATAAGAAATGCGGATTTACCCCCAGCTGCCTCACAAAATGTCACTGTTTTAACTGGGGTTCCTCCATTACCAACTACAGGAGTGTATGAAAATAACGCCAGTCTTAAAAACAAGGTGATGTACTGGCTCAATAATAACAGGCCTCTTCCACCCCACCTCAATGGAGATATTATTATGGTGAGAAGAACGAACTGGGTGGGTATACGCCCCAAAGATATAGAAGGTGACGTTATTATTATTACATTCAAAGATCCCAGAGTCACGTCACACATCAGGGATTGGTACTCAGACTTTCATAGTGGCCCGATTACACCAAAATCCCTTTCTTATTTCTACCCTGAAGCTTTAATGCACTCGAAACCACACCAACCTAAGCCCTATTTTGGTAATTTTTCCTTTCAAGAGCATAGAAGACCAACTCATTAGAACTATCCATCAAGATATGGAACTAGGGAAAATATTCTGCCACCTCAAAATCCCTATCATAACAGAGGTAACCCATGGGATATTAATTATCCCTCGACTCCAAGATATGTTTCTGCGGGATATGGTCAATGCTTTCCACCTCAAACTCCTTCTTGGAATTTCCCCTGTTATAATCAATATGAGCCACTCTATGGTCTGGATGACATAGAATGACTCACCCCTAAGAAAGCGGATTATCAATTCAGGGAGAAAACACCTGCCATACTACCCAAGGAACCCTTGACAAAGGGCTCTCTGGCTCATGGTTCCCCAGATACATGAATAGCCAATATGATAGAAAAAGGGGATACAGCAAAAACAACGAGACAGATAGCCCGGAATAACACTCCAAACATGCGGTCTATTAAAGGGGGAAGTAGTAAACCTTCTGCCACATTAGAGTTGCTCTGTTGGAATCTGGCAGGTATTAACTCAAAAATTATACTACCAGCCTGGTTGGATGTGGTAAATTTATACTCCGTATTGTGTTTTCAAGAGACCTGGGCGCTTACCCCCACACATTTACTGGGCTATCAGACTTTCCATTCTCCTGCAATTGCAAGTAAGCAGGGTAGACATAGTGGGGGTCTGTGTACGCATATTAGTGTCGCAGTAGGTCACAAGATCGTGAAAAAGGTATTAAGGGCCTCTTATCAAATAATTGTCATGGACGTTGGCTCTTCCATGACATTGTTGATAATTAACTTCTATAATAATATGCCCCCAGAGCCATTGGAAAAAGTACTAGAAGAGTTACACCGCGTAGTTGTCACAATTAAAGAAATACATGGAGGGGAGTGTGTGACAGTCTTCATGGGTGACTTCAATTGTCACATATGCCGAAATGTTTTGAAGGGCATGTGTGACACTTCCCTAGAAATGGATACTGATATTAACAATGATACTCCTAATCATCATTTTATACATTCTAAGACAGGGGAATTACTAAATAATTTCCTGGCCTCTTTTAATTTAGATTTTGCAAATAATTTAACCCTCCCCCGTAGACCTTTCAAACCTAGTTTTCACGGTAGAGACACAAATTCTACGATTGATTTTATTCTTTTTTCACAGATGTATGCCACTCTAATATCTTCTTGGAACACTTTAGACCATTTATATGGGGACCATTACCCCCTAGCTTTATCTATCGTGCTTCCCTCTCCAGTTTCTATGCACAATAACCCCAAAACCAATTATGAGCAACCGATTGTATTGGGGGCTCACAATGGTTATACTATCAAATGGGATAAAATCAATCCTGCTAGACTGCTGAAGGACTTATTGACGATGAGGTGGGAGGAGATACATATTTGCCTCTCCTTAAATGAACAACCCCACTCCATCCGTGAAGCTTTCTTGAGAATACAGACCAGTCTCAGAAAATTACTCACACGACAGTTCAAGACAGGAGCTATCACCCCTAAAGTATGGTTTGATAAACATTGTTCCATAGCTTTAAAGACATTAAAGAACCTACTGCATATAACTCCAAAACCAACTATGGAGATCCGACAAGCCAGACTTACCTATCGTCTGGCTATTAAAAATAGAAAAAAAGCTTTGAAGGAAGAAGCATGGCAAAAATTGCTGTCAACATGTGAAAACCGAGATCTCTCGGCCTTCTGGAAATTTATAAATACCCCGCTCCCATGGGTAAGGATGCCGGAGAGGAATATGGATCTTGCGATTAATGGTGAGACGTGGGCCGCTTATTTCCAAAAACTTTATAGTAAACCCACTTCGCCGACATTAGAACCAAAGACTCCATCAAGCATAGACCTTCTTGATGAAACTCATTCCAACATTGTCTTTAGGTGGGAAGAGGGGGAGATGGCGATAAGGGAGAGTCCAGCTGGTAAGTCACCAGGCCCGGATGCCATTCCAACAGATGTTTTTAAAGCAGAAATATCCTTTTGGGCACCAATATTGACCTCTGCCTTGAACTCTGCGAATGCTTCGGGCCACTTCCCATCATGGGATGAGGCCGTAGTGATACCCATCTTCAAAAAGGGAGATAGGCATTCTCCATCTTGCTATAGACCTATCTCCCTGCTTGATTCCTTAATGAACATTGCGGGTCTTATCATTCTGAAACGTCTGGAAGCATGGGCAGTAGAGAAGAGCATACTTTCAACACTCCAGTACGGCTTCAGATCAGGAAGAGGTACAGTTGAACAAACTCTGAACTTACATCTTATTATGTCTAAATACGTTGACACAAAAAAGGGAAATCTGTATGTTACCTATGTAGACTTAAGCTCTGCTTTTGATTGTGTACACCATGAACAACTTTGGGATATACTGGAACTTTTAGGAGTAGATTCATCAATACTCATCTTTATTAAGAAACTGTATAGAAACGTGGGAGCTAGAGTAAGATATGGCCCAAAAGGAGAGTGCTCGCCAAGATTTTCCATAAATAGAGGGGTCAGGCAGGGGTGCATACTGGCCCCCATGCTCTTCTCCCTCTACATTAATGCAATAGGAGATCATCTAAAAAACATTGAATGTGATTATCCAAAAGTGGCAGGGCAATCAATTCCTATCTTGCTCTATGCCGATGACGCAGCAATACTTTCGCAAACTAGAGTGGGGCTACAAAGGGCAGTTATGGCATTCAGAGACTTCATGCACGATAAGGGCCTGAGAGTCAACATTGGGAAAACGTATTCAATGGTCTGTAATAAGAAGATAAATAAAAGATCATGTCCCATTTATATTGAGGAGAAAAGGCTAGAGACAGTGGACAACTTCACGTACTTGGGCATTTCTGTGAACCGACACGTTTCTTGGCAGTCGGCAGTCAAATTGAGGAAACTTGCCTTTGTTAGAGCTGTTGGCGGACTCAGAGACTTTGCTGGAAGAATAGGAGGGAGGCCTGTTAAACAGCTAATTGTTCTCTACAAAGCAAAATGTGTTTCAACAGCAATTTACGGGGCCGGCCTTTGGGGCATCGAAAAAAACATTGCCTCTATTCAAATAAAGGAAAATAAATTCCTAAGGTACTTACTGGCAACACCTAAATCTACTTCTGTATATATGATGCATATTGAGTTAGACTTATCATTTATTTCAGACTTAATTAAAGTGGAGCCCCCACTGCTGTGGCATAAAATCTGGACCACTATTGAAACTAATCTGAATCGAGAAGTAATACTGGATATTCTCAAACAGGAGGGGGCAAGACATACGAAATGGCTGGCTTACATTAAAAACTTTTTTGTGGACATTGGTCACCCAGGGTACTTTTGTGATCCTTTGACCTTGGATTCTATTTCAAGAAAAAATTTGAGAAAAACACTATTGGATCACTTGGAGACTAAAAGATGGAACCATCAAAAACTAAACACAACACTCCAGGCGTACCAAAGGGTGACGCAGCATAAGGGGCTTCAACCATACCTGTCCACTGACTTTTCCTGCTATGCCAGAATGCTGCTTGCCAGATTTAGACTGGGGTCTTTTTTCCGTTTTATAACTTTTCCAACAGGAAATGATTGGTCCCGGAATCCGAGTCCTTGTCCGGTTGATGACACTTCTGTGCAAACAAATATCCATACCATCCTATTTTGTACTTACTATGCGATCCCCAGGAAAACATTATTGAAACCCCTATTAAAGAGATGGGGTCTGAGGTCCTGTAAGGACGCGTATGAGCGCTTACAGATGTTAGAGGATAGAGAAGTCATATGTATCATGGAACAGTATTTGAAATTATTGATCAAATTTAGGAAATCTCTGCAAGGCCCAATGTAAATATGCTGTTTTTTAGACTTTTTTAGACTTTTTTATAATACTTTTTAATTATGAAAACTTTGGTTCCCCTGATCTCTCTTTTTAAATGGTATCATTTCTACGTATAAATCTTTCTATTTTTATCTATTTTAATGAATTGGTTAAATGTACTATTGTATATTTTTATTCTGCTATGAATGCTTGTATGATATTCTTTGAAATATCGAATAAAGCTTATTTGAATTGAATTGAGTAAGGGTCAAACAGAAACACAGGATGCACTTAAAAATAAAACCCTATACTGGCTCGCCAATAATTGTAGTTACCCCGAACTAGGAGCCAACCAGATTATCATGACACAAAGGGTAGGTTGGGTGGGTCCACTAAGAAAAAAGTTTGCGGGGGATTGTATAATTATCAACTACAGATCTCCGCATTGGACAAGGAGTAGTCTTGCTATGGCCCCACCCCCATCGCCCTGGGAGTTCAACATGACCCTCCTCCCATTGGGATATTTTTATAGGCATCTACTTGATCCTGCACTATGTTCAGATGAAAACCCTAATCTCAGTAAAAAAACTGCTCCCTTGGCGCGTTATACTATCCCTACTCAAAATAGATTTCAGACGTTTGACTCCCTGGAGTCCATCGATTGACACTGGCCATCTGCGGGGATGAAGTTGGAAAGGCTCCCATATGGGTTACAGCTAACTGGCAAAGACGAATCCAGTCATGGGGCTTTGTTTTAACTCCCTACAGTTGGATATTGGGGAATCAGAATTAACAAGTCCCATTGTGCTGGTTACCAGCACGGATGAGCAACCTGATGAACCCAAGCAGGCACAAATTCAAACTCTGCCAGAAATATTTACAATTCCTATTGCAGATCGATCATTCCCTTCTATAGATGTTCAACCAAACATTTCCATAGGTCAAGACTCCGGCTATAGTCTAGTTACCTGGAATATAGCGGGCCTTAGGAAAAAGTTGGATACCCCATTTTGGAAGGGTTTCATTACTGATGGTCATGATAATATTTTGTCTTCAAGAGACATGGTGTAAAGAACCTATTGTTATAGAGGGTTACTCCTCTCATTGGGTACCTGCGGTTAACTCAACTGTGGGACATGCGAAGGGAGGTCTTCTTCTATTGATATCAAATAAACTAACTGCATGTCAAACTAAAAGTTACAGTTCAGATGGGATTAACAACCAGGTGCTACGTCTTAAATTTAATAAAGGCAATGATCTCATAGTGATCAACTATTATAATAAGTTTGACAATAATAGATGGAAATTTTTACTCCCTCTAGAGAGTGAACTTGAGAAGGCCCTAGGGGTATCCCGAAAACAGGCAAATATTTTATGGGTGAGCGACTTTAACATCAAGCTTTGCTCATTAGCCAAAAGCAACTCCTGTGGACTCAGAAAGGAGTCTGGTATTGGAGATACAGGGGACGATCTTAATTTTTCCCATTGCACTTATGGTATGGCTTTGAATAAATAATAGCAAAATTTGATTTGGATCTATTGAATTGCTCAATGAATAAGGAAAATCTCCCTTGCCCAACCTACACAGGCAGAAATACCAATACTAGCATTGATCATATTCTGCTTTCTAATAACACTGAGTATTCAAATCTTTGGGTTATGGAACAACCGTTGAGCGATCACAATAGTATCCATGTATCACTGTTGTGCTGGGGTAACAAAGAACCAGCTGTCAACAATCGTGTTATCAATGCCATAGCCACTAGAACAAATGGGATGAGAAGCAAATGGGCCGGTATCGATCCTCAATTAAAACTTCAAGAGGTGGTAATTAAATGCAAAGCTGAAATCGAGAAATGCCTGTGTGATGGAGCCATTGGCTGTAATATAATTGATGAATTTGTCAAAATGAATGTGACCATTGATGGGATTTTTACTAAGAGAACCTGTAAGAAGAGGGTCGAGAAAACAGGCTGGTTTGATGGGGATTGTACACGGGCCTTGCAAGCATTAAAACAAGCATTGAGTGTCAAACCTCGCAACAATGTAATCATAAAATCATTACGCTCAGATTACAAGGTAGCCGTTTTTAACAGGAAGAAAAGCCTTCAGGATGAGGCAGGGTCTAATCTTAATTTTGCAGCAGAAACAAACAATGCCAAACTTTACTGGGAAATCATAAACAGTCCCTTTTTAAAGTCTGATAGTATACCTGAATTAACTTCTTATGTCGAATGTAATGCATGGATTGAGCATTTTACGAAGATTTTTAATCCAGCTAGGAACATCTCAGAGCTGTTAACATTTGAAACTCCCACCTGGTCCCCATTACCTCTGTTGATTAACCTAGATGAGGTATATGATGGTTTAATCGAGAGCAAAGGTGGTAAAGCCTCCGGGAACAGATGGAGTTCCCATAGACCTCTACAAAACCGAAATGGACCTATGGGCACCCATACTAACTAGGGTTTTTAACACGGCAGCAGAGGGACAAATCCCACTAACCTGGGGCCAATCGATAATCGTACCTCTCTTTAAACAAGCATTTGCAATGCAATAGGTCTCGCATTAGGAAAGTTTGAGCTATTGGTATTGTAAATGACAAATTTTTTATTTAAGTTTTTGTTTTTGAAAATAGCGAAATTAATAGCTTTGCATTTACAATGCCAATAATTATAACTTTCGCAAATGTGACACCTATAGCATTTGTAATGCAATATGTGTTGTATTTACGTGACTTGCATGTATTGATATTACAAATAATGGCTTTTAATTTGTTTAAATACTTAAATAAAAGTTATTTTAAGAGGGTGAGAGGGTGAGGGTGGCTGAGTGAGGGTGAGAGGGTTGTGAGGGTGAGAGGGTTGTGAGGATGAGGGTGTGTGAGGGTGTGAGGGTGTAGGTGGGTGAGTGAGGGTGTGTGAGGGTAAAAGGGTTGTGGGGTGAGGGTGAGGGGGTGTGAGGATGAGGAGGTGTGTGGGGGGGTATGGGGGTGTGAGCGTGAGGGGGTAGGAGCGTGAGGGGTGTGAGCGTGAGGGGGTGTGAGCGTGAGGGGGTGTGAGCGTGAGGGGGTGTGAGCGTGAGGGGGGTGAGCGTGAGGGGGGGTAAGCGTGAGGGGGGTGAGCGTGAGGGGGGTGAGCGTGAGGGGGGTGAGCGTGAGGGGGGTTAGCATGAGGGGGGGTGAGCATGAGGGGGGTGAGCGTGAGGGGGGGTGAGGGGGATGAGCGTGAGGGGGATGAGCGTGAGGGGGGTGAGCGTGAGGGGGGTGAGCGTGAGGGGGGTGAGCGTGAGGGGGGGTGAGCGTGAGGGTGGGTGTGAGCGTGAGGGTGGGTGTGAGCGTGAGGGTGGGTGTGAGCGTGAGGGTGGGTGTGAGCGTGAGGGTGGGTGTGAGCGTGAGGGTGGGTGTGAGCGTGAGGGGGGTGTGAGCGTGAGGGGGGGTGTGAGCGTGAGGGTGGGTGTGAGCATGAGGGTGGGTGTGAGCGTGAGGGTGGGTGAGGATGTGTGTGAGTGTGAGGGTGAGGCTCGCGTAAATGCGACACTTTTTACATATCTTTACTGGTGCAAAACGCATTGGTACCAGCATGATGCACAGAAGATGGACGGGGTTGGTTGTAATTGGTGTGCAGGGGAGTTAGAGGGGGCTTCGAGACAACATGTTCTTTCCACCAATTCGGTCCATTTAAAAAGCCACCTCTTTAAATAGCAGCAACCGAAATAAAAAATAAAATCTCCAAGTTGCACATTGTTGTATTCGAATCTTACCTGTTCGTAAGATTCTCTCCTCGCGCTCCTCTTTCCCCATGTTCCGTGTGGAACATTTGGTACACGACACTCGAGAGTTGGCAGTTGTTCCTGCGCTGTCGGGGTGGTCGGATGCCAGGTTGTTTTCTCCCAATAAACTTACCTGTTCAAGGCCATCGTTTCCAGTCTCCTGCTTTCCTGTGTGCACGAAGCATCACAACATTTTTGGCGACGAGGGTGGGATCTGCCTCACTCGCCTTCGCTGTATGGGAAGCAACCTGGTGATTCCGCGACGTCTCCTCCAGCCCTGAGTTTGCCGTTTGCTGCCTTCGCCTGTCTTCTAGATTTCTTCGCGCTGATTTCGTCTGTTTTCAAGGTACTGTCATTTGATTTATCATTTTCGCTTGTCGAACTCCTACGTTCCAAGCAGTTCGGTTGGCCCCACGTCACTGCACCGCATTTGACGTTGCTGCAACGCTTCTGACGCTGCACGTCCTACGTCCTGGCGTGCTGACGTGTTGACGCCCCCACGTCTTCTGACACCTCTTCCTCGTCACTGGAGCGCATCGTCAGCCTTGATTATTGCGTCTGCAAGCAGAGAACGTTCACAGTTCCCTTTGTTTTCCTCTGCTCTTCGCAGCAGTTCTTGCTCGCCTTCCATTGGGCTCTATGACATCACACTGACTGCCTTTCAGTGACTACCTTGCTTCACTCAACGTTCTGCAGACACTGCCACGGTGATTTGCACACCATTATTTACAAGTTTGAGCTTCTTTCTTTTGTGTTTCTTTTTAGGTGTGTTTTAACTTTGACTGCATTCTCTCTTCACTATGGCTTCGAATATTGTCATGCCTCCAATGTTTCTTTCCTCTCCAGGTACACCTTCAATAGATTGGGAGGATTGGGTTGAAATGTTAGACAACTACATTATTGCGCTTGATGGGAAAA
This sequence comes from Lissotriton vulgaris, assembly GCF_964263255.1. Classification (NCBI taxonomy): domain Eukaryota; kingdom Metazoa; phylum Chordata; class Amphibia; order Caudata; family Salamandridae; genus Lissotriton; species Lissotriton vulgaris. The sequence continues at coordinate 619,192,834 of NC_141694.1, read as the reverse complement.
ACTTCCATCCTGAAAGGAAAAAAGCGCTCTTGTTAAGCACTCTTGGAAATGAAGGCCAGAGAGTTTTCAAATACTTACCAGTGGCTTTAGGTCCCAATGGTCAACCCATGGATGACGCTTACAAGGAGGCTCTGAAAAGATTAGAGACTAGATTTGCCAAGGAGGTCAACCTGGTTATGGCAAGATATTGCTTTTATACTCACCCCCAAGCCGAAAACGAGAGTATTGATCAATTTGTGTCCAGTTTACGCGAACTTTCCATCAAATGTCGTTTTGGTAACATGACTGATGAGTTAGTTCGCGATCAACTTATGGTACAATGCCGCCATAGGAAAGTTCAGGAAAGACTATGGGCTGCCAAAGATCCCTCCTTGAAAGAGGCAATTGACATGGCGAAGGTTATAGAAGAATCTCAAAAGTGTATCAAAGAACTAGAGCGTAAAGATAAGCCCTCCGCTCAAATTGGCAGTGTTGATTGTGAAGAATGTGTGGAAGGTTATGACATTAATGCTATCTCTAAACGTTTTAACAAAAGTAACCCTAATAACTTTTCTTCTAAGGTCAAGAACAAAGAATGTTGGCGTTGTGGAAGCCAATTCCATTCAGGTGATTTTAAGAAGTGCTATGCTCTTGACCAGATTTGCCGGAAATGTGGTCGCAAAGGTCATTACCTTAGAATGTGTAAACTGAATGAGGGTTCCGATAAAGTTAAATCTGACACCTTTGACAAACCCAAATTTAAAGTGAATGTAATTGACAACAGGGTTTTGGTTGTTCAACAAGTGAGTTGTGACTTGGTTAGTACCACAAGTGACTCCCCCAGATTATCTAGACCCTCCGCTATATTTTCTATTTGTGGCCAAAATGTCTTACTGATGGTTGATTCTGGCTCTTTGTTCACCATCATTCCGGAGTCTACCTTTTCTTCCTTGTGGCACAACGTTTCTCTCACTGAAAAAGATATTGATCCTGTGGGGTACCAGGGAAAATCTATTGATGTTCTGGGGTACATGTTTGGGGTCATCTCTTTTAAATCCAGAAGTGTCAATGGAAAAGTGTACATAGCTAGAGAAGGTCCTCCTATCTTAGGGTGGATGCACCAGTTTGATTTGAATATTGTGATCAATCCTTGTTCGCCGGATGTGGTTATGACTATTGAACGTGATGTTCAAGTCAAAGACATTTTAGATGCTGCTCATAGAGTATTTGCTGACAAGTTAGGATGTGTCAAGGACTATTTCCACAAAATTGTTTTGAAGCCCAATGCTTCTCCCGTGCAACATAAACTAAGGAGAGTTCCCCTTTCTGTCAGACAGGGTTTGAAAGATTTGTTACATGACATGTTGTCTACCAAAGTTATTGAACCTGTGGAAGCCTCGCCCTGGATTTCTCCCGTAGTCATTACGTTGAAGTCTGATGGGAGGTTGAGATTTTGCATTGACCTCAGGTCCCTCAACCAGGAAATTATTACTGACACCTTTCCCCTTCCCAATATCAATGAGCTGTTACAATCTGTGGGGGGGGGTAGATTCTTCTCAAAGATCGATTTGAGGAGTGCGTACCACCAAATCCGATTACACCCTGACTCCAAACCTTTGACTGCCTTTATTACCACAGAGGGTACCTTCCAGTTCACTCGCATGCCGTTTGGCCTCGCCTCGGCTGCTAGTGTCTTTCAGAGGATGATGTCTAGCATGCTCAAAGGTCTGTCTGGGGTTGTCTACTTTCAAGACGATATTCTGGTCTCAGGTAAAAGTGTGAATGATCATAATTTAGCTTTGCGACAGGTTCTCTTCAAATTAGAGGACACCGGTTTAACTGTGAACAAAGATAAGTGTGTTTTCTTAACTGAAAAGATTGAATATTTGGGGTATACCATCTCCGCTGACGGCATTGCTCCAAAAAAGAATCTGCTCCTTGCCATTAGCCAAGCCCCAGCACCCAAGGACAGGGATCAGCTTCGCTCTTTCTTGGGCTTAGTCGAATATTATTCGAAATTTGTTCAAGGCTTTGCTTGTCTGTCCGAGCCTTTGAGAGTGTTACTGAGAAAGGGTAACAAGTTTGTCTGGGACAAAGCCCAAGAGGACTCTTTCCAACAGATCAAGGAGAATATTTGCAATGCTGGTATTTTAGCCCCCTTTGATCCTGGGTGCAAATCCTTCCTGACCGTAGATGCCAGCCTTACGGGCATCGGTGTGGTGTTCTCACAGCTTCAGCGTGGTCTTGAAAGAACTGTTGCCTTTGCTTCGAGAACACTTACTCAAGCTGAGAGAAACTACTCGGTCATTGAACGAGAAGCACTGGCTGCTGCTTGGAGTGTTGAGTACTTTCGTGTATATCTGTGGGGTGTAAGATTTGTGTTGCGGACCGACCACAAGCCTTTGCTGAAAATTCTTTCTGGTGGTGGTGCCGGTAAAGGTTCTGCTCGTCTTGCAAGGTTTGCTGCAAGGTTACAGGAATACTCTTATGAAATCGTGTTCATTCAAGGATGGAAAAACGTTCAAGCGGATTGTCTTTCTCGCTTGTCCGTTGACTGGAAGTTGGTTGATCAAGATCTGGAGAAGTGTGTTGTGGATGAGGCCGTTGCTGTTGTTGGGGACGTGTGTGAATCTCCAGTGGGCGCCTTTTCCCAAGACCAATGGCTAACTGAAATGAAGAAGGACTCTGTTCTCCAAGAAGTCATTCTTTTGATTAGGAGAGGTGCTCCTAGAGAAAGCATGGTACCTGTGGCTGTCAGGCCCTTCTGGAAACTCTTAGACGAGTTGTCTTTGGCAGGTTCTGAGATCATCATGAGGGGCGATCGTTTTGTGCCACCTGCTGGCCTGAGATCTCACATTTTCAAGCTGGCACACTTGGGGCATTTGGGCCAGGGCATGACTATTAGAAAAATGAAGCAAGAGTTTTGGTGGCCAGGCATGGATGATACTATTCGTGTTTGGGTGGAGAATTGCCCTTTTTGCAAGGAGAGCGAAAAAAGATTGAAGGTTGGTCTTCAAGCCAAACAAGGGCATATTTCTGATCCTGGCAAACCCTGGTATAACCTGTGTCTAGACTTCATTGGCCCCCTGTCTGGTCTTTCTCTTGATTTGCGTTTCGCTGCTGTGGTCATTGATGTCCATTCCAAGTGGCTCTGTGTGGAGTTTCTTAGAGATGTCACCACTAAGTCTACCATTGAAGTGTTTGAAAATTTATTTTCTTCAGAAGGTTTCCCCAACATGGTCCTGACTGACAATGGCACCCAGTTAACCTCCAATGAGATGAGGTGTTTTTTTGAGAAGTGCGGTGTCAAACATTCCCGCACTTCCTTGTACAACCCCATGGGCAATGGTATGGTCGAAAGGTCCAATCGCCTGGTTAAAGGTACCATCCAACTCGCCTTAACCAATAATCTAGACCCCAAACGTCTGGTTCAAGATATGGTCTGGTCTTACCGGACCACCCCCCACAGTGTCACCAAGATTTCTCCTTTCCAAATTATGCGCGGGCGCTCCCCTGGCTCTAGAACGGTCCCTGCTTGGTTAAAGGATTGGGTACTGTCCGATGGCGTAAGTTCTCCTGTTGTTGTTTCCGGCAGGATCGCTGTTGGCGATTGGGTCAAAGTCAAATCCGGCAGAACTAAAGCTGGTCTGCATAAGTTTAAGGGCCCTTTTCGTGTTGTTTCTGTCAGCAAATTTTCTTTGGTTCTGGAAGGTGGTGACAGGTGGAACCTTAGGAATGTCGCTCTTTACCAGAAGGGTGGTTCGTTTCATGTCCCTACTTCAAGTGGTGAGGGGTGCTCGGGTGCCATGTTCATGCCTGACTCTGATTTCAGAGACCCTCTGTCTCAGGACTCCTTTTGCAATCATGATATCTCCGCCTCTGGCTCCCGCGAGTCTTCATGTGATTCCCTTGTTCGTCCTCCTCCAAGTGTGAGTTTGCCTATTGCGCCCAGAGTACATAAGACTCCTGCTTATCTCAATGATTATGTACTGTCTTAGGGTTGATATGCTTTGGTTTGTTTTTTTTCTCCACCGAAGTGGGATGGGTCCTGTATGGGTTTCTTGTTTTTCATGTTTTTCATACTCTGTTTCATTGTACTCTTCTTATGTATGGATAGTTCTTTTTGCACTGTTTTCTTTTGTTTCTCTCTCTTCTAGGGTAGAGGATGTGTTGTATTCGAATCTTACCTGTTCGTAAGATTCTCTCCTCGCGCTCCTCTTTCCCCATGTTCCGTGTGGAACATTTGGTACACGACACTCGAGAGTTGGCAGTTGTTCCTGCGCTGTCGGGGTGGTCGGATGCCAGGTTGTTTTCTCCCAATAAACTTACCTGTTCAAGGCCATCGTTTCCAGTCTCCTGCTTTCCTGTGTGCACGAAGCATCACAACACACATGTATTATAGCTACAGCGTGACTTATGGCATTAGTAAAGCTGTTGCCAAGGGAGTCAGGCTACTAGCAGCCAACAAGCGCGTGTTTTTCACTTTCTGACTAAGAACAGAAATTCGGGAGAAAAAGTAATCACGTTTACAACTTGAACAGGATAACGAAACAGGCTGATTAAGACAAAGCATTTCCGAGGGCGGGACAGGGCTGCAGGCGGCAGGCGCCTTTGTTGTGTGCACATGTGATGTTGATTTAAAATTTAAACTAGCCCTTTCTTTTACATATTTCATAATACTATCATTTTTGTACAAGTGTGCTAAAATGTCAAAAAAACACTAAACATTAGTGAGACACAAACTGGCGCATAACTTAATTGCATAATATGGCCTTCCATGGCGAATAATTTAGTGAATATTGCCACATACCTCGAGCCGTTGCTGGATTCTAGTTTGCACACCATGTTACAAAAGCATTGGGGATGACCATGTGGGCACCTACCATATTGTTTTCATGTGAAAAGCTAACGCTACCTGAAACAGACCGGTTTTGAGGTAAGATGTAGCACCTGACCCAGCGTGGAACAGTAAAAGAACTCGACTGCACCTAAACGTGAACAACTCAATCGAAAAAAACAAACAAGGCGGAAGAAACGCGAGACGCCAGCGGCCAGTCGCGTGCACATCTCCTGTTGTTGTAGTGATTGGGAGAGTGCCGCCGCGCTGCCCGCGGCGACCCGGAAGCTATTGGCCGGCCGGCCAATCCGCTCGCGGCCGACCGGAAGTCCCGCCTCCTGAGGTCCGTGAGACGGCCTGCCGGCGCATGGAGCGCCCTGCCGGTCCTGGGTAGCCCGGGTCCCCAGGAGGGGGCCGGGGAGAAGGAGTGTGGCGCCTGTTGCGGGGCTCCTCTGACCTGAGGGAGCCCCGATTGAGAAGAGGAGACGTTCCGTGAGGAGCCCCGCCGGAAGAGCGCAGTCGGTGAGTGGGGCCCAGGGCTAATGTAAAGTCCGTGCGTGCCTGTGTGTATGCCTGTAGGGGGGGAGGGCAGGGGAGGGGGGGGAGGGGGCGCGAGTGTGTGCGCGTGTGTGCATGTGTGTGCGCATGCGTGACTGTGTGTGATTGAGAGAATGCGAGGCAGGGGATAGTGTGCCGTGTGCCTGCGTGTGTATGCGCGCGCCTGTGTGTGTCTGTGCGTGCGTGCATGCAGAGGGGTGGGGGGTGTCTGTGTGTGAGCAAGGGCTTTGCTCCGCGCAAGCGCAGCTCAGACGCGCGCTCCCGAGGTGAAATCTGACAATGGGAAAGCGCGCGTCTGATTGCTGTCCACTTTCCTAAATACGGGCAGCATAAGTTGTCGAGCTGACAGCATTCATGCTTCGCATGAATGCCACATCAGCTCGACCTAAAAAGGTTCCAAATCCGAGGCGAGCAATTATCGCCCTATCTCCTTGTTGGATGCTTCCATCAAGGTGATGAGCAGAGTTTTGCTAAGGAGATTGGAAACCTGGGCCGAAGAACAGGATATTTTAACTAAGGTTTAATATGGTTTCAGGAAGGGCCTAGGCACCCTAGAGCAATGTGCCAACCTAGACCTCTTGATAAATAAATATACTGTTGCAAAGAAGGGGAATTTATTTCTCTGCTTTGCGGACTTGAGTAGCGCCTTTGACCTCGTGGACCATGCCACATTATGGAGGATCCTATTGGACTTAGGCCTCCCCAAGGAAATAGTACACTTCCTAGGGAGGCTCTATGAAATGCTGTCTTGCAAAGTCCGATATGGCCCATCAGGAGAATGTACCCCTTTTTGTAAAGTTACCAGAGGCATATGCCAGGGTTGTGTTTTGGCTCCTTTTTTATTTTCATTATTTATTAATCAAATAGATTCAACCCTAGGCCAAATTTCCACAGATGCCCCTCGCATTGATGGTAAGGTGGTACCAATTCTATTATATGCGGATGACGCTGTTTTAATATCTCGTACAAAAATCGGACTACAGCGCCTCATAGATAATTTTGCTGAATTTATTAAGAGCAGGAAATTAAAGATTAATAAAAGCAAGACTGTTGCCATGTCCTGTGGTAAAAGAAATAATTCAAAAAGTACTTTTTTTATCGACATTGAGAAGCTGCTAACTGTAAAGAAATTTTGTTATCTCGGAATAACATTTTTAGATGACGGGAAATGGACACAAGAACCTAATAACATAGGTCTAAAGATGTCCAGGAATACAAATAGCATCTTTAGTTTCTCCACCAAATTGGGTGGCCCCAGAAGAATTAAGGACCTGGTAATCATCTACAATTCTAGATGTGTTACATCAGCATTGTATGGGGCAGGGATCTGGGGCTACCATGATGGGAAAACTATGCAATGTGATGAAAATAAATTCCTAAAGAAAGTATTGTGTGTTCCCCAATCTGCTTCTACTTTACTAGTGCATGAAGCAGTAGGAATTAACTATATTACAGATCTAGCAGCTTTGCGTCCTTTAACATTATGGCGATCTATCTGGGCAAAATCAGAAACGTTGTTTACACAACAAATAATACGAAATTGTTTAAAACTTGATTACTTTCTCCTTATACCATGGTTGAAATATATCCACTATTGGTATCGTATTTTAGTTAACAATGATATTCTGTTACATCCAGATTTTGCCGTCTCTATCTCTAAGAAGGAACTAAAGGAGTAATTTTTATCTCACAAAAAAGAGAATAGAGTAAGGCAATTTAGGACGCTACCAACGGTTGTTTTTTATCAAGAGCTTGACTTAAATAAAGGCTTCCAGTCTTATCTATCTGAGGTCACATTTAACTCACACCAATTTGTTTTAACGCGTCTTAGATTGGGCACTGTACATCATTTGGTGGCATTTCCTGTCATGAGAACTGGTTCAAATTCTGTATGCCCCTGTGATGGAATTTCAAGACTAAGCTGCCGTCATTTTTTATTGTTCTGTAAATACTATTACTTTTTAAGGCTTTTTTATCTCAAACCAATTCTTTTAAAATTCAACGCGCGATCCGTAGATATTGCAATGAAATTAATTACGCGCTTTGAAAATTCAGATATCTGCTTTGCTGTTGCCATGTATATAATGAAATGTATTGATGCTAGGAAATCTATTACTGTTTGAATTGGTAAACAGTACATAGTTAAATATATGAAATACGCATTAATCCTGCTGGAATATCTTTCTTTTTAATAGAGTCTTAATATTTATGTTTGTATATAGCTGACTGTTTTTTAATATTTCTATCAAAACGCACCTAGGCCTTATACCCCCGAATTATATTTAGCATTTTTTAGACGTATTTATTGCACACGTGACCTAAGCAACTTCTGGGGGGGGGATGCGGCTTGTATATATCATATGTAAGTGAAATGTATTGGCTACCCTGTGTACAATTTTTTCTTTTAATTGTTTGTCAGCTATAATATGTTGTTGTGATAAATAATTATGTAATTTGCTGCTTTGTTTTTTGTTTGTGCTTACATGGATTGTTATGGCAACCCGAATAAAAGCTTTTGAACTGAACTGAACTGACATTAGACTGTGTGAAATGTGCTCCAGTTGCAGTATGCAGAGATTGAAGTTGCTTGTGGCAGATGATACTGGGACTGGGAGAAAGTACTTGAAATTAAGAGGCATTTGAATTTCAGGCATGATCCGGTGGGGATTGGTTTACAGCTCTGGGAGTCTTTGTGAAAGTGGGCGATCACCCCTTTGTTTCCGTTTCCCTATTCTGTCAGTGCGAATGACGGCATAGACATAGGGGACAAGAGAGTCCATGACTGTTAAAGAGTGTTCATTGAGCCCCATTTCACTGATCCCTAGCATTTCTAAATTGAGTATGTAAATAAGGTTGGGCGTATCCACTTGTTGTTCTGTTTGCCATCCAATCAATAATTAAAATGCTGTTTAGTGTGGAGACTGCAGTTCACTCTGTGGTGAAATGCTGCTTCACAGATGCTAAGAGCCTTTCTTCTTCACTGTCTTTAGAAGTACGCCATCCTATTTTTAGTGTTTGTTTTGTGGATTTTATTGGCGTTTCGCTTCAGTTTTCCTAACGTTTTGAAATCTGTGATCATCAGAGTTTATCAACTTTCTCATTCCCAAATTAGACAAAACCGGTCTTTCCAGTGTTTACAAAGCATGTTGTTCTTTGCAGTGATTGTTATAAATCACATAATTAATTTAAAGGGTATCTTGTGACTGGCAGTGTGCACTGGACCGATGAAAGGATTTTTTTAAGCATAGAAAGTCTGTGTATTGCACTCTTACTCACACTTCTTATTACCCCTTGTCACATCTCATTATCTCTCACACTCATTCTGTCAGGACATTGTCTGGATTACAGAACTATTAATGGGTTAAAAAAGAAAATGCTCTATTCAAATGTTTTAATGAACAAATTCCTGGACACAGTTGGGGGTCATTCACCTACTACTTACTGACTATTATGACCTTTTAGGGGTGGTCAACCCTGTCAACAGCTTAGTACCTTGTGAAAACTTTAACATTTTGAATTACACCAGAGTAATTGGTAGCACAGCAACTAAGGCACCTGAAACTTGATGCTTTAAGTATGCTCACCACAACCTTTCTACACTCTTTCTCGTGGTGGTGCTGCTGTAGTATGAACATTCATTGCTACCGGGTGCCCCATGGAAACTTTCTCACTTTAAGTCAGCCCTGACCTTTTAACAGAACAAACATGATATTGCATTCTGGGACTTGACTTTTTTTCTGTTAGCACTGTAAGCATGGGCTCAAAAAACCCAATAGTAAAATGCAGTTTGGTAAACAGTCAGAATTACCTGTAGGTATCACACATACAAAGGGACACCTTGCAGCTATGAATTCTGTTGGTATGTGGAAGTGTTTGTGCCATATTTTCCCCATTATCCTATTTGCATGGTGACACAGCATTCTTTACACAAGTACTTGTCACTACCTGCATAAACAGTGTAAAGCCTGGAGTCTTTGGCAAGTGGCCTGCACTGTCAATACTCGTTCGAAAAAGAGACCGATATCTCAATTGGTAAATGTGACATTACATATTGGCCTTGATTATTACAAGCCAGCAGTTTCAACAGTCAGTGAAATAATGATACCCTGTCAAAAGATTTTGTGATTTTAATAATCCCAGATTCTCTACAGTGTATAAAATCATTAGTGCAGACCTAAAACTGGCTTATAAACCTTCACCATTAATCAAAACACACAAAACTGTTGAAAACCAGCGGAAGAAGAAACAATATTTCAGTGACATCCCTAAACAACAAAACTTGAGCAGAATAATCTTTGACCAGCCTTTCTTGCTGCTACCTTGAATAGCAGTGTTACATTGTATTGGCCCCTTCAGAAAGAAATAAAATAACTCCTTCTCTCTCACTTTTCATTGTTTGAATGCCGTTTTGGTGTGTTCATTTCTTAACACTGATGACGGCTGATTCAATTTTTTTAAGGTTTTATCAGTTAAACCTAATACAGGATAGCTAATTATATGTATTAGCAAAGGAGAAACATTACTAGGATGCATGTAGTTCAGTCAACATTTCCTAAATTTGTTTCTGTAGTAGCATCTAAAATGTGCTAAACTTCTCGCCAGAGGTTGTCCGACCCATAAGTTGCAAATTCACATAGTTCTCCGGCCAATATCTCCTGCAGTCTAGAAAGCTAAACTGCTGCCTACCTCCCAGTGTAGAACTAAAAGTTCTTTGTACTTCAGGTTATTTTCCCGTTGCACTGGACTGTTGCAGGCCGGTGTTAATGATAAAGTGACATGAGCAACAGATATTTTCTTTGTTTTCATTGCTTTGTTCATACAGAGCAAGCGGGCTGGTATTTTTACTGTATCCAGCAGAGGATATTAATTGTAACTGAACAAAGCATCTTGCTCCTAGAGCGGGCTATATGGCTGCTGTTCTAAGTAGTTTATACTCTTCAGTGTGATTGAAAATGATCTGCTTGATTATATGAATGAGCCCCAGCACAATCAAATTGAGCACCAGCATAACAGTTTAACAAACCTTGTCAATACCAATAGGTCAGGGTTGTCAGACCGGTTCTTGCCTTTATCAATGCTTTTTTGTAATGTTTTTGTAATTTGTTTTATTACCGATAGTTGCAAAGGGTCGGAATGTAGATAGATAGCCAGATGGATGGGGTTGCAAACCTAGATAGGTAGAGAGAGAGAGAGAGAGATGTAGATAGGGTTAGTCATATAGGGTTGCGTAGGTAGGGAGGGTTGCAAAGATACATTGAGATACTTGCATAGCTTAAGAGGGTTGCATAGATACATGGATACAATTAGATATATGGATGAAGTTGCATAGCTATATAGGACACGAAATGGGAGTAAATGTTACAGCTTCAATTAATAACACAGTAGATAAATGCCTATATAAAACACCTCACGAGCACATACAGCAAACTAGAAAGACAATGAAGCAATATATACCGGAGCTCTGAAACCAAACTGGTTTCTAGGCCTCAATTAAAACAGACGCTAGCATGAATGTGGTCACTCACCGTGCAGTCAGCCAGTGGATGAAGTGGGCTGACACACTGTCCCATGCAATATGCTGTAGTGGGTGGAAGACAAAAAGTGAAAGACGCATCAACAGACCAATTGATGAAGGGATCTGTCTGACAGCCTCTTTAAATAACTACATTGTACATATAATTTCAGTAAAATCAAAAGGTCTTGACTGACGCCAGACCTTAACAGCCTTAGCATGACTTGTGTAGAAAGTGCAGCTTTTGCTCCATTTGGTTGATGCAAACGCTGTTCTTGCACTTGTCAGTTGGTTTCACTGCCTCATGTTTAATTTTTGTAATCCAGGTTCTAGTCTGCTCTTTCAAGTGCAGTCAAATCTAACAAGCAAAACTATACCGTCCAGATCATCCAACACTGAAAGAGCTCAAGTAGTATTTAAGCTTCAACATAAGCGGTTATATTTTAGAAAGGTCAAACTTTTTTTGTGAAGTGTCAATTTCTAATTACTAAAAAAAGTTTATTTTTCTTTTAAGGTCGAGTAAACGTTGTTGACCTGCAACAGGTAAATATGTATGATTTTATTTTTGTTAAACTATTGTATCAATCCGAAATGATGCAATGTCATTTAAGGTATTATGTCGACTTGCCAGCTTTATATAGAGCACATTGTTATCAGTACACGTATGTAAAAATATACAATAAGCGTTCGTAAAATAAGTACGCATATTGCATACCTTCAAGCCTCTTTTGTAACTTTTTCCCTGTTCTTTTTAAGTCATGGCAGCTTTTAGTTGTTTGTTGTCCAAGACTTATTTGGTCCATACCATTATTTACAGTGGACTTTAGGTCAGCCCATTGCTTATCATTAGTTCGCTTTCTTATCAATCTTATATGCTTGGTTCTTATTCAATGCAAAAAGAACAATTGATGGACAGAATGCAGAACAAGGTCATACATTCACCACAGTACAGAGATCTGGGCCTAAGTCCATAGTTTTTTTGCTCACCATGCCATTCCAGTTTGGACGTAGCCATATGCAAATCAGTCTTGATACTGCACCCATTGGGAACAGCCCAGCCTGAATTGCCAGGCCAGGGCCTCCCTTGACTGGAAATAAGCAACCTAGGACCGGTTTCGGGCTTTCAGCCCTCATCCGAAAGGATAGCTTGATTCCAGTGGCATGGAGTGCACGGGACCCACGTCTGGGCATACCCGTCCCACTCGTGGTGAAAAATACAAAAAGAAGAATTGATGGGCAGAATGCAGAACAATGTCATACATTCACCACAGTACAGAGATCTGGGCCTGAATCCATTTTTTTTTTTTTTGCTCACCATGCCATTCCAGTTTGGACGCTGCCATATGGAAATCAGTCTTGACCCTGTGCCAAACTGGAACAGTCCTGCCCGAACTGCCAGGCCATGTCCTCCCTGGACTGGGAACAAGCAACCAAGGGTCCAAACTGGGGTGTTGTGGTGACAAAAAGAATGATGGATTAAACCCAGATCTTTGTGACAAGGGTGAATATTTGCATTGTCCAGCATTCCGTCCATCAATTGTTTCTTTTGCATATGTCGCCCTAAGTGGGAAGGGTATGCCCAGATGTGGGTCCCGTGCTCACTACACCACTGGATTCAAGCTAGCCTGGATGGGCCCAAACTGAGGTGGTATGGTGAGCAAAAGAATGATGGATTAAACCCAGATCTTTGTGACTGGGGGTGAATGTTTGCATTGTCCAGCATCCCGTCCATCAATTGTTTCTTTTGCATATGCTTCCTATTCAATGGCTTTCCTTCCTCTTGTTGTGTTTCTCCCTCCAATTGAGTGTAGCATTTTTACCACCCTATTGAATGAATGAGTCGGATCTTTAGACTACTTACATTCAAGGAACTATTGCCCACATGCATCATTGAGAATTGCATTCGCAAACGGTGCGAATCGCAATTTTCGGCCGCTTGCGAATGCAATTCTCAAATGTGGGATGCATCATGCTTTTCGCAATTTTAGGAATCGCAACCATGTTGTGATTTCTAAAATTGCGATTGCATTTAAGAAATCGCAATTTGAGATTTCTTAAATGCAATGCATGAACATTTTTAATTTGCGAATTTGCAAATAGGAAGGGGTAAATTAGCATGAAGTTGACCTTCATGCTAATTTGTGAAAACTTTCAAAAATGCACAAAAATCAATTTTTGAAAGTTTCATGTTACACACACACATATCCTTGGGACATGTGTGTGTGAAACTTGCACTTAAAGTTACATTTCAGGGGTACAGGGGGGGTCCTTTGGACCCCCCTCTGCATCCTTGAAAATGCATTCGCAAATTGCGATTCGCAAAATGCTATTCGCAATTTGTGAATGCCTTCCCATTCATTCCTATGGGCCTCTTGGCCCTTAGGAATCAATGGTAAGGGATTCCTTTATTGCGATTCGCAAATTGTGAATCGCAATTAAGGAATTTTTAGAAATCGCAAATAAAAATGCGATTTTTTTTTTTTTTGATGCATAGCAATTTGCAATTTCTTAATTGCGATTCCTTAATTTTCGCAATTAAGAAATCGCAAATGCTAACTTTGATGCATGTGGCCGTTTATTTTTAGTTTTCTTTGAGCACTCCATGAGAGTGCGCGTTTTTTCTTGGATCACTACTACCTTTGCTGCACCCCCCCTCAGATCCCCACTTCCTTGCTATCTGTTATTCTCTCCCAGTTTCTCTGTTGCCTCCCAGACCCGTTCGTGTCTTGCTTTGCTTTTTTATCTGCACCCACCAAACTCCTCCGTTGATCCCTCACCAGTCTGTTGCTACCCTGGTTCTCTATGTCCAATTTTTGATTTCTTTTTTATTTTTAAGAGGCCCTGGCAGCTGCAATTTTCTACCTGTCTACTCCTTTCTCTAAAGCACTGCTGCACACTATTTATATTGTTTTATTTACTGCTCCAAAATAAGCATGTCTGCCACCTTGGAACAGTAAGTTTTCATTTGTTTTCCTTTTGCTGATTCTGCTCAACATCGGCAAATGCTTTTAAAAGGGGAGACCTCCTGCCTTTGCCCATAGCTGTTCTTTTCTCTGTAAGCTCTGTCACTGAGTTTATTTTGAGCGGAGCATGTCCGAATGCCAGTATTTAAGTAAGAGAAGCGAATGTAGTTCTTGAAAGCACAGGAATTTTTTTCCACCCTGTACTTGCTACTCCACTTTTACCAACCCTTCTACCCACTTTAATCATAGACAAAAAGGAAGGTTAATGTCCTGCAGCCAAAGCTAATTGATCATAAATCGGCTAGCTGCTGGTTGGGGTATATGGGGCTCCTAGCGTGCCGCTGAAATAAAATGAGAATGATGTGCTTTGCTGTAGTTCGGAACGAAATGAAATAGCTCACATTTGTTTGAGAGTGTCCGACACCTACTATTATATGGTGTTTGTTTGCCATTTTAGCAAGAGCTGTTTTCTTTGTTTTTGAATGTGATGCCAAAATTATATTTTTTTTATTTTACTGCTTGCATTTTTTCCATATGCATCAGCAGTAGATCGTGGTTGTCATTCCCGATTCTTTTTGCTTCCAAAGAAGTGTTGAGGGCTTCACCCTATCCTCGATCTGCCCCTTCTCAACCTCTCAGCTTGCTCCAGTTCAGTCTGCAGGATTCATATTTCCACATCTCTGTCCTGCCTGACCAGAGACGTTACCTGTTGGTCACGGTGGGCCAAGAGTACTTTCAGTTTACTGTGCTCCCTTTCGGCTTTACCAGTGGGCGTTCAAAAAAGTTATGGCAGTTGTTGCAGATCATCTGCAGAGAATCAGGAGTTCCAGTCTTTACCTACCTTGATGATTGGCTGTTGAAGGCTAGTTTGCTCCAGGCAGTCGTCGCCCACCTGCAGACTACGGTGAACTTTCTGCATTTGCTGATATTCTCTGCCAGCATGCTGAAGTCATACCTGACTCCTCTCAGAAGCTCCTTTTCATCGGATCCATTCTGGATATGGTACAGTTTCAGACCTATCCTCCTGAGCAGCGAGGCCAGGACATTCTGGCTCCGATTCTGATGTTTCAGCCTCTAACCTGAGTTTCGGTGAGACTGACCCTGAGTCTATTGGGGCTCACAGTCTCCTGCATCCTTCTTGCGGCATATGCCCGCTGGCATATGAGGGCTCTGCAGTATGACCTGAAGGCCCATTTGGCACAACATCATGGGACTCTCTCCGTCATGGTCCAGATCTCGGAGGGAACTAATGAAAAATCTGCAGTGGTGGCTAAACGATCTGCGATTTGGACAGGGGCAGACCCCTTTCCCTTCCTCAACCATAGCTGACCGTAGTGACAGATGTCGCTTCTGGGCTGGGGCAGCTATCTGGAGAGGTGGAGATCAGAGTCATGTGGTCTCTGCCAGAGTCCGAGCACCACATCAATGTGTTCGAGCTCTAGGCAATTTGCTTTGCACAGAAAGCCTTTCTTCCTTCGATCAATGGAAGGTTTGTACAGGTATTGACACTTTATGAAGAACGGAGTAGTACTGGCCCTTTTTAATATACCCTCACACATGCATAGTTAGCACATATAAAAAAACAATATCCCGCTCCACTGTAATCAGGTGTCGTAGCACACCCTGTAGGCATTCGGCCTATGGGGTGGGACCCCGATGATGAAGCATGTCACCAACCAGGTTGGTGAGTGAGGGGTCTTTTTAAAGGACTATTACTGTCCTGCGAACGGTGTTGGGGCACTAATGTGCTTCTGTTAACACATATCTTTGGGAAAAGCGAATCGCCTTTTTCCTCACTGTCAAGGAGGCACTCCTTTTTTGTTATTATAACTTTATGAAGAGGCCCTGTGTCTCTGGACAAGGCTGGAACCCTGGTGGTTCAACTCTGCACGCAGGAGTGGGCTAACTCAACTAATGATTCCTAGCAGATCACAAATGGCATCTCTAGCCTGAGGTGGCGCTAAATCTCTTTAAGCAGTGAAGAGAGCTTTGGTTAGATCTGTTCACCACTGCTGAGAACGCACAATGTCAGTAGTTTAGCACACTGGAGTTTCAAAGACGACTTTCGCTCGGATTCGCTTTCCATCTTGAGTGGAGCTCCTGCCTCCTATATGCCTTTCAGCCAGTACCACTCCTGCCAGAATTCTCAAGAAGACCAGGAATGACTGGTTACAAGTCATTCTTATGGCTACGGATTAGGCATGGACAGTCTGTTATCTTGAACTGTTGAATATGACCACCGTCTTCCAGTCAGGCTGTCTCTTCTAGAGGATCGCCTGTTGCAGCAGCAACGGGTAGTGTTCTTCACTCAAACCTGCTTACTCTCCACCTTCATACTTGGAGGTTGAGTGGCAAAGGTTGCAGTTTTTAACCTTCCTTTAGAAGTCTGTAACGTGATTCTGGCAGCCAGGCGTCCCTCCACCAAGTTGGCATATGCCTAACGTTGTGACAAGTTTGTGTCATGGCATGCTTCCCACAACATTTACCTCCTTTCTGCATCCCTATCTCAAGTCCTATTGCTTGTGTTATCTTTGGCCCAGCAGGGCTCTGCTTCGGGCACAGTTATGGGTTCCATTTCTGCCATCTCTGCATTTTTTGCTGTTTTTGGAGCAACCCTTTCTCTTTAAGTCACTTATAATGACTAGGTTCCTTAAAGGCCTGCAACATGTTTCCTCCTACACCATTCAAAATTCCTCAGCACACTCTCTGTACATTACTTCCTATCTCGACAAGCTGTTCCTCTGGACACTTGCCCCCTTTCTTGTGAAGGTTGTGACTTCATTCCATGTAGGCTAGACAATCACCCTGCCTACTTTCTTTGCTCCTCTTCAGCCCTCCAAAGAGGAGGAGATACTGTACCGCCTGGATCCAAAAAGAGCGTTGTAGTTCTACCATGACTGCATGAGAGAATTCTGGGCAGACATTCAACTCTTTGTTGGCTCTTTGGTAGCAAAAAAGGGGGCGGTACATAGAAGAAGAACAGTCTTGCAATGAATTGTCCTGTGATTTAAAGTATGTTACGCATTGGCCAAAAAGTAACCTAGTGATGACTTGCAGGCTCACTGTACCAGAGCCAAGGTTGCAACCACTGCGTTAGCACGCAGCATCCTAGTTCTAGACATCTGCCAGGCAGCAATGCGAGCATCACGGCACACGTTCACCAAGCATTACTGTCCGGTCCATTGTGAATGGCACTACGCCTGTTAGATGTTGCAGTACTTTCTAATCTGATTGTTTTCTTAGTCCCACCTCCGGGGAGGTATTGCTTGGGTATCTATTCTAAGGTAAGGAATCTGCAGCTACAATTCTCTTTCAGATGAACAAGTTACTACCTTCAGTAACATCTTGTCTGGTGGATACTTTATCTAGCCGCAGATTTCTTACCGACCCTCCCTTCCTCCCCGCTCTGTGAAACAGTTAAGGTGTAGGGAACACCCTTGTAACTGCCTCAGTTTGTCACACCAGTGGTCAGTTTTCATCGAGGCTCCACTCTCCTGGTGTGGAAAGTTATGAAAGTAACTGGGGTCCATGTACGGAGGTGGCACCTGTATAGGTAGCACACACTTCACTTCCGGCACTGCCGACGCCATATGGAGCCAAATGAAGCCACCTTCTGGCACACTGGGTACTGCTCGAAAAAATTTCCGGACTCACTCCAACACTTGAGGATAATTCTAAGATAAAGAATTTGCTACTAATTAGGGTCTCTCCCAGATAAGGCATAATCAATAGTAAGTAGCTTTTTCATTTTTCTCTACCAAAGGGGAAAATTAAAAGAGGTTTATGTTGGCAATGTTACCCCTTGTGTTGTTTTTATTTTAGACCCACTTTAATTTTCCTCTACCTTATGGATATTTACTCATAAACGCCTATGAAAAAGACAATAAAAATGTTGCCTTTATGTAGGCATTCAGTTTTGTCATTGTAAAGTGTTTTATGCTTTGTAAAAATCATTCTATCAGTCCACTCAAAAGTGGAGATATTCGATGTTTATGAATTTAATGAAGACGCCCATGAAAGATTGCTGATGTTATATGTAAAAGTAATTTTTCTTTTCTAACTTTCTGCACTCTTATGATTAATTTAAATTGGCCTTTGAGGGCAAATCCTAAATGCAGGCTGTCTACATGTCATTCTGGTATTCCATTTTAATACTTTGAAACGTGAAGAAAGGTGGGTGGTTAAAACTGTAAGCACTGCATTTATTATAAAGAGTCTCATGTTTAGTTTGGTGACAGGCCAAAAGTTTTAAAATTGTTTAGAAAAATGAAGGTGGAAGTAGCATCCTTTTGCCCAGAAGTTAACCTGTGTATAAATTAATTTTGTTTCAGATCATTAATGTGGATTTAATTCATATTGAAAATCGAGCAAGTGACATTGTAAAATCTGAACGAAATATTCAACTTGTTCTCGGACAACTTGTGGATGAGTGAGTATGATTAATGGTAAATGGGTGGAGCCTCATGAACCATTGTAGTTTGTAAATGTGTTTTTTAATATTTCCAGATTGTTACTCTACAAACACAAAATTGTTGTTGTATGCCCTATAAATTTGAACCAGCATTTTGAACCTTTGATATTGATTCACTTTATTTGTTGTAGCTTGAGAGAAATAACTTAGTCCTGTAGTAATAAACTAGTAACTTACAAAATTGAGCTTGCGTAGTTTAAAGGCAGAATTTGAATTTGATCAAACCCCTATGCCCTTTTTGAGCTATGGCACTTAGTTTCTCCTATCCCAATCCAAGCATTTACTGATTGTAAGGTTGAGTCCCTCGAGCAACAAAGCTGTTGTTAATCTATCCACAGCAACAAGAGGAAAAGCAGCAGGCAGCTTAGTACTGTCTCCATCTCCGAACAATGATTTGTAAATACCTTCATGTTGGAGAAAAGTTATTTGGCTCATTGGCTTTGAAATTACCCCATGCGCTTGAATATCTTAGAAATCGGGTAGTGACTCGGGTTGGTGATAGACACCCGAGTCACAAGAAGTGTTAAACTAGTTTAGGTTAGACCACAACAGGGACCACCCTGCCAACCATATTCTTTTAGATCTCTGCTATTTTTCCTACAGTGGAACATGCTTCCTTTATCAGTGTTGTGCCTGCTGAATGTGCCCATGCCCTCGTTCACTACATTCCTTGTCAGGCAATGGCAATCATTGACTCTCCTACAGAAGTACCAGGTGAGGCTCATTTTTGCATCCGCATCCATGAGCGCCAGTGCTGGGTACAGGAATTTCACCGAGCAATACAATACGATCCAAAAACTGCAGTGCTTGTTTTCAGTTGACGAATGTTTGACCATGTCTTGGTAGCATAGTGAGGTTTTCATTGGCTCTCCCTTCTCCGCAAATTCAGTTTGAGTGATTGTGTTTTTGCAATGAGATTTGTTTGGTCCCTGGCTGTATTAGTCTGAGAATTAATCACTATGCCACTTCCCTTTTGCATTTTGGAGAACACCTTATTTTGTGGAGCATTAAGCGTGTTAATGGGTGGTGGGAGCAGGTCTTTTAATCACCCTTGTCTTTCTACTTTCAAACCTCTTTTCAGTCTCTCGCCCGCTTGTAAACCAACACGCTTGTTCAACATCAAAATGATGCTTCCGCTGCTGTCCCGCATAACTTTTTGGTACTATTCCCAAATACCTCGGCAGAGATGGCAAACCTTGGTCTAATCATATATTCCAGTCTGTCACTGCAACCACAGGTTAACCAAGAGGTCAAAAACACTTTTCACCATGGGAGTCCTACGCAAGAACTTCTCTCACATTGGACTATTCAACAAGATTAGGGTACAAATTGGACTGCCAAAATACAGAATCTGCAAATTACAGTGGCTAATGAATGGTGCTGAAAGACTTACTAAAGTTGAGCAGAACAGAACATATCGCTGCTGCTCTCAAGGCCTTGCACTGGTTAACCATTGCTAGAAGAATTTAATTAAAACTTCATTGCCTCACCCACTGGGTGTGCTATAGAACAGAGTCTGTTTTTCACCAGCGGATAGTTGGATTATAATCCTAAGTGACCACCATTCTGCTGTAAAAAAAAAAAAAAAGAAAAATCTCAACTGGATGGATGCTATTTGTCTCCACAGATATGCAGGTTTTTGAATATGCACCTACAATACAAATGTTTAATCCAAAACCACCTGTCATTTAGAACGGTTATATGTTCCTGGCTGTTTCTCAAAACACCAACTGAATGAAACCTACAAGAACTACAGGTCTGTATATGTAAGAGGCAATCCTATCTCATGCACTCTTTGGCTACTTTATTCATGTAGCACAATGCTGTCACGTGCATTCTACAACATGGTTGTAGCACTCCTACATGCATGACCTCAAGACTTGTCAAACAATTCACCATCCGTTACCTTTGCAACCATACAAAAATAGATTTGTTTCTATCTCGTCGACCTGGAAAGAGCTTTGTGACTAACATGTGGTTGAAAAAGCTCTATGTAAATGCAAACACTGTACAAACATCTGCTCAGAATGATTCAAGTTGTCTGTGATCTTATTACTGCTTTGAAGAACACAGTTCTGACCCTTCTTCTGCCAACTAACGGCCTGTCCCCTCTATCTATCTTTTCCAGGATTATTGAATACTTACCAACTGTCTGTCAAACCATCAGGATCTGCCAGATTTCTCAGATTTGCACAAGCTGAATTATGTTTGCACCATCAAGTTCATAATGACAACCTTCAAGGTTACTATTCCGCTGTTTTAAGAAGGCATTTTCTCAGTGCACTCTCAACTGAAGAGCACATGCTCCAGCCTTGAGAGTGCTTGAAAATTCAGGGAAAATGTTGAGTCCCGACAAACTTGAAGTCAGCACTATTAAAAACATCTCCTTGGGCCCATGAGGGGAGCTCCCCTGCCCTTTTTTGATGGTGGCCCCACCATCCTGGGGACACCACGAGAGGAGAAAATTAGCTGAATGGTAAAGCCCTGCAGGGCATTATGGGGTGCTCCCTTGGGCACAGTGAATAATCAAAAAGCGGTTTTCCGGCTGAGCTTGGAGAATAGGTGCCTTTCGTTTTCTTGATTTTGTTCCTCATTGCTTTTCCCTTTCTTTTGGTCTGCATGGTATCACTTGGCCTCCCTTCCCGACTGCCCCCGGGTATAATTGAGTGTCACTGCAGGCAAGACAGTAACCACACTGACTTTCCCTATATCCAATCCTACAGAGTTCCCTCTGCGCCAGGCTACCTGTGTACAGTTGTCTCAGAACTGTCCTTTGGATGACTGGATATCCGAATGTAGGGACTGAGTCTCTCTACAATGCCATTATCAGTCAGCCTAAATCCTGGCTAGCTCACAGTGCCTCACCTGAACACATCACTTTCCTAGAGCACAGGTGATTTTGGCAACCTAGAACATTAGGAGCTGTTGCTGACTGGGCAAAAGAAAACAGTACATCATTATTGTTATGGTTATGCAACCTTATCCATAATGTGCAGATTGGCTCGTGAGATGAATCACTGAATAACAAACAACTTGTACAGCGTATTCCTAAAATAATATCACGAAAACAAATGTGTTATGTGTGGATGTGCAACGCAAAGGCAGCCTAAAATATCTAATAGGCAAAACTAAGGGAGAACCAAAGTGGGCTTAGAAGGAAAATGACTACTCAGTTACCAGGCTGCGCATGGCAGGAGTCTCCCATGCACAGCCCTCACACAGGTCCAATTGTAACCAGCCAAGTGCCTCTTAACTTTGCTGCGTCACAGCGCACTTATCTTGAAAGGCGGACACTGGTGGTAAACAAGTGCGGTCCATTTACCATGAGTTTACTGTGGGCGAGTCACAGATTATGATGCTAAATCCACAGGAAGAAGTTGATAACAAGGTGATCAAAAAGCAAAAGATTGGGGAAGATTAGATGGGCAAACCCTATTGTATCCCACTTGGTGACTGATCAGCCAGATGTTATCCTCTTTCCACATGAAGGTGCATTCGAATTTGAGTAAATATTGCTGTTTCGCTTTTACAAAGTTTCTTTGCAGTGGCAAAACATCTATGGTGCAAAGCCATAAAAGTGTGCATGTATTTAGCCAATTAGTTGGTAAATGAGCATTCTTTCCCAGAATGCCAAGCAGCAGAAAGAGGACCATCAAATTACTGTTCCTTTTTGGCTTCCAGTTTTAGTCTGTCGCATGACTGTGTTCATGAACTACAGACATTGGGCGTGGAACTACCAAGTCTTTCAGACCTACCTTCTAGACAAGACTGTGCATATCTGACAAACACCAGCACAGCAGTCTTTTATCTGAGCAGTCAAGGGGAACAAAATTGTTCTAATTTTCCAGACGTTTACAAAAGATTTCACATTGGTTGATTAAACTTGTGTGCAGTTAGTCATATGACTTCGACGTCACAGACACATTCATCACGGAGTCGGGTGACATTCAGGAGTACTAGCTAAATCATGCATTTCTGAAAGGCATGTTTACAGAACAAGGAAGCCCTTAGATTGATATTTTATCTGTGTATATGAAAGCAAAAATGGTCCTTATTACCTTTTAACATTTGCATAAAATAGTAGTAGGCTATTGTGGATGCTTCTCCGTCTTTCCCACCCATTCCATATGCGGATAAGGAATGGACACAAACCCATGACACTCAATTTGATCACTCTGATCTGGGCTAGACAACAGGCTTCTTACTTCGTCAATGTGGCCCAGATGCTGAGCCACTGAAGTTCGTTGAGGCATGACCACTAAAGTGATAGAATTTATCCCATTACCATTGGGAACAGGGAGGGTTTCAGATATACAGCTTCCAAGGTCATCATTTGGTGAACAAAAAGTCCAAATATGCGGAATTGTGTGCAGTGATGTAGAAGTGTCTTGTTGCATGGTGTTGTCACCCACCTATTACACCATTCTGAGCCTCGGCATATAAAATCATGTGCAGTTGCTAGATACTAATTTGAGTTACCTGTTTATCATGGTCCACTTGGTGTCCTTGTCGGCCTA
Source organism: Lissotriton vulgaris (assembly GCF_964263255.1). NCBI lineage: Eukaryota > Metazoa > Chordata > Amphibia > Caudata > Salamandridae > Lissotriton > Lissotriton vulgaris. Next base: position 619,169,997 of record NC_141694.1, on the reverse strand, counting down.
CCTCAAAACAAATGACTCCTCTTGCATGGTTTAGGTTGCCAGGTGTATATGCAGTGCTTAATTTGTAAAACAAATAGGTGCAGGGGCCCTCATCAAGAGGCCACTGCAGCTTGCACTACTCATTGCCCCTGTGTGTGCCGCCAGTGACGGAATCAACACAATTTCTAATTAACACACCCTGCAAGTATGGAATCTCAGTCTACTCCAGGCCCCAAGGCTACAATAATGAATTGGGCAGCAGATATTAGTCATTTTAAATTGTTGTTAAAATCATAAACAACTATTGTGTTACACTCTAATTTAGATTAAGATAAACAGTGCAGACTGTCATAACTGGCGGTGCTGACAATTAACCTCTGCGCAGCGGCAGACATTCCGCTGCGGTGCTGAAAGAAATTACGTGTTCACGGTTCGGACGGCCCCGGCAGTCCTCCTCACATGCCCACTGTGACGACAGACGGCCAGGGGCCTCGAAGAGGTTAAGTTCCACTGCCAAGCACCAGAGACCACCTGCTCAAATCGAGCACAAAGTATATGTATTTCACCAGGGACTCTTATGAGTAAATCTGCCACACTCACCCTTTCACTCACATGAAATTTGAATACACTTGAACCGATGCTTGGCTGTTCAATCAAGCACGTTTCCTCAAAGGTTGATTACTGTGTAGATGAAGTACGCTATAAACCATAAGGGTCTTAATTACAAGCCCATTGCTACGCCAGTGCGTCACTTTTATTGATGAATCAGCAGCGTAATGGGCTTCCCTATATTTTCAAGGCCATATAAAGTCACCCTGCGTGATTTTTCATGGCCTTGTAAATGTTTCCCTTTCACGCATAACTCCACGTGAAAGGGACATTCCATGGGTGTTGCTGTTCCCACGCAACATCCATGGAACTTGACTCGTTCCCAAATTTACAAAATTTAGTAATCCTGGAAAGGTGTCAAAATCCTACGCCTCCCCAGGAGAGGCGTAAGGAGGCGCAACAAGGAGAAATACTTTTATTTCTCCCCTTTTTTCCGTCTTTTTATGCATGCTGCACTGCATTCTGCAGCACGCATAGAAAGAGGAAAATACATTAAATTATTGTTTTTGTGCAGGAATGTGTCCCTTCCTTCTCAAAAACAATCATCCCCTCAGCATAGGCACTCTTGCGAAATGACGCATGGATGTCTGCGCTGGCGCACAGCTGCTATTTGTGCACCTGTTCAGGGGAGAAGGACAAAAATGTGCTGTATTTTGTATATATGGACCATTCCTGCCCTTTTTAATTGTACGTGCTGCAGCGCATCAGGAATGCTTGCTGCACCTCCGTGTATCAAAATATTATAAATGAGGCCCAAAGTTCGTATCTTGAGATATGCTTGACGAGGGATCGAGAAGTTTTGTTTCTTCTCCCATAGTTTGTACCTAAGGTAGTCTGTTTCTGGTGCACTAAACCATTGCATTTCTTAGTGTTTTTTCATGGCTCTAAGCCAATTCCAGACAGGGTTTTTACATATTCACGATGTGAGATAAGCTTGTACGTACCAAATATGCCCTATGCTGCTAGTAAAAGAAAAACTGCTGCGAAATGGACCATTGAATGCTGGATTGTACAGTGTATATTTGTGCTTTTCATTAGTAAACCCAGGCACTTCACCCCAGGCCACTGGTTCATTCAACTATATAGAAAGCTATACATTTAACTTTCATTAGGAGGGTCTCCTCAATAGACATAACTAAAGCAAGAATGGTACTTTACATACATAAAGAACACTATTGTGTTGACATTATCCCGACGGGCGCCCAGTTTCATTATGACCCGAGGGGGGACTCTGCTTTGCAACTAATGCACCTCATGGGAAACTAGAATCGGGTCATACTTCATATATTCTGCCTCTATTTGTGAATTTTAGTGGTAATAGCTCAGTGCAAGCTTTTCCAGAGGTTGTACACCTTCCTGGGTGGGTATTTGCCCGACACTCCAGGCCATGATCGGACTTCTGTGCAAGTTGTCTTCATTTTCTTACGCTCACTCTCTTCATATTCCCCCAACCACATTTTCCTTCAGTTAGCATTTCATTACTAGGTCCTGGGGTTGTTCTTTTTCCGTGTTACTATTTCTAATCTCGGTTACTGTTGTGTCCCAGCCCTCTGACAACTCTGTCTTTCTCATTCCCTTTTGTCATTCCAAATGATGGAGGATGCTTTCCATTTGAAAACATCCCATTGCCATCTTACTGTGGATCGTGATTACTTTGCTTTCCAGCTCATCACAATTTGTCTTTTAGTTATGATTAAAGCAAGTTCTGTAAATCTGCTACTGATTTTTTTTTCTCATGTTCTATCGGTTTGTGGTCCTGTTAAGCTGATTTGCTATTGTCGCCCAAAATTTTCTGAGGCCATGGAAATTCCATATCATATGATGAAAATCCCCGTTAATACTTCTTGAGCAGTTCGACTGCACCCCTGGGTAGAATTTGGTAGTCTCGTGGGTGTTTGTTTTTATCGGTACGTGTTCCCATTCTGTGTCTTTTATAGGTCTGCCAACGGCTGCACTCCATTTATCCTCCAGGTAATCTAGTGCGCCTTTTGCCTGTTGATGAATGGCCCTATAAAATCACATAATCACCCTGACAGTGCCTCTGGTTGTGCAAATCAGCTGTAACCCTATGTGTGTGGGTGGTTTGGAGAGTTCCATCTTCCATCTTTGCAGTATTACAGCTCTTACCACTATACAGCAGAAAATGTACTTGCGCAAACCCATATTCATCCGTTACAGCGCTGAAAGTTTTAAGCATTCCTCCTTTATATAAGCATCCTATCTGAATGATCCTGTTCTCTTCCCTGAGCTGTAGTACCCCCTGCTGGAGGGCCTGCAATCTCTGTGTGGGATAGCACAAGCCTAAAAGGGTTTTGTCTTTGTCCTTTGTCTCCAACGATTACAACTGTAGCTGAGGGTTTCTAATAGCCTGGGGGCGTGTCCTGCCTTCCTCTCGGTTTAAATAATTATAGATCTAGTCGGCAACTCATTTGCACAGCTGCGTTATATAACTTTGCTGACAATTTCAATTTGGTCAGTGCTACTCTGTCTCATTTCCCGGCATATTAATTCTAGCAGCATTTTATTGAATTCCCTGAACATTTATTTGGGAATGCATATTAACAGTGTTGCAACGTAATAGAATAGGTGTTGTAGCACCTCCATTTTAGAAATGGCTAGTTTCCCTCTTGTTGAGTGGCAATTTATTCCGGAAGCTAATTTCACTTTTTTTCACTGCAGTGCAGGCCTTGTATTGAAATTTAGTACATTTGTACCACCAGCTTTCTCATTGTAATATTTTCCATTTCAATCTCTGCGATTTCTGGAAGGGGCTGTGCATCCATGTTTTGTGTTGAGCAAATGTAGGACTTACTCCTGTTTACTTCAAGACCAGACATGGTGTAGATTCTTTCTAATACATAGATGTCCTTCTCTACTTTAACATGTAGGGCCTCTAGAACTATCACTGTCATCTGCGGATAGACATATTGTGGGTTGTGTTACCCACCACGATCCCATTGAATGTTCTTTCCTGTCTAGGTGGGTTTCCATCAAACCACAGGAAAGGGGAGTGAGAGAGATAAGGGGTTGCTTCAACCTGCTCCCAATATTACATGCAAAACACCATAAAGATGGTGAAAAATGTTAGAAAAGAAATTGTGTAAAGAGAAAAGTGTCCTTATTTTGGATATAGAATCCTCACCCACATCAAGCATTTAGTATGCTACTATATGTTGGTGAAGGTTCTGTGATCAAAATAAGGCTGCTTTTTACTGTTATCTATGTTACACAATTACTCTTCTAATCTGGTTTGCTTTGCCCGTAGCTCGATTGCGAATGGATCTATTGCTGTTCCACTGAGGGGTGTGGACAGGGTCGTCCTTGCTTAATTTCTCTGTCCGCTGTGTATGGTACTGAGATTGCTCTCGCAGTCCCCACAATTGGTGTGGATTTGGCATACAGCAGTGCAGTGCAGTCCAGCTTCAAAACAAACGTGTTCCCCTTTCCTATATCTTTCGTCTCTACATGTAGATTCCTCCAATTTTGTGCTTCAAAAGCTTTTTTTGATATCTTGCTTGTCTCACTGAAGTAGGACATACAGGCCCAAGATTGGAAAGTTCTCCTGCTGTGTACTAACTCACCCTTGAACTACATAATGTCAGTGTGTAGCTATGTGTAGTGTTTGCGGTAATGTATGTGTGCCTGGCTGTGGTTCAGTATATGTAGGCTGGTGGTTTCCTTGTTGGAACCTAGGGCCTCGGAAAAGCAAATAGAGGTGGAAGAGCCATCCCATACAGATTTGTGGATTGCATGCATTCCTGAGAGCTGGGTGGAACACAGACATACACACACTCTAAAGAAAGGGGTAGCCAGGCTCCTTGAGTCTGGAAATGTCCCTGATCTGTGTGGCCTGGGCACATTGTCAGTGAGATGAAGGGGATGATAAGGGAAACACTGAAGAGATTGGGAATAATAATGAGGAGGACTGGGGTCTTAATAACCTTTTGCTAGGCATATATCAGTGAAGCTTGCATCCAGGTATGATGCTCTACTCATGGCTTGTGTTGTGAGGCTATCAGAATTAGAGTTGTGGACTCAATCCTGCTCTCACAGACTGCTCCCTGGACAAAGGAGTGGGCACTTTAAAAGAAGCTGCATACACAGCATAAATCTCAAAGACATGAGACACTAAATAACGTGTGTCTGAAAATGGATTATAAAAAAGGGGAGATTGAGTGTACCAAAGTGTCAAACTGCAGGTGTACATCAGTCTGGAGAGCAAAGCAAGACTTCTGTCTGAGAACAGGTCGGGGGACCAAGGTCTCTGATAGTTTCACTGCTGCGTGAGGGGAAGTCACCCAGGAGAAACACAACCACTTGTGTAAACACCAACAGCACACCCTCAGAGCCCCACCTCCCAGATAGTTCCTTATTAGTCACAGTTTGGTGCACATCATTCACGGTATCAGCCGTGGATATAATACTGCTGCTTGGCAGAAACAAATGAAGATCATAGACAAAATTATGCACCCAAGACCTGATCAATCCTTAATTACTTATATTTTCAAATTATTCTTTGTTGTATTTCGAATTTCTTTCATAAAAGCAACCAAGACAACAGCCTATGTGTTTTGTTAAAGAACGTTGAACTTCCCCACAGCTGTAAAGAATAGATCAAATACATCATAAACCACAAACATAACAAACAATCACAAACTACATATAACATAAATTCAATTTTAATAAACCAGATAATAAAAAAATGCAGTCCTTCCATAAGGATCCCATAATCCATTAATGCAAACACACACATGTTGGTAGTTGTATGCAAGACATCCTAAACAAAAATGGTCCTGCCTAGCTACATCTTCCACATCCAAAACTAAACATATGGCCTAGGGCTAAACTTATACACCAGCAAATCCTCATTGTGAAATCATGTAACAAAATGGAAAGAAGGGAGTCTGTTTAAGTCAAAATTGCTCCAAATGTATTGAGATTGCTAATTAATTCCAATTGTCCTATTTTTCAATATAGATCCAGCATACCGTATATGTAAGTATTCCCAATATCAAGTTTCATAAGGACTCCCTCTGTTCACTTGGATACTGCAACACAGTAGTCATCCATATTGAAATGGGGTGACCGTGTTCCCCACAGTTGACACCTAAGAGGATTAAATTAGCATTTTGAGTACTCCTACACTATTGTTATAGATCATTATGTAATGACCTATTGCTCAATCCAGGGGCAATTATGCCATGTATCATAGCAGAATCAACTAGCACGGTAAGGCATACTGCATTATCCTAGTGGTTTACCTCATAATATGCACCCATCACACCAACATTCCCACAATATTTTCCTGTGCCAGACTTTCAGCACATCATCCATATGTTGACAGGGTTAAAGAGAAGTCGTAAGTATAAAACCATATCCAATGAGAACAGGTCATGACTGGGCTCTAACCATATCCACAGTCACATAACCCATTCATCACAATAGGTGTAGTTATTACCACACATTTCAGATGACTCTTGCCCCAGGAACCTCATATACGCCCCGCCCCCCTTCCCCCCACCCCCTCAACCTCCTCCCCGTCTGCACAAATGCTCTCATACATAGTATGTAGATAGAATACGACAAGGGGGAAAATATTTCTCTTCCAGGGGATAATCATCAAAGCCATAAGCACTGAATAGTCCCGCCCACGTGCGGGAGCCCGGCCTGTGGTAAAAAGATGGCCAAGTCAGACCCTCATTCGGTCTGTATTGCTTGTTTGCCTTCATCCCACAAGCCAGACCAATGTTATCACTGCAGCAAGTTTTCCAAGAGGACCCTTGGAGAGAGGGAGAAGAACAAGCTGCATTCCCTTCATGAGAGAGGAGAAACTGAGTGGGCGAGAAGAGCATCATTCCAGAAAACCCACTTCTCATCCTAAAGAGCACAAGGAAAGAGGTGAAAAAAGAAGGCATTGGTCTCCTTCTCCGTCGAGGGACAGATCTTCAACCATGGTACCTCTGTGCTCAGAGTCGGTGTCGAAATCGATGTCGAGACGTCTATCGCCGTCGAAACATCCCTCGCCCTCGAAGCGTCCCTCGTCGTCAAGACGTCCTGCGCAGTTGAGACAAGGTGAGAAGAAACGGAGGATGAGGTCTCCATCCACACGTAGGCGGTCCAAGTCTGGCTCGCCTACGACTGCAAGAGGTCGGGACTCGATGTCGACCTATCGGCGTCGAAGTTCGCCACCGAGAGGCTCTGGACTGACGTTGAGATCGCCGTCGACGGCAGGAGGTCCACTGGCTCCGACGTAGAATTCATTCAACACCAAGGCCTTCGACGCCGAAGAGAACCAGTCACTCGACGTCGAGACACATGCCGTTGACTCCGAAAAGATCTATGTCGAAAAGATCTCCGTCGAGGAGATCGACGTCAGGATCAAGGAAAAGGCCTTCTGGGTCTAGGAGATCGATATCCAGGTCGATGTAGAGGAGGTCTAAATCAGTTTCTCTTCCAGCGAAGAGACCTAGAGCGTTGTCGGAGGACCGTTTGACTTGTGACTCTCCGGTGTAGACTTCAGGGAGTTCTTCTTCCTCTCCAGGGCTTCAGATCATACAATTATCTCCAGAGCCCTCACCAGCACCGTCTGCAGCCCAACCGACCAATATCTCGCCAAGATGGCTGGGAGATATCCGAGAGTGGAAGATCCACAGGATTAACCTTCCACGGTCTCATGAAGGTCAAGGTCAACTTTGAAACAGTGGGTGTATTCTTCAGGGAGACGCAAGCAGGTCACGCCGAGAAGGTCCCCATCGTTGAGGAGATCATCATGCTCTCCTAGGAGTAGATCATCACGCGCCGATATTCTAGAAGGCGGAGCCATCGGTCTTCCACAGGGTCGTCGGATTCCAAGGCAGACTATTCTCCGATTCTTTCCTCATCTCCTCCAAGCAGAATATCGCCCTTTGATGATGTTCTGACCTTTACTGAAGTTCTCGGCCGTGGGGCTGCTAAACTCCACATTGAATTGCCGGTTTCTACCACCAAGATATCAGTGATATTTGAAACCTTGCACCAAAAGTCCTCCTTGAGACCTTTGCTTCCTCTAGTGCCTGGATTGCTGGAGCCTGCGTTGCACAAGTTTCTTACTCCAGCAGCGGTGAGGGCTGTACCATCTAGGATCTATAAGGCTCCGGATAATGACCCCTTCTTCCTGAGGGCTGACCCTCCACCGGACTCTGTTATTGTGTCGGCTGCACGAAAGAATCAGACAGGGCCAGCATCATCATCTGATAGGCAGTAAAGCTATGGACTCTGTAGGGAGAAGAGAATGTGTACTACCTCGGCTTCCTACATGAAAGTAGCCAGTGCCTCGACCCTGCTGGGTCGATATAATCGCTCATTATGAGACTCTCTGTCTACAGAGAAGCTCCTTACAGAGGACAAACATGATTTTCTTGAAATCCTGCATGAAGGTGGCCTAGTAGCCAATCAAGTGATCAGCGCAACGGCGGATGCGTCAGATCTAGCTGAACATGGCTACTTGCATGGGATCTGTGCTCGACGCCCAGCGTGGCTGAGGCTCACAGGACTGAAACCCGAAACACAGCATTGAATTCTTAACCTTCCATTCACTGGGTCATCACTCTTCGGGTCACATGCCGATGATGAGATGTCTCGAATGGAAACCGAGCTGGATACGGTTAAAGCTGTCGGTCTTGAAAAGAGGAAGGACTTCAGGAGACGGTACTGTCCTTACGACAGACGACAATCAACAGAGGGTTCAAACCCCTCAATGGCCCTCCCAACAAAACCAAGGAAGTTCCAATTCTCCCAGCGTTGTCCTGGTAGAGGAAGAGGTGGCAATTCGAGACAGTCCACATCTGCTGCCAAGCAACAGCAACAGAAGTGAGCACTTGCTTCCCCGATATCTGCTACCCACTCGGGTGGGGTGGGGGGAGAGGGGGGGAGGCGTGGTGGAGTGTACGGTTTCATCTGGAAGAGTGGACAAAAATCACGCTAGACAGGTGGGTGCTGAATATTGTAAAGAATGGGTACACCATCAAATTAAAGTCCCTGCCACCTTCCATTCCTCCTCAAAAGACTGTCACCCATCGTATAAATCTTTTGAGGGAAGAGGTGTCTGCTCTACTCCTAAAGAAGGCCATCGAGGAGGTCTCATGGCAACAACGTCAGCAAGGGATCTACTCCCGATATTTTTTGGTCCCAAAGAAAGGTCAACCACAAGGAGTTTAGGCCTATACTAGATCTCGGACGTCTCAACAGATTCATACTCCGAGAAAAGTTCAGAATGCTGGCAATACATCAAATAATACTGCTTCTGCATCAAGGGGACTGGATGTGTTCCATAGATCTTCAAAATGCCTATTTCCACATACCAATCTCGCCAAAGCATCGGAAGTTCCTACGGTTTCACATCCAATCAAACCACTTCCAATTCACGGTCCTGCCTTTCGGGCTGGAGTCGGCTCCCAGCACTTTCTCAAAGTGCATGGCAGTAGTAGCGGCTTTCTTGAGGAAACCGCACATATTCGTCTATCCTTACCTAGATGACTGGCTTCTCAAAAGTGTGTTTCCCACTCTTCTGCTACAACATCTCAAGCAATGTATTCATCAGTTGCATCGGCTCGGTCTACATGTAAAATTCAAGAAGTCCATCCTCAATCCAGCACAGAGGATACACTATCTAGGCGCGACTCTGGACTCAGTCAACGCAAGAGCTTATCCTTCGGGGGAGAGAGACTATCATCCATTCTCCTCAAGTGTCAAAATATCTTGAAGACACCTCCGCCTACGGCCAGACAGATTTCCTCCCTACTGGGGGCCATGGCCTTGTGCATATTTCTCGTTCCAGACGCCAGGCTTCACATGAGACCGCTGCAGCAAGCTCTGGAGGATCAGTGGTCCCAGATCTCCAATCGCTGGGAGGACAGGTTGTCTATACCTCTGTCAGTCCGACTCTCCATCAGATGGTGGATGTGACGGATTCATCTCCTCATGGGAGTCCCTTTTCAAGAGGACAGGCCTCAACAGATTCTGGTGATGGATGCGTCCCTTCAGGGATGGGGCACTCATATGGGATCATAGCAGATCCAAGGAATGTGGTCAGAGAAAGAGCAACTATACCACATAAACATGCTGGAGCTCAGAGCTGTACATCTAGCTCTCAAATCGTTCTTCCCATCAATAACATCGACCTCTCTGCTTGTTCAGACGGACAACACAACAACGATGTACTAACTGAACAAGCAGGGCGGAACAAGATCCAGACACCTGTCTCTGGAAGCAAGGACAATCTGGAAATGGCTTCTGGCACGAGATATGAGAATATCTGCAGTCCACTTGCCGGGCGTCCTAAGCAGACACTTCGCAGAAGCATATGACTGGGTGTTAAAGCAAGAAGTGGTAAAGACCTCTTCCACAACTGGGGAACACCAGACATCGATCTTTTTGCGGACGCAGAAAACGCAAAATGCTGCGTATTCGCCTCCAGGTACCCGCAACCAGGGTCCAAGGGGAATGCTCTGTGGATAGACTGGTCAGAGACATTACTCTACGCTTTTCTGATTCCACTCATTCCCTTGGTGATCAGGAAACTGTACGAGGCCAAGGCAGACATGATCCTGGTTGGATAGATGAAGAAGGTCCGGATACCACCACTGGCAAGGCCAATCTGGAGCAAAGTACCACATAGGAGGCTGCCATGTCATCCTGATCTGCTGACCAGGGCGAGCGGCAAGGTGTTCCACCCCAACCTGACGTCCCTGAGGTAACAGCATGGCTCCTGCGTTCATCCAATACTGCCATTTAGGCCTCTCACAGGACTGCATGCTTTTAAGTGGAAGCCTTTTTTCATGTGGTGTACTGCTGAAGGTCATGAGCCTATTTGAGGTCAAGAACAGGTACTGTTCCCATATTTACTGTTGTTGGCCAAAGCATGTTTACAGTATTCCTCCATAAAAGTTCACCTGGCAGCAATAACAGCATATAGAGAGGCTTCCACTCAGGCTTCTTTCTTTCAAATGCCAGTTGTTAATGATTTCCTGGAGGGCCTCAAGAATGTTAGTCCTCCTGTTAGGGCCCCTGCTCCTCCCTGGGAGCTAAATGTGGTCCTATCTAAACTAATGGGGCCCCGTTCGAGCCCATTCATAAGGCTTCCTTACAACACCTATCATGGAAGACTGCTTTTCTCGTGGCAATCACTTCTGCACGCAGGTAATCGAGATACAGGCCTTATGCTCTACAGAGCCTTATCTCGTTTTTCATGCGAATAGAGTGGTGTTACGTACTCACCCGAGGTTCCTCCCTAAGGTGGTTTTGGATTTTCACATTAACCAGTCAGTCACTCTTCCCACATTTGTTTCTAATAAGGACACTCCAGTTGAGAGAGCACTGCACTCTTTGGATTTAAAACGAGTGTTGAAATTCCACCTTGATAAAAAGAGAGTGTACGAACGTCTGTTTTTAAATTATGGTCCGTTGAATACAGGTTTCCCTGTCATTTCAAGATGGATAGTGTCATGCATTTTGTTATCCCATCAGTTGGCACAAAAGCAGCTCCGGGGCAAGCCGAGAGCTCATTCTACAAGAGGCAAAGCAGCTACAATAGCAATGCTTAGGAATGTACCAATTCATGAAATTTGTAAGGCAGCCACATGGCGTTCGGTTCATACCTTCGCACACCATTACTTCCTTGATTCTGACACTCAGGCGGATGCTCAGTTTGGTCAAGCATCCCTGAGGAATTTGTTTGGGTAATGTCTGTTGGTGAAATGTTTTGGTAGGCTGGTATGGGGATGGGCTTGCTAATCTATTCAGTGCTTATGACTATTGATGAGTATCCCCTGGAAGAGAAGGATAAGTTACTTACCTGTAATCCTAGTTCTCTTCCAGGGGTATACTCATCAAAGTCATACGCACCCCTCCCTCCTCCCCGGACGAATGCCAGACCTATATATGTACCTTTTACCCATGCTGTGATTACACTGTTATACGCTGTCCAAAAGAACTGACCTAACTGTGACCTGTGGTGCATGATGGGAGCCTGGGGTTTCCTGGAGGTCTTAAAGGCACAGCGCCAATTTTTCCAATAGTTTCCTACGCAGCCTGTCTAGGCTAAACCTGCCTCTATGATCCTGCATGTTTTTACCTTTGAAAATAAAGGTTGTTTTGTGTTTCCAAAGAAACTCAGGGCAGTTTTATTCTTTACATATATCATACATGGTGATTTATATGTCAAATGTAAAAGTTTTACATGCAATAATGGCAGTTTTGGAGCCTAATATGGTGTTTTTCAGGCTGCATATGCATAATATATATATATATATATATATATATATATATATATATATATCTATTGCTCCGGGATCCCGCACTTGTGCAGGACTATTCAGTGCTTATCAATCAGAGTACTTGTAAAGTGTGCTACTTGCCCGTGAGGGTCTCAAGACGCTATGGGGAGGGGGGGTGCTGCTACTGCTCGAAGAGCCAGGTCTTGAGGAGTCTTCTGAAGGCGAGTAGGTCTTGGGTCTGCCGTATGTGGGTAGGGAGAGTGTTCCAAGTCTTGGCGGTGAGGTAGGAGAAGGATCTGCCGCCGGAGGTCGTTCGTTGGATGCGGGTACAGCAGCGAGGGCGAGGCTGGCGGAGCAGAGCTGGCGGGTGGGGGTGTAGAAGCGGAGTCTGCTGTTCAGGTAGGCTGGTCTGGCGTTGTGGAGTGCTTTGTGTGCGTGGGTGAGGAGCTTGAAGGTGATCATCTTGTCGATGGGGAGCCAGTGTAGGTATCTCAGGTAGGGGGTGATGTGGCTGCGGCAGGGGACATTGGCGATCAGCCGGGCGGAGGCGTTTTGGATATGCATTGTAGTCGTCGTAGGTGTTCGGCTAAGATTCCTGCGTAGAGTGCGTTGCCGTAGTCCAGTCTTGTGCTGACGAGGGCCTGTGTCACTGTTCTTCTGGTTTCAGTCGGGATCCACTTGTAGATCCTGCGGAGCTTGCGGAGGGTGTTTTAGCAGGAGGAGGAGACAGGGTTGACTTGAGAGGGAGGAGTCGAGGATGAATCCTAGGTTGCGTGCATGGTCAGTGGGTGTTGGTGCTGTACCCAGTCTGGTCAGCCACCAGGAGTCATCCCAGGCTGAGGGGGTGGGTCCGAGGATGAGGACCTCCATCTTGTCTGAGTTCAGCTTCAGACGTCTGCTCCTCATCTAGTCGGCGACGGCCTTCATTCCCTTGTGGAAGTTGGTTTTGGCAGTGTGTGGGTCCTTGGTGAGAGAGAGGATGAGCTGGGTGTTGTTGGCGTAGGAGATGATGTTGCGGTTGTGATGGTGGGCCATTTGTGCGAGGGGGCCATGTAGAAGTTGAACAGCATTGGGCTGAGAGATGAGCCCTGGGGGACGCCACAGATGATGTCGGTGGCTTCGGATCGGAAGGGTGGGAGGCGGACGCTCTGGGTTTTGCCGGAGAGGAAGGACGTGGTCCAGTCAAGGGCCTTCTCTTGGATTCCGGCTTATAGGAGGCGTGTCTTTAGAGTGCGATGGCAGACCGTGTCGGAGGCGGCTGACAGGTCCAGGAGGATGAGGCCTGATGTTTCGCCGTTGTCTAGTTGGCGCCTGATGTTGTCTGTGGCGGCGATGAGGGCTGTCTCTGTGCTGTGGTTTCGTCTGAATCCGGACTGGGACGGGTCCAAGATGTTGTTGTCTTCCAGGTGGCGGGCCAATTGCATGTTGACTATTTTCTCGATGATCTTTGCCGGGAACGGGAGCAGGGAGATGGGCCGGAAGTTTTTGAGGTCCTTGGGCTTCTTGAGGAGGGCGTTGATTTCGTCGTTCTTCTAGCTTTCCGGGAATGTCGCTGTTTCAAAGGAGATGTTGATGACCTTCCGTAGTTTGGGTGCGATGGCTGCTTCTGCTTTGTTGAATACGTGGTGTGGGCACTGGTCTGACGGAGATCCTGAGTGGATGGAGTTCATGACCTTTCGTGTCTCGTCGTCGTTGACGTTAGACCAGGAGATCAGGCGGTTGGCGCTGGTAGTGCTTACAGGGGAGGTGGAGTCTGGCGTAGTCTGGGTGGTCGTGGTGTTGAAGCTGCCGTGGATGTCAGCGATCTTGCGGTGGAAGAAGATGGCTAGTGAGTCGCACAGTTCTTGTGAGGGCGGGATGTCGTTGGTGTTGGCGCTGGGGTTGGAGAGTTCCTTTACGATGCTGAAGAGCTCCTTGCTATTGTGTGCGTTGTTATCCAAGCGGTCTTTGAAGGCGGATCTCTTGGCTAATCTGATGAGGTGGTGATGTCTGCGGGTGGCGTCCTTGTGGGCTGCGTGGTTGTCCCGTGTGCGTTCGTGGAGCCATATCTTCTCCAGTTTCCGGCATGCGCGTTAGGAGTTCTGGAACTCGTTGGTGAACCAGGTGGCTCTCTTGCTGGTGTGTCTGTTGGGGGGGTTTCTTGAGCGGGGCGAGGGTGTTGGTGCAGTCATCGATGCACTGTCTGAGGTTGCAGGCTGTGGCGTGTGGGTTGGTGGGGTCGGCGGGTGGTTCTGGGAGAGGGTGGTGATCAGCTGGTCTTTGGTCACTTTGCTCCAGCAGCGGCGAGGCAGCTGTTGGGAGCGGTGGTGCGTGGTTGGTTTCTTGAAGGTGAAATGGATGCAGTGGTAGTCGGTCCAGTGGAGTTCGGTGGTGTGGTCGAAGGCGACGTGGGTGTCTGTGAAGAAGACTGGGTCCAGCGTGTGGCAAGCGGCGTGGGTGGGTGCGGTGACGAGATGTCTAAGGCCAAGGTTGGAGAGGTTGTCGATCAGGGTGGCGGAGTTGGCGTCGTTGTTGTTCTCGAGGTGGAAGTTCAGGTCCCAGAGGAGGATGTAGTCCGTGGAGGCGAGTGCATGGGTGCTGGCGAGGTCGCAATGGAGTCGCTGAACTGAGCCCAGTGTCTGGGGGGTCTGTAGATGAGTGTTCCTCTGAGGGTGGTGTTGGGGTCGGTGTGGATCCGGTGTGGATCCGGAAGTGGAGGTGTTCGGCGGTGTTCAGGGTGTCTTCTGCGTGGGTGGCGACCTTGAGTGTGGACTTGTGGACGATGGCTATTCCTCCGATTCTGTTGGCGCGATCCCTGTAGGTGATCTTGTAGCCGTCCGTGATGGCTATGGCGATGTCTCGCGCCGAGGAGTCGTTCCACCAGGTCTCAGTCAGGAAGGCCACGTCTGGGGGGAGGTGTTGAGCAGATCCCAGAGCTCGACGGTGGGTTTGCGTGCGGAGCAGGTGTTGAGGAGTGTGCAGCGGAGGTGGTTGGGTCCAGTCCTTGGAGGTTTGGTGGCTCTGTCGCAGGTGAAACTGCAGGTGCGGCAGGAGAAGGGTCTGTGGGTCCGTTTCGGGGCGGCCTGGAAGCAGGTGTGGTTTCGGCCGGCGTTGAGTGCATGGAGGGTGCTGGCGTTGTAGTGGAGTCTGGTGTCGTGGCGTTTGCGGGGTCCAGGGGTTCTGGCGCTGGGCCCGGTCCAGGCGCGGACGGGCGCAGACGGGCTTGCCTTAGGTGCGCCTTCGGCGTGCCAGCGGCACACCTGCTGCGTGCGTCCGCTGCGCGGCAGTGCAGCGTCTGTCATATATCGGGAGGTGGGAGGGAGGAGCAGCTGGGAAGCGGGAGCAGCGAGTGGGCAGGGGGCGGGGCCCCACGGTGCACAGCGGCGGGGAAACAGTAGTACAGAAAGCAACAAGGGGCACAAGGGGGGGAAACGAGTGGCACAGAGCAGAAAACGAGGCACAAGAGGGGAAGACAGTGGCACAGAAGCAAAAAGGAAAAAGGACACTTACCAGTGGCAGCGGTAGCGGCCGCAGGAGCACACATGTGGTGCTGCGTGGAGGGGGAGCGACCTACCAGGAGGGTCAGGGGTCGCTTATGACTTTGAGTATACCCCTGGAAGAGAACTAGGATTAAAGGTAAATAACTTATCCTTATCACCTACTTCATTTGTTATTTGCCAGAAAAAGTGGGACATAAGCAGACTCCAACCTCACCTGAGGTCCAACAGCTCCTGTGACTCAACAGCCGTAATTGCGACCTGTGACTTATAGCAAAGTAGATCAACGCTTTTGATTATCCAATCACGGTAATCATTGAATGATTTATATATGGTCAGCCTGTATCTCACTTCTTCAAACATATTTCCATTCATATAGTTAATCCCAAAAACTGGAGTGCGTTAAAAGCATACAGCATTCTGTGCTGATTGAATTCAAGAGTCAAATGGAATAACCCTGCATGATTAAAAATCTAGGGGGAGAAGATCTAATGATTTGTAAAGCTTATCACTTCCATGGAGCAAGTCTAGCCCTATAAGGCTAATTGATAAACGCGCATACTAAACAATGTCTATCCAGCATCTGTGCCCGGTGGAGATTTCCAATTCATACAACACAATCAGCAAGCAAGACAGAAATAATAAGGTGCCCCAATATGGATTTCTTAGTTACAAGTACAATACAGAAATTACGGTTTAAAACCTGAATGTGTGAACAGTATCAAAAGGTACCATTTTCACCAAGTCGAGATCTCATTCACCGAGAAATTCATACTTGATGGTCACTGCTAACAAATTGCCCTCGTGAGAGTCCTAGTAATCCAAAACAAGCACTGGCGTTGCCAATAGGTCTCGCAGTAGGAAAGTTGGAGCTATTGGTTTTGTAAATGACAAAGCCCTTTATGTTTTTAAAATGAAAACAAAAATAAAAGGCATTGTTATTTGCAATTGTAATAGCTCCAACTTTCCTACTGCGAGACCTATTGGCAACGCCAGTGCTTGTTTAAACCAAATCAGTTGTCCCTTGAAAATAGCTAGAGAAGGAGGCAAGAAGCTGCCAATGAATAATTAGGGGAGGAGAAGCCGCACAGCACATGCTGGGAGAAGCCCTTTGATGTGCTGTGCGGCCGTGAAAAAATGCAGGCAAAGAGGCTGGATGCTGGCTTTCCAGCTAGATTGAGGTAGCTTAATAAATGGAAATCTTTTGTGGGTTCACGTCTGCGTGATATATGGTGAAGGGAGTAGTTTGTCTATTAATCTGTTTATCCTAAAGGACTTCTTACGTCAAAGAGAATGAATTTCCTCCTACCAACTTCAGACAGCGTCAGGTATTTGTGAAAGCTTTGCAATGTGTGTCCCCTGGATTATGCTCACAGCAATACGTGAACACATATGTGAAAGGTTCATTCTTTCAAATCTTGTTTCCCAGTGAGTCATGCACAGGAACCGCCTTTTTCTGTTTCTTGAGCGTAGGCGGAGTGGTTCATCCAAAGCACCTATTTTGAGGATACCAGGGCCCCCAGTTACAGCCCCCAAGATTTAAAGCTATGCTGCTCGAGCCACCGGAGGGAGCACACATGTATCCCGCTGCCTCGGAACATTTCAGCTGGCCCTGCTTGGACACGAACCCACCCAAGAAAAGCCATTTTTAGAGCATCCTGCCGCACTCTGTAATCACGGTGCTAAGCAACGGCTTGGATGAGACCCCTCTCTGAGCTCATGTGTTTGAGGTCAGTGCTGGAGCCGTGGCAGGAACCAAAGGGCTGCAAGTTAAGGGTTATCACTTTTCTGGGGGTCATTCTGAGGAGCATGGCTTGGTCCTCTGGGAAATAAAATAACATGCTCCCAGCTACATTTTGTTTGTTTCGCAGCTTGGCACACACATGCAGCCAGCATGACGTAGCTCCGGAAAGACCAACATGACAGAAGCACTTCGCTCTCTCTACCTTTTGTCTGAAAAGTCACTAAATATCTGGAGCGCACTGCCCCCTCCTCCCCAGATAAATCTTGCTCCATTAACCCCTTTTTAAAAGACATTTTCTTTCGCAGATATGACTGCAAATGTCCAGGTATCCTTGCTAGACGGATCATTGTGTACTATGTAATGTATACCATCCTTCAGACGTCATTAGTTGCTGTCTTCTTGTCCAGCTCAGTGCCCCCTTCCTCTAGGAGGGTGTCGGCTGCGTGAAATAAATGCTGGCTTCTTAATTTGTGCTCCCTGTGTCTCGAGGCTTGCTTGGGGAGTCAGACCAGCAGAGCACAGCCATGGCCCTCATGTTTCCTAGGCTGCTCACTCATCCATCCAAGGATTCTGCTCTAGTTTTCTGGCCTGTATTCTTGACTATGCCATTACAACATCAAGACCACGTGTCCCAGAATGCAAAGCAGGAATACAGAACTGAAGTGTTTTGTAAACCAAGTTAAGTGTAACCTAAGAGTCATGCACAGAAATAATCCTTGGAGCAAACACCTCTGCTGTGAGAAGCAACCTCTTCCCAACTCTGCACAGACAGACTACAAGTTGTGATCTTGTTCCCTGGGCAGACTGGCAAGCATTTGGGTAAGGGTGGCACCTTTTCTTCTCTTGTGAGGACTGACTGCACTACTTTGTCTGAGCAGTGGGTGCACAAGTGGTACAGAGTAAGCACTGCGGCGTGGTCAGTGCAAGGAGAAATGTTTGTACCTGCACACTTCACACAGGCACTTTTGATTTTGTTATGGCCTAGTAGATGTGACGATGGGCGAATCTCCACCCCTCCCCTTTATTGCCACCCCCAAGCATTGAGTATCTCTCACAATTAGTGCGATCGGGTTACAATGTGTGAGTGACTTTGACAAGAAGGTCTGGTCGAGCCTGCACGACATGTCACACTCACAAAGAAGCCTCCAGGAAAGTGGCATTTAAAAGGAGAATTACCAGTTTCAGGTTTAGCTTTTTGTTTCTCACCTCTAAACACGCCCAAGATCGTCTGTGGGTCAAAGGCTACGCTGGGTGGGCTTCGGGGACTGTGCTGTACTAGCCTGTTTGGTAATTATCAGGTCTTGGGCCAGTATAACGCAGACAGAAATCGAAATGTTTATTATCTATAACCCAGTGTGGTACAAAGGGCACGGACAGGGCAGGCCAACTGCACCATGGGCGGACATTCAGGGAATTAGAAAAAAAATGTGTTTACCTGTAACATGAGCTCACTACATGTCATGTTAAGTGCATTTTCGTCTCGCACTCCGCCATGGAAGACCATACGAAAAATGAAATGTTTCTTACCTGTAACACTGGGTCTTCTTTGCGTGTGGGATTCTATCTATCCAAGTGATATTTGACACCGGTTTTGGTACGGAATCGTCTTTATATTCATAACCTTGGGGGATACGAACACTGTTCCACAGTGCAGAACACGCACGTTCATAATGGTTAGGCCATCGTCGTTGCCTGGCAGCGGGGGTGATATATATGAACAGAAATATGCATAACTTTGCAGTGCGTTGAATTGGCCCCTTTCAGTGCCCTAGTTTGTGCATGTGCTGCGTAAAATACCTAACACCCGAGTAGTAAAGACTCAAATAGAGGACGCAATTTCTCATTGCTGACATCACAGAGATGTCGTGTAGGTCAGTGTTTTTTAAATCAAATTCTTATTTTATTGGGAACTGGAATCTGCCTAGTCCAATGTCTTAATACCGCTTCAAAGAGCCTACAAACTCTCACTGCTTTATTCATTGAGGCGACCTGCGTCATACTGCTGATGCCGTCAGAGCACATACTAATACAGTTGCGCATTGTGTGTCGTCACAGTGCATACTAGCTCACCGCTGATGACATCACAGTTCAGTCTGTCTCTCCGCTGATAACATCACAGAGAACACGCTGACGTCACAGAGGAGGCTTGATTACTGCAGCACGATGTCTGCCTGCTGATTACACCACAGCGGGCAACGCCTCCATTATTTTGTTTTACTTTCGAATGCTTTTTGGGTGATCTAGGACGCAAACGTCACTATATCCCTTTATAGCAGCCGTAATGCAGAGTCAAAAAGAGAGCGAGCGTGTAGGCGAGGAGAGAGGCACGTGAAAGTGAAAGTGCATCCATCGCGGGCTATGAGGGTGCTGATGATTGATGGCGAGGACGTGCGTGTGCTGGGGCGTAGCATACTGAAATACCACTAAAGTGAATGAAAGATAAAGCAAGTTAGGAGGGTGGTGCAGGTTTCCAAAGAGCATGAAACCGTAATGCAGAGTCAAAAAGAGAGCGAGCGTGTAGGCGAGGAGAGAGGCACGTGAAAGTGAAAGTGTTAGGGGAGGAGAAGCCGCAGAGCGCACGCTGGGCGAAGCCCTTTGATGTGCTGGCGGGCGTTACAAAATGCAATTAGGAGGGAGGGAGGGAGGCTGATGCGCGTGCTTGTTTGGTCACGTGATTCACGTGAACTTAATGAAAACCGCAGCGCAAGAAGCCCTTGGTTTGACGAGGATTTCGAGCACTTGAATTCTCGCTCCGCTCAATGCGCTTGCACGCATTGATAGGTCGCGAGACCTAAAAAACTGAATGTTGTGCTCAAAATACAACCTGAACATTTCTCACAGATAGGTCCCCACACCCCAGTCTGTAAACATTCTGCATATTTACCAAATGAACAATCAAAAGAAAATCAATCTGCTAATCATTTCTCATATCTATCGGGCTAATAGACAACTTGGCCTGGAACACCAGTATCTACCTGTCTGCTGAGACCAGAGGACCCTGTGAAGAAGGGGAGAGGGAGCAAGGTCTAGTAGAGATCCTATTGAGTGGACTGCTTGAGTGAAGTTTGAGACTCACGGTAGAGAAGGCAGTTGGGAAAGTGAAGCGTAGCTGGTTGTGACCCTTTGTAACAAGAGCATCTACTTTGCCATTGGAAACAAGAGGCATCTCTAGACCTGCAGCCCGGATCAGCAGGGGTAATGTATTTATGTGACTCACTTTTCCTTCTGCTGGGGGTCTCCTTGGTGGCCAGTGGCCTCCTCTCACTCCCATGATTTAGCCTCTCTCACTGATTTTGTGTTACTAAATGTTTGGCAGTCCCCTATGCCACCTATGTCTTTAACTCTCTCCTCACCGCAGCTCTCAATGTCAATGTCACAGATCGGGTCAGAGCTCTTTCTGGTACTTCTGGTTTATGGACAGCTTCTTTTGCGGTATTGGCTTTTTGGCGCCTTCTGACTCCTGACTCTAGTCAGTCTTGTTTTCTTTGGCCTCTCTTTGCTGGTTCTCCCCGGTCCTGTCTTGGCTTTTCCTCCATGCTGGCGAACCTTGAGTTTTGTCTGTTTTCAAACACTGCAGGTTTTTCCGCCGCCAGTCTTTATTCTTCCATGTCTCCTACTACTTTTCGCATTGTTTCATATTCCAAAAACTATGAACGTGATTCTCTATGTTGTCTGCATTTCTTCAAATGTGAGTAATCTGCCAGTTATATAAAGATCACCCTATCCTATTATCCCACCTTCTTTCCATGGCACAATTGATGTTGTATCTACTTCTCCTTCAACTAGGGGGTGATTTCACAATGTGTGCCCTTTTACAGAATTGCTTCCAGTGTTCCTTTGTTATTTTGAATAGATAGAGGGGATATTGTTGTTTGCTATGATAGGCTCAACAGTCTCCAATGTAATTTTTGTTCATGTACCACTGTTTATATATTTATTTGTATGTATACACCCCAGAAATAGTACCATGAAATTAAAAAATATAATTTGAGTATTATGTCTAAAGTATGTCTTATGAATTTCAGTGACTTTGCCTGTGGTCAACATCCAAAAAGACTTTACATATGTAAACAGAATGTTTATTATGAACCCAGCCTCTTGCTGCTATGAAACTTTCATTATAGGGAAGCAACATTTTCCTTACACAAGAACGAGCCCACCCACCCTCTGGTTTCTCATTGTGCAGGATGGACGCTTTAGTAGATCATTCATGATGGTGTTCTTCAGTAGATTGTTGTAAACCTCTGCGGTTCCTCTCCCCCTCACCCACAACGGAAGCAATCAATAAAATGTGAGATGATGTTGCTGAGCAGCAGATTGAAATGTAAACAAATAACATGCTTGAGAGTGCCATCTTATCCAGAGCTGCTATTTTGGGATAGGCATGGGTATGTAAAATTCATTGTACTAATTCTTCTTTTTATTTGTTCTTAGTAACTACCTGGATCAGATAGCAGAAGAAGTGAATGATAAACTTCAGGAAACTGGACAAGTGACAATATCGGAACTCTGCAAAGTATATGACCTTCCAGGAGACTTCTTAACGGAGGTGATGTTTTCTGTGATTTTACCCACGAATAGTTTCATTAGTGTTCCTTTTTAAAGCTTTTAAGAGGAAAGAAATCTGCTTTAGCATTGAAGCCAACAGAGACACATGATGTAACTTACAGTTCCCTGGCCAGCTTCCAGTGTATCCTCTGACCTCCACTCCTCCACAATACCATTATGCAGGTTAGACAGCCTGTCTGTGATATCTTATTAGACTGTACTTTTCTAAGCGTGTATTTTTTTCTGTAATTGTTTTTCGATGTGTCTGCCCATTTTTGCAAGTCATCATCTGTCCCCCTTCCTCTTGAGTCTGGTAATTGTGTACTGGGGGATGGCACCATCGCTAAAAGGTGAAGCACCCTTTAGAGGCATATCTAAGGCAAGAGTTTTCTGAAATCCAGGCTTAATAATGGTCAGAAAATTCCATGTAAAATTATATTGCATTGTGTAAAACAGAAACATCTGTCTATCATTAAGGGTAAAATGCATTTTTCATTTGTGAAGGAAAAGATCGCTGTGCCTTTAAGAATTTTGGAGCTTCTACTTCCCATGACGCACCTCACTGGCAGTTGCCTCCCTCTGTCAGTTCTTTTTTCTGGGTCTTGACTTAGAAAACCTGGAGGTTGCACACCTGTGTTTTTCAGAATTTTATAGTAGAAAACTTATTGTTACTGTTTTACTCAACATCTACAAATATCTACCTAGTAAATCTTTTATTTTTTTTCTGAAGCCCTTTTCTTTTTTTACTGGCGTAATGCCTTCACTTTTCATGAAGTGTCCTCCCTGTGACAGGAGAAAGGCTGCCTTAGACGCACACAAAGTCTGTGCAATGTGCTTACCATCATCCCATTCAACCAAGAAATAACAAGAATCTTGTAAAAGGACATCAAAGGACAGAGAAGGGATCAGGCTCATGCAAAATCTTGAAGACATGATGACGAAGAAAGAAAGAAGGAACGTGAAGGCTGAGAAATCATCCCGCTAGTGCTCTCTTTCCTCCCAGGATGCCTACATCACAAAAGACCTCCCAAGAGGTAGATAAGAGGAGAAAAGATGACAAGTAACACCATCATCTGCACCATTCCAGACTTAACTCCTGTGTTCTGTTGAAGATATCAACGTCAAAAGCCTTAATTACCAATGTTCACCTTCAAGGGAAGCGTCATCATCGATGAGGCACCATTGCAGGGCAGTGACACTGCCAACCTTGAGACCAATAGACCATGGATTGGCAGCAAATCCTTCACCATTGAAATGGACGTTGAAGAAGTACAGATATATATCAACATGGTCCACATTGAGACGATCTACATCGAAGTTGAACGATTCAATGATTTTCTCTGCATCTCCCACACCATCTATCATTCAACCCATTTGTCCATATATTCACCAAGACTGGACTCTTCTTCGCTGATGTCCAAGTCAAATCCTATGTTTTCAGCATTTTTGTTTACTTTTACTTCTAAAATGAGACTTGGACTTTCTGAAGAGGACACACCATGACCACTGGGTGTTCCACATTATTTTATTTCATTAGAGGGTCCATTCTAAACTCTTTTGGTCCCTCTCTAACTTACCTAACACTACACCATTCCCAGAGATGCCACAACTGATGCCCAAACTAGAAATGGTGCCAAGACTGACATCTGTGTCAACTGTGGTAGCAAACCTTTACCTCCTGTGACTCCTGCATCACCACCAACTTCTCTATCTCGGAGCCCTTGTGCCTACTCCAGAGAAAAGGTCACCATCAAGAACTAAGTTGTGTTCAACATCTAGTGACAAATATTAACCTTCTAATACCCTGATTTCTCCTGCTGCTTCCCCTGTGAGAATCTTACCAGTGGATGACATTACAATTTTTCATAATGTTTTGGTGAGAGCTACAAATAATGGAAGTACCTCAAACATCGGTCTCTGTTATTATTGAGACTCTTCTGCTAATGGCATTCCAAGACTGTTTACCTTTGCGTCGAGAGATCGCTGAGGGCAAGTTCTTGACACTGGCTACTGTTAAATCTGTCATTCCAAGACTACAAAAGAAGTAAAATCAACACAACTGGGTCATATGTTCTTAAAGTCTGACCCTAAACCAGTCTCTGTGATTGTGACTTTGATTGGTCATAAAGTGTCATGCACAAGAGACCACTGCTTCACCCAAAAATGAAAGCAAAAGAATAGGCATACCTGGGAGAAAAATGTATAACTCTACAATAGTTGCATTTTGCCACAGGCCCTGCTGGCGAATATCACAGAGAAATCTGGGAAGGAATGAAATCTTTCATAGATGACCTACCAGGGCATAGACAACAATACTTTGAACAGCTGGTCAATGAAGACTGCTTGCAGGCAAACCAGGTTATAAGTGCAGCAGTGGATGGACCACTACAGGCTATCTCCACGATGCCTTGCTCCGTAGATCATCTTTGCTGCGAATAATCTCTCTTAAACCAGATACTCGGCAAAATATTATGAACCTACCTTCCTCCTGTATTAAACTAGTTGTTGAAAAGCACAGAGTAAGAAATATGTTGAATGAAGGAGAGACCATCAAGGTTGTAGGACTGCTAAAAAGGAAATATTTTTTCAAACTCTAAAATAAATGAAATGATATCAGATATCTGAGTAGGGTTCAATCCCCTTTCTTCCTGTACCAACCTTAAAAAGAGCCTTACAGGAGAAAATCTTCATAGCAGCAGTCAACATCTCGGAGACTGTCTAATTCTGGAGAAAGACGATCCTTCAGGAACAGAAGTTGACCTTGTACCTCCACTTTCCCTCTTTATGTCACTCTGGGGTGGGGTGTGGAGAAGGCTAGCAGGGGAGAGAGGGGAGTGGTATCTTGTCACTTGACAGAATGGAACCTTATTTTAACAGGCAAGTGGGTGCTGTACACAGTGAGTCAATACATTCCTCACAGCTAAAGGCCAGGCTCCCAGAATCTACATCAAAACTTCAAGTAACAACTTTGAGAAATTAAATGTCAATCTTGTTAAAGTGCAATAAAAGTAATACCATCTCGAGAAAAGGGTCAGGCTATATAGTCAAGATAATTCCTGGCTCACGGCCATGCGCCACAACGAGAATACAGACCAATACTGGACTTTCGTTTTCTCCACAAATACATAAAAAGAGAAAATTAATAATGCTGGTGCTTCTTCAAATATTTCTTTAGTGAGAAAAGAAACATTGGATGTGCTCAATAGATGCATGCTTCCAAACTCCAATAGCAAAACACCACAGAAATTATTTGAGGTTTGTAGTAGCCAATTTGCATTTCATGTATTTCTTCCTACAATTTGGATTGAAATCAGCCCCATGCACATTATCAAACTGCATGACAGGGGTGTTCATTTATCACCTTACGTAGACGGTTGGCTCCTCAAAGCTCTTAATCGCTCCAAAAGAAAACATGTTATTCAGGAGACTGTCGCCCTCCTGGACAGACTAGGTCTTCAGCTACAACTGCAAACATCCGGTGTGTCCTCCCCAAATGAACGCACGTCCTTTCCAGTGGCCACAATAAATACAAACAAAGGAAAAATGTTTCCTTCAGAGGAAAGACTGTTATCTGTCAAGAACAAGTGTCATATGTTGCTAAACAATGACCAACCTTCGGCTAATCATATGTCATCACTACTATGCTCCATAGCTTCCTATATGCCCATTGTCCCAAATGTAAAGTTACATATGAAGCCATTGCAGCAATGCCTTGAAGATCCATAATTGGAAACCAGGACAACTGGTATGTCAGGGTGAGTATGACAGTACCAGGAAGACTGTCTCTAGTGTAGTGGTGCAGACTTTGAATGCTTGCATTGAGTCCCATGATAACAAGAGTGGTGGGTCTGTGACTGTTGTCACAGATGCATTACTGTTGTTAAAGATGCATCACTCCTAGGACTGGGGTACATGTAGAGGATAGATGCATCACTAGTAGGACGGGTAGCACATCTAAAGACTTTATCTTTCAAGGATCAATGGACAGAGAAAGGGAAGTCATTTCACATCAACTATCTAGAATATTGAACTGTCCATCTAGCACTCGAAGCTTTTCTGCCATCGCTGCAATCAGACTTCCCGATACAGCCAGACATCACAACTACGATGCACTGGCTGAAAAAACAGGGAGCCACAAAATCAAAGACTAGCCTCTTTCTGGTAGGGCAAACAATCTGGCCCTGGACATAAGCAAGGGATCTGACACTAAAGGCAATACACATTCTGGGAGAAAAAAAATTCAACAAGCAGATTTTACGAAAACAACTATGAATGTGTTTTAGATGATGCAATCATCTCACAGTGGGGAACCCCTCGTTTGGATTTGTTCATGACCGCTCAAAACAGTGGTGAGACTTCCCATGCAGGGTTCCATCGCTGAATTCACTGGGCAATGCCGTTTCATGGACTTGCTACAGAGATTTCTCTACATGCCTTTCCACAGTTTCCACTCCTCCCAATAGTACTATTGGAGGCCAAGCAGAACTCGCTGGAAGAGGTTTCTGATAGCACCAGATTTCCTGATGCTGTGGTGGCAACCAGGCTTCCTTCAGATGTCAGTCAGACCTCACATTAGACTCCTACACACACACAGGTTTTAAACCACCAGATTTTAAAAGCGAATTCCACATCCCAATATAGCATAATTGAATCTGGGAGCATGGTTTCTGAAGTCAGACCGTATTGCCACCTAAATCTCCCAGCATGGCTTCTGAAGTCAGACAGCACAGCCTACTAAATCTTCCACCTGCTTGAATGGAAATTCTTATGGAAGCAAAACGCCTTTCAATAGGATATGTTTATGCAGTGAAGTGGAAGAGGTTCTGCATATGGTACAGTAATAATGGCCATAACACAATCTCATGTCAGGGTAATGCCCTTGCCCCTTACCTTTCACACCTTGCTCTGTTGTAATTACAGTTTTGCTCCATAAATGTGCATCTTGCTATGAGAACAGCTTACAAGAAAACCCTCGGACCAAATTTCCTTCTTCGAGATACCTATGATCACAATTTTTTTAAGGTCTTAGAAAATAGTTACCTCTGGTAAGGAAGCCATCCCCACCATGGGAGCTCAATTTATTCTTGTCCATATTAATTAGTCCTCCTTTTGAACCAATACACAAGGCTACACTGCATCATTTTTCATGTAAAAATGCTTTTTGATAGCTATTACATTTGCCAGAAGAATAAGTGAAATTATCATGCTATCCGCTGTGGAACCATACGCAATATTTCATGCTTACGGGGTAGTCATGGGAACATGCCCATCCTTCCTACCCAAATTAAATTCTCAATTTCACATAAATCCATCAGTAACATGACCTGTATATTTTCACAATCCGTCCACTCCAGCAGAACGATCTCTACATACTTTGATGTTAGAAAAGTATGCCTTCTTTACCTAGATAAGACAAGGACATTTGGCAAATCTATCCAGCTGTTTGTTGAATACAAACACATCCAACAAGGGTTAGCCACATTTCAACAATCCGTTTCCAGATGAATTGTAGCTTATTCCACTACAGATTTGCACAAAAAAGTCTTCCAGGCAGATCAAAAACTCATTCAGTTAGAGGGAAAGCAGCAACAACAGCATAGTTCAGAAATATTTCCTTAACCAACATCAACAAGACTACCACTTGAAAATCAGTGCATATATTCACAAAACACTGCTGTTTAGAGTCAGATGCACAGGCTCATGCTAAAGTAGATCAAGCCACCATGAACACTTGTTTGGCTAACAATGAGCTACTAGATCTAGTAATAATGTTACCTATGAAATGTGTTTCCTATACTCAATAGCTGCATAATGCAACAGATAGTATCTTCCTACCCCTACTCTGATGTTTGTCTACCAATTAAGGACCTATGATGCAGAAGAAATGGTTCTTAGTTGTAGTTCTGGTTCTGCATCATAGGTATCTAAATTGAAATCTAAAGCGACCACCAGCCTCCCTGGATGGGTTGTCTTGGGCATTTGAAATGAAATTACTGTATGTTTAGTTTTTATTTCTAGAATTTTCTCACTGTGAAAAAAGGACTGACCACGGGAAGCAACTGCCAGTGAGGTTCTTCATTGGTTTTAAACGTTCCTGGTTTCTAAAAGACATAGCAATCCATTTTTTCCACAGTGAGTGGTTGACAGATTTTACCTGTTCTAATTTCAAAGCTGCAATGTAGTTTTAAATGAACTCTTTTGAGCAATTTTCAGTCTACCTTTTGGAAAACTCATGCCTTGGATAGATGTCTGATGGGTGCTTCTCATGTGGACATTGGCACCCTGAACAAACTGTTCTACATACAATTATAAATTTAAAGTGTTCCTGGGTCTACACACACAGCTGGGAATTATTCTAATGTTTATGACTTCAACGAAGAGTCCTGTGTTGCAGAAGAAGTAACTAACCATTTCATAGCTGTTTATTCCTATGAGAAAAAGGAGTTTCTGTAATAGATCCTTGAAGGCTTTGGTCTTTCAAGGATCCCACTGGTGTTTATCATTGCAAAACATAGAGGAAGGTTTTCAGAACTTGGCCATGGAGGCATGTGGGCGAAGGGTACTTAACAAGGTTGCTCACAGAGATCATTGTTGCCTTGATAAATGCTTGACTTGTTTTTTAAATGAACATGTATTGATTTGATAGCTGGGACAAGCTTGTGTAAAAATGTATTTCTGGATTATTCACAATCTCCATTGAATCAATGTGTTATGTTTACAGGTGTTGTCGTTAAGACTTGGTAGAATTATCCATGGACAAATAGACCAGAATAACAGAGGAGTGATTTTCACAGAGGCCTTCGTAGCTCGACATCGTGCACGCATCCGTGGTCTTTTCAGCGCAATCACAAGGCAAGTGTTGATTCTCCAGAAGCTACGCATTTCCAACACTGTTTGCACATTACATGAGTGGCCAATCAATCAAAAGATGTTATTGTTTAGTTAGTTAAAACCATAACAATTTTACAATAAAACATATTTAAAAAGATGAGAAAGATCACCGTTATTGTCCATGTGCAAAGTTGAGATTGTGCAGTGATAAAAGAAGCCATAGTTGTAGCTTGTATATATGTGTTTGAAACCATCAGCCCGATATTTCTGCTCAAGGCAGTGGGTAAAACGTATAAAGTGCAAATGTTGATGCTCCCGAAGGGTTTTGGGGTTGTTCTAAGTACATTGAGCTGGGTCTTTGCAGAGTGCATATTGGGGGGACAAAGTGGTGGGGTAGTCAAGAGATATCACTTTCCCTCTTAATGTTGTGATGCAGTGAAGTAGTCCGGTCTCAGCTTTTGGGGGAAAATAGCCAGATGAGGAACTGCAGAGCAGGGTCAGAGTAGGTCCTCGTGCGCTTTGACGTACACACCTCGATAATTTCAGTGTGGGCCCATGGGTTAAAGTCAGCCACTGGTAGGCCTTACAAGCGCAAACATAAATTGGCTTTGACGAGTCGTCTATTTATGCCTTATGAGAAGTATAGCTGTGGCTTCCCTAATAGGTAGGAATTGTTTAAGGGAGATGAGTTGTTTGGGGTCTTTAAAGAGCGGGTGTCCAGCAAGTATGGGGTTGATTTCAGCTGCCTGTTGATAATCCTTTTCCATACTGTGTAAGGGACAGCGTCTTGAGTTTGACGCAGGGCCTTCGATTTGCTATTGCTTTTTGAACTTGTCTGTGCCAGGTGTTCCTAGGGCTCTCAAGTGTCTTTTTTCAGTAGAAGAAATTGTATGACACATTGCCCAGTATGCCATTTGAGACCTGAAGAAAGAGTTCAAATGGAAATACTGCAAAGAGACCATTGGGGAAAGTATTCTTCCTAATTGTTAGTCTTGACCACTAATGACAGGAATGAGTTGAGGTATTTAACATATCTGATGAACTCCAACACCATGTGGTGCTTGCGATAAATACTTCAGATTCTGGATTTTTCTGAGGAAAATGAGGACTTGCATCCGGAACTGGTGCTTTGTACAATGAATTCTACTTGTCTCTGTATTTACTGGACTTTTTCTCCTGTCACTTTTCCAGAGAATTGCCCTGCTGTTATTTGTCTGTGGAAAATTGCAAGGGGCATGATGATTATGGCTCACCTCTGAAGTTCAAACCTGGTGCAAACATATTTTGCTCAAGGATTGAAATGTAATTGTCCACTTTTTCAAAGAAAACTCCTTGGATTACATTTTTGGCAGGATTCAGCTCTTGCTGTTTCCTGTTCTGCTTCATTTTTTAACGAGTCTTCTTCTAGTCAGGATAAGGTCACCTTTACCAGCAATGAACATCTTGGGCTTGGTGCAACAAGTTTTACTTCAAACTTTGTAGGCTATAGATGCAGAAGGCCTTGAAAGGGAACCCTAACCTCGCTAGGTTTCCAGGTACCTCTGTGATATTTGTTCCTGATATTATACATTTGAGTTGTTCTAACTTAGCTTATTTTAACTTAGAGGGGGCTGTACGCTACTTAACATTTTGCAGGGGCAAGCTTGGGGATTTCTTTTTTTTTTTTTATAACATAAACATGGCTGAAAGAGCACTCAGCATATGAACTGGCACTTGCTATTTCCAAAGGCTGTAAAATGCATTTAGAGTGAGTATCTCGTAATGGTGTGGGGGATATTGCAGTCATTTCCAAAAAGTGCTTACTCATGTGTAACTCAGTCTTTTCCCTGCTCCAATTGGAATGTGTCCAGCCAGACCTGCCACACCAAGTCCCCTCTAGACGGGAAACAATGCAACCCCAGACTTGTTTCAATCTATATAGGTCTCACCAGTGAGGTTTAGCTAGAGCCCAGTGATCACAGGACCCACTTCTGAACATCCCTGACATACTGAGGACATCTACCACTACAGGAACAAATTGATAGTTGGAATGTTTGAATTAATTTCAGCTACTGGTCGGAGGTTACTTGTGTTCCAGTTCAGAATGGACCTACCTTATTAGTTCGTACTAGACTGTTTTTCTTGGACCAGGAACAAGACTGATTTTGGATATTGCTATGTCCTGTCTAAGGTGGTACGTTGTGCAAGAAAATGAAGAACCGGGATGCAGCTGCGAGTAATTACTAGTGGCTGAGATACGTCAAGCAATTCATCTATAACTTTTTATGAATTCCTCAGGGGTATACTGTTAAACCATTACCCTTCAGCTGCTCAGTCGCTCCAGAATCCTCAGTTCATTTTATGTTGATTTATCATCCCATTAATTGAGATTGAATGCCACGGTTGACCTCCGACACTTCTTCATTATCGGAGATTAACCATTTTGTGTGACTTTAATTTCCATATTGATAAAGAGCAAGACACAATGGCACATTAATTTATTGACGAGTTCTTGTGATTTTTCCCTAATCATAACGTAAGCACGTATATAACGTCCTTTAATATATCAGATCGCAACCTAATTAAATTTAATATTGAACTAAATAATACGCGCTTCCCCCCCCCGCCCCCCCCCCCCCTCCCCTATGAAAACCCTAAACATATTCTATCCCAAGTCTGGTGAAAAATGTACCTTTTATGTTTATTGAAATCTTGGGTGCTTCTCTAAACTAGTTTCCTTATTTCAACTCTGTCTCAGATGTCTAGTTAGATTTTCAAAAGGTTCTTTCTGCTGCTCTAGGTCAGCAAATTCTCAAGAAACTCTTTAAAGCAGTGCCAATACCTCCAATAAATAGGACACATTATTTGTGTAAATTCATGAACATTTTCCCAAAGAAACAAATTGTTGAAATTAAACAATTATGGAAGTAAATAAAACAGAGTATTTCGTGACAGCATTTTCATCTGTAATTTTTATTTCGATGACCGATTTAGAAAAGCAATATACCGTAATGTTCATCAGTCTGAAGGGGTCACAAGGATATATATGGTTTGTTGGCTTTCATACAAATATACAATACCCAGCGCCAACAAGTGGTCTGCAGCTTATGATTTTTCATTGTGTACTGCCCCTGCAGAAATTCATATGGTAAACTCTGTTGAATGAAATAAGATGGAAACCTCTGTATTTCAGGAAATGCACAAGATATTGCATTACGAATAGTGCTTATTTGTACACCTCTGAATTTGAGGTTACACTTTCTGTCATGTAATTCAGAAGGTTTTTTACAGAATGTGTCATTCTTGCAAAGTGGCTTAAATTCGGAAGCCAGAAATGCAGAGAAATCTAATTGGTGGTAACAAATGTTCTAATTATAAGTGTTTCCACATGTCTTCCAATACAAATGGTGGCTGGGCCTAGTGCCTGTGACACAAAATCCCCAACGTTTGACCTGGAGACATCACTTCCCACCCAGCAAAATCAACGCTTTTTGTAGTTGTGGATTGTCTGTGACACAAGAGGCCCAAAAAGCAACATGAAAACATCAAACTTTCCTTTAAAAAAAAAGAAGAAAAAAAAACCAACAACCAAAAAGACTTTATTTGTTCGCGGGTGTAGCTGCGGTATTTAGACCGGGCTTGGCCGCATCCTAGGGAAACCTACGAAACCCAGACATTTCTGAAAGATAGACACCCTGTGCAGTTCATAATGATCTGGCATAGATGGATCCTCCTAACTTTTCTTACCCACAATATCCTTCAAACCTAAAACTTAGGCAAAAAATCTGCATTTTCCTTACAATTCTGGGAGGAGTATGTCTGAAATCTGCTGGGATCCACAAAATTTGTATCCACGTACCCCTATATCTGTCTGATATTGAGGATTCAGTACTGGAAAAGGCATAAATGCAGCCTCGTTTGTGAAGAAGTAGGCTGATTGAGTGCCCTGAGGGACTGACTGACTGACTAACTGACTGCTGCAACGCTTTTGAGTGCCTTAAAGACCCAGCGAACCCTTTCATACCACCTAGGCATTTTATAGCTCTGGACTTTGGGTAGGGGGGTTTCCATGAGTCTGAGAAGCACCTCCACCGCTCAACCTTGCCCTTCTTAGAAGATGCAACCCTCCTGGATGAGGTGGGACTGGAGTGAAGCAGACCACAAATTGAGTTTATAGGCAGCAGCCTCGAGTCTCAGGTCTCTGCTGCAGGTACAGCGGGGAAACCTTACAATGTGATCCCCTTTATAGGGCGGAGAATGGGAACAGACTAGATTTGTGGGCAAGGAAGCAATACTGCATGTTACAGTGACCGGCCTTTGGGTTACTGAACTTAGAGAAAGCTGCTTACCTTACATTTCATGAGCTGCACCTTTTCACTATAGCTCATATTTTCTTAAATCCTAGATAAATATTTTTATAGTAGTACACAAATTAAAAGTGGCTATGCCGAAGTATCCTCACATTCAAAGCTGTACAATTGTTTAACGGAATTAAATGTACAAATCCATCAACAAAGTAAGGTCTGGTGCTACCTTGTGATATAGACACCCTGCCATCTGGGGTACAGTGACCAGAACAAGAGAATCCCCCAATTGGCATACAATTATTTAAAGTCAATACCGTCCACAGTCATGTAAATATGTTCAAAAAAGCAATGAAGCAAGGTTGTACTTGAGTTCCATGTGATTTACTCTTTTTCAGTGTTGCACATTCTTTATATAAATTCGTAATATCCAAATACAGACAGGCAGGTGATATGTGTTTCGTGACAGAAACTTTTTCAAGGCTGGAAATAGTAGTGAAATAGAAACTTTGAGGAGTGAGCAAGTCTCAATATGGTGCCTCGCTGTATGGATTGAAAGCCTGCAAGGTGTCTAAGTGGTCACTTGAAATGCCGTAAGGGTCTAGTAAGCCTGTACGGATTTGAATAGAGCAGCCCACAAGGTGTATAGGCAAATAAGCCTGTAGATAACAGTGTAACACAGGTGTAAACTAGAAAAGTACAAGGTCGGGTCTTGATGAGCCTTAGAACAAACAGCACATACTTCCAAGAGTGTTGCCGGAACAAGGTGAGCTGATCTTCCAGCCAGAGACGTTTTAAGGCATGGACAAAGTGGGCTTTGGCCCAGGGCCCCAGCCTGTGGGGGGCCCCCTGATAGAGACAGATCTGTTCTTGTCCTGATGAACTTGAATTATTATTGGACAGTATGTTGTAAAAAGTATTTTCCTTTAAATAATTTTTAATGTGGGTAATATGTGAGATTCTATTACAGACATTTTGGAGACAAATGGTTTGTTTAAGTTTCATTCAACATCCATAATAAACGTTTCTCTTAGATCAGTAAGGGACCTGACATATGAGTAATAGGAGGGGGTCAGAGATTCTTTTAGCAATATTGGTGCGCTACTGCTGTGTTACAACACTGACAACACACATCAATATTCCTGAATATTAGATGTAAATACATTTTGAATTTGGACAAGTGTGCAGTGCACTGT
The DNA here is from genome assembly GCF_964263255.1 of Lissotriton vulgaris. NCBI lineage: Eukaryota > Metazoa > Chordata > Amphibia > Caudata > Salamandridae > Lissotriton > Lissotriton vulgaris. Next base: position 619,136,079 of record NC_141694.1, on the reverse strand, counting down.
CAGTGACCTGGCTAAAGAGTAATGAAAGAGCTGAAATTAAATCATAAAATCAAAGTGTTCCGAACAGGGGCCCTTAAAATACGTTTGCCCCAGGGCCCCCAAAATCCTTAAAACGTCCCTGCTTCCAGCAACAGTCTTGGAAGGATGTGCTATTCGTGCTGAGGCTTATCAAGGCCCAACCTCTTACTTCTCTAGTTCAACCTCACTTCACTGCTTTTTTGAACATATTTACATGACTGTGGACTCCTCCGAGTGCTTCTGTATTGACTTTGAAGATTAATATATTTATAGTATACTTGTATTCAGATACCCCATATCTTTGTGGCGTAATTGAAATACTTTTTCTTATTTATGGAAAGCACTGGCTTGACATTGTATTGATGGGTAAGTCTCTGGACTCCAGAGTGAGTCTGAAAGACTAGCAGAACATAAATATAACTGTACCAATAGATAAGGCGTGTCTTCTACAGCTTAGAAATATCATTGTTAACCAGTCTTGAAGTGTATCAAAAGTATTAATCTAAATGGTTATGCACTAACCTAAGTGGGCAGGCATCATCCAATTTTCTTGGCACATCACCTCAAAATTCCTCTTGGCATGTAAAACTAGAAATACCAGTCACAAAACAGGTATGAGGAACCTATTTTCCCCCACTTCTATTCTTTTAATCATTACATAGCCCCAAATTCCACATCCATATACCAAGAATCAGGTCAGTCCTCTAGAATGTATGTTTAAAATGGCAAAAGTATGCCAGGGTGATCCTTAGCAAAGGTCAAAATGACCTAATTTCATTTAGTTGCTCTGTGGCCCATTTTTTAAATGTTGCTGGCTTCCTGTTAAACTTCAAAAACGACTCCAGATAACGAAAAGAAAAGATCAACTCTTTGAAAATGGACATTACTAACCCACATATGCTTCCTTTGTTTTGTGGACCTATAACCCTTCTCTTTGATTTCCTAAGGTTTTTAATAACAATAATCAAACTCATTCAGAAAATATACTTAGACACCAATGACTCTAGAATGGAACTAGTACATGAAATTAGTAGGTCTTGTCCGCATAGAGAAATGCGTCTACTGCCCACACATGGAGAATCCACAGCCTTTTCATATAAGGGGTAAATAGGAAAGGAGTCAAATACATCCCTGCTGTACACCTCTTTCTGAGGCAAAGGAAGCAGCTTTGCTACCATACCTCACAGATGCCCGTGGATTTTAATTGGCCTATCATAATAAAGGACCCGAACTAGAACTGAGTCTGCTCCCTAGTGCGTGGTTAACTTTTTCAAAACAACATAGCTGACATCAGTTAAAGATTTTGACTCTGTTCCTCAGTACCCAGACTCTCCGAGAATCCTTACTAGCCATCTGGGATCATATTATCATCCTAGACCTAGGCATGCAGTCTTCTTACAAGCAACAGCAGGGATCACTGTGGTTGCCTTTTTTAAAGATGGATATTATTATAGGGAGCGACATCAAGTGTCTAGCAACATAAGGGATCCACAGAATGTATTAACAACCTCAGTAAGAATTGAGACCACCATTCCAAATTGTCTTTCTATAGCTCTCTAGGAACACCATATGGTCAAATACGCAAATTGGACTGGCTTTCCATGATGACCGTAATTACCTCAGAAAAATCCAATACTACTTTTCCCTTCTTGCCCATAGCTGTGCACTCAAGGCAGCAGAGGGTGCGCTCAATCGGAGGTCAAATGTACTCTTCTATTTCCAATCCTAAAATATTTGAGGTAAGTGTAGTGTTTCCCAAAATATTCCAGAAGGCTTATTTACGTTTTGAACTTCTTACTGGAATATTTTAAGGAAAACTACAAATTCTCCAAGTAATTTAATAAAGGATTCAAAAGTCGTTGTTTCCATTATTGAAACTGCTGCCTAGAGGCAAGATACTAGGAATAACTGTTAAATGGTGTAAAGCAATTTCTCTTTGCACATTACAACTTTCAGTGCATTGTCAGACTAGCTGTTCTTTCCTCTATCACCCACCGTATTCTAAAGGTCTCCCCTGCTTCTGCAAAATTATCCAACATTTTCCTGTTATATACCCACATGGCTGTTTATGCATAGTCAATATGCTTCCATATGATCTATTCTTTATCACGAGGTGAAAGACTTTGTCACCTTGCACAGTAATTGAACCACCCATTTGGGGAGCTTTTAATCTTACTGTTACACCTTAAGGTCAGGGATCTTGAAACTGGTTTAAAAGCTGAAACCCAGCTCTAACCATATGATCATCACCCTCTGGCTGCAGAGTATTCAGAAAAGTAGATACCACTTCTTTAGGCATAGCAGCAGTAGTTTCCACTGGTTCTACCTCTTTCTACTACATCCAATCTTTAGAGGAGATTTCGACCCCTGCCCTAATATGCTTTGAAAGTCTAGTGAATGTGTTGGTAGGTATTGCCATGACCAGAGTCAATATATTATGATCACTCTCTTCACTGCTTAATTAAGAATGTATATGAACAACAAGCCTGAGATAAATAAGTAATCAATGATTGATAATCAATAAATCAATCAAAGACATTTGTAGAGCGCACTACTTACCCGTAGGGTCTCAAGGCGCTGGGGGGAGGGGGTTGCCGCTACTGCTCGAACAGCCAGGTCTTCAGCTTCTTCCTGAAGGAGAGGTGGTCTTGGGTCAGGCGCAGGTCGGTCGGGAGGGAGTTCCAGGTCTTGGCGGCCAGGTAGGAGAAGGACCTTCCTCCTGTAGTCGCTCTTCGGATGCGGGGGACGGCGGCGAGGGCGTAGTTGGCTGATCGGAGGTGGCGTTTGGGAGCGTAGAAGTTGATTCGGTTGTTGAGGTAGCTCGGGCCTTGGTCGTGAAGGGCTTTGTGTGCGTGGGTGAGGAGGCGGAAGGTGATTCTTTTGTTGACGGGGAGCCAATGTAGGTCTCTCAGATGTCCGGAGATGTGGCTGGTTCGTGGGATGTCGAGGATGAGTCTGGCTGAGGCGTTCTGGATCCGCTGGAGTCTCTTCTGGAGCTTGGCGGTGGTACCGGCGTAGAGGGCATTGCCGTAGTCCAGTCGACTGGTGACGAGGGCCTGGGTGACGGTCTTCCTGGTCTCGGTGGGGATCCACCAGAAGATCTTCCGTAGCATGCGTAGGATGTTGAAGCACGCCGAGGAGACGTTGTTGACTTGCCTGGTCATGGAGAGGGAGGAGTCCAGGATGAAGCCCAGGTTGCGTGCGTGGTCTGTCGGTTTGGGTGCGGTGCCCAGGGCGGGAGGCCACCAGGAGTCATCCCAGGCGGAGGGTGAAGGGCCCAGGATGAGGACCTCCGTCTTGTCTGAGTTCAGTTTCAGGCGGCTGGTCGTCATCCACTCGGCTACCTCTTTCATCCCTTCGTGCAGGTTGGCTCTGGCGGCGGCGGGGTCGTTGGTCAAGGAGAGGATCAGCTGGGTGTCGTCGGCGTAGGAGATTATGCTGAGGTTGTGTTGGCGTGCGATGGCTGCGAGGGGGCTCATGAAGACGTTGAAGAGGGTGGGGCTCAGCGAGGATCCTTGAGAAACGCCGCAGATGACTTCGGTGGCCTCTGACTTGTACGGTGGTAGGCGGACTCTCTGTGTTCTTCCGTTGAGGAAGGAGATGATCCATTCCAGAGCCTTCTCCTGGATTCCGACGTTGCTGAGGCGCTGTACTAGGGTGCAGTGGCAGACAGTGTCGAATGCCGCGGAGAGGTCTAGGAGGATGAGGGCCGCTGTTTCTCCGTTGTCCATCAGGGCTCGGATGTCATCGGTGGCGGCGATGAGGGCGGTCTCGGTGCTGTGGTTGGCTCGAAGCCAGACTGTGAGGGGTCGAGGGATCCATTTGTCTCAAGGAAGGCGGCCAGCTGCTTGTTGACGGTCTTCTCGATGACTTTGGCTGGAAACGGGAGGAGCGAGATGGGGCGGTAATTCTTGAGTTCGGTGGGGTCCGCTGTGGGTTTCTTGAGTAGAGCGCTGAGTTCGGCGTGCTTCCAGCTCTCAGGGAAGGTGGCGGTGTCGAAGGATGTGTTGATGATGTCTCGCAGGTGGGGTGCGATGACAGCGTCGGCCTTGTTGAAGACGTGGTGAGGGCAGGGGTCGGTCGGTGATCCGGAGTGGATGGAGTTCATCGTGCGGATGGTGTCTTCGGTGTTGATCGGAGTCCAGGTGTGGAGGGTGGTGGTGGGGGGTGGTTGTTCGGTCGTGGTGTGCGTTGGTTGGTTGTTGAAGCTGTTGTGTATGTCCGCGATCTTGTTGTGGAAGTATGAGGCGAGGGAGTTGCAGAGGTCTTGCGATGGGGTGATGTCGTTGTTTCCTGCGCTGGGGTTGGATAGCTCTTTCACGATGTTGAAGAGTTCCTTGCAGTTGTGTGCGTTGTCCAGCCGGTCCTTGAATGCAGTTTTCTTGGCGGCGCGGATCAGCTGGTGGTGCTTCCGGATGGCAAGCTTGAAGGTGGTCATGTTGTCCGGTGTTGGTTCCCTTCTCCAGACTTTCTCGAGGGCTCGGCAGTTCTTCTTGGAGCTCTTGAGTTCGTCGGTGAACCATGGGGCTTTCTTGCTGCCAGGTCTGCTGGGCGGGGTCCTCAGCGGGGCGAGCTCGTCCGCGCAGTTGCTGATCCACTTCGTGAGGTTGTCGGCGGCCTGGCTGGGGTTCGCTGAGCCGGCAGGAGGGTGCTGGTTCAGGGAGGTGGCGAGCTGGTCGGCTATGATCTTGTTCCAGCTTCTGCGGGCAGCCTGTTGCTGGTGGTGGTGGGTCGTCGTTCTTTTGAAGGTGAAGTGGACGCAGCTGTGGTCCATCCATTGAAGCTCTGTGGCGTGGCTGAAGTTGATGTCTGTGCTGGATGAGAAGACTGCGTCGAGTGTGTGTCCGGCGAGGTGGGTGGGGGTGGACACCAGCTGCTTGAGTCCAAGATTGGCGAGGTTGTCGAGCAGGGTGCTGGTGTTGCGGTTGTTGTTCTCCAGGTGGAAGTTGAGCCCCATGAGGCATATAGATGCTGCATGTTGGTCTATAATAGGAAAGCGCTGTAACAGCTAAATATGTGATAGTGTGATAAAGCATCAAGTAAATATCCACCCACCCTTCCAACACTGGGTTTGCTATGATTGCTTTTTGGACCTTCCAAGAATATATCATGTAAAACATTCCCAAAATCCCGAGAATGTGGTCATCTGCTAACCTTGGCATTGGAATCTCTCATTAATCTAGTGAAAAGCAGTCCAGAATTCCCCATGATTGGCCTAATGTGTGCTGTAGCAAGCAAATTAGATAGTGCTAGTAGGTGTGTTTTAGTAATCAATACCAAGTAGACTAAGGTCCTTCTTCTAAACTAGAAATCATTTAATAAAATTATTGGACCTAGTCTCAGTCACATGAGGGACCACTGAGCAAGTCAGTCTTGCGGAGACCCACAGCTGAGGGCCAAACCCACCCCCAACTTCATTTGGACACCCTTTAATCAGCACACTACATGCGTTAAGAAGAACCGATAACCATCAAAGTACTTGCAATTATGTCCCACGCGGTTGCTAAGTAACTATTTGATAATTAGACAAAAAATAAATATCAGAACTTGATGTTTGTCCTGCCACTTATTCATCGTCTAATTTTGGGTGCCTAGTCAGTACAATCATAGAGCTAGGTACAAGTCACCTTGTCATTTTCACACCCACTTATAGGCACCAATGAGATTTGTTGATCCAAGGCTGCAAAAGATCAAGGGAGACTTTTGAAAAACCTAAAGACACCATAGTGTCCGATTCCACAAGAAAACAAGCATTTCCAATGCAATAGGTCTCGCATTTGCGTGAGTTAGAGCCATTGGCGTTGTAAATCAAAAATGTATTTTACCCATGTGTTAAGGTCTGCAATGCAGTGGCCTGTGGGACCTTATAAGAAAAACAGTCACCAAGGCAAAAGAAGGACCCTGCAAAGGTATCTAAAGATCAGCTTAGCATAAAGCCCCACATCTCCCAAGCCCCGCCCCTCCTCTCACGCAATGAAAAATGCTCAGATCATATTAGAAGCATGTCATGTTAGAAGCTCTAATGTGTGAAATAGAGATTCCTACCCAGTCATATATTGGAAAAACAAGTGGCAAATAATGACAGTAAGGAAGGACCCAGGGAAATGAATATAAAAAGGACCGAATTTTAATGAACAAATTTAAAAATCATATAGTAGAACAAAAGTAAATACTATATGATAACAGATAAATACATATTTTCATACAAATTCATACATTTAATAAAAGGACACTAATCATAAAATCATGGACAATCAAACCAAAATACATAAATGCTATCCAAGAAAAGCAGTGGCGATTAAACTTTCGACGCGCGTTTCGGCATACACAACACCTTCTTCAGGAGCCACACAGTTTTATTCTGAGACATATGTATAAAGAGAAATGTTTTAACATAAGCAGTCCAATAGTATTAAAACAACATAAATATCTCATTAAAATTCATATATTTCATCATAGCATAGACATTTTTATAAGAAACCCTTCCTACTGTCATTATTACTTAATATCAACCATAACTTGATTCCTAAAAGACAACTGATAATGCATATTGAACATCACAGAGTACCCACATATCAGGGAGCGATGGGAAGTGAAGGGAAGGGGAAAAATAGAGGAAAACAGGGGTTAATCAAACCATTATTGCAACAGACACAGTATATTCGCACCATAGAATGAGGGCGTTTTTCTTTTCACAAAAATCTAAACGTGGATTAGTCCTAATCATATCATTTAAAGACAAGGTATAAATACATCATATTGTCAGAAGAATAGTTTACACATGATTCAAAAAAATGAAGTAAAATCTCAATGTAACAACCAACCAATATTACGGAAACAAACGACTTAACATGATTTCATATATATGATTAAACGTATATGATTAAATAGAGAGAACTCACTATAGATACAAGAAGTCACTGGGTTTTGACGATATTTTCAATTTCAGTCCGTTGATAAAATAGGGAGGTCCAGGAAACTATATAATCCTGACTCTGCTGTAATATATATAAAGAATGATTATTGTAGATCCAAACGATCTTAGATGGTGAGTCAAAAAGAGATTTAGTCGTTTGATAACCGTGAATTTCACATGAATGCCAACTCAAAAGGATATTTGATTTGAGCATAAAGGAATAGAATTCTTCCATAGTCACAAAGTCAAAATCGACTAAAAGGAGTTACATAGTATCTGGCTATTGGCATTCTAATAAGATACTGTTTCAATTTACAAAAGAAAGAATCTAGTAGGACGGATACCAATGTCAAGCATAATTCGGATGGATACCTTGGTCAAAAGGGAAAAACGAATAGGAAAAGCACACACGGCGAACGTCCCACTCTAACCACCAGTGTAGGTCAATTGATATCTACATAAAAAATAAATAAAAAGGTAACAATTAGAATGTCTCAATGTTAGAAGCTCTAAACATTCCACTAAACGATAAAAAAGTAAATTGTGAAAATGGCACATTTGCTACCATTGTAAGTGCTCGGGTTAAAAGTGAAGTAAGTGTATTTTCTAGTTGCCTGCTTGGGAGGCAAATAGTACATAATTGGAGAGCTAGATAAAGGAATACAAAACAATGCATTTCTAAAACGGACAAGCAACTAGTGGTTTTTGTGTATCAATATTAAGTGTGATTCTTGTAACTGCCATTGCAGCTCATAACCATTTTACTCCCCCCAAATAGATAGCGAGAAATGCAGCATCTTTGCATCACAAAACGGAACTTTTTGGATTGATGTTGGACAGTAGGCCTGTGTCATCCAGAAGCAACATTTCACCCATGGAGTAAATATGGCAGTCACATTTACCTTTTAAATTCTCCTGGATTAAGGGGAGTTGGATTAAAATACCCACAATGTATATTTTGGCCAATTGTGCAAAAGTTCTTCAAGGGCTACCAGTAAGGGATCAGATAGTTGCAACATTCCGACATGGCACCTACGCGATTTTCTGTAGACATGCGTTCCTGTGTGCCCCTCCTGCTGCTGGCACTAGCCGTAGTCCGCTCAGCTGGAAGAATTTTCTGAACCCCAGGCAAAATGACATTTTGCATATGTGTTCTCCCTTTCCACGATCAATAAGACCTTTTATAAGGACATTTGCTGCTACCTGGTGACCACCTTTAGTGGCCGCTGAGGGTGCATCCACTATGGACCTTTATGTAGCACCAGTCCTAATCTTACATTAATCACACTTCCCAAAATGAGTACACATGTTCTTAGAAGGAAAATTCTGGATGCGAGAGAGGGCAAGTTCCAACGCCCCTTTGCAATGCGCTAAGAACAAAAAAAAACGTTGTGTGCTCATGCTATTAAGTGGTTTGATTGAAAGAAAGATTGAGAAATACAATCAGCTTACATCATTAAGGGCTAAAACTAATTTATCTGAAAACCAGTCGACTATATGGAGAAGTATGACAGAAAAGTAATGCCTTTATTTTTTTTTTAAGTCACGTGGTAATAAAGGTGCATTGGTAATGTGTCTACTTTTAATGGCACAGAAGTAAAATAGTATGAATTGTTGATCCTCTAAGCAAATGCTCAGCTACACCCATGTTAACTGTCTCTTACACGGCCTTAAACATACTGCAGGTTATTGCTCTTTGAAAATGTGTGGGAGCAGATGGTGCGGACTGAATCACTATTACCCATGGCTGATGAAGCCAAAGGTGCTGTATCACTAATAATTACTTGCGCTTTTAATAGTGCTTGCTCTCATCGACGCTGCCTTCAAGTAGCTCTCTAAACCACAAGTGTTTTCATTTCCTAACTCTGTGGTGGTTTGTTTACCGCCAACAGGATGAAAAGAGGAGGCAGCCCTAGTTTTATGCGACACAAAGGGCTTTGAAACTGCTGAGAAATCTTGACAGGGAGTGCATTAACCCTATGAGCTAGCTAACAAGCTAGCTGTGGTAACAAAAAGCTGTCTGCTATTACAGCTAAAGCAGGCTAGAAAACGGTGCCTGCTGCCCAGTACGTAATGCCATACCCACACTTTGTCTATGAGGCTGCTGGAAGAGGCACTCAAACTTTCAGATACCCCTGAGCAACTTGTGTGTGACTAAAATAATATCTTTCCCTGCCACTTCTCTGAAAAGGGGCAAAGAACTGAAAGATCTCTGGCATCCTGCCTGCCAATAAAGGTATTAAAGATCACTATGTGAAGTTAAAGTAACAGGCTCTGCTGCGGGGTATTTAATCTTCCTGTGCTCTCGCAGTGAGGTCTTCGGCAGCTTTTAAATCTGTATTTTAAATTCACCTTTAGGAGAATGAGCAGGAACAAGGCACATGGGCCAGGAAGCAAGCCCGAACTCACAGAACTTGTATGTCATGATTGCTGGCTTGCATTTTGCGATCTCAAAATATATATTAAAGTCCCTAAAAAGTGGTTTCGTTCACAAGGTGTGGCCCAGTTAAAACAGAACAAAGTAATCATTCCCAAAACACGGGCTAGACAGAATGTAACTAAAATTGACTTCTTCTAATGCACAATGTGTGGATGTTGTGAGGGTTAGCAGGGAGGGGCTCTGAAAGAAAAAGTCAGGATCCCAGGCTGTTTAAATTTAAAGTGAAAGTGCTTGTTGTACACTTCTGTGTAATGAAAGGAACACACTTCCCATGAGCTCCCGGGGGAGTTCAGGGAAGCAAGAGGAAGGAAGTGGTTAAGGGTGGGTGCATAGTGGGAAGGTGACTCTGTGAGGGAAACCGAGATCGACCCCTTTAACCCATTCCATGCTGATGACGGCCCCCGGCCGTCATGCGTCTCAGTGGGCGTGTGCTGATGGCGGCTGGGGGCCGTCATGATCCCGCCCACTCTCTAAATCGCCCGCACAGCGTGAAAATTCACCACACATGCAAGGGGTGAAGGAGCTTGTCTTTAAGCGAGGAGGTGGCTTAACAGCTAAAGCTGACTTTGGAGCTGGAGAACATGGTTCGCGCCTGGGCGTGGAATGTGTCTTCTGCCCGGATCTATTAATGAAAAATAAACCTTTAGCTTGTATGGGGGTGGGGAGAGACCAACAAAACACACAGTTGGGACCGGCAAGTGTAGCATCTGAATCTGAAACCAACTGAAACAAATGGTGCACAGAATTGTGCCGGAGCAATTCAATGTAAACAAGACGGCCACAAATTAAACGTAACACAGTAGGGGGAAGTGCACAGAACAGATGCCCTTGTTATGCTGATGAGTAGGAAACCAAGAAAAGCTAAGTGCAAGCAGCTGCGTCCCATCCTGCGAGTTGTATACATTAAGTAAATAGTTCTGTGAACTGCTAATGAAAGTTCCCGAGTTAGGATACATGTAAAAGGGCCAGTCCTTGTGGGAGTTAACAGAAGATAGAGAGGTACTAAGGATGGACTAATGGGCCTATTAAGAAATCCGAAGCCAACATTTACAAAGGACAATGTCAAAAGCCAATGAAAAATATAGGTGGAGAGTGGGCAGAGCTTCAAGTCCATACCTCAATACAGCATATCTCGAAGAGACAATGCAAGTGGCTTCTGAATGTCACAATCAAATTGCCCAACAATAGTTTTCTCTGATCTCCTGCTCACATAAACCCATTAGATTGACAGGAGCTGCCAGGTCCCTTTCATACATGTTTTGCTTCCCTAAAAAATAATTTAGCTAGTTAATGAAACCGTATTCTTGATCACTGCCTGCCAGTTTGAGTGATGCAACATTTACCAAAATGGCAAGTAGAGTATGTTGGACCCGGGGTCACCGGTCCGACTAGGGTAGCTTGGCACAAGAGGGCAAGACTTAACTCCAAGGCTTTTGTGCTGTACTTGAGTCACACTCTATTCAGCACCCCTGCGTACCTCCACTCAAAAAGAAATGACACTACACCTTATTTTAGAAAAATAAATAGCGAAGCTTTATCTTTTCTTTCACATTAGCTTTCAATTTGCATCACATTTAGTACTTTAAACTAGGTTTCTCATGAAGCTATCTGACATTATAACATTTTAATAGGTCAGGTATTCAATGGATTAACAACTATACTTCTGTCCTCTCAGAATCAGCAAAATTAACTTTAGCATTACATTACCGTCGAGGATACATTCATATTACAAATATGTGGAACTTTTCAGCAATCAGTTTTATGCGATCTCAAACAGATAAATTCCTAAGGGTAAAGAGAATAAGATATTTCATCCATCACATATACATTAGCTCTGTTTCTTTAACTACAGACGATTAGCCAATCATCAAATGAAAGATCTTAGGGCTCTTGAACCGTTTACGTGTAGCATTCCTCTTAGTCTGGTACTGTTCCAAGGCCAATACGATTTCCACAACTTGCCCCAGTTGGATTCGCCTGAACGCGGTGGTTGGCAAAGATCTGCTACCCCTGGGATAACGATTTATGACCAGTACAATTCTCCAATCGGCAGGGCTAATTATTTGAGCCTTCCGTAGGTGAGGCCGTTTAACCAGTCTCAGTTACAGATACCCGTTTTACCCTCCTTCTTATGGGCCCAAGGTGGACTGTCACGATGTAACTCCCTCAGGCGGTCCCGCTTGACTGATAAGGCCTTGGAAAAGTCCCGACCTCCAATCGGCACTCTCTTCAGCGCAGCCAGGCCCCTATTCAGAGGCGAGCCGCTGACTGCCGTCGGAGGAGGTCCGACTCAGACGCTCCTCAGCTCTTTCGTGTTCTTTCACATACGGGGCGTTGACGCGGATGGAGCCACGACGGAACTCGGCATCCCTCAGCTCCTCCCCTGCGCTTCCGACTCCTCCCTGCTGGCTTGACGAGCGGAGCGCCGCCCGTTCTCCTCCTCACAGTTTTTCTCACCACAACAATCCCGCAACCTTGAAACTTCCGCAGCAGGGTCCCAGCACCAGAACCACCCACAGGAAGGGGGAAGGAGTCACGAGTCAGAGGCACCCGGCCCTCGGATCACCCAGGACAGCTACGGAAGGCACAGTTCCCACAGTCTAGCGCTTGGATGCTTGAATCCCCGCAGTCTAGCGCTTGGATGCTTGAATCCCCACAGTCTAGCACTTGGATGCTTGAATCCCCACAGTCTAGCGCTTGGATGCTTGAATCCCCACAGTCTAGCGCTTGGATGCTTCGGGCAATGTTAGGGATACAGTTGGGTTGAGTAAAGGTAATAGTCCCCTATTCAGACACAGGCCTCCACCTTCCGCACCCCCTATTTCCTAACTCAAGGTGTCTCAGTTCCTCAGGATTTTTCTAAGATTCCTTAAAAAGAGCGCAAAAGATGGGGCTATGGAGCTATCATTACAACGTTGGCCGGATGGTCAGGTCAGCAGGCAAGGGGTCGCATCAACAAAGCAGGGTAGCCGGCCCCAAGGTCAATCAAACCCTCCTCAGTGCACCAACCTCCCCATGCAGTTGCCTTAACTCCTCTCCCCTCAGTTCCTTCACAAAATGGCCGCCCAACATTCCACTTTATATAGCCTGAGCCTAGAATGTCCAGAGTGGACCAGAAAGTTCTGGAACCCCTCATTTCATTCCTAGGCCTTCAGGCTGTGAGGTAATCTGGTCAGTTAGCAAGCCACCATTTTGTGACAGAACCCTTTTCCTCCATTTTAGAAGGCACCTACACTGTCTGACTAATTAGTAGTAACAGGGCGCCCAGACCTAGGGTCAACACCAAGAAAAATCACAGTGGACACAAAGTAGAGGCAAAAAGGGGAAAAAGAAAAAAACAGGAGGGACCACCCAAAGGGCTGACCGGTCTAACAGAGTATATCCTGCAAGGGCAGATTTAAGCATATGGGGTGCAGGCCTACGTTAGCTGGACTGGTGAGATCTGAAGCAGCTGTAGACTAAAGTGGATATATAGAGAAGGAAACACGTAACTTAGTTGGTGTCTGAGCACTGCTCCTGCTGTAAAGTGCGGTACAATTATTTTATTTCTTTTTTGCATTTTTATATAGTGCATAATTGATCTGACGGGAAAGTATCGCCTGCTTTACATGAGTACCAGTTACTCAACACAAGTTCTCATTAATTTTCTTATCCCAAGAGGTTAAGTGATTTGCACAGAATCGCAAGATGTTGATGATACTCAACTTGTTCTTTAATCAGACGAAGCCCTCTTCTGGAATGCTGTTTTCAGTCAGCAGCAATAAACACTCTCTACCTGTGTACTTTTACTCTTCATATTGCAAATCTGGACATGGTGGCTATGTTGCACTGGCTGAAAAACAAGGTTGCTGGAAGGCACCCTTTTGTAGGGCCAGTGGCATCTATGTTACCTGGTCATTTCATGCAGTTAAAACTTTTACCAAGAATGCGGCACAATAGCATCTTCCAAGGTGACTGTTACTGCTTTCTAATCTACTGAATCTACCCCACTCCCATTACAATCTACCCCATTCCAATCTAGCCACTCCAATTTACCCCACTCCGATCTTCCCCACGCCAATCTACTCCAAACCACTGTACTCCTATCTACTCCACTTCAATTTACCCCACCCCATTTCACTCTACCACACACCAAACGACCCCAATTTTCCCCACTTCAACCTACTCCACTCTACCTCAACCTAACCCACCACAACCTACCCCACCCCACTCCACTCCACCCCAATCTATTGTAGTCTACCTCACTCACCCCAATCTACCCTGCTCCATTTCACCCCACCCCACTCAACTCTAGCACAATCTACCTCCACTCTGCCCTAATCCACCCACTCCACTATATCCCAATCTGCCCCACTCCAGTCTAACCCAGTCTACTTCACTGCAATTTAACCCACTCCGCTCTACCTCACTCCAATCTATTCCACTCAACCCCTACCAATCCCACCCCACTCCTCCCTTATCAACTCCACCCCTCTCTTCTCCACTCCACCCCTCTCTTCTTCACCCTACCCCAGCCTACCCTACTCCACTATGTCCCAATCGAACCCACTCAGGTCTACCCTACTCTGGAATACTTCATTCTACCCCAATCTACCCAACTCCACTCTCTCCCAAGCTATCTGAATTCACTCTACCCCATCCCTAGCTACCCCACTCCACACCAAGCTACCCGACCCCAAACTTCCCTCACTCAATCCCAGGCTACCCCTCTCCACACTACCCAGTCTGCCGCACTCCGGCACAATCTACCCCACTCAATTCTTCCCCAAGCTACCTCACTCAATCTACCCCACTCAATCCCTATCTACCTGTCTACAGCACTCCAATCTAACCCTGTTTACCACACTCCACTGCAGTCCAGTCTAGCCCACCCAATCTACTCCACTAGAATCCAATCTACCCCACCCCACTCCATCCCAGTCTGCCCCACTCCAATCTACAACACTCCACCCCACTCTAATCTTCCCCACTTCACTCCAATATACCCCTCTCCAATCTGCCCCACTCTTATCTACTCTAATGTACCCACCCTACACTAATCTACCCCACTCTACACCACTCTACTCTACCCGAAACTCTACCCCAATTTACCCCACTCATTGCAGTCTGCCCCAATCTACCCCACTCCAGTCTACCCCAATCCGCCCCACTGTATCCCACTTGACCTCACTCTACCCCATTCCACTCTAATCTACTCCAATATACTCCACTGCAATCTGCACCAATCTCCCCCAATCTTCTCCACTCAAATGTACACCACTCTACCCCATTATACAGAACTCTTCTCTCACACCCCACTCCTCCCCACTCCACTCTACCCCACTCCACTCTAGTGCAGTATACCCCACTCCAGTCCACTTTGCCCCACTCCACTGCAATATACTCCAGTCTATCTCACTCTCCTCGCCTCCAATCTACCCAATCGATGGGAAAAAAACACATCTGTTTCAGCAGTTGCTTGAAAACTGACCTTATTACTAATACCTAAATCCCCTGAGGTAGATACTAGAAAAAAGTGTTGGGACACTGTCCTCACTAATTATTCTCTCTGACTTTCTTTCTTTCACCGTACTAAGACCTAGCCATTAAGTGCTGTAAACTAATTAGTAGGAGGGGTTGTAGCTCTTTTTAAAAACTCTTAAATTAAGACGCTTTCTTAAACTGTTAATATAACTTTATCCTTTATCTGTATCCTGCATGTAATTATTTTGCACTGTGATATGTACAATGTGTAAAACAGATTCACCATGGAATGTGGTGGAAGTGAGACACTCCAAACTGGAATGAACGATTATTGTAGGAGTTGGAACTAACAGGTTATTTAACGAGCATTGGAGGAAGTCTAGTAAATATTTGCGACTGCCCACACCACAGTATATCAATTGGGAGTTGCTACATTAGTGAACGTCTGCTTTAGTTTCAAATAATGAAAAAATGTGAGTGCTGAAAAAAACAATGAGCTCCTGCATCATTTTTAAAAAAATGTGTTATCTCCTTACATGTTATTATTTTCTTCCTCTTTCTAGGCCGACACCAGTAATTACTTTGATCTCTCAGTATGAATTTCAGGAACATCTGCTATATTGTAAGTTGAAATGTGGACGTTGTGCATTTCTTCATTGTTTCTAAGCAGTTCCAATTAAATCAAATATTGATTTCTAAATTGGATCCACTAACTGCATACAGCAATAAAAGCATTTGCACGTAGATTGGTCTGTTAGCTTGAGACTAGATGACCAATTCACCAGTTTGATTGCAGTCTGTTTGATTTTAATAATTCGTTGACTGCAACCGCGAATCTATACAAGTGTCTGATGTCTGTTCTGTAAATATTACAATTTTGAGCATACTTAGATTGACTTAGCTACAATTGCAAGAAAAGGCTACATGCCTTTTAAATGCCTTGTAACATCATATCTCCAGCATGGGTAGCATCATACAGGATATAAACATCGGAGCACATGGAGGATCCCAGAACACATCTATAAAAGACACAAATGATGTCTCGAACCATACGCCAACAATGCCAGATTGAGACAACCTTTTTTTAAAATCTTTTTAGAAAATGAGTACAAATTCTTAAAAACACACAAAAAGGAAAATTGGTTAAAAAAATCTAAGATTTGTGAGCATGGAATTTTTGGGACAAACTTTAAATAAATGTGTCACAACCTTTCAATCACCATCAGGACCCGTTCCCACATCACTTTCTACTCCCTTGGGTAGTGGATGTTTGCCACCGTATTTTTATCGAAAGAGCTACTTCATCACAAGAAATTTTAAATGTAATTCCTAGTTGTAGTCCATGAGAGTTGTGAATAGTTTTGAAGGATTTTCTAATTAAAAGTTTAGTAAATGCTGATTCTTTATTAGTAAAAATTAGGTTTCAGAATTGATGATAAAAAAAAAAAAAAAATGTATTCTAGGAGGGGGGCACACATGGTGTCGGTCAGAACCAATGAAGAATTCAAAAGTAAAGGCAGAGTGAGATTAGTATGAAGCTAAAATTCAATAATTAATAATGACAGAATTTCCAACAAAGAGAAATAAAGCATAGAAAAATAAGCCTTGGCGAAAGCAAATTAGTTAGGTAAGAATAAAGATTGGGTTTAATAAATGTCAAAAGAACTCAGACTGTCTCTCGCTCTGGTCTGCTCTGAAGCACTCACGCTCTCTCTCTCTCTCTACAAAGTGCTGCTGCCCATGTAGATCGGAGTCTCCCTCCCAACTAGTCTCCTGTTAAGCTCTCGTCTGATCTCGCCTTTGCCGATCTGAACTCCTAAACCTGAAACACGCTTTTAAGGACAGTAATTCATGTCGCAAAAAACATGTGGCCTGCTCTCGTTTCCATCCAATGAAAGTTCAGCATTCTCCAAATGGCACATGCTGGAGTTACCAAAAATGCTCTCTGAAACGCATTTCTCCTAGAGTGGAACATGGGACTTCTGTATGTCTTACAACTGCTGCCTGTCCTGCCTTGAGTCCCAAAGATCAGGAATGACTGGCCCAAGTCATCTTAGTGGATACGTATAGGGCCAGGATAGTGTGATACCCAGAACTTCTGGCCCTAAGCATCTGTCCTCCGATCATGCTGTTGTCTCTGGAGATTCTTTTATCACCGCATTGAAGCAGTGTCCTGCACCTGGCCTGCTTAACCAGTACCTCCTTGCGTGGAGATTAAGTGGCACCAGTTAATCTACTTTGACCTTCCACCCAAAGTTGTCATCCTGGTCGCCAAGCATTTTACCACAATATCTGTGTATGCCGGGCCCTGTGGTAAGCTTGTGCCTTGGTGTGGTACTCTCCACCCATATACGTTACTGGCCAAAATATTGAATATATTGTTTGCTCTGTCCTTTGCCCAGCAGGGACTTTCTGTGGGCACTGTTAAAGGTTATCTGTTGGCCCTTTCAGCCTATTAGCACTTGCTGAACCAGACGATCCTGTTCAAATCATTCATTGTGATGCGGGTCCTTAAAGCTTTGTGATATGTTTCTGTAAAAAACCCTATGTGATGTCACTACGACACTCCAATTTGGCCCTCACTTATTTTATGTGTACCCGTTTTGCACAATTGTCCATTGTATGTCATCAGTTTGAAAGCACTCATTCTGATTTTGATAACCTCAGCATGTCCCATGAGTGAGCTTCAGCATTCTTTTACCACCTATTTTACAGACAGACTGGTATTCCGGACTCAAGCAGCATTCCTACTGAAGGTGGTGACACCTTTTCATATCAGACAAGACATCGGTTTTATATCCTTTTCTCTACCTCATCCTTCAAAATAGGAAGAGAGACTCCATCTCTTACCTCAAGAGATCGCACAGCTTTTAGTGATTGCACCAAGTGTCATTGGGTGGACATTTAGCTCTTTGTGTGGTTCCACAAGGCAGTGCAGAAGCAAAGGATTATATATCTGTATTAAGATCTGCTATGCATTGGCTAAAAAGCAGCCTCCAGAAGGTTTGAAGGTTCATTCTGCCGGAGCGAAGATGCTACCACTGCATTGGCATGTGGAGTGCCTATCCTGGATCTGTGAGGCAGCTACATGGGCATCAGTGCACATGTTCACAAAGCACTACGCTCTTGACAGTCAGGTCCACCATGATGGACATTTTTTCCATTTTGTCCTATAGAAATTTCTAGTCTGAGTCATTCTATAGACCCCCCATCTACCCCCCCCCCCCCCTCCCCCACCACCGCCCCTCAGCCTTGAGAAGTACCGCTTTGGTATGTGTTCACACGGTGAGGTCACTGCGGTTAGAAGTATCCATCAATAGAACACATGAATTTCCTTAGGTAAAGCTCTTTCTGGTGGATACTGTGACCTCACCACCATTAAACCTCCCCATTCTGTGAAATGGTGTCCGTTCCATCTAAAAGGTCCCAATTTAGGAATCTTCCCCCTGGTTCTACCAATTTGCTGATGGGCTCTGCGTCTGAGGGCATGAATAAGCTTATGGAAAAAAACTGATGTCAGTGTGCCTAGGTGCCGCTTATATGTGGCTCCGATCAGCACTTCCAGAGTGTAATGAGGTTGACACAGAGTTGCACGCTGCCACCTACTGCCACCCAGGAGAGCTGCTTTTCAGTTTACTGGATCCAGTCTGACACCTGGAGATAGTCACAAAATGAAGAATCTTCCACAGAAAGAGCATTTACGAAGCTAAGTAACATGTTCTTTAGGTGTTGTTAAAAATGCTTTATCAGTTTTCTTGACCTCGTGTCCTTAAGTATTGAAAAACGTAGAGCAAGCAGTAGTGCAGAGAGTGAGTGGTGTTTGAGTCAGCCCCCTTCACCGTTTGTCTGTTTGTTTTCCATACTTCGCCATTGCTTGGATGGGCTGTCCATCAGGTCCATGGCGTATTGTGCACTGTTACATTTCCTCCGTGTTCCCATTGAGGTTTTGTTGGATGGTACTAAAGCTGCCTCTCGGTCACCTAAGATGTATGATCTCCACGTAATATACAACTACCAACTGCTAAGAATCGATACAATAAGTGTTTGTTTGCACACACAAGTTACTTTAAGTTCCATGCCTGAAAGCTGTATTGTAAAAAATAACTGTTGAAATGTTTTAATTTTGGCTGTGCATAGTGATCGCTTTCCGGTGCCCTATGAGTTTATTAAGACCTTGGAGTCCAAACAGTGTTTTTGTGATTTTCTGGGCAGCCTGACGCACCATGTTGAACTTTCGGTCACCGAGGGCAGTGATGTCCAGAAAATGTTATATGTATAATGACAAAGCATTTCAAGATCCACGCCATGTAGGATATGAGACAGAGTGGGGTAAATTCTTCTCGGAGTCGCCTTTGCTGAATGTGCTTCTTACAGGGAATGTTTAGTAATGCCTGCTTTGGTGTTTTTTTTAGCTGTTCTGGGAGAGCTGGTGAACAGCGGACGTTTGAAAGGCGCAGTGGTTGGCGGGAGACAGGACAAGGCGGTGTTTGTTCCAGACATTTATTCCAGGACACAGAGCAGTTGGGTGGACGCGTTTTTCCGACAGAATGGTTACCTAGGTAACAGATGTTCGTCCTCTTTCTCGCGCGTACTCTCTCTGGGAAATAAGTCTTTGCAGTGCATGCGGTTTTTGCCATTTGATTGTGTTCCATGATTTTCACAGGAGAAGTATTTTAGGGTGCCAGCACTTTGACATTTTGTGCTTATTAAAAGAAGGAAAAAAAATGCATTCCGACAATGAATGTGCTCCCATGGCCCTTAAGCACATAGTTTATGCTGAGCAACTAAATGTTGTCCATGGCAACTTGTAGATATTTGTGGTCGGAAAGCTTTAATAACCTTTCTCTTGCGTTTAAGCGGGATTCTTTGTACAATCTGTGTATACTGGTGCTGAAGAGTCACAGACGGGGAAGCAATACAATGAGACAACATGACTGCAAAATACATATACATTACATATGTCCAAGCCTCCTCACAGCTGCATTTACACGTCTAGGAACCTGTGCAGCCTCTCCAAACTACATTATGCTTCTCTCCAGAACCTCATAACCACCTTCAAATATAAATTATTCACTAGCCTACATCCTTTTTATACCCAAGTGCTTGCAACTACATGCCTTCCACGGTCTAGGTAACCGCACCTTTGCCTCATTCTAGTAAGCAGCAAATGGCTATGTGGACGCAGTGGCAAGGGTAGTGCGTTGTTAAAGCATACCGAATAACTACAAGTTATATTACCAATCCGTGATAAAAAGTGATTTTTAAATTGTATGTGTAGCTTTATGTTCCTTCACATGTTTAGTTGTATGCATTTGTGTGTGGGCGTAGTTGGGATACTGGGAATAGTTTACTGCATGGAAGTGAGGATAATCGAAGTTGTGAACCAGAAGGCTGGTGGAGGTGGCTGGATTTTGTGTTGAATACATTATTTCTGTTTACATTTCTTGGACACATGAAATCTGTTGCAGCACTCTAGAAAAATGTGCCTTTGTAACATCGGTAGCCAGTATTGCTAAAATGGAAACGTTAACGATTCTGGCATGATAATCGTAGATTATCTGATTGTCAACCTCGAGCTCAGTGCACAGCACTACCCATCATGAGATTTTCGTGTTGTGCATCTGAACAAGTATTACACTATTTATGAGGAGGTAAAGTTCACTGATGTGCACACACCATCGGACGCGCTGTGCATTCTAGCAAGCATAATGCCATTTGCAATTCTAGTCCGAAAAGGGGGTGGTGATGGACAGAGTATCTGAATTAAACAGAACACTCGTACCCAGTCAACAGATCAGGGCTTGAACCATCACCGTTTTTTAGCTCACTGCACCATCCCCTTTTCTGAATCGTTTTGTCCACCATAAGCGTGGAAGGGTATGCTCAGACATGAGTCCCTTGCTCACTGTACCATCAGGATTCAAGCAAGCCGGGCCGAAGACGGCTGTAAAGCCAGAAACCGGTCCCCGGAAGCTTGTTTCCTTTCCAGCAAAAGAATTGGCTTGGTAGTTTGGTCTGCCCTGTTCCCATGATGCACTGGGCCAGGGACATACTAATTTGCATGTAGCCAGGTTCTGAGCTGGGATGGCGCAGTGAGCTAAATAACGGTGATGGATCAAGCCCTGATCTGTTGACTGGGTCCGAGTGTTCTGCTTAATTCAGATACTCTGTCCATCACCACCCCCTTTTCTGAATCATTTGCAATTCTAGGGCATTGTGTTTCACTGAAGCACAGGCTGTTCCAAAGTGTGGGTGCCCATCTTTTGTGTACAAATTCTGTGAAATTTCAATTTTGATGCGTTGCATGTAATGTTAATTCTATATGAGAAGCAGGCACATTGAGTCTTGTGAACAGAGCATTTCATTCTATTGAAGGCATTTTCTTTGGAGTTGAATGTTATATCCACAAAGCGAAGTAAAGATGGTAAGGGAAATGCTTTACTGATCACAACTTTAGGCATGACAAACTGATTTGTGGTCGTCCTTTACAGTGCCTCTGTCCACAAGAGACATTGGGATAAATGACATCAAATCAGAGTCACATTCATCACACACATCTCTGCTTTGTTTGCTTCATGAGAATATTTCAGAACCAAATAATTTACTAATCTATGTTCAATTTTTTGCTATAAAAGTTGTTCCTACTTTTGTAGTTCTTACAAAATACTGTGGCTTGCACAGGGGCATTTGAACACATATGTATTTAATTTTACAGTTTAGGAATCCCATAACTCCTAATATTAAAATTTCAGAAAGGGAGGGAAATTTGACGTTTATAGATCAAAGAACCCTACCAATTACATGGAAAGAGAGCACTCCTTTAACTCTCTGTTCACAAACTTTTATCCCAGTAGCTGTTAAACCTTATCTGTAGACTCCTCTGTCAAACTCTTGGAGTACCTTCTATTAATATTGTTCAAACTGGGATGCTGGTGGTTCACCAGGAAACCTTTTGTTCACGAGATCCACCTCTAACCTTAACCACATTATGCAATGGTTTGATTTCACTGAATTGGAGTCCGAATTTAGAGACTTGGCACTTCTCTCATGATCGGTTATGAAAGGGGTTATTGGTAAGTTCCTAGTGGGAAAACTTTACCTTGGGACAACCTTCATAAGGTCATCTCAGCAGACCTAGGGCTAGATGTAGGTAAAATTGATTTACCAATTTTTAATTACCGAATTTTACCGATTCGGTAATTAAAAATCGGTAAATCTAAGCTGTGGACATGTAGGTAATCCAGATGTGCTGGAATACCGAATCGGAAGTATTTGGTATTTACCTATTCGGTAAATACTGAATCGGTAATGCCCATTCATTCCTATGGGCTTTGAAGCCCATAGGAATGAATGGGCATTACCGATTTCGGTATTTACCGAATCGGTAAATACCGATTTCCACAAGGGTGCAGGGGGTGTCACTTTGACACCCTCTGGCACCCCCAAAACAGGCTCGGGTGCCACGTGGCAGGCATACATGCCCTAAGGGCAGGTCTGCCGATCACATGGCATAGGTGTGCATGCACACATATGCATGCACACCGGAATTGGTATTTTACCATCAAATTGGATTTGATGGTAAAATACCGATTCTGTAAGGCCTCTGGGACTCAGAAGAGTCCCACCTACATCTGGGAGCCTTAGATTCGGTAAATTTACCAAATTTTTATTTTACCGATTCGGTAAAATTACCGAATCGGTAAAAAAATGCCCCCTACATACCTGTCACCCATTTACTTATCGGTAACGGCCAAAATCAGCCGTTACAGATCGGTAAATGGCCTGAAACGGCCACCTACATCTGGCCCCTAGTGACCACTGTTTCAGCCTTCATCTGCAGTTGTCTCACACACAGCATTAGCCGGCCCACTTTCAACATTCTGTGATGACACCATTGATACTTTGCAGCTACTGGCTGTACGTGGAATTTTTTCAAAGTAAAAGCACACACCAGTCATAATTGAAACAAGGCTCAGTCCATATGCGCACAACAAAAGCATACAAATGTGCGGTTTGATGTGGTGGCATACACATCCATCCGCATAATTCAGGCACATTTTGGCTGCAAAGTTGCAAACAGAAGGGGGAGAGAGAGAGTCAGTGGATTCAGTCTCCCTGGTCATGCGAATAAACAAAGTAGAATCCACTCAGAGTGATGGTGATCCCTAAAGTGATGGGGAACACAGTGTTGTTTAAATGCCCCTCACACACCAACAGGCCCCTTGGTGTCATGCTTCATCATCGGGGCCTTCGCACCCCTCTACGGGATGCGGCGTGCTACGACTCGCGACTACGCAGGAGCACTAAGTAGTGAGCTATGTGAGGGGGTGTGTTTACTAAAGGAGTGAGTGAGGTGAGGTGAAAGTGAGTGGTTAAAAATACCTGGCACGTAGGTGAAAAAATAATTTTATTAAATCCTCGGCTGGTATTAGTAAAAGAAGTGCAAAGTGGGGTTGTAAAAATACGTGTTAGGGTATTACAACCACCTCAAAGTGTCAACATGTTTCGGAGAGCGGGGGCTCCTTCAGGACAGGGATAAGCACATATCCACCCCTTACTCACATGTAAATGTAAAAGTGTATAAAAAATGTATTACAACAATGTGTACTGTACCTAACAATGTTTATATATGGGTAGGTTCAGTTGCGCCCAATTGGCGTTTGATGAAAACCTGCAAAAAGAAAGCACAATAAACACACTGGTCTATAGTACACAAACTAAGAGAGAAAAGCTGGTTCTCTTAGTGTAAAAAGGGTAAGCCCAAAATAAGGGTCGCAAAACCCTGTAAGGATAAAAAATGGACAAACACAGCAACATACAGACATACAATCACAATGTGGAAATACTCTCAACTCAGGTAGAAAGAGAGAGAAAAAAATAATTGTCACCTCACCAAAAAAAGCCAAACTCTCACTTTTTCCAATGGAACTAATTGGGAAAAACGTGCATTTACGAACTGGAACAGCAAGAATGTTGTATATTTGATCACATATCCATGCGGGAAAGAATATGTGGTAATGACAACAAGACCAGTGAAAGTAAGATTCAACGAGCATAAAAGTAACATTAGGTGCAAGAAACTTACAACAAAAATGTCAGCCCACTTTATTGAACATCAACACTGTGTCAATGAGTTACAGTGGACAGTGATCGAACAATTGCAGTCTGAGGTAGGTCTTCTGGAAAAAGAACAACGGTGGGTGTTCCGTCTTTGGACCGATACCACCGGCCTCAATGACTCCATTCCGTGGAATCTGCTAAGATAAAATATATCAAGACTCCTTTAATGAACTGTGCATTTCAGCCTGATATGTGATGGCAAAGCCAATGGGGCCGTCATAACAATCACGGATGTTCCGTGATGGTCAACCTGTCCCCCTTGATGTGTCCTTATTAACATTGCCTAAATTACCACACCACTATTAGGCTCACTGCTTATTCTCTAAAACCTCGAGGGTCCAGAAACACATTAATTGAGTCCATCAGGCATTCCCCTTGTTTACACTATCTGCCCAACTTGGGAATAATTCCTAAATAGCGCTTCTAAAGATAAGCTATATCAGGCCACCTTTTATGAACTCTGTATCCCAGCCTGAAATGTGATGGCCAATGTCAATGGGGTAATCACGGATGTTCCGCGATGGTCAAACTGTTCCCCAAGATATGTCTCTATTAATTTACCATACTACTATTAGGCTCACTTTCTCGTAACCTCTTGGTTCCGGATATGCATTAACTGAGTCTATCAGGCATTCCCCTTGCTTAGACTACCATTCCAAAACAGCGCTTCGCTAATCCTGGACACATTAATACCGCTCCTGACAAGTACTTTAACTACGCACATGCGCGTTTACACAGTGTCGATGGTACTCACATGCGCGGCTTCACTCGCATCGGCGCATGCGCACTCACAACAAGCCTTAGGTCGATGCACGCATTCGCGTCTCCAGACGCATTACCGGGCGCGCAGTTCCGGATCTTTATCAAAACAGTCTCCGTATTTGGGCATTTCCCGGGTCCTATCATTCAATCTCCCACCAACTAATTGCCAATTAGGAGAGTTTAAAAAGGACACCGGCGCTTCCAACGCTCACTTCATCGGAGCAGCGTTGAGGGAAGGCAGGCAACTAGCTTTTGCAGTAACCGTCAGTTGGGCCATGACAATAAGTACTACCGTGGTGCTTAAGGGAGTTTGTGCCTACAACAAACTAAATCCCACGTATTAATGTCTTTTAGGTTGCTTTACTGAGCAGTAAGGAAGGATCCCCCAATAACACGCATAGGCTCACGAGGTTATGAATTTGAGAACTATAAGTAAGCCTTTTATTAACCTGTTTTTCTCTCTCTTTCTACCTGAGTTGAGAGTATTTCCACACTGTGATTGTATGTCTGTATGTTGCTGTGTTTGTCCATTTTTTATCCTTACAGGGTTTTGCGACCCTTATTTTGGGCTTACCCTTTTTACACTAAGAGAACCAGCTTTTCTCTCTTAGTTTGTGTACTATAGACCAGTGTGTTTATTGTGCTTTCTTTTTGCAGGTTTTCATCAAACGCCAATTGGGCGCAACTGAACCTACCCATATATAAACATTGTTAAGTACATTACACATTGTTGTAATACATTTTTTATACACTTTTACATTTACATGTGAGTAAGGGGTGGATATGTGCTTATCCCTGTCCTGAAGAAGGAGCCCCCGCGCTCCGAAACATGTTGACACTTTGAGGTGGTTGTAATACCCTAACACGTATTTTTACAACCCCACTTTGCACTTCTTTTACTAATACCAGCCGAGGATTTAATAAAATGATTTTTTCACATACGTGCCAGGTATTTTTTAACCACTCACTTTCACCTCACTCACTCCTTTAGTAAACACACCCCCTCACATAGCTCACTACTTAGTGCTCCTGCGTAGTCGCGAGTCGTAGCACGCCGCATCCCGTAGAGGGGTGCGAAGGCCCCGATGATGAAGCATGACACCAAGGGGCCTGTTGGTGTGTGAGGGGCATTTAAACAACACTGTGTGTTCCCCATCACTTTAGGGATCACCATCACTCTGAGTGGATTCTACTTTGTTTATTCACATTTTGGCTGCAGCCAGTCCTGCACTGGCCAAGTAGCTACAAGTCAATACTTAGACGGCAAAGCTTGTAGGCACTACACTTGAAAGTGCCCTACCTGCAACACACCAACTATTCCCATGATTTGATCTATGCCAACACACCGATACACAGCAGACCGCACATGAAGGGTCAAATGCACAAAGGCAGCCACTACTACAACATTCATTGACCAGCTTCTCCATAGTTCGTCAGTCCTACATCCCAGACTTAAAACCTTTGAAGGCATGTCTAACTGCTATTGCCTTAAACCCCATGTTTTCTGATGTTTTTGTAGGCACAATTCAGTCTCATACATTGCCTTCTCCATCACCATACATCTATTATTTCCCAACAATTCTATTTTTGTGAGTACTTGGTTTTCTCTGCAGTGCAATATCTTGCTTTGCTATGATAAGACTCAAATCCATGCCTATTTTAATGCCGATTAGTGATTTCAAATCCACATTGAGCCCCAAGATTATTTGATATGATATGATATGATATGGCTTTTATAGAGCGCGACTTACACTCCACGGAGCATCTTGGCGCTAGTAGTAAAGTGTCACAGAGGAGGAGAGAAAGGAAGTGCATAAAGCAACCAGAAAAAGGGAGAAAGAATAGTGGACCTGAAAGTGAATTGAGTTAAATTGAATTAGTGCTAGACAAAGGGTGTCAGAGGCATTAAAAATCCAGGTTTTGAGGGCCTTACGAAACAGGTTTTCTGAGGGGATCAGACGCATCTGGGTGGGGAGCCTATTCCAGGCTCTAGCTCCCAAAAATCCTAAGGATTTTCCTCCTTTAGTTGAGAGTCTGAATCTAGGGACCACCAGTAGGTTCAGGTTGGAGGACCTGAGTGAGCGGGAGGGAGTGCATCTTCCAAACCTTTGGGACAGATAGGTGGGACCTGACTGGTGGTAGACTCTGAACGTGATAAGTAAGATTTTAAATAGCACTCTCTTGTGAATAGGTAGCCAGTGCAGGGTTCTGAGTGCTGCTGAGGCAGATGACTTCCTAGGCAGTCTCAGTACTAGGCGGGCTGCAGCGTTCTGAACCATCTGCAGTTTGTGCAGAACACTTTTATTGGAGCCTGCGTAGATGCTGTTGCAATAATCTAGACGGGATGTGATAAGGGCCACTGCTACTGTCTTCCTAGCTGTCAGGGGGAGGAGGTCGAAGAACCTTCTCAGGCCCTTGATGATGTTGAAGCAGGACCCTGCCACAGTACCTGCTTGTTGTTTGAAGGATAGTGCTTCATCAAACCTGATCCCGAGGTTGCGGGCTGATTTGATGGTATTCGGCGGGACCTCGGCATCTTGGGGCCACCAATGTTTAGGGCGGAAAAGGTTGTCCTGACCAAAGGGGAGGATTTCCGTTTTCCCTGAATTACACTTGAGGTGGTGAGTTCTCATCCATTCAAAGGTTGCGGTGAGACAGTCTCTCAGGTTTTCTTCAGCTGTAGTTGTGTCGTTGTCTTGGACAAGGATAAGCTGAGTGTCGTCAGCGTACGATATCGTGCTGATATTGAAAGAAGTGATGAGCTTTATCAGAGGGGTCATATAAAGGTTAAAAAGAATTGGGCTCAGGCTGGAGCCCTGTGGCACCCCTGTGTTGAGTGTTTTTTCGTCTGACCAATAGTTTCCTAATATAGTGACTTGTTTCCTATGACTAAGGAAATTTTTCAGCCAATTTAAGGCAGTTCCTGTTAGTCCCGAGTCTGCCAGGCGGCCAATTAATACGGGGTGTGAGACTGTATCAAAGGCCGCTTGCAATCTTCCTCCAAATAACTGTCCATCTCAGCTGTCCGGTTCTTGTAGGGTCTGTGTTCTGACATCTTTGCATCCAATTGATCCATAGTCCACAAAAGACTAAATTCAGGGAGTGTCTCAATATTTTTCCTGCACTGATTATCCCATGACCTATCGGCAGGTCTCTATAGAAGTGACTGATTCAGATATCTTCTAGAGTTCTGCAAGATATTACAGGCGTCCCTGATGTGTGAATATCACATTTTGTCGACCTTATTTTTTTTTAATCTAGGGACAAGTTTCAAGTTTATTTTTATGTATGATTGCGGAACTCTGAAGAAGTCCACATCAAATCACAAAATTACATATATGAAAAGATAAGATTCTAATTTACAGTTGATTACACATAATAAAATATTCCACCCCATAATGAGATCCGACAATCATAAACAATATCGAAGGTTAAAAAAACATTTAACAGGATTCCAACAAACAGCAGCATGTTGTGAAGAGCAAATAAAGTGATTTTAGAATTCTGGGGACCTGCTCTTCAGAGTCTGTGCTACTGATTATGGGAGTCTCGTAGCCTTATTTGGCCACCGCTGTCACTGGTGCAGAGGAATACAGCAGCAGAGACATAAGATAATTGAATCACTGTTCTTTAAGCAGTTGCCCACAGTGCTTACATCGCACATGGAGACTGAAGAAGCACTGCTGGAATTATTAAGGACCTAGTCTTTTATGGATTAATTCATACACTTTTTAAGATGAACAAATGGGAGAGCTAGGACCTTCTGTGGGCCGTCCTTGTCCATTGGTAAATATTGATAATCAACTGGGACAGACCTGTCTAGCAGTTTGTCCGACACCGCAGTGCCTGGCACTGCAAGGGTTTATTAGAAGAACCCTTATACACCAACCTAGTTGGTGTCATGCTTAATCATCCCCCCCCACCTACCGACGCAACAGAGGAATCCGAGCAGGCACCAGGACCAAAGCGGGAAGAACACCGGACTCTACCCCACCTCCCGCCGCAGCATAGGAATCCGAGCGGACAGCTGGCACCAGGACCAAAACGGGAGGAACACCGGACCCCTCTCACTACATGAAGCAGGGACCACATCCTGACGGCAGCAAAGGACACGGAAATCAGCACCGGGACATAACAACGCAACCCCCCCCTCTCCCGCCCACACCGCAGCAGAGGAATACTAGCGGACTGGATGGCTGAGAGCGACGCTGATCGCTAGTTGCTGGCTAGCACAGTGGGGTCACAATATCTCGAAGCGGACCTGCGAGAGCTAAGCACAGCTCAACTTCAAAAACGAACTTTTTTAATAGGAGCGAGCGAGTGAAGTGATCCTGGAGTCTAGCAGGAGCTGTAGGGGCGACAGAAGACCGAAGCCTGCCCCCATTGACACCGGTGGATACCTGGCAAATGGCTGAGCTGCTTCTCAGGATAATACAGGCTGGGAGCCCTGATTTGAGATCAAGTTCATACAGTACATACAGCCACATACATCGACGAAGCGGAAGGGACTGAGCCAATCATGGACTAATGCAGTGCTTCTGTAAAACTCTACTGGCAATATTTACAGACATACAGAAACTTAAGGTATTTACTCCTCCCACCCGCCTGCTCCCTTTTTAAAAAGATCTAACTCCTTTGTTCAAAATGGCTGGGGCCATAAAACTGTAGCAATAAATCCCCCCCCCCCCGTACCTCTGTTGTCCACGTGGACCCTCAGCCTAACTCCCCCACACAGAGATAAGAATTCCTCCCAGCTAGCCTTGAGCTCTGCTTCCTTAAACAGAAAGTGGAATCTCTTCCCCTGTGCTCAAAGTAATAGCAACAAACAGAGGACTAATATCCCTATCTCCCCTGCCTGCACAGCAACAAACAGAGGACTACTGTCTCGATCTGAACTATTTGGCGGCCATTTTAGACTAGTCTCTATTGGACTATAATGTCTTAGACTTGTGGGAAAGAATGCCGGCCTATGACCATAGTATTATACTTTTACCTATAGTTTGATCATTTGTATAGTGCAGATTGCTACCTCATATATGAAAGAATGTCTGCCTATTATTGCAGTATTACACTCCTAGCCTCATTCTGATCTTTTGTAATACACAGATTGCTACCTCTTATGAATGAGTGTTTGCCATCATTGAAGTATTACTATCCTAGCTTTATTTTGAACATTTGTAATGCACAGATCGCTACCTTATATATGACAGAGTGTATGCATATCATTGCAGTATTATACCTATACCGGTATTTTGAACATTTGTAACGCACAGATTACTACCTCATATATTTGGGTTCCTCACTAGTGCCACTTTTACCTGTATTTTGAACATTTGTAAATGCACAGATTGCTACCTCATACTTTTTGGTTTGACAACCAATGTCACTTTAGATTCTTGAGTTTTGACGCACGTAAATTGTTGTATCTGAATCCTATCTCTATATTCTATCAGTATCCCACTTGCACTTATATTCTGCCCTACTCTGCACATTTCCGTAACCTACTCCCTTTCCTACCTCTCTCTCCTGTTATGCACAGATTGCTACCTCATACTTAATATACACCTTATATAACCTTCCTTTTCCTACTTTCTCTCTCCTGTTATGCACAGACTGCTACCTCATACTTAATATACTACTAATGTATCCTGCACTATTGCACAGTTACACAACCTGCATCCATTTTCACTCTTCTCTCTAAGGCACTGACTACTATCCCATATATCTCTGGTTGCACACGAGTGTCACCTCTGCCCCCTAGGGCCACTCTTGAGCCATACATCTCTGGTTGATCACTAGTGTCACTTCTGCCCCTTAGGCTCACTTTTGAGCCATGTAACTTGATACGTGCATCTGTACCCTTTCCCAGTATTTTACTTCACTTTTTTACTTTGTAATGCCTTATATATTTGCTCTACTGTGTAATATCGTATGTATTTGCTATACTGTAATATTGTATGTATTTGCTATACTGCACACTCGTATATCCTGGTTATGTTGATTGATCACTAGTGCCACTCTTGCACTCTATAACTTACTGTATGTATATGTTTCTCTGCACACTCTTACATGTGGGCTATGCTGATTGATCACTAGTACTACTCTTGCACTGTGTAGCCTACTGTATGTATTTGTTTTCCTGCACATGTGTACCACTATACTACATTCCCCCATTCCCTCCTAAACCATCTTCGCAACATGGATCCTTTCGGCAATCACACATATAAAATCAACTACCCACCGTCGCTCACCAAAAAAGCTGCTAAACGCTTTAAACACAACTTCCTTAGGTCACACCCTGAAACGCCCTTTGCTGACACCTACTTTTCACCGGTTAATGGATCCCTGAACACTGATATCCTATTCCATACCACACGCAGAGCTCATTGGAGAAAAGCGTTCCTCACCCTACTCACCGTCTCCTCCACCAGGAAATCCGCTCACAGCCTAACTCTCTCCATCACATCATCCCAACTCTTTCCAGGCAGAGCCACCATCACCATTTACAATAACGGGATTATCCTAGCTCAATCCACAGACAGGAACCTGGAACTGCTAGACAACCAGTTCCCCACCTTCAAAGAGCACCTCTCCCATCCGCGGTCCAACACTCATATCCCCTCCAGTCCCACCGACCATGACCTCACAGCCACATACTCCTCAATCAGGGTCCCAGTTCAGCACCATGCAGTTGTAACACACGCCTCAAACACAGACACAGAGCGCTCCCCCTCATACTCCACTCACACCCCCACCCCTTTTACCAACCCCCAGACCTCCACACATACCATCAACACTCCTCTCACACCTACAGCGGGCATCATTACTCCGCTCACCCCTAACAGCACAGCTCTCACACACAACACACCTAACCTAGTCCAGCACCAGGACAACACGCACTGCGACAAATCCTCCCCTTCATCCCCCCCCCCATTCTCAGTCCCCATTACCCTCTAACCAATCACGCAGAACACACCTCCTCTCTTAATTTAACTCCCCCTCCTCACAACAGGACCATCCCCTATCCCATTTCCCCTCCTACTCTCAGCCCCCATTACCCTTCCTGCTCCCCAACCACGACTTTCAGTCTCCCGGCATACACCCTGACCCCCCCGCCTACCACCAATGCCCTCACTCTTACCACCAACCTCCTCCCTACCTCATCCACACCCCTCCCGCCCAAAACATCTCTCCTCCCTAACACCTTCCCGTACACCAACACAACGCATACCTCCTCGAACACCAGCCCACGCTCTCACCTGCACACGAATTCCCTGGTCAGCCATTCACCTCTGACTGCCGCCCCCACCTCCACCACCTACCCCACGATGGACATCATCATGGCCACCCTCACTCAGATCAAAGAAGACATACACCACATCAAGGAAATACTCGCCGCCCACCGCATACACCCAGCACCCACCTCCCCTCCCAACTTGTCCCCTACCCCTCCAGCTGACTCCCTCACTCAACACGCCCCAAACCGGGCGTCAACTACTGCTCATAGGCGCAGCAATTGCCCCCGTCCTCCTCCTCGTCGTCCCTACAACCCCCCCTCACACAACTACACCTCCCCACCCAACGGGTCCCCCACCCTTCCAACTAACTCTCTCACTCAACTCTCCCCCAACCTGACCTCACTCCCAGCTAGCAATCGCAACAACCGCCCTCGTCGCACCCACAACTCTACTTCTGACCGCGACATTCTCACCCTTCTCCGCTCCTACGACCCAGCCCCCCAAAATCACATAACCACCCCACACCTCAACATTCCCACGATACACTCAAATCCCCTTAGACCCCCACACTATACAGCAGATTCTCCATCCCCAATAACCTCAGAAAAGTCCCTCTCTCGCTAGAACAATCTACCACCCGCATCACACCTCGTCTCAAATGCACTCTCCTCAACTGTAGATCGGCCTCGAAACACTCTGCCGCTATTGCTGATCTCCTCTTATCAACGGACCTTGACCTAATCATCCTGACCGAAACATGGCTAACTGAATCTTCGACACCTATAATGGACATTCTGGTTCCTCCCAACTACCACATTATCAGGCAAGACAGAACAGGCAAATTAGGTGGTGGAATCGCATGCATCTACAGGAATAACCTCTCTGTTCAGAAAGTCAATTCTACTTCCCTACCATCCCCAACAACCTGGGAATACATCTGCCTTGACATTATCAGTGAGGGCAAACCGATATGTTCTCTTCACAGCATCTACCACCCACCCAGGGACAACTCCACCTTTTCCCAACAAATCATGGATATGATCTCAAACAATTCTGGACGGCAGCTCACCCAAATATACCTTGGTGACTTCAACCTCCACTGGAATGATGGCAAGGACGCAGTGGTAAATAGTCTTAAAAACGTCCTCGATGCCCTCAACCTCACCCAAATATGTAACAGCCCGACCCACGAGAAAGGTTCTATCCTCGACCTGGTCATCTCCAAAGAGGAATCTATCCAACTCGACTCCATCCAACCCTGTGACTGGTCAGATCATCATACTGTCACATTCTTCATCAATGAAAAAGTTAGTTAACCCGGCTCAAGTATCCAAGCCAAAAGTCTGGAAAAGTGACATGAAAAAACTCAACCCAGGCTCTCTGCCCCCTAACAGGTGCAATCTCCTACTGCCACCTACAGGCGATACGAACGTGCAAACACTGACTGACCAGTATCTCAACGCTATGACCTCTATAATTAATGAGGCTGCACCTTTGCAGCTAAAAAGAGCCTCTACTAAAATCTCCAATCCATGGTACGACGGGAGACTCAATGAAGATAGACGAGACATGCGAATGGCAGAGCATACCTGGAGATCAGCTCCCTCGGCAATGCACCTAAAAGACCTGAAGAAAAAGAGAAACGCCTACTTCAGGAAAATAAAACGCTCAAAATCAGACTTCTTCAGCCTCCAGCTCGACCAAGCAAAAAATCGTCCGAGAAAACTGTTTGAGCTAATCAGATCACAATCCAAGGATCAACCCCAACCACTCATCACTGCGCGTGAGGCGCCATCCTGTGAAGACTTCGCTGCTTTCTTTTCCCAAAAAACTGACAACATAAAGAGCGATCTCCTCATTGACACAAGCCTCTACTCCAAACCACAGTGCCTAGCAGCCACTGAACCAAAAAACAATGCCACATGGTCAACCTTTGGCACATACTCAGAAGAAGAAATTGGCAAACTGCTCAGCACCCTGAAACCATCCAATCACCTCACGGACCCCCTTCCTGCTGCAGCAGTAAAATACTTTACCCCCTTGCTTATCCCTCTCTGGACTAAAATTATCAACAGCTCTCTCCAACAGGGAAGCATACCTGACTCACTAAAAGTTGGTCAGGTCACACCTCTCCTAAAGAAACCTACAGCCGACCCCTCCGATCTCAACAATTACCGTCCCATTACCAATATTCCCACCCTCGCCAAACTGCTGGAAAAATGCACACAACTACAATTGGCTAAACACATTGAACAATTTGATCTCCTCAACCCGCACCAGTCAGGCTTCCGAGCAGGGCACAGTACAGAAACGGCTATGACTCACATAATTGACGACGCACTTCAAATGCTAGACCGGAACAACACCTGCCTCCTCATCCTCCTTGATCTCTCTTCAGCATTTGATACTGTTAAACATGAGAATCTACTAGAGCTTCTAAACACAAGAATGGGCTTATCTGGAGCAGTTCTCAAGTGGTTCACCTCCTTTCTTCACAACAGGTCGCAGAAATTCAAGAGCAACAGGATGTCCTCGCCAATACCCGTAACGCTAGGTGTCCCCCAAGGATCCTCTCTATCCCCAACTCTATTCAACCTAGTCATGGAACCGCTCACCACATTGCTACAAGCATCCAATGTACACTTTCACATGTACGCAGACGACACCCAACTTTATCTCAAATTACAGTCCCCCAAGGACATCTTGCTCCTGAACTCAACGATCAGATGCACCCAATCCTGGCTGGCCGATAATCATCTCAAACTCAATGCCCTGAAAACAGAATTTCTTCTGATCTCACCTCCAGCGAAGGCCTCCACCACTCAAACTTGGCTTAAAGACCTAACTGCACTCAATGTCCAACCCACCATCGTGGACTCAGCAAAATCCCTAGGCATAACACTCGACACCAATCTGAGCATGCAGCAACATATCAGCAAGGCAACAAAGGGAGCAAACTTCCAGATCAACACTCTGAGAAAACTTAAACCCTTCCTCCCAGCCAAAGACTTCCAAACCGCAGTACAAGCACTAGTCATCCCTCGAATTGAATACGGCAGCATCGCCCTCTGTGGACTCCCCCTAACTACAACCGCACCCCTAAGAGCTTCTCTAAACGCTGCAGCGAGAATCATCACTGGCTCAAAAAAACACTCCCATATTACCCCGGACTTGAAATCCCTGAACTGGTTGCCATTTGAAGCTAGAATACATCTGAAAATCGCCTGCCTGACACACAAGGCTGTACATCTAAACTCACCCAGATGCCTCGCTCAGAAACTGACAATCTCTGGAGGAGCTAGAAACACCAGAGGCACAAACAATCTTCTGTTGAAACCTCGAAGATTCCGGAAGGAAAAAACATATAAGCGCTCCTTCTCGGGAATGGCGCCTAGGATCTGGAACTCTCTCTTGCCCGAAACCAGACTTATCTCTTCCACCACACTCTTTAAAAATGAAGTAAAAGATATCCTCATGGCTAAATACACCTGAACTACTATCTTGATCACTGTTAGTACTCTGCACCGATCTATACTACATGTTTGACCCTTTTGATTTTGTATTAACTGTTCTATTACTCACATGTTTGGCTTTGTAGCCACCTATTTGTACTACTTTGTACTCATGTTGGGCTTAGTTGCCACCTACTTGTACTAATTGACCTATTGATTTATCTGTTTAACCATGCCCATGTACTTCTCTT
Source organism: Lissotriton vulgaris (assembly GCF_964263255.1). Lineage (NCBI taxonomy): Eukaryota > Metazoa > Chordata > Amphibia > Caudata > Salamandridae > Lissotriton > Lissotriton vulgaris. Next base: position 619,100,419 of record NC_141694.1, on the reverse strand, counting down.
TGTAAAGCGCTCTGATATCTGCAAGGATCTTGTCCGCGCTAAATAAAACTTTCAAAATAAAATAAATAAATCATCGGGTTCCCAGCTGAGTAGCCGAATGCTACTCAGCTGTGCTGCAACACCTGATTACAGTGGAGCTGGTTTTTTTGTGTGTGTGATGGAGCGGTGCATTAAAAATACCTCAGGGTCACTAACTGATAATTACTTTATTCCCAGTGGTCCAGGATATATTTAAAAAAAAAATGAGCAGATAACGTAAAAGACTGTTAGTTGCTTCTAAGTTATCAGCTAGGTCGACATGTTTCAGCCCGTGAAAGAATTGAATCAGGACCTTTCTCACAGTAAATTAAAATCGTGGTGAAAGTGAAAAGTAAGTGGCAAAAGATTTTTAAACCACATGTATATGCATTCTGTAGCACACACGCTAAGGTGTGCTAATTATGCTCTATGAAGTAACCGTAATTTGCGTCCACATCTGTGTGAGTACCTGTAAAAGAAATTACAAGACAGGACAATACAACATGTAACATATACAAGCCTGCAATGCGTTATATGCTCTTTCCATCATTCATTAAGAATATGGTGGTGTTTTGCAGCACTCGTGTGGCGCCAATCATACACCTATTATGCACTCCAAATCCTTTTATGATTGTGGTAAACATGCATGTGACAGGGCTAGACAAGGCGCTGAATTTTAATTGTTTTAATACAGTTTCAATCTGCGTGAATGGGGAGGCACAGAAAAAACATGAAGGCTCAGTAATTTACAGCCGACTTGCGGCGACCAAAAATTGCGTGCTGTCCGGTGAGAATGCGCTGTGCATGCTTTAGCTCGATCAATCTATTTATTAGGTGATAGGCGAGGCCCGTGACTTTCGTGTGGACCAAAGGGTCTGTTGTCCTTAATTTTGAGTAAAGTGTTATAGTTACGTTGTTTACGGAAATACAATGTAACTCTGGTCCTTGGAGGGGGGAACCCCTAATATCACTCTGTTAAGGGAGGTAGAGAAAATGCAGTGATTAGCACTTCCATGCACGTTTATCGTGAGTTAAAGGAGGAAGGAAAAACAAAATCTGGCTGTGTGGGAAGGTCGCACTCTCCAGTCTGTGCTGAGAGGACTTACTTGATTAGAGGAGCTCACCCTCATCTGCACCTACTCCGGTCTCCGCGGGAACAGGAAGGTTCCCGTGTAGAGTGCCAGTGCTGTGACTTGTACTGCCGTTACACGGGGCAGCTGGTTGCAGTCAGAGCATCATGTGTGTTGCGTTCTCATGGTCGTCCTGCGTGTATGAACTAGAACGCTAACCTGCATAACCTGGTGTGCTGGAAGTGCGCATCACGTGTGGCGCGATGTGCGAACCACTTCTTATTTGGGGAGCCTAAATTCATTGTTTGTGCCCCCGTAGTTTACGTGGCGACTCTGTTGAAATTAAAACTAAATAAAATAAAAAGGGGACCAGAGAATATGTTGAATAGTGGGAGTGAGTATGCTGGGAAAACACTTGTGCCCTAATTTAAAAGGGTCAAGTGCAGAGATGCACTGTGTTAAGTTTGCGCAACTATATGAGCCCTCAAATAGTACATGCGGCCAGTTTGTGTACACAGGTTATTATTTTTAGAGACCATGTACAATGCGGAAAACAAATTCCTAATAGTGTGGTTATGTAGAGAAACAAATGCATATTACAGCACCGGAGTCTGAGCCTTTCTGCAACATTGCGAAGCGGAAAGCAGGTGAGGTGGAAATATTACAACCATTCTATCTGTAGCCTCTCTGCTGTGACCGCAAAATCGTGCTGTTTTTGGGGTGTATAGAGGGTGGTCCCTAACAGCCAGAGGAGGTTTAATAATTATGTGGCTTGAAGAAAAGGAGAGTTCACGCGTCAACAGCTAAGCTATTGGTGATTTAGTTGAGCTGGGGGAGGTCCGTGGATGTTTGTGGTCAGGACCAGTCCCTGCTCATCTAGGTCCTGACAGTGAACACATAAGGGACCCCCTGCTACCACTTTTATTTCGCTAGTCAGCAAGGGCACCAAATGTTTCCAATCTCCGCCCATGCCCAGGGCGCTATTTTATCAATCCAACCTATTATTGTGCCAGATGCTCCATATGTGACAAACTCTAACTAAGCCCCTAATTAATGAGGCAATGCTACACTGAGGACACACATGGAACAGCTCTCATTTTTGTACATGTATTGGCTCACAAATCTCCATTTCTTTTGAGTAATAACTATCAAGACTTTTTTAGCTGAAAGTTATGCCACGTAGTCACCTTACCTGAAGCCTCTAGCTACACCTCAATGTTTATGCTGAATATGATGCAATCACATCTGGGGTACCCTCACTCAGAAGAGACGCTGCCTGGAAATATGGGTCTATGCTCTATTAAGGTAGGGTTCTAGCTGGTCTCCAAATTGTTGGCTGCCTTCTAGAAGGGCACAGATGGGCTGACGATGATGCAATGCTGCTCTGAGGGCACAAGAGCAGAGGGGATTAGGCTCGAATGCCTCCACCACATTTTAGTAGTAGTAGTCACCTTGTAATTCTGGGTTAGGATTGAGTCACAGATGTAATCCGCATGGGAACACACCTAGTATTTGGTGTCCGGTCGTGACTTGTCATTTCCCATCTTGTGTATGATACTAACCCAGGCTTCTGAACATATTTACGCTCTATGAGGGATGCATGGTGCATTCTGGGATATGAAGTCATGCCTACTCCATATTAAATGCAATGCATTATATTCCGTTCTATTTTACATGGGCATGGGCTTGTAGTCTTGTGAGGTATGTGTCCAAGGAAATCGCTGTTTAATTTAGCAGATTGTCTAGGGTGGGTATGTTGGGAGTGAACATTGCACCCAGAGGGTTGTGGGACATATTGTTTAACTTAATTGAGTGCTGCCTGTCTGAGTTCTTACAGCCAGGTTCTACTTCTACATGAAGTACTGTGAACCGTGTCAGACCTCGCGGGCCAGCACGTGATGCACCTTTTCAAGCCGGGTCACTTGAAAGCCCTTCAAGTTGCCGCACGTCTCGATGCTGCTTACCCTTACAAACTCTTTTATTCGTGGGTGACATTTCCGGAGGTGGACGCGAATTCTGGTGTGTTCCACACATACACTCCCACGGCTGTACCTAATGAGTATACTCCGTACAGGGCACAGGAAGTTCCTATTGACGTTTGGCAGCATCGAGTTTGGTTTGGTGGCGCCCTACCCCATTCTTTGAACGCTCAGAGACTAGGTCCTTTGTCCATTCCATGTCATATAGCTAATTCTTTTCTATATACTGTGTTAAGTTAGCATGACCTTATTAAATGTTTAAACGCCATTTTACCTTTCTGCCTCATTTTGCACACGACACATAATTGTTGTTTTAGCTTTCAACCCAGAAGAGCTTTGTGATTTACTTGAGAAATAATATGTTATTGCTCTGATATCAGTTTTGCTCGGTACACTGTCTGCACAGTGAGTGCTGAAGGCTGCAAGGATAACTCGACACAATGTTGTTGTGAGGTCTGCTCTTCGCACCTCCATAGACATAACACACATGCTGCTGCCAAAATCTGGCTCTAGGCGGATTTTATATTGTTGTGCTGAACACACACGTAACACACTTGATTATGCTTCGCATGCAGAGAGCTGGTGGAAGATGATGTGATCCTCTGCCACTGAGATTTTGAGGTATGGGCCCGCCCTGCTAAAACCCAAATGAGACCTTCATAGATATAATATACTATGCTAAATAGGGAGGGTGTGAATTAGGTGGTGTTAATTCCTATTCATTTCAGCATCTTAGTATGCTGTCACCATTCACCTTTTATGGACTAATAACTATGCTGATAACTTTGTTGCTTGTAATATCTTTGCTAGTATTGTACAAGATACTGCCTTTGAGAACCATGCATTAGTAAATAAATATTTTAAACATGCACATGTCCTCATTTACTCCATGTTCTGGTTTGCAATGATTATATAATGAAAGAGTTTAAATTACGGTTAGTCTATAGAGCATAATTAGCACACTTTAGCGCGTGTGCTACAGAATGCATATACATGTGGTTTAAAAATCTTTTGCCACTCGCATTTCAATTTAACTTTCACCATGATTTTAATTTACTGTGAGAAAGGTCCTTATGAATCCCTATTCAATTTTTTCACTGGCTGAAACATGTCGCCCTAGCTGATAACTAAGACACAACTAACAGTCTTTTATGTTATCCACTCATTTATTTTAAATATACCCTGGACTACTGGGAATAAAGTAATTATCAGTTAGAGACCCAGAGGTGTTTTTAATACAACACTTCATCACACTTGCACACAAAAAAAAACAGCTCCACTGTAATCAGGTGTTGCAGCACAGCTGAGTAGCATTCGGGTACTCAGCTGGGAATCCGATGATGAACCATGACACCAACTAGGTTAGCATGGGAGGGTTCTTCTAATAAACCCTTGCGGAGCCAGGCACTGCAGTGTCTGACAAACTGCTAGACAGGTCTGTCCCAGTTGTTTAATAATGAATTCATACACGACATTAGAAATCTAACACATTACGGTGGCTATCGAAATAGGTGAGGAAGGTCATGCCCCCCTCTCCCCGCGCCGATGTTCGGCCCCAGGGACCCCATCCCCCATGCTCAGCCTTTCTAAGAAACTGTGAAGGGGGCACATGGCCCCCTCCTGTGCCAATTTCGGCCCTGGGGACCTCATCCCCCGAGGCCCAGTCAAAGATAAACAAGGGGAAAGGGGCCGACAGACCATCTCCCAGGGCTGATTTCGGTCCCAGGGACAACATTGAGGCACGGCCGCAATTTAAAACAAGAAATAGCTCCAAGGGCTTCCAGGCACTAGAGGGTTTGTCACAGCAGAAATTCCGGAGCAGCACTAGTGAGAGAGTAGAGTCTTGAGGTTTTTCTTGAATTGAGAAGGGCAGGAAATATTCCTGATAGATAGAGAATTGCAAGATTGAGCTCTCAAGGGAGTAACAGAGCATCTGCCCAACAGTGACTCTTCACCTGTGAATTAAGGACGAGGAGTGAACATTTACCCCGGAGGTAAATAGCACCCACATGAAGGGCTGTATGGATAAGGCCGAGACTTGAAGATTGGGTGGGAGCCGAGCTCCTGATCCACAGATACAAGCCGGGCAGTGGTGGTTTGCGCAGATGTTGCTCATGGTGTGAACTTTTTGCATTGGGTCAGGCAAGTTCAATAAGTACTTGCTTACCTCCGTATTCAAATAAGACGTTAGGTTTTGTGCATTGCAGGGCTTGAAGTGGGCCGGGTCTTGCCAGTGCTCAGCACCGGCAGTTCTTTAAAACTGGTGCCGAGACGGGTCCCTATCGGGCTCTCCCTTTTTGCCCCCCCTGCCCCCGCATGAAAAAAAAAAGAATCTTACCTCTGCAGCAGTTCCACCCTTCACTGCCTTTGATGCAACTTCAAAGATACTCGTCATAGCTCTTTCAGTCCCACCATTTCAGAACTGAAGCATTTTCAATATGCCATACTACGAAGGCATGCTTATTGCTTATTTATCTTATGCAACTAACAACCATTGACAAAGCCAAGAGTACTGGCTTCTTTTAACTGTAATGTTACTTAAAGTTCCATATGTCTAGAGGTAAAGGACAGAAGTAGGAAAATACCAGTGTGGTGGCACACTAAGCTAAGCATAGACTTTCATTTTAAGTGCTTTTATGCCACGCCATTTTCAGAGACCCTCCAGTTTTTTAATCCCACTTAAAGCCCTGGTGCCTTAGGTGAAGGTTTCAGATGTCTCTTGGTATCAAGAGTGCATAGAAGAGACACTTTGAGAGTGGCAGCATTCGGAGAACGAGACCTAAAAACTGCTGAGTGCTGACTTGAGGCATACTTTGTAGGGACCAAATCTTTATAGGTAAACTGCTTAGAGGGCACAGTCTTTTCTATTTTAACAATCGTGTATCACTATTCCCTTTTTATTTCCATTTGGCATCATTTTATGGCAGACTCTCAAAAACGTTTCAAGAGAGTACTGCAAGAGTGCTACTTATTTACTCCAAAGTGCCTTTGTGAATAGGCACCAGAATGAGCTTTCCTGTCCAGTAATGGAAATGGAAAAAACAGTATTAATCCCCATCGGTCAAAAATGATTAGTACATTTAAAAGTAATGTTTTGCAAACGGTGTGTGCCAAGGAGCTGGCGTTTGTCATTTATCTCATAATGAGACTCAAATAATTAGTAACCATCTAGCTTCCAAGTGGGGCATTCTTCGATTTAGCCTAAAAGGTGAAGAGTGCGCCTTAGATGGGTTAGTGTGAGGCCTACACAGACATTATCGGCTCTGCCACTATGTGCCAACGAATGCTCAAATAGGTAGTGTAGTCCCACAGAGGCTGCGGAATAAATTACTTTTCAAATATCAGTGCATTGTGGGACCCAGCTAAAGCCATCTGGGGTCTGCTTGTCATAGGAAGCTCCTCAGATTTCGACAGCTCGCTGCGTTGCTGCAAGAATTGTCAACCCGGAAACAGTCAGATGGCAAAGTTATTGAGTGAGTCACACTGAAAAGTAAGCGTAGTATTTAATGAAGAATCAGTGAGTGTAATTGGGTCTGTACCATCTTCTCCTGCACAACTGATAGATTATGTGCTTTTTCCTGCCTTTAGACACATATATACAATGGCCCTATTAATCTACCTTGTCTTGTCTGAGACCCTCTTCTCTGTGATGTTGTCTTTAGTTTTCCTCCAGTAAGAGGCTACTGTGGCACAGAACAGCTGGAAACGGTGCAAGGATGTTTGTTGCACCAGACAGAATATTATTTTGCCACAGTGCCCGCCCCCCTCTAATAAAAAGTCTCCCTGGCCCCTTTTCTTGTAATTTGATAACACCTGGTACAGCTATTACTGCCTTACATTGCCTTATGGAGGCGTTGCCCTTCAACCCACATTTTAGCTAATTGTTTATGTTTATGTTTATGTCGGTTTATATAGCGCCAAGTCACCGACAGGTCTCAGGGCGCTTATTACCGCAATGACATCACAGCTCGGGCAGCTTCCCCAGCGTTGCGCCCACTTCTGTCACCAATAGGTGTCTTAGATGTGTTGAACTGGCCATTTTTACCTCATCTGGCATTTCTCCCAGGTCGCAGATGTGGAGCCACTGAAGGTCAGTTTTTGAACGCTTGGTGCCACAAGTGGTGCCTCTGTCACTCTCGCCAGCTCCCTGGGGTTTATTGCAGCACACACAACGGGGGAATAAGAAGTCCTGCTAAAGACTGCGGCCCGAGCACAATTTTAAAGACGGCGGTGGGGAGGTAACGGTGGCGACTCCTCCTGTCGACTTTCTTCCACCGGCTCCGGAGGCGTGGCGAGGCCGGCCCGGAGGCAGAGAGCGCAGAGCATCAAGAGGGGCAACCGGGACCCAGGCATGTTGACAGTGAGCACGGGCTCCCATCACAATGCAGAACGAGCGACAGGGGCGGCGGGGGGGGGGGGCTTTGGGGAGGTGTGGTGTGTCTGTATGTGTGCGCTCGTGTGTGTGCGTGTGTGTGTCTCTGTGTGTATGCGTGCGTGCGAGAAAGCAGGGGGAGGCTGGGGAGGCGGTCTTAGTGACGCGAGCAACTGGACGCTTCCAACGAAAATGGGAGATGGGCACTGCAAGCGCTTGTTCAAGTGAGCGCCGCGCGCCCCTCTGCAGACTCCCCCTGCATTCCATGAGGTGCGCGTCGCGATCCGGCTTTGTCTGCCATGCAAAAGCGCACGCGCCCAACATTATCCTATGGGACAACGCTGCGAGCGGCCAGGTCTTGTATCCACATTCCACTCGTTGTCGGCTGAGCCGACAGCTATAGTGCTCTCTGCGAGAGCGCGCTTTCGCGCGCTTTTCACAGCGAGCCCTAAAAAGGAGGTGGGCTGCACTGCGCTGCATCCCCCAGGGCGGGCTCCTGCTATGTCTTGAGGTGCCCACCCGCAGGATATAGCGGTCTCCCTGCCCACTCTAATGAGGGCAAGGAAACCTATGTTTGCACCCACTTGGCTCAAGCAATTTCAATAATGATCAAACACTAAGTCCGCTCACTTCAGATCTCAATATTGCTCCGACTTGCAGGGTGCAGCATTTTACGCTGTTTCTTCCGTGTGGGTGCTATGCGGGCACCCACTGAATGTGAGGAGCTGGCTGGGGCCTTGGGACTCACCCTGCCATCCCCACAGAGGATATGGTGGGTGCCCTGGGTGACCACCCGGGCACCCAACCTTTCTTGGGCTGGCTCCTGGGGAAGGCGCCCTCAGAGCCAAAATCAGTTAAGGGGGGGATGGCCCCATCCTGTTCTACATATTGGTCAGGGTCCTGGGAGATGGTGCCTGGTATAGGCCTGGGTAGGAGGCCTAAATGCCTCCCTCCCCCTTATTATCTTAGGCCAAAATCAGCCTAGGAGGAGGGTGCCGTGTCCCCCTCCCCACATTTTATTTCTGCTGGGCCCAGGGGGGTGGGGTCTCCTAGACCGAAATCGGCCAGTGGAGGGGGGGTGTGTGCCACCCTCCCCCATAAAAAGAATTGTGGGCCCCAGGAGATGGGGTCCCATGGGCCAAAAATGGCCTGGGGAGGGGGCCACGTACCTCCTCCCCTAAATAAAAAAGCCCTGGGGAACAGGGTCCCCGGGCCAAAAGTGACCAATGGAGAGGGACACGTGCCCCCTCTCCACAAATTTTGCTAGGGGTAGGCTATACATTTCGGCAACTATATTCTACATTGTATTTGCGTCTAGGCACTGTATCAGTTTTTAATCTGGAACACTGATCTGGGAGATATATGGCCAAAGCAAAATCATTATTTCAGGTGCTTGTGATAATGAAATCCAGAACTTTTACTCGATTTTTGTACTATTGAAGTACCAGTAAATTAATCTGGGCCAATTGAGAAATAACCGCCAGTTATGTAATCTGTGGTGTTAAATTCACGCCATGCCTCTTCCTTTGACATCAGCAGGGATTTTAAACAATGTGTGATGTCACTTTGCTGTCCCTGGCACTTTGAACAGATGGCCACACTTGCATTGAAAGTAATTTTAATTTCACCTCTGCGCAGTCTGTCTTTTGCGTGTTTAAATAAAGCAGTACCCTTTATTTTGCAGATAATATTGATTTCTATTTGCTATGTACGTACTAACTCACCAAACCTTTTTGCGGTTAATGTGTAGAGTTTGATGCTGTGACCAGGCTTGGTATACCAGATGCTGTAAATTACATCAGAAAAAGATACAAGTCAGCACAGCTCCTATTCCTGAAAGCTGCCTGCGTTGGCCGTGAGATTGTAGATCAGGTGGAGGCTTCCGTCGAAGAGGCCATCAGCTCCGGAACATGGGTAGACATATTGGTATGTTTTTCACGTAGATGTCATTCCTTGTGGTTTCATTTTTGGTCCTATGTTCTATTTAACCTAGTTAATATTTTTTGTTTAATTGGGACTCCATAATTGTGCATTGTTGCAGGGACATACCATTTATGCAACAATCTGATCTCTTTTGTGCTTGGATGAGAACCTATTTTTGGTAGTTTTCACTGTAGTAAGGCAGAATGTCTCATGAAATGTATAATCTATTTTTTATTTATATTTTCTAGGTTAATGGTGAACTCATAAATGACTTTCTTTGTTATTTCCATCACTCTCCCACCGCAGCTGTATTTAGTCAGTGTTTAATTTGTAAAAGAATAAGTGCCCGGCCTAAAGTTTTGCTCAGAAGCCCGTGCCCGGCTCTAGCACATGCGAGAGGTGCCGAATACGAGGTGTAAGAACTGGGACCACCAGCTCTCAAGGGGGTAGCATGGCTCGAGCAGGAAGGCAGCCAGGGGCTTGCGTGTAAAGCAGCTACTAAACACACTCATCCAATTAAACACACAGTGGCGCAATAATGGAGACCACACCAGTAGTTGTATTTGAAAAATCAAGATCTTTTATATAGGCTTTCAAATAGAGCGATGCATTATTAATTCATTAGCATTTCAGGTAAGCATTTCATTAAGACATTTCATGAATCACGTTCAGGTTGCATTTCCTATGAATGGGTGAACATTTCATTAAAATAATAACCAGCTCATCTAGCAATGAAACACTAACTAACCCCGCCTGGTACACTATGAACATTTCAGGCTTGTAAATATGGTGCACTATGAACATTTCAGGCTTGTAAATATGGTGCAGAATGGAAAGTATTTAATCCTCCAACCTCTTGAGGCACATTAAAAGGGGGCCAACAGGGCCCAGTCTTAGTTAACCCCGGGGGAGGGGCGACCTCGGGCCTCTCCCGGCCTACCGCCCTCCTCCCCAGGGGGTTACCTCACTTCTTCGGCCCTCCGGGACCCTTGCGGAGTCGCTGGCAGAGGGGAGGGGTGTTCGTCCCTCCCAGGACCTCCCTCGGCCCGGCGCGGTGCAGTTGTGGCTTCTAGGCACCGGCGTCGGGGCGAAGCCAACGTGCGGGCTGAAAGGAGGGGGCACTCGGCCCCCTCCGCGATATTTCCGGGCCGTCTCAGGCCCACCGGCAAGGCTCTGAGGCCGGGGCCGCTGCAGATCGGGGCCGGGCAGCTCCAACCAACCGCGTGGCCCGCCTCGAAGGCGCGCCTGCCTGGACCAATGGCAGCGTGGTGCCCGGGGGCGGGGCGGAGGAGCTCCCCGGTCACGTGACAGGGGACAGCTTGGCTTCGGGCCTACCGCGGCCCAGCGTGTGGAGAACGGCGGCCCTCTCCTCACATACGGGGGCCGCCGAGGGGGGTAATTGAAGCTGGGGTGGATCGCCACGCGCCGTCAGGGCAGCCGCACTTCAGAGGCGTCGCGTAGGTGGCGCGAATGCCGCGATGGTCACCAGGCCTCGTCGAGTGCCTCGGACGGCACAGCAGCTCCGGGCTGCGGCGGTGAGTGGGGATCAATAGCGCCTCGGGGCGACAGTGTCCCGGCACCACAGCGCTCACTCATGGGGGTAAACCAGTCCGCTCAGGAGAGCGCGTGGGGGCGATTGCAGGCAGGATGAGTTCTGAGGTGAAAAGCGCCTCAGGGTCACAGCGCTGTACCCACAGGAGCACAGTTAGCTCGGGGCAGGCAGGATGATGCAAAGCTCTGGTCGGGGGGAGCAGAATATAGCGTTTCTCCTCCAGTTCAGCAGGGACAGCGGAGCAGTTAAGACAATGGAGGAGTCAAGTGGGGCCAGACGGGCCCACTGCAGGCAGGGGGGTGCGCAGGGCAGCACAGTCCAGTACCTGGTTGATTCCCCCAGCAGTTTCTGGTCAAATGAAAGCAGACTTCTTGGCGCTTGGATGGTTCTGCGCCCTTGGATGCTGGTTACTTGAAGTTGAAGAGGGGGGGGGGGCTTGAGTTGAAGGCTTGATGAGTTTTTCCTCAGCCACTGCAGATGGACCCTGGGGTTACCTACCACTGGGCCAGATCAGGGGACTAGCTTAGGACACCTCACCCAGCTTAAGAGGCAGCACCTAAATCCTGTCACTCCCAATAGCATAGGTTCCTTACTAGGCCCTCCCGCCTAAAACTCCTGCGTGGGTTTCCCAGGTCAGTGATGCCCCAACTGACTAGAAAGTTTCCCTCCCTTTCCTTATATAGTGTCAGTTGGCAGTTGTCGCCTCCCCTATTCTGGAAGGTTCCAGGAGCTTCCCTCCTTCTAGCTATGGGTAGGCTGGCAGGCTGGTATGGCAACATTGTTTAAGGGTTCCAGCCAGCTCCTGGCTACTAGAGTGCGCCTATACAGACCACGCTGCAGTAGCAGGGATCAGTGGCTGCCATGTTGGGGGAAGAGAGCACCTGCACCCTGGCATTGATTAGCAATGGGAGGGTGCCCAGAGACCTAAAGCCAACAAAAAGTAGGTGGGAAATATGAGGCAAAGGCAAAAAATCACAGGAAAAGACCACCCTAGGGCTGACCGGTCTAACACGAGGGCTATGTAGTAGTGATTCCACCATTTGCCCCGCTCATCCATCAGTAGACCCTCTCTGTCCCTTTATCTTACTTCTGTAGGTTCTTTTTCGTTCTTGTTTTCTCTCTTTTTAAATGTTTTCTCCTTTCTCTCTCTCTCCCTTTTTCCTGCTTGTATGTTGCTCTCTCCCTTGTCGTGAGTCAATATCTAATGAGGAAATATAAGGGCCAGTCTCCAGAAATGAGTCCCGGTGGGTGCTACTTCCAGCCACCGGCTTAAATTAAGCACTGCTTTTCATATGACTTTTTATCTATTAGAAGGACTTTATAGCTCCAGCATTGCATCAAGACACCGTCTGATGGATACCTGTAGCTGCAGGTTCCTCAACATTTGAATATCCCACGGGTAGACTACATCCTGAAACCTTTCAATAGGTCTCCTTGCTTATATGGAGCGCTACACCAACTACTTGCTGTAAATGGCCTCCTCTTGACATCACTGGAACCATAACATGCCACTATAAGAGTGCTGACATCAGTTCCCTTTTTTCTGTGCCACTGATGCAAATCCAGAGCTTAATTCTCCTCAGGAGATTCATCTTTTCTAAAAATGTGCTTTTCCTGAGGTAGATGCACTCATGTCTACCCCTACAACATCATGGTTTAAGCCATGGAGAACTGTGATGTGCAGATCTCCTTTATGGATCCACATGAAATCTGTCAAAGGTGTCTGAGGTTGAACCACGATATCAGGACCTGTCAATCATGTTAAAGCATGCACCCTAAGGCCATGAGCTGACCAGAAGCCAAGCTGTTCATGGCGTGGACTCTGGATGAACATCGAAGAGCAGAAAATCAAGTCAAAGGGTGAAAGCCCTGTACTCACCACCTTCTTTGAAGTTCTTGAAGCTCAAGCACAAAAAGAAGAGATGCCACGAATCCTAGCAATCAAACTTTTCTAAAAGTAATTTTGTGAGACCCACATCGTCCTCGAAAGTGTGTTCTTTGGAGCCAGAACTCATAGAGCAACCTTCGGAGGATCTGATGCCTGCAGCTCCCTAGTGGTGTGTCCGAAATCAAAATCGGGTCCGATCTGCAGCGTTGATCCGGACGCTTCATACCTTACTGGAAGTTCACATCTCCAGGGAAAGACTCAGCACTTTTTTTCAACTCCATCTGATGTTTTAGGCTGTGCCATGGTCCCCTCTGGAGCGCTTGCCGGCCCAATGGGTCCAATTGCTTTATCATGCACCTCCGTTTGCTCCTTACCTCCCATTTTGTCATGTTGTGTGGGACCCCGACTACATTGTTGGCACCTGCTTCTGGTGCACTGCCACACCCGATGCTGCCGCTCAAATGATGCCGTCGGACTCCTTGTGTCCTTTGGCCCCACAGTTGACACCACTGGGTCTGTTATCTACATCCCTGACTCTGCAACCGGTGCCACTGACGCTGCAACCTAAAAGACCAAATACGTTACACCTCCTGAAGTATATTCAACACCATTTGTGAGAGGCGCATTGCCGCATGGAGACGGAACAATCCTTTTTTGAGGACTCTTATCCCAGCAAAGATCCCTACAAGGATCCTTATGGGCAGCCTATGACTCTAGACCCAGATTCTACTGGTCTTGGATATGCAAGTGGCCTGGATAACTCGCCTGAATTTGAGTTGTACTCCCTTACTGGGTTACCTCCACCTGAGGTCAAAACATACCATTCAATTGTTCAAAAAGAGCAGAAGTATTGGACCATGAACTACCTTTTCCATCTTCTTGGAAGTACTTCACACTATCACCAATAATGTGAAGCCTTTGTTCCTTTTTAACAAAGCCCTACTGAGCCCATTCTCGCTATGGAGTGAAAGCACACGTCATCTATGGAGGTTCACAGATTTACAGCAAGATGGTACAGACCGGCTCTGTGTGACAGACTTTCTATTAACCCAATGATACCTCGAAAGCCTTGCTGTTCAGGATACATGCTCCTCTAAACTGCTGCCAGTTTCGTCCCCCCAACACACTGTCTGATAGAGAATTATAAAAAGAGAGCAGTACGGCAAGAAGGATTTTGGTGGGCGGTATGGCCCTAAGATCTCTGAACACAAACTGTTTCCTGGGTTGTTTCTCGCATGCTCTTTGGGACATGGCCCAGGACGTTCTGCTCAGTTTATCAGATCACCTCCAGAGCCCCACTTCTCGGAGTTGGCGAAACTTTGAAATATAAAATAGTCAGCCATATTTGTGGTATCATGAGAAACCCCAGATATCTCTGCCTAGCAGCAAAAAAGGCTGGTTCTCCTGGATAACCAGCGCCTTGAAGGTACTACAGCAATCTTAGATATAACTTCCAAAGTGTAATGCGAGCCAGCTGGCAGTATGTGAGACTGATCGCTTATGACAGACAGTCCTTTGTCTTCTGTTAGCCTTGAAGCAGAACGATAAGGGTGATACAGTGTGCCAACTTCGAACTCTGGCAGAAACTAGCAAGAGAAGTAGGGTGGGGTGAATTGCTGATTGACATCCTCACTTGTAATTGTTTAACACAGTAAACGACGACGCCCCTCTTTCAAAGATGGCCATCGGCTTAAAAAGACAAGACAAGTAATAATTTGCATAAACAATTCAACACAAGGGCGTAAGCGGATTCACATCTTAGTCAGTGTTCTAAGGATGAGGCGCACCTAATATCAGATATTCAGTCAGAAAGAAACCACTGTGAGGAAGTTGAAATTTCACAGTTCTTGAGAATGCAGGAACACACGAATGAAGTCAAGATCGAGATAAGGTGCGAACTGGGATGTTGGTAACAAAGCCCACTGGCAAACACAATTTCCAGGCATGGGATTTATGCTTTAAGTACTGAATCAGCCCATGATTAACTTAAAGAGGATGCTCTGTAGCTCGATGTCATCTTGCATTGGGCAGCTCTCATTGTTTTAGCTGTCTGAGACTTGCCATCTTTGTTAACAAAACGCTGAGCTCTGAAATCAAGGGACCATGCACGACCTCCACATTTGCTATGAGTACTTTCGTGTCTGTATCCAGAACTGATGGAGATAGACGCAAGTTCCTTTTTCGGCAAGATGCCTAAAGTCTTGTCTTTGCGAGACCGGACACTAGCATATATTAAATACAGCTGTTTTATGATAATCACATTTTTGGGTACCAGAGTTCAGCCAAGCATCTCTGTGCAAAGGAAGATTTCAGGCAAACAATGTCCCACACCCAAGCAGGTGGATTAATGTATTGTTGAGGCATAATGTCTCCAAATGGAAAAATGCATGGAGCGTGTAAAGTAACTAAAATACAAGCTGCCTAGAACAAGAACTTGAACTGTGCATCAGAAAGCCTGAGGATAGTTTGATTTTCTTCAGCAATGCCAATTGGCAGGGACATAATTGCATGATCATAGAAGTATGTGACTTCAATGGTTGCTTTTAGGGAAGTGAATTACCTTTGTAGATTATCCATAGATTTCAGTGTCGGTCATCATGGCCTCATCTTTGGTCACTAAGCTGATAAAGGCAAATAATATCCTGCATTTCCACTAATTCTCTTCACAGCTGCAAAGCAAAGCATGTTCCTTGTAGAGAGTTTCATGATCCCAAGAGGTAGATTACTGCAAGAAGTCTCTTTTGTGGGGATGATGCCACCAAATACCTAAGAAACAACTGACTCAAGAATTGGTGAATCTATTCCCATCACTCTGCAAACTTAAGATCAGTGTCCTAGGTCATATTCCCTAAGTTATGATAAAGTACATTGTGAGAGAATTGTCAAATTGTTTCTGAACACTTACATAAGGGGATATGGAAGGAACTCTTGCTGTTGGAATAAACAATAGTCGTATGCCAGTCAAGTGCAACAGAACTAGATCAGTTCTTCCAAAATAAAATCTTTAGTATTCACACACAATTTTGTGGTATGCTTGGAATGCTGAACTAGGCCACAACATGTATCCAATAGCAGAAAACAATGGACAAGACAAGTTAACCCACAATGTAATTTCAGTTTACTCTTGGTATGCCACCATGAACCAAGATACATTATTTGGTGGTGGGCATTTATTATATTGGTGTTCCCTTGAGTATTTTCATTATTATTATGTTTAATGTAGTTTATGTTCATTTACTTTGTGATTGGCAAGAGCTGTTTTATGTTTTACACAACATAGGAGGTTTAAGGAGCAGTCCTCCTCTCCTTTACATTTTTGTTAAGTGAGTAAATTGACTGTCTTAGGTAATGGGCTGAATCGACGAAGTAATTAGTTCAATAGTGTTTATTCATCAAATTTACTTGTGTGCCGTGTATACAAATCAGCAACATTTTCTTTTTAATTCTAGCCTTTGTTACCTAGCTGTTTGTCAGTGGAAGATGCAGCCATTTTGCTCCAGCAGGTGATGAGGTCTTTTAACAAGCAGTCCACAGCCAAGATTTTTGGTGACACAGTTGTGGTCAGTGAGCAGTTCATAAGCAGTTGTACTGCTCTTTTCAGTGAACTAATGCACCAGAGAGCCGAACAGGTGAGTGGCATTCTTCGTTTGTTTGCCTTTTTCACATCCAAAAATAACTACATTGGCAATCTAGTCTTCGGTGCTTTCACACTCTTCACTACTTTGTGTTCTGCTGTACGAGTATGACTTTGTTGTCTTAGCCTCATTAGATTGGAGCATACCAACTTTTGGGGGAGGAAAAGGCCAATGTTTCTCAGTATGCCTTTCTGTAACTACATGTAAATGCTGAAATATAGATTGTAAATATTTGATCACCCGTAGCAAAATATATTTTAACTTTTTATCCGTATGCTCTTTCTTGGCCATTAGAATAGGATTTCGGTTTTTGGCAATTCCAAGATATTTTTAATTCTGTTGAATTTCAACCTTTATTGTGACTGATGGATGGAGGATCATAAATGAAGCATTGTGGATTTCAGGACTACTTTTTTTTTTTATAAAGTGATTACACCACAGACCATTTTGCCGATACTTCCCTGATGAGTTGAGGAGTGTACATGGGTCGTCTTCAGGTTCAAGAAATGTGGTCTCAAAGTGTTGTCTTCACATATACGTTTTTGAACTTGGAGAGGTTCACCTTAATCTTAAACCATTTTTCCCAGCCGTCAAGTCCTGTTGCTAGCAATTTCAAATGGAATGGATAGGGCTGCAAAACTTACTGCTTGAACAAGGAGGTAGTCATGGCATCAAGAGTCCTTTCACGGAAAGCAAAAAAAATGTGGAGATGGCTTTTTTCCAGACCACTACACAGAGGAAAATGCATAGAACATATATAAATGTTTATTTGTGTGTGTGGATATATATATATATATATATATATATATATATATATATATATATATATATATATATATATATATATATATATATATATATATACACTTCCAGATGGCGAACTGAAGAAAACGGACCATCAGGACCTTTAAATGGCAGAATTCTTTATTTCTTTCACCTCCTCATTCCATGACGTTTTTCGGGCATCAAGTGCCCTTGATCAAATACAAGGTAAGCAGTACGCCATGTTTCTTATACGTTTTTTTCTTTCTCAAATGCAACACCACGTGACCTATGAACAGCGAAGAAACACTGTTGTAGACATAGACGTTTTTACCATGCACTAAAACGCTATTCAACAATGTTACACATTTGCTAAGCACATTGATTTAACGAGACATCATACATCATGTATTTTATATTGCAGAAAAAACATGAAATGCTCGCATTTATAAATATTGTGTGATTATAAATAAATAAAATAAATATATTCAGTATTTAAAATTACAATAAATATGTATAAATCTAAAATGTACATATAGCCACACAATAATATATATCGATGTAAATTTAAAAACCAATATATATATATATATATCACCCGCTGGCGGTTAGGACTTCGTTTCCATAGGAAGAGCGTTTTTTAGTTTTTTTATTTGCATCATTATGACGTATCCTCGCAAAGTTTTCAAAACTAGTTTGACGTTCACTTCTGCTGCTGTCTTGAAAGTTTTGGGGTGATCCTTCAAGTGGTGGCTTAGAAAAAGGGAGTGTCCAAAAACATGTTTTCTCCATGTTAATTTCTGCACGAACTTTAGACACCACTACAGCCCGAACTGCTGAACGGAATTACAACAAATTTGGCAGAAAGGTAGCTTTTGATCTAGAATCTAGTTTCTAGAATGATCCGAACCTACCCAGTTATAACAATACCTTTGTGTCACAGGGTTGTAAGAGATCGGAACCATGGCTCTTCTACAGTTCCCTGTTGCGTGAGGCCTGAGCACAGAGCAAAATACATAATAATACATATAATTCACATCAGACTCTGGAGTGAAAATAAATAAACACAATTCTTATATCACTTAACTCTCAGTGAGACCTCCTGTAGGATACAATAGTTATATGCCCACAGCATTATACTAGTCATGCTGTGTTGATGTACACTTCCAAATCACAACAAGCACAATACGAATTACAAACAAACATAAAACATGGAACTGAGCAATAAAGCGCCCTTGCGAAAAGCACTAATAACCCTCCAAGTGCCAATACGTTTGTTGGTTCAAAAGAGAAGATCAAGTTATAAGTGTGCTTGGTAGAGCTTCTTCCTGGCCCGGGCACATGAAAAAGACAACTGTAAAAGCCAGTATAGCACCAAGACAAGCTGGTATCCCTACCACCTGCACGAGACAACAAACGTGTGTCTCACCAACATGGAGGGACACTGCAGTGTGGAAATATTGAGGAAACTGACTCCTAGGAAAGTTCCTCCTGTGGCGTAGCTAAGTTCACGCTCGACTGACTGATGGAGCCCAAAGTAACTAATGGTGGTGCCACAACACACTTACCAGACCCCCACAAAGAACACCCAAAGAAGGCACACAAAATGTCCGAACCCCTTCCTGGAACTCCCAGAATAATCGGCAGTGCTGCAGGGAAGCGGATATGCTTATGACCCTTTTCGCTCTCCTTGCTGGCAGCGTGCCCTTTGCAGAGGCTCATGGGACTTGTAGTTTGCTGCATCTTGATGACCGTAACTCCCTGAGGAAACGAGGAGGGCGGAAGGAAGGAAAAGCACCTGGCTTGCATATAGGTGAGACAGGGTTCATGCCAGCTGGGAGGGGGGAATATGACAGATACAGCCTGATATCCTTTTTCCTCAATTACCAGCCAACCGCTACTGTCTCCCTAACACCTAGGCTACGCATGTCATGTTCTTCTCGTTGTGACCTATTGAAATATCAAATATAAGGGCCTGCACACTATTTATATTATCAGGGATATAGCTACAACACTCTTTGTTTATTACCTTGAATTTCCCTTTTGAATTTTTTGCTAGGAGAATATCCAGATTAATTTTAACCTGCATGTCAATACTATGCATCGCAAGAATTTTTTCCTGAATTATTTGTTTAAAAAAAAAAAACGAATAAGGGAGCGTGGCCTACAAGATGGCCAACTAAATTCTCTCAAGGCCAGCACCGCCGGCCTGTTTTTTAATCCGGCTGCAATCCTCATCTCAACATCCGCCCTAAAAACATAAAGTTATAGTGCCGGGAGGAAGTGCCGGGAGGAATAGTGGAGTGGCCTGTGGTGAAATTGTGACCGCCTCCTAGCCATTTCCAGCCATAACATGGTGTGTGCATTGTGGGCCTGTGTGGCGCCCGTTGCCAGGTGGAGTGGTGTGTGACTGTCGGACTCAACTTGAGCGGCTTCGCAACCCGCGGTGAGCGAATTCCTGGGGAGACACTGCCCGCCCAGCATAAGCCTAGGACACGAGCGATCGAGTATCCGGTGGGCAGACAACCCGGGTGATATTGAGCAATGTACCCTGCTCAGAGTTAGTGACGCATCCCGGGCATGGCAGCCCAAAGTACGAAAGATGCCCACCTGCCTCACTTGTGAGGGAGCAGCGGGACTGGAGGGCTCTCCAGAAAGATGGTGAGGCCCCACCCCCTCCTAGACCTGACAGCCTTTGGCTGTCAGAGGAGATTGCATAACAAGCCCGTGAGAGGGGGCAGCTGGGAGGCTGGGATCTTCACTGCCGAAACCTGTGGGCCCTAAGTAAGGTAGTGTGATCCAAATGGAGATCAGAAGAGAGTGCCCCCTGTGGTGTGGCTTTACACCAGTGTGACCCCCAGACACCAAGGATCTGTGGTAACGAGTGAGTGCGAAAGAGCCACTTTGGCCGGAAGAAGACGTGGTCCAAGCCGGCTGCATCGAGGAAAGGGAAGCAGAGCTGACACAAACATGGACACTGCTCCACTTTGAGAAAAGACCGGGGAGCCGATTCAGCCATTGCTTCACCTGATTAGGCCACTGGGCTATAAGTGACTCTTGGCTCCTGGGCATAGGAACCAGGACGCCACCTGGGGTCCATGCGGTTGGGATCACCTTGCGGCTGCCGGTGCTTTATTCTGTGGCCACACTCCTGCTGTTTGGGAGCCGGAACTGGAGCGGGCTTCTGCTGCGGGCAGAGAGTTCCCCAGCAGCCAGGACCAATTTGGAGATCATCGGGGAGGCCTGTAACAGCTGCTACCTGCATCGTCGGCACAATGGGACAAGCCACTCTCCTTGGATGGTGTTAAGGCTGTGAAGGCGGGGATCATTGAAAGGCAGTGTCTCACTGCAATTACCACCTTCCTGACATGCCTAACATTAATTCAGGTGAAGTGCCATATGGTTAGACTGGTGAGGGCACAAACCAACACCTACGGGACTCTGTGCTGTGAGTGGAGATACCCCCTCTCCCGGATGCGCTGACACCTGCTCCCCAGCAGCCAGGCTCACTTTGGGATAATCCGAGCGGCCTGTTCCACTGCTGATATCTACATTGGTGACTTGAAGGATCAGGACCATCTTCATGGACGGTGAAAGGTGTTGTAGGTTAGCAACACAGAGGGACATTGTCTCTGCAAATACTACCTTGCTGCCACGTCTATCATTAATTGAGGTGAAGTGCCACACAATAGGGCTTGTCCAGCCACAAATAAAACCCACATGACCCCACGCTGCGGGTGGAGACACTCCCTTGTCCCAGGCACTATGCCACCTGTGCGCCGCCCCTGGTGTTGTGCTTGGGCGACGAGACTGGACCAGAGTCCTCTGTGCTCTTGAGGGGAAGTCAAGTGGACATCATGACCCCTGAAGTGCAGTCTGTGTGACTGGAGCACTTTGATTGCTGTGGGTACTGGCTTTGGGGCTTCTCTCTGAGACTGAGCGCCTCTCCCCCACACATAGACTTGCAGACTATACTGTGCCCCGGCCCACCATGACCAAAGATGATGAAACCAAGCAGCAGAAGCAAGCCAAGATGGACAGATGTGCAAAAGTGGTGGGCCCTCCTACCTGCCCAAAGGAGAAGACACCTCTCATGCCTGATAATGCAGTGCTCCTAAAAGCCATACTTGCCTCAAGAGACCTTACAAGGAAGAATAGGAGTCTCCTCAGTAGTCGCCTTGCTTCGACAAGACCTCTGTAACGTTTCTGAGAGAGTGATGCAGATGACAGGAAGAATATCAGAAGTGAAAGATGTGAAACATGTTCTTCGTGAGGACATTGCGGACCTGCAAACTACCCTGAAAGATGTGGCCTGGAGGGTTGAAGACACGAAAATCGGTCATGAAGGAACAACCTACGCGTCATTGGCTTTCCAGAGGGGGTTTGGGCTCGGCCATGCTGCATTCAGGTAAGAGAAAAAGGAGACGAGAGAGGAGCCTGAGAAGGACATACGCCACCGCTCAGCTCGCGGGCGCCATGTTTCCCGATGCCCGTTGCTGTGCCTTTTCAAATCATTGGCAACATGCCTGTTTTATTTAATAACAAATTCTTACTTAAGATGTAATTAGATCAATGCAGATTTTGTTAAACACTTTTCTTGCAAAATTGAATATTAATATGATTAGTAGCTTTTACAAGTCCTTGTGAAAAGGACTTGAGAGTTCAGAGCTTTTTTGTCAGATCAAATTATTAAAAGTGAATATTAGCCATAGTGTCCAGATTATCATATCAGTACTTGTTAGATAAGAAGCCAGATCAATCTAAACTTTGTAATTCGTTTTAATTTAATTTGTTTGACACATAAATGTACCTTGGTTTGATAGCATGTGTGCCAATGCAAAATTAGAAACTTGGGTTTTCGAGTTTGTGTTGAGAGGCCCTTGAATACTATTTCATGTGATCTGTTTAGGTTATTGAATTCCGTAAAGACACTTTTACACTGGGTTTGTCTGCTTCTTCAATAATGGTCTATTAGTCAACCATCAAGCCCTTTAGACTGCATGGTGATTACATTTCTCGGATAGTATTGCTTGCAGTTAAATTGCTCATACTTTTTCAGAATCGCAGACCTATTCCTTTACTTATTCAGTTTTATGATCTTCCTTTAGTGTCCAGTAGCCTCCATTTGAGCCAAAATGTTCAATCCCATCCTTTTTCCAAATGCAACTTCAACTAGAAGATTGGGGCAAATGGCGCCCTTGATCATAGATGAAGCTAACATGAACATTTTGCAGGTAGCATTATTGTTATTGAAGGTCCTTCCTTAAGGTCAAACTTTTGTTCCTATGTTTCATTTAGAACAGAACATTAATCTTCTACTTTTATCTCCACACCCTTCCAATGAGGAAGAAAGTCGACTGCATCTACTAAATATTCCTCTACCTAGACTGTAAAGTATAATTCAGATGCTATATACACAGATTGGTAGTGGTGTTTCCAAAGAGTTGGAAAAGACCACACATTCACTAGTATTAGTAGAGAATAGAAAACCGTACTGGACAGTCAATAGAATCTTTCTCAATATCAGAGACGGAGTGCTACATGCACCGCACACGTCCTGGTCAAAGCATTCCAAGTAGCGGCGGTAACACCAATATTATGTTACAATGTAGTTAAACGGTGTAATATAACACCAACGTGCTACAGAAGGCTGACGGAGTGCCATTACCAAGTGGTGCCGGAGTACACATTACGCCTCATGCAACTTCGAGGTGTTATGTAGCACGTTGGTGTTATATTACACCGTTTAACTACATTGTAACCTAATATTGGTGTTACCGCCGCTACTTGGAATACGTGTGCGGCAGTCTACTTTTTATCCACTCAATCCCCTTGCCCGACTGTGGACTAAACTTAGCTAACTACTGAACTGATGGTTAAGAATCCCCATTTTGATATTCATCCAGCAGCATACTTTTTAATCTATCTAATCGGGCCACTCGGACTGTGATTACTTAAGCATTCAGGAGCATTGAGTTGACTATATTTTCCACGTGATTTGACAATACACATGCCGTAATACTTTACCCCATTAGCCTTAAAAAAGGGTGATCCAATGAAGAGATAATGTGCGGATTACTTACCGCTAATCTCCATTATACTGAACCAGGGTCTTCCTCATCATAGTCCTAAAATCACTCATTCCATATCCCAGTATGATATAAAACAAGCATTGGATGGGTTTTCAAGGATACATTAGAGATGAAGGAGATTTTATGTTTAAATAAAACTGTTATTAAATTATTTTTGTCATAATTTGGTAAATTGGTTTGAAAGCCTGTCTTGACAAGAGGGTAAATCTTTATGAAAGCAAGGACTGCAACGAGTATAACCTATTGGGAAGTTAACGAGAAGTACAGGTTTTAAAGGTATGTACCATTTTCCTCACCTCATTCTAACATCTTTTACATGAAGACACTTCTTTGCACTTCATCGTTGTTAGTTTGTTTTAGAGGAGTATTCTTTATTTGGTTGGTTTATTTATAGTATATCTCACTTGTATAGGAGCGCTCGTTGGATACATACTCATTTTTTTGAAACCTTTAAATATTTACATATTCCCATCTACCACATAGCTTTGAAAGCTTTGAGGGAATCTCAGGCTTTTATGACGAATGTTTGGGCACGCATTCCTCAGGGCTCCTCGCTCAGCCCCACCCTCTTCAATGTCTACATGAGCCCCCTTGCGGCCATCGCACGCCAATACAACCTCAACATCATCTCATACGCCGACGACACTCAGCTGATCCTCTCCCTCACCAACGACCCCGCCACCGCCAGAGCCAACCTACACGAAGGGATGACTGACGTAGCCGAGTGGATGACGACCAGCCGCCTGAAACTGAACTCAGACAAGACGGAAGTTCTCATCCTGGGCTCCTCACCCTCCGCCTGGGATGACTCCTGGTGGCCCCCCACCCTGGGCAGCGCACCCAAACCGACAGACCACGCACGCAACCTGGGCTTCATCCTGGACTCCTCCCTCTCCATGACCAGACAAGTCAACGCCGTCTCCTCGTCTTGCTTCAGTATCCTGCGCATGCTACGTAAGATCTTCCGGTGGATCCCCACCAAAACCAGGAAGAAGGTCACCCAGGCCCTCGTCACCAGCCGACTGGACTACGGCAACGCCCTCTTCGCCGGAACCACCGCAAAGCTCCTGAAGAGACTCCAGCGGATCCAGAACGCCTCAGCAAGACTCATCCTCGACATCCCCCGACACAGCCACATCTCCGGACACCTGAGAGACCTGCACTGGCTCCCGGTCAACAAGAGAATCACCTTCCGTCTCCTCACCTACGCTCACAAAGCCCTACACAACCAAGGCCCAAGATACCTCAACAGCCGCCTCAACTTCTACACTCCCACCCGCCAGCTTCGATCAACCAACCACGCCCTCGCCGCCATCCCCCGCAACAGGAGGAAGGTCCTTCTCCTACCTGGCCGCCAAGACTTGGAACTCCCTCCCGACCCACCTCCGCCTGACCCAAGACAACCTCGCCTTCAGGAAGCAGCTCAAGACCTGGCTGTTCGAGCAGTAGCGGACCCCCCCTCCCCAGCGCCTTGAGACCCTCCGGGTGAGTAGTGCGCTATATAAATGTTTTGATTGATTGATTGTTTATGGCTTTATTTCCAGGAAATGTTATCTAAAATTTAGGTTTCATGATTTCTTGTTTTTTTATGCGAATAAAAGGCAGTAGCTGATAGTGAGTCTTTTATGTTGTAGGAAATGAAAAGTAGCCCCGTTTATTTGCTCACAGAAGATGATTTCAAGCAGGCCTCTCTTTTGGAAAATGCAACTGCAAATAAAAAGGACAAACGGGACGAGAGGCGAAAGAAGGCAACAGGTGGGTTTCAGAATTATTCTTGATGTGAAAGGAAAGTATTATATAACCATTATTAAATGGCAAAACTGAAGGTCAGAAGTCAGCTTTTATATTATTGTTCTTAGGTTCGGGCAAATTACTGACTTTTAGCATAACAGTTACCCATCTTGAATTTACTCCAGGTTGCACATTCAGTGTATGTAAAGAGAATTCAAATGTACTTTTTCAATTTCAAGATTATTAATTGCTTCAGAAAACAGTATTTTATCCTAGATAAGGCCCTTCTTCAAACCCAGATTAAAGATTTGGTCTTTGCCACCATGGAAAAACAGTACCACTGCATTTGACAGGCGCACATGACTGGATTTTCCTAAAAGGAACATCCTTAAATGTGCAAGTTTATGGATATTGAACTACTTTTGACAGGCGCCACACTTAGAAATGTTCTCCTTTTCTGCCCACTAAATAAACAACTCTCTTAATCTCAACAAGTTCTTCGCATGCTAGTTTGCTGACAGAATGTTTTAAAACTGTGTTAAACAATAGGTTCAAGCAGTTCTCCTGCAAGCTATTTCCTCTGCTTATTAAAGAGAATATTTTTTTACCTAGACAAATCAATAGCCATTTTCTACTTGAACGAGTGACTTGCAAATACATCTTGAAATTGAGTATTAACAGTTATTTATTCTTCCAATCCAGTGCAAAGGCTAGCAGAGGCGAGTAATAAGTATGCAAGAGGCCACAATTGTATGGGCTCACCGTCTACACAGTGCAAGCTTGCTAATGAAGTCTTACACCGGATAATCTAAGTCTGTGAAGCTCTATAGTCGACCTCTTTGTCCCTAATGACATTTCTAAATGTCATGTTCTGCCTCGTTCATAGGAAGTTCCAGATGTCCACGGGATGTGCCTTTCAGATACCAACGATTCACAGAGATTTAGAAATGCTCTCTTTCTTGATTTTGAAATCCCTCACATGACCAGAGAAAATCAATTTTAAACTTTAATGTGTCAAATAAATTGTATCTGAACCTTGCCATAGATGCTCATCTTTTTTTCTCTTCAGAATGAAATGATTTGCTGAATATCCATTCCGTACCCAAAGTTGATGTTTTATTTTCTAAGAAAATACTTTACAGCAAATGATACAGGTCCTGTCACTTGACCCTGGACGTGAATATGGGGGGCTTCATTGTTTCAATACTTTGCAATGTCTTGTCTTCTGTGACTTAACTTGCTGGCACAAGCATTACGGATATTATTTTTTTCTTTTTCTTTTCAATAAAAATGTTTATGCCACATTTAGTGTCTGATGGTTTGTACAGTTCAGTGGGGAGCCTAACATTTACTGGAAACTATATTTAGTGTTGGAAGCTATTGTAAGCTGTGATAATAATTCAGTGATTCAAATCCCTGGCTTTGTACCAATTACTTCTAGATGACTCACGGTGGTTCCAGCAATGCTAAAGAGCCCTCCCTGTTTTTCAGAGACCAAGGCTGTTTTACTTACAGCTGAGGTTCCGTAACAATTGTAAGTGGTGTTTTTGACTCGCACGAATATGGTCGAGTCTAGTATCTATGAACCGCAAATGACGAGTTTAGTAAGTGTGCGCAGTTTCGCTGTGCTAACTTAAACCGTTCGTTTGTTATGTGGGTTTCTCATCTGTACCCACGGGTTCCATCTTAGATACGGCATCCATTTTGTCTCTTGCCCTCAAGTAGCCAGCGAACGGACGCTGTCCGCTTCGCGACCCTGGGACTCCCAAGATATCTGCGGAAGACACATGTTCTTTGAAAGTGTCTTTATGACGAGGGGGTTGCTACTGTAAGGCAGGTGGCGCCGCTCGAGGCTCATCTTGCCGCACGGGCTTATTGTCTCAGCCGTGCATCTCATTAGGCACGTCCCTTTGATGCCTGTATCTCGTGCTTCCCGACACCTCCCCTTTTACACCCATTCCGATCTCCCCACTGTCTCCGTCTTCCTCTGCACCTGTCTTCGTTCCTATTTTCGATCTACTTTACTGCTGATTGGAATTTGCTAGTGGTGGGAAGATGGGTTTTTACAGTTGGGAACCGCCAAATGTTTCCGCACTTATGTTCCGGACTTTGTGTGTGTCAAAGTGACCAAAGCGACCCCTCTGTGAGCTAAATGTGGGAACCGGGTTGTAAACTATTGTGTATCATGTTAGCCTATGGGTAAAAACTGTATAAAAGGAGCGATCCACAAAACCAATTTGAAGCAGTCTCCCCGAACTACACTCGATGTACTTCCTGTGACTTCTGTGTTCCCTGCAGTAAATAAACCTTGACTCTTTGACGCCGAAGGAAGTGTCCCGTGTCTCTGTGACTTGTACGCCGGAGCAGGTTACCCACGAAGGTTTCAGGTGTTATGCCCTGGCACCGCTGGGTCCAAAAGAACCCAGTCCTTCAGTTGGCGCCCCACGTGGGGCTGCATCAGTGGTACCGGTCCAAGCCCGACGATCGTGAGGAACTTCGTGTGAAATCTCCGAGGGAAGGTGCACCCCGCTTCATCGATCCTGTTGTCGAAATAAGTGGCCCGAAGACTTTTCCCGCGAAGATTCCCGCCTCCTAACGGCTGCGACGGACTGCTGCCCTGACTGTAGACCTGTTTTGGCGCCTGGCGTAGACCTTGGTATAGCGAGACGATTGACGGGCCTTCCTGAGGACGCCATTGTTCTTTGAGTTAAGTATTTGTGGGTCGCTCCCAGAGTTCTTGGTTGTAAACACTTTAGCGAGTGTTTTTGTTGTAGACACTTTAGCGAGTGTCTTTGTTGTAAACACTAGTGTTTTTGTTGTACACGCTGTGTGAGTGTTTTTGTCGGTGACACTTTGCTAGCGTACTTTGTTGTTGTATTTGTTTGACGACTGCAGCCGCCAAAGACCGAGGGTTTTGTTCTTGCTGGGACTTGGTAAATCCCGTA
This sequence comes from Lissotriton vulgaris, assembly GCF_964263255.1. NCBI lineage: Eukaryota > Metazoa > Chordata > Amphibia > Caudata > Salamandridae > Lissotriton > Lissotriton vulgaris. Next base: position 619,072,452 of record NC_141694.1, on the reverse strand, counting down.
ACCCTTGAAGTTTGTGAAACTCGGCTAGTGTGCAAGATGCCTGGTCGCAGTACTTTGTTCAGTTGCTTTAGACCTTGTGGTGCGGATTCCCTGCTGGAGGACTCGTGTCCGATACCTCCGGTTGGAACTCCTACTTATGACTTATATAGCAAACATGGGCTAGGCCCGATTGCTTTTAACGATTATTGGATTAAATATACAAAGAAAGACGGCGATCTTCGTTGGCCACCTCACGGTAGCTTCGAAGCGTCGATCTTAGATAATTTGGAAATAAAGTTGTTCGAACGTAAATCTAGGCCGGCCATGTTTGATGCCTTTCGGTTGTGGCGCAAAGAAGCCCGACAGAAAGAAATCAGACAGAATAAACGTAGTGAGCGAGATAATGTTGCTACCATAGTGAAGAAAGCTGAGCAGTTTCAGCGTGATAAGGAGGATAAGGATAAGGAAGTGTTTGAGAGGCTACAGCGTATGTCCATAGATAAATGCTATCCTGCTTTGCCTGTGGAGTCGGATAAGAAGGAAGAGGCAGTTGAGGATTCTTTAATGTCCTATCTTATGAAGTCGCCACCTCCGTACGTACAGGGTATCGCAGCTCCTGTGGTCCCTGCCGTACCTGTTCTTCCACCTGTTATTCCTCCACCAGTTCCTCAACCTGCACCTGCTCTTCCGACTGTTCCTGCTCCTGTGCCTGGTTCTATTCCTACTGCTCCTCCGCTTCCACATACTCCTGTTCCCGCTACTGCTCACGCTACTGCTCCTGTGTTGTTAACCCCTGTTGTTGCTAATGTTTCTACTCCTTCTCTTGTTAGTCCTGTGTCTTATTCTTGTCCCTCTACTCGTAACCGTAATTCTCCCATTGCGACAAACTTCTTTCAGTCGCTCGGACCTGTTTTTGGCTCTGCTGGTTCTGATGGTCCTCAGAGACGTAGCCAGCTTCCTGCTAATAGAGAACGTGTTGCGCTATACAATATGGCGATGGGTTGGATGATAAACCCTGTTAGAAATCCACCTCGTGTTGTTCTCGAAACGTTTGATCAATTCAACATACCAACTCAGAGATATGTGTTTGATGAAATGTGCAAGTTCTTACATGATCAGATAGCGGCCAATGCGCCTGACGAGGTGCTGACCGCCCTGTCTGAACTTCGACTTCAGTTCGCCACTGGACTGATAGTCGACACTAATGTCCGACGTGCTATTGAGCGGTTACTATCCCTTCGTCCTGCTCCTATTCCTCATGCATTGTTCGTTGAGGACATTGAGCAACGAGACGAGTCTGGCCAATACCCTATGCGTGAAGTTCCGCCAGTTTGGGTACCAGCTGATAACACTGGTGCCCAGCCAGTTCCGGCACATTTCCAGAGAGTGTGGATACACCTCCCATGGAAACGATCGGAAGTGCTTCAGGTGAAACAAACTTTGCCCGATCCTCGCAAAAATCCTGCAGGGTATTATAAGGAATTATCGCAGCTCGTAGACGCTACGATAATGAATCTTGCCGATATCGACATGTTGTTTGGCAATGTCGTACCGCAACCGGTATGGGCTAAGATTCGTCACCAAGATCACGCAAATGAATTAGGTGGTGATTGGAATGCCATTACAGCGGCAGATGCTGGACAAGTGGCTGCTACTAAACCCGATCAGTTGATTGAACTTCTCCCCCAGCGAATCATTACATTAATGAAAACGCTTATGCCAGCTATGAGGGTAAATTGGGATAAGTTGTCAGCCTGTAAGCAGAAGAAAGATGAGAGTGTATCAGACTTCTTCACGAGGTTTGAGGAAACATTCGTTGATCATAGTGGACAGGATATGGGTACTGAGGGTGGACAAAGGTTGTTTGTGGATAAATTCGTATCGAACTTATTGCCCGACTTGTGCAATAAATTGAAGAATTCAGAAAGTGCGTGGGCCGTTTCTACCTCAGCTCAGATATTGGCTACGGCACAATATTATGAAAATAGAGAAAAAGAGGAAACAGACCGTGCTGATAAAAAAACGAAAGAGCTAAAAACTAAAGTGTTGTTGCAACAAGCGTATCCGCCGCGTTCTAATCAGAATGCGTCTCAGCAGAATAGATCACAGTCGCAATCGAATCGATCGCAGCCGCGTAATGATTCCTCTTTCCAAAGATCTTCATTAGGGTACAATCAATGTGCTTATTGTAGACAGGAGGGACACATTAAATTCAATTGTCCTGCTTTAAATGACCGTAATAGTGGTAATTCATCTAGAGGAGGCCGTGGTGGTTCACAGAATGCGTCACGTGGTAGAGGTCGTGGTGCTCAGAACGACCGTTCTGACAATTCATCAAATTCTAATAACTGTTTCGATCAACGTGGATCATCGCAAGGACGATCTGCGCAGTACAATGTAGACGATTATTACGTCGATCAGGGAACTGACGACAGTAATTACTAGGACAGCCAAAGACAAGGAGAGGGAGTGGTATCAGTTCCGGTTGATCAGAGAGGGCCTTACGTCGCAGTTGCTACATCGGGCGTCGTTGAGCCTTTTCTGTTGGACACTGGTGCAGCGAAAAGTTCTATCATGCATTCGAAACTCCCTGGCGCACCTTTGTCTGGCTTAACAAATGTATCCGTTGGATTCTCTGGCGCCCCCGTTAGCAATCCAGTTTCGCGCCCTTTGCCCCTTAAAATTGGGCCTCGTGAGCTCGAAGCTCCGTTGATTTTGACCACTGGTTGTGGCGAAAATCTTTTGGGTCTGGATTTGCTTAAACGTTTGTATGCAACTTTGTATTGTTCTCCTGCGGGTGTAAAGCTTACGTTAGGAGAGAGAGTAGTCTCTCCCATGTATTTGTCCCTCGATAAGCTTCCACCGGAATTGGATTCTCTTCCTGCGTCTTTGTGGGCGACGGGTCCAAATGATGTGGGCCTACTTGATATCTCCCCTTATGTTGTTCAGTTGAAATCCAATGTGCGATTGCCACGTATTCCCCAATACCGTATCTCCCTTGATGGTGAACGAGCTTTGTTAGCGATCATCTATGATTTGATCGAGAAAGATGTTATTGAGGAGACTCGGGGAAACGTGTGCAATAGCCCTGTACTGCCCATTCTTAAACGTACTGCTCCTACCAAACCGCCTGTTTATCGTTTTGTTATCGATTTACGGGAGGTAAATAAAATTGTGGTTCCTCAATTCCCTGTTGTGCCTGACATCACGGCGCTACTGACTCTGATTCCAGCTACTGCTTCGTGGTTTTCGGTGATTGATTTGAAAAATGCGTTTTTCAGCATCCCGATTGCCGAAGAGAGCAGGGACCTGTTCGGTTTCTCTCTTGGTGGACGTAGCTTCCGCTTCAAACGCGCTCCTCAAGGCTACTGTGAAAGTCCATCGATTTACAGTCAAGCTTTGAAGGGTCAACTAGATGCGTTTAGGTTGCCGGTTGGTGCGGCTTTAATCCAATACGTCGACGACTTATTGGTGGCTGCTGATACTCAGGACATTTGCAAAATTGCTACAGTGTCGTTGCTGCAACATCTCTGTGAGTTAAATCACAAGGTGTCACCTTCTAAACTCCAATATTGTTGTCAAGAAGTAACCTATCTAGGTCACTTATTGTCAAAGGAGGGAAGGAGATTGACCCCAGAGAGAATTGCAGCGATTGCGCGAATGGCTGTGCCACAAACCCAAAGAGATGTGCGTGCCTTTCTAGGTATCACGTCGTACTGCAGGCAGTGGATTCCTAATTTTTCATTGCTAGCGAAACCATTGGTGGCTCTTACGTGCAAGGATGTCTCAACTCCTTTACCATGGACGGAGGAATGTCAGAAAAGTTTTTCTGAATTACGTGATTCATTGTGTTCGGCTCCTGTGTTAGGTACTCCTGATTACAGCAAACCGTTCACGTTATATGTTCACGAGAGGGAAGGTTGTGCTTTGAGTGTCTTAACGCAACCTTTTGGTGGTAAGCAACGTCCATGTGCATATTTTTCCTCGACCTTAGACCCAGTAGCTAGAGCATTGCCGAGTTGTTTGAGAGCAACTGCGGCAGCTGCGGTCTCCATCCGACAATCAGCAGGATTGGTCATGGATAATATGCTTACGGTGATGGTTCCGCATGCAGTCGATACTCTTTTGAATCGAACGAAAACTCAGCACTTGACGAGTGCGAGGTTATCTGGGTACGAATTGACGCTCTTGGCAAGCCACATTCAAATAAAACGTTGTAATGTCCTAAATCCGGCAACTTTGTTACCCATTAGTGCAGAGTCAGATGAAGTAACAGAACATGACTGTTACTTGCGGACAGAGGAGGAAACGAAAGGTCGAGTGGACCTTAAAAACACCCCATTGGAAGACCCTGACGGCACTCTGTATGTGGATGGGTCATGTTTTAAGTTGCCGAATGGCGATGTGACTACCGCTTATGCTGTTGTGACATTGATTACTGTTGTTGAGTCTGCAAGATTGAATCAGAATTCTGCCCAGGCTGCAGAACTGATTGCTCTCACTAGAGCATGTGTGTTAGCAAAAGGTAAACGTGTGAATGTGTACACCGATAGCCAGTATGCTTTTGGTGTAGCGCATAGCTTTGGACGATTGTGGCGAGAACGTGGGTTCTTAACGTCACATGGCACGAAAATACAGCATGGCCAGCTTGTGAACGATCTTTTGGATGCATTGACTTTGCCTGCACAAGTTGCAATTGTTAAGTGTAGTGCGCATCGTAAAGTGACGGATGATGTTGGTCGTGGTAATGCGTTTGCGGATGAGATTGCTAAGGAGACTGCCCGGAACCTTAGCACTCGAATGTATGTGACGAGTTCGGTTAGGTGGCCTGCAGAATCAAGTATGTGTGAAAATACCATAGAGAGTGTGAAAGCAATACAGAATGAGGCCACCGAGACTGAAAAGACGAAGTGGAAAGAAAGTACGGGAAGGTTGGATGCGAATGGTTGCTGGATTGATTTGTCGGATCAGAAAAGATGGATGTTGCCTGATGCGTATGTACTGGCCGTTGTGACAATGGCACATGGGTTAGCACATATTAGCGCGAAAGGTATTTGTAAGTTGTTGGCTGATGTGTGGAAGAATGATGGTATTACGAAGTGTGCTGAACGTCTGGTGAAGAATTGTATGGTGTGTATAATGTACAATCCTGGCAAAGGAACCCCAACTCCCCCTGGCAGTTTTGCTCCTCCTTCGTATCCCTTTGAGGTGATCCAATTGGACTTCATCCATATGGAGAGATGCAATAACCTGAAGTACGTTTTGGTTGTGGTTTGCGCATTCTCCCGATGGATCGAGGCCTATCCCCTCAAAGACAATACTGCTTTGTCTACTGCGAAAATCCTACTGAAGGAATACTTTCCTCGGTACGGAATGCCTAGAGTCGTGTGGTCAGATAACGGAAGTGAGTTTGTTGGAAGTGTGATGAAGAGTGTGTGTAAGGGCCTTGGAATTAATCAAAAATTCCATAGCGCCAATCATCCCCAGTCAGCTGGATTGGTTGAAGGGTACAATGGCACCCTTAAACTAAAACTAGCGAAGATTCAGGCTACGACTGGACTTTCGTGGCCTGACGCTTTGCCTCTAGCATTACTGTCAACTAGGGCGACTGTACACTCCCGAATAGGGCTTAGTCCCTATGAGATAGTGTTCGGCCGTCCTGCGAATGTGTGGGGGGTTCCTAGGCCAGGAATATTCACTGATCTTGAGTATCCGATGTTGATTGACTACTTACATGACTTGACTGCTAAACTGAGGTTAATTCATCAACAGGTTTACGACGCCTTGCCGACGCAGACGGAGGGTCCAGGCCACCAGCTCCAGCCCGGAGATTGGGTAGTTACCCGTAACTTCTCACGCAAGAAGAATCTGGACCCCCGCTTTGTTGGACCTTACCAGGTGCTCCTGGCCACGAGGACTGCCGTTCGTCTTGAGGGGCGGAAGAATTGGGTACATGCTACCCATTGTAAGCGAGTCCCTATTCCTTTGCCGGCAGACCCGTGGGTAAGGAAAGGCATTGCGTCAATAGAAGCAGAAACATTGCCGGCGTTTGTACCTTTTAGCGACGCACAGCTTGTTGGAGAACCCTCAGCGCAGCAGAAAGCCATTGTTGAACACTTGTCAGCAAAAGACTCAAGACCAGATCAACAAACTGATCAGCAGGACGCTGTCTCTTCAACGGATCCTTTGTTCGACGAGCAGACACGTCCCGGGAAACATCGATATTCTTTGCGTTCTCACACTAAGGACAAATAAAAATTTTCCTTGCTTTGCTGAAATTGATAACTGCAATATCCTCGTTTCCCCTGATCAATTCTGAACATTTGTATCATTGAAACTTGTCTTGTACATATATCAAGCTACTTTTTGTATCTTTTTCCTTCCACAGCTGAGAAATATTGTGCTAAATAAATACATATTGTGTATTGAGGGCCGTAGGGCCGCGCGCGTACTTCCTTCTGGACAGTAGGTCTTGACGCTAGGTTAAAGGCCGTCGGTTCCTAGGAACTCCTGGGGATTGACTATTGCTGCACAGAACGAAGTGCGTCAAGAAACGTTGCGGACGGTCGTAGGGAAATGGCATTTTCGAAGCTGAACGATTTGGAAGGAGCTCAGGCGTACAGAGTCAAGCTGCAGAACCTCAGTCGTACTAAATGTTTTGTATTTCAATTGTTCGTATTGTTTTTGACTGCTTCTGCATTTTTGGCGGGTGGGGTGTATTACACTATGTCTTACTTCTTACTTGCTACCCCTACTCCTACTCCTTACCCTAACCTTACTTCTACTACTACTGCTTCTCCCCATTCCTTTCATATGTTACCGGAACACGAGCAGGCTAGACGTGTAGAATTCCACAACAATTCCTTTATTCAGCTCCTCCATCAGCATCAGTTAGTGGTTAACACTACTAATTGTTGGGTGTGTGGGTTGATGCCACATACTACGGGTAAGGGAATTCCATATCTGGTGTTACCATATAGTTCCCAAGGGTCAGCTCGAGCATTCCAAACAATGTTTCGAAGCGCACTGGGTTTCCACCCCGCTCAAGAACAACGTTCCCCCAACTCTGGTCCTACCTCGTATCAGAGGCTGCTATCGATGGCAATAGAGGATATGGAAGATGAGATCCATGATCCTTTTCTCATCCCTAAAGAAGAAGTAGAAGCCTATAGGGTCCTAAGTAGAGGGGAATATAGTATGTTCACTAATGAAAAGCAGCTTAAAAGCTCGCCTCCAATATGGGTCGTACCCCACACTGGTAATCTTTGTCTTGTGGGTCGTGGTTCGCAAGCCTCACTTGGAGCAAGTGCTTGCACTGAAAGTTACGTTCTGCCAATGGTCCCGTCCCCTGTGTTTCTGGCTGCCAAGGGTACGTACTTTATCTGTCATGATCGTGCATACACATGGTTGCCCGCAGACTTCATGGGCTCATGTTTCATTGCAAATCTGTTGCCTCCGACGTTTACTGTAGATGCCGATTATCATAAGACTAGAGTTATACGAGGCGTAATTAGCGAAGAGGATACTGCCGGTCAAGAGGCAGGAGACTTTTTCAAGGGTTTCCTCCCGTTTTGGGGACCTATGGTTAATAGTAGGAACCTGAGACATTTGACTCGAGTGGTAGAATCGACAGCTAATGTTACTGCCAGTGCCCTTGGTAATATCACCACAGAACTTCAGGCGGAGAGACTTATGACGTTACAAAACCGTATGGTTTTAGATGTCGTCTTGGCAGATCGCGGTGGGGTATGTAAAGTAATCCATTCGAGCTGTTGCATTTTCATTCCTGATAATGCTCCTACTGTCTATCAAGCCATCTCGAAGTTGCATAAGATCTCCGAATCCATACACGTGGATGTAGGGGATTGGACGCTACTTGGTTGGTTTTGGGGCCTGATGTCGACTTGGGGTTGGAAGATTCTGATGATCATCGGGGTTGTGGTAGTGTTCCTGTTCACGTGTTGCCTTTGTGTGCAGTGTGGTCCTGCCTTATGTGGCCTCTGTGCTACATCGTGTATGAGACAACCATCTGTTACCAAGGGGACTCGATTGGACAGAGCTATGCTACAACGACATCTTGATGGTCTGATGAATATCGAATATGATTCCGACTAGTGCTTGCCTACATGAGGGCAAAAGGAGCGTCTGAGGTTCCGTAACAATTGTAAGTGGTGTTTTTGACTCGCACGAATATGGTCGAGTCTAGTATCTATGAACCGCAAATGACGAGTTTAGTAAGTGTGCGCAGTTTCGCTGTGCTAACTTAAACCGTTCGTTTGTTATGTGGGTTTCTCATCTGTACCCACGGGTTCCATCTTAGATACGGCATCCATTTTGTCTCTTGCCCTCAAGTAGCCAGCGAACGGACGCTGTCCGGTTCGCGACCCTGGGACTCCCAAGATATCTGCGGAAGACACATGTTCTTTGAAAGTGTCTTTATGACGAGGGGGTTGCTACTGTAAGGCAGGTGGCGCCGCTCGAGGCTCATCTTGCCGCACGGGCTTATTGTCTCAGCCGTGCATCTCATTAGGCACGTCCCTTTGATGCCTGTATCTCGTGCTTCCCGACACCTCCCCTTTTACACCCATTCCGATCTCCCCACTGTCTCCGTCTTCCTCTGCACCTGTCTTCGTTCCTATTTTCGATCTACTTTACTGCTGATTGGAATTTGCTAGTGGTGGGAAGATGGGTTTTTACAGTTGGGAACCGCCAAATGTTTCCGCACTTATGTTCCGGACTTTGTGTGTGTCAAAGTGACCAAAGCGACCCCTCTGTGAGCTAAATGTGGGAACCGGGTTGTAAACTATTGTGTATCATGTTAGCCTATGGGTAAAAACTGTATAAAAGGAGCGATCCACAAAACCAATTTGAAGCAGTCTCCCCGAACTACACTCGATGTACTTCCTGTGACTTCTGTGTTCCCTGCAGTAAATAAACCTTGACTCTTTGACGCCGAAGGAAGTGTCCCGTGTCTCTGTGACTTGTACGCCGGAGCAGGTTACCCACGAAGGTTTCAGGTGTTATGCCCTGGCACCGCTGGGTCCAAAAGAACCCAGTCCTTCACAGCAACTTATTATATTCTAACAATTTTGTTAGATTTTCACTTTATCATACTTTTTTTATTCCACTTTTGACTGACGTCACCGACATGTCTTGGCAAAAAGACTCTATGACCTTGAATAATCTAAAGAGCTGTGGGAAAATTACCTTTGTAAAGGTTTGTATTTTCCTTGTTTACACACATTAATTATCCCAGCAGTCTTTGTTCTTCTCCGTGAGGATTATCTATGTGAAGTCTGTCAGCCCTTTATTTTCCTTGCAACTTATTACAATTGTTCAAGGTTGTCGATGGTTTGAGGGCAACTTTTCCATTTAGTAAGGGGCAAAGGAACTTTTGTGTATTGGTTTTATTTCCAGACTTGCATGCCTGTTGAGCTGAAATCTTTTTTTTATGCAACTTTTCTTGGCTGTCTGTGAAATTGTGGATCCCCTAACTGGTGTTTATGGCTATAGGAATGTTATTACTTTGGGTGTTAAGTTTTTCTAATGAGAGGGGGTGATTGTTTCATGCTTTAGGAACCAGGAAAGAAAAGGTGCGACTTTCAGCTCTTCCGATGAAGGGAACTGTAGTAATAAACTTTATAGACAGCAGATATGATGAGTGAAGTTTATTCATTAACCGCTAGACAGTAGACTGGAGAGTCGGTCGCAATCAGCTGGCTTCAACTGCTCTCTGGATAACTTCAAATAATAGAACCAAGTGACAGAGCATCCCGGCAACCCTTAACATTCTACATGATAAAGCCTGGAATGCAGTACATATTAAATGAATACAGTGTCAATCATTTAAGCTAAATGAACCAGGAGATAGTGCAACATAGCCTCTCTTCTCAATAAAAATAAAAAATTACTAAGAGAAACTTGGTAAGGTCCAACAGTCCTGCGAGAAACGGGCAAATCTGAAGTAAATGGAACAACATTTTTAACTTTTACAATTTTTCCTACATTCCACCAATTACCTCCTTCAACCTGTACAGCATTCTTTCCCACCTGGGTGACTAAAATGGGTGGACCAAACTTGCTCTCACCCTTCTTCACATGTGTAGCAGACTTAACACGCACAAGATCTCCCACAAAAACAGGTACAATTTTTACAGACTTCTTATCAAACCACGATTTTTGTTTGAGTTGTGAGATAGAAACATTCTCTCTTAGCACCTTCATAAGACTTTCAACATCAGGAACAGACCTAATCTACTTATTCATCCACACAGGTTTAAAACTTGTATTCGCCTTTTTCCCGCTCAATAATTTGAAAGAAGAAAATTTGGCTGTGGAATGTGGAGTGGTTCTATAGAACCAAAGCATGCTATTTATGGAGTAGATAACATCACAGTTAGAAGATTTTGCCCGCCTGATACAGTCTCCTACAACCCTATTCCTATTTCTACAAGTCCATTGGACTAGGGATGTTAAAGAGAACTTTTAACATGATTGATATTGCTTGACTGTAAGAAAAATTCAAACACAGTAATGGTAAACTGTGTACCGTTATCTGTCACCAATGTTTCAGGAAATCCTTCCCTCATAAAACATCCTTTAGAAAAGAAATAACACAAGTAGAAGACATTTCTTTCACAAACTTTAACTCAGGCCATTTGGATGCATAATCAATCAACACCATAATAAAACAAAATATTCCAGGTAACATTTCTAGAGGACCCATGATGTCTAACCCCAACTTTGAACAAAGTACGGAAGGACATTCAATAGGGAGAAGAGGTGGGGTGGCTACCTTCAACCCTTTGTCAGCAGACCTGCAAATGGAACACAAATCAACAACGTCACTCACATCACTGTCCATGGAGGGCCACCAAAAACTGTCACAGACTCTTCGCTTAGTAAGAGTTTATCCCAAATGACCCTCATGAGCCCTAACAATTATACCTCTTCAAAGGCTCTGTGGAGGAATAAGTCTGTCAGCTCGTACCAAAAAACCACCCTCCATTGAAGTCTCTAATTTGACATTCTAGAAAGGTTGCAAGTATTAAGGGAGAACACGTTCTCTAGGCCAACCAGTCCTGACATACTCACTCCCTTGTTGGAGAACTTCATCATTAGAAAGGGCCTTCATCTAACTCTCTTCAGTGCCAAGACTATGCTCAGGTAAATCATTTGAAGCAATTGGACAATCATCTGAATTCTCTTCTCCACAGACTGTGACATCAGACTCTTTTCCACTATCCCTCATGGGAAAACCTGGATAGAAAGTCCGTCCTGACATTTCTGCCCCCATAAACTGGTTTTGCATCAGACGAGACACCATCCTGAGAATTCTTGGAGAGCAGCATTTACTGGTACCAACACCTAGTATATTGATGAGTGGTTTATGGTCCGTCCTTAACAAAAAGCGCCTTCCCCAGATGTAGGAACAGAACTTTTCAATGGCCAATAGACAAGACAAATGTTCCTTCTCTATAACAGAGTACTGAAGTTCCGCATTCCTCAGAACTCTAGAAGCAAAAGAAACTGTATTTTCACCACTGCGTGAATCTTGGGTCAACACCCCCCGACCTACCTGACTTTCATCAACTGTAATACAGGAGGGTAACGCAGGATCGTATGGTTTAAGGGCACCACTGTTGATTAGATACTCTTTAACGTGACTTAGAGCTGATGCACATTGATCTGACAAAGACACCTTTCCTGAGCAGAGAACTAATGGGTTGCACTATGGAGGTATAGTTGGGAATAAACTTTGAATAATATTCTAGTAGACCAAGCAAAGACTTGACTCCTGTTTTATCCACAGGAGCATGAGTTATCGCATCTAACAGTCCTTGTCTGGGACTAATTCCCTCTCCAGAAATATGGTGACCTAAATATTCAATTTCATTGCAGAGGAACTTGCACTTTTCTGATTCGACTACCACCCCACGATCCTTGAAAAGGTCCAAAATGTTTTTAAACAGAGAATTATGCGATGGAATGCAAGAACTCCAGCGATCCCACCTAACATGTTTTTCTGGCCCGTTGAAAAACGGAAGCCGCAGAGGCAAGCCCGAAAGGCATCCGTTTATATTGAAATGTGCTTAAAGGGGATATAAATGTGGTAAGGGGACGTGACTCTGGGTCTAGCTCTATCTGATGATATGCGCTGGCTATATCCACCTTTGAAAAATACCGAGACCCTCTGACACTGGAAAATAGATCACAAATTTTAGGTAGTGGGTGAGAGTCGATCCAGATTTATTTATTGCAAGACCTCAAATTCACACAAACACTAAACTTACCACATTTCTTGCGTGCAACGACCAAAGGTGAAAGCCAAAGAGAAGACTCTGTTGGTTCGATATTACCTTGATCGCACAGGGACTCAAGTTCTATCTCAATATCGTCTGGCACCTGAAAGGTACACTCCTAAATTTATGTTTGACCAGAGAGACCCCATCTTTGACAACAATTCCATGCCTGAAACCACGAATTGTTCCAAGCCCACTAGAAAAAACTGATGGAAAACGTTCCTCCCACTTGCCAAAATCTTGCTCTTCAGAGATTACAGGAACTTGTTCAGAACATCCAGGTTAGAGAATCATCCCAAATAAGCCTTGGTGGTACCAGCCCAAAATGTTCAACCCTTTGACAGCAACATAAATCTTGCCCCATCATAAATCTTGCCACAAATTTTCCTATCTTTGAAAATTGACTCCTCTTCAAAAGATGAATTTTGCAACCTTCAAACGAAACTGAAGAACGGTCAGGAGTTTGAAATAATCTGTCTCCCCATGTTTCGAAGAACAACTTTTGAGTCAACATAGTGATTCTTGCGCCTGAATCTACCAGCATATTTAGTGGTTTACGTCCTATACAAATTTCAACAATAGGATCAACACATTCAATGGAATGATTAACATTTGAAATATGATCATTAAATTCGGCAACTACTAAAATATTTCTGAATCAGATTCATAGTCTGACTCCAAAACGCATGCAACAGATCTTTTCTGATTGTTTAATTTTTTTTAAAAAACAAACCTTCGCAAAATGCCCTAATTTCTTACATACTACATTGGCACGTGGACACTTCGCCCCCTTTTGGTGAGGAGAGCTACCACACCGGTAACACATGTGTTTGATATTTGTGACGTCTGATGTACTTTTCCCTGACCCAGAGTTTCTGCTTGTCGAGTTTTTAGTTGAAAATCGTCGAAATTTGCTTTGTTTGGTCTTAGAGCTGCTAGAGACAACATTGACAGGATCGATATGTTTATCCTTCAATTCTTTCAAAGACCCTTGAGAAGTCTCGATGCTTTTAGCTATTTTAATAGTTTCCTCCAAATTAAGTTTGGCTAGAACAGGAGCTTCTGGCAGATTTGTTTATCTCTACAATGACAAACAAATTGATCCCTGATCAATTGATCTGGGAACGTCTCGAATTGACATACAGATGCTAAATTGCATAATGTAGAAGTATAAGCATTGACATTTTCACTTTAATTTTGCTGCCTTTTAAAAAATGTATGTCTCAAAACCATCAGACTAGGTTGTTTGTCAAACCTTGTTTTAAGTTTTGTAATAGTATCCTGATAGTCATCGACATGATCCTCAGGGAGATGAAAAATTGCAGGAAGGTGCTTGAAGATAGATCTGCCCCCAAAACCCAGAGAGTGAAGCAGAAGAAATGTTGTACGTTCATTACTGAACTTAGAAGCACCAATAGCTCCTAGGTAAGTTTGAAAAGCGTCAAACCAAACCCCCAATTTGACAGGAGGGCCTCCTGGAGATTCCAGACAAGTGGGAGGAGAAGTTACAGATTGCATGTCTGTTATCCCACCTAAATAAAAAATATGATATCAGAAATGAGAGAAAATTTAAAAAAATGTTTTTTTTAACCTCTTAGCAGCTATGGAACGTCCAGCTCTAGTGCTGAACGTTCCATTGCGCAGGTGAGGTTCGAACGTCCAATGGCCGACGGCAGCACTCCTGAGGTAGTGGTGCTGTCGGCCGTTGGAATAGGCGCAGCACCTAAGAGGTTAAAAAAACACAATACATTAATTGATTGTAAACAGGTTTGTTGTAACAATAAACAATTGTCAATTGAAGACCAGGTGTGCGAATCAGAAGAAAAGATCCGTCACAAAGAAAGAAGAAAAAAATGGAATAAAAATGGAGGTGTGCAGATCACCATTATGTAATCTGCTTTTGTAGAGATGAAATTGTCCATCAATTTACTGAAAAGTGGTTATTGAAAAAGTAATTGTGTGCAGATCACGTCATGTAATCTGCTCCTGTAAACCAAGCAAAACGCTTTTTTTAATGATGGAACAGGACAAGAAGATTATTAAAATAGATTACTCTTGACGATAAATAAGTGTGCGAATCACTGTTATGTAATCCGCTTTAGTGTGCAGATCACTGTCATGCAATCCGCTACAGTATCCTCAGCACAATCAGCCTCTCGCTGCGGTATAACAAGGCAAGAAGGAAATGGTTGTTTGCGAGGATCGCTAAACCTCACTGGGAACACGTTCAGTTGCCATGAAGATTTAACACTGTGACATCCATCATAACGTCGTTAGGCAACACTCTTAACCCGTTCGATTGATGTGATGGAGTCAGCTGTGACGTGCTTCAACAATGTTGCAGTGCGTACTGATGTGAAGGTCAGGCAAATCAGGCAAAAATGAGCGCGTGTGGCAACGAAGCTAGGCCGCAGAAACAAGGCCCAACGTCTAAGCTTGCACGATAATTTTTTAAGCCGCCGGACACTAGAAATAGATAGTCTCTCACGAATTGAAGACACTGTGAGAAATCAATGACCAGGAAAGTCCCGGAATATAGTCTGTAGAAATTTTGATTGCGTGCGAAGAGAATGTTTGATGATCGTTTGAAAAGCAGTAAATTGTCAAAAATATAAACTGTGGAGCGTTGCTGTGAGTGGGTACCAAAGTCATGAAATTTTGTAAAGGAACAGTCTTACCGCAAAAGTCTGCCTTTAATCTTAACTTGAAACGTACGTAGAAATTGAAAGATGCACGCTGAGTCCTAAGTGAGACTGTGTAGCACGAATCATTGCCACATAAATTGTAGTAATAAACTCTATAGACAGCAGATATGATGAGTGGAGTTTATTCATAAACGGCTACACAGCAGACAGGAGAGTCGATGGCAATCAGCTGGCTCCAACTGCTCTCTGGATCACTTCAAATAACAGAACCCAGTGACAGAGCATCCAGGCAACCCTTAACATTCTACATGACAAAGCCTGGAATGCAGTACATATTAAATGAATACAGTGTCAATCGTTTAAGCTAAATGAACTAGCAGAGCGTACAACAGGAACAAAGGCTAGCAGGAGGTTGGTGGCAGATGCTAATGTGAAAACTGATTGAACTGTTAAGGTAGGCAGGACCTAGGTTGTGCAGTGCTTTGTATGTTTGTGCTAGTAATTTGATGAGCACACATTTCTGAATGGGTTACCAGTGGAGTTTTTTGATGTGAGTAGGAATACAGGTATTGTGGCGGGTGGGGGAGAGGTTGAGTGCAAGTCTGGCCTCTGCATTGTATATGACCTGGAACCTTTTGGTGAGTTTAGTGATGATTCCCACGTAAATTGCATTGACGTAGTCTAACTTGCTGGTAATTAGAGCTTGGGTGATCGTATGACCTGTATTGAGGGGGAGCCAGCTGAAGATTTTCCTGAGGTGCATGAGTGTGTGGAAGCAGGAGTAGGCAATAGAGTTAACCTGGCTGGACATCGAGATGTTGCAGTTTATCCTGATCCCTAGCTTCCTAGCGTGGTTAGTTGGTTCAGGACCGGAATCGGGTGCCTTATCCGAAGAGTACCCCTGCCATCTTGTCCAATTTGAGCTTCAGGCATTTGCTCTTTATTTAGAGGGTGACCTCTGACATGCAATTGATGTGGTGTATCATTGGAGATAGAAAGAAGGAGTTGTGTGTCTGTGTATGAGATGATGTTGATGCCATGGGCGCGGACGATGTTACCTAGCAGCGCAATGTAGATATTGAAGAGCATGGTGCTGAGGTATAAGTCTTAAAGACCACCCCAGACAATGTTGGAGGGTTCAGAGGTGTAGGAAACAATGCTAACAGTCTGTGTGCTACCTATGAGGAAGGAGCTTATCCATCTGAGAACTGATCCACAAATGTCTGTTGTGTAGAGACATTGTGTGAGGTTCAGGTGGGAGGCTGTGTTGAAACACATGGAGAAGTTGAGGAGGAAAAGGGCCACAGCGCCACCCTGGTCCATGATGAGACGGATGTGGTAGTTTGTGGCGCTGAGAGCAGTTTTGGTGGTTTGGTGTGAGTCCTTTATGGGTCAGGTCCAGGAAGTGGTTGGCATTGAGGTGATCAGCCAGTCTCTTGTTGAAGAGTTTTTCCAGGATTTTAGCCTGGTATGCTAGCAGGGAATCAGGTCTTTATTTTGCTGATCTTTTTGGATCCAAAGGTTTTTTTTTAGTAGAAACTGAATGGTGGTGTTTTTCCTTGTGTCCAGAAAGGAGGCTGTGGGGTGAGAGGCATTGTGGATCAGAGTGAGGGCAGGGCAGATGGATTCTAGGCCTTTAGAGAAGTGTGGGTAGGGTTCTGAAGGGGCACCCAAGTGAAGAGGGGGTGAGGATGTAGCCTTATGGCTAGAGCGGTTGACCTTGAAGCTGGGGAACCGGGTTAGAGTCTCGGTAACGACGCTCAACATCCTGCGACTCTGGGCAAATCACTTTATCTCCCCGTGCCTAACAAAATTGAATGTGTCCATCCGTAACGCATGATATCTGCAGTTTTGGCTAGGTTGACAGGGTGTTGTAGATCATGGCGTTTTTTAGTGCGTCATCGTGTAAGGAGGGAGTGGGGAGGTCTTGTTGGATGGGGTGCAAAGTTGTGGTATAGGTCTTAATACATGACAACAGTAGGAGACTCACAATTTTTGTAGCAAAAAATTGCATTATTTTAGGTGTCTCCAGACTAAAACTGCCTCTCCTTCAATATGTCAATGGGGGAAATGCATTGGTCCGAACTTTTTTTCCCCAAAAAATCTCGCTCTTTCTCTTTTTAAAATGTTTGTTGTGTGTATATTGTTAATTAGTTCAGAGCGAGCTTTGGAGCAGGGATTCTGTAGGGAGAAGTGGACGTTAAGATTATGGTGGGGCAGGTGAATTCCTTACCACAGTTTTCCTTCTTCTTTGACCTGCTGTTTTTTTCGAGAGAGGCTTTTAGTTTGTTTATCGTCCGTTAAAAATAATACTTTTCTCTACTTGAAATGTGATTACTTCTTTTTATTAGCTATTACCTTGTTATAGGAGTTATTTTTTATGTCTCACCTGAGACAGCCCATGCTGTCTCTTTCGAGACATTTAGTAAGTGTTTTGTAAAAGTGCCACCAGAGGCTTTTGCTGGCCTCCAGCTTGCGTTCACGAGCGTGTGCGCGTGCACAGCTGCCATCTGTGTTTTTATGGCTGTAATCCGGCTCCTCTGCATGCACTCCCCCTCCCTTTTCGTCAGTTTCATTTATGTCTGTTGCTGTGAATGCTACTCTGCTCACACTCCTCCCACCCTTCTCCCCCTCCCTCTTCGTCTGTTTCATTTGTGTCTTCTATTGCTGTGAATGCTCCTGCTTCCACTAGGCACACACACCACCAGCCATCAGTGCACGCTTCCACCAGGCTCACACACAACCAGCCGTCCATGCACTCTTTACCCAGGCTCACACACCACCAGCCATCAGTTCACGTTTCCACCAGGCACACACACCACCAGCCGTCGGTGCACGCTTCCACCAGGCATACACACCACCAGCCGTCAGTGCACACTACCACCAGGCACACCCGCCACCAACCGTCAGTGCACGCTTCCACCAGGCACACACACCAGCCGCCAGTGCATGCTTCCACCAGGCACACACACCACCAGCCGCCAGTACACGCTTCCACCAGGCACACACACCACCAGCCATCAGTGCACACTTTTCCACCAGGCACACATACCACCAGCCGTCAGTGCAAGCTTTTCCATCAGGCACACACACCACCAGCCGTCAGTGCAGGCTTTTCCATCAGGCACACACACCACCAGCCGTCAGTGCAGGCTTTTCCATCAGGCACACACACACCACCAGCCGTCAGTGCAAGCTTTTCCATCAGGCACGCACACCACCAGCCATCAGTGCACGCTTCCCTACCAGTCACACCCACCACCAGACGTCAGTGCACACTTCCACCAGGCGCACACACCACCAGCCGTCAGTGCACGCTTCCACCAGGCACACACACCACCAGCCATCAGTGCACGCTTCCACCAGGCACACACACCATCAGACGTCGGTGCACGCTTCCACCAGGCACACACACTACCAGCCGTCCGTGCACGCTTTTCCACCAGGCGCACACACCACCATCCATCAGTCCACGTTTCCACCAGGCACACACACCATCAGCCGTCGGTGCATGCTTCCACCAGGCAAACATACTACGAGCCGTCAGAGCACGCTTTTCCACCAGGCGCACACACCACCATCCATCAGTGCCCGCTTCCACCTGGCACACACACCACTAACCGTAAGTTTATTTATTTATTTATTTATTTATTTATTTTTGGCGATTTTTAGAGCGCGCAAATACCCGAGGGTGTCTCGGCGCTGTGTCACAGAACTCTCCGTCGTAAAAAGGGGACTAGGCATGGAATAGCCATGTTTTCAGATATTTTCTGAACTTGAGCAGAGTTGGTGCACACTTAAGGTGGAGAGGGAGAGTGTTCCACAGTCTAGCTGTGGCAACGGTGAAGCGTTTGTCTCCCCAGTTAGCCCTTCTTGTGCGGGGAACTGTTAGCAGATGGGCAGAGGATGAACGCAGTGTTCTTTGCTGTTCGAGTGGGCGAAAGGCTTGTTTTAAAAATAGGGGGCCATGGTTGTAAATCGCTTTGTACGCTATGCACAAGGCTTTAAATTTGATGCGGCTCCTTACCGGCAGCCAATGCAGCTGTTGGATGGAGGGGGAGACGGATGCAAATTTGGGAATGCGTAGCAGGGTCCTAGCTGCTGCATTCTGTACAGTCTGTAGTTTATTGAGGACCTTTTGTTGTGCATTTAGAAGCAAGGCATTACAATAGTCGGTTTTGGAAAAGACTAGCGTGCTGACTAAAGTTTTGCCTGCGGAAGATGGTAGGTAAGGGATGAGTTTTTTTGATTTTTTTTTAAGGTGTGGAAGGCGGATGAGACCACTGAGTTTGCATCCTGCTGGAAGGACAGTTTGTTGTCGAAGATGACCCCCAGGTTTCGTACCTTGACTACTGGTTCTGGGGGTTGTCCCATTTGTTGGGGCCACCATTGTGGTGGTGTGTGTGCACGCTTCCACCAGGCACACACACCACCAGACATCAGTGCATGCTTCCACCAGGCACACACACCACCAGCCGTCAGTGCATGCTTTCACCAGGCACTCACACCACCAGCCGTCAGTCCACGTTTCCACCAGGCTCACACACCATCAGCCGTCGGTGCATGCTTCCACCAGGCACACACACTACCAGCCGTCGGTGCACGCTTCCACCAGGCACACACCACCAGCCACACACCACCAGCCGTCCGTGCACGCTACCACCAGGCACACCCACCACCAACCGTCAGTGCACGCTTCCACCAGGCACACGCACCCACCGACAGTGCATGCTTCTACCAGGCACACATACCACCAGCCACCAGTGCACGCTTCCACCAGGCACACACCACCAGCCGTCAGTGCACGCGTTTCCACCAGGCATACACACCACCAGCCGTCAGTGCACGCTTTTGTCAGGCACACACACACCACCAGCCATCGGTGCACGCTTCCACCATGCACACACACCACCAGCCGTCCGTGCACACTACCACCAGGCACACCACCCACCACCAACCGTCAGTGCACGCTTCCACCAGGCACACACACCAGCCGACAGTGAATGCTTCCACCAGGCACACACACCACCAGCCATCTGTGCACGCTTTTCCACCAGGCACACACACCAACAGCTGTCAGTGCACGCTTTTCCATCAGGCACACACACCACCAACCGTCTGTGCACGCTTCCCTACCAGGCACACACATCACCAGCCATCAGTGCATGCTTCCCTACCAGTCACACCCACCACCAGCCGTCCGTGCGCGCTTTTCCACCAGGCGCACACACCATCAGCCATCAGTGCCCGCTTCCACAAGGCACACACACCACCAGCCGTCAGTGCACACTTCTACCAGGCACACACACCTCCAGCTGTCAGTGCACACTTTCCCCAGGCACACACACCACCAGCCGTCAGTGCATGTTTCCACCAGGCACACACACACCATCAGCCGTCTGTGCACGCTTCCACCAGGCACACACACTACCACCCGCCGTTGCACGCTTTTCCACCAGGCGCACACACCACCAGCCATGAGTGCCCGCTTCCACCTGGCACACACACCACCAACCGTAAGTGCACGCTTCCACCAGGCACACACACCACAAGCCATCAGGGCACGCTTCCACCAGGCACACACACCACCAGCCGTCAGTCCACGTTTCCACCAGGCACACACACCATCAGCCGTCGGTGCACGCTTCCACCAGGCACACACACTACCAGCTGTCGGTGCACGCTTCCACCAGGCACACGCCACCAACCGTCAGTGCACGCTTCCACCAGGCACACACACCACCAGCCATCGGTGCACGCTACCACCAGGAAACACACACCACTAGCCGTCAGTGCACGCTTCCACCAGGCACCCACACCACCAGCCTTCAGTGCACGCTTCCACCAGGCACCCACACCACCAGCCGTCAGTGCATGCTTCCACCGTGCACACACACCACCAACCATCATTGCCCGCTTTCTTTGGGCACACACACCACCAACCGTCCGCGCACGCTTTCACCAGGCACACACATCACCAGCCGTCATTGTAGCAGGCAGGCTCTTCTCAGAGTTTGTTGGTAAATATGTGTTCGATGCCTGGGTGGGAGTGGTTTGAGTTTGCTTAATCCATGCTCAGAATGCAGGTGCAGTGCATGAACTCCTGTGTGAGTGAGTCATGCTGCCTGGGGCTCACACACTCCACACTTGTAAATTGCGCCTGCACCAGGCTTTTTCTAATTTGCAAAGTTCGGCGCATGGGCAGCCCCCACAACCCCGGGAACGACTGCTTCCTACAACCAGAATGTAAACAACATTCAGAGCAATGAAAACAAGTTAATTTGATGCAAAGAACTGTTAACAATACCCATTTCCAGCTATGGTATATCTGCCAACTTAAACAAAACAGCAACACAAAACAAACCAGCATTGGCATAGCCAATAGGTATCGCTTTTTGGACCCTATAAGTATCTAGTTATGCAGCAGAATATCCTTGGTGCAACAACACCAACTGTTGCATGGCTAAACACTTATAAGATCCCAAATGCGAGACCTATTGGCTATGCCAATGCTTGTTGTGAGTTTATTACCTCTGAAGTTTTCTTAAAATGCCCTGTGCTCAGTCAGCTCCGATGGTTTCGAGATTTGTTGATTTAAAGAAGCTTCTGTGCTTCGTGTCCTGCCTGTGATTGAAGACGGGAAAATAATCACACACTGCGATATTCACAAAAATATGTTTTGCAGTCACGAGTCTGATTACGAGCGGAATACCGGTACACCCACCCATCTTCGAAATTAAAAATTTTCAATGGCATTTTCTGTCGAGAAGTGCTGGAAACGATTGGTTTCAAAACTGTTGTAAAGCGTAACCCATGCAGGCAGCACATTTCCTTTTTTGTGTTGGTGGGCGACCTGCATTTCTGGTTTCGTTGCTTAATAACTCAAATTGTCTTATTGATTTTGATCTTGTGTAACACGCACTTCTCTAAAACACGCTGTCTTAATAAATACTCAACACTGAATGCATGGCACTGAGGCAAGGATCCTCGTGTTCTTCATTTGAGTGCTTACATGAACCTTTTTCATGATGACTAATATGAACATTTTATCACTAGAGGGCAGTGGCAGCACGAGATCAGGAGGTGGGGGAAATGCAAGAGAAATCAAGATTAAGAAAAGCAAGAAAAAAGGGAGAAAAGACGACGACAGCGACGAGGAGTCGGTGACAACGAACACAGGTTGGTAAACTTTCTCCTTACCCTCTCCGGTTGACTTTGCGGTTTATTTGGCTGACGAGCCTCACCATCCATTTCTATTTCGTGTTTGCATTCAGCCTTCCACTCTTTGCTTAGAATTCGATAAGGATTTTTTACCTTTTCTGTGTGCTTGTCTATTATTCTGCAACCTTGTATGCTTTATGCTGCCTTTAAAGGGGAGCGCGCTTTGGTAATGAGGGAGCATTGAAAGGGTGTCGGGATAAAACAAAACAAGCATTAAAAAATGCCATAGGTCTCGCATTTTTTTGATTTCTCGGCTATTTGGGTAGTAAATGGCAATGTTTTTAACCCTTATGTAAGCACTCCACTGCCAACAAAACATACGAATAAACGAGCACTACCCACCAATGTCCACTGAAACAGGAGTGAGAAAGAAGCGGGCAGAACAGCACAAGTGGATGCTGGTGTCTGTGTCCGTCGTCCGTCCTTTAACTCTGAACATACTTGCATGAAAGGAAGTGGATGCTAAGAAAACACCTGCTTATTGAAAGAAAAGCGCAAGGGCCCAACTGAAAGGAGATGCGCTTCAAGTGCATCAACAGATGAACCTTATATGTATGGCATGTGTTAAGTGCATTCACATTTGGAGGTGCACGTCAGTCGCATGTGTTTGGTGCTAGACGTGCCACTCGTCGCTGCTGTACAATCTGATTGTATTAGCAGCGCAAGGCACCTGCGGTTCTCAATGCCAGACTTTGTTTGTGAAAGATAAGTGCACAAAGTATAGCGTAGATTTCACCGGAAGGAAGTATCCACAGCGATTCTGGGAATCAGACACTCTCCCACCTGGGAAATACTGGCTTGGGGACATATTTTAATCGATAACTCAGAGTGACAACCACCCCATTTCAAAATTTAACAGGCGAAGATACAGCTGCACAAACGGACACTTCTCCCTGTACTTTCATCATACTGTCCTGCTAATATTAACACAGAATTGCGCCAGACACGTAAAAACATAACACTGCAAATCAGTTTCACATGCAGGAAAGGTGAAAATGCAAAGACGAGGAGCATCTTCGCAGGTCCCACCTGCAGTGGCGCCTCCTATGCTAAGGCGAAGGAGCTTCGCCCCACTGCTATTTGAGCAGTATAAAAAATAATAATAAAATGATAATAATAAGACATTATTATAATTTTATTATTATGCAGGGAAAGCTGAGGACGGAACGGCCTGTCAGTCTGTTGTGAGCACATTATTATATCTGTTGAGTCAGCCATGTTTGACTGGTGACCCTTCTCCAGGCTTTGCACAATTATGTATATGCTTCCTCGATGTTGCGTTTGTGCTTTAATGTTAGCAGGATATGATGAGGCCAAGGGAAGTCTGTAAGGACTGAATATATGATTATACCACGATTTCAGTTACCACGCATGGCTTTACCACGCGAATTTTACCTCGCAAGTGGCTTTACCACGCTGGTATTTACAACGTAGCATTTTACTACGCGTACAAACGTCTTACCTGCACGTCTTTCTCCACGAGCCCTTACTTCCATCCTCCTTTGAAACAAGCGTCAAAACACGTATACCAAAATAAAAAAAGGACTGCTTTTTTGACGTACACGGCACGTCTTTGGGGGAGGCTCTTTCCTCTTTCTTTTAAATTTATGTTCGTTTTTTTGTTAAAGTAACCTGCTTGTTATTTTTGGGGGGGGGAGACCCCCCCCAGCCCCCCTCCGAGCCACCCCCCTCCCTCTGCCCCCCCATGCCCACGCAGATCGACTTGAAGGAATACCACGTCTCCCCCCTAGCCCGTGGTAAAGACGTCGTGGAAGGTACCCTGCGTGGAAGGCACCCTGCGTGGTAAGTGTCACGTGGTAAACGTGAGTAGTGGTAATGCCTTCGTGGTAAATGATGTTTCCCGTAAGGACTGACTTTCCCGAAATGGCCCTTCCTTCAGATATGTGGCAGGTGGCAGGGAATACATGTTTGTCCTTGCTTCTTTGAAGTAGAGCGTCACTGCCCAGAAGCGCAGGAGATTCCAACATGTAGTGGGATGGCAGTTTAGTTGTCACAGTGAGATGTCGTGTGATGATTTCCAAGTTAAGAAGAGATCCCACGTAGGCTCGATTAACATGTTTATTTCTATATTTCAATTTTATTAATTGAGTTTCATAACTCGCCTGGAATATGGAATGCAGAAATAAATATGAGATGATTTAAACAAAACATTTCCTCTCTCTTGTATTCCTTTTAGTTATAACTTTGACTCGGAAATATGTGAAATCATAAAAATGAATGTGACCTCCTTGCCTTCACATTTGCGAAGCATCTAGGCGATAGAGAAACAAACATTTGCAATGCAATAGGTCTCACATTTACGCGAGTTTAAACTATTGGCATTGTAAATGACAATGCCTTCTATTTATGTATTTAAAAAGGAAACAAAAATAAATGGCATTGTTATTTGTAATGTCAATAGCTCAAACTCGTGTGAAAGCAAGACCTATTGCATTGCAAATGCCGAGTGCCCTGGTGCCAACACATTCCCAGTGGGTAACAAGGTCTGGAGGTTCCGCAAGCTAAACTTGTGGACGGGCGAAGTAGAAGAGTGTGAATCAGACCCAAATGGATGGAGGGTTGTATGCGTAATATAAATGGTTAAGATGCATTTCCCTTGAAAATGAATGGAGGGTTTAATGTGTAATGTAAATGATTAGGATGTATATATTAGGATGTAAATATTTTGTTTCGCTTTTACACAATTCCATTGCATTATATTTAAGGGGGTAGATGTGTTGTGCTATTATTTAAATGTAGTATGCTTTGTTTTTGTTTATTTGGTTAATGTCCTCGTTCTGTCCAGCGCCAGCTTCTCAGATTCCAGAACTCTTACTGGACTCTCTGGAGTATTTGCTGGCAAGAAAAGTCCAGAGCTGGACGTGCCTTGTTTAGCTACTATTGATGTTTCAACAAATAAAGTTATACTTGAAATAAAGAAGACTTCGACTTTACGCTCAGGCATCTAATGCTAAAATACATTATACGACAAGAAGGGCACAATAGGGGGCTAAAAAGGCAGTAGAAATAGAGACAAGTGTTGATTGGATAGCTACTTTGAGAGAAAACACAGTTTTTTATAAAATAACCAACATTTTTGAAGATTTTCAAAGCAAAGAGAGGGGTAGAGTGTGTGCATTTTTGCCTGTGTTTATGGATAAGTACCTGGTGAAATTCGACAGACAACACAATACCGGGCTGAAAACATATTTACCCAAGTATTTATTTATATACCCAACTATTTATTTATTTAGGAGGATTTAAAACCTAAAGGAGGAACAAACATGTGCTGCATCAACAGCATGCGAGACAGTAGATTGCAGCTCAAATACAGGATGGGGAGGGGGTTACCGAGGGGCGGTGGGGTTTGCAGGGGTGACGAAGAGTGTTACTGCAGTTTGCAGTCCAAATGCAGGACTTGGGGGAAGTTGGGGGCGGAGGGGTGTTAAATTGTTCCGAAAGAGGATGGTTTAGAGTTGCAGTCACTGTAACAGCTGGAGGACGATGACACCCAGATTGCAACAACAAAGTGCTGGCAAGGAGCGGGGGTCTACAAACTGAAAGCCCAGGTGGACATGGGCTAGGCGTGACTGACTCCAGTGTGCACCCCAGAAGATATTGGGACATATTTCATCAGCATGGAGCACTGGGGATATTCGTGATTTCTTACAGAGGCGGCTTCTGACAATGTAGGTGCAAATCTGCGGACTTTGGATCATACTTTCAGACGCGCCCTCTCCCCCAAGCTCACCTTGACAGAGTCCACAGGGTACATGAGGATGTGCTCCAGAACCCCTGCCACGGCTCTGGCTGTCATGTGCGTTCCTAGGGAGGCGCTTGCTGGCAAGCTCTCATACTCGCCCCTAGGAGCAGCAGCAGCCGCAGGTTCCCTACTAAAGATAAGAAATTGCTTTGCGACAGCCGCAAAGCAGACGAGCCAGTCCGGATTGGCCAGGCGAAAAGGCGAAAGGGCGGCAACAAAAATACTCCATTTCCAATGGGAGGCCACCTTTTAGCATAAACAGTGACACAACCCAATGAAAATGAGGGGCGGGGCTTTGAGTCTTCTTCTGAAAATCCCTCATTCACAATATCTTTCGCTGAGCGTGTAGGACATGCTCTGCAATGCTAGGCGAGACCTAACAATGTGGTGAAAAGTGGTTCTGTTTGATCTTTCCAACCAAGCCCTTCCTGTCAGTGCTGATCTCGGTGACAACATGAGTTACACCACAGCAATGGACAAAGAGTTCAGGTGTATAATTAAGAAAGCTACGAGTCAAAATATTTTGCTAGGCTTATCTTCAAATCCTTAATTAGTGTGCCCTATAATTCAATACGGCTTTTGTCTTGGTGGTGTGGTATTTCAAGTAAGGCATTTCTTCATCATGGTAGTGTCATGAAAAAGCGGCAAGAGAAATGGAGGGAGATCTTTTTCGAAAGCTTAGGGCATCTCCTTTCTATGACACTATATGGGAAATTCTCAACCTCACCAATTTCTTCCATATTTCCTGTCTTTGGCTAAAGCGGGCTGGCTCATTCATCTATAAAGGTTCATTTGGCAGCAGTTTCTCGCTATAGACGCACTGCATCTGGACTTTCACTCTGGTCAGCCAGGATTATCAAGCAGTTTCTCAAAGGCCTCTTTAGAGTCTTTCCTCCAGTGAGGCCTCCGCCTCCGATGTGGCATTTGAATTTGGTTCTCCCCCAGCTGTTGAAGCCTCCCTTTGAACCGATTAATCGAGCAGATATGAAATTCCTCTCGTGGAAGGTGGCGCTCCTTCTAGCCCTCACTTCTGCAAGAAGGATTGGTGAGTTACATGCCCTGACAATCCAGGAACCTTTCCTTCAATTCAAGAGAAATACAGTGATCCTAAGGACTAATCCAAAGTTCATACCTAGGGTGACTTCAGACTTTCATTTAAATGGGGGATTCTTAAGGCATTCTTTCCTCAGCCCTCTACGCTGGCGGAAAGGGCACTCCACTCGCTGGATGGGCAGAGATGTTTGAAGTTCTATCTGGACCGTACTAAAGAATTCCGGAAATCTTCTCAACTGTTTGTTTCGTTTAGCGTTCCCGACAAGGGCTTACCCCTGTCCAAGCAGGGATTGCTTGGTGGGTGTCCACTGCTATACCTTTTTGTCATTCAGCAGCGGGGAAACCCCTGGAGGGTAGAGTCCGAGCACATTCTTCAAGGTCCATGGCTTCATCTACGGCCCTCTTTGCTGGGGTCCAGATCAAGGATATCTGCAGGGCTGCAACTTGGAGCAGCACACACACCTTCACAAGACATTACTTTTTAAAGGCCTCGACACAGGAAGACACGGCTGTAGGCCAGGTAGTCCTGAGGAACCTCTTCCATTGAGTGGTGAGCTTTCCTTTCTTCCCTCCTTGCTTGCTTTATTGTTATTGGCACATTTTGCTATTTGTTCTTGATGTTATTGCACTGTTTGTTAATGTTTTTTAGCTTGATGCAATTTTTTTTTTTTTTTAAAGAGGGAGACGACAGTGACGGAGGAAAATGTGCTTCTGACTGCTAGCTACTCTGATACAAGCTATGGGAATCTATCAAAGTTCCTATACTGAATACAGGATTGGTGACTTTCATAGATTCCCATGCACCCACCCTCCTCCCCTGGGAAAGCTCAGCCTTCAGCAGGTTGTGTTATACCGTTACACAACTGCTACAAAAATCTGAGGCTCTGAGGTTCTCTCAGGAGGGTTCTATGGGGTGAGGCAAATCTGATTGGTTGTTGCTTTACTTTGGTCTCTTTTACAAAAAGAGGTGGATATGCTACAAAAGGCGATGAGACCTAGGCCTTTTCTTTCTCGTTTGTACCTACTGCTATGTTATTTTGGTTACCGAGACTCCCATTCCGACGATGGGGAATGATACAAGCTATGGAAATCTATGAAAGTTACCAATACTGGAGAACCAAAATTACAGGTAAGTAACTGGTTTTCTTCTCTCCCTTTCCCATTGAGTCTTGTTGTATAGACTTTCGCCTTATACAAACATAATTCTAACACTTTCCCTTCCTACCCTTCTGATGTAGAATTTAAGCAGATTGAAGATTTAGGAAGAAGGCCTTATCTCCGTGGAGCCTGGCTCTCCAATCCAATAATGTTGTATGTTTTCTGAGTGGTTACTCCCATGACTTGTTTCACTGGAACGGTTTCAAATCTTCCTGACCACCTCCCTGAGGCACCCAAAGACATCCCCTCCTGGCCTGGGTCCAGTGCAGTCAGTGACATGGCCATAGGGTGACTTGCGAGCTATCCACCGCCATGCATGTTATGTTATGTTAAATTTAGCTTATAAAGCGCGCGTACGCCCGTAGGCTTCATGGCGCTGTAGGAAGTTTCCAGAGCATAACACAACAACAGAAGGACCACTTAGAACGTCTGAGGATAGGCTTCTCTAAAAAGCCAGGTTTTAAAGGCTAGTCTAAAGGCTAGAATGTCCTCGTGTGACCTTAAAGAAGCTGGCAAGGAGTTCCAGAGGGAGGCAGCAAGAAAATGAAAGGAGCTGCCGCCCTGACGTTGTTTCCTAACAACCGGCACTGTGAGCAAGTTTTTGTGGCCAGAACGGAGGTTGCGGGAGGGGGTGTATCTGGCAAGCAGGTTGATAATGAATTTGGGGCCTTTGCTTTGTAATGCCCTAAAGATAATGCAGCCGGTTTTAAAAGCCACCCTCTGGGCTACCGGCAGCCAATGCAGGTCTGCCAGGCCTGGCCTGATGGACTGCCATTTAGGAAGCCCACAGATCAGCCTGGCCGCCTGATTTTGAACCAGCTGCAGCCTCTTGAGCTGCCCGGCTGGAAGGCCCAAATATAAACTATTTGAGTAGTCCAGCCTAGACAGCACAAGGGCGATGGTCACCTGTATCAGGGCAGAATGGGTTAGGAAATGGGCAATCTTTCTAATCTTGCGCAGCTGAAAGAAGCATGCGGAAACAACTGACCCTACCTGACTTTTCAAGGAGAGGTCATCACTGAAGGTGACTCCAAGGCTCTTAACCGTGCGGGATTTGGAGGGGGGATTTCCCATCTCCGGAGGCCAGAATTGAGGTCCCCAGCTGAGTTCGCTCTTCCCAGGCAAGATCAGTTCAGTCTTGCCTGGGTTAAGTTTTAGGTGGTTAAGGCCCATCCATCTCTGGATATGACAGCATCCGGCGACCCTAGGGGGAAAACCAATTGCAGATCATCTGCGTAATTAAAGATCCACACTTTGAATTTCCTCAAGGAGTGCAAAAGGGGACGCAGGTATAAATTAAATAAAAGGGGAGACAGGGATGAGCCTTGAGGGACACCGCAATCGTTCTTAATTCTAGGGGCTGTGAAGGTGCCCAGTCTCACTGCTTGAGTCCGGTCGGACAAGAATGATTGCACCCAGCTCAGGGCAGTACCTCTGAGGCCAGCCTGCTCGACACGGCCGACCAAAATAGTGTGGTCGACCGTGTCGAAAGCAGCAGACAGGTCAAGAAGCACCAGTGCCTGGTGGACATCCCTGTCCGCGTTGCACCGAAGTGTATTCTGGACTGCCAGGGTTACCGTCTCGGTCGAATGGCCTGGACGGAACCCAGCTTGATTTGGCTCCAGAAATCCAGTGGTTTCCACAAAGTTGGAAAGACAATTGGAGACGTGAGCCTCCAATATCTTGGATAGGAACGGCAACAGGGATATAGGACGATAGTTTGATGAGTCCTGAGGGTCCATACCTGGTTTCTTAATTAGAGGGATTAGCAAAGCGTGTTTAAAGCCAGTGGGTACCCTGCCCTGGGTCAGTGATTTATTTAGTAGGGGTAGAATACCCTGAGGGATAGCCCGACCGATTTCCGAGAAGATGTGGGGGGGGCAGATGTCGTTAGGGGATCCGGACTTTACCCTCGTCAAAAGTGAGGAAAAGGTTTTATCGTCAATGGCCGGGAAGGTGTCTAATACAGAGGGATTGTAAAAAACGTCATCCAGAGGAAGTGACGTTGGGGAGTTAGCAATGCTCGATTTGATAATGACAATTTTTTCTCTGAAAAAATTATTCAGGGAATCACATAGCTTCTGCGTAGGAGCTATTGAAGGGGCTGTCCTGTCGTTATCACAGAGTTCGTTAACTATATTAAAAATATCTTTGGACTTGTTGGATGATGATAAAATTTTTGTGGAGAAGTAATTAAGTTTGTGTTGTTTTAAAATTTTTTGATAGCTTTTCCTAGTGACGCAAAAGGTTTCCCTATCCTGTGAAGAGTAGGTGGCTCTCCACTGTCTTTCTTTCTGACGTACCCCTAATTTAAGTGCTCTAAGTTCTTGAGTGAACCATTTGTGGGCATCATTGCCTCTGATGTTAGGTAAGTATACAGAGGGGGCGAACAGATCTGCTGCGTGAAGAAGCCAGGAGGACAGTGCCCTCTCAGCAACCTCCAGATCTTCGTCTAATGGGGGAAGGGTGTTGTTCAGCGTGTCCATGAACCCAGAGCGGTCCATAGATTTCCATTTGCGGAACTCTTTGCCCATGGGAGGTTTGGCCTTGTGCTGCCCTTGAATTTCTAGTGGGAACTGGATAAGATAATGATCTGACCAAATGCAAGGGCTTATAATAGGAGAGAATGGTGGTACGTTGTATGTCCAGATTTGGTCCAAGCTGTGACCCTTCTGGTGAGTGGGAGAGTGAATGTGTTGGACCAGGTTTAGATCTGTAAGCAGATCCCTCAGTTCTCCAGCTTGGATGTCAGTGTCTGTTCTATCGAACCAATAATTTAAGTCCCCCACTAGAACAGTTTTAGAGTGCTTTATTACATGGGAGGCCAGTTGTTCTGCCAAAAGTACTGGGTAATTAGCCATGTATTGGGGAGGGCGGTATAACAGAATTACAGTAAGAGCCTCACTCTCTGAGTCTAGTGTGATTACCAAATTCTCTGTGTTGGGGAGGGTGAGAGAAGGTAATTCCCGGAAGTGAAAGGATTTTGAAATGATTGCTGCTACCTCACCTCCAGCCTTCCCTTGAGCACGGTTGGCAGTCAAAATGTAGTAGTCTGAAGGAAGTGATGCCAGAATATCCGGCAGGGAATGAGGGTTGGTCCATGTTTCGGTCAACAATAGGAGATCTGGTTTTTCTTCCGTCAGGAAAAGGAAGATGTTGACCTGGTTCTTTATTAGGGACCTTGTGTTGAGGTAGTAGCATCTCATATTATGTAGTAATAGAGGAGCCGATCTAGGTTCATTCGGGAATGGTGGCGTAGGCTGAGTATCATCAGCCAGCAGGGGAAGGCGGGAGAGCCCCAATGTTTGTATACGTGTGCAAGCATGCGACGGGAGTGAAGCGAGGGCTATTCCTGAGGAGGAGCTAGGTTGTAGTGATAGTAAATCATAAGAGGAATACCTCAAAAAATGGCCAGGGGGAGTGGGCCCGGGTCCCGGTCGGCCGCGGACGGGCGCAGACGGGCTTAACTCAGGCGCAACTCCGGCGCGCCTTCGTCGCGCCCGCTGCGCTCGTCCGCTGCGCTGACACATATGGACCGTTTAAGTAGGGGCGGGACTCGGGGGTGTGGCGGTGATGTCACTGGCCTCGCCTCCCACCTCACCCGAGCAACCCGGCCCAAGATGGCGGCCCCTGCCGCTGCGAGCCCGCTGAAGCGGTCAGCGCTCAGCCGAGCATGGAATGCACTCCACCATATTTTAGTGCAATGTGTGGGTGAGTCTTATGGACAGCCATATAATGAGGTTCACCTGTTGTCAAGAAGACAGATTCAGCCTTAGCGTGCTTCAAAATAAGTTTGGCCACTGCCAGCTTCCTACAACTGGTTTCCCCTCCTCACCAGTTCACCATCAATATTGCAAATGCAGGGGTGTATTCCTGTGAGCTTGCCTTTTTGAAATGGCTGACCTTTTCAGCATTACCTGCTCTTGCAATCTGTGCAACAGCCCAAACGTTTGAGGGGATGTTGCAGTTCTAATGGTCTTCATAGACAGCAACACCAGTCCTCTCACTTCTCCTTCCCTGTCCTCTCTCACCCACTTGCTTTAGTTTGACTTCAAGGGCGCATCATGTACGGCCTGTGGATCATTGGGTCCTCCAGACTGTCAAATTGTGTTGCAAACTTTCCTTCCAGAACTTGCTTCCTCTAGCATCCCTGTACCTTCTGGGCCACCTCACCTACTGTATCTTCCTGGTCCCCCACACTCGGTAGCACATGGGAACAATTATTTGATGCTTCTGTTTTCAGTGGGTTCAGCTTGGGTATTTCTGAAAGCATCTGTATCACCCCATAGGAAGCACTGGATATACAGTGATGGATGGTAAATGACAAACTTGCGGAAGCCCTTCTGCTCTCCAGAAGCCAAGACCATGCAGGTGGCTATGGCCTCATTGCTCAGTGGGGGGTGGTCACCTCCATATCTTTTGTACCCCTCGGAGCTGGAGGCCCCGAAGTACTTGTCTTTTGTACAGTCTCGAGGGAGCTGACTGGCTGTGCCTCACCTAGCCGGCTCTGTGAATGTGCATACTGAGGATCTCAGCATCATGTTTCTGAACTCGAGCAGTGCCTCTGTCCGAAGGTAGTTCAGTCCATATTTCTCTTCCACCCCACCCCTTTTCTGGACCTGTTTACCAATCCCAAAAATATTCACTGCCCTCTGTTCCATGCACTTCAGTTTTACTCTGAGAAGGGTCCCTGAGTTAAGCTTTCCACCTGACTTTGGAATTCCAAATCCACTAAGCCTTCCCATAACCCCGCTGATTCCTCAGGTTCTAGGGATGCTGCATCAATGATCTTAATTGCGCCAAATTAGCCACACAAGATGAGGTGTTTGCTTCTTCTCCACCTATCTCTGCGTCCTCCTTTTCAGCTTCCTTTCATGATCAACTTCCTTTTACAGATGAAAGGGTAGGTTCTGCATGTAACCCCACCGGGGCCTCCACCTTCATGCTAGGAGATTCAGGGGGGAGGGGGCAGCTTGAGTTTTTCTGACCTGCCTGCAGAGGTGGTGGACGTCAAATTGCAGCTAGCCACCCCTCTGCTAAAATTGTTTACTCTGGACTTTGGTCATGTTTTGCTTCATGGCGCACCAAAGATAAAGTTGATCCTCTCAGGGGTGCATTGGTCAGATATGTTGCTTTTTGAATTGTCACTTTCTCTGCAAGGCTTTGCTGCAGGAACTGTGAAGGGTTATCGGTCGGCCCGTTTGTTTTTCCTTTGTTTGCTGGATTAACTACCATTGTTTAAGTTTCTTATTTCTATGCACTTTTTGAGGCGGTTGACACCTCCCCCCTGCCCCCGCCCGCAATTTGTCATGCCAAATAGGGACCATAATGAGGTACACACTTACTGATGGTTTCATCTTTCGAGCTCATCCACATTTGCCTCTTGAGGCTAGTCACAATTAAGAGTGTTTTCTTGCTAGCCATTACCTTACCTCAGTGCGTTGGAGAGCTACGGGTGCCTTTGACTTTTGTAGACCAAGCTGGTCTTGCACACAAAGACTTTCCTTCTTCACAAAGTGGTTATCCTTGGAATGTTGGCCAGTCAGTCACCTTGCCAATGTTCTGTCTGCCTCACCTTTCTACCATGGAAGAGGAAAGGCTACCATTTCTGGATCCTTGCTTTGCTCTAAGTTTTTATGTAATTACAGGACCTGCAGGTTTGCGTTGATGACCAGCTTTTCCTCGGCCACAGTCACTCCAAGCAAGGCAAGTCGATTTATAATTGGATGATTTCCTGCAAAATGTTTCTATGCTTGAAGATAGTCTATGCTGTTGCCAAAAAGGAGTCCTCCAACAGCGTTAGTGCCTTTTCCACAAGGACATACTCCACCTCTGTGACGTCTCAGGCTTTTCCTGTGTTGGATATTTGAGGAGCTGCAATGTGGGCTTCGGTCCATACTTTCGTCAGGCATTACTGTCTGTCTTGACTCTGAAATCTGTGAAGATGGCCGCTTAGTGCCATATTTTCAATGCAGGACTTTCTAGTTGGGCAATTGCTTCAGACCCACCTTCTGGAGGTGCTGCTTGGATATTGACTCAAGAGGTGTGGTATCAGCAGGTATAATGACTAGCTAAGTTTCTGGTGGATAACTTCAGATTCCTCACCAATCATGCCCATCTTCCCGTTCTGAGGAGTGGCTTAAGATTTCTTTCTGTTTAAAATTTTTCCAAGTTAGTTCTTGCACAATGCATTCTCTGTCAGCCTTTTCAGCCTTAACTGAAAGTGTGGAAAAAAGGCAGGGCCAAGTGCGAGGTGTTGTCACCTATTGGTGCGGGAGAGATATTTTAGCTTTCCAGATCCAGTCTGTCCCCTTGATGGGATTCAGGTGACATTAAGCATACTTTTTCCCACACCCGCTGATGGAGAAGGATTATTTTTCATACTTACATTTCAATAGTTTTACCAACCATCAAATAAACCAGCATTTGCAAAACCAGTAGCTCTCGCCTTTGTTATGCCTCGGATTCTTTTTTGTTTAACTTATTGATTTGATTAAATGTTTTTGAGGCCATTTGTGGGTTTTTACTTTGTAAATATACCATTTTTAAAATTGTTTGCATGGATGTCAGCGGATTCTGTGATAACAGAGAAGCAAGGCCTAAGAATTGAAGTAGGATAGAAGCAGGGATTGAAATTGTAATATAAAGAATATATGTGTGAATGCTGAAAATAGAGCGGAAATCCACAGGATTTTGAAAACAAATGAAATCTACATGGTAGTTCTGTGGTGAATGAAGTCTACTGAAAAGCAGTAACATTGAAAATGTTTTTTGTCAAAAAAGGTTGCTTTTCGTGTATTTAACGTCATGGCTTTGTAAATGTGAAAGTCTTGGTGCTATCTTTGTGGGTTGGATGAAATGCCAGACTTCACAGATATGCAGCAAGTCGCTACAGCATTAAGGTTTGCTAGCAAAACATTAGGTAAAGAATCGATGGTGGGCAGAACTATAGAAAACTGTAGTGGTGAACGTCAGTACAATGTGACATTTCACATACAATCTGTACATTCCTGAATGATATGTAAATGATGAGAAATATCTAGTGGACACAAATGTAAAACAAAATGTAGACGTATTGTAGTAAAAATGAGAAAAAAACAGGTGAAAAATGCAAGAAATAAAACTGGATCTTTACAGCTGTAAAGAAGGAAAAAACAAAAGATGGCTCTGTGACAACGTCGGTGACAGTTATCAAAAGATATAAAAAACTGTGTGGAGGGGTAATCCTGTGATTAAGCATGGGCGGAAAATCCGTTCCGCTCGTGGATTTTTGGTAAATTCGCAATCCGCGAACTCTCGTGAATTTACAGAAAATCCAAAAATTTGCACGTAGCGGATTATTTTGCTTGGTGATACAATATTGCGCCGTGTGGCGTTCACTTACCGTCATTCAGCGTTTGCCGAGTTGTTTTTCTCGATATTTTGCGAGTGCTGCGCCATTTTGGATCTTGCTGCGGGATCCCGCTTGAGTTTGGCGACGCATCGCGAGAGTTCGCAATTGCGAAAATGTAGATGCGGCGGGCAGCAACAATCTCGCGCTCGCGAAATTATAAAATTTGCAATTCTAAACAAGAAATCCACCAGCAAGCAGCATAAACCTTCTGAAAATGATGATTTTTATCAGAATAACTCCTCAGGTTGACATTTGCCTGCACTTTTTTGGATTTGAGGCCTTTTTGACTTTCTTTGGATCACTTTTATATTAGAAATCAACTTTCACAAGTAAGTTTGTTTGGGGCATTACAGTTGCTGTTCTGCAGAAAAACGAGTTTTGCAAAACTGAAAGCACTCAGCAGGTGCAAAAGTTCAAACTCATCATTAGTAACCATTCCCTGTAGTGCTTCCTGAGGGGCCCCTCCAGAGTTCAGTTGCCTACTTGCAACTATTCTATGACCCTGCTCTTACCCTCACAGCAGGCTCATAGAATAGCTACAAGTAGGCCACAAAAGTCCTGGGATAAAAAATTGCACTGCAACAGAAAGCAAATTACAGATAAGGAAGCAGATGCCAGACAGGAAGTTTAAATTCAGCGACACATTAATCCACCCCAAATTAATTCATGTCAGTTGAAGCAGGGCAGGTGTGCTTGCTTTCCCCCCCATAATCTACAGTGATGAATCAGAGGGTGGCAGTGATGTACCAGAGGGTGGCATGGGTGAATCAGAGGTTGGCAGTGATGAAACAGAGGGTGCTGTGAACCTGTGATGATGAACCAGATGTAGAAACAACAAAGTCGCGACCGTTGCGAGGCGACAAGTAAGTTCGCAATTGCGAACTGGCACAAAACCCTTGCGAACTGGCAGAAACCCTTGCGAACTGGCAGAAACCCTTGCGAACACAAAAAAAAATCCGCAAATTCGCGAGAGTTCACGATTTTGCGGCTTGCGAGTTCGCAAATACGCAAATTCGCAAACGCCAGATTCGCAAAATTCGCCCATGCTTACCTGTGATACCACAAGAAGGCTCTACTTTGTAATGTCCAATATTTATAGAGCAGGAGGTCAAAAGTAAAAAAAAAAAAAACGGAAAAAACCTGTGGAGAACATGAGTGAAACATACCGCCAAAGTGTGTGTATGGTTTGGAGGAGGAAAAAGTGGCTGGTATGTCCATCTGTAATAAATATGTAGGGCACGTATGACCTGATAAACAGAAGAAGCCCACACTGGTGGTTGAAGACCTCAGAGAAAACAATAACAAAAGATGCAGCAAAGGCTTTAAAGTTAAAAAAAGATGCGGACACTGCTTTGATATTGTGTGGAGGACATGTAACCGGAATTCCAATGTTTATAATGTAAAAGTGAAAAATAACAGGAAACATGAGAAATCACACGTGGATAGTTATTGAGCATAGAAGTGCAGTGGAAATTTAAGAGAAACATGCAGGCAATGGTTTTATAGCGGGGAAAGTAAATATTTAAGATGAAAAACTGTATATTAACAACAAACATGCGAAACCACGTGCGGAAGGTGGATGTGTAATAAACAGAGAGCTAGGTGAAAATACTGAAGAAACAGGCAGGCAAATCTTTCGGATTTTATAAAGGTTGAAACGCACGAGGGAAGCTATAATTTGTCATTTAAAAGGTTAATGTGGCAGGAGTTTAGAAGAGTACATAATTTTAAAGATTAAATAAATAGGAGTACACAATAGTGAAACCTAAAAACAGAATGCATGTGGTTAAACGGGAGAGGAACACGTAGCAGTAGATTTGCAATAGTATGGAGGAGGACACATGCCATTCCGCTAGTGAAAGGCTGTGTTTAATATTGTAAGTTCCCCACAGCGTCTTTGTAGATTTAGAAAATATGTGTAAGGGCAATTTGTTACTTGTCAGAGCGGAAAACTAAAGAAATCCTACCATCACAACAGCAAAGAAATACAGAGCAAAACATTTAAAATTGTATAGAGTAGGAAATTTCTAAAATTGCATGGGGAAGGAAGGCTCCGGGTTGTAATTTAAAAGGTTGATTTAACATAGTGAGAAAAAACACTCGCACAAAGAGAGGTGAAAAGGAGTTTGAAACAAGCAGCTATATTTTTTAGGGAAAAAGAAACATTTTAAACTGTATGGGAAAGACTATAATTTTTAACATAAATGTAAATATTTTGTAGCAGTAATCAACGGGCATGTGTCTTTCGGATTCTACTGTAGTACGTAATGAACACAGACCGCGGTTAAAAATAAAATATCTCGACAGGAAATTTTTGACATGTATAGAGGACACCAACGAACCACATAGGGAAAGGTATTAAGCACTCCATGCTAGTTTGTGTGTTTTTCAGCTCTCCCCTCACTCTTTTCCTGCCACTTTTCTTAGGGCTGCATGTTTTTTTGTTTGTCACTTTCCCTGCGCACAATCTTTATTTTCTATCGTTTTTCTCCCTCTGTTAATTTAACCATTAACTCTATGAATAATACTTAAGTTATAGGAAAAAACGAGGTCCGCAAAAGTTAGTAGCGAAAGAAACAAAAGCCTACCAATCACATAGGTGGTAAATTGCCAATGCTTCGTAGTAAGGAAAAAAACAAAGATCGAGAAGCGAAAACAAGGAAAGCCATAGAATAAGAAGCAAGGAAGTAAGCTTGACATTAAGCCAGCCTATAGTAAACAATGGACTGACTTTAAGTCCAGTTAAACTCTTGGGACGCACACAACATGTCTTGCTGCCTCAGATGGCGGGCTCGAGGTAAAACCTCACACACAAAGGCAGACAGTTACTTTTTTGTTATGAGGGCCTTCATCTATTGGTTCTAAAAGTTATTTCATTGACATTGTCAGCACTTTCTTCTTAAAGGGCTGATTAGATGAACTGGGCTGTGTGAGTTTTGGAGGAAAAAGGCGCAAGGAAGAAAGAAAACCTATACAAGTCAAGATTCAAAATACAAATCATGAAAGTTTATTTGAATTCAACAATAATTACAGAAAGCAAAAAAGGTTAGTTGGGTAATTGAAATCAACAA
Source organism: Lissotriton vulgaris (assembly GCF_964263255.1). Lineage (NCBI taxonomy): Eukaryota > Metazoa > Chordata > Amphibia > Caudata > Salamandridae > Lissotriton > Lissotriton vulgaris. Next base: position 619,033,867 of record NC_141694.1, on the reverse strand, counting down.
GAGCATAACATAGGTCAACCTCCAAAAATATTATAAGTGCAGAGTCAAGGAGCAACCTGGTATAGAGACTGCTAAGTAAGAATAAGAAATAAGCTCTGGCTCAAATCCCAAAAACAGTGCATTTTGTAGTTTTTAAGGCCTTTGCGTGGTGTGAAGTGGCCCAATGTGCTGTACTAATAAAGTTACATTGACAGAAATGAATCAACGTTTTAGAAATTGGATTACGTAAAACAGGTTCACTTTAGGAAACTACCTAAAATTAATATTCAAACATGCCCTTTCACCTACAGACAAGAAAATGACACCACAGCTTGGCATGTATTCAATACAATGGACTTTTAAGCATCATCCACAAGAATAGGAAAGTCCTTAACTTGATGGAGAAGTGGGGCATTTTGAACGTAGCTTGCTCCACAGCATTGAAAAATTTCATCTCAGCACAGCACTACAGAGAGGAAGCCTATTTCAACCACGTACAACATAGGAGAAACACAGAATTAGGCCGACTAATTATGTACTCCATGCAACTTTTAAAAGTCACCAACCCCTCCCAAGGGTGAGAATCCCCCCTCCCCTCCTTTCTCAGCGCCCTGCCCGATTGCATCCATTTTCCCATAAATCATTCCATTCACAACATGTTATCGTCCATAGAAAGGTCGTAGTTTATTAAACATGGTCTATACATCTCGCAACTATTTGGTTGGTCATTAATAAACATCCAGGTCATTTTATATCATACATTATTCTTCAAGTTTGGCGTTAGTCCTTTTATGACAGCACTTTCTCAGCTCTAAGTACCCCTTTCAAAGCAAGGCCTCTGTGTCGTGCCGTTCTAGGCTTCCTTTACTACAGAGTTTGTGGGCGCCCGTTATGAACGGCCCGGGCTGCAAGTGCCGTTCCGATTACCCTGGACCCTTGCTGAGCACTTGTCTGCTCCTCAGTGCCCCTGCCGTGTGGCATCCCAAGGACCCTGTGAGAGCATCTCATCTACTCTGTCTCTGTCTATGGCTGTGTGCTGTCATTCGCTCACTCTGTTTTCCTGCCATGAGGCATCCCAAGGACACTGTGTGAGCAGCTCATCTACCTCTAGCAGTTTCCCCTTTTGGATCTTTTTCTTCATCCACCACACTGCCTACCGTTTGACGATTGGCGGCAGCTCCCACCTTTTGCCACCTCCCATTGCCCTTACTCGAGAAACTCAGCTGTTCCAGGACCCCAACTATGTTAAGTAAGAACATGTTCATTCCTACCCCCGCCAGGTGCACAGCATCTTCAAAGTGATACCCCGGGGACTTGAGCCCCAGCTATTAGCCCTACATATCTTTGCCATGGTAATATTCAATTTTTGTCTATATTTCTCAACTGCACCTTGGTTTATGGCCCCCCTCCAAGCCCTGCATACTATAATTTCAGACCATGTTACCTCTGCCGGCCGGATTAACTTGGCTAGCGCTTCAAGGTCTGTCATCATCTTTGCCAGGAGGCTTCTCCTCCCTAAAGCTGCTAAATCATTGCCCCACAGATGAACCACCACCGCATCCGGCGCATCACCCCGCTGAAGTGCTTTTCGCACTGCATATAGCAGCTGGTCTCATTTCATACCCGATTATCCCAGCTAGGTCACCTCCGTTTCATGGAGTCAAATCCCTTTGAATGCACGCCAAGCCGCTGCCCACAGTTGCACCCTGGTTATAAAAGAGTGCTCCACATGTTCTTGGGACCCATAGGCTGACCTGGATGGTGGTTGGGGGGGAGAGCAAAACGTGTGGCATATGTAAGCTTGAAAGCCCTTGATGCCCAGCGACCTACTGCCATGAATTTCTCTGCACTAAACCCCAGGTCTGCTGCCTGGGTTGCCCTCCCTATGCAGAAGGAGTGTGATCCGAGTTCCTTTGGCGGGAAGCCTGCCCTTTCCAGGGATCTCTGCAGTACTGCCACAAACTGAAACCTACCTAGGCATGACCCATCCCCATATGTAAACAACGGTCCCCCAGCCGGTCCTCCTTGAAGCATATATTCTTGGACAAGGCAAACCTGGCACCAAGACTTTTCCTTGATACATTCGATCCTGGTGTATTTCTGTTTACCTGCCTGATCTGTTTTCAAGCGACGTAAGTGAATTACCATGTACCCCGGTCCCAAGCTTACATCTTTCTTGCGTATGCATGCTATCCCCGGGTTCCTTTTAACCGGGGCAACTAGTTTGCTGATCCTGTAAGCCCCGAAAATGGCCAGCGCGAATGCTGCCTCAAGGAGCTTTAGCTCCCGCTCCCCGTTGCACACCCTTGCTAACGCGCCAATTGCCTTTATCAGCATAACCTAGCCAATTGGCCTCCTTTTGTCCTGCGCTGCGGATTATATCCTCCCCCAGCCTTATAAGGCCATTTTGCAGCAGAAAGACCCAGTGGGATCCTCCCCTGTTAGCTTGGTGCAATAGGCTACCACGCTCAGGTGTTCTTGGGCCCATGAGTTGGTCTTCCCACTTTGGAAAGCCCATACTATGAATGCTGTTACTTCCTCTTATCCTATACTTGGTGCTCCCATGCCGGTTACATCGATAAAAGTCACGCAGCACTTACGATAGCGGTTCACCGTCTTGGGGCCAGTGCGTTGTCCAGTAATGTACTTAACCCGGGTCCACCAACTCCCATAGCTCCTCTGGCACTGGTGTCATAGTTTGCCTAAACCTGCCCCACTGAAAACGAGAAATGGAGTCGGCTATTAAGTTATCTAAACCCGCAATGTGCCTTGCCCTGATTGCTATGTTTGCTGTCAACTGGCACTTGACTAGCCTTCGCAGTAGTTGTTCCACTACCGGGCACTTTGCTGTTCTCAAGTTGATCACCTGTACAACCATGTGGTTGTTGGACCACAAGATTATCTGTCTATTGGTCAGTTTGTGGTCCCAAATGGTAAAGGCCACCAAATCAGAAATGGTTCTAACAAGGTGATGTTGCCCGTAATACCACTCTGGTACCAGCTAGTTGGCCATTCTGCTGCTGCCCATGCCAGCCGTAGGATGGCCCGCAAGCTGTGGCTACCTGCTGCATCAGTTTAGAGCTCTAGCTGATGCGCCTGCACCCATGGTTTCCGCCACATTAGGGTGCCTTTAAACTTGGTCCTCCTTTACCCCCTGTGTGAGGTGCACCCTGTGGTGTTTTTGTGACAAACCCTTAATCATCCAGGCCAGGCACCTAGCAGAGGGGCGCCCCACGGGAATGACTCTGGTGGCAAAGTTCAGTTTCCCCAGTAGCTACTGTATCTGCCGCCATATGATCTTGCGCAGCTCAGCAACCTTTTCTGCTGGTAATTTGCAAGTCCTAGCCATTGAGTCTAGTTCTATCCTGAGGATGGTTAGCTTTGTGGTCTGGCTTTCAGTCTTGTCCTGCACTAGCGGAGCTCCTAATTCTTCTGCTTCCGTAGCAGTCTTATGATTCAGCGCAGCTCAGCAACCTTTTCTGCTGGTAGTTTGCATGTCCCAACCACTGAGTCTAGTGGTTAGCTTGGTGGCTGGGCCTCCAGTCTTCTCCTGCGCTAGCGAAACTCCTAACTCTTGTCAGTACCACGAAATGGCGGAGGAGGTTTGCACACTCCTCTGGCCCTGATTTCCCAATGAACAGAAAATCATCCAGTTAGTGAACCCACTCCCTCTGGGTGGTGCGTACCAACTTCCCATTTGAGAAAACTGCTAAAAGATTCAAAATAAACATAGGATATTGAACAGCACATGGGTAAGCATTTATCTTAGTAACATTTTCTGTCCAATTGGAAATCGGGGAGGTGGTGAGTCAGGATGCACTGGTAACAGGCGAAACGCTGACTGATCTGTTTTTGCCAACAGAGCCCCTTTCCCTGCCTGTTTAATGAACTCAACCGCATCGTCCATGGAGGCGTAAGCTACCGAGCAGCTGCCTTGTTCCAACCAGTCATTGATGAACTCCCCGTGCTGGTGAGATAGGTGGTGTATGAGTCGGTAGTTCTCTATCTCTTTCTTAGGTGCCACACCTAACGGGGAGACTATAAGGTTTGGTAGTGGGGGGAGGCGAATGGCCGGGCACTCCTTGTCCACTTTGTGTTTAGCTGTCCTGCACTGATTTTAAATTGCTACTAAGCCGAGGGGCCACCAGTCCTTTGTAAGGGATGGGGAACCCTGCCGTGAATCCTTCTGCCAATTGCTGTCTACCTGGCTTCTTAAGGTATTTACTCAGTAAGGAAATCAGTCTCCCAGCCCATATGGGGGTAGGCAGTGGCAGCCTCTCGCCCACTTCACTCCTCCCTCCCTTTGAGCTGCTTCTCTCTGTCTGTTACGTGTTTTGAGGTGCCTTTGTTGGTACCCGTCCCTTGTGACTTTCTGCATTGTACGGCGGGATAGTTGCACCGCAGGTACCACAACTGTGCTTAAACCTGCATGCAGACCCCCATATCTTTATCATACATCCAACATGTTGCTCCTCAGGTTTTCCTAGTTTATCCTCTCATTTGGCCTTTTCCTTTCAAATCTTGACCGTGGCCCTTGTATTTACCTTTAAACCCAGAGGGACGAAAATTGGATTCCCGCATGCTCAGCCCATCCCTTGCTGACACCTTGTGGTTCATGAAGCCTTTTATGCCAGGGCAGTCCCACTCCATCACTGGCCAATTTTGCATCTTCTCCATGAAACCTTCATCGTACCTCAGCCATGATTCCCCCCTGATATTTCTGTTGCACTTCATGCACTTTCTGTTCATATAAGATTAGTGCTGCTGCGCTCTGTGGGAACTTTTCTATGAATACGCATGCCAGAGTCCTGAAAGCTCCAAGCCAGTTCTCTATCCTGGGCTTGTGTCTATCCCATCTGTCCTCATTCATTTTGTTCAGCACTGAGCGGTCCAGGCCTGCTTTGAGCACCTCCAGCTACATTTTTTATCTATGAACTCATTTCGCCAAATTCTGTCTTTCACTGCTAAGGGGATCAGTTTTACCAGCTCCAGAAGTTTGGTGGTGGTAGGCGGGTCCCCTGGGGAGGGGCGTAAGTATGTGCTCGCTTTCTTCCCCCCTGGGTCCTGCCCCTCCCCTGCCCCCCGACCTTGCCCGGCTGGTCACTCTCTGGTGCCACTGTGTCCCCCTGTACATTCTGTGTGCACGTCCCCCCCGTGGGCCTGTACCCTCTTTACTCTTCCTGCCCTGCAGGCTGTCCTGTCTGACTTATAAATCCTTCTGTCCCCTCTCCTGCCCAGGCCCCTGGCCCTCCCGTTACACCCTGTAACCATGCATAGAAATCCTGTTAGCCCCACCGTGGGTTAGCTAGCCAGGGGGGGAGGGGCACTGAGGGGACCATGGCCCGTGTATAGCTTAGTTGCCTACCCCTAATTGAGTGCCATAGTTTGTGCTTTGTCGGGGCCTCCCTTCACTAGGTCCATGCAGCCCCTGCCCTTTTTTGCGCTGCCCGCCCCATTAGCATAGCGCATCATGCTTACCAGGACCGCTGCCCGTTGTGGATCTCGGTAAGCTGTGTGATCCTCGAGGGGCTGCCGTGTTGGCCACAAACCCCTCCTCACCGCTGCTGCCCTCTTCGTCACCTGAGTCAGTCACCATCTCCGGTGGTGTGATTGCCCGAAACCTGTCCCTGTTTCTGTTCTTTGAGGCGGATCCTCCCCCCTTTGCTTTAGGGTTGCAGTTGGGTGCTGTGGTCCATCTGTTGCACCCCTCTGCCCAGTCTTGAAGGGGCCGCCGTTTTGGCTGCAAGCCTCTTCTGGCCTGGCAGTGCGGGCACAGAGGGTTTTGTCTGAATAAGTTTTGGCTTCTTCTTGGCCGGTCCCTCACTTATGTGCTCATCCATCCATTTTTTTCCTTTAAGGGCCACCAGCTCTCTCGCCTGGTTCAAAAGCTCTTCAAGGTCTCCGTCAAGTTCTGGCCTGTAGTCGTACGGGACGAGTCCGGGCCAGAACCTTCTCTGGGGCTGTGTTATTTCCAGGCACTTCCCTGTATCCTGCCGGCATTTTTCTCTTCCCTATTTGCTCCACTTTTCCCAGCCATAACCCAGTTATGGAGCCTTCCCTCCGATGGACAGGAACGTCTAAAAAAAAATATATATATATTATTCTTTTCTGGTCTCCTCCCCCCACAAGCTTCGTCAGTTGGTTCCTTCGCCGAAGCAAGGCACTGTCATTATCCGGATCACTGCCCTGCCCTATACGCCACAGCCCCCAAAGAATCAGTCCTTGTTGCACTACTGCCGGAACACAGCTGTGCCCCGTAGCCAGCTCTCCCTTCCGGAAAATCCTTAGCACATCCAAATTGTGCCACACGAGAACACAGTTACTTGGCCCAAAGTCTGAGATTACGGATGGCTGGGTAGCCGCTCTCACTGCAGTGTGCTCGATTCTTCCTGTCCCTGCCGCACAACTAGTTCTCCCAAAATGGCCCTACCTTTCGGGCCGCAAACATTGCTCCTACTGTGGGAAAGCTCCCGATCTGGCGCAGCCCCAGTCCTTGCTTATGGGCAGGACATCCCTGGTGCTGTTTCTGCTATACGCCTAGACCCTTGCGACGCCGCCTCACCGCCGCTCCACACTGGCTGGTGAATGCCAGTTCCGGCAGGTTCCAGGCCACCCCATTGCTGCTCCTGCCAGGTGCTGGAACTTCTGTGCTGCCGCCTCGCCGCTGCTCCTCACTGGCTGTTAGACTTGGGCGAAGCCGGCACAAAGTCCTCAATGAGTTTCTCCATTGCAGACATCTCCTTCCTGGCAGCCTCGGTACTTGCGACGAGCGGGGCCTCCTTCCGTGTGTCCTTGGGAAACGCTGCCTACCCTTCCGCGGGTGCTCCTCTGAGTGACGACTTCAGGACACCATGGTTCCAGGTACGATATGATTGGGGGGGGTTCAGTGACTGTGAGGAGACCTGTGCCCCCTTTTTTAAACTCCCCAGCCGCTTACCCCCTCTCGTCGGATTGGGAGGCTAGCTTGGGGGTTACCAATCTGATCACCCCCTTTTTCGCAGGAGGGTTCCCTCCTCCGGGAGATGTTTGTCATGGGCCCCTATCGGGTCCGGCTTTGCCTCAGCGAACCGTGCTTCTTTCTTCAGTTATCGTGGATGATACCCTCCAAGCCCTTGATCAAGGCAAAACCTGTCTCCTAATCCTCTTAGGTCTAGCCTCAGCTTTTGACAAGGTCCACTACGAAAAACTCCTTGAACGCCTCAAACCCAGGATGGGACTGGATGGCCCTTTTCTTGAAAGGTTTAAGTCCTTCCTTCAGAACCGCTCAGAGATTCCTAATCAACGGTAACTTATCTGCTCCTTCTCTAATCACAGTTGCAGTCCCCCAAGGATCAACCCTGTCCCCTAGCCTCTTCACGCTCTAACTCGAACCGCTAGCCGAGGTAGTAAGCACTGCAAATATCTCCTACCACATGTATGCCGACGACACCCAGATCTACATCGAAATCTCTTCTCCTGAGGAGATTGATTATTATTTTTTTTTTTAAACCTTTATTTGGAGAGAAGCCAGAGAAAAGGCAGTGCAATCATGATAGATACAGTCGTACAAGGACAATGCAAAATGGCAATACAATCAGCGAGTCCGGAATACAGGTCGACATACAAAACAGTGCAGACAGCAATGGATAAAGGCAAGTAGCGATCACAAATGGGCATCACATAGTACATCCTAACAGAATGGCATACAATGGCAGGAGCAAAAGCTGTCAGCGCACAAACCCAGATGAAAGGGAGAGTCCCATCATACCAGCGGAGGATCCACCCTCCAAGCAGGATGTAGTCCACACAGGCCCACCCCCCGTTCGCCAACAGTAAGAGGACAGGTATCGGTCCAACATCGCGGTCACAGGAGTGTCACAGAAGGGCATACAGATCCCTCATCTCAGCAGAAGGAGATAATCCACCCCCCAACCAATGCCAGAGGACCAGCAAATGCAGTGTAATATCTCAAACTCTACGCCGGTTTTACCCAACCCCAACCCGGTCCTCACTTTCAGAATCAGAGTCCTGCACCGCTCTAGTGAGGAGGTACACCTGTAACGGGCTCCAAAAATCCTTGGGCCTACGCCTCACGGGCATCAGCTCCGCATAGACATTATATTGGTCCTGACAATAAATGAGATCACGTAGCCAATCCTTGAACTGCGGCACCCTGCCACAACCCCAACAACAGGCCACTCTACGTTTAGCCAACAATAATGCCACATCAGCAAATCTACGGTGGAGGGCAGGTACGTCCCTGGTATATCCCAGCAGTAGCACTAAGGGGTCGAACAACACTCCATCCTCAGTCATAATCTGAAGGGCCGTATGGACCTGAACCCAATACTCCAGAACGCCCGCACATCCCCACGCCAAATGCAGAAAGTCGGCACCCTCTGCTCGGCACCTAGCACATCTGTCATCTTCCGCTAAATGAAACCGAAGTTTCCTCGCTGGGGTGTAATAAAACCTTTGGACGAATTTGTAATGTATGATTTTCAGACGGCAGCTGGAGGAGACATTGGCAGTAAGACCACAGCAGTACGTCCATTGCTCGTCAGTAATAGTGACGCCCAGCTCAGCATCCCATTGCTCCCGCACCCGGCTGGTCGGGACAGCCCGTTGCCGCCGAATGGCACCATACAACTTCGAAACTAAATGACGACCATCTGAGACCAAGAGTACATGGAGAGGTAGGGTCACCTCCGGTTCCGAAGGGAAATCCGGCAACAAGGTACGTAAGCCCTGTCTCAGACGAACATAATGAAACAGCTCCAAAGGGGAACAGTCGGCAGGTCCAAAAAACTGAGCCTGGTTACGGAAAGCACCCTCATGAAAAACGCCACCCCACGTAAGGATTCCAAGCCGCTTGCAAAGACGCTGAAACCCCGTCTCCTGCAACAGAGATAAATCAGGGTGATAGGCTAGGGGCAGTGCCGGTGAGTAGAGAAAGGAAACACCCAACAATCGCGCCACCCGTTTCCAAGCGTCTACCGTGCATGTCACCGTCGTTTGATGCGTGTCCACATCAGTCACATTGCCCAGTACCATTCCCTCCAGTGGGAGCGGATGGGCAACCCAATGTTCAGCCGCAACTTGTGGAATAAACGGCGTGGGGCGCATCCAATGGTAAGCATAGTGCGTTTGAGCGCTAAGGTAGTAAAGCTCAAAATCAGGGACATCAAAGCCCCCATCGGCATAGGGTAACGTAAGGGTAGCCCACGCCACACGTGGCTGTTTGCCCCCCCAGAACAATCGGATGAGCTCCGAACGGAGCCTACGAAAAAAGTAAGCCCCAGGGTGATACGGAATATTTTGAAAAAGATACAGAAACCGGGGCAGGACCACCATTTTGATAAGGGACGCACGACCAGCCATGGAAAGAGGCAACGACATCCATCTAGTGACGTCATCCGCCAGCTTAGTAATAGCCACACCGTAATTAAGCCTGACAGTCTCTCCCCTGTCCAATGATACAACAATACCGAGGTATCGCAGCTCCGAATCGCACCACTCCAAAGGGAAATCAAGAGGAAATCTATGAACCGCCGCAGTTAGCGGGAAGAGTTGGGATTTCTGCCAATTGATGTGTATCCCGGAGACGCCCCCGAAAGCGACCAGCTCACGCAATAGCGCATTAAGATTGTTCTGTGGATCTTTCACATAAAGCGTGACATCATCCGCATATAAAGAGATCCCGACCTGGCGTTGAAAACAATTGAACGCGCTCTGCTGGTGTCGTTGGCGAATCCTGCAGGCTAGGGGCTCTATGGCAATGGCAAATAGGAGGGGCGAAAGGGGACATCCCTGTCGGGTCCCCCTAGTAAGAGGAAACCGGGGGGAAAGCACACCATTCACCACCACTCTCGCCACCGGGTCGGTATACAAGAGCTTGACCCAAGATATAAAGATCCGAGGAAATCCCATCCGGCATAGGACATCAATAAGGTAACCCCACTCCACCGAATCAAACGCCTTAGTGGCGTCTAGGAAAATGGCGGCGACCGGGAGCTCAGGAGCAATAGTCGGGATAAGGGAAAACAAAGCCCGAAGATTGTGGGAAGTGGCGCGGCCAGGCACAAACCCAGACTGGTCAGGCAAGACAATAACAGGCATGAGCTCAGACAATCTGACCGCCAAAACCTTTGCGAGTATCTTGACATCACAATTAAGTAATGAGAGGGGCCTATAAGAGCCCACGTCTAGGGGATCCTTACCCGGCTTGAGTAACGAGGTAATAGCGACTTCTCTCATGGAACATGGCAGCCGTCCCTCCTCAAGGGACTCCTCAAAAACCTCGCGGAGAACGGGGGCCATAATATCGTAACATTTATAGAATTCAGCAGGAAGGCCGTCCAAGCCAGTGGCCTTCCCGTTATTCAGGGACATGATGGCACCCCTGATCTCCTCCACCTCAAGAGGTCTACCCAAGAACGCCCTATGATCGTCCGACAACCAACAGAGCGCCAAATCATCCAGGAATCCGCCATATCGTGTCTCCCCTGACTGCTGTGTTGTGTACAGTTGGGTGTAATGGTGAATAAATGTCTGCTGAATCTCCGCAGTGTCCCTACAGCGAGTGCCATCCGGCAAAACCAATTCCAGCACGTCCGAACCATACCTTTGATGCCTAGTAAGCGCAGAAAGGACCTTCCCCGGCCTCTCCCCTTCACAGTATCTCCTCGCCGTCCAGTACTTCCCCCTATGTTTAGCCTCCCTGGCAGCCTCTTCCTCATATTCGGAGAGCTTGGTACGGAACTGGCCCAATAGATCGGGATCAGAACCAGCCTGCAATCTGCGCTCCAAGTGTCGTAAATCACCCTCCAAGCCCTCGAGAGTTCGAACTATCAATTTAAGCATCCCACAACTCTTGGAGATAGTGACACCTCGGATTGTAACCTTAAAAGCCTCCCATATCACCTCGACACTATCAACAGAGCCTTTGTTCCTCGGGAAGAACGCTTCCACCTCCTCGCCAAGTTCCTCCTTAAACACAGGGTCCAGCAGGGCAGTCGGGAAAAGTCGCCAAGGTGGGCGCGGCCTGTGCAGCCCGGGCACAGAAAGCACAACCCTCACCGGGCAGTGATCAGAGTATGTCCGAGCCAGATGTACCGCCTCCCGCAGACCAGCTACCAGCCCCCTGGAGAGAAAGACATAGTCTAGCCTCGCCCATGAGCGTGCGTGCGCAGTGTAATGTGTGCCCTCCCTAGTGGCAGGGTGAGCATACCTCCAACTGTCAATCAATCCGGCTTCCTCCACAATACCCTGCAAAACATCCCTAGCTTGCACATTGTACTGAGGGCATCCCTCCGACCTATCCATCAGAGCTTGAAATGCAAAATTGAAATCCCCCCCCACACAATATGGGAGGCATCGACAGCAAGCACATGGCCCCACAGGGTAAGGAAGAAAGCTGGTGTATCAATATTAGGAGCATAGCAATTGACAAACAGCACAGTGATTTGCCCAAGCCGCCCCCATAACAGCACATAGCGCCCCTCAGGATCCACCACAGACCCCAGTTCTTGAAAGGCGAGCGATCTCTTAACAAGAATAACAACCCCACGAGCATACGAGGAGTACGATGCAAATACCCTAACCGCAGCCCACCGCCCACCAAACCTAGGAGCAGGCCCACGCCGCAGATGCGTCTCCTGCAGGAGGGCCACATGAATAGCATGCCTATCCAAATACTGTAGCACATTTCGACATTTCCTGGCATCATTAAGACCCCGTACATTCCAGGACAATATTGATATCTTGTCTATAGTTTCAGTCGACATCAGCCATGATCCGGGCACCATAGGACCCAGTGATACGGGGCATTGTTCCAAACTCCCAGTGTCAGACAACAACAAGTCACCAGCCCACACCACAACCGCCCCACTACATACACTCCACAGACATCCCAGCCATCTCCAAACCAACCAACCAGAAACCCACCTCCCATCCCCAAACAGCACCATCCGTGCAACAGGCACGCAAGAAATACAACACACAATGCGCGGCATACACATCTCTCCCGGTCCGCAACACGCACGCGCGTTCCCCACGTAGCACGCTCACGCCCATCCAGCAAACGGAGATAGCGGCCATGACACTCAGGCCCAATGAGCACGGAGGCACAGGTCACAGAACCATTAAGGTCCAGCACGTCAAAGGACCAGCCAGTGCAGCGGAAATGCGTCCGTATCCGCGCAAGCACACAGCAAGAGCAAAGAGCACCCCAATCCCAAGGACCGGGCCGACCACGTGTCACCCACATAGTCCCCTCCCCCACCTCCCACCTGATGAATCCCCAACTATCAGGACACTCAAACACCCACCCCCCTCCATCCCCAAACATCCATCTAGTCAACCAACAAAGGACTAGAAACCAAAACACAGATAATAGTGGGGAACACCCTATGGGGTACCCACTAGAGGTGCACAGCACCACTCCCACACACCACGCCAGTCTCCGAGCCAACGGGTCATACACGGCCCAGGCGCAGTGCGGGGGTGGGTGCCCGGAGCACAAAAAAGGCGCCAACCATCGTTCCCATACTGTCCCCAAGAAATGTCACTCAAACACAAATCGGCAATCCATCATGATTATCCCCCACAGTACAAGGCAAGGTAGCGCCGAGGCTACAGAAACAGTCAAGCGCATGGGCGCGCAAAGCAGGCGCCATCAACGTCTCATGAATGTAAAATCACCCCATTCAAGCGTCCTCCTCCTCAGCCGCCGAACGGTCGCCTTCGGGGTCCCGGTCACCCCTCCGGTCCGCAGCAGATCGTTCTCGCTTGAGACGCTTTACAAAGTCCTCAGCATGCTGCGGGTTAGTGAAAAAGTGCTGCTTTGCCTGATGGGTCACCCTCAGCTTAGCAGGATAAAGCAAAGCGTAGTCCACTTGAAGATCTCGAAGTTTCTTCTTTACTCCTAGGAATTTACGACGCTGGTCCTGCACCATCGGCGTGAAATCCGGGTACACGGTAAAGTTAACCCCATCAAAAGAGAGGGTACGATTAGTGCGGGCAGCTCTGAGGGCAGCGTCCCGGTCGCGGTAATTTAGGAGCCGTGCAATTATAGGGCACGGCGCAGCCCCAGAGGCCGGCCTGGGCCCAAGTGAACGGTGCGCCCTCTCAACGATGAACTGCGCCGAGAAGGCCTCGGTACCAATGGCACCAACAAGGAGTCTCTCCACATATGTCTCCATTTTCCCAACATTCGTCGTCTCCGGCACACCTACTATGCGCACTTTGTTGCGCCGACTCCTCGCCTCCAACTCCTCATTCTTAGCGGCAATCACCCGCAGTATATTGTCAATCCTCGCCAACTGGGTGGTATGGGTGGCAGCAGTATCGTCATGGTCAGAGATGCGCTGTTCCGCCGATGTTGGGCGTTCCTCATGCACATCTAGTTTCTGCACCACCGCATCCATGCGCGATGACAGTTTGTCCACTTTGTCCACTATAGTGGCAAATCCTTGCCTCATCTCCTGCATCATCTGCTGAAAGTCCGGGGCATGTGGCTGCGGCTCCGCATCAGCGACAGGCGGGGGGGGAGAACGCGAGCTCCCAGCTTCCTGCACCAGGCGCGTACCCCTCCTGGCCGCCCCGATTCAAAGGACAATTTGGACTGCTTAGTGTCCGGTTTCCCCATGATAAACCGCTACCAGCACGAGGGGGCACACAAATCGATAAAGGCCAAGTCGTAGGCAGTTCCCAACACGCGACCACTCACCACAGTCGGGGGCACGAGCAGGCATGGACACCCCGCCACTCCCGACGAAACAATGGCCGCCGCTCCCCTCAGGCCAAGGGCTCGACTCCTTCGCGCCTAAACGACAGGCCGCGGCGTCTCCGCTATTCCACAGCTCCGGTACAGCTAGAAGTGGAGACCGTCACCAAGTCTCGTCCCAGGGGAGCGCTCAGGTCCGCGCCCAGTCGGCAATCTGGTCCGGAGGGGGGAGGGGGACCCGGGCCTCCACCCCACGTGCGAAGCCTCGGGCTAGAGCAGAAAGTGACGCCGGGCTATGGAGCACCCGACTTCCAGAGCGCGAGTCGGGGAAAACTTGGAGTCCTCGTAACTTCAGCTAGCAAGCACCGATCGGCACAGGAGTTGGACCGTGGGTGGCCAGCAGGTATGCCAGCAGAGATCCGGGGTCAGATCAGGGCGCAGTGATGGTTAGCAGGATCATTAAACGGATAATAGCTCCGGGCAGCAGGAGCCTCACGGCAGTGCGGCCATTCTGCAGTGCGCCCTCTAGCGCCCCCTCTCCTGAGGAGATTCTTTCCCCGAATGAGACCTTGAAATTAACTGTCCAATGGCTCACCTCTAACCAGCTCAAACTCAACACAAAAAAAAACAGATTTTCTCCTAATCTCCCCACCTGTAACAAACCCTGACATTCAGGAATGGATTAACTTTAAACTGCCCACCGACCATAGTGAACTCTGCCAAATCCCTTGGAATAACCCTAGACTGCAGCTTGAACATGCATGATCAACTCGATGGCCAAATCAGCCAGATTTCACCTGAGCTACCTAAGAAAACTGAAACTTTTCCTTGACACTCCAGACCTAAAAATGGCAGTCCAGGCACTAGTCATCTCCAGACTGGAATATGGATGCTCTACCCTCTCAGGTCTACCCAAGATCTCCATGGCCCCATTAAAAGCCTGCTTCAACGCGGCACCAGACTACTAACAGGCTCAAGGAAATTTGACCACATCTTTCCACACCTGAAAGCTCTGAACTGGCTTCCCTTTGAGGCCAGAATCAAAGTTAAACTGGCATGCATCACTCACAAGGCTCTATACTCAAATTCCCCTGCATTTCTCGCCCAGAACCTCGTGGTATCCGGAGCAGCCAGAAACTCCTGGTTCGCCAGAGAAGTCTTGTTCCAACCAGCACGCTTGCAGAAAAAAAACCTTTCAATCGGGCCTTCTCTGGGGCCGAACCAAAAATATAGAACTTACTCCCGCCCACCATTAGAAGAAATCCATCTCTGGCACACTTTAAAAAGGAGGCCAAAACCTTCCTAATGGGCAAATTCCTCTCCTAAATCTTGCTTTGCAATCACCTCAGCGACTTTGTTCTTCTTCCGATTACTGCCACACCTTGGATTATACGGATGCTATTCACCCGGCATCTCTGTGCATCCCACCCGGGATCTAGGACCTCTTGTTCTCAAAAAATGTATTTACATGTTTTTATCCCAAATGTTTCCACCCCGCTAAGTCTCTTGTATACAACTTGTTAATCCTGTAAGGCGCTCTGATATACCAACGGGTCAAGTTTGCGCTCTATAAAACACAAAAAATAAATAAATAAAATTATCACCGCAGCTGGGCCAAGGCCCAATAAATTTGGTTTTGCAGCCTACTTGGGCTAATTTAAACGCAAGAAAACAAACAATTAACTTTATTATCAAATATGCTCTAACATCATCAATTGTTCCATCTATGTAGCCCCTAGTCAAAAAAATAAATAACACTGATGATCAGTAGCTGTAATTAAACATATGTTGAGGATGGAGCAGAAGCATCTGGTTATGTTTACATTCTTATTGCTGGCCACTGTGCTATTGTTTGGTATTGGCCGCAGGTTGGAACTAAACCCAACCCTTTTTCATCACTGCAGTAAGGTGAATGCTTTTCTTAGGGCTAGACTCTTCCTCGATCTTTTACTACTAGACTTTTAACATGTTTTAAACCTAGCATCAGTACTTATGTATGTGTTTCACTATCACAGGCAAGAACAAGCAGCAGGAGATTCCTTTTCTGACACTTGAAGAGATTAAGGATTTTTTGAAGAAGAAAGTTCCGGATTGCCCGGAAGAAATTATAACAGAACTTTCTGGATCTTTAATAAGGTGCGTTACGTTGTGTTGAATTACAGAAAACAAACAGTTTAGAGTCTTTTAACTTATTCGTAAATTAATCACATTGCAGAGACGTATTGCCTATTGTTTAGTACTAAAGGTCAAGTCAGTCACATGAAGGCATTTGCTACTTGTCCCGACCTTTAAGTCAGCAGCAGTATTTATAGATGAGCTGTAATACATTGGCCTACAGCCATGTTCTGAAAAGGCCAGCTTTTCAAGTCATTTAACTGTGTGCAACCAACCACCGTCTATTTCTACACACAGGATAAGGGGGCCTAAAGCTTTCAGCAGGGATAATTGTTCATCAAGAAATTAGATGAAAGCATCATAATTGTTGCCTGAGGCAGCCACGACTAAATACTGGAAAACTTATACCGGAAAACCTAGTTATTGAAATGGCTGTTCAAATACAAAATGTTCCATTCTGATTGGTAGCATGGTCAAAAAAAGTGTGCTGAGTAATAGTGGGTGTTTGATGAAGTGACCATGTATAACTGTATAACAAGGATAAATCTATATATTCACTGAAAAAATCAAAGTTTAAAGGAACATATTTAACCCCTTTGATGCTCATGACGGAACCCGCGTGGCCTGTGGGCATGACGGCTGGGTTCCGTCAAGACCACGCCTGCAATTGGAATGTCCAGCACCGGGCTGGCATTCCTGCCGCAGGCAAGGTGTTAAGTGAGTTTATCAGTGACAACATTAATGTTTTAAACTAAAATGAAAACACAAAAATTCACTAGTTATAGTTAGCAGCATTGACTATAATTTTGTCCCTGCCATGCGCTGCTTATGACTGCACTTAACATCACTCCTGACATGTTCTATGACATCATTTATGACATAGCTGATGACCTCTGAGCCCCCTCCTCATTTTGTGCATTTTCGGCCCGATGGTGGGCTTACGGGGGGTCTCTCTAGGCTCAGGATGCAAGGGGCAGCAAGCCCTCCTTAACACAGGGGTTGGTTCCCAGGTGCTTATATTAAATCAAAGCGTCCCGGCTACTATATTTTTTTTACCTGATCCTGTCTCGCGGGATTGCTGCATTTATTGTTTGGGAGAGGGGGCTTCTGGGTATAACCCCCACCCCTGCCAAGGGGTCTAGGCGGTCAGGGTATCCTTTACCTGCCCACATTTATCTTTTTAAAAAAAATGTTAACACCTTCAGGACAGAAGACTAAGTTTCTGAGTCCTTTAATGGCTTCCAGCAACATTTTTCTCATGTTACGGGCAGCCAAACAGAGCGCTAGCTCTCTCGAAAGTCTGACTCTTGCAGAAGCAAGATGATCCAAGGGAAATAAAGCTCCCTGGGATCACAAAAAGCAAAATCTGTGGCCCAAGATCGAGCTTACTGCAGAATTTTAGTGAAATTCTGTTCAGCAGTTTTTGCTGTAGCATGTCTTAAAGAAGTCTATGGAAAGTGCATGGGTATTTTGCCTTTTGTGCCATCACTTTTTTTTCTCAGGACCGCTTGACAGATCACCCTAAAACTTGCCAAGCATAAACTAGTGAAAAAGTGCACCTTTTTGGAAAGGTTTGTGGAGACTCATCAACCAGTGCCAAAGTTGTTAGCAACACAAAAAACCCCTTTCCTATAGAAGAGCAGACCTAACTACAACAACTTAGTGGCGACTGCCGCTAAGATATATATATCTGCTGAAAATAAGCAAGCTGTAAAGTGACCTTATATTTAGGTGGTAAAAAGCAATAAGAACTAGTGTTTAAAATACGAAACACCCCTGAAATTTACCGCTTATTGTTTAGTGACCTAACTATAACTGTCATCCCCTCCCACCTACCCCCTCATGAACTGCTAATGACTTCACATATTACATAACTCAGGACATCTCAAATACCCTAATTAATGACATCAATGATGGCATTATCCAGTTGTTATAACAGTTCCTATAGGGTATGTCAAGAGGATGACGGGTATGCCTTTTCTAAGGATAAGACGCCTTCTACCAGCTGCTACCAACCCTCCTGACTGGGTGAGGAGGGTCTGGTATGACAATATATTGGCACTCCGCATTCTGCCACCTTTTCCTCTCAATTGCAGAGCAGCCCTGCTTTCGCAGCAGAACGATCAGATCTTCCACCTCTACCTCAGACGCGACCGTTGCAATCATGAAGAGTGGGCAGTGCCATTTAGAATCCTGTAGCTTTCCTGGTGAGTTCACAGATGTCATCCAAGCAGCCAGGAAGACTGCTGCAAAATCAATTTGTGCAGCTCTCTGGATTAAGTTTGTTCAGTGGTTCAAGTGAGAACATCTCTAAATTCCATGTTTCTGATGTCTTAGGGTTTGCTTCTTCTCTTATTTAAAGGATCCTGGTGGTCTCTATCATTAAGGGGTATCTTGCGGCCCTGTCTGCTTTCATGTGTTTGACTAATCGCCCCTCCCCTTTTTAGAGTGACACTTATGGCACAGTTTTTAAAGGTTATTTTACTGGTTTCCTCCAACTCGGTTTATTTTGCCTCTGTGAGATTTGAGCCTTGTTTTGACTTAATGGCTTCTATGTTCGATCTAATGCATTGTTGTTTTAGCCGGAAAACAGTGTTGTTGGTGGCAATTACTTCTGCTTTCATGGTCAGAGAACTTCATACTCTATCAGTTCATCCATCCTTACAGTTTTCTACCTACATACGTACGTTATTTGCACCTGCACATCCTTTGCACCTGCACATCCTTCTCTCCTAAGATGTTTTTTTTGGTTCTGTATAGTGCAGACTATTACTCTTCTATCTTTCTTCACTCCTTCACATGCAGCTAAGAAACAGGAAGGTCTTCATAGGCTGAATCCCAAGCATGTGGTGTCATATTACATTGTCCACACATGACCGAGTTGATCGCCAGCTTTTTGTTGGCTTCATTGGCAGTAGAAAGGGAAAAGGGGTGATTATACTCAGTATTTCACTTTGTGTCATCCTTTGTATCAAGATATGCTATGCCTTGGCCAAGAAAGACATTTGTGCATTCATGCTCATTCCATCATGGCTCTTTCTATATGCTTCCCAGTTTTCAACTTCTGCCGACAGATCTGTTATTGCAATTACATAATTTTGCAAAGCACTGCTGCTTCTATACTTTTGCAAAGCACTGCTGCTTCATCTCGTAGACACTTAGTGATGGGTGCTCTGCCTGAGCCTTATTGCATGATTTCTCTGGTTAACAGGCAAAACTCATAACAACTCCTCTTTGAGGGTCATACTGCATTGGGACTCATTTGTAAGGTGAAGAATCTGCTAAATGTATCACAAGAATAAAATACTTACCTTCCATACCTACATTTTAGTGGATGCATAATATTTCCACAGATTCTTCTCTACCCCCCTCCATTTGATTAGCTAGTGCTGTTATGCCTCTCTTGGCTCCTCTCCATACGCCTCTTTGTAGAATGGACAAAATATCCGAAACTGACGCCACTGTGTCAGTTGTGGCTTAATATACCCCAGTGATGTCATGTCTAGGGATAATGTCACATCTAAAGGGTTGTTTGTGGCCTAATATACCCCAGTGGTCTAATATCTGGCAGTTCTATTGTGGTTTGAGCTGTGTGCCACCACCTGGCGACCCTGGAGATTCATTTCAGGAAAAAATATTTGTGGACCTGTCTGAACCCTGGAAAGTACTCATAAGGTGAGGAATTTGCAAGATGATTATGTAGGTTACTGAAGGTAAGTTATTTGTTCTGCTCCTCTGTTTCCTGGGTCACATACATTTATCAGTTCATATCTGTGGTGAACACTGAATTCCAGGGGTACAAAGTGTTAGGAGAGCCTAAAAGGCATATAGCGGCTTTTGGAGCAGCGCCATTTTAGTCACTGCAATGCGGCCAAACCCTAAATATGTACATGAGTGCCATCTGTGCAAATCCATTCGGAAATAAGGGGGTAATTAAGGTTTTTAATCTTAATGGTTATAGATTCTAATTGGGCACCCAGGTGTTTGTGATTGCTGAGGAAGTCCACTGTAGCGGACAGGTTTCACTCCTTCTTTTTAGAAGTTGAAAGATTAAGAACCTCAGGGACCCTATCATGATGCCTTTTTCTGTGCAAAAGGGGTCTGTGCACTTCTTTGTGATGCCCTGAGTGCATACATTAACTAGAAATATCTCCAAGTTAGTGTCTGTTTGCTTATAACTAAGCTGAAACTCATGGCGGTAAGTGCCGGTTTGTGTTTCCAAGACCTACTGACAGAAAAACTAGCATTAATTTGGAGATATTTCAAGTTATTGTATCCGCTCAAGACACAAAGAAGAAGCACACAGACCCCTTTTGTGCTGATCATGCTGCAGTGCAGAAAACTGCATCGTGATCATGTTTCTGATTTGTGCATGTTTATTTTGAACATGATACCTGTTGAAATGTGTCCAATTCAGCCTTAAGGTGTGGGAGGTCTAGGTCTGTCAAGGACAGAAAAACATCGAGGATAGTACATTGGGAGTGTAAACCAGCCCCAAACTAAGTCAGATTATCTTCAGCCTTGTGTTTTATAATTCACCATCATCCAGGTAAAAAAAAATCTTCCCCAGCCCATCTTGACTCTGTGCCCCATTGAGGAACCTTCAATCCACTCTATTAAATGCCTTTTCAGCATTGTCTGTGATGATGACAGCCCTGACTGAAGCCCGCTTAACCTTCCCCGCAAAATATTAAAGTTTCTTAGTATTGTTGCTTACCCGTTGTGCTTTGATAAAGCATGACTCCTCCAAGGGAACAATCTAGGGATGCAGGTCTTCTATTCTGGCAGTCTGTATGCTTGTTAACATTTGGAGTTCATATTTAGGAGGGATATTGGGTGATAAGAAGAGCACTCTTCAGGATACCTGCCTGGTTTAGGGACTACAGTTCTAGCTGGCTCCCATATGGATTTAGTCATATCCTGGCTCTGAAGAAAGAAATTGGAAAGTACTATTACTCATTGCCACTGTATCCCAAAATACTTATAGAAAATAGCAACCCAGCCCTGGCAACTTATTCTTTAGTTTAATTGAGTCATGCTGAACTTCTACTGCTATAGGAGCATCCAACAACTCCCACTGGGCCTGTGTAATCTTAGGCCTCTTTGAGACTTCTGTATAAGACCAAGCCTCCCCTGTATCGGTAGGCTCTGTGGAGTACAGTTACTTACGGAAATTTGTGAAGTCCTCAGCTACCTTCTGGTCTACATTTGTCGGTGGACCTCCCTGTATTTTAAGCCTATCTACCCTCCAAACACCTTTACCCTGAGATTACATCCAAGCAGTACTATATTCCCCCCCCCCACTCCTAGCACTTTTGCTGCAGCTTTAACAATCTATACAGTGCTTTGTCTTGGTCAAAACCCCAGATTTGAGATTCAGTGGCTGCCACATTTTCTCTAAGTTTTCTGCGCTAATTTCAGTTTGTGCTGAACTTCTAAGGAGCCAGATTCACCTCCGGGTTTTATCCCACCAGCGCCCTAATTCAATTCAGTCTGGATGCTTCTGGTATGAGTAGGTACAAATCACTGCCTTCCTCAGGCTGCTCAAGCTCATCTCTTCCGTATTGTTCTCCTCATGGACGTTTTTGATCCCATTGCTCACCTGCAGCCTGGTAATTCTGGCCATCAAGGTGTGGCACTGAGCCTCTAATGGCTATCTCTGTGCTCCAGGCCCCCAGTCTCTTTCATTAAGATGATAAAGCTGTGGTCAGATATGGTCTGACCGATCTATACCTCTTTCATCCTAGTAAACAGCAGTTTGCTCACCAACAGGTGATCAAGCCTAGTCTAGCGTAGGATTAATGTACTCAAAAGTAAAAGGTAACCTCTACACTGTCTCCAGGTAATCCTCTCCACTCATCCACCAGCCCCGTGGTCTGCATCTAAGCCTGCTTGTGATATTGCTCCCACCCACCGCTCTGTGCTAGGGTTATCTTTGAACAATTAAAACAAGCATTTGGAATGCAATAGGTCTCGCAGTTGTTAGAGTTTGAGCCATTGGCATTGTAAATGGCAATGCCTTTTATTTATCTGTTGGTTTTTTAAACGTAAACAAAAGGCATTGTCAATTACAATGCCTACAGGTTAAACTCTTGCAAATGTGAGACCTATTGCATTGCAAATGCTTGTTTAAAATGGAGCAGGGTTATTTGGGCAGTCCTATGGGATATGGGGAGATTGTTCCAGATTCTCGGTACATGGATAGAGAAGGCTCGCAGGAATTATTTTTTTTGCATTTCGTCAACTCCATTCAGATTGTGCCCTTGTGCGAGTGTGCCAAGGCAACTAAAGATGGCAAACTAGTTAGTCAAGTAGGCAGAGGTGCCAGTTGTGATGGCTTTGCGTAGGTGCACAACAATTAAAGAAGCCTGTTGATTTAAAAGTAGACATAAGTTCTTGTATATAATTCTCAGTTTGCAATGAGGTCACTGTGCACAGCGACTGCTGTACATTCTGAAAATACATTGTGCATGTGACAGATGTACATTTTGAGAATCACAGTCTTTGAATTTGCATATAAAAGGTTTTCTATATTAATCTGATAGTCTTTTTAAAAGAAATAAACAGGCCTAAAGCGCCTCAAAAATAGTCAGAGGTTACGGATCCCCGCGTTGGTTGAGGAATGCATAGAAAGGGAACTAAAGTGACTGGAACCTGTGACCTTTATATAGGGTTGTTTCATCACTTCCAGTGAGGTCTCAAGATGTCGCGGATGATGCTGGGCAGCGCCTCCTGGTGCTGGTGACTGAATATGAAACAAGTACTTATGCACATGTCAAAACATACAAATATAAACGTACACATACAGACTCGTTCTCAAAGACTTACACACTTAACCACAGGCAAACACAAGCATAGACGCGTACGCAGGCACAAATACACACGGACTCACAGGCACAGACTCATAGATCCAGACTCACCATCCAACACACTGATCCACATGGGACGTACATACAATCACACACGCACATACTCACAGATCCAGACACGCCATCAAATAAACACACATAGACCCACACATGCGCACACGCAAATACAGATCCAGACACACAATCAGACAGGCCCACGCACGCGCACAAACCTGCATATACGAACGCGCACACACATGTAATCGCGCACACACTAAGATGCAGGGAAGGGAGCCAGGATGAAGTGTGCAGATTGGCGGGGGATAGGCACAACCCCTTCCCACCCTCACCCAGTCCCTATCAGCCGACGCCAAGACTCAAAGCTGGTTCCCCAGCTACAAAGTGGGCAGCTCTGACCGTCACTCCACATAAAGTTCAAGCATCAAAACGCGAAGTGAAAACACACAAAAAATGATAATGCAGTCTGGACTACTCTTAAGTTTTTTTAAGAAATGGAGACAGGACAGCTGTGTTAAACAAGCCGGTCTGACTTTTTGACAAGGGAAGTATTTGCTAATAGTTGGGCGATTTGGTACGTTTTGGCACCAGCAGTCCAAGAAAGAAAATCGATTAAGATCACACGGTGCGTGGGAGTTTATTCTGTCATCGAAACCAGTAGCTCCGCAGGGCTGCACGGGAAGCTGGCAGAAGCCCGAAAAAATGTTTCATAGCGCCTTCTAGCTAACTTGACCCACTCCAGTGCCTTTCTGAGGGTTTCCGTCTCAATATTTCGGGAAAAGGCCACAACACTCTATTTGAAAAAGTCTAATGTTTGAAATGGGTTGGGTAAAAGAAACGTGTAACGTAACTGGTGCTCATGTTAAGCGCACCCAATACCTTTGGGTCAAGTTTGCGCTATATATATGTGCAGAAAGACTATGATGGAGTCATTCAAAAAGATGTTATACCAGTATGCCTCCCTCGCTGCTGAAGTGTAGGGTAATATCGTTAGACTTCAAATACAGAAGCGTCACGTTGATCTGCCATAGGTTGGTGGGTTTTAAGAGATTGCTTCTCTGGCATTGTAGTAATTTTCCCAATGTTTAAATTCCATATAAATATATAATATTATTTTCATTTCAAATTCTTGGTTGTCATGTTAAATACCTAAGAAAGGACGTTGTTTCTATGGAGCACCTCTGTTTTGTGCAAAAAAAATGGGTTCAAAGACACAGAGGCATGTGACATAATGTTATGGAAGGGTAGAAACCAATGCAAGCAGTTTTTTTTATTTTGCATTTTTCTTGTGACAACCACACATTAGTTTTACAGAAAGATTGCCTTGGCACCTTGTGTAATGATGGCGACTGTGTGCTACATTGTGCCCTGTCATTCGGAGAGCTAGTAAGCCAAATAAAGAAGGCCTCCCTTTATGACAGGTGTGGGGGTGGGCCTTCCGCTAAACACAGTTTGGCAATGTTTTACCACAGGAACACAGATTAGCTGCCACGGCTACATTATCTTGTAGGCAGCTGCTGTCCTTCATCTCATGGTAAGGGCTCCTGCGTTACACTGTGAGAGCAGCATCCTGCACAGTGGGAGGTGGGAGCGATGTGGGCAGGTGCTCTGATGAGCAGTGCTTAACTGGAGCCGGGGGTGAACGACTGCTCGTGTGCCAGTCATGTTATTTAAGCACTGCACCGACCGCACCAGCATTTTGCGAGTGCCTTAATATAAAATTTGCTTTGGGCAAAGATGGCTTCCTGAATGGGAGCACACTATTGTCTGTCTCTCTTCCTGCTAGCGGTCACTTGTGTTCGCCTACTTCTGCCCCAGTGTGTAGGCATGCCGGTCTGTCACGAGTCCAAACAAACTTCTCGAGGGCGGGCTGTGGCCTCTTGAAATGCAGCGTGTTGCCTAGCATTGACTGGCGCAGGAAGGAAGAAGAGAAAACGGGGTTTCGTGTACAACAAAAACAGTATTGCTGACTCTTCCCCAAAAAATAAGAGCTGCCAGCGCATGCGCACTACATGCAGCTTACACATGCTCTGAGGCTTGTGCCCAGTGGCGGCGCATGTTGATGGTGCAGGCAGCACCTGTCCCCTTCCGGGGCTCCTGTGGTGAAGAGGGAGGCCGGGCGCCAGAAAAGAAGTGTGGGAGCTGAAGTCCCGGGTCCCAGGAGGGGGCCCGGGTGAAGAGCAGCAAATGGCAGTGCGGGGCTCCTGTGACTGAGGAGAGAGCCCCGCTTCGTGCTGCCAGAAGTATAGAGGAGCAGGAGTGCTCCGAAACTGCACTGCAGCCAGCCACCATTCAGGAGGAATCCCCCCGCAGACTGGGTGAGTGGGGGATTCTCCATTTGACCAGTGGTTGTGCACCGATGAAGGCACAGTGCGCATGTTTTAAGTAAACGTGCATGCTGGCTTGCGAGGACTGAACTGGGACAGGAGATGTGCACACGCGTGGCTGTACGTGTGCGTACACTTGCGCAATTCGCCAAAAGCTGTGCGCGTGCCCATCTCCTGTCCCACTTCCAAGGCAAGTGGATGACAATAAGCCTCGCTGGCGACCGTGCTTTGTTCTGCGACGCCAGGCTCGACCTAAAAAAGGGGAAACACAGTAACCCCTTGTGAGCTTGGGTGTTTGACTATAGTAGAGAGATTTTTTAATACATTAATTCAGATTTCCTTTTCAAAACAAAAATAGAATCAAGCGCCTTTATTCATAATGTGATTAAAGTTAGATTTAAACCAAAGAAAATTCCAAATAATACACCACAAGCGCATATAGAGAGTTACTTGTATAGAACATATGTTAACAAATGTGCAAGAAGGGGTTCAGTGCATAGGATATCCAAGCATACATTGACAATGTAGTATCCAAGTCAAACAAAAAGTTCTGTATTCACAATTTGTAAAGCACAAACATATCACCCATTAAGGGTTTCGAGGCTCTGGGGGCCGTCAAGTAGATTAAGTTGGCTATTGGCCAGAGTAACATGATGCTGAGCTGAGCTGCCACCGGCGTCGAGGATCGATCCGCGAGCCCCGCTCTCTGGAGTCAGCCACTCTGGCTGCTACGTCACACCTCTCCCAAACATACAATTGTCAGTGCATGAAAAAGCCACTCAAAGGATCCATGGAAATATCCAAATGTCCGTCTTCAGTATAGAACACAGAATCCAATGATGGTTTAGAATGAAAGTGAGAGAGATGGACTTGTCATAGTTTCTGTCTCAAGTGTCATTACTCTGCGAGACCATCCTCAGGACCAATATGTTTTACGGGGAGATGCAATAATGATCCCACAGGAAAATGGGAGATTTCATTGTCAACAAAACTTTAAATCAATGAGAGCCAGCAATGCTCCACAGGTTGATCATTATGAGCACATCATAAGTAGGACTGCATTCAAGAGAAGACTAAATCAGTAACTGGCTTCAGCAAAGGCTAAGACCAGAATCCTACTAGGATCTTATCTTTGGCACTGTTCATTAAAATGTTTAGACTCCACCTAAAATGATCCCCCTTCTGCCTCCCTTAGTAGAGCTAGGATGTAGTCCCTCAAGAAAAGCTCCTGTCCTTCTTTTGGTACATATAATAAATGTATACTGAGCTTACATTATCCCAAGACCGCGAAGTACGATGTTCCTTTGTTTGTACTGTCTTTGGCTTTTGCAAGGCTTTCGTGTTGGCACATTTAAAGGATTGTTTCCTGCTTTTAGCCTGTATCTTTTGTTCTGATAGTTCCTCGCTATTCATATCACTTGTTTTTACTGCATTTTTCTTTATAGAGCTTGCACATATGTTCTTTCCTGCTCTCTTCATTATGCTGCAGGGAGACCTTCAATAGGGTTTGATCATCCTGGTGTGTGCTCCCTTTGAGCCTCTTCACATTCGGGCTTTGAAAGTGTTGACATTGTACTGTCTTCCTTATGGCTGTCACTTCTGTGCACCACATCAGCAACCTGTAAGCCTTGTCAGTTCATGCTAAGGTTTTGTAACTCATTATCCTACAAGAAAGCTGCTGGCACATGGTGTTCATGTCCTGCACATCTTCCAGTCAGCCACGTGGGCATCTATCCAAATTTTCCCCAACTACTGTTGCACTGATTGCCCCAGTATTGGAACTTTCATAGATTCCCATGCTTTGTATCATTCCCCGTCGTCGGAATGGGAGCCTCGGTAAATGGAAAATACCATAGTAGTAAGCACAAAGTGAAAAAATAGGCCTAGGCCTCATCTCATTTTGTAGCTTATCCACCTCTTTTTGTAAAAGAGACCAAACTTCTGCAGTAGCCAATCAGAGCAGCCTCACCCCATAGAACCTTCCTGAGAGAAGCTCAGAGCCTCAGATTTTCTACCGCACGTTGTGCAAGGGAATCTCCATTGAGCTCTGCTCAGTTTCTTCAGTTTTTCTGACTACTTTTTTCAACAACTTGGATTTCTTTTAGTCATGTCTGACAAGGAGAAAAAGCCCTTTTTAGAGCCTGTGCCACCTGCTCCAAAAAGAGGTTGTTTGTCGATGACAAACATATGGACTGTATATACTGCCTGTATCCGGACCATAAACCTACAAGCTGCCAGATTTGCAGAACCTTCTCAGCGAAGACCTTGAGGGACAGGGAAGGACGTCTCCTCACATGGCTTCAGAAGATGAAGGACCGTAAGGACATTGTGTCTTCAGACAGTGAGGGCTCCTCGTCGATGGTGTCATCTAAGAAGTCTCAGAAGAGGGGTAGGTCGCCCCCTTCTAATTCAGGCGAGTCCCTTCACAAGGCCGTACCAGGGACCTCTGATAGGTCCGACAGGCCTGCTTCCCTAAAATCTCCTCACCACGGTGAAAAGGAGAGGCAGGGTAAGCCTGAGGAGTCACAACCCTCAAAAAAGGTGAAAAAGTCTACAACTATCTCTTCACCTCCCTCTGAGAAGTATAGAGGGGTCAAGAAGCCTTCGACTTCAGTACAGGAGGTCATTTCGGACAAGAAACAGAGGTCGTCGACGGTTAAAATCACAGGTACGTCGACGACGACTGTAAAAAAGGACAGCTCTGTAAAAGTTGCCTCGTCGGCGGGCTCGTCGACGACGGCTGCGTCGACGACGCCTACACCGTCGACGGTTTTCAAAGCTCCTGATTCCTGTTCGTCGTCGACGAAAATAACCATCTCCACGTCGACGACGATGACCGCAAAGTTGGCGTCGATGGCGACGAGGACGACGTCGACGACGACTGTGTCGACGACGCCAGTTACCATGCTGCTGACGACGAGTTCGTCGACGATCCCGTCGACGCTCCTACCATCGTCGACGATGAGTTTCTGCTCGTCGACGACACAATCCTCGACGACGAGAACAGTACCTTCGTCGGCGCTTCCATCGTCGACGCAGTCCCATAAAGAGTTGCTGTCGACGACGACGACCTCGTCGACTATGTCGTCGACGACGGAATCCTCTGAAAAACTTGTTTTTTCACGCAGAAAGAAGCTGATAACGCCAGAGATGACGTCTCCGCGACAGGTTCAGAAATTTCCACCTAATCTTCTGTTGGATGACGACTCTGATGAAGAGACTTTTAGTGAGTTTGGACAAGCATATAGCCCATCTGACCTACAGGTTAAGGTTCAGGATGTTAGTTCTGAGGAAGGAGAGATGGAACACCAACACTATGTTCCGGAACATTACTATGAGGAGGAGCACGCTACTACCAGGCAAATGCCTTTGCAGCAGCCTACACGTCAGGTACAAGAAGGGATGGTGGCGATGCCGTCCAGTTTGATTGCGGATCTACAACTTATGTTGCAGGACTACCGGAAACGTTTCCCTACTCCTCAAGAAACTCAACGAGTGCGTCCTCCGACACCTCCGCCTCAATAGTTACAGCCTGTGGCAGACCACTCTTTGCCTCCAAAAGAGCGTACCACTGCGCCTGAAGAGCGCCCACAAGATGTGGTGCAAGTGCATGATACAGATGATGACACTGCTTCTTCTGATGCGGACCAACAAGTGGATCCTGATCAGGATCAACAGGCGGATTGGAATCCGATTGACCCAAGGGATCCAGACATCGCAGATCCAGACAACGCTACGGACGTTGGAGGTTTTCACAACCTAATGGAACGGGCTTCCAAAAGATTTGGTCTCCCAGTGACCACGGTTCAATCAGAATGTTTCTTATATGACTTTAAGGAACCGTTCAGGAAATCAGTACGGTCCATACCAATCATTGAGCATGTCTGGTCTGAGGGCTTGAAGGCTATGCATAACCCGGCCACAGTCCTCCTGGTGCTACCAAGACTAGAGAAAAAGTACAAAGCACCAAATGGCAGTCCGGCATGTCTGCTTGGCCAACCAAAACCGGACTCGGTCATTTCTCAAGCCGCCCAAAGCAAATCTAAAAATCCATCCACGCCACTAACTACACCACCAGATAAGGAGGGCAGGCGCCTGGACAATGTAGGTAAAAGATTTTCAGCTATGGCCAGTCTTCTGGTTAGGGCAGCCAATGCTTTAGCAATTCTGGGACGTTACGATCGCCAGATGTGGTGCGACCTTGCTCCATTTATGGAGGAATTGCAGGATTCTTCTAAAGAAGTGAAGAAGATTTTGCTGGAGGGGGAGGGGGCCTCTTCGGAGGTCATTGATGTTGCAATGGATATAGCGACCACAGCATTTCGAGCACTTGCCGGTTCGGCTGTTCTGCGACGCCAAGGGTGGTTGAAGGCCACATGGTTCAGACAGGAAGTGCAGAATAAAATCTTGGATCTGCCATACGACGGAGAAATGCTGTTTGGCAAACATGTTGAGGACGCCCTGCAGGGCATAAAGGACACCGATACAGCCAAGTCCTTAGGAACATTGCAGTATCGCAAAGTACCCTTCAAAGGAGCAAGAGGTAGAGGATTCTCCTCTTATAGAGGAGGAAATCAGAATCGCTACTCTTCCGGCTCAGTCTAGCAAGACATATAAACCTCAGTACTCTCAGAGGGGTTCTTTCTCTCGCCAACAGCCTAGAGGACGTCAAGGGCAGCAAAGGAGAGACAACACCAGGAAACAATAGCGGCCAGGTGGCTCTTTCCACTGTTCCTGTTCCCTCATTAACACCAGTGGGGGGCAGGATTGCCCATTGCCTCAACAACTGGATGGTCATTACATCGGATCAGTGGGTCCTACAGATCGTCAAAGAAGGACACACGTTGGAGTTTCAAGACCTTCCTCCAACAAGAGCGCCAGACGCCTTTCCTCCCAAACATCTCAAGCTCCTTCATCTTGAAGCCCACCAACTTTTCACCAAGGGGGCAGTAGAGCCTGTACCCCTTTCTCAGAAGGGGAAAGGGTTCTATTCCAGGTTCTTCCTGGTTCGGAAGACAAAGGACAAGTGGCGTCCAATTTTAGATCTACGGCAGCTCAACACTTATCTCGTCAAGTTGTCCTTCAGGATGGTCACTCTTCAGGACATCCTCCGCCTTCTCAATCCAGGGGACTACATGGCGACCCTAGATTTGGAAGACGCTTACTTCCACGTTCCTATTCATCCAGCTCACAGGCAATATCTTCGATTTACAGTGGGCAAGAGCCACTTTCAATTCAAAGTACTGCCGTTTGGTCTCCGGTCCGCGGATCTTCACAAAGATTCTGGCTCCAGTAGCAGCCTTTCTCAGGAGACAAGCTATACAGGTTTTTCGATATCTGGACGATTGGCTGCTGAAGGCTTCATCTGCCCAGGAGGCGTCCAAGGCTGTCAGGTCATGCAAAGAACTGTTCGAGCAACTAGGTCTTCGACTCCACAAGGAAAAATCTGTTCTATGCCCCTCCAGGACAGCGAGGTTCCTAGGGGCCATCCTGGACACAGAGAGTTGCCTAGCCTTTCCATTGGAGGAGCGCCAAAGCAAGCGGATTTGTTCAGCCCGCCTTCTTCAATCTCGAAAGACACTGACAGTTCGCAGGTACAAATCGCTTCTCGGATCGATTTCATCCTGCATACCATTAGTTTCACACTGCAGGCTCAAAATGCGTCTACTGCAGGAACAATTGGACAAGCAATGGCGACAGGTCACAGGATCCTTCGACGACAGGATTGTCGTTACCCCGGAAATGAGAAAGGCAAGCGGCTGGTGGTCGCTGAAAGGCAATCTTTCCAGGGGTTTATCGTTCCAACTTCCACCATCTCCCATTGTTTTGACAACGGATGCTTCCATGGAAGGATGGGGAGCGGTCCTCCAAGAGCTAAAGGTCAGTGGCCATTGGAGTCCAGTCCAGGTCAAGTTCCACATCAACCTTCTGGAACTTCTCGCTATCCGTCTGGCTCTACAAGCTTTTCTTCCGAGGATTCGCGATCGTGCAGTGCTGGTTCGTACTGACAACACCACAGCCATGCACTACATAAACAAACAGGGCGGAACAAGATCCTCCACCCTCTCCAGGGAAGCCCAGACACTGTGGAATTGGGTGATCCAGAACAATATCTCACTCTCAGCGGAACATCTAGCGGGGACACTCAATGTCAGGGCAGGCGCTTTGAGTCGCCAAAGGACTGTCTCTCACGAGTGGGAACTAGACCAGACCGTTCTGGAGGAGCTCTTTGCACGATGGGGGACACATCCATCGACCTGTTTGCAACTCCCCAGAACGCCAAATGCCAGTCCTTCGCAAGCAGGGTTCACCATCGGGAATCCTTGGGGAATGCGCTTTTGATTGCTTGGTCCGGCGCCTTTGTTTACGCCTTTCCTCCCATTCCGCTGATCCCGAGGTTGATCAGCAAGCTCAAGGTGGAACCGTGCAGGATGATTCTGATCGCTCCAGCATGGCCCAGAGAGTTTTGGTACTCAGAACTTCTCCTCCTCTCCCAGGACCAGCCAGTTCTCCTGCACCCTGTTCCAACACTGTTGACAATGTCTCACGGACAGGTTCTACATCCGGACTTGAAGTCTCTGCGATTGACAGCGTGGCTCCTGAGTTCCGAGAGTTCCAAGGTTTAAATCTCTCAGGGGAATGTAGGGACATTTTGGCCCAGGCCCGGGCGCCTAGTACCAACAAGACCTATCGGGCTAAGTGGAAGAGATTCTGTGTTTGGTGTCGGAAGGAAGGTTTACACCCATATACTTCTGCTCCGCCCCAACTCTTGCCTTACATACTGTCTCTGGCTAAATCTGGATTGGCTCCATCTTCTGTGAAAGTACATCTAGCGGCCATTTCTAGATTCAGACGTTCATCTTCAGGTCCTTTCCTATGGTCAGCAAGAATTATCAAACAATTTCTGAAGGGTTTATTCAGGGTCTTTCCTCCAGTCCGGCCGCCACCAGCCTGGCATTTGAATCTAGTCTTGTCATATCTCATGAAAGCCCCTTTTGAGCCTGTTCATAAGTCTGACCTTAAGTTTCTCTCGTGGAAACTGGCTCTTCTCTTGGCCCTGACATCGGCTAGAAGAGTAAGTGAGCTCCAAGCTTTCACAATTGAGGAACACTTTCTGCAATTCAAGAATAATGTTCTTATCCTAAGAACAAATCCTAAATTTATCCCAAAGGTGCCTTCAGAATTCCACCTAAATGAGCCAGTGGTCTTAAAACCGTTCTTTCCACAGCCTTCCACACCCGCGGAAAGAACTTTGCACTCTTTGGACATTCACAGATGCCTGAAATTCTACCTGGAGCGGACAAGACAGTTCAGAAAATCTTCACAGCTTTTTGTTTCTTTCAGTGCTCCTCGCAAGGGGTGTCCAGTTTCTAAAGCCTGTATTTCCCGCTGGATTTCCAGTGCTTTACATTTTTGCCACCAGGCGGCTGGAAAACCACTGCAGCGAGCAGTTCGTGCTCACTCTACAAGATCAATGGCTTCATCGACAGCTCTATTCGCAGGTGTCCCAATCAAGGACATTTGTAGAGCAGCGACATGGAGCAGTGTCCACACCTTCACTCGCCACTACTGCTTGGATTCTTCTGTGAAAGAGGATGCGGCAGTGGGCCAGGCGGTTTTGAGGAACCTTTTACAATAAGTCGGTGAGCTTTCCTTTCTATCCCGCCTTCCTGTTTGCATATTTTGTATTACTGTGTTATTGTCATGTTTTATGATTCTAATGTGTATCTAGTTTTCTGATCAGAAATGTGTGACATTTTCAGGTTCACAAATTGCAAAATATGCTTTTCTATTTACTGCTGGTTACTCTGATACAAAGCATGGGAATCTATGAAAGTTCCAATACTGGGGCAAGAAAATAAGTTACTTACCTGTAACTTTGGTTCCCCAGTATTGGTAACTTTCATAGATTCCCATGCGCCCACCCGCCTCCCCTGGGAAAGCTCAGTCTTATTGTTTTGTGGGATAGCTGTTTACAACAGCTATGAAAATCTGAGGCTCTGAGCTTCTCTCAGGAAGGTTCTATGGGGTGAGGCTGCTCTGATTGGCTACTGCAGAAGTTTGGTCTCTTTTACAAAAAGAGGTGGATAAGCTACAAAATGAGATGAGGCCTAGGCCTATTTTTTCACTTTGTGCTTACTACTATGGTATTTTCTATTTACCGAGGCTCCCATTCCGACGACGGGGAATGATACAAAGCATGGGAATCTATGAAAGTTACCAATACTGGGGAACCAAAGTTACAGGTAAGTAACTTGTTTTCTTCTCAAGTCTCCAGAAAGGACCATTTTGCCAGTACGGGCTTGCAGGCCTTTCTGTTGGAATCAACTCCTCTAAGCCACCTTCTTCGAGATAACATTGCTCTGGCACTATTTCAAATAGTTAGAAATGTGCAGTAAGAAGTATCTGTCTGAGGAGCAAGTTACTTAGATAAAGTGTCCAACACAAAGAGCATTTGAAGCTAAGTGCAGATTCTTTCATGCCCATCCTTCTCCCTGTTCTGGGGTGTGGGCTTTCACAGTAATAAGATCTCAAGTTAATTTTTGCCCACTGCAAATACAATCTTATGAGCCATGCTCTGCAATTGTGGGTATGGAAAAACTATAGAAAACGAGTGATATCAGCATGCAGAATTAATGCATGTATGCGGATCCTTGTTGTCATGTTTGTGGTTTAACGGAGTTACGATAGATGCAGATGGTGCCACCTGCCAGCATGAGGAAGTAGTTGTAGAGGTTTCCAGGTACAATCTGGTGCCTGGCGAGATAAAAAAAAAAGGTGAGGAACGTGTGTTTAATTTATCCACACAATAAAACATTACTTAAGGTAACTAACTTATTCTATGCAGCACTTCGATAATTACCCAGCCACAATTCAATGTTTTGTTTATGCAGGTCTCAGTTGTTCTCTCACATATTTAGAAACTTTGCTTATATAAAATAATAGAGAATTTGATATCAAATATTAAATTTCTGTAAAAGTCAAGTGCCACCACTTTTTTATGATAATATTAGTTTGCTATACAAGTGAAACTTACAAATGGGGTTTGTGCTATCATTGGGGGCCTGGTGTACTATTCACCTTCGCCAACCAGTGATGTGCAAATTGCACACTGACTGGTTTGCAAATGGGATGTTATTTACAGTGCAGCCTATGAGCTAATAGGTCACCACGCAATGTTCCCATTCGCAGGTCGCAAAATAACCTTTTGACTTGATATTAGTTGGTCAAGTTGATCTTTTGTCGCCATTTGAATGGCTGCAGACATTGGGATTGTATCATGCAAGGTTCAGCACACGGCCAACCCTGCATTTGCTTTACCAGTAGATTTTTTTCCCCCTTTGTTGTGTTTAAGTATTATTCGAATAGGTTTGGTAGAAGAAGTTTTATAACTTACTAGCTTACCCGTCGCGCGTTGCTGCGATCTCAGAAGAAAGGACATTTAAGGAAAGTTGTTATGATAACATTCAATTTACATTGTCATTTTTATTGAAATTTATTCATTTTAATATGGAAAACATTTTAAAGTGTTTTAATTCTGTTTATTTATTCGAGTGCTTGTGGATACACGGTATGTTTTGTTTTTCCGTCTGGTGCGTACACATACAGTTGTCCATGTAAGAAGCACGGATTCTCCAAATCTAGTCCACACACTTGCAGCGATTGTCCTTGTGCTTTGTTGATGGTCATTGCAAAAGCGAGTCGCACTGTAAACGTTCAGTATTGGAAAGATTATGAGGGCCCTGGGGGGCCGATATTTAACACATTTTTCTTTTTATTATTTTTTTTGCCAGAAACCTAAAGTTTCATGGCAATCGGATGAATGGTGTAGTAATGCATAAAGGACAAACAGACATGCTTTCATTTTTATATATATATATAGATTTGCGCATGCCAGGAAAAAATGACTCTTGAAACTTTTTATATGATTGAATGCATTTCCTACTGCTTTCCTAACATTCACTTCTACTTTCCAATAGGTTAAGCATCAAGAGCATTTTCCTTGAGGCAGACTACAAATATAGGTTTTAGGTTTTTCTAATTCAGAATTTTACTTGCAGAGCTATGTCCATGCTCGGGAGCAAAGCAAGATCTTGCATCTGATTCAGCCATAGCTTGCTGTAGCCTTGAATGACTTCCCTTTCCTTTGAGACGGTTTATAAGCCCTAGATGTTTACTTTTAGTGCGTGAAATATAAGAGATGTTTGACAACCTTTTCCTGGAGTTCTTAAGCAGAGTAGTGCCATGTTAATATGCGTCAATTCATGAATTTTTGCTAAGCCGTTTATAAATTAATAATACCTAACCTCAAGATAAACATATTTTGTAAAAGCAGATGTAAGTGGTGTTGTGTTTTACACACCATTTGTGATAAGTAATGGGAAACATAGATACAATATCTCCACGAAGTGATTGTTTTTGTTTTCAGACCTCTAACAAAGAGTTACCAGGAGGTGGTTCGTTCAGTGTTCATGTCCACAACTTCAAATTCTTCAGGATCCAGTAGAAAGCAAAGCATGAGAGAATTCCAGGAGGAGGTGTCAAATCTCTACACTAACATTCGGCTTTTCGAAAAAGGAGCGAAGCTATTTTCAGGTAAGGTTCGGTTTGCCTTTTAACGTTTGTTACAGGAACAGCAGATAATGTTATGCAATGGCACTTTATTCAAAATATTTTCATTTTACAGATGAGACGCAAAGTACGCTTGCCAAACATATGCTGAAAACTGTCTGCACGGACATAACCAATCTTATTTTTAACTTCCTCGCTGGAGACTACATGATGGCAGTAGATGACTACACTTCATTTCCAAGTGAGGTATGTTGATGCTTTGATTTTCCTCTAACATTTTTGTGATTGGTATGCTCACATCTGATCACTTGATTTAGCTGCCATTTAGGAATGCTTCATATGCGCTATAGACAAACATGTCTCATTATTCTTCCTAGGCAATGGTCTTATTGAAGTCCTATACAAGCGACATACAGATATGAGTAGGGCTCCCAGTTTTATGGTATTTATTTTTTTGACATTTCCGTCTGTATTTATCCATTTTTATTTTTTGTCAACTTTATCAGTATTTATCCATATTTATTATGGGTTTTGTGAAAAAATAAAGCTGAAACTGGTATATTTCCGCATGCATTTAACCAATAAATATGCAGTCATGCTTGAATGCCTGCAAGGTTTCAGTGATAGGAACCCCCAGAGAAGATAAATCAAGGCACTTATATGAAAATATGCAAATTTCAGTATCAGCCTCGTAAAATCTACTACTGTTTAAGCCTCTTTACTAAAATTCCTTTTTGTTTAACCCAGTTACCTATCAATCCACACAGTTATTGGCCTGGCAGTCATGGCGAAGTGTATTTATTTTATTTTTATTTATTTATGAAGTTTTATATAGCGCGAACAAGCCGAAGGATATCCGAGCACTTCACAATAAGTTGGTAAAGTGGACAAACTGAAATATACACAGCAATTGTGGGGAAAAAAACATTGATAAACAGTAAGCAATGGGACACATAAAAGGTATAATATTATGCAGACGATACGGTTCGGGACTGTTAGTTGTGCCATGGAGCTAGGAACAAAGAAACAGCCGCCTTATGAATGCCACAGCCCCATATGGTAAGAATTTGCTCATTAAGAATCTTTTGGCTTCAAGTTTGAAAGCCGTCGTGAATCACTCAAAAAGCACCCAATTTTTGTTTTTATCCACATTTAATAATAAATGCAGACAAGAAAATAAATGTTTTTGCTGTCTGTATTTATCTGTAAAAATCAGTAAAAACGGAAAACAGGGAGCCTTGGATACGAGATCACATTCTTTTCAATCTGAAGTCTAACCTTCTTATATTAATGTCTGCTACCTTGAGTCTTTCATTCTAGATCCTACCTCCCAGACAAGACTCCTTTATCTCAGTTCACTCTGTTGCAAGTTAGTATTGTTTGCGAACATTCCTGTCTCCCATGAGTGATTTTTTTTTTAACCCTATACTCTTCAGGGGCTGCTTGCTTATCAGGCAGAATCCATCCTCGCTGGTTTAACAAAGTCAGTCTTTCACTGCATGTGTTATTGAGCATACTAGTGTTTGCTGGCACCTGCTTTGTCCTTCAACTTTGCTAATTTGCATAACTAAAAAGCTGTGGCCATCTAGATCTTAAAGTTGCCTTCTCTGGCCCTCTTTATTGCAGCTTTTTCACGTCATCACTTCCTCCTTAGCATAATGACCAGTACCTTACATGGACCCTTCCAGGGTGATGCCTCAATTATAGGCATACTTAGCTGCTCTACATGTTCCTGGATGTTAAAAGCTGAATTTGAAAAATGTGTCTATCACAGTCTGACAAACCTGTTTATAAACGTATGTTCTATATGACACTACCTACCAATGCCTGCCTTTACCCAAAGTAGATAAAAATCACAGCTATGATAAGGAGTGGTAGCTGTATAAATGAGGCTTTTGAGAGTTCCCTTCAAACTCCAGGACTTCCATATGCTAATGAACATAAACTCTTTAAAAAACAGCTTAAAGGGGCGTAGCTTGACGGCTGAACATGGCGGTCGCATAGCTGTAAGGCTCCGTGAGTGAGGCAGTGTCCCCACTACAATCCGATCACTAATCCGAATAACTTAAACCTCTACTTGGAGGAACCCGGCTCCAGGACTGAGCGGGACTCGCCTGGGAGAAAAGCGGCAGAAATCGGAGGCCGGGAGACGGATTTATGACCGCCGACGTCAAGGGGCCTGCGTTGATCTTGCAGCGCCGGGCTCTGGTGTGAACGAGAGCCGGGCGGAAGTGAAGGCGAGACCGGAAGGGGTGACCGGAAGTGCGCGCTGACCGGACCTCAAACCCCCCTCCCCCCCCCCCCCCCCCCGTGACACACTGAGATCGGTGACCGGAGCGCTCCCCTGGGCCCCGCAGAGTGATTGCATTTCTGAGTTCCGGAGGACAGAGAAGCCACACGGACGGCAGAGGCAAAGAGCAGCATCCGACACACTGAGAATAACCCCCCCTTGCAGTGCGCCATATCTTGCGGGGAGGGGAGGACGAACCTCCCGTTCGGGAAGGGCCTCTGCAACTCAATCCGCTACCTGACCCCCCGGACTAAAAGAGACCGCGCGTGAACAGCAGCCCGCGGCACCTGCGGCTGCACTCAGGCAATCCGTGCCGCTTTGCAGGCGCGGGGTTCGGACATTGGAGGAGTCCCTTTCCCTTCCACACGACTGGGGAGTGAGAGGTGAGCTGATCTGCAGCGGCGGTGGGGGCGTGGGCTGGAGGACATCAGAGACTCGGGCGGGGAGCCTCAAAACCGATCTGTCATCCATTGAATTGCCCAGGGCCCGGGAGAGGACACTGACTTTGCAGCATTTAGGCACAGTGGGCACCGGAGTGGTTCTCTGGCGGTCATCACCGGACGCCGCGATCGCAGGGGCAGGCGGCGGCGGAGAGTGCGGTGGGCAGAGAGGAGAGTTGGGCACGTTGCTCTGCACATTGGCTTGACTGCCCATTCAGCGAGCAGGGGCGATAGAGGTGCGACGCCACTGGGAAACACTTTTAACCTGCTGAGCACGGACACCCCCATCCTGGGTTTATCTGTCACGGGTTCGGCGGACAGCGAACACTACGGAAGGGACTATTCCTGGCAGAGGCCCGAAGCACAATGCGTCGCAGTCTAAATTGGAGAAATTTGCGTACAACAGACAGGAGCAACCTCATGCGGAACCGCGCACATCGACAGGGAAGACGCCTGAAACCGATGGAACAAAGAAGGCAACACTCGACGACGTGATGAAAGCACTAGCGCAAGTACAGGCCACGGTGGGGTCCACGGCCACTGAAATCTCACTCCTCAGGGCGGACTTTCAAAAAATGGGCGAAAGAGTGAAGCAGGTCGAGGTGGTCACCAAATCTCTGGTTGAAGATGTATCAGACCTACAATTAGCAATGGAGCGAGTGGCAGCGGAGAATAAGACGCTGAAAGAGAAGCTGAACGACCAGGAGGGGCGCTCTAGGCGCAACAACGTAAGAATTTTTGGGGTTCCGGAATCGGAGGGAACGAGAGCCATGGACCTGTATGTGGAGGACCTGATCAAGTCGCAGCTCAAACCCAAGGGTTTATCGCAATTCTTCTCCGTTGAAAGGGCACACAGAGTTCCAGGGGGTAAACCCAAGCCCGGAGCCCCCCCCAGACCCATACTGGCAAGACTATTCAACTTACGTTACCGGGATGCGATCCTACAGGCTGCGAGGGTGGCCGCGCCGCTGCGGGTTCAGAACTCTACCGTGGCCTTTTTCCCGGACTATACTGCGGAGGTGTCACGCCGGAGGAGGACCTTCCTTGATATCAAGAGAGAACTGAGAGCCACGGAACTACCGTACTCTATGCTGTTTCCGGCCCGGCTGCAAGTGGTCGCGGACAGTAAGGTATGGTTTTTCGACACACCAGAGTCGGCGCATGAATGGCTGGATGGATGGCGACAAGTAGGACTACCCCGACGCTCGAACAGAACAAACCAGAGCCAACGTGGGGACAGCCAACCGAGATCTCAAGCGTCAGGTGGATTTGAATCAACGCGCTCTCCCACGCAGGACAACACTAATACGCTGGAAGACGTGGAAGAATAGTCTCCCGGCATCAAGCTGAATGTACACTGACATGGCTTCCTGAATGGGACCCGGCTTGGACACTGTCCCGGGAGAGACCGGAGAGGGCAGGGGCACTGTCTACTCCGGAGGACACTTCACCCCAGCAAGCAAGTACTGTTTATGGGTTGGGTAAAGCACTCTGCTGAGTTGGGGTGGCGGACAGTTCTAAGCCCGTCTGGCAGGGAGGCAGGGAGGGGGGAGGAGAGGGGGGGTTGTTTAACTGTTCAATGCAAACCGCAAACTGAAACAGGTTATACATTTCTCCATGTTCAGATTGAGAAGGGAAAGGAGAAGTTGGTTGAGTTGTTTAGAGTTTTGCAGGAAGAGTCGGGTTGTGCTGGGTGGTACCCACGCCACCTCCTGGGTAGGGAGGGATGGGTCACTGTGGCTGCAAGATACAACTGACATATGAACATCTTCACGGTGGTACATGGCAGATTGTTCACAACGTAGTCGGGTAGAGGGTGCGCCTAGATCCCAGGGAGCACCCCTTCGCATACTAACATGGAACGTACGGGGATTGGGAGACAAGGTCGAACGTGGGTTAGTACTTACTGCATTGAAAAGACAGGGGCCGGTGCTAGCACTCCTTCAAGAAACTCACCTACAGGGCAGTACTTCCAAGGCGCTTGATAGAAGAGGGTATAAAATGGTGGCACATTCTGAGTTCACGTCAGGGTCTCGAGGGACTGGGATTTTACTTAAGAAATCATCACAGTTTATTCCACTGAGTACGAAGATTGATGGGCAGGGATGCTTCGCGGCCCTACTGGGACAGTGGGAAGGAAGGTCTATTAATGTGGTCTCGGTATATATCCCACCAGCACTTCACTCGGTCATGCTTCCGGAAACTAGGTGAGTTCTTACTAGCCCTTCCGGAGGGTGACATCATACTTGGGGAGGATTTTAATGCCACTATAAACGGTACACTCGACAGGTTCCCCGCCGCAGGTCCGACCGAGGGTCCATCACGTCTCCAACGTTTTCTGACAGCTATGGGGCTGGTAGATATGTGGGCGGCATGCCCACCCTAACATGAATCAATACACTTTCCACTCTGCTGTCCACAACAGTCTATCAAGGATAGACTACTTCTTGGCACTGGGAGAATGCATACAACATGTAGACCGCATAGACATTCAACCCAGAGGCATATCAGACCACTCACCGATTACCTTAACGCTCTCAACCCAGGAGAAAACACGCAAATGACTTTACCCCATACAGGCAGCATGTTTCAAAGTACCCAAGGTCAGGAAAGCACTCAAGAAGGCAACGACGCATTACTTCGAAGAGAATCTAGAGTCAGTGCAGTCGGCAGCGATCCTATG
Source organism: Lissotriton vulgaris (assembly GCF_964263255.1). NCBI lineage: Eukaryota > Metazoa > Chordata > Amphibia > Caudata > Salamandridae > Lissotriton > Lissotriton vulgaris. The sequence goes on along the minus strand of NC_141694.1, from coordinate 618,992,890 downwards.
GGAAGCATACAAGACAGTGTTAAGGGGGCACGCGAGTTGGCCGAACTAGAGCTGGCGCTGAGAGAAGCAACAAGCGAACACGAAACACATCCCACGCCAGACACGGCCCACACATTGCACCTCCAACAACACTCGTATACGGAATATTTACGGCACCAAGTGAAAGGACAGATAACGGACACAAAGAATAGAATTTATGATATAGGGGATAAAGCAGGTAGGATGCTGGCCTGGCTAGACAAAAGGGGGGGTGCGCTAGAGGTATCCAACAAATAGAAGACAGAAGGGGTACACTGCATACAAGCCCGGAGCGAATCGTCTAAATACTCGCTGACCATTTTGAGGGTGTCTACACATCTGACAGGGAGGTGACGGTAGATATGGCCAGGGCGGCATTAGAACCTATCCACACACCGAGGTTGCAGCCGGAGGCATCAGCTGAACTGGAGGCAGATATAACCATGGAAGAAATCCAATTAGCAATACGGGTGATAAAACCCGGCAAAGCGATCGGCCCAAATGGCATACCGATAGTGGTATCAGACCACATCGGAAAAGCTTAGTAAACACCTACTGGCCATGTATAAGGATTGCTTATCGAGGGGCGAGCTCCCACCAGACCAGAGAGTAGCAACCATCATTGCGATACCTAAACCCGGGAAACCACCGGAAAATTGCAATTCCTATCGCCCCATATCCCTGCTTAATGCAGAAGTTAAAATACTAGCCAAACTCCTGGCTACCCGATTAATGACACACCTACCTGACCTCATACACCCAAACCAATCCGGGTTCATGCCGCACAGGAACACGGCACTGAATCTGCGAAGAGTGCACGGAGTGTTGGCAAGAGCGGATTCGATTCCCGAACCAGCGGTGATACTGGCCCTCGATGCAAAAATGGCATTTGACCTAGTTGAATGGAACTACCTGTTTGAGGTCCTGGCACACTTAGGGTTTGGACCCAAATTCATAGGATGGGTCAGACTGCTGTACGCGAGACCAGTAGCGCAGGTAGTAACGAATGGCCATATCTCGCACACTTTCCCCTTGGGAAGAGGAACTCGACAGGGCTGCCCCCTGTCACCACTGCTCTTCGCAATCGCCCTAGAACCTTTAGCACACCTGATACGATCTACCCCATTGGTAAGGGGGATTTCCTGGGCTGGGGGTGGGGAGGACCGCGTCTCCCTATATGCAGACGACATGCTCGTATACCTCACAGACCCGGAACGTAGCATTCCAGCGCTTCTGGCACTGTGTGATGAGCACAGGAAAATCTCGGGATACACACTGAATTGGAACAAATCGGAACTGTATGTTTTGAAGGGACCGGGCCCGACACTGAGTGCTCATTGCCCCTTGACCGAAGCCGGATCCTCCTTTAAATACTTGGGCATACATGTCACCAAAGACCCGGTAGAATTTGCACATAAAAACCTGAAGCCATCTATAGAACGGCTTAAACAGGACGTTGGGTTCTGGGCCGGACTTCCCCTAACGATGCTGGGTAAGGCTGCATTGTACAAAATGATGTCCTTGCCCCGTTTCTTGTACATCCTGGAGAATACATCGTACCCGGTGGCACCAGGTTAGTTCAGGAAAGTGTCAGCGTTGGTGGCGAATCTTTTATGGGGTAACCGCCCGGCCCGCATCGCGCAGGCCAAATTGCACAAAGGGTGGTACGACGGGGGGATTGCACTGCCAGACCTGAAATTGTATTACTGGGCGGCACAGCTGAAAATCATAAATCAATGGATCCATGCCCCCCAAAATGACCCAGCATTCAGAGCAGACAGGACACGGTTGGGAGCAAATACCCTGCTAGCCCCACTGTACGACCAACGGGTAATACGCAAATTGACGGGACCCACAAAACTCACAGCTGAGATATGGCACAATGCACTGTCGACACTAGGTTGGAAAGGGAGAATAACTAAACTTGCTCCCCTGTGGGACTCCCGGGAGCTGGGGAACTTACGGAATAGCAAGGGTTTCTCTCAATGGGATGAGATTGGCCTGTCCACAGTGGGAGACTTATGGGATCGAGGCACGGTGGTTCCATTTGCACGGCTGAGAGAACAATATGAGCTAGGAACACGAGAAGAGTTCCGATATGCTCAGATTCGGCATGCACTGCTTACAGCCATCCCCCCCGAGACGGAGGTACCAGAGGCCTCCCCGCTTCAAGACCGCCTCCTAACGGACTTTATGTTGGAGCGAGCTACCTCGCTCACATACCGTAGGTTAATAAATAATTTGCCAGATCCCATGACCAAACTTAAGGAAAAATGGGAGGGTGACGTAGCAGCTATGGACGAAGCCGAATGGAATGAAGCAGTGGCTTCGCCCAAAGAAGTAGGCATCTCAGCTAAGTTCCGGCTCATACAGCTCAAAATTTTACATAGAGTATATTATACTAGAACAACACTACACCTCATACACCGCGCCCAACACCCATTTTGCCTTCGAGGGTGTGGGGAGGAAGGGACATTCTTTCACACGATATGGGATTGCCCACGCATTCGAGACTACTGGAGACGTGTGCTGCGCACAATATCACAGACTATGGGGATATCTCTGGTCCCTGAACCACGAAAATGCCTACTCAATGTGTGGGAACCTAATGATTTGTCTAGGCATGGCCAGCAATGGGTTACCTTGGGCATGGTATTAGCTAAAAGAGACATAGCGCAAAAATGGGGGGCAACAGAGGTGCCGACGAGAACACAATGGTGTGAGAATATGGACAGGGTAATGGTCACGGAAAAGGAAGTGTATGCTAGCAGGGCCTGCCCGAGAAAATGGAATAAGATTTGGACCCCGTGGAATACATACAGAGGAGACATTTGTGACCCCCTACCGGAAGATGATCCAATATCATCGGATGAAGAGGGGGAGGACGATTAGAGTTCCCAGAAAGGGGGCGAGTGGGGATGGGGTCTGCGGGAGACCATGGGGGACGGGAGGGTTGGAAATGGAGGAACAAACAGAGCACCCACACCGTAGGAATTTCCATGTATACTTAACATCAGTTTTGAACCAATATGTATGACCTTGCAGACTGAAGTGCGGATAAATGTGTCAGAAACTTACCACAGCATAATGTATGTGGACTCACTCCAGCACGTGATGACCTACCTGTGATTTCTTTGTTGATCTTTTACGTTGTTTATTGTTGAAAAAACAAAACACCAAACCTACTTAATTTAGCACATTGATTGTGAAAGATGCGCCTTTACTGAAGTGCGAAATAATCAAACCACGGATACAGCAACAAATGTACGGGCTTCTCCAATAATAGCATACTTTCGCACTGAGATGGCGGCCGGCCCGTTGGTTTGCAGGCCAATGGCTGTGTAAAACGACAAGGAGCAATAAAGGTTTTGGGGGGAAAAAAAAAACAGCTTAAAACAAATCCTATTTTAAAAGACTAGTTTCTGCTTTACATCAAGCATAGTTTTCCCATTATTCTGGGAGATGAAGTGTTGCAAGTCAGCTTGCTTGACATCAAAGAAATGTTTCCTCTTGGAATGATCAAGCACTTTTTGTAATATAATGAAATGTCACTGACTGTTCATAAACTCTTTTAACAAAATTACAAATTTACCATTCCATCAAATTGCAGTACAAATTGACAACCATAAAAATGTTTACTCCGAAACGCTATCACGAGGCTATACATTTTCTGGAAATATACTTGCCTCAGTAATTACTCTCCCTTACCTCATTCGGTCTTCCATATATTAATTGATAGAAATGGCTTGTAGAGGGAAGCAAGTGCTCAAACCTTCAGGGCCATGTCAGGCATCCATTATGAAAAAGGACAATTATGTTCTGGGCACAAATTTACTCAGAACTCAAACACGTATCAACGGATTACTAAATACACTTTGTCTCCCACAATTTTCTCCAGCTACTAGCCGATTTACAAATATGTTTTACAATTAATAACAAACCTACTGAAAATTGTGTTCTCCATTGAACTAGGAGCAATAAATGGCATTAGTACCTTCAATTAAGAGATTGAATCAGGGCATCACACCAACAACTATATAGCTAGGAACATTTTCAGTTAAAACATACTTTTTTAAAGGATCAAAAACCACAGAAATGTACCAGTAATAATTATTTCAGGTAATTCTAAATCTCATCCCTGTCTTTTCTTTCTTTTTTATGACTATCTAAGGTTTATAATGTAAAGTAAGATATTTAAATTTCTAACTATAATGCCACTTTAGCCTTTTTTCTGTGAAGTTTTGTGTTTTTTGATGTACAATAAGATGTCTATTGCCATGCATTGGGCTGGACCTAGCACCCAACAGCCCACGGGCATTCACCCCCACCCCTGCTGTGCAAGGCCTTCAGTAGTGCTTGCTGGGTGGCTGGGCACAGGGCAGGGCCACGCCCTGCACCCAACACTACACAGGCACCCATTTGCAATTGTGAAGAATTCAAGAACTGCTTCAATGCTACCCCCACATCATGTGTAGCGTTCAGTGGCCTAATCACACAGACACAAAGTATAATGTAGAACAGAGTACCAAATAATAAAAGGGTTCTCGCAGGTGATTTAGAATGCCAGCTGAAGTTGCGCTACAAAATGTAGTCAGATTTTACCTTGACTTCTTAGTCCATCAAAGTACATTATTCAGTAGAAGACCAGGCTCCCAGAATTTAATGGGTTACTGTTGTGATGTCCAGGGAGATCGTCCTTCTTGCTTAAGCCGTATTCGAGAATGCTTTAGAAAAACATCTAGAAAATTTAGCAGTAACACAATGAAATGCTTGTAGTGGAATTAAGAAGCTGTTGTCTTCCGTACATTGTCCCAATGAGTCATGAAATTGTATTTTTAATAATTAGGAACGTTTGGGTAAAGCCATCAATATTATCTACTTATTCAAGGTTATGTTTCATGATCACAAATAATGTTGGTTTAGATGGAAATGCCTATTACACTTTTTAATAATCAACGAGTTTACACAGATTGAGCCATACAGTTGGTTTAATACAGAAATAACAGTATTGCAAGGATCAGTCCCTCCTTAACCCCACTTTTAACAAAAATCCCTTTATGCCATTACTTAAAATCCTAGTCAACCCTTCTGTTCCTCCTACACATTACCAAAGAGATCCTTAACTTGCAAATTGAACAACTCCTGAAGACCCAAAAACTTTCAGCAGTCTTGCAGTCTGCCTGGCAGATAGGACAGCAAAGCAAAACAGCTTTTCAGGATGTCAGGCATTTTGCTATCTTGGAACTATATTCAATATTCTAAACAACGGAGTGCTGTACGGAGTGCTGTACCCAATACGTACTCACAAATTGCTCATACAATTTCAAGGGTGCCAAATGGACACCCTGTTGCACCCCTGGAATATGCATGTGTGCACATACATGCCACAAGGGCATGTATGTACGCCACATTGCACCTTGAAAATGCAAGAAAGTGCATTTTTCATAGAATTCGCATATTGCCACCAACTTGAAGTTGCTGGTAATTTGTGATTTCTTAAGGACAGATCGCAAATTTTTGGGGCTTCCTGCATTTCATTTAAGGAATCGCAAATTGTGATTCCTTAAATGCATTTGCAAAATAGGGAATCGCACTTTTTGCGATTTCCTATTTTTCGAATGCCTTTTGGGATTAAATATCCCAAAAGGCTTTTTCCCGTTGGCAAACGGCGAACGGGAAAAAAGCTTAATGCATCTGGCCCTATGTCTCTATGCCATTCTCATGCAGTTGATGGGGCCTCATTCTAAGTGTCCCTGGTAGTCTCGATGGGAGTGGTAATGAGTCACTGACCCCGTAATACAATAATATTCAAAGCTAGGGTGTTTTATCCAGTGATTTTGGCTGCTGCTGAAAGCAGTTGCGGTCTCCTGGTAAACAATGTGGGAAAACATGTGGGAATCTGTATGGAAACACAAATTAAAATTCATGCATGTTATTTTCCCAAAAAACGTAATGAGAAGTATTTACTATTGTTCCCCCGGAGTTAGAGATAGTGGTGGCATTGGTAACTCTGAAATGTAGGCATAACAAGAGGTTAATTTACAGTCCACTATTAATCCTGCCCTTTGCTGATGCTCAATCTGTCCTTTTTGCCTCGCACAAAATGTATACTACCCAAAGAGTATGAATAGGTCAGTACATGTACATGGGCAATAGATTCATTTTCATTCTGTGCTGCTTTATGCCCAAGACTCCTTTCTAATTGTATAGCCACAAACGCAATTTTAACAAATATGAACAAATGACAATCTTATGGGCCTAATAAATGCTCTTCTAATACCCTAAGTAATTTTGGACCGGTCTGACTCCTGCTGATGAGGAGCTCCTCCTCAACCACTTGATGCACACCAGGAACTAAAGATAAAGACATCCCATGTGCTAACCATCCTTATTTACGACAAACCACCCTTGTGTAGGCCCTAATGTTTCCATACATACTAGGACAGTCTTCATATAGAGGCAGAAATATCCCTTACGTGCATTCAGACTGAGGGTCTCCTTTCTCACTTTCCCATTGAAAAATGCATTTTGTGTTTTTTTTGTTTCTCTTTTCACTTCCCTATTTAGTGTCCCACATTCTGCCTCCATATGCAGTATGTGGGCCTTAGCTGAAAATGTTTTCTATTTGCATTAAACGTTTGTTTTTCTCCTGAAGTACATTGCAGTGCTCACAACGTTGTTGTCTATGCATGTAGGGTCAAATCGGATCTAAAATATCTCTCTTCCCCAACACTCGTTATTCCTAAATTTGTTGGCCAGTTAACCTGACAGAACCATTAAATGAGGACGCCACCAGCACACCCCCAAATAGTTGTAAGAGTCATCTGAAGGACAACCATGCTGAAAAGCATCTGTTAATATTAACTGCAGATAGTCATTTTTCAGTGGTCTGAGAGGATGAAATCCGAAGGCAATATGTTGTGCTTTAAAGTGACATGTATATAATCAGCAAACTGACTCTCTGGGTATGGGCAGCATCACAGGCATCCTTACAATAGCTTTTGCAATCGATGTTGGCGCAGCCTTTGAGGCTGAGAATATGGATAGACAACATTTTAATGCATTACTTGTAGATTAGATGTATTTTGTATTTAAAGCAATAAAGTTAGCAGCTTTCATACATTATAGAAATGATATACTTTATTACAATATCTTGTATCTGTTTCATCACAGGCCAGAAAGAAATTGTTGGGAAAAGTACAAGAAGAAACTAAAATACCTTTATCGAAGCTACATATGTCTCTTAACGGGAAGGTAGGATTTCCTGTACAAACATTTGTGCCTCCTTATCCATGGCTTTGGACATTCTGAACTGTTGTATGCGGCCCTAATGTTTCAAATACATAACGTCCTTGCAGTGGGCTGTGAGCTAGCCTCTTACTCATGATTGGATAGCTTTATTGTCTCTCTAACTTCCCTGCTCCTGATACAGTAGACTACCTACCTATTCCTGTTTGTATCGTGCCTATTAGCATTTCGGTCTCAGTGTTGTGATTGGATGATGCAATCTTGCTTGCAGTGTATAGCATGGACTATATTCTCTCCCCTTCTCCGTCACTCACTTGACTTACTCCTTTCTTATCTCTGTAAAGCACCCATTGCCTTCTTGCCTTATGCCCCCTTTTGTTGTATACTTTATTCTGCCCACTGCACTATCACCTGCAGCCATCTTAAAATGGTCATTTGACTATTCCAAGATTGTTGCCAGCACACATGCGTGCAGTGGGCATCTTGGAACAGGTTTTATCTATTTTAAAAAAATTCCATGGAACGATGCCTACCATGAGTATGCATGTATCATTGTGCCCATTTTTAAATAGGCTTAAGACTATAGTAAAATAAAAACCAAAGGCATTAAAAGATGGCCACAGCAGATGCATGTAAATCTGCACTGACCGTTTTTGAGCAGCATTTCTTAAAATATAGCAAAACTGTTCCAAAGAGGTCCTCCATTGATGCGCACACCTCTAGTGTTTTACAAACTTGTTAAAATGTTCTCAATGAACAGATGCGCGCATGTTTAACGTGGCTAGCTAAGACAAAACAAATGCACCGGTAAAGCCTATTTATAGTGGAGACCCATCAGCGTTGCCAGTGCTTGTTAATTATTAGTATCACCGTTAAATAATGGCTTACCACCACCACAAACAACACTAGTATTTTACAGTTTTTACAGGCAACAAATTCCAACACATGAAACTGACAAATTGGTTGGCAGTGACAGCCAGGTTGGCCAACATGCGGTTGGCATTCTGCTACAGCTCCAACATTGCCTTAGCATTATTCATCTGTAAGTTTTTTAAATGTTTTTTTTTATTGAAGATAGGGCTGCCAGAACTTTTCCAACCTAAAGAAATCAGGAGCAGTGCCTCCTAATTTCATATTTAATGGTAGTTCAAGCCGTGCTAATGGGTGAAGCAGATACAATCCAGAAGGTGACATTGTTCTCATCTATGTGATATAGACTTTTAGACCCAAATTTCTTACCTTACAATATCCTCAGGCATCATACTGGATTTGGAAGATTTTCAAGCAGTACCCCTGCGCACTGGTAGGTGGTGTCGTTCAGCTCTGTGTCAGTGGCATCCATACTAGAAATTACCTGCACAGTACCAATATAGGCATCACCTCGGCGAACTGACGTCACTTCTTTCCTTTCTCCACCAGATCGTGCTGATCTGGTCTGTCTCAGCCACCCCTTAGTCATTTTTTGACTGGTCTTTTTCAACTTTTTTGACTCTTTTTGAGATTTTAACTACTAGTGTGAGGATGTCCCCAAAGAAACAGTCCGGTTTCAAACCATGTGGGGCATGTCATAGACAAATGCACACCAATGCACTGAGGGAGGGTTCCCTTAAAGTCTTAGATGCTCGAGGTCCCGTTCACGTGGGAGGTCTCAAGACAGTTCACAGAGCCCCTTTCGATGGTTATTGTTTCATTTGTTGTCATCGGGGGAGCTCTATAAACACAAGAAGTTGATGAAGTCCAACCGCTCTTCCACTTTCACGTTTGTCAGTCTTTCAACAAGACAAGGAAGCGTTGGCACTCCAAGCTCTGCGATTCGGCGGCCTGATCCTGGATCAGCTCCACGCTTCTACCATTTTCCTGGAGCAACCCTCACCCAACTAAAAGAATTTGAGGCCATGCGCCTCTTCTTTCGGTTACCCGGCCCATCTGGAGTGCCTTGTGTCCCCATGGGTGCGGAAGGGGCACCTACTGGATCCACGCTGGCGAGTATGCCTTCAGTTCCACTCGGGCCAAATTGATCCCTTGCTGGATCCGGAGCGGAGCCGGCAGCGAGACAGAGACCTTCCACGGGATCCGCTCCAGTGCTAATGCCCCGGGCGTCGTGCGATGCTGCTTCTGACGCCAACAAGGACAATCTTGTGGAATGGAGCTTGTGCCTTATTTGATGAATACAGGTAAAAATATGTGGAAATAATTGGCAGACATTTATTTAACAAAGAAGGAGTCCCCCTATATGAGAGGAAGATAGCAATTAGCCATATCCTACCGGAGATCTAGGTTAGCCATAAAAGGCCCCAACCCGTTTACTGGACAAAGCTTGTCCTTTGAGAAGACCCCTCACTCACCAACCTGGTGAGCTATAGGGGTTCGTGTCGCTGAGGATGTACTTCTCTTCAAAATCGTGGACATATAGGCCCGCCACACTCGGTGCAAACGTACTGCCCATCGATGTTCCTCCAATCTGTAGGTATATCTGATCCTCATATTCAAAATAGTTCCTCTTGAGCGCCAGCTCCACTGTAGTCAGGTGTCGTAGCACACTCTATGGGCATTCGGCCTATGGGGTGGGACCCCAGTGATGAAGCATGTCACCAACCAGGTTGGTGAGTGAGGGGTCTTCTCAAAGGACAAGCTTTGTCCGGTAAACGGGTTGGGGCCTTTTATGGCTAACCTAGATCTCCTGTAGGATATGGCTAATTGCTATCTTCCTCTCATATAGGGGGATTCCTTCTTTGTTGTTATTGTTAATTTCGAGGACCAGGAGTTCCCACCTCACATAGTTTATGTAAACATCCCTGACTCTCCCTCTTGTTCAATAGACATTTATTTAAACCTGAATGAAACAATTATCACTGAGTATTCATTTTTTTAATAGCAAAAATATTTCTATAAATATATTACACAATGCCTGTATTTATGTACCCATCCAAAAACAAGTACATGGATTACTTTCTAATCAAAAAGGGAATAAAAAACACTAGACACAGCTTTTATAAATCACATATTTGATGCCTATCTGCCAACAACATAAACATGTGAAATCGGTCAGATCCTTGTTGCTTCCCCTCAATTTTAAGAAAATTGAAGTGGTTGTTAAAGCTCTTCAGGCATTCATGGGCAGCTGACCTTTGAATCCTCCTAATGGTAATCTAGTCTAAAAGACTTCTCCTTCATTGGACAAGTCGAAGAGTTTCAGGCAAAGTTATTAACCCCATTGCTGCTAGGCCTCCCCCAACCCTGTGCTAAGATTTTTTTTTACTATTTGGGGTAGTTCGCACATAGGCCCCTGTAACGTTTTGACCACATAAGGTATCCATGCCAAATTTGGGTCCTTTTCTTCCAACACCATGGGGATTTTAAAGGTACCCATGGTTTGTTGATTCCTTGGAGGGGACCCACAAATTAGCTAAAATACAGCTACCTTTTTTTGGGTGGAGTTCAGGGGAGTGGGAAAAAAGTGCTGCAGATGAAAGCATCTGTTTTTTTCCCTGCGAATTGTATCAATAAAGCGTTTGTGGTGCTGTAATCACCATCTTCACAGCTTTCAGGGACTGACAGACTTTTGTCAGAAAACCTAAATGTTTTACACAGTTTTGGCATTTTACTGGGACATAGCCTATTTTTGCCATTTTTTGTACTTTTAACCTCCTTCCAGTTAGTGGTAGAAATGGTTATGAAAGCAATAATGGACCCTGGAAAGCTATACATTTCAGAAAAGTAGACAACATTCTGAATTCAGCAAGGGGTCATTTATGAAGATCCTTCAAGGTTTTTTTTTTTATAGAAACTAACAGTTGAAAATAGGATAAAATGTAAATACGTCGACAAAAACAGTCATTTGTGCCAACGTTTTTACCTGTAACTTCTCCTAAGTATGACCGACTTTTTTCAATCAATATACTGTTACAACTGCTGGACCCTTATGTTTGTGGTGATATATACGACTTGTAGGTTCACCAAGAATGTGACCAACCCAGAGCTATTAACTGAGCAGCGTCTTTCAATGGTTTTTTATTGTGTACCGGGTATATAACAATTAATTTGGGTTAATGTGAACAGTGAACAGTCAGTATGAAAGACACCTATGTATTTCTGAAATGCCAACAAAATCTAGAGTTTAGAAACGGAAGCTATTTGCACATCCCCGAAATTGTGGGAACCCATACTAGCATTTGAATTATAGGACATCTTTCAAAGCGACTTCTTTTTTACACATTGTCTTACATTTGTAAGGCAGAATTGCATCGAACGTAATAACAGTTGCTCTACAAGTCTATGTTCTCCTATGTCTCCCGATAAAAATGGTACTTTACTTGTGTGGGTAGGCCTAGAGCCCGCGACAGGAAACGGCCCAAAACACAACATGGACACTCCACATTTTACAATGAAAACAGACCCATTTTATTGCAAAGTGCCTAGCTGTAGATTTTGAACCCCAGCTCTGGCGGCACCTAGGGAAACCAAGCAAACCTATACATTTTCGAAAACTAGACGGCAAGAGTAACACAGGATGGGGTGAGTTATCTGGCTCTCACCAGGGTCTGTTACCCAGAATACCTTGCAAACCTCAAACTTTGTAAAAAAAAAAAAAAAAAGAATTACTCACATTTGTCTGATAAAAAGTTCTGGAATCTGGTTTGATCCTCCAAATTCCACCCACCCGCATTCCTGAAAGTCTTTTGATAAAAATGGTACCTCACTTGTGTGGGTGGCCCAAGTACCCGCGACAGGCAAGAGGCCAAACGTATTGAGGAGACATCATAATTACCTATCACAAAACAACTTGGTTTTGCAAGGGAGGTCACCTGGGTTTTTGGCCCCAGGCTCGGCAACCATCTTGGGAAGCAACCAAACCCACACATTTCTGTAAACTAGACACACAGGGGGAGTCCAGCGAGTTGTGGCTTGCGTGGAGCCCCCAAAGTTTTCCTACCCAGAAGCCCCTGCACACCTCAAATTTAGCTAAAAAAACACATTTTCCAAATATTTTTGTGTGGGATCACCATGTTAGCATAAATGTCCTACCCCACAGCGTTCCCCCTCAGTCTCCCGTGTGAATTGATACCTAACTTGTGTGGGTGGGGCAAGGAACTTTGACTGGGAAGAGCCAAACACATAGGGATTAAGGGTATAGCACAGCAAATTCTAAGCGCTACATTTAGAAAAAATATTTTAAGCCAATTCTGCATTGGACACCCACAAAAGTGAGGTATTATTTTACTCAGGAGACTGAGGGGAAAGCGTTGGTGTAAGACATTTGTGCCGTCACGGTGATCCCACACAAAAATATAAATTTGAGGTTTGCAGGTGATTCAGGGTAGGAAAACGTTGGGGTCCACACAAGCCATACCTCCCTGGACTCCCCCTGGTATCTAGTTTTCAGAAATGTCGGTTTGGTAGGTACCCAAAATAGCCTCCGAGCCCGGGGCCAAAAACCCAGGTGACCCCCCACCCCCTTTGCAAAGTCAGGTTGGTTTGTGCTAGGTAATTTTGATGTCTCCCCAATACGTTTTGTGCACTTGCCTGTAGCGGGTACTTTGGGCACCCACACTAGTGAGGTGATTTATTTATCGGGAGACCTGGGGGAACACTGGGTGGTAGGAAATTTGTGTCAGCCCGGTGATCCCACAACTTTCCCACACAGAAATGTGAGAAAAAAGTGATTTGTTTTCAGCTACATTTGAAGTTTGCAGGGGTTTCTGGGTAGGAAAACATTGGGTGGTCCACGCAAGCCATACCTCGCTGTACTCCTCAGAGTGTCTAGTTTTCAGAAATGTATGGGTTTGATAGTTTCCAAAGATGGCCGCCAAGCCCGGGGCCAAAAACTCAGGTGACCCCCTCCACCCCCCATTGCAAAGTCAGGTTGTTTTGTGCTAGGTAATTTTGATGTCTCCTCAGTGTATTTTGGGCCTTTGCCTGTCACAGGTTCTTGGCCCACCCAGGTAAGTGAGGTACTATTTTTATCGGGAGACCTGGGGGGAACGCTGAATGGCGAAAAAATTGTGGTTTTTTATGATAACAGAATATTATGACACAGTAATGCAAGAAAAATGCGTGGCTATGGTCACATTTTGAGATTGCATGGCACTGTGAGTAAAAAAGCTTGTTGGGATCCATGAGGCACACCACCCAGCACTCCCCATATTTGTTGGTTTACAGAAATATCTAAAGTTGGTACATTTTCCCTAGAGGCAGATTACACCTTAGCACAGAAAGACAGATATGACTGCCTATCCATCTGTCCCTCAAGTACACACATATTCTCTCAAGTACACACATATGCTGGTTGGATAGAGATTTTACAAAAAAGAAATGCTCTGTTAAGAATTAAAGGTTAAAAACCTGAACCAATGGCTCGCAGCTCGAGAGCTGTAAGGCCACAGCAAGGCACCAACCTCTTTACAGGCCATTCACACACATTTCATATTTGACACACACTTTCACACCACCAGCTGCGGCCCTAGCACATTACAACACTCACATCAACAGACAATGTGGAGACAATGTACATCCTGACCGAAAAGAGAAATATTACTTGAAAACAAACAATTCCTGAAGTACACACACATAATAGTTGGATTTGGGACAAGGGTGAGTGAAGGTTCAGGTTGTAAAATTCTATTAACAAGAGATTTTCATGAAAAGGAAATACACTGCTAATAATTAAAAGGTTAAAACTCTGAACCAATGAGTCACAGCTCATGAGCTGTAAAGGCACTGCATGGCACCAACCTCTTTACAGGCCATTAACACACCTTCCATACGTGACACATAAGACCATTTACACGGTCAGCTGCGGGCCCAGCACATTACAACATTCACATCAACAAACAGCGCCATTCAAGGGCCCATCACTTTCATACACCCACATGGGTGACACAGCAATCACACCGGCTGGTGGTTGACCTAGTGCGTGCTGTGGCGTTTGGCTAGCAGAGTGTGAAATGACCAGCAGCAAGTCACTGCTCACACACCGCAAGCCAAGCGCCAGCCCATGCACACCGCCATCCAAGCACAAGCCCATGCACACCGCCAGCCCACGTACACTGCCAGCCCACCCACACTGCCAGCCAAGCGCCTGTCCATGCAAACTACCAGACAAGCGCCTGTCCACGCACACCACCAGCAAAGCGCCAGTCCACGCACACCACCAGCGAAACGCCAGTCCACGCACACTGTCACTTTTTAACAAGAGATAAAACACAAACCAATTGGAACTATATACAAAACTATAACTACAAACACAACAGCGGTAACTAAGGACATCATTCTAATGCCAACCGTGAAACTGAACAACAAATAAAAAAACATGCAGACCAGGCAGTACACTATTAGTCATGGCTGCTCCCAAAATCTCTTTTGAGTGTGATACAATCTGAAACATGTGGACACACACAGCCCAGGATTAGATGGACAATCAGCACAGTGCATACGACTCCTTCCGCATACCTCTTCGCAAACAGACTCTGCATCTCTTACAGGGATTGGTTTTTTGGGACGTGGGAGGAATTAAATTGGGAAAGTGGCGATCTTTCAATCTAGCCACATCCTCCACCACTCCAACTCTAGGAAAAATTACCTGTTCCACAGCAAAAAGGCTGCCTATCACAGACCCCTGAAACTGAACAAAAGTAGTCTGTGACACTGGAGAACACTTCTTGAACACAACAAAAGCATTAATAGTTGCTAAATTGAAAAGATGGATTCCCAACTTCTTACACCAAATGTAAGCCTTAGAAATAGCAGTGTAAGTTTCCAACCTCTGATCTACTCTATCAACACCACCTATGTGCTTATTGTAGTCTACAATGCACCCAGGTTTGCGCACTTCAGCAGCCTGACCCCAAACAGTGACAGGTGAAGTACTTTCATCATGGATGGTAGTCCGCATGTACACATCCCTCCTGTTCACAAATTTCACAGCTAGCAGTTCATCACTATGCAAAGCAAAGTCCCCTTTGAAGCTTTGTGGAAATGTACCCAAAAGTGAGCACACTGGTGCAAGGTCACCCTCTTGTCCACGGGTCCAAATACTAACAAAAGAAAGATCGGCACTGGAGCTGAAGTAAAACAACAAGTTTATTAATCGCTCATGAGCGGGACCACGTCCGCACAACACTCAAGTGTTGTAGGAGGAGGTACCCTGAACTCACAAACCATCATCCTTATACAGTTGTGTTGCAATGTAAGCATATGGACAGAAATGGAAAGAGCAAGTTTAGACACAGAAATAGCTATGGCAAACAAGGACAGATGGATGACCACTTGGTCAATAAATAGGGAGGGGGAGCAGGAATGCTTATGGCAGCAGTAAACGATCAATAGATCGCCTCTAAGACCAGGTGCACCGGCAGCTACAAACCCCCCAGCACTTACATTGCTGAGCCATGTCAAAAGAGGTGAACTAAAGTTGATGACACAAGTAGAGTGAAAAGGCGAACCGCAGAGGACGAAGGAAACAAAACAGAAGCCACAGCCAAAATGGCTGTTGCTTATGCTAATACAAAATATTGCATGTTTCCACAGCTTTTCGAAAACGAGCTCTTTTGGGTAACTTTTACGGTTAGAGAGGATTGTGCCACAAGCAAGAGTGTCCACTTTGAACAATTCCTTAAACAATTGCACAGCAGTATAGAAGTTATCTAGGCACAAATGGTGACTTTTGTTAAAAAGTCCTCTAGCAAGTTCCCACACTATTCTCTCTGAAACTTGTAAAGTGGACGGACCACCCGGGAGGACAATAGTGAAATCACTAATAGTGTACACCCGGAACTTATAGTCCTATCCAGTCCTACTCTCAAACAACATACATCTTAATTCCATAACATGCCCTTTTGCTAGGAATGTACTGCCTAAAAACCAAACAACCCTTGACCAGGACCAAAGACTCCTCAATAGCTTTTTCTTTCCTTGGAGTATAGATCTCTGAAGATCTACAAAGTGCTCAGGGACAGGCCAAATCTTAAAAAGACGGTCACATTCAGGAAATATGGCCATTGCCATCAATGGACTGGTAGACCAATATGAAGTCATGGACGGCTTCCTTATCATTTCCATCAAAAAAGTAAAACCCAAAAACCTCTTCATCTCAACCAGATTTGTGGGAGTCCACTAGGTAGTTCTTGAGTGGGGCCTAAGTCTGTCACTGTTGTCCCACAAATACTGTTCAGCATGCAAATTAGCCTGCTCACCAATCTCAGCCAAAAATACATCATCCATAAACAACTGAACAAACTGTATAGGCAAGAAAAAATCACAATTCACTCTACACCCTGCATCACCACTAAAGGCAGGCAACACCGGCTGCACCATGTTTGGATCAACCCATAGTCCAGCACTTCCAATGGGAAGCCTTGCAGCCCCAAGCTGCAATCCAGATGCCTCGACACATCAGTGTCCTTCTCTAAAACAGGCACTTTATCCGCACTGAGAGTAGCTTCATCCGCACTGAGAGTAGTTTCATCATCCGATAATTCCTCGTGGGCAGAAGACTCACTGCCATAATCTTGCACTTCCTCCTATCCCTCAGACGCACTGTCCATCTCATAATCATGGTCCGAGGAAGATTCAAAAAGGATACAACCACCTGCAGAGCAGTAATTCTGCGGCTAGCCTTAATCCTTACTAACAAAGGTAACTTGTCAAACAAGTCAACAACAACAAACACTTTGTAGAAAAAGTAAAAAACTAAATGTGGCTTTATCACACATGCCTGTGTACTCCAAATATATAACTTGTCAGAAGCAGTTAGACTCACCTCCACCTACTCTGCAGAGATGCAGCAAGGACCAACAATATCCCTCTGAAAAAGAAAAGAAAATTACAACTAAGACAACGAAAAAGACAGTGGAAACAATTTTACGCCCAAAACACAAACTAAATATGCTGCTGTTATGACATCACTTGGCAATAATACTCATTTGGAGTAAACACAACAATAATTGTTTTTCTTACCAAATAATGCAACTACGCAAAACTACAGATCAATCACTGCTGAAACAGGAAACAAGAACAAAAAACTGTGTGCTGGAATAAAAATAAATAGAACATTACAATCACATATGCAAATAATGAACTAGTCCCCACACAATCTACCTGCCATCTGTGGGTAGGTGGGCCTAAAAGCACAAGGCAGATCTGCCCCCAAGGGGAGCAGAAACAGCCAAAATAGTCACCCTCGTAAAAGGGGAGCGGTCCTTGCCCAAGGGGCAGCTCCCAACAAACATTTTTTTTAAACCTGGTGTCTAGTGGCTTCTGCCCCTCTTGGGGACAGATGGACCTGAAAACATATGGACTATCTGCCCCCAAGGGGGGCAGAAATAGCCACAATATTCACCCCCATAAAGGGGAGCGACCCTACCCAAGAGGCTGCTCCCCACAAACATTTATATAAAAAACAAAATCCCTGGTGGCCTAGTGGGCCATCTAAAATATTTATGGGCTGATCTGTCCCCCGACCCGGGGCGCAGAAATGGCCACACTAAATGCCCCTCAAAGGGTAGAAACCCTTGCCCAAGGGGCCGTTCCCCACAAACATTTATATAAAAATCCCTGGCCGCCTAGTGGGCCATGTAAAATCATTTTGGGCTGATCTGCCGAAATGGCCACACAAATTGTTCCCCAAAGGCGAGTGACCCTTGCCCAAGGGGCCGCTGCCCACATGCATTAGTAATATAAAATAAAAACAAAAACAAAAAAAGTCCCTGGGGCCTAGTAGGCCATCTAAAATTACTTTTGAGCCGATCTACCCCCCCAGGGGGGCAGAAACGGCCAAACAAAATGTGCCTCAAAGGGAAGCGACCCTTGGCCAAAAGGCTGCTCCCCGCATGCATTACGAATTAAATAGATTTACTAAAATCAAAAAATCCCAGGTTTTTAGTGGGCATTTCTTCTGCAGGATCGTGCGGTCGTGCAGCAGGAATGCTCAAAGAGGCATTGGGGGAAGGAAAATCCTTTCCTTTCCCCCATGCCTCTTTGATCACAAAATCCCCCCTCCCCGAGGAGAAACTCACCTTCTCCTCCTGGACGCACTGGAAGCAAATCGCTTTCAACGCATCCAGTTTCATCTAATGATGTCTGTGCGTGACGTGCAGTGATGCCATTAGATGACATGGAGGAGGGGGCGGTGGGGAAGCAGAAGGACTTCCTCTGTCCTCCCCAATGGGGGCAGCATAAAGGGCGGGCCACTGGGGAGTGCCAGCGCTTCCCCCGTGGGTGGGTGCTAGGACGCTTAAGAGCCATCCTGAGCACACGCCCACTGTGCCTCAGGACGACTCACGGCCATCCTGAGCACGGAAGGGGTTAAAGGCCCCCTCCGGATTACGAAGTCAAGGAAACTTGAAACCTTATTTAAACCGTGTAAGAATCACAAAGTGGGGAGACCCGGGAGAACGAATTAAGGCACACCGAAGCAAAGATAAAGGAAATCGAAACTTGGGACGGTGATAACGCATATCAGAAAACAACTGGACTCCAAGAGACGTTTTCTGTAGGATCAGAAACCTCTGATGATTCTGCTTTCTGTATAACACATGTGAACGACCCTGATATAGGAACTGTAGGATATTTTACAAGGAAATGAACCTTTGGACTTTTGGTAAGCTTTTGCCGTGGCTCACAAGTACACAACCCTCCTGTATGAATCGTAAGTGGTTCCTGATCCAACAGCAAGGTCA
Source organism: Lissotriton vulgaris (assembly GCF_964263255.1). NCBI lineage: Eukaryota > Metazoa > Chordata > Amphibia > Caudata > Salamandridae > Lissotriton > Lissotriton vulgaris. The sequence continues at coordinate 618,973,949 of NC_141694.1, read as the reverse complement.
CTTGGAGTCTGTTTTTTTTTTTTAACATGAGGTATCACCGACCCAAGTTTTGATTTCTTTTTGCATTTCTTTGGCGTGCTCTAGTTTGTTCTTCTGGGTCTCCCCACTTGGTGATTTTTACATTGTGAATGTGTCAAGGTATAAAGGTTCCCTGACTTCCTCAGTCCTGAAGAGGCCTTGTTAGGTCTCGCCTAGTGTTTCAGCACTTGCGCTGCTTGCTTTGCGAGGCATTCTGTATTAGGCTATTTTTTAGAAGTGGTGTGGAAGCCCTGCTCATATTTTTCATTGGCTGGCGTCATCGTCCATGGTAAATGCTGGCTTCCGATTGAAAATGAGGCTTCTTAGTCCCTCCTTATTACCCCTCTGTCTCCTTTTGGGACCGCCCATCAGGACTGGATTGTTTACTTGCGACGTTATCCTGTCTTCATTTAGTGGGTAAGCACTTTTTTTGTCATTCACGCAATAGCGACCGCTTGTTTACAATAGGTTCTAGATAGCTGTATCAGTGACCTAAACTGCAGGGCACATGAACTTGCTGCGATGCCTGATCCCAGTTCAGCTCATCAAAAATCTTCAAAGTAAATTTTTCCCTTAAAAGTATAAAACACGGCTGATTAAAAAAGGTTGCGAGCCCCGGGACTTCTTTTAGCTATATCACAAAGGGACGCTACTTTGCTTCCGTCGTGGTCACGCCCCAAGCAAGCCCCTCTGCGGGTGCCCAGACCCTGCAGATAAGGAGTGCAGAATAATTGAGTACAGTGGGATGAGTGGACTGCAATTATTTGTGGCTTGTCAGGAGATGCTCTTTAAGAGCCTTAGTGATTCCAGTCTGGGTGCCCTGCGCATTTTGGCAGAGTAAACCTAGCCTGAGTCTGTGGTATCTGATGCCGCGTCCCGTGCGCCACGGCTGGAATTGCATCAGTTTGACATGCTCGCAGGGCAGGCCAGATCCGCTTAACCCTTTCGATGCTGATGACGAGCTGGGCTCGTCATGGTGCACAGTGGTCGTGTGCTGATGACGAGCCCAGCTCGTCATAAAACAATGAAAATAGCAATTTCCAGCACAGGAGGGGAATTGCCTTAGCAGCGAAGGTGTTAATATCATTTGCATGCAAATGGGCCAGGCCCCGATACATTCGGCGGTATCTTGCCTTTTGTCCTATGATTTGTCATGTCTCTGTTGCTATCAGCGGGCTGTGATTTTAATAGATTCTGACGCTTTTCTTGAGGGAAGCCGAGACCATGAACAGTGTAGATTGTGTGGTATCAGTACCCATCACCTTGTGTGGTACCGGCGCTGCTGGTGCTAGCCAAACACCCTGCGCACAAAAGGAATACATATGGTGTCACTTCTCTTTTGTATCGTTGTTTTTCAGCAAACCCTTCTTATTCGCCCAACCAGATCTTCTTCAATTAGGCACTGCTTCAGTATTGAAATGAAAGAAGTGCCTTATGTTTGCGTACTTCTTGCGTAATAATACTACTACGTTTGCAGTGGGTAATTATTGTTACTCAAACTTGAACTTAGATGTTTGGAGCACTTTCTGTGTAGGGTACTAGAGGTGCTTCTTTGTTTTGCATATTTAGCTGTGCACGCCATGATTGACATCAGAAAGTTTGAAAATTAGTCATTTGGAAGGAAGATGTACCATTGAGTTCAGCATTCATCTGGTATCTTGAGTGACTTGCAAATCATGATGCCTTTGATTACTAGTAGGCCCAACCCAGCCTTTTACCTTTCCAAGGTCTATGCTTTGGGTGCCATTCTATTTTTGTACCTATTTGCAACGCAACTGTATCAGAAGCCCTGTACCAACAACACCTTATTGTTGCACTTGGACCCAAGAAGAAAGTTTGGCCCCCACTTTTTTCTAAATGTATTTTTTTAAATACATGTTAGATGTTACAACTAAATAATATAAAGAATGAAAGAAGGAACGAGTCATACAGGCTTGTCACAATTATCACAGCACTTAGCAGAATAACAGATCACACTATTGTCATGTACACAGATTGGTGTTATCGTGACAGCTAAACACACACGCATTTGTAATGCAATAGGTCTCGCATTTACATGAGTTTGAGCTATTTACATTGCAAATAACAATTCCCCCAGATGCATCAAGCATACATTTTGCGATTCCTTATTTGCGAAAAATAAGGAATCGCAAATAAGGAATTGCAAAATGCAATGCATCAAGAAATTGCCAAAAAAGTTGCGATTTTTTAAAATTCCCTAATTGCGACTCGCAAATTGCGAGTCGCAATTAAGGAATACCTCCCCATTCATTCCTATGGGCCTAGAGGCCCATAGGAATAAATGGGAAAACAATCTCAATTTGCGAATCGCAAATAGCGATTAGCAAATTGAGATTGCGATTTCAAGGGTGCAGTGGTGTCCAAACAACACCCTGTTGCACCCCTGAAATTGATCTGTGCACATATGTTGCGCACACACATGCCCTTAGGGCATGTGTGTGCGCAACATTAAACTTTTAAAAATGCACTTTAATGCATTTTTCAAAGTTTTTGCAAATTACCAGGAAGTTGTACTTCATGGTAATGTGCGTGCCCTGTTAGCGAAATCGCTATTTTTTAAACATTAATGCATTGCATTTAAGGAATCTCAAATTGAGATTTCTTAAATGCAAGTAATCGCAATTTAGCGAATTCTCAATTTGCGATTTTTGCATTTGGGATGATGCATCCCAAATGCAAAAATACCGGTCGCAAAGGGGCAGATTCTGAGAATCTGCCCCTTTGCGAGCGGATTTTTGTTTGATGCATCTGGGCCAATGCCTTTCATTTTTGTTTTCATTTGAAAACATAAATAAAAGGCATTATCATTTACAATGCCACTAGATTAAACTTGTGTAAATGCAAGACCTATTGCATTGCAAATGCTTGTTATTACTGTGGCTGAAATGCGTTGACTTGTATGGAAGGAGTCCAATGAGGAAGTCTTTTAGACTAGTTTAGCATTAGGAGGATTCAAAGGCCATAGGCCCATTACTCCTGTTGGAAAAGGACTACCTTCAGGTGGATTGATTGCCAAAAGAGCTTGGACAACCACCAGTTTTCTTAAAATGGAGGGGAAGCAACAAGGAACTGACTGACTGATCATGTTTGTTGTTGGCGGATAGGCGCCAAAGATCTGAAATATAAAAACTTTGTTTAGTGTTTTTTATACTCTTTTTGATTAGAAATTGTATTTATCTTTTTTGGATGGGTACAGAAGTACAGGCATTGTACAATATATTTATACGAATAGTTTTTGCTAATAAAATGTTGAATGCTCTGTGATTAGCTTTTTCAGTGAGGTTTAAATAATTGTGTGTCAATTCTTCCCCACAGCTTTCTACTCTATATATTTTCCTTTTGCTATAGCCCAGGTTTTGTTGGGTTATATGGGCAAACCCTTTATGCTGTATGGTTATTTGATGGATAGGCCTGGTGAGGGAGATATTTGGGAGTGGTATATGGACCCTTATGGAGATGACCCAGTTGAAGAACGGGAAAACTGGCCACAAGTGTTGCCTGCCTAGACCCGGGAGACTGGATCGTAGCATTGTGCTTGCAGGATGCATATTTTCACATCCCTGTCCTGCCGGCCCACAGATGCTATCTGCTTTTCAGGGTGGGACTAGAGCATTTTCAGTTTGTTGTGCTACCTTTCGGCCTTACCAGCACCCCTTGGGTGCTCACCAAGGTGATCGCAGTTGTCGTATCTCATCTGCGGAAGTCAAGAATATCAGTCTTCTCCTACATTGATGACTGTCTGTTGAAGGCAACCTCACCAAGGCAGTTGTCACCCACCTTCAGACTATGGCGAACCTCCTGCACTTTCTGAGGTTCACTATCAACATCCCGAAGTCACACCTGACTGCCTCTCAGACGCTTCCTTTCATCATAGCTGTTCTGGACACTGTGCAATTTCAGTCCTTTCCTCTCGACCAGTGAGTCCTGTATTTTCAGGCTATGATTCGGATAGTTCAGCCTCTCTCCTGGATTTTGGTGAGACTGACCCTGGGGCTGTGGGACCCCATGGCCGTCTGCATCCTGCTACTGACACATGCCCCGTGGCGTATGCCGGCTTTGAATGGGACTTGAAGGCTCAGTGGGCGTAGCATCAGGGGAATCTCTCTGACATGGTCCAGATGTAGGAGGGAATAGCAAAAGACAGGCATGGCAGCATACTGTCACTTTTGGGCTTGGGTGACCACCTTGGAGAGGTGGTGATCAGGGGACTCTGGTTTCCAACAGAGTCCGGGCTCCATATCAACCTGTTGGAGCTTCGGTCGATTTGCTTGGCTTTAAAAGAGTTTCTTCCTTCGATCAAGGGAAGGCCGATGCTGGTGTTCACAGACAAAACCACTTCCAAGTGGCAGTGCAACAAACAGCACAGAGTGGGGACGTGGACTCTGTCAAGAGGCCCTGTGCCTCTGGACATGGCTGGAACGTCGGGGCATTTCCCTGGTGGTTCAGCACCTGGCGGGATCGCTGAATGCCAGAGCAGGCAAACTCAGCCGAAGGTGCCTAGCGGATCATGAATGACATCTCCATCCAGAAGTGTCAAAAGGTCTCTTTCAGCAATGGGAGGAGCCTTAGCTAGATCTGTTCGCCACCACCGAGAAAGCACACTGTCAGCAGTTTTGTATGCCAGAGTTTCCAAGGAGACTCTAGTTCAGAGATGCTTTTCTTCTCGAGTGGAGCTCCGGCCTCCAGTACACCTTTCCGCCACTACCACTCCTGCCCAGAGTTCTCAAGAAGATCAGGAACGACAGGGCCCAAGTCATTCTTGTGGCGCCAGATTGAGCATGGAGGGTCTAGTATTCCAAGCTGCTGAGCATGACCATCGGTCCTCCAGTCGGCCTGCCTCTACTGGATGATCTTCTGTCACAGCAACAGGGCTGGTTCTGCACTCGAACCAGCTTAGCCTCCACCTGCATGAGTGAAGATTGACCAGCATAATTTGAGAGCTTTCGACCTTCCTCCCGAAGTCTGTGATGTTAATCTGGTAGCCAAGTGTCTCTTCACCAAGTCGGTATATGCCTACTGTTGGGATAGATTTGTGTTATGGTGTGCTTTCCACAACATTGTACCCCTTTCTGCACCGATCTCCAAAGTTCTTTTGTTTGCCCTATCTTTGACTCAGCAGATCTCTGCTATTGGCATGGTCAAAGGATATCTGTCTGCAATCTCTGCTGTCCTGCGGTTGCCCACAACCACTCTTTTCAAACAGTCTGTTGTTGCCTGGTTCCTTAAAGGCTTGCAACATACGTTGCCCCCGCACCATTTATCATGCTTTAGTCAGACCTCAACCTTGTTCTCTGTTTCCTGAGGTGCGCACCATTGAAACCCTTGCATATTTGCCCTCTTCGGCTGCTGACCAATAAAACTGCCCTATTAGTGGACATTACATTGGCCAAGAGGGTCAGTGAATTGCAGGCCCTCTCTGTGCACCCTCCCTACATCTTCATTTACCAAGACAAACAGGTCCTCTGGACACATGCCTCCTTTCTTCTGAAGGTTGTCATTCCCTTCAATGTAGACTGGATCATTACATTGCCCATCTCATCCTCATCCTTCTAAGAGGAGGAGGAGAGACTCCACTGTCTGGACCCAAAAAGAGCATTTTCATTCTACCTTGACCGCACAAGAGTTCCGGGTGCATGATCAACTCTTCGTGGGCAAAGTTGGAGCCGAAAAAGGAAAAGCTTTGCAGAAGCACACCATCTTGCAGTGGATCTTCCTGTGCATTAAGATCGGCTATACATTGGCCAAGATCTGCTACGCAGTGGCGGGCTCACTCCGGCACTGCCAAAGCTGCGACTACTGCGTTAGCACTCTGCATTCCTCTTCTGTCTGGAGGCAACGTGGGCATCAATGCACACATTCACAAAACATTACAGCCAGGACATTCAGGTCCGTCCTGACAGGCACAATGCCCATTCAGTCCTACAGGACTTTTTAGTCTAATTGGGTACACAGACCCACTTCCGTGGATGTATTACTTGGGTATCCATTCTTAGGTTAGGAATTTGCGGCTGGAAGTCTCTTACAAGTCAACAAGTTACTTACCTCAACCTTGTTCTCCATTTCCTGAGGTGTGCGCCATTCAAACCCTTGCACATTTGCCCTCTACGTCTTCGGCTTCGATAAGGCATTTGGTAATGCCTTATCTGGTACAGACTCTATCTAGCCGCAGATTCCTTACTAAACCTCCCGCTCTGCAAACTGGTTAAGGTATGAGGGTCTCCCTTTATAGGGCATCAGTATTTTCTACACCTGTTGTCCGTTTTAATTGTGGCTCTGCGCACCTGGTATGGAATGTCGCAAAAGTAACTATCACCAGTGCTCCGAGGTGATGCCTATATAGGTACAGCGCACACCATTTCTGACACGTACACCGATGTGAAGCCGAACAACACCAACTACTGGTGTGCATTGGCACTGCTCGGAAATCTTCCAGATCCTGTCTGACGCCTGGGGATATTCTAAGGTAAGGAATCTCTGGCTAGATAAGGTAAGTAACTTGTTCTACTGGCATAATAGAAAGCCCTCATTTTCCTTTAATGTATTACCTACTCTATATTTCTAGAATTTCAAAATGACACATAAGTAAAATAAATTTGTTTGTCGCTCTTTAGAGTCGGAATAATAACAGTCTGTGCCATTTTAGAAGCAGGTAAGTCACCAGGTCCACTTTCATTGTTCTTTTAATTCTGAAAACGTATTTCCTTGTTGCCCTGCATGCTTTGACCAATGTGGGTAAGCATCCACCCTCTCTCTTACACTACCCCAAACTCACTCAAGACGATCTCCTATACAGACAATATACTACCATCATCCGCCACCAAATTTCTTCAAGGAAATGCACTCACAACCATCCTTAACATTATCAAGCCCTCTCTCAGCCACGTAACATTAGAGAAAGCCCTCCATAGAGGACAGCTATTTCCCTGATAAAGAAAAAGAATTTGGAACTTGATAACGTCACCAGTGTCAATCATCCACAAGCTCTTCATACGAAAAATCATTGAGAAAGCAACAACCGAAGGAGATCAATCTTCTAGAGGACTACCAACCTAGTTTCAGATCATGCTGCGGCACAGAGACAGCTACTCCTCATGTTGTTGATGACAGCTCATTTCAACAGTGACTAACATAACCCTGGCCTTCAGAATTGTTTTGACCAGTCTTCAGCCTTTGAAACATTTGACGATCAAACACGGATTAATACTCTAGATATATACATGGCTTCTCTGACACAGTTCTGTAATGGGTGACCTTCATATCAACCACAGTTCGTACAGATAGTTGGAAGTTGGTGAATTGTCTCCTGTGAGAATCATACTTTTCCCCATAAACTTCAGTCTTTACATTGAACCTCTCACCAACTTCAAGATCTGCCAACATGCCAAATCTCAAATCTACCATAAAGTCTCTTCAGTAAGTTGCATTCATCAACTAAAAGCCTGACTCTGGCTGAATAAACTCTTGAAAGTATAAGTAGCTGTCTGAAGCTCAACCCAAAACAGAGAAAGTTTCTCCTGTTTTCCGGTAACTCAATCATAAATCTGACCCTGGCTATTTAGCATGACACCACTCCCCCCATGCCCCCCCCCCTCTCAGCTAAAACAACATGTACAATCACTGGGATTTAACGTCTACACAGCCCTCTGCTTTAGGGAACACATGACCAGGAAAACATACACAGATTAATGCTGGTTTCCCTTCTGAAAAACTGAGCCCATTTTCCCAATAGTGATTTCAGAACAATGGTGCAGCCACAGGCCTCCTACATCTCAAAGATGGCAGTGCTCTGCTCAGTGACATTTCTTACTTCTTTCTAACACTACTCAAAGGCATCCTGCAGCCACCCTTTCTTCGAGATAGTAATTTCAGAAGAACAGTGCAAGCCATGCTCCCCTCACATCTCAAAGATGGAAATCCTCTGCTCAATAGCATTTCATACTACTTTCTAGCAACACTCAAAGGCATCATGCAGTGCAGCACATTTCATCAAGGGGTTAAAGAAAGTCAACCACATCTCCCCAAAGCCAAAGGACTGAAATTGGATCCCTATTCAGGTGTACAATATTTTCAAATCCATCTCCATCTCTTATCAGGAGTTATACCCAACAAACTTGGGAAAGAAACTAATCACCTCAGAAGGACAACTCCGTACTAGCAGTCAGGATATTCGCAGATCAGTTGTGGAAATATGCAAGAAATTAAAAACCAGAAGGGAGGACTTCTCCCTCTACGCTTCCAGGATCTGGAAGAACATCTCTACTGACATGAAAACTAGTCCTTCTCACTTGTAATTCAAAAGCAATCTAACGACTCATCCTTTCAAAGACTACTATCTCCATACCCTCTCACATTTGGATCACACTTGTCACCTTCCTCTCTGAAAAGAACCATAATTCTAGTCTCTGGGCCCAGCTCTTTGTTCGAAACGCCTTTGCTTCCTAACCAAGTTTATGCTACACAAATATTCATGCATACATATACAGATACATATGGCCTAAGGTTGAGATTGTGTTCCTAGATAGCAGAGCTTTGGCAGTGGATTCCCAATTAATCTTCCCACCTTTCTGAATACGTTTTCTGGGCAAATACAAAAAAAACATTGATGGACAGAATGCAGAACAATGTCATATATTCACCCCAGTACAGAGATCTGGCACGTATCAACCATTTATTTTGCTCCCCATGCTATTCCAGTTTGAACACCAGCCATATGCAAATGAGTTTTGACCCTGCTCCATATGGGGACAGTCCAGCCCGAACTGCAATACCAAGTCCTCCCTGGACTGGGAACAAGCATCTTAACACCGCTTTCAGGGTTTCACCCATCTTCAGCCAGGCTGGCTTAACTCCAGTGGCATAGAGTGCACGGGACGGGGCACTGAAACTATTCAGACAGTGACCCCCAGTCAATTGGCTGGGTCCAAACTGTTTTGGCGATGTGAGCAAAAGAACAATGATGGATTCGTCCCAGATCTGTGACTGGGGGTGAGTGTCTGAAAAGTTTCAGTGCTCCGTCCATCATCTCCTTGTGTTTGCTTTGTTCACCCTAAGTTGGCAGAGTATGCCCGGATGTGGGTCCCTTGCTCACTTTGCCACTGGATTTAAGCTAGTCTTGCTAATAAGGGGTGTTACCCCAAAGCCGGTCCCAGGATGCTTGTTTCTGGTCCAGGGAAGACCTAGCTTGGCATTTCGGGCTGGACTGTTCCCATGAGGCACAGGGTAAAGACGGATTTGCATATGGCTGGGTCTGAACTGGGGTGGCGTTGTGAGCTTAAGAACGATGGATTCAACACAGATCTGTGACTGGGGTGATTGTCTGAAAAGCTTCAGTGCTCCATCCATTGTCTCCTTGTGTTTGTTATGTAACAAATTGCTGTGTTAGCTGTATTTGTGGCACATGGCAAGTTCACCTAGACTAGTCAACCTTCCTCTGATGTGCCTAGGCAGTCTTGGAGCAAGTAGGTCATCTTGCATCTTCAAGATTATATCCTGCCTCTGATGCTTCAAAAGATTAACTGACCTGCTGGGAGGAGAGATAGTGTTTTCCTGTTATAAGGAAATGTCTCTTTTTGTGTGGTTACCCCCATGTTTTTCAACTGATACGGTTAGCTTTTCAGCTCTGAGTGAAAGGAGGCCTGCTACTCAGACCTCTGTGCCAGTGCCCTGATCCTATAGTGTTTGTCGAATTAGCTGTACCCAATTGGTAATGTCTAACTTACCTGTTCGCCCCTAGTACATGATACACTGGCATCATGTACTTGCTGTCCTGCCCCTCCCCTCATTGCTTGTGCTTGCTGTCCTGCCCCCCTCGTTGCTCATGCTTGCTGTCCTCCCCCCCTCGTTGCTCGTGCTTGCTGTCCTCCCCCCCCTCGTTGCTTGTGCTTGCTGTCCTGCCCCCTCGTTGCTTGTGCTTGCTCCCAATGCCCCCCAGTTGCTTGTGCTTGCTGTCCTGCCGACCCCCCTCGCTACTTGTGCTTGCTGTCTAGCCCCATCGTTGCTCGTCATTGCTCTCCTGCCCCCTCTGTCCTGCCCCCTCGTTGCTTGTGCTTTCTGTCCTCCCCCCTCGTTGCTTGTGCTTGCTGTCCTGCCCCCTCGTTGCTCGTGCTTGCTGTCCTCCCCCCTCGTTGCTTGTGCTTGGTGTCCTGCCCCCTCGTTGCTTGTGCTTGCTCCCCTTTCCCCCATTGCTCGTGCTTGCTCCCCTGCCCCCCTCGTTGCTTGTGCTTGCTCTCCTGCCCCCCTCGTTGCTTGTGCTTGCTGTCCTGCCCCCTTGTTGCTTTTGCTTGCTCCCCTGCCCCCCGTTGCTTGTGCTTGCTGTTCTGCCCCCCTCGTTGCTCGTGCTTGCTGTCCTCCCCCCCCTCGTTGCTTGTGCTTGCTGTCCCCCCTCGTTGCTTATGCTTGCTCCCCTGCCCCCCGTTGCTCATGCTTGCTGTCCTGCCCCCCTCATTGCTTGTGCTTGCTGTCCTGCCCCCTCGTTGCTTGTGCTTGCTCTCCTGCCCCCCCTATCCTGCCCCCTCGTTGCTTGTGCTTGCTCCCCTGCCCCCTCGTTGCTTGTGCTTGCTCCCCTGCCCCCGTGGCTCGTGCTTACTGTCCTGCCCCCCCCTCGTTGCTTGTGCTTGCTGCCCCCTCGTTGCTTGTGCTTGCTCCCCTGCCCCCCCTCGTTGCTTGTGATTGCTCCCCTGCCCCCCTCGTTGCTTGTGATTGCTCCCCTGCCCCCCTCGTTGCTTGTGATTGCTCCCCTGCCCCCCCTCGTTGCTTGTGCTTGCTCCCCTGCCCCCCGTTGATTGTGCTTGCTGTCCTGCCCCCTCGTTGCTTGTGCTTGCTGTGCTGCCCCCCTCGTTGCTTGTGCTTACTGTCCTGCCCCCCCTCGTTGCTTGTGCTTGCTGTCCTGCCCCCCCCTCGTTGCTTGGGCTTGCTGTCCTGCCCCCCCTCGTTGCTTGTGCTTCCTGTTCTGCCTCCCCCTCGTTGCTTGTGCTTGCTGTCCTGCCCCCCTCGTTGCTTGTGCTTGCTGTCCTGCCCCCTCGTTGCTTGTGCTTGCTGTCCTGCCCCCTCGTTGCTTGTGCTTGCTCTCCTGTCCCCCCTCGCTGATTGTGCTTGCTGTCCTGCCCCCTCGTTGCTTGTGCTTGCTGTCCTGCCCCCCTCGTTGCTTGTGCTTGCTCTCCTGCCCCCCTCGTTGCTTGTGCTTGCTCTCCTGCCCCCCTTGTTGCTTTTGCTTGCTGTCCTGCCCCCTCGTTGCTTGTGCTTGCTGTCCTGCCCCCTCGTTGCTTGTGCTTGCTGTCCTGCCCCCTCGTTGCTTGTGCTTGCTGTCCTGCCCCCTCGTTCGTTGTGCTTGCTCTCTCCTGCCCTGCTATTGGCATTGTAAAGGACCATGCCATTTATTTATGTTTTAAAAAAAAAACATAAATAAAAATAATGTCATGAGCAATGCCAAAAGCTCTAACTTTAAGAATGCTGAGACCATTGCATTGTAAATGCTTCTTAATCCTGTGCTTCTGTTAAAGACAATGACAGTGAAAGTTTGGTAAGACCTGAAGCTTTTTCTGGTCTTGTCTGAGTTAGTTATCAAAGACAAGAGACTTATCACCTTGCATAGCTAAGTGTAACTAGGGTTAAGAACCCTAAAGTTGCACCTTATGCTTCGTCTAGGTAGTACGCCGAAAAGAAAACTACTAGGAGACTCCATCTGGTAATATCATGGACCATTTTGATGGTGAGAAAGTGGGCTGAATTGTTCCTTTACTTTTTTATTTTCGACACCTTTCTCTCCCATCCAGTTTTCCAAGCGACCCTTGTGGAGGTACAAAAGCAGACCCTCGTCCTTGGTGGCTCAAAAGTACTCTGTGGCTGCGAGATTGCATGAGTGACATTTTATCTTTCCTTTCTTCTTATCCATTTCCTTTCCAACTCCCCTGCACCACTGACCCATCCTTATATGTGCCTAAACCGCACAACTTGAACTACAAATCTGTTTGTCCTGTCCCTGGACGGGCTTGCACCTCGGACTTTGGCGAACGTTGGCACTCAGTCACTCATTCTTCAGATTCTGTCTGGCGATGTATACATCCAAACCATTTTTAAAAGTCACACCACAACTACTGTAAACCAAGCAGTGTCATACTAAAAGCATATTGTGTTCTGTACAGATGTCGAATGACAGTTTTCTGGGCTGTGATTATGCAGTGGTTCTGTTTTTAATTTTAGAAGTCAACTAAACACATCATTTAATAGGTAATATACCTCTTTAATAACCGAATGGTTTATTAGATCTTCAAATTCATAAATTATAGTTAAATGAAACAGTGCACATCATATATGGGTTGACATCACCAGGGCTAGATCCTCACTTTCATATGCATCACATCATGATTGAAGTACTGAACATGGTGTAGAACACCTCATTGGAGGCAAGTGAAGTTCCGAAGGGCTAGAATAAAGGTGTGAACTTTCCCCTGCCCAGAAAGCCCAATTTAGATCCTAAATTAATGTTCAACAATAGATTAAGTTCTCTTTTACTGTTTCCTTCCAGAGACACCAAAAGTCTATTAAATCAATAGATCGCAGCTTTCATCTTCTCCACCAGAGTGCTAGACACTCATCAACTGTGCTTTCAGCTGGAAGTTCGTCTTATTCTCAGATACAAATTATATTCTTTTGATTCTGCATGCCAAGGATGAGGCTGCCCCAGTTGTATTACATCTCTTGGTGACCTTTGATAGGTCTCATGATTCTACTCATCTGTCTAGCCCATATAGGATAGGCTGGTACCACCCTTAACTAGTTAGCCTCGTCTTGGGAGATAAATATCAGGCTGTGTCCCTGCCGCCGTTTTTATCCAGCTTGCTGCTGGGTCCTTCAGGACTCTGCTCGGAGTCCAACTTTTCAACATCCATGTTGCCTCATTAGCTGCTTTAATGCACAAATTCGGTTTACCATGTTATGCTTACTCGGGTGAAATCCAGCTAGCCATTCGCCTGGATGATGACAAGCGCATTTTCTAAAATGAATTTGAGGCATGTCTAAAGGCAGTCACCTGCTAGATGAACTGCAACTCACTACCATTCAACTCATAAATTGGAGGTGTGAGTGTTTTTGGCATGTCCTTAGCCTGGTCACCCAACTGATGGCCAGTCAGTACCCCATCCAACACCACAACTCTATACCCTTGGAAAAAACCTGAGGATCATTTTTGATAACCAGCTAATTGTGAAGGGCCAAATGTATCGCACACCTTCATTGTGCGTCTGCATTCTCTCGGAGATCATGAAAATCATTAATTTTCTCCCTGTTCACTTTCACAAAACATACTCCAGACCCTTATTCTTTCTCCTTTGCACTACTGCAACTCTTTACATTAGTCTTTCTATTTACAGTTTGTACGTACTGTAGTGTAGATGAAAACGCTGCAGCCCCTCTTATTCCTGGTCTTAACAGGCATTCCTGTATTACAAATTATCATCATCAAAATGTCTGTGCCATAAAGTCCTGTGCAGTATTTCACCCAGGTATAAGACTTCACTTGTTACCCTCTGCCCAGTTCCCTGCTTTCAAGAACTGCCAAACTTTTGACAACTCCTAGATTTAGCAGGCCCATACTTGTTGCCCATGCTTGCAGTTATTACTACCTAACTTTAGGATGCCTTTCCCTCCAGCTTCTGTGGCTTTACTAGCTGTCATACTTTCAGTAAACTCTTGAAAACGCATCTGTTTTTTTGTGGAATGATGCCTCTTCGTTTTAGCCCTAGGACACCCTTTGTCTGTATAATCGTCGCTCTTAAACATGTTCATTCATCCATTTAGTTAACTGCAGAGTATATTACACAGTGTTGCAAAAATGCAATTTTTCCTCTTTCTATAAATTATTTGTCACCAAGAACGGCTTTTTCATCAATGACTGCCACAAAACTTGTTTTAAATGTTTAGGATACTGTCCTATTTGTGGACAAAGTGTGCCAGTTTAGTGTGGGAGATTTCTAGGCACTCTTTATAACATTTAATACGCATTGAATTCCAATCCGTGGCTGGGAACACACGTTGTTTAAACTTTGCAGGCATCTGGTCTGAAAACATCTAATTTCTCACCATGTGAAAACCTCAAGAGGCTTACTAAGGTATTTCCCAAGCTTCATTATGGAATCGTCAAATAATTCAGTTAATTCTTAATATTTATTTTGTCTCGTAGAATTGCCTTCTACAAAGTCCCATACAGAGTTTAGGCTCTGTGTGTGAATTTTTTTTGTAGGAGTTCCTGATAAATTCTTACTATTAATGTATTCTTTCTAAAGTTATAACTGAATTATTTGGGAACCAGAGTATCACTTTTCCAACCTTGCAAATAAAGTGTCACTAGAGTGCACAGATGGCAGATTTATATTAACGGAACACTGTGAAAAGATATGTTGGCATTTGGGATTTTTTTTAAATAATTTGTTCACCCTTAGTGATGGAAACATGGGTGTACTTCCTACTGGGGCTTCAGAGAACTTGGTCAGTACTCACAACATAGTAACATTTGGGTGTTACCAAATCTAACCAATCGTACTTCACATCCTGTTTGCACAATTTGTTGTTAATCACACTGAATTAGATGCAAAAAATCCTCAGGCATCTCTGTATGTTACAGATCGAAATAAAGATTGAAATGGTATGTTTTTGGTAATGAGGGAAAGGATTTTTGTTTGTTGTTTTTAGAAGGAGCAAGTGTGGGAAAATACAAATCAACAACTTGTTTAGATTCCCATGCAAACTTCTTAGGGTTTTTGTGAAACCCTAAAATATTTGCAACGCATTGGCACTTTTATATGATTTGTTCTCTTTTTCTTTGTGTGAATATCTAGTGATTTCAGAAGACTACAGCTAGGATATTTTGATGCAAGATTTTTCAGTGTCCTTTCCTACTTATAAAAGCAATATGCCCATCGACTTTAGTGGCAAATAAGGATAGATTGTTGGTAACCTGCTAAACATAGTGATCTGTGTTCACATGTATGAAAACTTTTCTTGTGATTTCTCATGATTCATTTTAAGATTGTATTCAGAAGGTTAATCTCTTGTGAACAAAAACTTGATATGGCTCCATAGTAATGTTCTTGGGTATTATCATTGCTAGTTATCTTTTATGGGTATTTCTAGATTATTATGTCACTTTTAATATGACATTTATTGTCACTGAATAAATACACTGGTAAACAAGAAAGAATCAATACACTGCACTGCCATTGCTTTATAGAGTTTAGAAGACTTTATAACATGTCTGGACTCTGCCGCAGATGCCTGTAGCATAATGTTGAAGAAAGGAGACAAGAAAAAAGAAAGGTAATGGCATTTTCTTATAACAGTATATGGATCAGTATGAACTCAGTTGAGTCGTTTTGCTTGGCACTGTGCTTTTTATCTTCAATTGCTCCTCCTGTAATGCAATAGCAGCCCTTTAGAGCATCATTTCCATAGTTCTTGAAACTGCTATAAACGAAACTACCTTGCTATGTACTTTAAACCTAACCCCACCTCCCTCTTCATTCTCCCCCGACCCTCCTGAGATAATGTCTTCAGCGCCGGGACACCTCCGTCGGAGGTAGCTGCGCGCTCTACAAAATACTAAATAAATAAATAAATAACCTTGTTTGACCAGAAAACTGATGTTTTTCAGTCTCATGTAGCTACTGCCCATTAGAGCCTCAGTAGTAGTAGTGAATATGAAAGGAGGTGCATGTTATAGAGCTGTGCCAAAACGTGACTACCTACCTCTGTGACTTAAGATATGGAGATCATCCAAACTGCACAAGTTAGCCAATTATAAATCAAACCAAAGGGGAGGGGGAAATAAATGAAACATTAAATGTGTTCCCTATCCTTTTTAGAATTGTAGTCAATGGTTTTCTGTGCGGGGGAGGAGAGAATCTGTTTAAAAGGTTTTCATGAGATCACCAGAGTATAGGATAGCTTAATGGTCCCCACTCCCGTTCTAAATTATATATGTAAATATAATGTTAACGTATATAAAAATGGTCCCCAGTGGCATATATCAGATGCCTCAAAAGAGCATTCCTAAGGATCACTCAGTCCAGAATAGTTACTAAGCTTCTGTGGCTTCATTTTGTATTTTTATAAGGAATTTAAATATACACGTTTTTACACAAGCATCAACATGCATTTGAACAAGATAGACAAATAATGCACTGTCTGTTTTGCATTGTTTGAAAGCTGTAAGGTTCCATCATGAGAGAGAGAGAGAGAGAGAGAGAGAGAGAGAGAGTACTTTACAACACATGATTTCAAGTAAATTGCTAAAGGAGTGGTGTTATAATCTCCAAGAGGCACAATTGTATTCAAATGGTTAAAAGTTAAATGTAGAAGCCTTTTTGTGCTAAAGAGCTGAGATTTGCAAACAGGAGAGCTTGTAACGTGGGCAGGACATGGTTCTGTTGACCTTTTCTTACTGTCGGAAGGAAATGTATTTTGACTTGATTTTGCATGGTTATTTGTTTGTATGCAACATGTGATTTTGAACTGCAATGAAAGAGGGAGCATTGCTTAGGGTTTTAGCAGGTAAGAGTAACTGCATTTGCTTATGAAAGTATTATTTATGCAAAAAAAGTATTCAAGTTACTAAGCATAGCATGTTAATGTTAATAAAATCTTATATCTTTTTCTTCAAAGAATAACTGCTCGGACATTATATTTATTGTGAGTGATACATGTGCTAGCTGAACTGGGTGTTGTAAGCCACACCACTCTCTATACCTTGATTTTTTTTTTTTTACTTTGGTCCCCTATGAAAATCAGTACCTAAGAAGTAGATACTTGGCAGTTCACTGAGCTTGCAGTAGTATCGAGTTCCCCGTTTTGCAAGTACTGCAGCAGCACCTTTCCCAATGACTGCCTAACTGCCCAAAAATCACATATGCCCCAGTAACTGGTATAGTAGATTTTAAATTAATTCAAGCAGAGCAAGATCACTACTTCTGTCTCTGACTGCCATTATTTGTAAGCAAATGGTTTCTATCCAAGACAGAAATCTATGATCCTGGCACCAAAAAATACCTTTCTTACACAACCTCATAAAAAAAGAATCTTTCTTGTTGTCACCTAAAAGCCATAACACAATATTACATTAACATAAAACAACATTTAAAATATGTACATTCAACATATTCACAAGCAACATTAAAGCACTCAACAAAAAAACAAAATGCATAAAATGCAAGCCTATCTGTCAACCCCCATTTTGAAATCGCAGTAGCCTTCCACATGCACATTTAGGCTACATCAGGATACACAACAACTTGTTGGCAGTGTATCAAACCGAAACCTGAGATACAATACATGCTGAGCTTCTAGCTGAATCTTACCCAAAACTCATTGAAGTTTAGGATTTATTTACAGGCAAGGTAATTTTATTTAGGAGATGCCATGCTTTAATAGCAGAGTATCATCCCTCCAATGTGAACATTTAGAATGTTATCATTAGTCCCCAATTTCCTGCAAACGGTCTCCACCAGGATGTTCTTAAAATGAGAGAACTACTGATTATTAGTTGCACCAGTCCACAACCTCGCTAACTGTTTCAAGATGTATACCAGCTTTCTCTGTAATCACACCTGACCTGACAGGACGAAGCTAAATTAAGTTTACGATTGGTGGATACTTAACCCAATTCGCAGAGCCACTTTGAGGGGAAGGGAGGAACGTACCTGGCCTCAGGCATAGTCGTGATCACAAGAAATGTCTTTCTATTCTTTGACTAATTGAAACATTTATATTGCCCCACAACTCCACTCCATTAATTGTCACAGCCACTGCCTTCACTTGGTAGACTTGTAGTCTGTTGGCAATTGCGCAACCGGGATAGTCCCAGAAGTAGAGCATTGCAATCCTGCTCACTCTTGCTGGTGATCTTTATTCTTGTGAGGAAGCTTTTTTAATATTGTGCCTTATCTATCTCCCCTTTTTATTCACTGTCTCAGGGCTATGCCCATTAGGGGTGCCATGCTAGCTTAGTTGATAACAATAGATAGCTAGGGCTACATGTAAAAACAAAAAATCATCCAGGGAGTTTTAGTGGCTCACTCTGTTTGCATTGTTGCTGCTGAAAATTATCCAAACCTGGGCATATTATATCCTTCACATGTTGGTACAATAGCCATTAACTTGGTATATATCCTTTGGTAACATGTTTTCAGGTGCCTACTTTCGTATTATCGTTCCAAAAAGCAGCAGTTTGCAAAACAGCAGCAAAGTTACCAATATATAAGAAAATTGAGCAGCAAAAAAAATCAACAGTCAAAACTATATTGACCTATCTATAGATGGAGAGTTCCAATTACATCCACCATGCAAACAGGTGAAGACCCGTTCATAGTTCGATGAAAATGTCAAGACATCAAGATACCTGCCTTTAATCTGTAAAGAAGAAAAATGTTTAGGTGACTTCACAGACTACTATCAAAGGGCAGTAATCCACTTGAATCATTTGTCCACCAACCTTCACCATGGACTTCATCCAGCCCTCAAAGTGGTGCTTAACTTAAGCCATAAGGACCACTTGCCTCACTCGTGTTTAATGTCTAAAGCCATGAGACACTCAAGTTCTGCCTTCTCCCCCTCAGTGCTTATACTTTGCCTCCTTCCTAACTTGCTCTGCCTTGGTTGCTCTGCTTGCCCTCTACACTGAAGCAGCCACATTGCCAATGCTAACACACCTCCCCTACATTCCACACTGGACTTAAGGGCACCAGGCCCTGGTGTTGTGATAGAACAATGTACTATGTGCAAAGATGTATTCAAAGGTTCACTGTTGCCAATATCTTGATAATAGTTCCACTTCAGTGGGCAACCTTCTCAAGAAGGATTTAAGCTTCCCTGGAGGCTAGAAACTCAAAGCCCAGACACAGGCAAGAATCAACAAACAGCTGCAAGGTTGTCCACCTAGTGGCCCTTCAGAAAGCAGTACAGAATGATGGGTACAAAGAGGAGGGCATCAGCACATCCACCTGCTTCCATGTGAATTAAATCTTAATTGAGAGAAGGATCATGTTCCTAATTAAGACAGATATTTTTTTTTCTGACTTTTATATAGTGCAAATTTGACCCGAAGGTATCGGGTATCAGAGCGCTTTACATGCGCATCGGTTGTGTTGCATAAGGACACATTTGTTTTTGTTAGGCACGGGTAGATTACTTGATTTGCCCAGAATCCCAGGATATTGAGCGTTGTTGCTGAGACTCGAACCCGGTTCCCCTGGTTTGAGGTCAACCACCCTAGCTATCTACTAGCGGCTTCACTTCTCTACATTCTGGGATGTCTGACATCGTAAGTGTTAATTGTTGCCAAGATCTTGCTAATGATTCCACTTCAGTTTGCAATCCTCTGAAGATAATTCAGTTTCACATACATTATTTGATAGTTAAAATTGTGTGCCATCAGTTCCTTATCAGAAGAGTGGTCTTCTCTCTGTATATAAGCCTTCCCAAGGCGCAAATCGCTAACACATCCTAAAAGTGCTGAGAGGAAATTGTTACTTCTGTTAAGTTGTTTTATGCCAAGATTTTCTCAATATAGTCTACTATTATGGTGCTCTACTGGTTTGCAAAAACCTCCCTTTTAAATAATAATAAGTCACTTCTATGTAGGCCTTGCTGTCTAAAAGGCATAGTATGTAAAACCAAGAAATATAGACATTTTATGTTAACATTTCCTTACAGTGAATACCACTCGAAAGCTATTCTTCACTATGACACTATGACTGCCCTATTTAGAGAACCAGACTATAGATTAAAAATCGTAATACTTTATCTCACGAATTCGACTAGCTAGAAAAATAATGAAACAGCTATTTTTTAATAGGTATTACAAATTTACTTCAATGGTGAAGTCAGATGTTTAATTATTAAGGAAAAGTAACTTTTAGAAAGTTACCCATTGCTTACTTGAAATCCCTAGACGCTAAAGTTGCATTTGCTTTCCCACTTCTGCCAGTCAGGAATTACCATTTGCATAGGTGTAAAAAATGTGTTAAGTGCCTTCCAGGAATAAACAATAGACTGACCTAAATGGGCACTGAAAGTGACCAAATATGCAGGGTCTGGCTGTGAACATCCCTTTTCATATTACAGTGTCAAACCCTGCCTGAATGTCAAATCCTGTTTGGCAGGTCTGTTGAAGTTTTACATATAATGATGGGGGCACACTTGAAAGGAGGGGAAACAGACTGCCAAGGCAATTCTTGTGTATTCACTTTCTGGTTGCTGTAAGGCCCGCTAGATGTTTGTCTCTGGGTTTATTGGGTACTGAGTCACTGTCTCTAGCTGAATTTTAGTGTTAGATGTGGGAGAATGCTAATATTACCATAGTACACTCCCCCCCCCCCCCCAACCCACAGAGCCCAAGTTTATTATGGCCGAAAACCTCCGCCATCTTGAAAATGTCCAAAGTGGGTAGGGTTGGCCCCAGTAACTTTCACCCCCTTGGTTAGGGCATGCCCACTAGCTCGTGCCAAGCATAAATATGGCACCTCCAGACACCCACTTCAGAAAACTCATGAATCTGAAAAAGATCAGAAGAGAACTGAAACAGCTATCGGTGAGTTGAGAAGAGCACTGAAAGACCTGGACCTGCTCTCTTGTACCCAGGACAATGAATTTGACTCCCAAGTGTTAAGCTAAAGGGACGCAACAAATTACAAGTGGCCTTTTACTGCAGCTGCCCAGCTGACCAATGACAACTAGACTTGGACTGGACCCTGCTGTTCTGTTTGGTCTCTGACACCCTGTGAGTCTTTAAGTCCCTCCCCTGAGGTTCTGGGGGTATTAGAAGTGTACTCCTATTTTTGTGTAGCAAATCTTTGACCAGGACGAGCCTGGTTGGCATATCTCACTTGCACTCCATTGCAGTCAGTGTAAATTGCGCCTAGGTTCTGGTCTACCACGACCATTGGCTATCATTGGCACTTAATGCTTCTTGGCGCTACTTAAAGCTTTAAAAATTCATATCTCCAGTTCACCTTCTTCGAACTTGGTCATTTTATGTCTTTGTTTTACATTTTTACTCTTTTTCCAATTTAGTTTGATATTTTTGTTGTTTTGTTTTTCGACTCTATTTTTTTTTGGGGGGGGGGGGACTACATAAATACTTTGCACATTGCTCTAAGTTAAGCTGGTCTGTTTTGTGCTATAGCTACAGGGTTTAGCTCCGACTAATTTAGTAACTTTAAGGGTTCGCCCTGGTACAAGGGTTGTGATTATTTCATGAGATGGGTAGTCAAACAACCCAAATAAAAATCCCCATAAGTTCAAATAAACATCATCAACAAATATCTACTGATGCAAGTAGATACATCAGACTTCATTTAAGTCTGAAAAGCTAGAGTGCATCATTCAGCACACAGCTAGGCTCCACTTAGACAGTTCACCGTACCACAGTTGTCCTACAACTGTCACTTTGTGATTGGGCTTCCAGTGTTTTAACTATTTAATTCTTTATATGCGCCATAAATCTACTTGTTTTTCCATGCTTGAAATGCTAATCAGAGTAAAGATAGTACATGGTCCTGATAGTTTTACCAGTTATTTTTCCTCAGACGTGTATGCATTGTGTTGGTCACTTATCTGAATTTTGATGGGGCTGTTTGGCTTTTTGGACATCGCTGGTCAAAGAATAAGAACCAACAAGTTTGACAATAGTAGCATTGAAATTGGCACCTAGAGAGAATTCAGTTTGTTATGTCCGCTATATTAGCTGTAACTGTTACTGACAGCATTCTTTTGTTTCACATCACTGTGTGCTTACTACTTTGTTTATATTTCTATCCTGAATGTGCTTGCTGGTGGTATTCTGCTTTTTGACTGACCCAAGCCTAACATACCTACCTGATTGTGAGCAGCTTGCTAATCCCCATGAGCAGCATTCGTACAGATCCCAATTTTCTGTATATGAGACCACAGAATGATTCGTGGCAACAAACTGAGTGTCGGAATTATTTGACTTTATGTGCAGTTGATTAAGCTTTAATGCAAAAGCGTGCAAATTGTGGAATAGTTCATTTTACAAACCATCAAATATGTCACGTGTCCTTTTTTCCGATATATATAATTTTCTTTATCATTTTTGTGTTTGCAGGCAAGTAGTATTCCAGCACCGGCAGGCTCTAACTGAACAGTTGAAAGTTACAGAAGATCCAGCCCTCATTTTACACTTGACGACAGTCCTTTTATTTCAGTTGTCTACGCATTGCATGCTTCATGCTCCAGGAAGATGTGTGCCACAAATTATTGCATTCCTTCACACAAAGATCCCAGAGGTATTGTGTTTTTAAAACTGTGTTAAATATATATATGTCTTCTTGAGTTATTTTAAAAAGTGCTTAAAGCAAAACAATATTGCTTTCCTTATTAGTGTATGAAAATAATCAAATGCTACCTCGAGGTCTGTTTTAGGAACAATTTACTGTCTTGTGGATACAAAGCTTCCCATGCATTCCTTATTGCCATCCTGCCTAAGCTGTCTGAGTATGCTAATTAGTTAAATACAATTAATTAGGATTCATTTTTTTTGATTTGTCTTTTAAATGTTCCATCCTTAGATTCTGTAATTAGAGGAAAACATTTGCAGAACTAATTGGTTAGATAATAAAGGATTTCGGACCCATTGCACCAAAGTTTGCAGCTGTAGTTTTCATTTGTTTTTTCCATTTCTATTTCCATTGAGTGGCTCAACCACATAGCTAGAGTACTACGACCTAATATGTCAGCTGTCTAAGGCACTGAAACTCAGCGAGGCCTCCGATTCTTACATAAGGTTACACTGACACGTTACACGGAGCTGAGTGCCTTCATAAAAGCTAGTGAACTCCCTCCTAACCAGACCACCTACTTTGCGCCTAATACATTTTTATGACATTGTTTAATATGAATATGGAAGGTTGATTAATGAAGGGATGTGTTTCATTGAACTTGAATCACAAACCTTTTCTCATTAAGCATCATGGCCCTTTAAAAGCTGCAATGTGTTTTGTTCTTCATCTATACAATGTTTGGAAATAATGTCTCATCGAGAGACACTGGGACATAAGTTACCTCGAAAAATAGTTTGGATCTGCTACAGGAAGATGTTGCTGGACATTAGCTCTAGCTTTAAGCTGGCTTTTTTGATACATAAAATAAATATAACAGCTGATATTATAGATTTCAGGAGTTGTATTGACAGCCAATGAACCAAAAGTAGCGTTAAATATTCTCTTCCTTTTCCAGAGCAGATAGAACATTCCACCCTACGTTTGCGTCTTATTCTACTGTATTTTTTCTACTTTTACTTTGCTCTAGAACTGGTGATATGTGGTACAGTACTTTTAGAGTCACTGTCTGTTTTTAGGTTGGATCAGTATCACTGCACCAGCTTAGTGTAAATCCTGAAGCTAACAACACACACAACTTTATTTAAATTCCTGTAATTTTAATATGTTTATACATCCCTATCCATTCTGATTTCATTTTTTCCTAAATTAGCAATCCATAGTTTAGAAAAAGGTTATTTTGCCTTTTTATAGCTTAATTAGAACATTTCCATGTGGAATGTTGAAAAGCAACTGTGTTCACACCTTGACACGACAGGCAAAATCTGGACGTAATAACGGATCCGATTAAGCTGTGATTTGCATTTGAATACCGCAAGACTAAACTATTATTCTTCCTCGTTCAATTGCAAAACTTTCTAACTGCTTTTAAATGCCTAGAGGTAACACTAACGTAGAAAGTGTCGGTCACATCAGCACCCTGCTTCTGCATCATACCTGATGTTTTCCTTCGCCACCAAATGTTTGTTTAAGAACTGTAAATTTTACTGACTTTCAGTAAATACATTTCGTATTGTTGCTACCTTAGATGATTTCCTTCTACAATTGCTTTCCACTTTCAAAAACATTTTCAAACTGCCTCCCACCAATAAAAGGATGGAATATTTGTATGTGTGGATAAATTTTGCTGTTTTTTTTTTATTTCAAGCAATTACTTAATTTCCACTTTTTCCGTACCAGAATATAGTAGAAAATATGCCCATTTTGTCAAGGGTCTACTAAGATATGTTTCCTGTTATTACTTCTTTTTAAATGTTGCTGCAGTTATGTTTTCGGTTTGTTTTTTAGGATCAGCACAGCCTGTTGTTGAAATTTCAGGCCCTTGTTGTGACACAACTAAAAGGACAAAATAAGAAGATGGGTGAGGGGGATGAAGACACGGTAGAAAACGGCGCCGAGAAGAATGACGAAGGGGCAGAGACTATAAAAAAAGAGTTACAAGAACTTTCTTCTTCCATTAAGGATCTGGTCCTCAGACCCAGGAAATCTTCTTTAACAGAAGAATAAATATGTTTTTTATCCAACATCTGGCCTATTGTGGACTCTTAACTTCATTGTTTCTTTGAAGAACTGGGAGCGGGTGCAGGTTACTTAATCTCTTCTTAGAATAAGTACTCTACAGGTGTAATTATTTTTTACCTGTATTTTATTGATTTTAAATGCATACAATGAACCATACAGTGCAATGTGACAGTATTACTAGGAGCCATCCTATAACCTGCTCTGGGATCATACATGATTGCATAATGTAATCAAACAAACACACACACACACATCTGTTGGTCCAAGG
The DNA here is from genome assembly GCF_964263255.1 of Lissotriton vulgaris. Lineage (NCBI taxonomy): Eukaryota > Metazoa > Chordata > Amphibia > Caudata > Salamandridae > Lissotriton > Lissotriton vulgaris. Next base: position 618,949,277 of record NC_141694.1, on the reverse strand, counting down.
TTCCTTCAAGTCAACAATATATGAACCAAGACGACGTCGTACAAATACAATACCATAAGCATCATTGCCTACTTGGTAGTCTAGGAAACAAGTACAGGTACCAAGTTGTCTGTTCAATCTTGTGTCCCAGACTCATCCTCGCTAGAATGATCATTATCATTGTGAAACATACCCGGTAGTTAGGCCCAATGCATCATAACCTTAGATGCCCCCTCATCCCTACTCAAAAAGCATCATATGTTGTTCCTCTGCCAACCCCCTTTTTTAGCAGATCCCTTACCAATGTGTGAAAATCGGGCCCTCATTCCAATTGAGACAATGGCCACCTATCTCTTCTCTAGCAATAAACCAATTGGACCAGTCAATAGGGAATCTTGCGTCCTCTGGGTCATTTCACCACACACAGAAGACAGGCCAGTGGTGTCAGTGGAATGCTAATTCCGGTGGCTATTTCTATATGTGGTACCACATGTGCCCAAAGCATGTATAATGATAGAACGCATACCATTACAATGCATGCCTTTACAACGCATTTTTTACATCGCAACATCCTTTACATCGCATGTCACTACAACGCATTTTTACAAACCACCTTTACAACGCATTTCATTACATCGCATAATACATTTACAACGCATACCATTACATCGCATTTAAGGTAAGTGTTGGATATTGTAGGGGGTATAATTACTATTCTAACTCCAGTGAGTTCAACAGTAGGGTAAGTGTTGGATAGTGTAGGGGTAAAAATGACTATTCTAACACCAGTGAGTGCAACAGTAGGGTAAGTGTTGGATAGTGTAAGGGTACAATGCATTGTAATGGTATGCGTTGTAATGTCTTGCGATGTAATGCCTGCGTTGCAGTGACATGTGTTGTAATGGTATGCGTTGTAGTGACATGCTATGTAATGTCTGCATTGTAATGGCATGCGATGTAAAGGATGTTGCGATGTAAAAAAATGCGTTGTAATGGTAGTGTGATGTAAAAGTTGTGTTGTAAAGGGTGTTTCCCGTGCCCAAATATCTAAACATGGGCACAATCCCAGGTTAGAAGCAAAAAAGTGGCCCCAGCCATCCCACATCATGCACAGGCAGCGCCCCTCGCAGGATCTATTTTATTAGGGCTACACATGGTAATAGATGTATGATGCAGGTAAAAGATATGGAGAAGTTTAAACCTGTTACAGGCCACAGTGCAAACCAGGTGAGACGCAGCCTCGCAATCAGAGTTCCGAAATGGGTGTGCTCCGCTACTCCCAAGCTCTGGGTGCTGGTCATTGGCGTGTCTGCATATCACTTCTGAGGGCTCTGTAAAAATGCGTGTTGAGGTGACTCCCCTCCCCCTCACTCAATGAGACCGTCTAGGACCTTCATGGGACAGGGAGCCACCGGGAAGTCCATCCATAATTACTTTGTGACAATCTCCAGTTTTGCGTTATGAAGGAAAAGAGCTTGTCCCACTCCGAAAGAATCCTGTGCATCTTGAAAGGATATAAAGGTATCCCCGGGATACAAGTCACCTGCCTCAAGCCAGTCTCCCTCTCTCCAATACACCATTGACATTGTAGAATCAATAACTCGGAATAGTAATAGGTCCCACATTTTCCCTACTTAAGGAAAACATATGGACCACCCTCTGGACCACTTTTTCCATATCTGTGTTATATGAGTTACTAGGTATGTGAGCGGTTGTCCAGGATCTTCTACATCGCTTCAGCAGTTGGGGCAGAGTATCCCCCCCCCCCCTCTGTGATCTCTACCCCCTCCCCCCCCCCCCCCCCTCCCCCTGCCCGGAGGCGCTTCTCCCAGTTACAAGTCCGTGAGCCAGCGGGCGGCATACTACAGGGGAGCCGCATAACAGAGTTGAACTCCTGTTGGAGTGGAAATCTCACGGGGATCTCTTTGGAAAATGTAGGAAATGTGGCACCATCACCTTTGCTTACCATTACCCTTGTCTCTGCTCAAGGCAATGGATCTTGGCCACGGTGTTATGACTAGGGAGCTTCTTCATAAACATGAGAAATTCATCAAATGCAAATAACCATTTTAGTCAATAATGAAAGATGTGAGTTGTTTTAAAGGGGTATATTTTCCAATCTATTTTTATGTTTCTCTGACTCTTCATTCATTAGTCTGGTATCAATCAGTTAACAGATTTGATAATAGAAAAATTAAGTTAGCACAGAGCATCATAAATTGATTATAGCTTTCCATGAAAGAAAGAGTTCCTATTCTACGAAAATGAGGCACAAATGAAGTCAGTCAAAACTCATAAAGAGTTCATGAATAGAAGCAAGAGTGAGCTTAGCAAGAAGCTAAATCAATCATTAATAATTACAGAACTTCCCATGAAGAAAAATAATACATTGAGCAAATAAGCCTTGGCAAAGCCAGTTAGTCAAAGCATAAAGCTTAGGGATTTTAATAAAAGTCAGAATGGAACTAAACCTATATCTAATCTGCTTACGTTTTCCTCCATTCTGCTCTCCCATTAAGGCCTGCCCTCTCTTTCCATGCATCTGCAAATCACATCTGCTGTCCTCCCTTCATTTCGCATTGGAGTCCAAAACTCCTCTTTAGCCTTCCTTCTCTAAATCTGTCTGCTGGTATCTCTCAAAGGGCTTTGAAAGTGTTCTGCAAGTGTTCTGAAACTCCTAACTAGGAACGCGTTTATCAAAGAATAATGTTACAAAGCATGTAGCGTAACTTCGTCTCCATCCAACTGGAATAGCATTTTCCAAAAGGACTCCTCCGCCCCTCGGCAGGTTGCATACGACATCTCTCACACAGGTGAAGATCCTTCCTACAGCATACTCTGCATCTTATTTAATATAACATAATCTCCTAACCTTACACATAATATGAGCTGCAAAATAACTTTTTTATTAAGCAAGAAACATTAAACATAACATGGTAATGCACTTTTAAAAATGTGTTTTCTATTCTTTCTAAAGCAAATAATGAAATGAGGCTTTGTTTTAACATTTCCTGCAACTACAGGGATACAGTTCCAAGGTCACAGCTGTACATTATGCCACTGTTCTTCACAGGAAAGGACATTCCTTTGCTTATCTCGAAGGCCAACAGAAACTCTGAGAGCAAGAGCTAAATCAAGAGCTGATTCTGTTTTCTACATTGTAAAATGTGCTAATTCTAACACAAGTTATATTCTACTAATGCACATTTAACAGTTTTACAAGTTCACATAACATTTCCATAGTGAGGACAGAATCTAACTAAACACATTTAAGTCAAGCTATGAAATAATGGTGCAATGCTTTACATGAATTGCTAAATGGAAAGCGTCTGACCAAAGAATATCATAACCTCTTGTTTTCACTTTGCAGCACAAAATGCCTGTGTGTCACTTTTTAAATGCAGTTTCATTTCTAAAGACCAAGGCAGGTTTTTCATTGGTGATGCTAGATTTTAAAGGTGATATTCACCCGCCTTCAGTCCTCCCTCTGATGATTTAAAATCATCACCCCTCTGAGGATTTGTAACTATCACACCAAGTTCATTCCACATGCGAGATCGTTAAAGAGCACCCTCATCACTAGTTGGATCAATATGATTTTCTCTACCAAGAATATTGCTACTTCTCTTTGGTGTGTGTAGATGAGGCAATGTCATTAGTAGACCTAATTTCTATCTGGTACGTAAAAGAAGAGTACTAAAACTAGTATGATCAGTATCACTTGTTGTTACAAAAATTTAGCATATAACAATTTTACATAAATTTCTAAGGCAACACATGTTTGAAATCAGATCATATATAGGCAAGCTCAAAGGTTCAGGGCAGAGTTCTGTAAGTAGCTTATTAGAACGGTTAATTTTCAGCAGTTCAAATCTCTACATAAACAATCCTTAAGCCTACTCCATTCTCTTCTAAAATGTTATCGCTCACTCTTCTTGTAGCTTCTTCTCTGACCTAGGTTAGTCTTCTGTAAAATAATTAACTAAAATAATAGTTTAACAGAACAGTTTTTTTTTATTGATCACTAATTGTTTTTTCAGCATTTGAAATTTCTCAGCCATTTTTTTCAGTTTTTCTCAGTTCATTTTGTCTCAAGCTTGAAATCAGGGTCGCTTATACAGTTAAAATCCTGCATCACACAGTTCATCCATTGTGACGTTCAGTGCTTTGTTTATGCAATATGACCACTGAGGTGCAGAATAACTCCTATAGAGCACAATTGATTTTTTGGACTTTCTCAATCCAAGCCTTTCATCTTCACTTTGTTCTGATTCAGACGTTTCAGCTATGAGTGCAAATGTTTTTTCAGGGGACAACTGTAGACTCTTCACATACCCCTTTAGCCAACTTTCTTCCACCTCCACCATGGGCCCACATCACTAGTTCTTTCATCAGAGGCTGGACCTGGCTCTTTCACCACTTTGATACCAGTTTAATCTGAGACAGTTTTCACTTCTTGCTCTTCTAGTCCCACCTCTGGTTGCTTTAGTGCTTCTTCACACTCAGTGCCTTCCCCTACAGCTTGACGGACCCTCTCCAGTGGCCTTTCGAACACAGATGTCATCTCTTCTGGAAGAGGACCTGTTTCATCAAGGGTACACAGGACCCTATGAGCATGGAAGGCATGCACGCAGTTCAGAAGGCCACCACACTTCACAGCAATCGTTGTGACCTGGATCACTTGGAACAAGCCGTTCCATCTTGGTTTCAACCAAGTCTATGGAACGTCATTCTCAATCAAAACATCATTACTCAGATCGAGGTTGTCACACCATTCACTAAGCAGATCTTGTGTAGCAGCTGCAATTTGGTGAGAAAAACAATGCGCACATCAGCCAACCCTTCACAGCAGTGGCTTATCTTCTCATCTGCAACTGTCACAAGTGGTTTTACAGGTACATTATCAAGCCACTTCAGTGATGTTGAGACACACACTTTTGCAAAGCGAGACTCCACAATGTCTTTGTTTTGCTCGATTATGCTTGAAACTTCAGATCGATAACTTCAGTGCAATGCTTGTTCAGTCTGTAGTTCTGCACGCATAATTTTTTGGCCCTCATTGATTGAGTGGATCTTTTGATCTGATTTCTGAGAAAGTGGCAATCTATACCTGGAGATCGATTTTTGCAATAACACATATGCTACCATGCGGTTGTCATTTCCTTGGGTTCTCTTCCAGGGGATCCTCATCAATAGTCATAAGCATTAGAATATTCCCGCCCATGCGCGGGACCCCGGAAACACTATATTATATGTGCCCCACATATATATATCCATATATATATTAAAAAAAATAAGCAATTGCAGCCTAATAAACACCAGAGCTGAATTATGCTGTATGAATTTCCATAAATCATGAACAAACATGCATTATAAACATGAGAGACAACAACAGTATTGTTTCAGAACTGTTTTAATGCTCAGAAAGCAGTGGAAATTCTCATGAAACACTGAAAGCATAGGAAGCTCCCAGGCTGCATTGCAAAACCACAGTCTAAAAAGACTGAAAAGCTAAGCTGCATCAACATGCAGCAAACTGACACTGTGCCTTTAAGGCACCCATGACCCCCAGCTTCCCATCATGCCTCAGGGCTGACAGTTAGGTCAGTTGTTCTTTCCAGCTCCTTCAGGAAGGATCCTGGTAACTCAGCTCCACTCTTTTCTGGCTTTTTGTCAGAAAATTCCTTCATTATTCTTTTTTTTTTTACTTACTTTGACATTTTACATCAAGTCAAGTAAGTATCTGTCTTTATTGGCAGTTATTTTGAGGCATTTTCTCTCAAAATGCCCTCACTCTTTGATAACTGCCCTTCTTGTGTTAACAAGAAGGCTAAAACAGACACTCATGATGTCTGTATACTTTGTTTGCCTGAGCATCATGACCCAAAGACCTGTCCTCACTGCGAGCGCCTGTCAGAAAAAACTCTTAAGGACAGAGAGAGGAATCGCATTTATGGCCTGGCCCAAAGGTCATCCAGAGGAAGATCTCCGGTGAAGAAGGGCTCTAAGAGGGCTAGAACACCTTCAAGGGACAAGTCTTCACGTCCTTCAGCTTCAGCGTTGGGCTCGGCGCTGAAGAAACAACTACCGGTGGGTCATTTATCGAAAAAACGACTGTCGACAGCGGGCTCGCCGTCGAAAAGATCAGGTTCGTCACCGACGTTGAGGATTCCAGCTCCGTCGTCGAAATCTCCTCCGTCGTCGTCAACCAGGCGACGATCGGCGTCGAGGGAGGTCACTCTTCCGCCATAGTCAACAGGGCGACGATCGGCATCGAGAAAAGTGACTCCTCCTTCGTCAATTAGGCGACGATCGGCGTCGAAGACCATCACCCCTCCGCCATTGTCAACTCGGCGACGATCGGCGTCGAGGACAAAGACCCCTCTGCCGTCGTAAACCCGGCGACGATCGGCGTCGAGGGACGTTACACTTCCGCCGTCGTCATCCAGACGACGATCAGCGTCGAAGTGTGACCCCTCCGCCGTTGTCAACAAGGCGACGATCGGCGTCGAGGCCCAAGATCACTCCGCCGTCGACAACCAGACGTCGATCGGCGTTGAGGAGACTATCTTCGTTGGCATCTCATCTGCGCTCGGTGTCGAGGGTGGCCAATACCCCTCCGCCGTCATCGCATAGACATTCGACGTTGAGAGAGGAAGCTCCGTCGTAGGGTGTTCATCGCCGTTCAACGTCGAGGGACCATTATTCCTCGCATCGCTCGCCGTCGAGACATTCGACACCGAGATTACTTGCTCTGTCGATGCCCCAGAGGTTTCCGACGTCGAGAGAAGAGGTGCCATCGTCGGCAGTGCAACGCTGTTCGATGCCGAGAGACCAGCGTTCGTCGACGTCGAGGCATCAGACGTCAGAACACCCGACGTCGAGGCCACATGAAAGGGCTGATTCGATGGCAAGGGTCTCTGTGATTATGGTGGCTGAATCAGCTTCGCGCCACTCCTCTTCATCTTCTGGCTCCTCAAAATCACCCCAAGGTCCAGAAGTCCGGTCAGTAAAACACCTTTACGAAGGACAGATCCTTCTTCGGAAGGGGTGAGGTTGACCCCAAGATGGTACCAACCTTTGGATCGTTGGTGAGACTCAGGGGCTGCCAAGCGGATGCGAGAGTACGCTTGTCCCGAACACAGGTCTCCACTCTAAAGACTGGTGGCGGAAGTGGACAGACTCAGCCCTCCCAGGCGCCAAGTTGAAAGATCGCCTGTGAGGAGGCCATCCAGGTCTCGTTCTCCCAGAAGGGAAGAACCGGCCAGATCTCGTTCTCCCAGAAGGAAAGATCCAGGCAGATCTCGCTCTCCAAGAAGAGAAGAGCGTCCAAGAAGATTGCGTGAAAGGAGGCATGGCTCTCATCACAGAAGTCGAAGAATTCCATCATCTTCTTCCTCAACCCGATCTTCCAGGAGAAATTATTCTCCCACACTGACTGATAGTCCTATCTCCAGAGTTTCTCCAGTGGACGACATCAACGCGTATCTAGATGTCTTGAAAAGAGGGGCTAAGAAACTGATCATTGAAATGTCTGTCCCCCAAGTGGCAACAACAGTGATTTTTGAAACGTTGCATCAAAAATCTGTTTCACGTCCATTACTACCCTTGGTTCTGGGTATTATGGATCCTGTTAATGGCGTTTTTCTAACTCCAGCTACTATTAAGTAAGGTGGTGCCAGCTCGCATACAGAAAAAATACAAGCCAGCTGTTTCCGACCCAGTCTTTGTGAAAGCTGACCCTCCAACAGACTCTGTGATTGAAGCGGCGGCTCAGAAGACACATGCAGTGTCTGCCTCTTCCTCAGTGCCACCAGACAAAGACAGCAAATCACAGGACTCGTGGGGTCGAAAAGTATGCAATTCTGCCTCTTCTTCTCTGAAGATCTCCAGTGCGGCCGCTCTATTAGGTAGATATGATAGAGCCCTATGGGATTCCATGAATCGTTTCAAGTCCAAACTACCAAAAGAGGACCAGAAGGACTTTGAGGAAACGCTGACAGAAGGCTGCCTAGTGTCTAATCCAATAATTAGCACAACGGCGGATGGCGCAATGCTGGCGGCTCACTCTTATTCTCATGGAGTTTGTGCCAGGAGGTCTTCTTGGCTGCGCCTCACAGGCCTCAAGCCCGATGCACAACAACGCATCTTGAACCTTCCTTTTTCGGGTTCTTCTCTCTTCGGGGAACACGTGGACGTGGAGATGAGCCGAATGAAGACCGAGCTGGACACTGTGAAAGCGGTCAGTCTAGAGAAGAAAAAGGAGTTCAATCGCCACTTTAAAACCAACAAGGGCAAAGGGGCTCAACAGAGGGTTCAAACCCCTCAGTGGTCCCAAAACAAGAGTCAAGGCGAGTCTCAATTTCGAGGAGGCAAATCGGGCAGAAGTAGAGGAGGTCGCCAGCAGTCCTCTAACACGGCGAGGGGAGGAAAAGCCTGGCAGTGGCTTCCTCTGGCGCCGTTGCCCACTCCAGTGGGAGGAAGTGCTTCACAACATGTGGCAGAGTGGGTCAGCATCACAAAAGATCGTTGGGTGCTGAATATACTGCGCAATGGATACACGCTACGTTTCCGTGCGCTCCCAAAGAACATTCCTCCGAAGAAATCTCTTCCCCACCAGTTGGAACTGCTCCGGATAGAGGTGAAAATTCTTCTACAAAAAAGAGCCATAGAAGAAGTACCTCCCTCTCAAAGGGGAAAAGGAGTCTACTCCAGATATTTTCTTGTTCCCAAAAGAGATCAGGAGGACAAGTTCAGACCCATCCTAGACCTTCGTCTTCTAAACAAGGTCATAGTCAAACAAAAGTTCTGCATGCTAGCTCTTCACCAAATATGTCCACATCTGCAAGTCGGGGATTGGATGTGTTCGGTGGATCTGCAAGATGTATACTTTCACATCCCGATTGCACTGCGTCACCGAAAGTACTTGAGGTTTGTGATTGGCAACAAGCATTACCAGTACAAAGTGCTGCCCTTCGGGCTCAAGTCCGCACCACGAGTCTTCACCAAATGCATGGCAGTGGTGGCGGCTTTTCTTCACAAAAAGGGACTTTTCATCTATCCGTACCTGGACGACTGGTTCATAAAAGGTCCATCTCCTGTACAGGTAGCGAACGATTTCCAGCTTTGCCTGCGCCAGTTGCACAAACTCGGGCTCCACGTCAACTTGGAGAAGTCAGTCCAGCGGCCAACACAGTCCATCCACTACCTAGGCTCTGTTCTGGACACAAAATTGGCAAAAGCCTTTCCTTCAGAGGAGAAACTTTTCTATGCGACAGAAATGCAGAGTTCTGCTCGAAACGAGAAACCCAACAGTCCGACAGGTTGCCTCCCTGCTAGGTTCCATGGCATCCTGCATCTTTCTCATACCAAACGCCAGGTTGAGAATGTGTCCTTTACAGCAGGCTCTGGAAGACCAATGGGACCAAGCGACCGGGCGTTGGGAGGACCGGATCAGTCTGCCCCATGCAGCGAAGACTTCCATCAAATGGTGGACTCGACCGCAGAATGTTCTGTTGGGAGTGCTTTTTCACCAACCTCTCCCAACGCAGTCAATAGTGACAGACGCTTCTCTACAAGGCTGGGGGGCACACATGGGGTGCCTTCAGATTCAAGGTCGGTGGTCGGTGCAGGAGCAGACCTATCATATCAATATGCTGGAGCTCCGAACGGTGCATCTTGCGCTAAAAGCTTTTCTTCCAGCGATCAAGACCAACTCCGTCCTGGTTCAGACAGACAATACAACCACCATGTTCTATCTGAACAAACAAGGAGGCACAAGGTCACGCCCTCTCTCCCTGGAATCACAGGCGATCTGGCACTGGCTTCTCGCTCGAAATCTAACAGTGGTAGCAGTGCACCTTCCAGGCGAGTTAAACGTCAAGGCAGACGCACTCAGCAGGCACTTCGAAGATCAGCCAGACTGGGTGCTAAACGACGAGGTGGTAGACAAGCTTTTTCGTTGTTGGGGGACGTCCGACTATAGACTTGTTTTCAAACGACGAAAACAAAAAATGCCACGCCTTCGCGTCCAGATTCCACCGGCCAGGGACGCAGGGGAATGCTCTCTTGATGGATTGGTCAGAGACATTTGCTTACGCATTTCCTCCCCTATCACTGATCCCAAAGGTGGTTTCCAAGCTCCTCAGGTCGAACATGGAGATGATACTCATAGCTCCGGACTGGCCACGGCAGTGGTGGTACCCGGACCTTCTTCATCTGTCTGCGTGTCCACACAAACGCCTACCTTGCAGGCCAGCCTTGTTGAGCAAGATGAACGGGAGGATTCTGCATCCCAACCTTCCGTCACTGAGCCTGACAGCATGGCTCCTGAAGTCCTGCAGTACGGACATCTGAACCTGCCTCCTGAATGTATGCACATTTTAAAAGAAGCTAAGAGGCCTTCCACAAGAGCGTCTTATGCGTGGAAGAGGTTTTATATGTGGTGCAGGGAGCGTCAGCTTGACCCTACTATGGGGCAGGAGGAGGTTGTTCTACCATACCTCCTTTCCTTCGCAACATCTGGGTTGAAGTATGCTTCCATTAGAGTGCATCTGTCAGCTATTGTAGCGTATAGGAAATCGCCAGGCCAACCTTCTTTCTTTCAAGTTCCAGTGGTCAAGGATTTCCTTCAGGGGTTGAAGAAAGTCTATCCCCCTGTGCGAAATCCTTCTTCTTGGGAGTTGAACCTGGTACTATCCAAGTTAATGGGGCCTCCTTTTGAGCCCTTCCACAAGGCCTCGTTACAACACCTCTCTTGGAAGGTTGCATTCTTGGTGGCAATTACATCAGCGCGAAGAGTAAGTGAGATACAAGCGCTGTGTACAAAAGAACCCTACACTGTTTTCCACCACAACAGAGTAGTCTTAAGAGCACATCCATCCTTTTTACCTAAAGTGGTCTCTGATTTTCATATTAATCAGTCCATTTCTCTTCCATCTTTTTTCCAAACCCTACAACCCCGGCTGAGCGGTCTCTGCACTCTTTCGATCTTAGGAGAGTGCTTAAGTTTTATTTGGAAAATACCAAAAGAATCAGCTCTTTATCAACCATGGTTCAATGAGAACAGGCTTTCCATCTGCCAAGAGATCCATCTCCAGATGGATTGTTTCCTGTATTAAATTGGCTTATCAGCTGGCAGGCAAGCCATTACTGTTGTCACCTAAAGCACACTCTACTAGGGGGAAAGCGGCCGCAGAAGCTTTCTTACACGATGTCCCTATGTCTGAGATTTGCAAGGCTGCAACCTGGAGATCAGTTCATACCTTTACAAGGCATTACTGTCTTGAATCTGATTCCAGGACTGATACTCCAGTAGGGCAAGCCTCTTTGAGGAATCTATTTGGGTAGCCTGCGGCCTGTACAAGCTTAGTTTTTCTAGGCTTAGCATTGATTTTACCGTTTATCATTACTCCTTTTCCCGCAGGGAGATGAGGTGAGGCTCGCTATTCTTTTCTATTGCTTATGACTATTGATGAGGATCCCCTGGAAGAGAAGGATTAGTTACTTACCTGTAATCCTACTTCTCTTCCAGGGGTATCCTCATCAAAGTCATAAGCAACCCTCCCGCCTCCCCGGGCAAAGGATTATTTTAAGTTGGAGATATGGTAAACCTAAATGTTTCATGGTTTTTCAGTCTCCGCAAAGAACAACTGACCTAACTGTCACCCCTGAGGCATGATGGGAAGCTGGGGGTCATGGGTGCCTTAAAGGCACAGTGTCAGTTTGCTGCTTGTTGATGCAGTTAGCTTTTCAGTCTTTTTAGACTGTGGTTTTGCAATGCAGCCTGGGAGCTTCCTATGCTTTCAGTGTTTCATGAGAATTTCCACTGCTTTCTGAGCATTAAAACAGTTCTGAAACAATACTGTTGTTGTCTCTCATGTTTATAATGCATATATATATATATATATATATTATTTTCCGTGATTGGTGATTCAACCTGACGTGCTTCCAAAACGCCGGCGGTGCCTGGTTCTGCGACAATCGACCACGCCGCTCACTATTGAAGATGAGATTCCAGTTCCATTAGCTTTTCGCTGAATGTGGAAGAGTTGTAATTATTCCCATTTGAAAGAATTGGGAAGCGGGGACATGAATTTTTGCATTCATTTTACATCTATGCCAAAGGCATTGTAAATATGTTAAAATGGCCGCTGTATTTGCACTAACAGTCTGTCTTGGTTTGAGTCCCTCTACTGTTTCCACCACTGTGTACATGCATGAAAGGGAGGGCTTTGACAACGCAAAAACATCGTGATCAAGGGAGCCTGAGTCCCGAAACGCGTTGATGGAATTGCTTAAATAAAAAAGCCTATGAAAATGTGCTTGTGAGTGCTTGGATGTTTTGAGCGAAAACCTAATGGAACTGGAATCTCATCTTCAATATATATATGTTTATATATATATATATATATATATATATACATATATATGTATATGTGTATATATATGTATATATATATATGTGTATATATATATATATATATGTATATGTATATATATTCTCACAAAGACGATCCTTCCATGCACGAGAGCGCTCCGCAGTGTGTGCTCGGCCCAAGGGCTGGTTCATAGCCCGAATTTCAATTTTGAACACAGGGACTTGCTGACCGTGAGAAAAGCCGTGAGGCTGAAACGCGTCGGTGGAGTGTTTGTGTAATAAAAGCTTTTAAATAAGTATCCGGTTGTGCCGCCCTCTTTGTGTTAAAAAAAAATAAATATATATATATATATATATATATATATATATATATATTCAATGAAAAAACCATTGGTTTTAGGCCATATATAGTTAGGGATTTGCATTTACAAAACCTTATTTTACTCGCATAAAACCATTGAAATTCCATATATAGTTATAAGCGCTAACTATATATCGCGCACCCGCAATCCACTGCTGATGATGTCACATATTACATCATTCATGACATGGTTAGTGACATCACTGATGACATCACTGATGACATCTCAAATGACATCATCCAGTGACTGTATGTTTCTGTAAAGTTAAAATATCTCTTACATATTGAAGAATGAGTGGATATATAAGTGTCTGGATGAAGGATTTAGTAGGTGCATGACTGACTATATGAGTGAGTGATTAAATGTGTCTCACTGAGTGCATGGGTTAATGACTAAACTGTCTCAATTTGTGCATCATTATGTCTGTTGTTCTGTAAACTGTTCCATGTGTTGATAAGTAGCTATATGAGTAACTATATGGGTTATTGATTGGTTGCCCAAGTATTTGTATGGGATACTGAGTGTGCGTGTGGGTAGCTGGGAGGTGTGTGACTCTGTGCATAGATGTGTGAGCACTTGATTCACTAGATGTATGGTTTCAAAAGTGCATGTGGAAACAGCTGTATGGGCGGTTGACTGTGTGCATGAGTGTATTGGTGAGTGAATGGATATCTGTGCTACATGTCAAAGTAAGTACATATGTAAAACACAGTACATGTGAGAGTTGACATATATAAATAACTGTGCATAAGAGCCAGTGAATGTGTGAGTGGCTGTATGGATCATTGTGAACTTGTATCCGGGATTGTATAAGAGAGTAAATATGTGTTAGTATATGTTTGAATAAGTAAAGTTTGTATAACTGTATATTTGAGGAAATGGAGGTGTGATTGATTCTTTGCATGACTGACTAGGTGTGTGAGTAACTCCATGGATGAGTGACAGTCTGTGAGTGTCTGTTTACACTGATTGTATCTAAGGTTATATTAGAGTCTGAAGAGGTTCATCGTATTATCACATGAATGATATCATCAGTGATGTTATCAGTCATGTCAAATGAGATGTTTTCAGTGATGTCATCAGTGATGTCATTTGAGATGTCATCAGTGATGTCATCAGTGATGTCACTAACCATGTCATGAATGATGTAATATGTGACATCATCAGCAGTGGATTGCGGGTGCGCGATATATAGTTAGCGCTTATAACTATATATGGAATTTCAATGGTTTTATGCGAGTAAAATAAGGTTTTGTAAATGCAAATCCCTAACTATATATGGCCTAAAACCAATGGTTTTTTCATTGAATTTTCAAGGTTTTGTAAATGCAAATTCCTAACTATATATCCACTATAACCTATGGTTTTTTCTGTGAATTTCATTGGTTTTTTAATAGCAAATATGAAAAGCTTTAAAATGTCAAGTACGTGATAAATAAAAACATTTTCGTATTTATGCACGCTGATGTGCTTTGAACGCTGCACCCCCCCCCCCCTCCCCTCTTTTGTCTTAGTAGTACTCTCTCTTTGCAGATACTGAAGGGTAGTTAACGCAGGCCTTTACCCCCGTTGTAATCCGTCGTGGCTGCTTGTCTCTCCATTTGATTGATTGTTGTCCAAGCATTTACTGTTTTAGAATTGGTTCTCTTTGGATCATTCTCTATTTACAAACAAGCACAAAGTCGCAATACTCTGTTTAGTCTTTGCAGATAGTGAAAAATCGTGTAAAAAAAATAAAAGTAATCGAGCAAAATCAGTAGGCCACTAATTGGATCTCTTTTTGACCTCGCTAAAATAGAAATATTAGGAACAACCCTTCATGAGAAATACAAAAATAGTGAGATGAACTGAGCTCCACACCATGAGGGCTGCAAGACAGCTCGGCTCCATCACCCATCCCGCACAAAATAACGACAAACCGTATGCAAATATTAAAAATATAGACAACACACCAGCAAAGAAACAGGGTAAAACATTTTATTAAAAAACTATTTACATAACGTTGGTTTATAAGATGATGTCAGTAGTGGACCGATGTGTGAATAGATCGAAAGCAGCACAAGGCTCCAAGATCCGGATGGCAAGCTCCTGGATGTTGGGTGCCATAGTTTAGAGTTCTGAATTTGAGCCTTTTTGAATGTCTGTGCTTTGTTGAATCAAATTTGCGGCTTGACACAAAGCTGACTCAAGCGTTGCTACTGATGCTATGCAGACCAAAACTGGTTTTCAGTTTGTACATTTTTCTAGATTTTTAATCCAAGTTTGGTTGACTTTGTAGAACGATGGCTTCAAATTTTCAACATACGGTGTGGTGGCGCTGACTGGGAGGGGGCGCTTCGCTCCTGCCCCCTCCCCAAGTAAGATTTTCATATGTGAAAGTACGTTAATGGTTTTGGTCCCTGAGATGCTTCGATGTCACTGCCATTCTCAAATAGCATAAGTTCTGGATGTTGGGTGCCATAGTTAAGAGTTCTGAGCAGCGCTTGTAACACTGTCTGAAGCTTATTTCCACCTACTGCAGCTTCACTATTCTCAAAGTAAGTGAGTGTCGTTTGTGGACCTGACTGCATTAGAAAACAATGTAATATGTTACCTTCCTAAACAGCTTGACGGAGGCCCCTGAGGGGCGGTGTGATGGCCATGGACTCTGAGAAGACGCTTGGCTCCGACACCCTCCCCAAGTCTTATAGCACTGGTGTAGCCTGAGATTGCCCCCGACATAGGCCGCCGGCTCCCGGGATCCGGCGGAACTTTTTGCCTTTTGATGACTCTTCAATTCTGAACCTTGTCCCATCCAGCTGAGTTGCGCCCACTCTTGCGGCTACAGCGTCTTGCCCACCATCCAGCTGAATTGCGCCCACTCTTGCGGTGCAGCGATAGGCGGCTGCCACAGGACTCTCAAAATGGCGGCAGGCTCTTCGGTTTTGGGCCTGGTCCACTAAAATGGCCCTGGGACACCTTTGAACTCGGACGCTTCCCTGATAGGGCTTGGGTCCCATTCTCAAAGCGTCCCCTCAGCCGTGAAGATTCTACAAAAGTCTTGGGGGCCTCCGACTCCCGCAGGCTTCTGGTGGGGAGCGGCTGCCATGATTGCTCGTGGAATGGCCACGACGGAGCTACGAGATGGTAGTGGTCTCATGCTGACGCCAGCTTTAGTCTGAAACATCCAGAAACACTGTAGACTACCAATTCGATCAGTTCCGGTAGCGCCCCAACATGACCCGGAAGAGAAGAACTTGCCCTCCCCTCTTTGACTGGTGGTTCTTGTTGCCTGTCCCCTCTGTTGTCATTTAACAGAACTTTTTGGACTGCTGAAAGGAGTTGTGTTCCGAACGCTGGTTGGTGGAGACATTTTGACTATATTCTTGACCTACGTTGTCGCGTAATGCGTTATATGACACGCCGCGTTACCGCACCCGGAAGTGATCCGCGGCGCGGCGCGCAGCGCGTAACGTAAGCATAACAGGACATGTGACTTGTTAATAAAACTTTTCATTGGTTCATTTTACTTTTGTTAATTTAATGATGAAAAGCTTGGTCATATGACCTAAAAATTACGCTTTTTATTGTTTTCGAACAATATTTTTTTTTCAAACATATGTTATAATATTCCAGGCTAATGTACTTTCCCGGAAAATTTACAACTGTCTTGTAAGTAAAATATATTCCTTTTTCGAGAAAAAGGGCGTTTCTTCCTTCCATAACGGAGCCGTTGAGTAAAAGAGATTCGGCCTGCTATCTTAGTCGCCGATACGCCTGATTATCAGATTCTTATAGTTCACTTAATATTGCAGACATGAAAAACACAACTGCCCTTAAGCATTTATCTTTACTGCGTTCCTACATATTATACCTTTTATCCGTCATGTAATTGGACTGCTTTATTTCACTTGCCTTTACTGATTCGAAAACAGTGACTAAAAGTAAAAACTTTACCAATGTAAATACTACTACCGTGTTTTGTTTTAAAAACCTTTATTGTGAAAATGTCAGTATACAAATACGGGCCTATAACCACGTGGGCCGGCCACGGAGCAAACTGAAATCGTATATGATGAGGAGACATTTACACTGTAGAAGAACGTAACGAGCGGGCCATTAGGTTGCAAGAACAAAGGTGTCTAACAGTTGCGGAATCGGTGGACGTACATTTTGTAATTAAAATACGATACAGCCACTTACAATAACATTTTCTAGATATACATTTGCGGGCAAGCAGTTACGAGTCCCATTTATACCGGCGCCATTTTGGGCGAGGCCGGGCAGGTCCAAGATATAGTCATAATGTCTCCACCAACCATCGGCCAGACCAGAACCCCTTTCGGCCCTTTATGCTACAAGATGGTGTCTTCCATTCAGAAAATAGTGTTGGCAGCATTTTGAAAGGAAACAGAAACAGCCATTCTCCTAGTGAGTTTCACATTGTTACATTTAGGAAGAATGTTGAAGAGTAGTATGTGGAAAATCTGAAGCCATTTTTCTACAAACTCTCAATCAGACTTGGATGGAAAAAAAAAACCTGAAGAATGTACAAACTGAAAACCAATTTTTGTCTGTATAGCATCAACAGTAACGCTTGAGTCAGCTTTGTGTCAAGCCGCCATTTTCATTCAATCAATAGCGTCCCGCTGCACACATTCAGGGACCTGGTCGTGTCTTCAGATGAAACGGATTGTAGGAAAAGAAGCAGAAAGGAAAAGGAAAAAAGTTCCGCCGCACCTCGGGAGCCGGCCGCCTATGTCATGTGCCACCTTTGGCCACACCAGGGCAATAGTGAAGCTGCAGCAGGTGCAAATAAGCTTCAGACAGTCTTACAAGCACTGCTCAGAACTCTCAACTGAGGCACTCAACATCCAGGACTTGCCATTCGGATCTTGGCGCCTTGTGCTGGTTCCGACCTATTCACACATCAGTCCAGTACTGACATCACGTCATAAGCCAACGGGGCACCCCACGCCGACTTTCGGCGCAGCATTGTAGGATGGCCACACCAGTGCGGCAACTTGCTGGACACAACATCGGGGCCATCCAGATCTCGGCGCGTTCGACTCACTGTACCGCAAGAGTGACCGCAACTCAGCTGGACACGCCATCTTTCGGCGCAGCATTGTAGGATGGCCACACCAGTGCGGCAATTTGCTGGACACCACCTCGGTGCCATCCGGATCTCGGCGCGTTCGAGTCACTGTACCGCAACAGTGACCGCAACTCAGCTGGACACGCCGTCTTTCGGCGCAGCATTGTAGGATGGCCACACCAGTGCTGCAATTTGCTGGACACCACCTCGGTGCCATCCGGATCTCGGCGCGTTCGAGTCACTGTACCGCAACAGTGACCGCAACTCAGCTGGACACGCCGTCTTTCGGCGCAGCATTGTAGGATGGCCACACCAGTGCGGCAATTTGCTGGACACCACCTCGGTGCCATCCGAATCTCGGCGCGTTGTGCTGCCTTCGGCCTATTCGCACATGGGTCCGCTACTGACGCCGCCTCACGTGCCAACGGATTTTCTACGCTTTTTGTAGCCCTATGCCGCATAACAGGTCATGTGACTTGTTTATAAAACTTTTCATTGGTTCATTTTACTTTTGGTTTCCTAAAGATGGAAGGCTTGGTCATATGACCTAAAAATAACACTTTTCATTGGTTTAGAACATTTTTTTTTCCCAAACGATGAAAGCCCCACCTTGTTTCTGAATCATTCAGACTGAAGCTGGCGTCAGCATGAGAGCACCACCATCTCGTGGCTCCGTCGTGGTCATTCCGCGAGCAATCATGGCAGCCGCTCCCCACCGGAAGCCTGCGGGAGTCGGGGGCCCCCAAGACTTTTGTAGAATCTTCACGGCTGAGGGGACGCTTTTCGAGAATGGAGCCCAAGCCCTAGCAGGCAAGCGTCCGAGTTCCAAGGTGTCCCAGGGCCATTTCAGTGGACCAGGCCCAAAACCGAGGAGCCGTCCGCCATTTTAAGAGCCATGTGGCAGCCGCCTATCGCTGCACTGCAAGAGTGGGAGCAACTCAACAACATGGTGAGCGAGACGCTGTAGCCGCAAGAGCGGGCGCAACTCAGCTAGATGGCCGCCACCTGGGGAGGCCCGTTCACGCCGCCTCCCCCACCCCTGGGCCGCCGCACGCCAATTTTCGGAGCAGCATTGTAGGATACCAAAACCAGTGCGGCAGTTTACTGGACATCACCTGGGTGCCTGTCGTACATGTTGTGTCAGCCATGTGACACTGGACACAGTCCCATCAACATCTCAACGCGTTCTGCTGCCTTGGGACTATTCGCACAACAGACCGCTACTGACGAGGCCTCCCCCCGCACCACCCGGGACGCCCCACGCTGTTTTTCTGTGCTGCATTGTAGGATCCCAAAACCAGTGCGGCACCCAGGCGACATCACCTGGGTGCCGTCCAGAACTCTGCACGTTGTGCTGCCTTGGGACTATTCGCACAAAAGACAGCTTCTAACCATTGTTGCTTTTTGTGTTGAAAAATGTTTAAATGTTTTTAGTTTTTGTTCCGTTCGTTATAGTTAATAGTTAATAAAGTTTTATAATCTTACTTTGTTGGAGTGTTATCTATTTTTTTAAAAACGGGTGAATGGGGCCTTGAATTGGGTTATTGTCATGTGTGGGCTTTGGAAGTGTGCTGCTGCAGGATCGGACATTTCAAACTCAAATGCACGTTCTTTTTCTTACCTTTCCGAAGCATGGAGCGCAATAGCAGGCAGAGAAAGGGTGCTGCACGTGTTGAACACTACCTGACCTGGCAAGTTGCTGGCAGTGCCCCCCGCCCGCTCCTAAAAGAGGGCACACACACACCGCCGCCCCAAGTACTTCACAAATCTTTAAAAGACCATGCGCTTGTTCATGAGGCTTAAATGGTTTATCACCTCTTCTAGAACCCCTGCATCGACCCTCTGACGTTTCCTGGAAAAATTACCATGTAACACAATACCAAGCCCTGTCAGCTGAAACCCCCAAGGAATCGTGGGGCATATTATCAAGGGGGTTTATCTCCGCTTTTTTGGCTTTAAAAGCCATGAAAGCGGAGATAAAATTATCTCCCTATTACCAAGCTGTCGCTAACACCAGTTAGTGACAGCTAAAAGGAGATAGCGACCATCTTGGGCCCCGCTTTGCATGTCAGTGATACTTATCACTAATGACATGCAAAGTGGCGTACCAAGATGTTAGCGACTGGAAACAGTCCCTAACATCGCTATCTTCTATTACCAACTTTTGGAGATATTCGCGCTAAGCGCGAATATCTCCAAAATCTAACACCTGCCCTGAGCAGTTCTTAGCCATGTTATCCAATGGGAGGTGGATAACATGGCTAAGAGCATTTGCTCGATAATACATGAATATCGCTGACTTTTCTGCGATAATAGCAAGGGTTATCTGCGATAAAAATCGCCGATGTGCGGCGATAATTTTTGTCTCTAAACAAGTTAGAGACAAAAATTATCGCTAGTTGTTCGTAATATGCCCCCGGGTTTTTGCTTGCAGAAATCGGGAGGCGGGAGACTAGCACTGAAATCAGTAGTCACACGCCTGAATCAGGAGGGTTGGCATGTCTGAATTCTCTACAGCTGGGGCCATAAACTACATCCGCAGGGGTAGGTGATAGCCTGGGACCAGCCTGGCATCTAAAATGGCTGCCGTGCACGACAAAATTGTGGCATTGGAAAAAAGGCAAGATGGCGCAGCCGCTGGAAGAGATGTATCAACATATATGAGCCTCCTCAGCCACCCTCAGGAAACATAGGGGATTAGGATACGTCTCCCGCACCCCCTTATACCTAGTAATTTAATTAACGAAGCACAAAATGGCGAATTCCAGTTTCGCTACCAGTTTGCGGCCCAGTTCGCGGCCCGTGAAGCGCTTCTACCGTGAAAAATCATTTTTTTTTCTTTTTCCCACGGGACCCTTTAATAACCCCAACAACATTCCTAGGGGGTCAAGAGGGGGATACCTTGCCCCCTTTCATTAAATTCCCCCTTAGTTTTTCACCTCTTCTTCTCTCTCGATCCTACCGAGAAACAAGATGGCGGCCGCTCCGGACTGTCACGCAGCAAAATAAAAAAAAGCTCACGCACAGCCGCTGGAAGAGATGTATCAACATATATCAGCCTCCTCAGCCACCCTCAGGAAACATAGGGGATTAGGATACGTCTCCCGCACCCCCTTATACCTAGTAATTTAATTAACGAAGCACAAAATGGCGAATTCCCGTTTCGCTACCAGTTTGCGGCCCAGTTCGCGGCCCGTGAAGCGCTTCTACCGTGAAAAAATCATTTTTTTTCCTTTTCCCCACGGGACCCTTTAATAACCCCAACAACATTCCTAGGGGGTCAAGAGGGGGATACCTTGCCCCCTTTCATTAAATTCCCCTTTCGTTTTTCACCTCTTCTTCTCTCTCGATCCTACCGAGAGACAAGATGGCGGCCGCTCCGGACTGTTTAGAATGTTGACAGACACCGGAGAGCCAATCAGCTTTCTGCGCGCAAAGTTCCGAAACGCGAAAAGTAAGCGGACCGGATCGCTGCCCGGAGCGCTGTTACAGATATATATCTTGATTTAAACGTTAATTTCTCAAAATCCACTGAAGCACATATATTGAGACCTAGCAAAGGCACATCGGGCTAACAGTCCCTACAATTTTGCCAAGTTTCGTGCAAATCCATTTAGCCGTTCGAGCTAAAAGTGAGGCCAACCGCCCTATGGAAAACTCAATGTAAAAAACGCGTTTTGGGACCCCCCTTTTTTCTCAGCCCCCCCTTGACGAAACCCCACCAAATTTCCAGGGGCTGCTCAGAAACAAAATGTGCCATTTTCCTGAAAATTTCAGCCGATTCGGTCCACAAACGCCAAAGTTATTAGACATAGAATTTTCAGAAATCCCATAGGGAATTAATCCTAACTATATATACCTACTGGCGATAGCCAGTAGGTAATATATATATATATATATATATATATATATATATATATATATATATATATATATATATATATATACGTAGATTCGTCACTGGCTGAGGCAGCCGCCCCAGCACACAAATTCAAAAAATGACGAAGGAACAGACCCAGATTGAGTGCTCAATTGAAGTGTTTATTCTCCAGCAAGCCTGCCGCCGCCATTACGCGTTTCGCCTTTTACAAAGCTTGATCACATGGCGAGTTGCTGAGAGCAAGCGCCGAGATTTAAAGTGCCAGTGCGCGCGTTATTTTTTCCACAAAAAGTAAATGACATGGAAAAAATACTGTGTTTCGCATGCATTAATACAAGATATAACGTTACTGTGTACATTTTTCATTTGTGCAATCGACTGATATATAAAACAATATATAAATAAATATGTATTTAAATATTTTAAAAGACCATTTTTCACATTATCGCTCATTATAACTGTATGAATACATTTATAATGTGAAGTGAGAAAATATCAAATCCTCCATACAATTCATTTTGGTTGCAGGGAACCCTGCTGTCTCTCAAATGCGATATGCACAACATTCAAATGTTTTAAATAAAGCCCGAGTGGGCAACATAAAACAATTTACAGTAAAGCCCCTGTGGGCGACAACTTCTTGGAAAAAAATATACTGAACTTAAAGCTATTTGTCATGTTCCCGGCACATAAAACAGTGAGTGCATAGTTTCTTTTTTTCTTTTCTTTCTACATTTTTTAAAGTGTTAAGTGCATGTGCTGATTAAAAACAATCAATATCTCTGATCAAAAATCATAGATACCACCCTGAATAGCCATCCAGGGTTGCCCTCCTTGATTGATGGTGCTCTCAAAATACATATAAGAAAAGAGGGCAGTATATGTTACTAGAATACATGTTTCTTATTATCTTATTTCATTATTTACACCGCAGACAAAACAAATCAAACAATCGAATGACTATATCCCATGTGGGAAAATCCCTACTTTGATCAATCTGTAACAACGCTATCTTTGAGCCTCTGTCAGTTCGCCTTTATAATAACGAGATATATGTTGGTCCAGGTTATATTTTTACCCTGTGACTAAATCCCTTGCTTAAGCCTCCTCCTGCTGATTTAAAGCATATACTCAAACAAATATAGCGATCCTGATAATCTACAAACATGTATACAGATCTTCAGTTGCGTTCAACCCATGCGGTTGCTTGCTGTTAACCCCTTCCATGCTGGTGACGAACCCCAGCCGTCATGCACTACGGTGCTCGTGTGCTGATGACGGCTGGGGTTCGTCATGGCCCGCCCGTGTTCTGCCGGCGGCCGCACACGGGAAAAATCGCGGCCGCACGGAAGGGGTTAAGTTCCAGGATATACCTGGTTTCGAGTAAACGAAGCCTCGCATCTCGATTTCCGCCTCTTTTCATGGGCCAAACTGTGTCCACTGCAAAATACGAGAGATGGACTGGGTTGGAATTGTGCTCTGATTCAAAATGCCTAGCCACCGGGTAGGCCGGATCTTTATTCTTGATGGCTCTAATGTGCTGTAGCACACGTTGATGGACCGGTAGACGGGTACTACCCACATATCGGAGTACACAACTGCACTCTAGCACATAGACTGCATAATCTGTTTTGCAGTTTAGGCGCTTTGTTATCTCTCTTGGGGTTTCTGAAAAAGGGACAGTAAATTTGGTCTTATTGATCCCATGTTTGCATGCTTTGCATTGCGAAAAAATTTTGAAACCTCTACCCAGGGCCTTCCAGGTGTTAGACATCTGCGGTTCCAAAGTATTTTTAACCAGGGATCTAACCATAGAAACTGATCTTCTAAAAGTGAGGAGTGGATTGCTCAACACCTTGCTGCCAATAACCGGATCACCCAGTATCAGGTTCCAGTTTCTGCTGAAAATTCTCTTAATGGCAGAATGCTGTTGACTATACGTGATAATCATGCGAGGCCCGATTAGCTCCCCAGCCGGGGATGTATCTGCCTCCTTAGCCTTAGGCAATAATGCTACTTCCCGGGATACTTGCTTGGTTCTTTTTTGAGCCCTCTCAAGTAGGTTTCTAGAGTACCCCCTAGCAAGAAATCTATTTATGCTAGCTTTTTGTGCAAGTTCGCATTCTTCATCGCTGCTGCAAATCCGCCTGATACGCTGCAATTCTCCATAGGGAATACTGCGTATCAGGTGGCGTGGATGGTGGCTTGTGGCATGCAGGATGGTATTGCCTGCCGTTGGCTTTCTAAATAGCTTGGTTTGCATGTGATATATATATATATATATATATATGTGGGGCACATATAATATAGTGTTTCCGGGGTCCCGCGCATGTGCGGGAATATTCTAATGCTTATGACTTTGATGAGGATACCCCTGGAAGAGAACTAGGATTACAGGTAAGTAACTAATCCTTGTGTAGCAATCAGACATTTCAATGATGATCTTTTGCATTCTATTGAAGGGACCTTCTGATCTCCGTATCTGACTCAATGTAGCGTGTGCTCTTTTCCCTGCATTCATTTGTTAAAATGTCACATCTCAATGACACTCTTCTTCTGCAAGCTTCCTAAACCTTTGGTGCTATCTATTCTTTCTAAAGAGACATTTAATTGAATTCCTCTCTAATTGTTTATGTCCATGCATGCATCGTGTCATTGGAACCGACAAACTGTCTGACAACACTGATCTCCCATCAGCTGACATTTGGATGTCATTTGTGTTTTTCTCAAAATCTGTTCTGATCCAACCTTGTTCTGCATCTGAAACATTTTCTTGTACCCCTTTTACCTCTTCCCAAGTGTAATCTATTGTCACCAACATTGGATAGACTGTGTCCTTCTCAGATTCACATGTGAAATTTCCCTTAAATGTGTAGGCTAGTAGGACACAATAGTGTACAACCGAATTACCATCCCTCTTTCCCATGACAATTGTAAATCCCATTTGAGCAGTTAGTCTTTATGCTATGATAAAAGGCAGTCAATTTTGTATCTTGTGCTGAGGTAACTTCTTGAAGCCATCACGCTTTGGCAACATAATTCATGGTGCACCCTGCATATGTTTCTCCTAATGTGCCGCTGTTACCTCTTGAACATGGGCAGACAAAATGGACAGGATCGTGCTCAATCGGGAGTTCATCATTAGTGCCTAACCTCAGCTTCATGCATTGATCCTTGACACCTAGACATTCAGGTTCAGCTTTATCACAAACATTTTCCTTTACTGGCAGTAGACTTGAAGCATTTGAATTTAGACATGTTTTTTCACAAGATTTTTCAGTAGCAACTCCACAAAATAAGAGACCATTTCAGTTACTGGACATTTCTTCATTAAATTTTCACTGTTTTTGTGACTGGCATCACCCGCAGCTACTAATTTAAGGTAGCTGTGCATTTCTGTGACAATAGGGTCAAGAGTTGTTGGTAAACACGTCACAGATTTTTGAACATCTTCATGTTTTTGAACAGGCACTGAGAGCGCAGCCCTCGGTGTATATTCTTTTAAATAAACTGGATCGCTAGTGCCGAGGCGCGGCACTTTCTCTTTTGACTTTAGGTATGCTTTTGTACAATCGTTGTTCCATGGAAGCGGATCAGACACATCCTTTTGTGTCAGCCTCAGTAAAGGCTTAGCTACTAGGGAAAGGTTTGGTGATGACTGTCTATAGTAGCCAACCATTCCCAAAATCATCCTGACTTCTCTCTGATGTCGAGGTGGATTCATCTGGTGAATTGCTTCCACTCTCTCTGGTGACAACTTTCAAGCTCCTTTTTCAATTATGTGTCCCAGATACTGATCTCCTTTTTAGCAGTACTCATGACTATCCTCACGTAATGGCACTATGATAGAAACCTGACAAAATTCACTAACAGTAAGACATTCTTCAGTACATGCAATTTGAAAAGGTATGTTGGCTGGATTCGGTACCATAGGACAACACTGAAAAGCTGTGCTGGTAATCTCCTGCACTATTTTGTACTTCTCATTGGGTTTCTGTAAACCTGTGATCAGAGTTACATGAACTTCCAATCAATTCCTCCAAAAGTCCCTCACTCAGTTTATCTTCAATTGCAAGTGAAATTTCTTCAACTGTCTCCTGTGTCGAATTGTTTGATGGTGTTGGTGAATACATGGCATCTGATTTTAATTTCACTAAGACTGGTTCTGCACTTTTTATTAATCCGACATCTTTCTCTGTGAACTCCCATACTGCTGGGTTCACTGTATCTTCCAAATCAGAGTTGAATTTTTAAACTTATTTCGGAAACCAGTCCTACAGGTCTCTCTTGATGGGCCATTTTAAACTGTACATCCTCATCAGAAGTCTGATATTCAATATCATCTGGTGTTTAGTAAATTGTGCTGTTTAAGTTGCACCGCATGTGTCTTCCTAGCAGGCCTACATTGCTTGAGTCACAAAGAACAAATTGGTAACCTTCTCAAATGAGCCTACTTTTGCTACAACCTTCTCTAAAACTGAATTTGCAATCTGTCTATTTAGAACTCTTACAATGTGGGTCTTTTTCCCTAAGTAAGGTAGGTCTGTCACTTCCACTGTTTTTACAATGGATCTGTTGATATCAGAAATGTTGGGTCTAAAACTGTCACTTTCAAATACAATACAGCAGACTGTTGTAATGTCTTCTGATGTTGGTCCTGAAAATAATTCAAATTTGCTTTGGACCACTGATTTAAGTTAACTTTAGGGTTTCCCTTATTTTGTGGGACCATCTAGGCTTGGAGACCTTGTGTCATTAGTACCTGTTTCTGAATTGACATTTGCTTTTGCTGAACTCGCAGATTTTGCATCTGCATTCCTCCCTGTACTTGCACATTCCCATTTACTGCGTCCGGTTTAAGTCTACACTTTCTCTTCCAATGCTCAAATCTGTTAAAAAGATGGCAAAAGGTTGTTTTCTTTGGCGTTACGACATCCATACACAAATTTGTACCAACCAATACTCTTCTATTTCTGTAAAACACCAAATCCTCCTTGAGCACCTTGTACTCCTGATTGTGGAACCACATCTTGCATCTCGCCCTTATTCTTCGCAATCCCATCCCTCAACTCTGTTTGCCAACCATCCACACTTTGATGAATGTGCAGACCGATCTGACCAAAGATCATTAATCCAATAACAAATTGAGAGAGAAAGAATTTCATGTCACTGACATCAGTACAGTCTCTCCTGCTTTGCTGTTGAAACTCTTGACACACACTTTCACAAAATTCATGAACTGATTCTTTTACTTTTCGTGAGGTTCTTTTGATTTTTACCCAATTTAGATCTTTTGGTGGCACTCAGCCCTTCAGAAAGGTAATCACTGCTTCATAGTTCTCCATAACAGAAGATAGTACATTTGTACAAGACTCTCTCATTGTCTCCTCACTTGGCCCTTGCACAACAACTTTACATTCAAACCTCAATTCAATTGGCTTTGCAGTGTCAAAGAACATTTTGAAATTAAAACACAACACCTTTGAAATTTCTACAAATCCATCAACTTGTGGTTACCACAGTACAGGCCTGTTTCTCAATTTGGGAAATGTGTTCACAAATGCTGCAAGTTCACCTTTGTCCCATGGCACATGACTCCCACTATTTCTCTCAGTGGATATGCTGAAGCTTTCCCCTCATCCTATTCATTATTGTCCTCAACTTTGTCTGGTGGTTTGTTTTTCTTCTCCAATTTCCTTGCTAGGTCTGGTGGTTTGTTTTTATTTTCATGTTTCCTTGCTAGGTCTGGTGGTTTGTTTTTATTTTCATGTTTCCTTGCTAGGTCTGGTGAATTTTTTTTCATGTTTCCTTGCCCACTTGTTTCCTTATTTCTCAAAACCCTTCAATTTACCAATTTTGTAATGTGTAATCGCATTTCTGAAGAACTCTTCTCAATTGCTTCATCATCCATCCGTACCCTGAAACTTTTCTGAAATGGAAAACTTCCTGAAACATCAATTTCATATTTTCGGGCCAAATCATTCAGTCTGTCACGTGTAGTTTCTGCACATGTTGTAATTTCGGTACTCAGGTAAATTAAATCTTTTTCCCGATACTGGTTCAAATTCCCAAGATCTAAACCTTCCTTGTTAATTTCTCAAAGTTCAATTTTTATATTTCAAATTAAGTGGTCTCTCTTTTTCGGGTTCTGGGTCAGTTTATTCCATCATGTTCTCTGTCCTGCTGCTTCCTCAAACCATGGTCAAAAAATCCCATCTTCAAATAAATGTGTTTCTCCCTTGGCTATTGGTGTTGTAAAGACAATACCTCCTCCATCTTTCAGAGCTTGAACTATCTGGGGCAGTTTCTGTTCTATAATCTGTGAATTCTGGGATGTCGAGGTAAACCCTGATATAATTACCCCTTTTACAGTTCTTTGAGCTTTTTGAGTTGGGACCATATTCATTTGGACACTTTGTCTTTGTCTTGTGCGCCATCACACAGGGATCACAATGCTGCTTGGTGTAGTTTTTAATCATGTCTCTCGAATATTTATCTTCACAAGTGTCTTCCCTACCATTAGGTAGAAGTACGTGTCTCCATGTATACACCACAATAACGTGTGCTGTGTTGTTTTTGCTTTTGTCTCCCTGTCTCCTACCTGTTTTTCCTCATCCAGGTCATGATCTACTGGGCGGTGTCATAACCCACTGCTTCACTCATCTCAAAGAGTGGCCCCCCCAGTTCACTTGGAGGGTCAATGTTACCCCTCTATTAACATTATTCTCTATTGTGCACTACACTTTTACCACTTTTGGTCCTGAAGAAACGCCAGAGATCCTTTGGACCGACCAAGGCGTGAAACATGTCAACCTGATTAGTTACCTGGGCACATTACGCCTACATTGGTAACCCCGAACCTACGGGTTCTTTTATTCTACGAAGGGTGCCTTCTCATTAAAGATTTCGTAGGTACACCCTTAGGTATTTTTAATACTCACTACATGCACAATAGCATACCTATTCTTAGGACTCCACCCACATGCACCTCACAGCAGTGGTCTACAAGATCTCCGCTAGAGTGACCCTTCGGGGGACCCGTAGGGCATTGCACCGTCGGCCCAACGAGGAGCAACCGCCCGATGATGAAGCATGACATCCTTCGGGGTGTGTGAGGGCAACATGAGACAAGATCGGTCTTTCCCAGCACTTCCCCTCACCCTAACCACCGAGTCGGCGACCTAGTACTATTTTTCACACTTTATCCTTTTTTGGAACAGTGCCCCCCCCCCCCCTTGTTGTTTGAGCCCTTACTAGTATCCTGCTCAATCAACCTCTGGCCAGAGAGCTCACCCCCCACCTTAATGCGTATAGATGGTGCAGTATACAGATGCTGTATCATGCGCAACATTTAGGGCCAAACCACATGCCCCTGAGCACTGCCATTGAAAATCCCCACTCCAGCGTGTCAACAGCTTTTTCAAGGTCCAAGGAGACCAGAGCACTCTCTTCCCTCAAGTCCCTGGTATAATGCAACACATGGGTCAGCCTTCGGAGATTACGAGTAGTACTATGGGCCTGCATGAAGCCACATTGGTCCTCTTGGATCAAATCCCACACCACTCTACCCAGGCGCATCGCCAATAGTTTACATAGGACTTTAAGATCAGTATTAAGCTTAGCCAGGGGCCTACACGCAGATGGATCCACCGGATCCCCTCCAGGCTTCAGCATGAGACATACCACTCCTTCTCGCATAGTGGGTGGCAGTAAACCCTTCTTCCTGGCCTAGAGGTAACCCTTCAACAGTTTCTGTAAAGATCAAGGCGTACGCATGATAGAATTCCATGGGGAACCCCTTTCCTGCAGGGGCTTTCGATCTTTTCAATACCTTAATGCCCACACCCACCTCATCCACATTGAGTTCCTCCTCCGCCTCTAACATAGCCTCCCTCCAGAATTGGGGAGTCAACTCCAGCCAGAAATGCATCTATTCTACCCTCAGCATCTGGTGGGCCAGCCCAGTATACCAATTTAAAATGATTCAATAAGGTTGTCAGAATGTCCCGTCGCTGACTCTCTAAATGTCCTTGTGCATTCCGCATAGTCCCAATAGGGGTGATCTCTGTTTCCCAATGAAGAATCCATGCCGGGAGTTTACCCGATGTATCGCCCTCCCTGTGAAACAACTACCGGTAGGCTTTAGGGCCTGTTTTATCTAGCTTATACCAAAGGGAGCAAACCTCCCTGTGAGCCTCCAGGGTTTTTATACTTGCCCCCGCTATGTATACCTCTTGTTTCTGCAACTCTGCTAGGCAGTCCTCCTTGGTTTGCAAATCTGTCATTAACCTTCTATGCACCCCACAGATGGTACTAATGCACCCCCCTCACCACCTCTTTTAATGCCTTCCATTCAACGGTCCTGGTATCCATAGTCCCCTAATTGTGAGTAGTATAGGTATCTATAACCGTCCGAAAGACCCCTCAGCGTGTGACGTCAGTGAGTAAATCAGAGTGAATACACCATGTGCAACTCCCAACCATGTGTCCACCCAAGTCCAGCATCAACAAGGTTGGGGAGTGATAGAGAAAAACCTAGCCATATGTTTGACCATGGTTATTTAGAAGTGCTCCAGCCCACCCACCAAAAAACGGTCCAACCAACTGTAGGTATTATAGGTCCGAGAATGACATGTAGTCTTGATCATCAGCTGTAACATGAGTCACCCATCCAAAAGGCCCAGATTCCGCATTGTCATCAATGGTTTGGTATGATCCCCAGGCGGAAAGCGGTCCCTCCCACCATCTGAAACACAGATAGTCACCCATCCACAAGATGAGTGTCCCTACGTTATCTGACAACACTGCCTGCAACCTCCTAAAGAAGTGCCAATTGTAATGATGATGCTTGTAAAGCGCACTGTTACCCCATCTGTGTCCTGGCGCTGAAGACCGCTGGGGAACTCGTCCTGGCTTTCCCTGTGAGATGGTCCCTTCTGGGTATCTCCAAGGTGAAACCAGGCATCCCTGGCGTCTATGGGGGGCCGTTGTAGAGATGAGGCAAGCTTAATGACCAGAGGTGCCGAGTGTGATACCTGGTTAGAGTAGGCACCGAGGCGAGAATTATCGAGTCCGTTGACCCTGGTCCATGACCCTGCCGCATCGGGAATTGAACCCTGGTCCCGGGCTGTTCTCTGCTTCTGGGTCTGCCGCCTCTAACCAGTGAGCCACACCACTCCATTGTCCACATTGGAAGCATACAAGTTTAACAGTGTAATCTCCTTGCCATCGAGGGTACCCTGAGTCAATACATTTCTCCCTTTCACATCCACCTCACTATAGGTGAGCCAAAACGGGACCCCAGTAGACACCCACATAACCACACACCAAGCATAGGCAGAATAAGACGCAGAAAATACTTGACCGCTCCACTTTTGTAACTTTTGGACTTCCAGAACCCCAAGGTGAGTCTTCTGTAAGCAGGCAATTTGACTCTCATGGCGTCCGAGAAAGGAGTGGATCCTATAGCACTTAGTGTAATCTCGGAGCCCTCGGACATTCCATGTAACAATACAAACTCGGTCAACCATATTCACTGCAGGATCATGCCTTCAAGACCCTACTACCCTTTATCTCCCAGGATACTTGACTCCAAGGCCACCAAGATACCAGCCATTTGCACTGCCATAAAATGCACAACTGAACTTCAAGAAACTGCTTACCCCCTCCCCCCATACAGGGGGATTCATAGAACTACACCCTACAAGGGACATACAGTGTGGCAACATTACCCTCACACTGTAAATCCAAAAGAATCTCAATGTCAGGACCTACTGCCTAAACCCACCCCTCAAACTATGAGCTACCACAAACGTGGGGAAGGCATCTGACAAAAAAAAACACGCAATCCTACTATAAAGAGAGTAACAAAAACAGCCCACATAATTCACAGCAAGCCCTCCACACACAGCAGTTGCTGAAACAATGCAAAAAATTCTTAAGAACTCCTCTCCCCATCCCATCCATCACAACATCAGTTGGAACTCGATTAGTAAATGAACAACACTCACACAGACACTTCATCTCCCCCTCCAGGAACCCCAATCGTTTCCTCACCAAAGTATGTCCTAAAAAATAACGCCTCTTGGTCCTCCTTCAATACGTACAGTGAAGAAACCATATTAAAGGCGCTTATGGCTTTGAACCCATCCAATCACTTCACAAACCCTCTTACAGCAAATTACCTAAAAGACTTTATACGGATGTTACTTCCACTATGGACCAAGATTATAAATACCTCTCTACTTCAAGGAATCATCCCTGAAATCCTTAAATCTGGGCAGGTAGCCCGCATACCAAAGAAACCAACGGCGGACCTCTCTAACTTAAATATTTCCCGCCCAATATCCAACATCTCAACTCTGGCCAAACTCTTGTAAAAATATGTTCACACACAACTTAGCAACAACATAGACCTTTACAACCTGCTCAACCAGTACCAATCTGGTTTCCGTGCAGGACACAGTACTGAATCAGCCATGACCCATATAGCAGATGACGCACTAAAAATCCTGTACAGAAACGAAGCCAGTTTGCTAATCCTACTAGACCTATCTTAGGCCTTAGACACCATCAACAATGACCACTTGCTAGATCTCCTGAAACACAGAATGGGATTATCTGGATGAGTCCCCAACTGGGTCACCTCTTTCCTTCAAAATAGATCACAAAGATTCAAGGCTAATCAATCACTGTCAAAGTCTGTCCCAGTCACTTTAGGAGTCCCTCAGGGATCATCCCTCTCCCCTACTATTTTCAATATAATCATGGAGCCACTCACCAAAATTCTCAGCTCTTCAAATGTCCAGTATCACATGTAGGCATATGATACTCAATTATATTTAAAGATACACTTTCTAGAGGACATCAAATCTCTGAACTTAACACTACAAAAAAACTCAAACTTGGCTGGCTGTAATCCATCTGAAACTAAACACCCTCCAAACTGAATTCTTTCTAATCGCACCTCCCATCCAATCTATCATCATTCAAGAATGGCTGAAACATCTAACACTACTCAACTGCCAGCCTCTTATTGTCAACTGCAAAATCACTGGGAGTAACGCTTGACCAAAATCTAAACATGCAGAAACACGTTAGCGCCACAACAAAACGAGCAAACTTTCAGATGAACACCTTGAGAAAATTAAAACCCTTCCTTCCAGCAAATGACTTCAAACTGGCAGTTCAAGCAATAGTAATTCCAAGAATGGAATAAGGAAGTGTCTCTCTCTGCGGTCTTCCCAGTTTGACGACAGCTCCTCTCAGATCATCAATCAACGCAGCAGCCAGACTCATCACAGGCTCTAAAAGAAACTCTCAACTAGAGCTCTCAACTGGCTACCTTTCGAAGCCTGAATTCAACTAAAAATCGCATGCATGAATCACAAGGCCATACATCACAACACTTCAAGCTACCTGGCCCAGAAACTGGTGCTTTCCTATGCTAACAGATCCTCCCAGAGCTCCAGTAACCTTCTACTGCAACCACAACGATTTGCCAGAAAGAAAACCTACAACCGGGCATTCTCTGGATTGCTCCCATGATTTGGAATGCACTGCCACCAGTAACCAGACTGAATCCATCTACTGCATCTTTTAAAAAAGAAGTGAAATCTCTTCTCCTGTCCAAATTCACATGAATTATGTAGATAACTCGTAACACAACTGTTTTTCTGTAAAGTACATATCTACGTTTTTTGTTTCAACTATCTCCCCTTTTAAAGCGCTCTGATACCTGCAAGGGTCTTGTTCGTGCTACATAAAACCTTCAAAATAAATAAACGGCAAATCAAGTATTCCATACGTAAGGGTCCCTGATCTTAGGACTCAAGACATTGTGCCACCATTTTCATAGGTCATAGCCAGAGCCCCCCTACTGCTACAAAGGAGTTTCCTCTGTCCCAAGCTGCTGCACTGAGGGAGCCTCGGCCCTGGTGCCATCCGCTTGTATGTCCACACTTGGAGGAGCAGTCTTTTCAAGGGAGCGGGAGGGACAACAAATCTAGGGTTGGGCGATAAATTTTATTACGCTCCCGGAATATGTGATATTTTGACATTTTTGCGTTCCGCGGACAGCGCGACAATGTCAACTTT
Organism: Lissotriton vulgaris; assembly: GCF_964263255.1. Classification (NCBI taxonomy): domain Eukaryota; kingdom Metazoa; phylum Chordata; class Amphibia; order Caudata; family Salamandridae; genus Lissotriton; species Lissotriton vulgaris. The sequence continues at coordinate 618,915,504 of NC_141694.1, read as the reverse complement.
CGCAATCTGCCGCGAAACTGAAGTTTTTTCTTTTTCGCGCTTAAAAAATGCGTTCTTGCACGCGCGGTAGCGACTTACCTGGTCCCTGCGTTCGCCGATGCGTTTTCCTATCCGTTTGCGTGCGCCACGAGATGTTGGATCGTTGGTATCCGGTCGCACTATCCCACGCGAGTTTGCGATCGCGAACACGTCATTCGACCCGGAAGAGGAAATCAGCATTGCGAGCAAGATGGCCACGCCCATTAGCGACCACGTGGGCAAGTTAGAGGTACATTTCCCCACGAGCACGCAAATACACATTGCGAACGGGCGGGAAAAGCAATCTCCGCATCTTCACGAAAGTTCTGCATGCTCGCAGAGATTTTGCGCTTTTTCGTGAAAGTTTGCGAAAGTCAATTCTGCAAATTCCACCCCCCTAATCAAATCCCGACTCTCTGCTCCCTGTTTCGCGGCGATGTACTTCTCTGCGTGTCAGATCTCCAAGAGCCATTGCGATCTCTAGGTACACTCTTCCACAGCTCCAAACATCTCTGGTGTATAAAACAAATGTAACCTCCAACCCCCGCCACCCTTCCCCGACAGCACCCGCAATCATGCTGGGTACAGCAGTTCATAACTTAGGTCCATCAAGCGGCACTTGGCTGTCACCTCTAAAAATGTATTTCGGGCAATTTGGAGCTTGTTCATGTTGTCCTAATATATGGATATCCTATGATTTTCATACTTGGCCCTGTCCGTGTCTCTAGCTGCCCTACGAATATTGTTCCGATTTTTATGGTTCAGAATGCCAGCAATGAGAGCTGTAATGGGAGCTCTGGCCTGAGGCAGATGCACCAGGATACGGTGTGCCCTCTCAATGATCAACATAGGGGACAACCCATCAGGTTTCAGAGTGTCTCTGATCCAGTCCGCACCGGGAATCCCACCAGTCACATTGGAAAGCACTCCAACAACTATGCACTATCAGTCCGCGGAGCTACCCGAGCAAGTCCTCGGGTCCCCCATTAGCTGTCTCTCACCAGCGCCTACAACAGCTCCGCCGCAGGCCACCGATGAGAAGAATAGGGCACAATGTCAGGGTGAGAGCTGTCGTCCTGAAAAATGGGCTCACCACGATTCACATAGGCAGGATTTTTCAGGATGAGATACCGGGAGCCTCCCAAGGGCATGCCCTGTTGGCCATCTTAATTAATCAAGCCCCCACAGCTGTAATTAAGTTGATTACCTGCACTTATTTTAATAATCATCAGATAAAAATAATGCATCATGTAAGACCCATAAATCTGGTTTTATTATGAACAATAGAAACTCCAGTTCTGCTTGCTCAGTGTAATGGAATACTTGTGAATCTCTGCTGCTCATCTTTTAAGGAACAGTTGCCATTTTCTGTAGGTATTTTGTAACTACAGGTTTTGACACAGTCAATAATCGTTCCAGTATAACCATGTAAATATACTGCGCATGAGTCTGCATTGTTATCGGCGTAAAACATTAATGTTGTAAAACAATTTTTTCTTTGTTTTTTTTGTACATGTTTAGGTTTTTTTTATAGGCAAAACCACCTTTTCCCTAGTAACGTGCTTGCAAAACTCCACTTCTCTGCTAAAAGAAACAAACACATCTTTATTAGTTTTCCATACACACCAAGCTGGCAAAGCAATGTCTATAGCCATATGCAAAAGTTCTACATTTTTGCTGACTAGTTGCATCATTAAAGGTATTCTATAGATGCTGTAATGGCAGTAGTTACACAATAACTACAATAAAATGTTGCCAACAAATTCATAAACAAATAACTAAAAGAAAAAGAGAATACAACGCAAAGTAAGAACCAAGCAGTCAAGGAAAAGCGGTACAGGTTATTCACATTTGAGGCACAGTGAGTGTAGCATGTTGAAGTGAAACAACTGCACATATTTGTTCACGGCGGCACACATTCACAAGTTTTTAATGAACTTTAAGAGCTAAATTTAGGATGTGTGTGTTCAATGTGACAGTCAGTAGCTATGTGGAGCTCAGTCATATGCGGTATTCGGGGTGATAGGCACTGCGTGGGAGCTTATGTCTGCATGTAAAAGAGAATTTTGCAGATGTAATTGAACAACTGTTGGAATCGCACTTCGGGGTGTTTTGGAGTTGTCTCTAGTAGTGTCCTTCATTGTAAGTAGTATGTCATTCTAATCATTAGCCATTGGGTCTTACGTCAGGCCTCTAATTTCTACACAGTGCTTTACTCTTGGCTTCAGCCCATTGTAAAGTGATATGTAGGCATGTGCACAATGTAGGCAGTTTACTGGGCATTCAGTTCTTTTGTTTTCGCTTTTTGGCAGTAGAAGGACCAGATCAAGGAATTGGTTTACTGCTGTGTGTTTGTTATTGTTTAAAAAACTCGAGGGCACATTTGTAACTCCTGCGCAGTTGCTCCTTAGCGGCAACCCTGATTAATTTGTTGATTATTACAGCGTAAAAGTTCTGTATATATGAGCAATCCCACACCACGTGTTTAAAGTCAACCAGTGATGTTAAGACATAAAGAGCATGTACCAGTCACTGTAGGGAAAATTTTGTTGATTTTGCCCAGGGTTAAATATGCTCTGTGCAGTATTTCAAATTGGGGGCATTTGAAGTTGGCGTTTTTTAGCAAATGGTACATGAGAAGGCTATGGCCCTTTCCATTCTTTGCCATGTAATGTGCATCCTACTTCAAAGTCCCCTTTTTATCTTATCTCTAATATGGGTACCTGTGCATAAGGCCGGAGATCCTTGTTTAACCAACTCACCTGTCTCCTGCTATTGCCTGTAGTGAATAGGGTTTGCATCAAATTATGTATTTGTGGTTCGCCAGATGCGGTGTTCCAGTTTACCTATAGCATTAGGTATATGTCTGTGTTGAAAAAAATGACCGTTATATATCAAATTGTTCGACTAGTGTTTCAAATGTGAGCAATTGCCCATCTTGGAATGGGATCCCAATATCAGTAGACCACCTGAGTCCCATTGTCGAAGTTCATCTTTCATAAGAAGACCTTGGCGTTTAGGTAAACCAAGTAGGGGGGTGGGCGAGGAGAGTCATGTATCTAGTGATCACTAGGCTTCTTCTGTTTTAACAGCTCAAAGTCACTCACAACTGAGAAAGTCCGCCTATGAGCTCAGTAGTAGGTGCAAAAAAAGATACTTCAGCCGAGAAGGAGTCGTGCAACTGTCTTTTAGTGAAAGACCCGAAAACCAGCGGGAGGCCCACTGATGTTGTGCAATGATGTAATAGTGTTTGGGGCAACTAGGCCATCTAGCTCAATTGGGGGTCTCAGCTTAAACAAGGCTACCCTGCTTTGGCCATTCTTCAAAAGTAAGTACCAAAGTATGGTGTCTATGTCATGGAAAATATGTAATGGGAGTATTATTGGGAGGTTAACCAGGAATACAAGTGGCTGGGTGGCATTATTCTTTTAGAAAGTGCTATTTTTCCCATAACTCACATTGAAAGGGATCTCCAAAAGGAGGTCATTTTTGGTTTCAAAATGGATACTTCCTTAGTTAAATCCCATCAAGCAAGCCTCTCTCAGCATGAAAGATTCTAATGCCCAGGTATAGGAAGGAAACACTTTGTTATTTAGTTGAAAAAATTTAACAGCACCCCATATATATTAATGAATGTGTTAAGGGTGTGACCAATTCCTGCTATGTCCACTCTACTATCTTTAATGTACAATAACATGTTGTCTGTATATTGAGATATGGCATGGATTTAACAGTTTACCACATTTTCGCCCCTCTAGGTGAAGCCCAATAGCCAGTACCTCTGTGCGCCGATAGGAGGCGTAGCTTGTCTCTGTGTGGGCCGCTCCAGAAATGATGTGCCCAGTGCCTATATGTGGGCCACTGCAGCACACAGACATCAGTTCTTTTCTTTCTGCACCATCAGCTCAGATCCGGAGTGAGCTAACTCTGTCCACGGTAATCTACCTTTAATTCGTGGCCACTACTACAACTTACCATTACTATGCATTTTTTAATTAGCAGGATATTTTACTTTGCATGCTTTAAGTTCACATGCTTCTACCTCTCATATACAGTTACTTCGCAATGTCAATTACTTTGCTGACTATTCGCATTGTTGTTTGGAAAAGGAGGCGCTTCCGTTTCCAAACAACGACATGCAGCTCTGACGACCCCTGAAGCAGGAGAAGAGATGAAGAATGGTGAAGCGAGGGACCACGAGTAGAGTGAGGTAAGTGGGGCAGTGTAGCATTTGGGGCTGTGCAGGGGGATATCTTTTAGGTTTTAGGGTTGTGTTTATGTAGTGTAGAACAGTGTATTTGGGTTTAGGGTAGTGGTCGTGCAGGAGGTTGTGTTTAAGGTTTTAGGGTTGTGTTTATGTAGTGTAGAGTTATGCATTTGGGTTTAGGGTAGTGTAGTGGTGTTTGTGTAGGATAGTATTTTAGGGTTTAGGGAAGTGACGGGTGTGCAGGATAGTGTTCGAGTGTAGTGTGTGGAATGGGGAAAGGGGGAGGGTTGTGCAGGGGGTAGTGATTTAGGGTTTAGGGTAGTGTGGTGTTTGTTTAGTGTAGGGTAGTGGTTTAGGGTAGTGGTGTGGTGTTTAGTGTAGTATTTAAGGGTTAAGGGTAGTGTCGGGGTTCATGCAGGGTAGTGTAAGATTGCAGGGACAGGACTCGGGGAAGGGGGTAGGACGTGTAGGGCGTTGTGTTTTAGGGTTTAGGGTAGTGTAGTGGCGTTTGGGTAGTGGGTAATGTAGTGTATGAGGGTATGGGTAAAAGAGTCAAAAATGCGTAGTTGTATACTTAGTAAATGCATATTTAGTGCTTTTAAATGTATGTAACTAAAAGCATGCACCATTAAATCTTGCCTAGTAATGGTATTTTCGATGTAAAAATATCATAGTACAACCTTGCGAAGTAATGGTCTGCTAAGTAACATCATATATCTGGGCAAAATTCTTTTGAGCTTTGTCTCCCAGTGTGCTAGGGATGTCACCAAAAAAAACCTGTTTTTAAACCCTGTTCCGGTGAGAACTCCACCTGGTTTGCCTCTGGTACTTGGAGCTAGGCAAGAACTCCAAGGCCTGTGAAGACCGTCGCGCCATGAATCCCAAGGTGCTGCAGAAGCAATCACTGAAGCTCCTGGTCATCCGATGCCAGCAGATTCTATGACAATCTAGGTCCCAGTCACAGGAAAGGTCCCGGGCCTATTTGCGGAGCAATTCTCTGTACTCGTCATTGAGCCCGGGGTAGTCTGGTAAGTCTCACAAAAAAAATCTACTAAGTGGAAGTGCTCTTAAACTTTGCCTTGCCAGTCCAAGTCATTGGATAAGGTGGGAGAATAATGTCACCATTCTAGGACCTGCTCCCACGCGTCAGACATTAGAGACGCTATGCAGCATTGAGAATTCCATAGCTTATTCAAAAGAGGAGGAAGCACCCGGTGTACGTGTTTTATGCACTGTCCCATAACATTCAAGAAAAAGCTAGATACTCAATTTGCTTACTGCGGTTATAATTTGGGTAAGTTGATTGGTCTGTTCTTTGTCTGCATTCAACATTGATACAAACATCATTGTGACTTTTGCCTGGGGCGGCTGCTCACACATACCGTTGCACTGAGCACCTATTTACCCACATACAGCTGCAGACCAACATAAGAATCAGCATATGACATACAACTTGAGGCTTCCTGAAGAAGGTGTCCGGCCGAAAGGTGCGTAGAGAGAAATACATTTTTCATTAGCCACTGTCTGAATATTGCATGAATACATATCTTTTGATGTAATGTTTCTAAAAAAAAGTTGTTGGAAATCTTTTTCCTTATACTATATATTGCATGTATTTATCATGTTTATTACGTGAGTTATGATATCCACATAATCCTTTTCCTTCACTTTGATGCATGTTGTGGATGGAGGAGAGGGTATGAGAGATTGGATGATTGAAATAATACAGAATTGCAAAGGGATGATGTATTTATTATAATGTATGATCTATGTATTCATTCTTACAGTATATATTGAATATCATATTTTTGAATAATATATCATATTTGATATCTACTCATATGTCTCTTTGGTCATTATAATATGTGGCCTCAATTGTATCTTGCTGCATTTTATTTGTTATGAAGGAAGAGTTGCCTAAGAATTTCTTGCACTTGCAGAAGTTTGTGATGTCATTCCCGCAGCCAGGCATTTCTCAGCTAAGACAGTATATGCCTGCTGTTGGGACAAAGTTTTAGCTTGGTGTTAAACAATTCTCCCGAGCACTCAAATGAATATTCTAAAACGTATGTCCAAAATTCAAGGTTCAAAAAGGAAGTTGACCCAGCCACAGAAGTCCGTAATGCATGTAATGATGTCACTCAGATCCTATTCGTCAAAAGTTGATTTTAATTCTTGGTAATACGTGTCTTCAGCAATAAATTTCCAAAGACCACAGCCATCAAATTACAGCAGCCTAGGAGCACCGGAAACGGACAGGTGTACGGAAATTGAACCCTATATTCTGCTGAGCGCCCTACTACCTGGGTTACCTATAAATTTAGTCCTTTGTAGCTTGGTGTGCTACCAAAAATATTGATCTCCTTTCTGTGCTATTGTCCAAGGTCTTGTTATTTGTTCTTTTGTGAGCCTAGCAAGGCTTTGTTTTGGGCTCAGTTAAGGTAAATTTCGGACAAATCAACTTTCTTGCGGTTGGCGAATCAGCCTGGTCAAGTCAACTATTGTGAATCATTTTCTCAAATGTTTCTGAATCCTATTTCCCCTGAACCGTTTATTATGCCCCATTGGGACCTGAACTTGGTATTGACTTTCTTGATGAGTTCACTTTTTGAGCATATGCTTTCTGCCTCGTTTTTTCACTGCTTTTTCCTTGTTTTTCCCATTTGCCTCTCCCGCCTGCTGCTCATTTTCCTGCCTAGCACCACCCACCACCTCCCAGTGCTCATCCCTCCTCCCAGAACTTACTTAGTGGAGGCTGCAGTGCAGCCACGGCAAAGGCAAACCCGTCCGCGCCTGGCTTGCGCCCAGAGCCACGACCCCTGGCCCTTCCAGCCCACGATGATACACCGCCGCTGACTTCCGAGCCCTAGACCCAGGATGCACTAACTACCACTGCTGCTGCACATCCCCTTGTACCACCAGAGGACTGTTCTCCTACCGACACTGCCACCTCAGCTTCAGCACCAAAGCAGTCAACGACACCAGCGACACAACAAACATAGACGCACCCGCTACATAAACCAAGTCCACCACATCACAACTCCATTGCATCCTACTCATCGTATGCTCGCTCAGGAAACATGCCACAGAGGTCTGAGGCACAGTCTCCTCCTTCCCCCAGATGTCATCTTCCTCACAGAAACTGGTTAAACCCCACCTCCGCACCAGACATCGCCACCACCATCCCTGAAGATTCCAAGTTAACACACCAGAATTGAACCAACAAGCACAGTGGAAGTATAGCCATCAGCTACAGGGACACCATCAACTGCACGACATCCCTTGATAACTCAACACCAGTAATGGAACTCCTCAACTTACAATTCAACACAGACGGAAAAAGCACCATCAGAAGTACCCTTGCCTACAGACCATCAGGACCATGCCCCGTCAACACCATCGAAGAACTCATTGCCCTGCTCGCAATCGACTCTGAGCACTATAGTACCTCAACTTCCACTTCTACGACCCCAGCGACAACAATCCCACCGACCTCCTAGAAAGCATGAGCAACATCAGCCTCACGCAGCTTGTCATCGACCCTACCCATATTGCAGGACACAAGCTAGACCACATTCTTCACCTCCAGCGACAGTCCTGTACTTCCACACCACACAACTCACCTTGTCCACCCACCATAGCGTACACTTCACCCTCTCAGGACCCACCCATCCCAGCACCGTGCACTCCAGATCCACACAAAGAGTCTAAAAGGTATCTGAAGACCAGTGGAAAGACACTGTCTGCTCGAAACTCCCAGGCTTGACACACGACCCTGAACAAGCAGCTAAGAGCTTCTTCCAATGGATAACAGACTGTGTTGACGGCGTTGCCCAACCAAGACAGCCAGGAACAAATAACGAGACAAAGGAGCAAGCTAGTTCAGCGAGGAACTGCATTCCTCCAAATGCAACTGCCGACAACTTGAAAGGAAGTGGCGCATCAGCAAAAAGACAGAATTCCACACTGCCTGTAGGTCCGCTCTGACCTAGTACCACTGCCTCCTGAAAGAAACCAAGAAGAACGCCCTCGCAGACCGCATCAAAATCAGCGCAAACCACTGCAAAGAACTCTTCCCCATTGTTTAGGAATTCACCAATCCCACAGCCACAGAGAATGACATCACTCCCTCCCAGGAATTGTGCAGCAACCTTGCAGACTTCTTCCATGACAAGATCTCAGCCATCTATGAAAACTCTGAAACAGCAGACAGCATCAACCAGCTCACACCCACGAACACAAAATCCAAACAAATTCTCATCCACTGGAAACTCCTCACTGTGAAAGACACTATCTTCATTGTGAACTCTGTCCACTCTGGAGAACCCACTGGCCCATGCCCCCACCACCTCTTCAACCTCGGAAGCAAGCCTATTGGCGACGAGCTCAGGAAGGTCCTTAACATCTCCATCACTGCAGCCTCCTTCCCTGAAGACTCGTAAAATGCTGAAGTGAGGCCCCTCCTGAAAAAAACATGTGCTGACCCAGCCAAAATGAAGAACTACCAGCCCATCTCTCTGCTCCCCTATCCAGCAAAAGTCCTTGAGAAAACCATCTACCAACATCTCACCCTGGCAGACCACAACCTCCTGGACCCCTCCCAATCTGGATTTCAAGCTAACCACAGCACCAAGACAGACCTGATCACAGACGACATCAGAGCCCTCCCGGACAGTGGGGAAACAGCAGACCTCATCCTCCTGAACCTGTCCGCTGTGTTTGGCACTGTTTCCCACCACATCCTGATCAACAGACTCCACCACATCGGGATTCAAGGAAATGTCCTCAATTGGATCACCTCGTACCTCATCGGCAGAACCCAAAGGACCTGCCTCCCATCGTTCACCTTGGAACCCAAGAAGATATTCTGGGGAGTCACCTAAGTATTGCCCCTCAACCCTCCCTCTTCAACACCTACATGACCACTCTGGCCACCACCGTCCGATCTTACATTCTCAATGTAATCTCCTAAGCCGACAACACACAGTGCATCCTCTCACTCTCTGAAGAGTCCTCTACCAGTAAAGCTAACTTCCACTGATGCATGATGAACATCACAGACTGGATGAAAGACAACTGTCTAAACTCAATGGCGGAAAAAACGGAAGTCCTCAACTTTGGGAACAACACCTCGCCATGGACTGACGTATGGTGGCCTGCGGAGCGTGGCACACCCCTTTGCCCCAACAGACCACACCCACAACCTCTGCTTCATCCTGGATAGCAAGCTGTCCATGAAGAAGCAAGTCAAAGCATTCTCATCCTTCTGCTTCCACACCCTTTAGATGCTTCGCAAGTGGCTCCCAGCAGACACCAGAAGGACAGTCACGCAGTCCCTCATCACTAGCACACTGACTGCATAGGAATCACTGCACGCCTTCTGAAGAGACTCCAGACAATACAGAACTCGCTCAAGACCCACATTTCACTACATCTCAAGAAACTGCACTGGCTCCTGATTCAGAAGAGCTACCAGTTCAAGATGCTGACCCACCCCTACAAGGCCCAGCATAACAAGGGACCAACATACATCAACAAACGCCTGACCCTCCACCAACCGACCAGACACCTATGATCAGTTTCCCTCTCCCTCGCAGACACATCATGGATTTGTCAAACCAACAGCGGTGGACACTCCTTCTCGCACCTGGCAGCGAAGGCTTGGAACAACCTCCCTCTGAGCATCAGGCCCTCACCGCCACTCAAGCAATTCAGAAGAGAACTAAAGGCCTGGATGTTTGCATAATAATAATCTAACCTCAACACAACAGCAAACCGCTCTAGTGTCTGGAGACCCTCATGGGTAATTTACTGTGCTCTATAAATGTTTGATTGATTGATTGATTGAGTGATATGCGTAGCTATCCTCTGATTCTTCTGACCATCAAAACAGCCTTTCTAGTGGTTATATTGGCGTGGAGTGTTAGTGAATTGCAAGCACTCTGTGCACCCTCCTTACACAATTTTTCCCCAGGTAAACTTTTTCTGAGAAGACATGCCTTTTTCCTACGGAAAGTGGTCACCATCGCACTGCCAACTTTCTTTTCTCAGCATCACCACTCATAGAGGAGGAGAGTCTACTGCCTGGACCGAAAAATAGTGTTATAGTTCTGCATCGATGGTACCAAAGAATCCTGTCTGGGTGGACAATCAACTCTTCATTGGGCCCATCAGGGCAAAGAAAGGAAAGGCTATGTAGAAGAGGACCCTCTCAAGATTGACTGTGCTCTGCAATAAAATCTGTTGTGCATGTGCCAAGAAGCAACCCCTGAGGACTTGTGTGATCATTCCACCAGAGCCAAGGCTGCGACGACTGTGCTAGCTCACGGAGTCCGTCTCCTGGAAATCTCTCAGGCTGCGGAGCCCCTCTTATGGACATCTCTCAGGCTGCAACATGGGAGTCTTGACACATGTTTACCAAACACAGCTGCCTGGACAGTCATTCCATAGTGAGGGGTACTTCGGTAGCTTGTTGCTTGTGGACTTTCTTGTATAAATCCCTTCACAGACCCACCTCTGGAGAGGTATTGCATGTGTATCCCTTCTAATGTAAGGAATCTGTGACTATATGTCACTATGAGATTAACAAATTACTTATCTTCAGTAGGCCTTATCTAGTAGAAACTCTAGCCATGAATTCCTTACTGACACTCCCATCATCCCTCCTCTGCGAATGGATTTCTCTACATAGTGTGACCTCTGTAGATCCTTAGTGTCTCCAATCTGGTCCATCAGCTCTCCATCTTGGCTGTGTGCTTCTGGTACAGAAATATCGCAAAAAGAAACTGATAGTGCACTGGAAAGGTGCTTGTATAGGCACCACACACGTCGCACTGCACACGCCCCTTCCGCTGCTGCAGAGCCGAGTGACTTCACCTAGCAACGTGTAGAGATACTAATTTCCGTATCCAGTCTGATGCCTGCCGAGCAATCTAAGATGAGGAATCTGCGGCTAGATACTGCCTCTACCAGATAAGGTATTGTTGAAGGTAAGTAACTTATTCTGCAGGAGCCTTTTTACTAGGTAATGCCACTGGGGCAGCTTGGGGCCCTAGTGGTTCCCAGTGCATGATTTCTCTTATCTGTCTTCAACAGTCGTTTAACTGAATTTATTGAGACATGCTGGCCTATGATGGAGGTGAAAACAGACTACGGCATACTTCAATGTGTCTTCCTATGTGGTGCGGAGGCGTAAGCTGACCTCTTTGATCCTATGCATGCACTCAGGCTAGTGACACATCTTCAAGGTTAAACTGGACCAGTTAAGGAGATATGGACCATATATTTGTGCTCCATAAAGTGCCTTTGGGTTCAGGGCGCACAAAATAGTTCCATGAACCATGACCTTCTGTTGCTTCTATCCCTGCCACAACCCGCCAGATGAAAGTTTCAGTACGTGATAATCCCAGTTAAATTGTGAGCTTAATAAATACGGCCGGGGGGTCCCGTGACCCCCTGCCTTCCAAAGATAACCATGTTTCGTGTTCATGTGTCAGGGAGTTGGTGTGGTCTTTTGGGAGGGGGGCGGCAGCCAGTCGCTGACCATGTGGCCTGAATATGTAGGCCAGGAGCAAGCAGGATGCGGCGGCACAAGGGGTACAACCCGCCAGATGAAAGTTTCAGTACGTGATAATCCCAGTTAAATTGTGAGCTTCTCTCTCTCTGCACCCCCCCCTCCCACTTTCTTACTTTTCCAGGGGACTGGTACCCAACACCAGGCCCCTTATGACTCAGTAGCATTATCATGCTTCTGGTGCCACCTCAGGGCACTGGTTGTCCTTTACATCATGGATGACATTTTAGTACAATTGTGCACGTTGCCTTACAATGCAAAAATATGTGCCTTCGAGTACCGCCATGAATACAGTGCAGATGATTGCGGTGCGGTTGTGTTGTACTTTAAGCTATGAATAAAATTGGAATCAAAATGGTAGACAAATAACACAGCAAACATTTGTATTCAGGGAAAAGATTATTTATGTTTTTAAAGTTCTACACGTAATACTGGTTTGATGTACACTCTGGGGGCCAGATTTACTAAACTTGGTGACGCATTACACCAAGGGAAGTTGTTCCACTGCATTGATTCACAGGGAGAGGGCACAAATGCACCATATCTATGAAGATATGGCACAGTTCTGCTCTCTTATAGCGCTGGTGCACTTCTGGCTGCCTAGCACTAACTCAAGACACCGTTGCTCCACGACACACGCGTAATTGCATTGTGCTCAGAATAGTTTTTGTGTAGAAAGGGGCACCTTCTTGCATAGAAATTATTTTAGAAGCTTATTCCTCTTTGCATGTGTCCTGCTGAATTTAGCACACATTCCAATAGGAAGTAACAAGGTGAAGTAAAAAGATTTATCCTCGTTACGCCAGCCTCTGGTAGTTGCATCATTTTTGTAAAAATAAAAAACATGTTTACTGATTTTAATTAAAAAAAAATAGGTTTGTGTCAAAAACATTGGTGGATGCATGGGTACACTCCTTTGTCATCCATATACCCAGATGCGAGGTAATGCAAGGCAGCACGATGCAATAAATGTGTGCATTTCATTATGCAGCAAATGTTACATAAGACAATGAGACTTACAAAGGTGTAAGAGTCCTAGATCACCCATACTGATAGGCATGACATGTTAAAACCCCTTGTTCTGGAGAAACACAAAGTCAGAATTTGAAACAGGTGTTTTACAGAATGCAGTGGATGGGGTTATTTCTACTAATACGTCTAAATCTTTAACCTAAGGCACCCTTTTGTAGCAATACAGAACTACAAAAATGAGAGCAAACCAATAATGTTATTGCAGTTTGCATCCAACTCCTGACTGCTCATAATTTACTGTGATATAAGCAAGGATTGTAATTATGACCTGGAAGTAACACAGGGATCTCTGGCACAACAGATGTAACCCACTGAGCTCTCTCCATAAAATACAAATCACTGACCTGCATGTTACGTTACGTTATACCAGGCTCGTTAACGTACTATGCAATTTTATGACGAATGAAACGTACGACTAGGCTTCACTCACCATTTTAGCATGTGCATCAACCACCAGACTTTTCTGACCCATTATACCCTCGACGCAAAGATATCTGCTGCAGGTGCCATGCACCCCTACAATAATTTAAAATGCAGCCTGCTTCTGACAAGTAAGCCAGAAAAGATTTACTGCCAATTTTTTCACTTTCTTTTGGGGCCGGGTTAAAAAAATAATAATAATAAGTTGACTGTCAGACTTGATGACGCTGCCTATTGTGACTCCACCCTTTTCTGTTCAATGTATGGGATCCCGGTGTATTTTTTCCCCATTTCCAGCATTTCCCCCTGCCCTCTAAAGGTATTTTCATCCTTGTCAAGGAATTAAAGCAAAAAGGAATAAAGGAATGGTGTCTCTATGTAGCAAAATAACGTAGTGCTCTTTGGCCTGTATGTTAATGCCTTGACAACATGTTTTTACTTGTTTTGCCGTGGCACTCGGGAGTGCACAGCGAGAGGAGAGCCTAGCATCACTCAAGTGACATTGAAAGACTTTAGAAGGGCTAAGACCAAGGAGCTCAACCCCAGATGAGCCCTCAACCCTCAACAGTATATGAGGACACGCAACCAGCAATACTGGTGGTAGGAGAAGCACTGGAACCAAATCCAACCACTCTGACAAACCTACCTATTTACAATCTTTCTTCTTTGTCACTGAACCCTGATGATGTAAAAATTTTAAGTAAAGGTCTATCTTTTGTTCCAAGTGTACATTTGAATAAATTCAAATTACATGAGGATTTGTTTGCCTTTTTTCAGAAAGTTAGATTGAACAAATTTTTCTCAGACCGACCACCTAATGAGGAAGACAATAATGTGTCTGGCTGCAAACCACCATCCACCTTCACCCCCACGTTAGACATGGTAGGCACGGATGTGCATATCTTTGAACAGAGTGTCCTCCGGGACATTGAAAGAGTCATAATGAATCCTCATAAACCACAGTCCAATCTTTTCAAATTGGAACTGGAATCCCTTAATAGATTGAAAACGAACCCCTCCGTTGTCATCAAACCTTGTGATAAAGGTGGGGGGGATTGCCGTATTTGACAAAACTACTTATGATGACAAAATATCTGAAATGCTGTCGGTAACGGAACATTATAGACCAGCACAACAGAAAGAACTAGAGAGATTGAATAATCATATCCAAGAAATAACTCAAGCAGCGTTCACAGATGGTTTCATCTGTGAAGCAGAATATGTTTATTTAAATAAATCTTCCCCGACCATCTCTGCCCTCTATGGTCTTCCTAAAACCCACACGTCAGAAGTAAACCCACCCATGCGTCCCATTATATCAACCATTGGATCCTGCACAGAACCTCTATCTAAATATGTCGATAGATTCTTATGTCCACTTACTCACAAATATGATTCCTATATTCGTGATACTGGCGACATAATTAATAAGATAGGTTTGCCATTCAACCCCGACACGGACATCCTGGTGACGCTCGACATTGAGGCAATATACACCAATATTCCTCAATGTCGAGCGTTACAGGCAGTCTCCAATTTATTACAGAGATATCCAGCGGACCGACCAGATGTGTTCATCTTACAATGTTTGGAGGTCGTCCTTCTGAACAACTATTTTGAATGTAACGGCCGCCTTTTCAAACAAATTAAGGGTACTTCAATGGGGGCTTCTTGTGCCCCCAGTGTGGCTAATACCTTCATGGGAGAGTGGGACCTTATGAATATCTATAATGAACTAGCTCCATTTTTTGAAAATGTTTCTGTTTGGAAGCGTTTTATAGATGAAAATTTTTTTATTTGGAGCGGCTCAGTTGACCTTTTGCAAACATTTATCCTTTGGCTGAATGCCAGTGATACAAATTTGAAATTCACAGTGAACTTCAATAACCAGAAAGTAGACTTTTTGGATATCAGCATTGAGGGCAATGATGGACATCTGACAGTGAGCCTCTTTAAGAAAAGCACAGCAAAAAATACCATCCTTAAATTTGACAGTTACCACCCTAACTGCCAAAGGGAATCTATTCCCTTTGGGGAATTTCTGCGTATCCGTCTCAATTGTACGGATATGAATTCCTTTCACAAACATGGAGATGAACTTCAAAAAAGACTTATCAAGAGGGGCTATCCCCATTGTCTTGTACGACATGCTTACAAAAGAGCTAAATATTATGACAGATCGGCACTAATCCGGGGGACTAAATGTCCAAATCACAACCGGATTACGTGTGTAATTAATCATTCCACTTTGAACTTTAAAATCAGAAACATCATTAATAAGAACTGGAGAATCCTGAACTCTGACGAACATGCCCCTCCCTTGCCTCTTCCGCTGTTAGCATTCAGAAGAAGCAAAAATCTCAGAGATATGCTGGTTCATACCAGACAAATAAAAAGTACATTTTCAGACAACATACGCTCCGTCACGGGCTTGCCAGCTGTTCTTGGTAATCACAGATGTGGCTCATGCCACGCATGGACTCAGCTATCACATCTGATGTCATTAAATACAAGGATAAATAAAATTGCGTTTTTTGACAAGCTGTCGAAGTAACAATATCATTTACATTCTATTCTGCAGTTGTGGTTTGGCCTATGTGGGAGAAACAGGTCGCGAATTCCGAGTACGCTTTAGTGAACACAAGTCTGCCATCGGGACTAAAAAACTGATGGCACCTTTAGTTCAAATTTGCCTGGAGAAAAATCACAATGAGCAGGAAATCAGATGATCCATTCTGGAAAAGGTAATGTCGAGACCAGGCCAATCAAATGAAATTACACGCAAGAAACGCGAAACCTTCTGGATTTACCATCTGGATTGCGTGAAACACGGGTTGAATGAGGAGATTTCTTGGTATGTTACTAAATAGAGCTTTGGTGATCCCCTCTGGATTGTGACCACATACTTTCTTGTTTTTTCCCCCATTTCAGTCCTTTGTGATATCTAAGCTGTAGCACAATATCTGCTCCTTATATCTTTAATGAACTAAACAGTTTTTTTCCCCCATCTCAGTCCTTTGTGATATCTAAGCTGCAGCACAATATTTGCTCTTTATATCTCTAATGAACTAAACTGTACAGGTACCCACTGTATACATGGTTATATATGCAGACCTGCACAAAATTATTTCTTAATAATTTTGAATTATAACTGTAAGTGGTAGTATATACAATCGCTCTTCTCTCAGATCGGTTCTCCATGCACACAGGATGAGAAATCCCTCTGTCATACACACTGATCCATGTATGAATCGCTCTTTTTGGATTGGAAATCTTCCGTCAGTGTTTGTCTTTATTTGTGTTCATTGATCCTTAATTTTGATAACTTGTGCAGTGTAGTATGGTCGACTTTCTCTCATTCTGCTAATTAGAGGTTGTTATTATACATCGTTTCGAGTGCCAACAACATAGGTACTATATTTTTTTTTTTTTAAGCATCAGCCTTCCTTTGGATTAAGGGACATCTCTATTCATTGTCCTCACTCGTATCATTGTTTTTTACGGATAGCACTCGTGGAGCGAAACATAGTCTCTCGTCTATTTCCAGCGCGCCATGACGTGCTATTGCGAACGCCGGCAGTATAGTTGTTATTTCTGGGTAGGGACGCCTTCATGTGACGTATAAAACCGGACACTGCATGGAGGACGCCGTTTGAACCACGAGATCGGTAGACGGAGGGGAGTGCATGCCACGGAGTTAAGAAATGCCGGTAAGCAAGACCTATATTTTATAATTACATTTATTAAGCGCGCAGCTACCCGGAGGTTTCCCGGCGCTAGGGCAAACTAAACGATGAGAGGGAGGGAGAAGCAACAGATCATAATATGGTATAGATATATGGTAGCTGGGATACGTATTATCCTTTACATCCAAGACATGTCGGCTAGAATAACTATTTCTCAGCTGCAACTATATTGCACTAGCCTCCGTAGGCACTTTTTTATTTATATTTCTTGATTCATTCCTCTGTGGAACCCATAGAGGTTATACTCCTTGTAAATTTCACCTTCAGATTTTTTGTCGTTTATCCCTTTTTTTGCAGATGGCCGGACTTAGTCACCGAGCAGCCTTAATATTTAATCTCACTCCCCCGAGAACACATCGACATTGTCAAATGTAAGATATTCTTCATTTTTACGTTTCTCGCTGTATAACTGAAACGATTTAGATCACCTTGGGTCCGTTTCAACTAATTGAGTGCTCTCATCTTTCTAAGCCTCATTTTCTTGTCATTTTTAGAACTTGCTACAAGAAAATAACTCCCCCTTAAGAAACAACTATCTCTTCAACCAACCTCGGATTAACAGTGCGGTAGCTGTTAGCGCTTTTAGAAGGTGTGTATCTAATAAATAAATACAATCTTCTTGGAGATCTATAAGTGTAAGATACCTCCGCTTCGAGGCATTGTTTATGTAGCCAATTCTCTTTGGATCCCTAGGGGTCTGGTATCCGATATCGAGAGCTGGCGTTTCAGTTGTAAGACCTTCATTTGTTTGATTTTCTTTAGTATTTCACATGAGGAGAATACCCTATCTACAGAAATATCCGCTCTTGTCATCTTACTTCGCATCAAACAGAACGTTAGATGTCAGCTGCCCAGCAGGTGTGTTCTCACTACACTACTTTGTTACATCGAGATTGGGTTAGCCAACACCTCTAAATATAGAATATTTTCCTTTTCACCAGCTGGACATAGAGAAGACTATACGTACTCCATCACAAACATTATTCCATCTTCCTGTATCTACTATGTGGTCCCTATAATAGGTTAGAACACTTTTCTTTACCCTTGATTTAGGCATAAATCAACACAAGTAAAGCTATTTATAAATATGGAGTTTCAAGACACCATTATCCATCTTTCAGGTGCCTGATATATATATACCCTTTCTACCCATATTGTCGATCTCTGGTGCCAATAGGATTTTAGAAACACAAACTAAAGAAAAACTCATTGTTGTATGTAAGTAGACGATCATATAAATCTGATACATCATGATCCCATATTATGGAAGGAAAACTCAAATTAGAATATCTCTGTGTTGGTGTCTTTGTACAACTGTTTTCTTGTTCATCTAATAAATGTCTTTGTGTCTAGTATACCCCTATGTACATTTTACAAAAGATTGCTCTCTATGTCATTCATTATGAATTTTGTTGTCACAACCTCTGGTTATGTGAGGAGTCTTTGAATTAATCGTAATTATGCGTATTTACTCAAGTCTATCAACTTACTCCTTTTTACTCCAGTGACAGTATATTGTCTTCTTCATATAATCTTTAGGTCCCCTGATCTCTTGAAGGGATCTGTTAAGAAGAAGGTCCTGAGGAAGGTGGCCTAGAGCCGCCGAAACACGCGTCGACCTGGTGCAGGGGTCTCTCAATTCCCTTTTGAGACCTTTATATTGGCATTGAGTTCGGGCCAACCCAGAATCTATTCTTCCCTTTTTCCTTAATTGGTGTAGTATGAATGAAGTTTGGATGTGAGGGTGTATGAATTTTTGAGTGTGTGTATATGATATCAGGTGGTGTGTTTCTCAAATTTTGTAATTTGTGTATTTATAATTGTTTTGTGATACTTTGTATATATTTGCTAAAAATCATGTCCTTTGAGTGAAAATATTCATAAAATATGCAAATGAGATAATGTTTTATATCGAACAAGAGAAAAGAAAAAAAACATAATAAATACGAATAAAATAGTAATAACAATGATTACTTGTTTCTTAGACTTCTGTCACATGTTTTGAAGTAATAGGATGTACATCACTTCTTGATAATTAGGGCCATTGTTGGAACAACCTCTTCATAAAGAAGGTCTAAGATGTGTGCAGCCCAAAGAAAGTTGAGAAAGCGAGCTGATGGTTACAGTGTTAATTTCTATATTTCTTCCTTGCTTGGTGATCTGATAATTTTACTAAACTACTGCAAGTGAAGCAAATGCCACTGGGGCAGGACGGTTGTCACTGGCGTTTGTTAGAACTCTCTCGGCTCCAGTGCACATGATCTCGTTGTCGATACTCTTTGAAGTTCCTGTGCAACGGCAGTGAAGAATAACAAAATATCCATGGTCAGATCTGTGTGCGCAGCAAAAATAAGGAAAAAATATACTTTTTTTTAAAAATGTTTGCATTCATTCTGAACTGCACAAACAATATGTATATTTATCCCCTTACTCCAAGCATATTGAGACGACCTTAACAGCCATAGAGGCCAATGCTCTAAGCTCTGTCTACAGAAGCAGAGGCAGCAGTGACTGCGAGAACCCAGGTCAGAGCGCAAACTGGGCAAAAACAGTTTCATGGTGGCCCTTTCAGTAGTCACCTCAGGTGTACACACTGAATAGGAAAGGACCTGACAGAGGACATCTGAAAGAAATATAAATATGGCACGTGTCTCACACGGTTCTAGTCTGACAAAAGACTAGGCTAATATTGAAAACCTGGACAATTACCAAATAAGAGCCGTGCTGCTGTCCTAGAGGATGCTTGTTTCCGTTCCAGTGAAGACCTGGCTTGGCAGTTCGGGCTGGACTGTTCTCATTAGGAACACGGTCAAGACTGATTTGCATATGTCTGGGTCTGAACTGGGGTGGCGAAGTGAGCTGAAGAACGACGATGTATTATACTCTGATCTGTGAATGGGGGTGAGTGTCTGAAAATTTCAGTGCTCCGTCCATCATCTCCTTCTTTTTGCGCTGCCCTGGACAAAACCATGCAAGCTGGGTAAGTCTCCTTTCACCATGTTGTTGCTTTTTGTTACCCTGAAATATCATTCACTGCTAAATTCTTTGAGAGCAACAGTCAGGGTCTTGGGATCTAAGAAAAGTATTAGGCTTGCATGGAAGAGTGACGACAGAAGGGTAGCCGGTGGCCGATGTGCTTTTGCACTATGAGGGGAACAACCGATCGAGTGCTTTGTCTCCCACCCTCCCATGTGCAGTTTCCAATTTGGCTAGTGTCTGAGATAGGACCCAACTAGGTTTTGTCTGCCTTTGGGAGCCCAAGAAGAAGCTTGGAGTATGAACCCTTGCCCATAATTTTGGCTTCCTTTGGCTAGCGGTTTCTGTGTGTTTGTGCTCAGGTTGCCAACCTTGACTGCTCTTCCACTTTCTTCCTCATTCATGATGTGGATGTGTTAAGCAGTAGGCAATATCATTGCCTTTAAAACAAAAAGCACATGGCCATTGCTCATGTCCTTAATTCCAGTTCTTGCCCTTTTGAAATCCATTTATTCATTCGACACCATCTTTGCCTGGCGCATATTGCCATATTGATGACTGAGCTTTTTCTGATTACTTTCCCATTTTGACATACACATGCTGAGCCTGCCACTGCCCTTATGGCCAGGCTGGTGCTGTGTAGCTGCCAACATTTGGACATCTTTATTATAATTTTAATTTACTCATCTATCTCTCACATGCCACAAGGTGTGTCATTTACCTGTGCTGCCTCTTGCTCTTAGGAGTGGCTGGTATCCACTTGACTTGCCGTGCCCCTTTTGTTTCTTTGTAGTGCACATGGTGCCGGGAGGAGCCTGGCTCCCATCCCGGCTGGCGGCCATTTTAGAGTCGCCCTGCCGGTTTTATTAAGTTTATGTTTTGCTTTTCACCTTGTTATTTTACTGTTCTCGTTTTAACTTGGTTTTTACTTTCCTTGTAGCTTCCCCTGGAGGGAGAGCCTCCTAGGTAGGAGTGGAGCTTCAGGGCTCCGTTTGTTTTTAGTTGCCCTCTTGTTTCTTATTGACGAGTAGTCACACCCACCTGGAGAGGCGGGCTACAAAAACATGGCAGCTGCACGTTTGTGCAGTGGACGTGCTGGGACAGCGCAAAAGACGCACCTAAGACAAGCCTGTCTGTGACTGGACGCTACCAGGGGCATGGCCCCCTACCCATGTGATTTCAGATCATATACAATGTACTTTGAAGGAGCTGCTTCAACTTGCTCCGACTATTCAAGAATGCTGCAGGCACTCCTTGGATGTGTCTTTGGGGGCCGAAAGATGTGGTAAGTGCGAGCTTTCCTTTGCGGTACCATTTATGAATAACTTCATAGGGAGGAGACACTACTTGAATCAAAAACTAGCACAGTGCTTCTTAATTAATTGTTGCTCTCTATCAAACATTTTAATTTGAGATCTCAGAGTTTCTGACCGACAATCAGCCAGAGGCTATCTTCCTAGTGGAAACATGGCTCCAGATATTTTAGATGCTAACCCACAAGATTATGCCATTTTGAGGCAAGATGAACCTAATCAAAGGGGTAAATATTTTTAAACGCCACCTTCGGGCAGCATCTCTGAAGTGACAATAGCTGGTTGTGAAGTTACCAGCATTTCCTTGCCACTTTCTAGCAGGTTTTTTAATTTATCGACCTCCTGGTTCTGCCACGCAGTTTGTGTCTGCCTTAACACCTTGGGTACTTGAGATTTTTTCCTCCTGTGCTGCATTCCCTGATTTCCCATTGTTCATGACGAGCTCAGCTCATCATGAGCATTAATGACCACTATACCTGCTTATGCCCTGCAGTACTCAATTTTTTTGATTCTGGGTGACCTTAACTTGCACTTTGATGATGTTACCTGCGGCACTGCATTTTCTCTTCTGGAGGATCTTGGGCTGTTGCACTTCACACAGCTGATTCAAACTCCGACCCAGTCATAAGGCCATATCCTGGATCCTATTTTTACGAACTCTCCCCATGTGAGCATAGCATTGTCCATACCTGAACATTACTCTTTGCCTTTTCAAGTATCTTTGAGTTCCACTACCCCATCAGCACCTAGTGATCTAAGTAGCTGAAAAACCTGGTCTTCATTTACACCTACCGCCTTCACTGCAGCCCTAAAACGAATACCCTCCTTCACTAAACCATCATCCTCAGGCAGCTAACCTCCAGGTTGAAGCCTGGATCAATGAGGCCTTAGATAATATAGCTTCCCCAAAAAGTTGTAATACCACCTGTTCCAATCCATCAGCTGAGTAGTTCACTGATGTCCTCATGCTGATGAAATAGGAGTGTAACCACCTGGAACATCTGTGGTGCTAAAACTATGACTTCATAGAAAAAACTAATTACTTGAGAGTTCTGAGGAAGTATCACAAATCTAGAAGACACACATGTACTCAATTCTTCCCTCAGAGGATTAAGAAGGCTAAAAGTTATTCCCCGGAAATCTTTTGGATAGTCAAGTCCCTCACCTCCCTTGAAAGGTATCTCAGCTTCCATCACTGCCTCTGTAGAAAAGTGCAATCAAACGGCTCAATTATTCTCAGAAAAAAATGCTAAAATCCATTCCTCCTTTTCAGAAGAAGCTAGACACTACTCGTTCCCAACTTCATGGCCACCACCTTCCACCCCATTTGGGGGGTCTCCTTAACATGTCGTCCTTATCTGTGGCAGAGCCTCTTAAATAAGATCTTGTTCCCCTCTCGATCCAGCTTCACCTACCATGCTGGAACAGTGAATGAAAGTTATCCTTCCTCCACTGTGAATTGCTCTATTTGTCCTTCAGTGCAGGTCAGGCTCCCTCCCAATGGAAACAAGCTGTGGTGGTTCTCCAATTAAAGAAGCCCTCCTTAGATCTATCTAAACCAGAGAATTATAGACAAATGTCTCTATTACTGTTTGCAAAAATGGCAGAAAAACATGCCAACCATATGTTGATGTAAAATACTGAGGAGAATGAGCTTCTTCATGACACTCAGTCCAGATTGAGACCAAGTCATAGCACGGAATCTTCACTTTTGTTGGCCTTGGAGCCTTTGAATCTTATTGCTGATGCTGGCCAGACAGCTACCTTGGTTATGTTAGACCTTAGTGCAGTCTTCGACATCATGTCCCACGGGCTCCTATTGAAACACCTGAGGCAATACGGTATCGGGTTCGAGCTATTGAATGGCTTGTAGACTTTCTTCAGAATCGCACAGTTCAGGTGCTACAACAGACATGTACTTCGGAGACTCATTCGCTGCAGCAGGGAGTGTTACAAGGCTCTGCTTTAAGTCTGACTCTATTTAATCTACATATGCGCCCTTTAGCTGATGTGATCAAGTGTCACTGTATTAAGCTTGTGTCATACGCTGATGACACTCAGCTAATTATCACACTGGCCCAGGACGAAAACACTGCAGCAGAGTGTTTCAGAGCATGTATTGTGGATCTAGCCTGATGGATGGATGGACATTAGTTGTCGGAGACTAAATGTCAAAAAGAATGAAGTCATGGTTGTAGGAAAACAACCCTTGATATGGTCTTCTGCCTGGTGGCCAGCCAACTTCGGCATGACACCTATTTGTATTGTGTCAAGCTCAAAGTAAAAAATCTAGGCTTTGTGTTTGTCTGCACCCTGTATTTTGACAGTCAGTTAAATGTCCTGGCTGGCACGTGCTTCGACATCCTAAAAATGCTCCAGAAGATTATAGGATCTCTTCCTAAGTTGGCAAGAAAAACAGTAGTTCATGCCCTCCTGATGTCTAAAGTAGACTACTGTAATGTGCTTTATCTTGGGTTTACCCATGGCAGATGGAAAATGCTCCAAAGGGTTCAAAAGGCTGCCTCACACATGTTTTAAAATATTCCTAGGTATTCCCCACTGGCGCAGTGATTTTTAAGCTTCATTGGTTTCCTATTGAGGAAAGAATTTCTTTCAAGGCACTATGTATTTGCCATAACATTTTGAATTTGAATGGCCCGCGATTCCTTCTTCCCCTGATTAAATGTTACCACCCCACTTGATGCCTTAGGTCCTCAGGGAAAGTGTTGACTATGATCCCCGAGATAAAAAGAGCGTGTCTGGGTGGTCGCTCTTTTAGCTATCTAACCACTAAGCTGTGGAACTCCCCCCTTCTTGATCTGATACTAGAAAGCTTAGAATCCATGTCCCATAAAAAAAACTCAATACTTGGTTCTTTAGACAACTTTAAGTGAATACTGTAGTATTTTAAGAGAACTTTGTGACCTGTGGAAGCCTAGCATGGAGACCATGCGCTTTACAAAATTCTTAACATAAAGTTCTTAACATCTACTCACACATTACATGGTTGAACACTGCATCCCATAACATAAATACCTGCACCTTGGTGGTCATCATGCACAACATGGCAACACTTCCGACAAAGACTCTAAACAAAAGCGCCCTTCAAACAGAGTATCTCTAATGTGGTTATGTGTGAGCTTCCGACATTGGTGTAATAAGCGCTATACTAATGCTACAATATTGTATGCAAAATGCACACATAAACTAGGGTGAACTCTTTTGCCTGTGGACTGGATGCAAAAGGGCTAATTGAAGTCACCCTCGGTGCCTGAACCCAGATGGCAGTTCAAATGTGCTGACCCATCTGTGAATGACACTGGCTGCAAGGCAATGGCTGAAGGGGCAGAACCACGGTCTCATTATAGGAATGCTATAGTGTGGGTCGATCCGACATGGGAATTACAATCCAATTGACCAATTCCTGAAGTGGTTGGTTGCCTAAAGCCCTTTTCAAGGTGTACTATGACAAAGAATATGATATATATATTTATATATATTTAAAAAAAAGTATAGGCTGTCTAGACAGCTAAAGCTGTCTTAAACCCAGATCCAAATAGACATTGGCAAAACCAATAGGTATGGTTTTATATGCCAGCCGTTTTTCTTTATCAATGCTTTGTTTTTTTTTTGTCATGGGTTTTGCAAAACGTTATAGTTGTGGAAACTGCTGGACATCATTCAATAATACAAAATTAAAAAAACCAGCTGGAAAAAAAATATTTGTTTGGTCTCAAAAATACACATTGCCATAGTTGTCCCTGGCACTGTAAATAACCGTTTTGTGTGTGGATGTGGCCCTAGTGAAAGGGGAGAAATCTGTCATTTACTGTGAAATTAGCTAGTGTATGAAGTGGGCCCACTGTCCAGTGCTGAATGCTGTACGTAGTGGGTGGATGAAAAAGGTCAATAGCAAGGACTGCTCGAAAGGTCGTATAACTATGTATATTATACATGTGATTCTAGCAAAATCGAAAGGTTTTGGCTAAAACCAGACATAAGAAAGCTCTGCGTTGCATCTAAAAGATAGGGTATGATTTTTTTGTACCGCTGTTTAAAATATAAGCAAATGAAAGTTCTGGAAGGCGCCTGTTTTTGTTTTTTTGCTGCTCTCTTTAACTGATGAAGCTGCCAAATCCTGAAATGCACTTGGCAATCTCCTCGCACTGATAGTAATGTCATGGGGATTTTTGGCAACTTGAAAAGGGGAAGGGATGATGGCCAGTTGGCCTCCTTGCTATGATATATTATAATAACAGTGATACGCCGTGTATACAGTGCTTGCCAGCACAGCCGTGCAGCTTTGTATAGCTGCTATAACAGGAAATATTCTTGACCGACCTAAGGTTGCACCGTTTTTCATATTCGGAAGGTGGAAAGTCTCTGCTTCACCTGTCCCCGAATTCAAACCTGATACGTTCCAGCTGCGCGCAGATATTGACACTGGCCACTGGCAAGAACTCAATGCGCGAGCACGGGTAAAAGGACATGGGGAAGGGCCAGAGACCTGGTTCTGGAACTGGAAGGCACTTGATAACATGATTAGAATCCAGAAGTAGCCCTGTAGCTGCTATGTGAAGTGCCAGCCTTCATTTGAAGCAGTCCGCAGAAATGTTTCCAGGGGGGGCAGAATTTTAACTTCATCACCATCTTCCGACATGATTGTGCACAAGTATTAAATACATTTTTAAAAATCTAATAAGACAAAGAGCTTCAATAAACCAAGAAATCCATAGGGGGAAGAGAAAAATCTTGTGAGGCGCCACATCAGACGACCTGGCAACTACAATGAAACAGAGTATTGTAGTTCTAGAAAGACCCACATCAGCAAACCTTTCAATGATGGTGCAGTGGACGATTGTGTCAAATTGAAGAGCTATTAGGATCAGCCTCGCTAAGCCACATCATATCAAACAATATTAATGAAGCACCTCATTAAGTACCAAAAGCCATGACTGATTCCATCTATCTACTTGGACAGAAACTCACAGAGGAGTGTACAGAACATTGAATTCTTCAAGATGGTCGGTAAGTTGTTCAGACATTATTTGCTTTGTCTTTTTTTCAAAAGTGGGTAACAGCACCATGAGATCAGAGTTATAAACATTTGGAACATCCAAATCATCTTTTGAAGGCAGAGGGCTAACAACACTGGATTTCTAAACTTTGGGGACAAGTCCAGCTGTTAACAATGCATTGATAATATTGACAATTTCCTAGACACTGGCAGTAGATATTCCTTGTAATATTCTCACACAGCACAAGTAATTGGGAAAGCCAAGTTTCAACATGGACAGAAGAATGCCTACCTCCTATTTAGAGTCAGTGGAAAAGCAAGAGAGGGAAATCTCAGTGCAGAAGTAAAGGTCAGGTGAAGGAAAACTGAAACGAGGAAAGCAGGGGACTGATAAATGGGTATGTTTTAGGTGTACTCTGCAAGTCATTGAACATGCAAGTGGCAGGACTACATGTCCTCCAATGCACATCTCTTTAGAACAGAGGCAGAGACCAAAAGGCAAACAATAAGGATGGACTGCATGGGTTTGGTGAGATGGAGTTCTGAGAGACTTGAGAGTTACATTCAGCTAGGAGTAGGGGGGGAAGAAAATGGAGGACGAGCTTAGCCCTATTTTACGTTATTCAGGGGCCTTGCCCATTCTAGAGAAGAAACCGTGTTTTGAGGTCACTTAATAACAAGCATTTGCATAGCCAATAGGTCTCGCTTTTTGGACCTTATAAGAATTTAGGTATGCAGCACAATATCCTTGGTGCAACAACATCAACTGTTGCATGGCTAAACACTTATAAGGTTCCAAAGGCGAGACCTATTGGCTATGCCAAAGCTTGTTGTTCTTGGAAGTAGACAGCTTGTCATGCCCACATGATTGACCAGTTCACACAGTCAGGGGTATGGTCCGGAATGCGATTTTGGTGCACTGGATGAAAGTTACCTATTATGGGCGCCTCCTGAGAGGTATACAGGCTTGAGATTGGTTGATAGCTCTTCCTTGACTGCACCTTTCTGCAATGGATATTCTAGTGAATTACTTTAACTGGATTTACAGGGTTTCCAGAGGGGACACTTTTGCACAACATACAGCAGTTTGGAACATCATGCACTAGGCATTTAGACAAAGAACTGATATGCTCTCCTATTCAAGATTTTTATATACCCAGATCAATTGAGTGGCCTGTGTCATTTGAAAAGAACCTGTTCACTGCCATGAAATGTATCTGAGGGGACCTGGGAAATCGATGGAGAGCAATTAAAAGTAACTTTCCACCCATAAGTCTGGGAGGCTTCATTCCCTCTTCATGGGTCTTCATGGGTCAGCATGGCCTGTTAGTCTGAAGGAATCTTCTATGTATCGCTGTGTCACTGCGTACCCTTGTGGCCTCCGTCTTCACCGGCCTGCTGCTATGGATCACTACTTGCTTCCCCCTGGTAGACAAGGGTGAGGTTAATTGGTTGCTTCCATCCTTTACTCATTTCGTTCTGCAGTGGGGAAGTTGTCGGAGCCTGCTTCCCTTGCCAAAATGTTTTGTTATATTACATTATGTTATTAAAACCTTTATAGATCACACTATTATCTGGAGGCCTGCTGGCAGTAATGGGACCCTTGTTTTACGAAGTTATCAGATAAATTATCCAAAGATTTGATCGAAAAGCAGAGTTAAAATGCGTCTTAAGAGCAAGTGTGAAAGAATAGATGTGAGATGAAGAGGGAGACCTTGTAGAAACCCCAGAACCAAGGTCGAAGAATTGAATTAATTTATATATGGGCGAGTGATAGGTTCTAGACCTTGCTTCATTTGAGCCAGTGGGTGAGGGGGTGCGGACCGCCACTCATTTTTGGGGACTAGAACTTATATTTCTTTGTCAGACTTTTATCCAAAGCAAGAGAGTGGAAAACACACAAGGAGCAAAGGAGGAAGAAAAAGGCTTAAAAAAGTGACGAAGGTTCAAAGCAAGAACATGCAAGAGTGAGAGAATGGGACAGGAGGTTGTGGAACAAGGAAACAGGCGGTGGATTCAAGACTATGCAGCCATGGCTTTCAGCGGGCTGAAATACAGCAGCCCCTTCTGAGCAAAACTGTGAGCCCCGGGGCTTCTACTTAAAAATTAAGCACCGGTCTTAGAGGAGTGTAGGTTCTCACATGATGAGAAACAAATGTGGGAACAGTCTGTGGTGCTGGAAATGTGGATGCAGGAATTTATGAACCAATCCCATAAAACTTGAAAGATTTTAGTAGGAAAATTAACAGTAGAACCCCTTCATATTTTTTTCGTTTGTCATCATTTAGTATGTTTTCCGACACAGACTGTTAAATATAAGGCACCCATTCTGGCAAACTGCTGTAATTATTTTAACATGATGACCTCTGTTTAGTTACCTTTCTGTGACTGCCAAGTGAGGAAATGTTCTAATTTGAACCGAGTCTCCCCGCGTATAGGTGTATGAAAGGGGAACATTATATCCAGTTCAGAGATTAATTTGTAAAAAAGAAAAAAGTCCTTGTCCCCAAACGTTTGTTAGTGGCCAGTCGGCCACTACCACCACTTGCGTGGGCTGTTGGTTCATAAGCACCTTCAGATATTGTAACTGTAGCTCTACTTTTGTTGTGGCTGACGATCATGGTGTTGTTTCTCTCTTCAAACATTTAATGTTGTCAATCATAGGAGTTAATCTGTTTTCTGAGTCGGAAGGAAACACCTAGATTTATTTATTTTTGCCTGCTCCCACAGCAGCCCAATGTCTGTGAGCTTCGAACACAACCAAAAAACGAAATCGTTAATCATCCATTTTGTGGCCAGAGGCGTGCCATCAGGCTTTGGTGTGTGTGAATGATGCCTTTAGAATTGCCATGACCTGTGGCGTAAGGACGGGTGATGACCAGATCCGTCCAACGTTGTCTGGCACATTTATGTACCATAATTATTGCTGCTCCTAGGGAAAATCAGACACAGGCACTGCTGCTTTGAACAAAGGAACCAAAGTAAAATCTCTCCCCTGTTAAAATAACATAAGAGGAAATGCAAACTTGTCTCTCTGCTTCAAGTTCTTCCTGCCTGCCTTCGGTTTGATTAGATGCCTCCTTGCTATAATGAGGCCCATGAGAGGTTAAGAAACAAATTTGCATCTTTCACTTTTGGGTAAAGGGGCCCAACCCGGGCAGGGTTCCAGAATCCACCCCCACACGACAAAAGATGCTAGAGTAAACAAAACAGAATTGTAAATAAATAATAATAACCACCTCTCTCTCCGTTTTCTGCTCTTCTCCCTTTCCCTTCCTTGGAAGTGAGCAGAGCCCATTGTCATGTGAGGTCACTCTGTTTTTTGTTGTTGTTGTGAGCCCTGCAGGATGCTCTGCGTTTCATTCATCGGGGGCAGGGCTCACTTCATGTGTCTGCCTAACGCTGTTATCATGCAGATGCAGCGATTAAGCTAAGAGAAAGAGATGCAGGGAAAGCTAATCACGGCCACAAACCCTGCCCTGCCCAGTCTGCAGCACCTCAAAGGGATGCGGTGTCATGTTGCCGGTTCAGCCCATTGCAGCCCTACCCAGGAGAGGGCCCCCTGACTGGGCCTGCACCGGTAATCCAGGGGGTGTTGTGTTCCCGAGGATCCGCCCCCGAGGTACGGAGGGACGGACAAGTTGGTCATGTGACCGCCCTATAATAAAAAGAGGTCGAGCACGTGAGAGGGCGTTCAGAGACACGCGCCGACCGACCAAGCAACTTTATTCCCAGTGTCTGGCTGAGTTTATTCTAGGGCCACGTGCTAGGCCTAGTCAGGGTTAGATGCCCCTTGAGCGTAGGTCATCCGACACAACAATTGGCGACGAGGGTGGTGATCGATCTCCCGCTCGGGGTGCGTGTGTGTGTCCCTCTTGGGGTGAGGCGGCTGCGGGCACTACCACGTGTCCGCGGTGCTCGTGCCTTGCCACCGCACACCCCCCCCGCTCTGCCTGCCTGGAGAAAATACTCTGACCCCTGGCTCTCTTCAGGTGAGCAGCGCTGGCCTGCATCTCTCTGCGGCGCACAGGAGTCTGATTGGTCGCGCGAGGTGCGTCCGGCGCTCCGGCTGCCGCTGGATCACATTCCGGCTGCCCACGGACATCCTCCCGGGCGTCCAAAGCGATGGCTAACATTCCGCCCATTGAGCCGTTTGTGGTGGAAGGTGCGCCGTCCACTCTCGCACCGAAGTGGAAAGAATGGGTGGACAGGCTCTTCATATTCTTTGAGGCCACCAAGGTCCATAAGGAGCAGAAGCGTGCCATGATCCTCCATCTTGGTGGCAAGGACATTCATTCCATCGCCCGCACCCTTACGGAAGCAACTCCCAAAACCCACCACACGCTCATAAACGCACTCAATGCGCACTTTGAACCCATGGCCAACCAAGACTATGAACGGTTCATTTTCAGACAAGCGCGGCAACTGCCAGAGGAATCGCTGGACGCCTATCACTCTCGGTTGAAGAAACTGGCACTAACGTGTGGATTTCAGGATGTCACGGAGGAAATCAGAGGCCAGATCATTCAGGGTTGCGCTTCTGCTAAACTGCGCGAGAGAATTCTGGAGGAGTCGGGAAAACCCCTCCCAGACATTCTCACGCTGGGCCGCACGAAGGAGCTGTCCAAGGCCAGGGCAGCCCACATGGAAGCAGCTCTGCAGGCCAACATGAAAGTGGAACCGGTGAACAAACTGCAGGTCCGCCCACAGCCCAAATGGGTGAAGCGAACAACAACTCCGCAGGGCGGAGCTTCGGCGCAATCATGTGGTTACTGTGGAGGCCCGAGACACCCGGCGCCAGAATGTCCAGCACGGGGCAAGATATGCTCCGGGTGCGGAAAGATGAACCATTTTGAAAAGGTGTGTCGGTCCAAAAAGTTCAGCAAGCCCCGCCAGACAGTACACGCGGTGGCGGAGCCTGAAGGCGCGGAAGGAGGACCCAGCAACAGTGATAGGGACGACGACGAGGAGGAGCGGTCTGTACACAAGGTGCACATGATCGGCACGGCCACCCGACGCACAAGGACACTACCACAGTGTGCCATACAAGTAGCTGATCAGGACATCATGGCAACGGTGGACACGGGCGCCTCAATAAATCTGATGAGTGCGTCCCTCTACGGAGACATGGCTACTCCACCCAGCCTCCGCTCCACTCCGATCACCGTTTTTGCCTATGGCCAAGACGTGCCGCTCCGCATTCGAGGAAAATTCAAAGCAGCAATCCGACACGGAGACAAGCTCACGCGTGCCAACATCTTCGTGTCGGAGGAAGGCCAAGGCATGCTCCTGAGTTGCCGGACGGCAGAAGACCTGGGAGTGGTCTCTTTTGCGTTTGGGGTGCACGAGGAATCAGTGCAGCAACTGATTGCAGACTTTTCGGACCTGTTCGAAGGGATCGGCCGCTTCAAGGGTCGGGAAATACACCTGCATGTGGACCCCACTGTCCAACCGGTGGCCCTGCGACACCGGCGGGTCGCGTTTCATTTGAGGCCACTGGTTGAGGAAGAACTACAGAAGCTGGAAGCCGCGGGCATCATTGAAAAGGTGTCCGGCCCCACCCCCTGGGTATCGCCCATCGTGGTCACCCGGAAACCCAAGCAGCCGGGAGCGGTCCGGATATGCGTGGACATGCGCCTCCCCAATGCGGCC
Organism: Lissotriton vulgaris; assembly: GCF_964263255.1. Lineage (NCBI taxonomy): Eukaryota > Metazoa > Chordata > Amphibia > Caudata > Salamandridae > Lissotriton > Lissotriton vulgaris. Next base: position 618,883,550 of record NC_141694.1, on the reverse strand, counting down.
ATCAAAAGGGAACGACATATCACCCCCACGATCGATGACCTGATCGGAGAGATGGCCGGAGCCCGGTGGTTTTCCAAGTTGGACCTCAGGGCGGGGTACCATCAGCTCGTGCTGGATAAAGAATCCCGGAACATTACGACATTCTCCACTCACATCGGACTGCGCAGGTACACCAGGCTGAGCTTCGGGATATCCAGTGCTGCCGAGGTGTTCCAGAATGTCATCCAAGAGCTCATTACTGGCATACCGGGGGTGATCAATGTCAGTGACGATATCATGGTGCACGCAAGGACAATTCCCGAGCACAACCAACGCTTGGCACAGGTGTTCCGCAGGCTCCGCAGCGCTGGACTCACTCTGCACCGAGACAAATGCGAGTTTCTTCAGACCAAGCTGGGGTTCTTTGGCTACGTGTTCTCGGCCGATGGCGTCAATCCTGATCCGGACAAGGTCAAGGACATCAAAGATGCACCTCCGCCCACGACTGTCACGGAAGTCCGAAGCTTCCTCGGGATGGTGAATTACTGTGGTCGCTTCATAAGAGACCTAGCCAACCTGACCCTCCCTCTACGTGATCTAACCAAAGACTCCACGCCATGGAACTGGGGACCGGAGCAGGAAAGGGCATTCCAAAATATCAAGAGTGCGCTGTCCAGCAACACCACGCTGGCGTTCTTTGACCCCAGACACTCCACTCTCATTGCAGTAGATGCCGGACCGGCGGGATTGGGGGCTGTCCTGATGCAGAGAGCACGAGACGAGATAGACTGGGCCCCTGTCGCTTTTGCCAGCCGGTCCCTCACGGACACAGAACAAAGGTACTCCCAAATTGAAAAAGAAGCCATCGCGATTCATTGGGGATGCCGGCACTTCCACTTATATGTATATGGCAAGCCTTTCACAGTAGTAACGGACCACAAGCCGCTGCTGTCGCTGTTCTCAGGTACCTCATCCAAACCACCCCCCAGAATTGAAAAGTGGATTCTGCAACTACAGGAGTACAACTGTGCCATTGAGTACCAGCCAGGGGCAAAGAATCCGGCGGATTATCTGTCACGACACCACCGGGCGCCACCCCAGAGGAAATGGAGGAAGCTGAAGAGACGGAGGCCTACGTGCGATGGGTCGTGGCCAGATCATGCCCGCGCCCCATATCCCTGGAAGAGGTAGTGAGCGCCACGGCTCAGGACGCCTGTATACAGCGGGCCAAAGATCTGCTCCGGACGGCCAACTGGCAGAAAGCCAAGGAGGGCTGGAAGGCACTCACACCCGAGGCCCAGAAAATTATGGACGGTCTGTACCATGTGAGGGCTGAACTGAACGAGGACGTGGCTGGGTGCCTCCTGCGAGGGCATCGTCTGGTGATCCCGACAGCTTTGACAAGCCGAGTAGTTCAGCTGGCGCACGTAGGGCACCAGGGAATGGTTAAGACAAAGGCCCGACAAAAGTGTGGTTCCCGCTCATGGACGATATGGTGGAAACTGTTGTGCGCACATGCACGGCCTGTCAAACGACAGGCGACAGCCCCCGCGAAGCCCCCATCATTGTGGAACCCAGGCCCCGAGGCCCCTGGGAAAGGGTCAGCATGGATTTTGGCAGCCTTCCGGATGGACGGCACACGCTAGTGATGATAGACGATCACTCCAAATACCCGGAAGTCGAAATCATCACCGGTACTAGTGCCGACTGTGTGATTCCCAAGATAGAGAAAATTATTGCCACCCATGGAGCTATGAGAGAACTCAGAACGGACAATGGACCGCCCTTCCAGGGTCAAGAATTTGCGGACTATCTCTCGTCCCTAGGAACCCGTCACCGGCGCATCACCCCAAGGTGGCCTCAGGCCAATGGAGAGGCCGAGCGGTTCATGAGAACTCTAAACAAGGTAATCCGCATTGCGCATGATAAAGGGCAGTCCGTAGAAATGGCCATTTTCACTTTCCTCCGTAGCTACCGCCAGACCCCTCACTCCACAACGGGGGTAGCTCCTGCACACCTTCTCCTAGGGCGGGTAATAACGGACTCCATTCCCCATCACCCCCAGTGGGCACCTGAACTGATAAATGAACAGACAGTAGAAATGAGGAGACGTTCTGCCTATGACCAGATCAGCAAGAAACGTAGGGCTGTGGCCCCCCACTTCAAAAGAGGTGACCTAGTGCTCATCAAAAATCGGGCCACTGGTGGCCAATTCAAACTCAGTTATGAAAGGCGACCCTGGCGAGTCAGTGGTGTGAAGGGCACCCGCATCACAGTCACTCGAGGACGAGACAAGGTGACTCGCAACGTGTCTCACTTCAAGCTCTATCACCCGTCGAGCAGTGAGCCAAGGCGCCAGCAAGGCGACAGAGAAACCGAAACTGCAACTACGTTGCCGCCTGGTGAATCAACATCTCAGCCCGAGGTCAGGCCACGTGACGAGCAGCAGGTTTCTAGTGAGGATGTGGGCGGAGACACGGAGGCCCTGGATGAGGCCCCAGATCCGGAGGGGGCCGACAACGAGGCGCCAAGCCACGAGGTGGAGGCTGGATCAGAGCCGATGACTCAGCGGGGGTCCCAACGCCAGCTACGTGCCAACCCCACCCCCTCCAGCTGGCTGAGAGACTACTTTACGTAAGACTGTTCTCATTTACGTATGTGCACGTGATGGTTGAACTGAATGCGCTAGCCTTTTGAAAGACGCTGAAGGTATCGGTCCTGATGCTAGTGAGACAATGGGTTTGATCAGACCATGTTTGTGATTTCTTGCAGTATGTTGTTGGTTTTGTTGTTTTTCTTGTTTTAGGAGGAATGTTGTGTTCCCGAGGGTCCGCCCCCGAGGTCCGGAGGGACGGACAAGTTGGTCATGTGACCGCCCTATAATAAAAAGAGGTCGAGCACGTGAGAGGGCGTTCAGAGACACGCGCCGACCGACCAAGCAACTTTATTCCCAGTGTCTGGCTGAGTTTATTCTAGGGCCACGTGCTAGGCCTAGTCAGGGTTAGATGCCCCTTGAGCGTAGGTCATCCGACACAACAGGGGGGGCGGGCAAGCCCCCCGCCCCTGCGGACGCCCATGGTTCCCACCTCCACTCTCATCCACTACAGCCTGTAGTGCTCCTGCGCGCAGGTGCTTTGCTTTGTATTCAAGTGAAACCCTTATCCATCCAGACCATATGGCCGCTTTTTCAGTTTTTAAGCAACTTATTGGTAGTTTAATCATTGACCCTTACACAAGATGTGAACATCTCTACAAATGTAATAGCCCAATTCTGTTAAGTAGTGAATAAAAGGTGTTTTCTGCTGCAGATGCGCATATTTCGATAAAGCACGAAAGCATTGAGAAAGCGGCCTGGCTTTAATGGGCTAAAGAAAGCAAACAGGCGTGCAGAATTTCTGTGTGCATATTGTAGCACATGGAAGCCAGACTTTTTGGCTTTGCCAGTGCTGACTTATAACAGCACAGGAAAAGGACGATTCTGAGCAACTTAACGTGTTACCTTTATTAAATAGTAATTAAACGCAAAACTACATTTATTAAATAAAGAAAGCGTGTCAGCTGCAAAACATTTTGTATTGAAAAGAAACACATTAAGGCGGATTAAGTAACCATCTTCCCACGGAGAAATAGCTGAATCCACTTTGCTGCAAGTTAGCATTTAATGCATGTTTCTTTAAACCCCTGACCTACTTCAAAGCTACTTCGAAAACAACAACAAAGATTAGAACAACATGTATTTCACACAAAAATCTTATTGATGTAGCTTGACCCAGGGAGCAGCTTTGACGCTGCCTTCCAGTGCGTGGGCCGGGCCCCTTCCTTCCTCCTGCTGGGGCGCGGCCGCGCGTCCTAGTTTTGAAAGGAAGTGCAAACAACCTCCTACAAACAGGAGACGTGTGCCAAGAAGAAGCCTAATAAATAACAACGAGGCAGCCATAATATGTTGCTCTCCTTCCTATTGGAAAAATTGCTGCTGCCAGAACTATCATTCGATCAAGTGGCGAAGGTCTATTTAAATTTTTTTATGCGGTGCTTTCTTTAAATAGAATAATCGAAATATTTTCTATGTTTACCAAGTTTCGCAAACAGACGATTAAACGTCGTAATGTCCCTATGCTGGCAAGGAGAAGAGCCACTTAATTCAAGCAACAATTACAAATGTGCAGAGGTCTACTTAAAACAAAGCAGTAATTTACAATAACACCTTCTGTGGTGCTCCCTGTAATCTGCGCTGGGTGGAAGGCTCATGGCCACCAAGAAGCTTTATTCCGGGATGTTTGGGGGGTTTCGTTTCACAAGTCAGGCCTCTAGTCTCTTTACAAGATAAAGCTCCAACCAGATGCGGATTATGTCGAGTTTGATTAATGTACCATAGTTGTCCGCACTAACTCCAGGACAAAAGATAACTTGTATCATGCTTTGAAAATGGTCTTGTGACCTCCTGGCTTATATCGATTAAAGAAAATGGTTTTCAATGCAAGAAGCAGGTAACTAGTTTGTGTAGGACAATCATATATAAAAATAATGGTTCTATCGCACTCCATGCTTGGCGTATGATAGAGGCTAAGGACATTACAGGGTTTTGGAATCTTGTCCTGTTGGCAGAGACCAATCAACACAAGGGGATTCCTGGTATGGATATTTAAGAAAGTAAATGGATAGACTGTATGCTATTAGAACAGATTATTCTGCTGCCAAAGATGAACACATTCCTGACCATGATTTATTTAAACATTTTAATTTGGATAAATTGGCAACTATTATTAATTCAGTTACCTCTGTTACTACACCAGGGACTGCATGGCTGCGAATTAGGCTGGACGCCACAATTTAGGTACAAATATATTCTCCTTTGTTTAGAATCATTATAGCAGCTGGTGTTATTCCACCTACATAGGTGGTATCAATTGACACAAGCTTTAAAAGGGAGATTGGGTTACACCCAGGGTCATACCGGCTTACTTCTCTTTACCTTCCTATAAAAACTATTTTAGTAATTCTTAAACAAAATGGAAGAGATGAAGAAAAAGCTCAAACGTGTCCCTCTAGAACATGTGGGGTTAAGAGCTGGAATGACCATGCTGTACCAGAATATTTCATTGAGTTAAATAGCAGACATCTTCTATTTGGATGGTAATATGTATGCATATTTCATGGGGATCCCTGCTGCTTTTGATTCAGTGTATTGTTCCTGTTTAAGGAGGTCTGAATGAGGACTTCAGTCAGAGACTTGGACTAAGATCCAGATAGGGGAAGAATGACATATTAAGCCTCGTGAAACAAGGCTGTGACCTTGCCCATTGTTGTTTGTTTGGTTACATGGCACACTGCCAGCACACCCACCCCTTGAAAGTAAGTGGTCTACATATTAAGATTGGGGCTTACTGGCGTTCTATTTGCAATGAAATAACTTAGATGAAAGAGATGGGGGTAACACCTTCCCCTGAATCCGCTCTCATTGGGATGTGTGCTAGATTTCCCCAAGAGTGTTCGTAAATTCACTACCATGGCTTTTTTACTCGCAAAGAGAGAGATGGCTATTAAATGGGGTTGTACAACTTTGCCTACATCTGAAGCCTGGCTCCAGAGTTTAGCCTACTGCAATACGAATAGTGACCTATATGCAGATACCCAACCACCTGCATCTCGCCCAAAAGACATAAAGGGGGTCTTTTAAGGCCTATTTGAACAAATTGTACACCTCCCCACCTTGCAACAGTCAGATGGGATTGTCCCCACAGGTGTGGGGTAAGACGAAACATGGAGGGGGAACAAATTTGATGTATCTACTGTTAATTACACTGTATTGTATTGGAGGGTAGCAACTTTTCTCAACTTTAAGTGGTGTCTGGTGGGGGGAGGAGAGGGGGGGGGTTGGGGGGGGGGACCCAGAACTTGTAGGATTACATCAAAAGGTGTTGTGCTGTCAGAGATGGACTGGTTGGTCATTGAACAAGGATTGAAGTATATGCATTTTATTGTTGTTTGTAGTGCACTTAATAAGGCATTTTTATGAAGATCTATGCAGTGAGTAACAAATGCGGAACGTACTGTATTATGGAAATGGAAAAATAAAGTTTCAAATAAACATGCTTTTACATGTCGATGATTTAGTTATTTTAGACCACACCTTTTTGGTCTGCAGCATCAGTTAAATAGGATGAGTCTACATTGTGAAACGGATAAGCCTAACATTACCATAAGCAACAACAACACATAACTAATTGCTAGACAGGGCATATTGTTTTCTTGGTGGCTGGGTGGTGTTAACCTGGCCATGCTTTTGCCTTATAAGTATTTAGTGATAATGTTTAGTGGAAACTTGAACTGAAAATCCCTGCTAAGAAAAGGATCACCTTCCGGCCAAAACACGTCATGAGTTGCGTAGCAGAACAGGAAAAGAGGAATGAATAATACATGCCAACGGGCACCCTGGCAGCCTTTTTATGATGCCTGTGTTTTTATGCTGCGGGTGTGACCAATGTTGCAAAACATACAGCAGTGAAAGTAAATTATGCGGCCCAATAGCTACTTTTATTTAGAGTAACTGTACTAATAAACCTACATTTCCATATTTATTACTGCAGAACAAAAGTCAGATTCAAGTTTATTACCGCAGAAGCATGAACGTCAGGATACGTCTGATTGGGAAGCAAGTTATTGTTAGTTTACTAAACTATAACTAGCATGTCTCAGTGTGTTTTCGGATTTGTAACCTTAGTTCTTGTCTCATTTCAACCCTAACTACAACATCTCTTTAACCTTTATTTTTTTCAGTTTATTTCCTGGCTAAAAAAAAACTCTTAGCACCTAATCTAACTAGATTTCTGGGTCATTTGCTCATATTATAATTGAGCCCAGTGCCCTAGCCTGCATGGGCAGCCAGCCCCTGCTGCTCACAAAGTTTGTCTACCAAAATGTTACCATTTTAAAATTAGGGAGCCGTTGAGCAAATAAAAAAATGGCTAGTGTGAGTAAGGGACGCAACATCCATTTGGGTGAAAGGGCTTAAACACCCCCCCCCCCCCGTTAGCTGATGTAAGAGAGGCTGGCTGGACTGCTGCAGATGGACAAAAAGGTCACTCTCACCATGCTCGAAGTTGAAGAGCAATTTATAGTTTTACTGGGCTCCATTTAGTTTACTTTTTGTTCCTTGCATAACATGGTTTTGCTTTCATAATAATAAGGTGTCCGGGGGGTGAGGGGTTGGGGGGGGGGGGGTAGGTGTAAAATAGCAGCGACCCCAATTATCCAACAGCAGGTGTCATCCAGGGACTGACCTGTGTAATGTATCTTGCAATCTCCTATGAAAACAAAAGCAGAAAAGGGAAGCTACTTTTCTTATGTTCTGCTCCCCTTGCTGCCTTGTTGCTTTACCACCTTTTTTTTGGCTGTCTTGATAGAGCGCGCAGGTCACCCGGCTCTGAGTTTACCAGATTTTCACGCACTTGGGCCCATGACGTGATTAAGACACTAATTTTGTGAGTCGGGTGAGTTTACACACCACTATCAGTACTTTGTATGTGTCCTCTTCAACACTATTACCATGGTACCTGACTTACCACAGGTACATATCCTCACAATGAATCAGGAGCTAGTTGTAGATAGGAGACACGAAAATCCTAAGCAATTACTCTATTCATTCAATAACACTTTGTAATTCTTCAATGACCACAGACACCTGAAGGGTTTTAAGGATTTTTATATAGAAAGTAAAAATTCAAAGTGACAAGAGAATAAGACTGATGCAAATCAGAACATCAATAATCAGGATTACCACAATAATATAACTCTGGATAAGAGCAAGCACCATTTGGGTGTGAGAGAAAATTCTACTGGGTAAGGGCAACACGGAACATACTATTCAATTTCGGGCTTATACTAGGGAAGGTAAGCTTAAACACATTAGTCAGTGAATTCCTAAAACCTATAAGTGATTCAAAATCCTAATCTTAGTCTATCTATTAACCTAAACTTTAATCCGCACAATATTCAAGCAAAAATAGTTTCAATATTCCCTACAGTAAGGGGAAAAATGGAACATACTAACAAACAGTTTGCATATACAACATTGGAGAAAACAGAGAGAATATCATGGGCATAGAGGATTTATTGGAAGAGTAGGAGTAAAGTGGATAGAAAGACGAACACCCACAGGTTTATATTTACCTAGGACAGGAATGAGGTCTAACCCTGGCCACGGTTCAGCTTTGGAAAGACAAGGACAAGGACCCTCAATGGTTTAGGATGCCAGTAGGTGAGCAGGTACAGCTCACGGAAAATCAGGACAGGATACCCCTCAGGATTTGGGTCAGGACTTGGCTCACCAAAGGGCACGACCAACACCTGCAGCTTCGGATGCAATGCCTGCGCTATGCCCTCACTTCACAGAATCCACCAGTTACCCCGATTGGGTTCTCGAGTCTCCCAGCAAAGTACGACATTGCCAAACTACATATCAATGTCGGCAAGGTTCATCACCGTCGCATCCACTAGCTGAGACAACTCTTTATAGTACCCGGCAGGATTCTTTCGAGGCTCAGGCAAAGATTGCTTCACCTGCAAAACTTCCGATCGCTTCCATGGAAGGTGTATCCACACTCTCTGGAAGAATGGTAAGACCGGTGTGTTAGCACCAGGGTTACCTGGCATGTACACTGGTGGAACCTCGCGCATGGGATACTGACCAGGCGCTGCTGTCGGTTCCTCAGTGTCATCTGTAAACAATGCTCGAGGCATTATAGCAGGACAAAAAGATAACAACTGCTCGACAGCACGTCGAACACTGCTACCCACCATTATTCCGCTCGCAAACTGAAGCTGAAGGTCAGTTAGAGCAGCCAATACATCGTCAGCCGCATCAGCTGATATCTGATCACGTAAGAGCTTGCACATTTCTTCAAACACAAATCGTTGTGTCGGCTCATTGAATTGAGAAAACGTATCGACAACCACACGTGGAGGATTCCTAAGGGGATATCTAATCCAATTTGTCGCCATATTATATAGCGTGTCACGTTCCCTACCACCAGGAAGCTGACTTCGTCTTTGGGGAGCATCAGAACCAGCGGACCCAAGAATCGGTCGGCTGCTTGATTTCTTTCTGCTTGGCTTCTTTACGCCACAACCGAAAGGAATCAAACATGGCCGGCCTTGCTTTTCTTTGGAACAATTTAGCTTCAAGATTATCTAAAATCGGGGGTTCAAAACTACCATGAGGTGGCCAACTGAGGACACCGTCTTTTTTCGTGTAGCGAACCCAACACTCATTGAATGCGATTGGACCCAAAGCATGTCGACTATATAATTCGTAAGTTGGAGTTCCAACCGGAGGTATCGGACACGAGTCCTCCAGCCGGGAATCCGCACCACAACCTCTAAAGCAACTGAACAAAGTACTACGGCCAGGCATCGTGCACACTAACCGAGTTTCACAAACGTCAAGGGTTATAGGATTACAATGTCCCTGCAAAAGTGCAAAAACCCTCGGTTTTTGGCGACTGCAGACGTCAAATAGCACAACAAAGAACAAAATACCAAGAACCACAAATGCAATGGAACCATGCAACAACTAAGCACCCACAACAACAAAGGACTCTGGGAGCGACCCACAAATACTTAACTCAAAGATCAGTGGCGTCACCAGGAAGGCCCGTCAATCGTCTCGCTGTACCAAGGTCTACGCCAGGCGCCAAAACAGGTCTACAGTCAGGGCAGCAGTCCGTCGCAGCCGTCAGGAGGCGGGGATCTTCGCGGGAAAAGTCGTCGGGCCACTTGTGTCGACAACAGGATCGATGAAGCGGGGTGCACCTTCCCTCGGAGATTTCACACGAAGTTCCTCACGATCGTCGGGCTTTGGACCGGTACCGCTGATGCAGCCCTACGTTGGGCGCCAACTGGAGGACTGGGTTTTTCTAAGACCCAGCGGTGCCAGGGATAACACCTAAAACCTTTGTGGGTAACCTGTTCCGGCGTACAAATGACAGAGACACGGGACACTTCCTTCGGCGTCAAAGATTCGAGGTTTATTACTACAGGGAACACAGAAGTCACAAGAAGTACAACACGTGTAGGTTCGAGGAGACTGCTTCGAATTGTATCTGTGGATTGCTCTTTTTATGCAGTTCTCCGTCATAAGATAACATGATGGACAAAAGATTACAACTCGGTTCCCACAGTAAATGTCATAGGGGGTCGCTTTCATGTATTCAGGGCCCGGAACATAATTACAGTAGCATTTGGCAGTTCCCAACTGTAAAAGTACATCTTCCCACCATTAGTACATTCCGTTCGGCTGTAAACGAATCAAGGAAGAGACAGAAACAGGTGCAGAGGAAGATGAGGATAGCGAACAGATCGAAGAGGGTGTAAAAGGGGTGGTATCAGGAAACACGAGTTGCAGGGATCAAAAGAGACGTGCCTAATGAATGCACAACTGAGACAATAGACCGGCACGGCAAGATGAGCCTCGAGCGGGGCCATCTGCCTTACAGTGTCATCCCCCTCATCATTAAGACACCCTCAAAGGAACACGTGTCTTCCGCAAGAGTTTGGGAATCCCAGGGTCGCGAAGAGGACAGCGTCCGTTCGCTGGCTACTTGAGGGCAAGAAACAAAATGGATGCCGTATCTAAAATGGAACCCGTGGGTTCAGATGAAGAAACCCACAAAACAAACGAACGGTTTAGGCTAACACAGCGAAAACGCGTACACCCACTAAACTCGTCATTTGCGGTTCATAGATACCAGACTCGACCATATTCGTGTGAGTCGAAAACACCACTTACAATTGTCACGGAACCTCAAGACCAAGATAGACATCCCTCCATCACCATAACGACCTTTAAAATCTACATACTTACTGTGTCAAAATAGGATTTTCTGTGGTGTATTGAGCCAATGAAGAAAATGGACTTGGATGTCCAGAAAGCGGGAAAGTAAACCTGATACTGTGTTAGTAGCAACTGTGCAAATAGGAAATAACTCTTTGTTATGTTATGGTAGGTATTTTTATTTAGCCACCCTACACTGTTTACATGGTCTGTTAATACCCTTAATTTTTATGGTATTTTGCTCTCCAACAGAAGGTTCATTTATTGGGGAAATCAGACTTGTGTATTCCTGATTTGTTGTCAGTGTGTTTGTGGTGGTTTTGCTCAATTTGCACTATGGTGGTGTGTCTCTATCCCTGTACCTCGAGTTCATTCTTTGTCCATTTATGGATGTAAACAAGCAGATGCCTCTGGGTGAGGGCTGTGTGGGTTGCATTATATTTTTATAATTTACTACAGCTCTGTTTGGCCCAGCAGTGTGATGTTTTTCTGGAAGAGGTTTGCCATAATAGATAGATGGTTTATACTAGATGTTGAACACCCTCATTTTCTGTGTAAGACTTGTGTCTTGCTGTACCTTGTGTAAAGAAGCAGGTTGGCATGGTTTAGACTGATGTGGTATTGCAGTGGGTGGTATAGGTGGGGTGTGGGGAGTCATGTGTGGTCTTGGCTATTGTACTTCTTTTGGTTGTATAGAAATAGATTGCAATTTAGTGTGGTAAGGTGAGGTATGGTGTTATGTGGCATTTGGTGATGTGGTACACATATCGTTAAGGTGATATGTAATGATATGGCGTGCCAAAGTCTGAGAAAGTGTGGCATTGTGTGGTATTGTGTGTGTTGAGAGTGGTATGGTACTGAGAGATGGGGTCTTGAAAATTGTTGATGTGACATGATGGCATATGTTGGTGTATGAGCTGTAGTGAGGTAGACTGAAGTGGAGTGGTGCAATATGAGATTGTCTTGTTTGGTATATTGGTGTGTTCGCTGGTGCGGTGTGGTGATATGTACTAAGTGAACTTTGTTGTGGTATAGTTCTGCTGTGCTGGGCAATGTAATTGCTCTTATATGGATAGTTGTGGTATTGAATGGCATGTATACTTCATGGTGTGTTGTAGTCTGATGTGGAAGCATAGGGGAACTGTGAGAAGGGTTAATGGATGGGTGTGGTGCAATATGATAGCATGTGATGTGGCTTAGTATAAAATGTGGGATGTTGTCATTTGGTATACCTATACTTGTATCTGGTGGTGCAATGTGTAGGGTGTTGCGTTTTGGTGTGGTGTAGATTGGTGTGGTGTGCATTAGTGTGGTGTTAGATTTAGTGTTGCTATGTGGCATATGTGGTATGGTGAACAGGGAGTGGTGTTGTGGTACAGTAGGGTGTGTTGTGTTGTACACCATAGACTGTATGGTCCTGTGTGGAGTTATGAAGTCAACAAGGGTGCTGTGAGGGGCGGCAAAGTGACAGGAAGAGTTTTGCCATAATAAATAGATGGATTATACTAGATGTTGAACACCATCCTTTTCTGTTTCAGACTTGTGTCTTGATGTAACTTATGTAAAGAACAGGTAGGTATGGTTTAGACTGATGTGGTGTTGCACTGGGTGGTATAGGGCGAAGTGGGGAGTCAAGTGTGTTCTTGGCTATTGTACTACATTGAATTGTATAGTAATTACATGGCAATTTAGTGTGGTAAGGTGAGGTATGGTGTTATGTGGCATTTGGTGATGTGGTACACAGACCTTTAAGGTGAGACGTATTGATATGGTGTGCCAAAGTTCCAGAAAGTGTGGCATGGTGTGGTATTGTGTGTGTGTGTGTTGAGAGTGGTGTGGTACTGAGAGAGGTGATGTTGAAAATTGATGATGTGACATGATGGTATATGTTGGTACATGATATAATGGGCTGTAGTGAGGTAGACTCAAGTGGAGTGGTGCAATATGAGATTGTCTTGTGTGGTATGTTGGTGTGTTCGGTGGTGCGGTGTGGTGATATGTACTAAGTGAACTTTGTTGTTGTATAGTCCTGCTGTTCTGTGATGTTGCATGTGATTGCTCCTATATATGGATAGTTGTGGTATTTGAATGGCATGTATACTGCATGGTGTGATGTAGTCTGTGGTGGAACCATAGGGAACTAAGGGAGGGGTTGATGGGTGCGTGGGGTACAATATGATAGCATGTGATATGGCTTGGTATAAAGTGTGGGATGTTATAATCTGGTATAAGTATACTTGTATCCGGTGGTGCAATGTGTAGGATGTTGCGATTTGGTGTGGTGTAGATTGGCGTGGTGTTAGGTTTTGCCGTACATACTGACCCTTATTAATAAACTCCAACACATTACCCTCACTTAGAAAGAAAACACAATACACAACACATGCCATCACTATGTATTTTATTTTCCTTTTCATGACTTGTATCATTTTACATCAGTGCCTTTTAAAAAGGTTTATTTTCTTATTTTCTTTTAGTAATTGTCACTTACATTGTGCATTTTAACTTTGGCTGTGCATTATGTTGCACCAGAAACTTTACTGTTTAGGTCTGTGACAGCACCTTAGTATGATAAAGAACCAGGCACTGTCCTGATACACAGCCCACACAGTTGCATTACATACAGGCCTGTGTTTATTATCCCTCAAACATTAAGTTCCTTTAGAAAGAAAGAACTGACAACTGCACAGAGGGTGTTTTTATTTATTTCCCCTATTTTGGTCTCCATAACAGACATCATTTTACATCAGAGACATTTAAAATATGTATTTATTTTTTCCTTTTCACAATAGGAATCATTTTACACCAGGCCCTTTAAACTTAGGTTGTGCAAGATATTGCACAGGCACCCTAGCAGTCTGGGGCTGATGTAGCACAGTCCAGCATGTTACAGAACACTGCCTGGACATGTTGCCAATCCCCTGCTACTGCTTTACAAGATGACCATGTTTATCACCCCAAATACATTACCACATATGTAAAAGAAATCACAATTGCATAACCCTTGTTTTTATTTTCATAAATGCTGTCATTTAAGCCCATAGACTTTTTAAAATTAGGCGGCAAAATTACCACCATTGCAATCCAATGGCCTAACTTCCCTCCTCTTTTAGGACCAATGGCTTTCCTGCCCTCTGCTGCCTATGGCACGCCACCACTCCTCAGGCCACCACTCAGGAACTCCATCGGCAACAGGCACATCTCCTGGGGGCTGGCCTATCGCCCAAAAAATCCCTGCAACACTCTAGGGCTCCCATTCCACAGATGGACCACGACGCCGCTCAAGCAACATCCGGCTGCAGCCGCTACTAGCCAGTGGACATGCCCAGACATGTCCCTGCATGCCCAGACATGATCCTGCTGGCCCAACAAACATGGCGCATACAGGTAAGTCTCTGCTCATCCATCCCACAACCCTAAAACACCCCTGTAGGTCCTAGTGGCGGCCTTGCCGCTAGCCCTAGGCACCCCACACCATCACTCTACACCCCTTGACACACATCCATTAATTCCTGTGTGAAGGGCACTCGCACACTACACATGCCCCACTTCCACCACTGCCCCTCTGGGGGAGGGTGCCCTCAGACTTCCGGCCAGGGCCTTCCGGGGAGGGACTTCCGGCTCCTACGTCACTTCCAGGGGGCGTTCCCACCTGTCAAAAAATGAATGGTGATGAAAGGTATGTCCCCTATACTACTAGTTTTATATAATAATATGCATGTTAATATATAGCATTATATATTAACATGCATGCTACTATTATTATTATTATTAGCACCTAAAAGCAAAACATCTTAATTTTTGTGCTCAGTAGTTTCCAAATATTAACAGTGTACTTGGAGCAGCTACCCAGGGTACCTTCGTGGTTGTAGTGCATAACAACTTAAGTGAACGGAACAAACACAAAAAAACACAAAGCAATGTTACCCCTGTGCCAAATAAAGAGAGCCATAGAAAAGCAGCCAGTGCAACATAAAAAGAAGTGCTTAGGCTCTGCCAAGCCTCTTTTAGAAGCGTGACTGTTTTAAAGCTAGGCAAACTATTTCGGATGCTTTTCTCTCACAGCCAAGCACTGCAACATGTGGACTTTCCTTACATTTCCCACCCTCCTAATATTGTCTGGAGTCAAAGTGGAATGTGCATCTTCTGTTCTCATCCACATTACCCAGGAGAGCCCTTGACTCACTGTGCTCTCAGTGTTCCAGTTTTAGAACATTTAAAAGAATTCCCCAAATACAATCCCTCAAAACTGGTAGCTGCACACAGTTATACTTACGCCGACCTATTTAATAAACAGACAGTACTCAGTGACATATGCGTTTTCCGAAGAATGGATTGCAGAGTTTAATCCAGGCATATGTTTTGATGATGATAACAATAATATTACAATCATATTTTCGGTGCTCTGAAGCAGCTACAAAGGATGTGACGTTCACAAAATATAAAACACGGTACCGCTGTTGTGCGAGCTCTTTTTCGTCAATATCTCAAAAACAGTTCTACGGAGGGACAAGGTTTTTGGTCAGCCCTCTTCAGCCATTGACTGTCATGCAGTTTTGAATGTTTGCCATTGGTTTAATGGGCTGTCTGTCAAGTGTATGTCATTTTGCGGATGGTTATATTGCTAAGAATTAGGGTTTGGTAAGAGAGATGTGCTTAGCATTTTTCACATTCGGCTACCCATTCATTCTTCTCCCTGCCATTCTCAGACTGGCTTTCATTTTTCTCTTAGGACCTCATTTATGCATTTTTGCTATAGTTATGGGAGCAGATGGTGAAGAAATTGAGAATCCTTATATAGAAACACAGAAAAGGCTAGAAGAATACTTTAGAAAACAGGTGAACATAGTCATGCATCAGCATGTTTGACATGAATCAATAGACCAGTTTGTAACAAGCTAAGAGATTAAGCTATATGACGTGATTTTGGTAAGATGACTGATCAGATGATCAGAGATCAAATGACTGTGCAGTGCAAAAACAAAAGAATATTAGAGAAGTTATGGGCTGAGAGAAACCACCATTGCAAGAAGTAATTGGAAATGCGAAAATTGTAGAGGAATCAGATTCTTGCTTGAGGAAAATGCAACAGATTAAAGCAAGACATGAGGAGGAATTCAATGTGGTAAAAGAAAGAGAGGGCCTAAAAGATTTGTAGAGACTTGGATGTGAAAGGAAGACAGTGTTTGGAGAAGACAATGAGAAGGCAAACAACAGTGACAATAAAGCAGGATGTAAAGGGGGTTATAGATATGAAAGTAATGGATACACTGCATATTTCCAGGGCTGTTTTGTTGGGGATAAAGATTGTTGGAAGTGTGGGAAGATCAGACATTTGGCAAGAGTATGCAGAGACTTTTGAAAGTTCTTATTTATTTTTTATTTATATCAATGCAGCATATTCCAATCAATTAATATATAAATAATCATGCATAGTGTATGTAGCTAAAAACAAACAAATGAAAAACAAAAAAAAGACATAAAGAAATAAATAACATAGGGGCTCATTACGATGGCGGGTGGACATCAGACCGCCCACCATTGTTGCGGTGCTGGGACCACCCGCCGGTAAGGCGGCGGTCCCCCTGAGTGAATTAGGATGTGCCCACCACTATGGCGGGCGCATCCAGGGCCCTGATCATTGTGGACGGTGCTGCTGGCTGCTGCACCGTTCCCAATGCCAAAATGGCACATAGTGCATTTCCATGCACAACGTGGCAGCCACTACGCGGTGCCTGCCAGTCGTGTGCGGGGAAATGTAGGGGTGTTCCATTGTTACCCCCCAGGGCACATACACCCTCCCCCCTCACAGAGGGGGCCCAAGAACCCAGCCCCCACCAGCCTTGCCATGGCGGTTCCATCGCCATGGAAAGGCTGACTGACGCCAGCATTGTAATCTGGCGGGCAGTGCCTGCTAGGCACTGCTGCCATTTTACCCGTTCTCACTGTTCCGCCAGGCAATCGTGATGATTGCCTGTGGAAGAAGCATGGTGTTTGTGACTGCCGCGGTCAAAAAGCGATTCCCCCCGCCATCCTAATGTTGCGGAGGAAATGGGAGTCAGATGGTGGTGGTCCCTCCGCCATCATAATGAGCCCCTTAGTACAATAAACGTAGCATATCACGTATATTCAGCACAAAAAACAAATGGCCCCAATGATCTAGCATCACCCTTTCCGCATTCTACTCTCAATCCTCGTTTACTTCGGATGTTGGTACCAACCAGATTTTATCTATTTTTTGTAACGATCCTGTACGTTTATCCTACAGCACTTCATAAGCATGTACTTTGTGCATCTTGTTCATCCACTGGGGGAAATTGGGGATCTCATCTGATTCCCAGTTTGCTCAGGTCAGCGATCTAGCCATCAGCATTGAAATAAAGAATAACTGTTGCTGTATAGTAGATAGGTCTCCTTTGCAACCTACTAGCCCAAAACGAGCTCCATATGGATTTGGCACGATATTTACCGTACCCTTAATGTTGAGCTAGTTTTCATAAAAATATCTTGCCAATAATCCCTTAGATGGCTACAGGTGAAAATAGTGTGGAGTCCGTTGCCATTCCTATCATTGACCTGAAAAAATAAAATTTGGCTCCACCTCATGATAGAGTTTATGCAGTTTCGCTGGGGTATGATACAGCAGCATTTTGCAATAAAATGACACTCTTCTTAGATTAGTGGCTCTAGTAGTAGTAGTAATAAAATACTTTATACGGTCATGAATAACCATCAAAGTGTACACAACCAAGTACAACACAAATACTAACACCTAATACATAGAAAACAATACACATCAAACTCATTTATCTATATAAACAAGATAACATTATCACAGCTTCCGCTTTAAAATTACAACTCGTCAACACCTCTTGAGAAGGCTATCTTGATCACCTCATGTACTTAAACAACATTTCTCTAGGCAGTAAAAACATATAATAGATTCATAAAATGACTATGCAAAGTGCAACAGATACTAATGTGCGAAATAGTTTAAGATATGTATTTCATTAAAAACACCAAAATAAAAACACGTATCTATGGGCTTATAATTCTCTTTACCAGAGCAGCGATAACAAATTCATCAACTATACAGTTTTGCAGAACAATATCCTCTTATAGACGTTTAAAGGCAGTGCAATATAATCATAAAGTGGTCATGGATAGTGCATATATACAAATTTGCAAACAGCAATTCATTAAAAGAGGCATATTTGGTTAGCAATATCATCAGTCAATAGCATTTAAAATGTTTGTTCTCTTAAACCACACCACACTAAACACACAATTTGCAAACCACAAATACTTTGTTTTAACAATGTGTCACTGTTTAAAATCCTAAAAGCTTCCAAGCGACTATGAGTGCCCATGTCACGGTTAGTTAGAGTTAACCATTTATGACATAAAATACAACACTCTGTACATAAAAACATTATAAGTTTCTCATCTTCATTACTCAATCTTCATGCAGGACAGATGATAAAGTCTTGAATTGTACACCACTTACTTGTGAAAGACCTTACAAGAAGAGTTCCGAAACAAAATTGTATGTACAAGTTCTTAGTTAGAGACGGGAATATTAAGTCTAAGAACACTTCAAACATTGTAAAATGCTTAAAATTTAAAAATATAGTAGTTGCCGTTCCTCTTGAGCAGTTCACTATGTATTGGTCATTTATGTAGGCCAAATATCGGTCTTTTATCATTTTGTGGCTGTTTTTACTAACAGTACTAGGGTCATCCTATAGACTCCGCATATCAAGTTTACAAAGCCAGACTGAAACAGATTTAACCCATGGTATATTCCTGGCTCCTGGGGATTTTAATAGCTCTATCAGTGAGTCTTTGAAGACTCCAATTTCTGGTGTGGTCCAAAGTCGGATCCAATATGCTAAAGTTTTCAAAACAGCCAGGTCGGCAACTTTTTCCTTCCAACATCAAAATACATAGGGGTAAGAGGTGAGCTGGATGTAAACCAAGTAATTACCTAATGAAATTATTTTCAGCTATTGTCAAGGAATGAGAGTTGGCACAGCCCCAAATCAATCTCTGCCCCATAGAGCACCGCTTCCTGTGCTATAGCACAATAAGTTTCCAGGGTAGGAGACATTATGTGCAACATGGTTTGGTTGTAAAACCTTAAGATATCATTAGAACTGTGTTTAATTAATAATGGACATTTATTCAATTGACTTGTCCACCTCAGGTTGTCCATGAGTCTAACACCTAAATAATTGCAATTATGTTCTCTATCAAGAACCTCACTTTCCACATAAATAGTACAACTTTTCTTTTTGGTCTTCTCAAACACCATGTACTATGGGGCAGATTTACAAGGCCCTTGCACCTCTTTTATGCCGCTATTGCGTCACTTTTGTGACTCAGCAGCGGCGCAAAGGCTGCGTCATGCTGTGGGGTATTTACAACGTGACGCATCTGGGAGATGCATCACGTTGTAAAGCACTGCGCCACATGTAGGCGTTCCGGCGCAGGTGGGGGGCGTTCTGACGCAGGAACGCCTCCTAAAAGTGGCTGAGTGAAATTTACAAGATTCCACTCAGTCACTTTTAAGGCCATGCTGGGTCAAAACCCTGCGCCTGCTTGAAACAGGCGTAAGGATTGATGCAGCATGTTGGGAATAGGGGCACCCCGAGCCTTGCTGGAGCTGCGATGCGCTTGCGACGCAACTCCAGCAATGCGCCGCCTTTCCGACGGGGGATGTGTCACTGATCTGCCCATCCGAGCGCCACGGTGCACCGCATTGTAAATGCGGCGCATCAGTGATGGCGCAAAGGTGGGCAGATGCGTCGCAACTCTTTTGATGCATCTCTGCTGATTAGCAGAGATGCGCCAGAAGTCGTAAATCTGCCCCTTAGTTTTACTTTCATTTAATTCTAGTCTTCTGGATTTACAAAAGCTTAAAAATGGATATAAGAAGAGAGTTGTCTGCAAAAAGCAGAATTGGTATCTTCCTATTGTCAGAGGTGGGGAATCATTTTTACAGTGCTTTAGAAGTTCAAAACATCGGTAATGTACAGAGAAAGTAAAGTAGGTGCTAGGACAAAGCCCTGGTGAACTCCTTTCTCAATGGGGATGTGATCCGTTAGTTCGCCATTGGGGCCCCAGCGAACTTGAGCAGATTTGTTTACACACAATTTATTAATTAAATGTACTAAATCGCTTGGGATCCCCAGGATTATCAGTGCTTGCCATAGGTTAGAGCGTGGTATAAGATCAAACGCTGCTCTAAGGTCAATAAAAGCCAAATAAAGTTTTTGATTTTTTAATAAAACCTATTTCCAGTATAAAACAGTGAATCTAAAAATCTGACCTGTTGTTCTAATCTTTGCTCTAAAGCCAGTGTGAAGGGGAGACAGAATTTTATTGTTCTTTGCCCAATCAAGGACTCTCTCTAAAATTTGCTTAGCAAAAAGACCCTATTGCAATTTTTCTCGAGCTTACTGCGACATAGAAGCAAGTAGCGTAATCGAAACTTCGACACACAATTATTCCGGTATGGGGGGGGGCGTGGCCAACTGCCGAGCATGGCGGCAGCTTGAAGAGGGAGCTCCGCAAGGCATAACGGCCTGACCACTAATCCGTCGACCCATCCGTTAAATCGACCGCTCGAAGGAGCGACATCGGCTGCGGGAACCAAGCGGCACGCATCGACCCGCTCCCGGCGACCGTCCGACGCCGAGAAGTGCTCCAAACAGAGGCGGACTCCTGTGGCCTTCCACTGCCCGGCTGCACCGGACTGGCGTACTTGGCGGACCCGGACGGAAGTGCACCCTGGGCGGCAGCGGCGCTCTGACTCCAGCCGGTACCTGCGGACACCCGGGGATAAGAAACGCTCCGACGCTCCATGCTGCCAGACTGGACCCTTCGAGGGAGCGACATCGGCTGCACTGTCCCAGACGGGATAAGCACCCTCGCAAGCGGGAAATTCCCTAACCATCGGCGGCGCTATCTACGGGGAGAGAAGAAGACAGGAATCACCGGTTGCGAGGTGAGACAGCAGCGCGCCCACTGATCCGTGCAGCACACACTGGCTCGAGCCCACCTAGAGGGTTGGCGCTGATCATTATCCCAAGAAGAGCGGGCGCTGCCCTGGGAAGGCGTGTGCAGCACTAACTACGCTACTGGTGGGGGCTGAGACCTCCCGGGTACTGCACCCCCGGCACTGTGAGACCCTGCCGCAATTTACATGACACAACCGGTCCTGCGGACACAGACTGCGACCACAAGGCATAAACGTTAAGCGTGCTGTAGCGCGCAAAGGAGCAGAGCCCACACGTGGTGGGCCGCAGGGCAAAGGCACGGGAACAGGCCATCTACCAAGTGCAACCCCTAGGCTGCAGTGAACCGAGGAACTGTGACTAACGGTGCAAGATACGGCTGGCGATAGGACTCCCGTCAGACCACACGTAGCCTGGTGTCCGGGGGACGGCACGACCCTCAAGCAGTCGGCTTGGACATAAATAAGGGACAGGGTCACACGACAGAGAAAACGGCGCCATGGCGGGCAAAGGCTTACGGAGCGCAGCCACACAGGCAAAACTTGATAAATTTGTATATGGTCAGCAAGGCCATTCTCAGGGAGGCGGACGCCACTCTGCTGGTACTCCTCCGGACACAGAAGGGGCGAAGAAAGTAACCCTGGAGGACATTATGCGAACGCTCACGGCTGTGCAGGCGACAGTGGGCACTATTTCTTCCGAAGTGAATTTGTTGAGGGCAGACTTCAAGAAGATGACAGAAAGGGTGTCCCAAGTGGAGGTAGTCACAAAATCGCTCATTGAGGACACTTCAGACCTGCAAGTGGCGATGGAGCGAATGGAAAAGGTCACGAAGCAACTGCAGGACAGACTGGATGATCAGGAAGGGCGCTCCCGAAGAAACAACGTCCGCATCTTAGGCCTTCCGGAGTCGGAAGGGAAAGGCGCCATGGATCTGTACGTAGAGGACCTTATCAAAAACAAGCTACAACCAAAGGGCCTGTCCAATTTCTTCTCTGTTGAGAGGGCGCACCGGGTCCCGGGAGGGGCTGCCAAACCGGGAGCAACGCCGCGACCTGTTCTGGCCAGGTTGTTCAACTTCAGAGACAGAGACGCCATCTTGCAGGCAGCAAGGGTCGCACCGCCTGTAAAAATTCAGAACTCGACTTTGGCCTTCTTTCCGGACAACACGGCAGAGGTGGCTAGGCGCCGGAAAACATTCAATGAAGTGAAAAAAACGCTGCGTGATAGGGGCCTACCCTACTCGATGCTTTTCCCCGCCAAATTGCGGATTGTGGCCGAGGGCAAGACATGGTTTTTTGACACACCGGAGGTGGCACGAGAATGGCTGGATGGATGGAGGCAGGTGGGCCAGCCCCAGCGTCCGCAAAGGGACCGCCAGAACCAGCGTAACGGGAGGACGACGGAGCACCAAAACAGTAGCCCTACAACTGAGGGGGGAGCCGCGGGGCTGGACTCGGATCTAGAAAGAGACCCTCTCGACTCAGGACAACCTGCTAGGAGCTGAATGTATGTGGTACATATGGACCGGCGCATCTGCTGCCATTGGGGCCTTGTAGCTGATGGAGCTGAGTAGGGCGGGCATTGGCCGATGCCTGTGGGGGACTCACCGACCCCACGAGCAAGTAAGATAGATAGGGACGGGACTAAGCACTCTGCCGAGTTGGGGATGCGGGCGGGTTATCGTCCGTGGAGCAGGGGAGCAGGGAGGGGGTGGGAGGGGAAAGTTGTATTGTTATGGTTAGCATTATTGGTCATCACTACTTCCTTAGGGAAAGCGGTCACACTGTGGGACATCCACATAGGGCGCATGGACACACAGCACTCCTCACAGATAGCGCCACATGGCTGCACACTGGAGTCACAGGTTCTAAATACAGATGGCAAGACGAGAACAAGCTGCACCCACTGAGGGCGCTCCCGCGCTAACAACGGTGCCCCCACTGAAACTACTTACGTGGAACGTCAGGGGATTAGGAGATAAAATAAAAAGGGGTTTGGTACTGCACACCATCAAACGCCACGGGCCTGAATTGGTTTTGCTTCAGGAAACACACCTGACCGGGAATGCATGCAAGGCTTTAAATAGACGCGGATACTCCATGGCAGTACATGCTCAATTCACTGCGGGTTCCAGGGGCACTGGGATACTCCTTAAGAAAAACTCATCCTTTCTGGTTCACAGCCACAAGACGGACGACCAGGGACGTTTTGCGGCGATCTCGGGCCAGTGGGAGGGAAGAACCCTTAATGTGGTGTCCGTATACATCCCCCCGGCGCTACACGCTACTGCACTCCCGGCGCTACGGCAGTTTCTCCTAGAACTTCCGGAGGGAAACATAATCATTGGGGGGGATTTTAATGCCATAACAGACCCCTTGCTAGACACCTTTCCCACACGGGACCGCCCGAGAGGAGCCTCTGCTCTTCCCAGCTTCCTGAACGCGTTGGGTCTCGCAGATGCATGGCGCCAACTGAATCCCACAGCCCATCAATACACGCACTACTCCTCCTCACACAACAGCCTCTCACGTATTGACTTCTTCTTCCTTCTAGGGGTAGGCTTGGGCTCCATAGATAAGCTGGAAATTTTACCCAGGGGCATTTCAGATCACTCCCCGATATCACTACATCTTACTACCAAAGAATCAAAGCGTGCCAGAATATACCCGATATATCCCAACTACCTACAGATCCCGGGGGTCAGGAAGAAACTCAAGCTAGCCACGACACATTACTTTACCGAAAATGCAGGGACAGTCTCCTCACCCTCGGTACTTTGGGAGGCATACAAAGCGGTCTTACGTGGCGCTGCCATAGCGGCAATCGCAGGGCATAAAAAGGACTCCAGAGCAGAGCTTACGAATTTAGAACTGGCGCTAGGCGCAGCGAACACTGCCCACATGTCGGACCCAACCCCGGACACAGCTCATACATTGCACCTCCGACAACAGCAATACCAAGCTCATCTGACAACGATCACTAAGGGTCATTTAGCAAACACCGCATACCGAATATATGATGTGGGGGACAAGGCCGGGAAGATGCTGGCATGGCTGGACAAACGAGGCGGTAGTAATAGAGGGATACAGAGACTGTACGATAGTGAGGGCCAACTGCAGACACACCCGGAACAAATAGTACGCACCCTAGCACGCCACTTTCAAGGGATTTACACCCCGGAGCGCTCCGTCACGGAGCAGGAAGCGATGGCCTCGATTAGCCACATTGATATCCCAGTGCTCCCCAGCGAAACGCAGCATGACCTAGACGCAGACCTGACTGAGGGCGAGATCCAATTGGCAATACAGGCGCTACAATCGGGCAAGGCGCTGGGACCCAACGGCATACCTGTAGAGTGGTATAAAGCGACGGCCTCAGTACTGGCAAAACCCCTGTTAGATATGTACACTGAAAGCGTAGAGAAGGCAATGCTCCCACTCGACCAGCGTACGGCCACGATCGTTGCCATTCCCAAACCAGCCAGGCCACCAACTGAATGTAACTCATACCGGCCCATCTCCTTACTTAACATTGAAGCGAAGATACTAGCAAAACTCCTAGCCAGTCGCCTGACTCAACACCTACACACTCTGATACACCCAGACCAGTCGGGTTTCATGCCACACCGTAGCACAGCATTGAACCTACGAAGACTACATGGGGTGATGGCGCGGGCGCATCTTCTCACGGACCAGGCGGTAATAATATCCCTAGACGCTAGGATGGCGTTTGATCTGGTTGAGTGGGAATATTTATTCGCTGTACTGACTCGAATGGGATTTGGCCCCAAATATCTTGCATGGGTACGGTTATTGTACACGCCACCAGTCGCGCAGGTGGTAGCGAACGGTCACATTTCACCGCCTTTCCCGCTGGGGCGGGGAACTAGACAGGGGTGCCCGCTATCACCCCTTCTCTTTGCACTAGTGCTGGAACCTTTGGCAATCTTGCTCAGAGCAACGCCACTGTTCCGGGGCATCTCCTGGGAGGAAGGGTGGGAGGATAGAGTCTCCCTGTATGCAGACGATATGCTAATTTACATGGTCAATCCCACCGAAGGAGTCCCTGCCTTATTGACATTGTGCGATGAGCATGGCAAGGCGTCGGGCTACACCCTGAATTGGGCCAAATCCATAATGTACGTGCTTAAGGGCCCAGCCCCATTGTTGCACGACGACTGCCCCCTAAAAATAACATCCACCTCTTTTAAGTATCTGGGAATTGTCGTTACTACTGATGCTAAGGGATATCATACCGAGAACTTACTGCCGCCTCTGGTTCGCCTACGTGCGGACGTTAAATTCTGGGCTACACTACCGCTGACCCTCCTTGGGCGGGCGGCGCTGTATAAAATGATGGCTCTCCCGAGGTTTTTATATGTACTTGAGAATTCCCCCTATATCGTGGACCCACGCTACTTTAAGCAAATCGCTGCACTGGAATCAAGCTTGTTGTGGAGTAATGGCCCAGCGCGGATAGCGCATGATAAACTGGTGAAGAGCTGGTATGAGGGGGGGATAGCGTTACCCAATCTTCAATTATATTATTGGGCGTCACAGCTTAAAGTAATTAACCACTGGATCCACACCCCATGGAGCGATCCCGCATATAAGGCGGACTGGTCTCAGCTGGGTATAGACGGCATGCTCGCGGTACTATACAACTACTCACAAGTTAAGAACCTACTAGGCCCGACATTACACACGGCAAAACTATGGCACACGGCACAATCACGTCTGGGTTGGAAGGGAAAAATTACCAGATTAACACCGTTGTGGGATACTAAGGCGCTGGGAAACCTGAGGTCCTGTAAGGGATTCACACAGTGGGACAGCGTAGGGATCTCAGTGGTAGGAGACCTATGGGAAGGGAGCACAGTGCTTGCATTTTCCCAACTCCAACAACAATACGGACTAAGCCCCACCGAGACATTCAGGTATGTGCAGATACGGCACGCCCTCCTACAGGCAATCCCGCCTGACACCACACTCCCAGACTCATCACCACTAGAGGACAGGCTACTAACAGAGTTTATGGAGCAAAAGGCTACCTCTCTCACGTATAAAAAACTAGTTAACAACTTACCGGACCCCACACAGAAGCTTAAAGAGAAATGGGTTGGGGAACTGGGCGAGATGGACGAGACGGAGTGGAACGAGGCGCTTGCATCACCACGGGAGGTAGGCATATCGGCCAGGTTCCGCTTAGTACAACTCAAGATTCTACACCGCACTTATTACACCAGACCACTCCTACATAAAATACAAAGGGCACCACACCCATACTGCCTCAGGGGCTGCGGGGAGGAGGGTACTCTGCTCCACACTTTATGGGATTGCCCACGAATCCAGGATGTGTGGAGGCAAATTATGCGTACTGTCTCCCAGGCCATGGAAGTGTCAGTCATGCCAGAACCACGTATGTGCCTGTTAAACGTATGGGAGCCTAATGACCTGGACCGGTATGGGCAGTTGTGGGTTACGCTGGCTGTAACAGTGGCCAAACGTGATATAGCGCAAAAATGGGGTGCCCCGGAACTGCCTACAGTAGCAGGGTGGATAAGGAACATGGACCTTTTAATGATAAAAGAAAGGGCAGTATACGTGATGAGAGCTTGCCCCCGTAAGTGGAATAAGGTGTGGCTGCCGTGGAACAAATATAGGGGAGAACCATGTACACCATTGCCGGAGGGCCAGGATTCAGAATCTGAGGAGGATGACGACTAGATGGCATGAGTCCACATACTGAGCACTGGGGTGCATCGAGAGGGTGTGGGGTGGCGAGGCTACCCTAGAACTAGTACTACTGGTGTGGATTGACCGACTGCTGACTGTATACGGCATTACCCGTTGCCAAGTGATGACCTTAGTTGGGTTAACTGTTTTTGTTAAGCTTTAAAATTGAACTGTTAGGAGCGGGTACACATACCACGAGTGAGAAAAGCAAGGATTACCGTGAGGAACTGTTCTGCAGGTATAACTTGAAACCTGTATTTCACGGACTGTTACGAACGCTCCATGCACACATCAAGGTGGTAGACAAAATTGTTTGATCACGACATGTTAATAATTTCTCACATTTCTCTTGATTGTAAAAAAAATTATTCCGGTATGGAATTGCCTTCAGCATTTTTGCACAGGAAATTTTAAGTTCACACGATTGCTTTCTCACACTATTTCTCCATTAGTTATTGGAGTTATTTTTTGACAAGATTTACCCGACACATGTATTTTTAGGGCAGGGACCCAATTCAGTTATATAACCAACATACTTTAGTATAAGTCCGCATGAACTACATTTTATACCATGCTTTTCTCATACACATCGCCTGAGTTACTTTACTATCATGTCACTTTACTTTTCAAGTTCACAAGCCAGTTACTTATGAACCTTAAAGAGCATGTCTAATAATACAGTCGATACGAATTGAATCACAACAACTTATCTGTTTAGCAATTTTAGAGCATGCTCATTTATGTAGTAGTAATACAAATAGAATATTGTCGAACATTTTCACACCTTATGTATGATCATTTTGTTTACTAAGTATACTATCTTGTGATACCCGCATTGATTAAATGCATTATAATTTTTACCAGAATCCCCTGACGAAATGCATTGGGAAAGAAATAATGTAGATAATAATCTCGTTGTTTTTCGAAAACAGTTATTTAAAGACATATATGTGATTTACAACATATGAACTGACAAATAAAACATAAAGAAAGGAGCAACCTAAATCAAACTTTGGTTTACTTTTTGGATTATTTGATTTCTCTTTAACAAAACAAAGATTCGATTGAACTGTGACATAGTGTCACTCACGGTGTGCCCGGAGGGTTGAACACTTTAATTACAGTGCGCATTCAGATATCTACATTGAAACACTTTTGGGTCGACAAAGTGATACCTCTGGAGGCACATTACAAACATTGGAAAATCCTTTACAAAGATTAAATCAAGCCTGTGCGCAACCACATCAATACTTGAATCTGCATCAATAATAAGGCTATTTGGCCTATAATTGGATGGTTCACCTGCGTCGCCTTTTCAGCTCCAAGCCAGGAATCTGGTACCATACCACCAGCTGCTATGGCAATTGACAATACATTTAAGTTTATATGGATCAGATCAAGTGTTCAGATTTGTACAGGCCTCCAAATTTTATCCAGGCCCGAGGCTTTAGCAGATTTCAGCGAGTCAATCGCTCTAGTTGTATCTTGTAAACTGAAAACAACAGGAGTAGTGGGGTCCAAAGCTATAGGAACATTAGAAGTATCACTACATTTCAAATCGTGTGAGACCCCAGAAGCATAAAGAGCAGGAAAATGTGCCACCCATTTATCCCCGGGGAATATTATAATTATGTGACTTGGACTTATCCAGCTTTGTTTAGGCCTCAAGACGCCAAAACAGTCTAGTATCATTAATTTTACTGGCATTCAGGATATCTTGCCATAAATTATTGGCCCAATTCTTTTTTGCCTCAGTCAAAGTTGTCTTATAGGTAATTCTTGCTCTCTTAATGCTAGTGAGCTCACCCTCAATTATAGACTTCCTAAAAGATAGCTTCGCTACTTTACATACTTGATCAAACAATTTTTCGGCTTTAGCGGGATAAGAAACCTCATTAGAAATATCTTAATAAAAAACTTTTTGTCGCTCTTAAAAAAGCCAATATGTATATTTAAAATAGGAATTTCGTCCTCACTAAGCCCTACATATGTCTCTAAGGGCCAGATGTATGACCTGCAAATTTACTAGTCACAAATTGCATTGCATTTCCGACTTGCAATTTGCGACTCACAAATTGGAATGCACAGCAATGTTTGAGACACTGGGATTCCCAATGGGGTGGCAAATTGCATGCTTCGTTCACATTAATGAGGCAAGCGCAATTTACAACCCCTTTGGGAATGGCTGGCACTCCCACGGATGGTGGGCTGCTGGGGTCAGCAGACCACCATGTCTGGGGCTGCTTTTAAATAAAGCAGATTTTTTTTTAATGGAGCCCATTTTACTTAAAGGAAAATGGGAGGTAACTTTTCAGTTTCAATTTTTAAGGGCAGGCAGTGGTCCCTGGGACCAATGCCTGCCCTTAAAAAATATTTTGAGAGCCACTAACATAGGGGAAGGGTTTCCCTGAGGGTCCCTTTCCGTTTGCGAGTTGTAAACTGTGACTGTTTTGCAACCGCTATTGCTATTAAGCTATACATAGCTTAAGGAGTGTCTATTAGGAAGGGACGACCTTGGAATGCCCCTTCCTAATAGGGAGTTGCTAATCTGATTTTGCGAGTCGCAAATTGATTTGCGACTTGCAAAATAGGATTAGTACATGGGCCACAGGTCTTTTGTGGGTGCAAACGGGTCTAAAACCCATGTGCACCCGCAAAAACCCCTTAGTACATCTGGCCCCTGGTGCATTACAAAAAGTATGTAAATCTGCATATATCATTTTTGGTTGGACATTACATTCATCCAAGAGACATAACAGCAATTATTTGTTACAAGAGGGGCTAGCACCATAGTTGTATAAATATTGTTACCATGCCCCAGTGAATCACTAATCAAAATTACTTCTAATGAATTATGATCACTATCAATTTGGTTTCCTAGTCAATATTACTTGTACAATCCCCTCTTTTAAATGTTACTGCTCTATTGGGGTCAGAAGGGGTACACCCATTGCCCCTACTAATTGTAAAGACTCTAATTCTAGTGTGAGATTTGAAAACAAAATTGTCTTAATAGTTGAGGAATACCCCATATTTCATCCTCCTCTCTTGTTATCTCATTTAAATAGACAGAGAGTTCAAAAGAGGTATTGCAATCACCTGCTACTACAACCTTTGTGTTTGGTCGCAAGGTATCCATAGCTTCTTCTAAAAGGGAAAATGTAAGTAATTTGTCAGATCCCCTTGTATTCCTGCCTTAAATATAAAAAATAGTTAAAGTCACAGTAATCCCCATTAGATCCAGAATATCAATAGCCATCAATGTGGATCTGCTAGTGCATCCATTCTTAATTGAAATCATAAGACCACCTACTGCTCTTCCCGAGTGTTTTGCCGGTTTTGCATCTACGCTATAGGAAGTAAACTCATCAATAAATACTTTCTCTATTACCCAAGTCTCTTGTAATAGACAGATGTTATGTTTTGCTATAAATGTAGATTAGCGTCGCGAACCGCCTTATCAATAATGTGACAAAAGAACTTTCACTGTGAAATATCCACTTTGCACTCAATAGAGGATTCAATCCGATGTAACAACTCACATATCTTACTGTCTTTGCCTTTGTAAAGCAGATATTTGTACCAATTTCATATACCTGCTAATAGATAGAAAGTACACCGAACTGAGAGGTTCTATAAGGACCCCTCTTCCATAATACAGCCTTCGCAAAAAAAATTGATTGAGAGAAAACTAAAAAAGGGCAAAGGCTAATAATGGGATTTGAGTTACACAATTGCTGCCAGGTCATGAATTCATTATTACAAAAGAAATCTCAAATCCTCCTATCCCGCTCTATACCACTTAATACATGTATCTGCAAAGACATTGCAAAGAATATGTTGGCACATGTAGAGAAGGAAGACAGAACACAAGAAATAGTACTTTGTATTAAAATTAGGGATAGAGTGGGGATATAAATACCAATTACTGAATTCCTAGTGAATGGTACTCAAAGTGAATTAATGGTGGATCCGGGGTAAAGGAGTGCTTGACAGAAAATTGCCGGGTACAATGTTACAACCGATTGACATTCAACCCAAAGGATTTGATGGAAAAAGAATACACATTGTAGGGTGTGTGGTGTCTAATTTTGAGTTTAAAGGAAGGAGGGCTGTAGGAAAGGTGCATCACGAGATGGTCTGCAATAGTAGGTTGGGTGCAGCAATATGATTTACATATTGTCTTGGACCCCATATCCAGTGAGCAAGTTTTGCTCGTTCAAAATGAGGAGGGTATGGAAGTTATAGTGGAAAGAATTTCAGAGGTGTTCAAAGATAAAGTGGAGATATTGAAAGGATATGTACACAAAATAAAGTTAGAAGAGGGTGCAAGACTAGTTAGACATGGTGTGTGGAAAACTATTGCAGTTTGCAGTGAAGCGAAGAAAATCTTGGGTGACATACAAAGGGAGGGAATTATCAAACCGATGGAAAAGTCAGAATACTTTCTCTAGTGGTCATAACGAGAAAAATGGATGGTCATTTAAGGTTTGGTGTGGACTTAAGAGCACTAAACCAATGCATTGTGATGTATAGTTTTCCTCTTTCAAGCAGATCGGAACAGGTGTTGTTGCTCAATAATATGAAATTCTTCACCAGACTGGACTTGAAATCTGCATACCACCAGATTAAGCTCCATCCCAAATCCAAGAGCTACACAGCTTTTATTACTATACCGGAGGTGCTTCAATTTACTAGACTTCCTTTTGGGCTGGCATCAACTTT
This sequence comes from Lissotriton vulgaris, assembly GCF_964263255.1. Classification (NCBI taxonomy): domain Eukaryota; kingdom Metazoa; phylum Chordata; class Amphibia; order Caudata; family Salamandridae; genus Lissotriton; species Lissotriton vulgaris. The sequence goes on along the minus strand of NC_141694.1, from coordinate 618,852,258 downwards.
AAGCATTTCCCAACACACGATGAGTAAGCTGTTTGGAGATTTAGCCAATGTGCTTTTCTTTCAGGACAACATATTAATTTGTGGTGCTATGAAGTAGAATCACAATAGATCATTAGTTAAAGTGCTGTATGTGCTGAGCAAAGTAGGGTTAATGCTTCTTCAAAAAGAGAAGTGTCAGTTCTTATTAAAGGAGATAGAGTACTTGGGAAATACCATTTTTGAACAAGGGGTAAAACACAAGCAAGACCTGGTGAAATCCATTTGATTAGTATCGGCCCCACAGGGAAAGGATCAGTTACGTTCTTTAATGGGGATGGTAGAATACTATGCAAAATTCATAGAGAATTTTGCAGAAACAAACAGAGGCTTTGAGAGAGTTATTGAGAAAAGGAAAAGAGTTTTTATTGTGAATGAGTGTTTATGAATATCAAAGGTGAGAGAGCCAGCTATAAAATTCTGACCCCATTCGATAAAAAACAAGAGTATTTTAACTGTTGAATCCAGTACTCACAGGACTGGAGCTGTTTTGTCAATGCATAAAGGTAGTTTGGACAAACCAGTACTTTTATATCAAGCTCTCTAAGTCAAACGGAACATAATTATGCTGTGATTGAGAAAGAAGCTTTGGCAGATGCATAGGGTGTTGAATATTCAGGCAAAGTATCAGTGGAGTGTGGCACTGGATTCGGGTGGCAAAGCTATGCTCGTAATGCTGGACTTGTCAGCGGCCTTTGACACCGTCCCCCACGAGGGTCTCCTCACCAGACTTCGCAAGATCGGTCTGAGGGGGACGGTGCTTAGCTGGTTTACATCATTCCTGGCTGGCCGTCGACAAACGGTCTGGGCCTCACCCAGCTCCGCCGTTATGCCGCCTTTGGGAGTCGGAGTTCCGTAGGGATCTGTGTTGAGCCCGACTCTTTTTAACATCTTTATGACCCCTTTGGCGGCATTGGCGGAGTCTTATGGGTCCCAGATTGTTTCTTATGCAGACGATACCCAGCTCCTCTTTACCTGCAGGAAAGGAGAAGATTTTGATGGAGAGAGTATCCGTGCCTTGGGGCTGTTTTTAAATGGTTCCAGCTCAACAGCCTCAAGTGCAACTCAGACAAGTCTGAGGTACTCTTCTTCGGCTGCCCACACGACCCAGACTGGCAGGAATGGTGGCCTATCAACATGTTTCCTCCAGCGCACTCTTCCCAGCTAGCTAAGAATCTGGGGATCAAGATGGATAAAGGCCTGGCGTTAAGATCTCAGATCCTTGGTCTCACGGGGACATGTTTTGGCCTATTGAGGATGCTCCGAAAGTTTCTTCCTCTGCTCTCAGAAGATCATAGGAAGACGACGGTGCAGGCCTTAATCGGCTCAAGATTGGACTATTCCAACGTCCTGTATCTTGGCCTGCCGGAATATCTTTTACAACGTCTGCAGGTTGTCCAGAACTCGGCCGCGCGGGCACATTTTGGCCTTTATAGACGGTCTAGAGTTTCACGCCTTTTGCAGTCGCTCCATTGGCTGCCTATCCGGAAGCAGATAGTTTTTAAGGCCTTGACCCTGGCCCATAAGGCTCTCCATGCCTCGGGAGCTAAATATCTCCAAAGGAGGATTGCCTTCTACCAGCCGACCCGATCGTTGAGATCTGAATCACTGTTCCTCGCAGTGGTACCCCGAGTAAAGAGGGCCCGCATTGGGGGTCGCTCTTTCAGGCTGCTGGCACCACAGATCTGGAATACGTTGCCTCTGGCACTACGCAGCACCTCTAATCTGTTGAATTTTAGGAAGGGCCTTAAAACTTGGCTTTTTGCCCAGTAATTCTTTTCGCTCTGATTTTTGCTGTTCCTTTTTGCTTGTTCTGTGTCGTGTTACTCTACGACTGGTTTTCATAAAAGCGCCGGGACACTCTCTGGAGTAGCCGTGCGCTATAAAAGACAAAACTAACATAACAACAGTGTGCATTTTAAATTACCGACTGATCACAAGCCTTTGGAAAGGGTGTCGAAACAAAGAGGTGCTTATAAAGTTTCTGTCATATTAGCACGGTTTTGCATCAATAATAATAATCCAGATTTGTAAAGCGCACAATCACCCGTTAGGGTCTCTAGGCGCTAGGGGCCATCGGGAAGATTAAGCAAACTATTGCCCAGAGTCACATGGTGCTGGACTAATCTGCCGCTGGTGCCAGGGATCGAACCGTGATCCCCAGCTTCCGGAGTCAGTCGCCCTAGTCGCAGCGCCACACCTCTTCCAACTGCAAGAGTAGAGGTATGATGTTGAGTATGTTTTTAGGTGTAAAAACATGCAAGCTGAGTGTTTGACTAAGTTAAGGTTGAGTGTAGAAGATGATGCCAGAAAAGAAAATGAGATGGTGGGTGTGGTAGCAAATGTGGAAGACATGTTGGAAGTAGACTTCCAGCCAGTCACACATGAAGAGAGGATAGCAGCAGTAGGTGAGGATGGAGTTTTAAGAGTTTGGTGAGGAGTATTAAGGAAGATTGAAAATGTGAAAATGTAAGAGCTTCTTTGCGCAGTTATGTGAAGTTGCAAGAAGAATGTAGCACAGGGGTGACAAATGCGTAGGTAACAAGAGGAAGGGTAAGAAAGAAATTGGTTATGTTGGCACATGAATACAATTTGGGACAATCTCTTCCAAGAAACTCTTGAAGGAGACAGACGTTTTGGTGGCCCGGGATATGCAGTGATGTGAAGGAATGGGTTGAAGGATGTGTTTTGTGTAGAGAGAGCAACATTTAATGGTGTTATTGGAAAGTATGGGTTTGTTGAGTGAAGGAGGAAGTGCGTGTATGAAAGTGTGTTTGGACGGTTTGCAATAGTCATGTTAGATGTGTTTTCGAGATGGGTAACGGTAGAATTCATGACGAATATACAATCTAAAAGTGATATTAAATATTAGAACGTACGTTCATGAGAGAAGGGTGTCCTGAAATCTTGATAACAGACAATGGAATGCAACTTACATCTACTGTTATTGAGAATTTTCTAAGGAAACATGAGATCAAGAATGCGTACATCGTTAGATAACCCCCAAGGAAATGGCATGGTGTAGCGTGTAAAGACAAAATTATCACCTCAGTGGTTGAGGGAGAGTGGAGTGATGAAAGGTGAGAGTGTGTGAATGAAGGAAGAATAGAAGAAGGGGATTATGTGAAGGTCAAGTTGGGAAGAAGAAGAGATGGAGTAAGTATGTTTTATAATCCCATGAAAGTGCAAGTAGTTCATAAGTGGCAAGTGGCTTTAAAGAATGGGCAGAGATGTAATAAAAGGAGTGTATTGTTATATTGAAAGGAAAGTGATGAGTCTCGGAAGAGATGGGAAGGCAGTGATAAAAGGGAGTAAAGGTTCACAAGGTTCATGTTAATGGATGAGGCAGAAATGAGAAGGGAAGAAAGAGAAAGAGCTACAGAGGAATCTAGGACCAGGGTGGAAGATGAGAGGCCGGACGTTAATGCAGGAAGTAGTAGAAGCAGACAACACCACATGCCGGTTAGGTTTTCAGATAATGTAATGAAGTAACCCACCGCTCTTTGCGGGTCCTTGTCCTTTTCCTTGCCTTCCTGATTCTGACTTTGGCGGCCATCTTGGGGGTAAGCGGGACGCCATTCCTCACACGGTCTAGTCGTAACAAGGACGCAAGACCTACTACAAAAGGCGGCCATGCTAACGCGCAGCAGGTACGTGCAGCGGGTCCCCCGTCATTCCGCCGGAGTTACGTCAGAGTTCAGCCCGTCTGTGCCCGTCCGGCCCAGACTGGCATAGGGCTAGACACGCTGGCTTTTTCCCCTAAGGTCGGTATAACATATACTAGAAATGATTTGATATCATTACACCCTTCGGATGAAGTGCCCTGCAATTTTATCCATAAAAGTGATTTACCTTTTGTGACGTGCAGGCGACGCATTAAGGGCCAGAGAGCCATAGGAAATAAGGCTCTACTAATTGCTCTGCTGATTTGTAGGTCCCTTCCTAGTCATTCAATCGAAATCAATTCCCTCGTACAAGATCATGAGTTGGATATCTTGTTTTTATCAGAAACCTGGACCACGTCTAGTTCGGGCCCAGATATGGTGCAAGCACTCCCCCTGGCTATCTAATTTATCATCTAGATAGGCCTATTGGATGAGGAGGTGGTATTGCTATCATTTATAGGGACACGCTGGTCTGCAGAGCCCAGGACGGGGGGTGCTCGACTGTGAGAGCTGTCAATTCTCACTACGGATGTTAGCCACGACCTCCATATCGGGCCTCCTAGTGTACCGCCCTCCGGGGTGTGTAGGCAACTTCGCCAGTTCATTTATGGAAACTGTTACGCTCTTGGCATCGTCGACTGCCAATTTTGTGGCACTAGGAGATTTTAATCTCCATTTTGACGACCCTGCTGACACACTCGCTGTCGACCTGCAGGGTGATTTGAAAGCCTTTGATATGAGGCTAATCAACTCAGGGGCCACGCATTGTAAGGGTCACTTACTGGATCCAGTCTTTTCGAATATGGACCGGATTGAAGCCTCGACTCCCTTGGCTTTACCGTGGTCAGACCATTTTCTGGTTCCTTTTAATTGGCAGTACGATTTAACGGATGTAACTATTCCTAGGACCTACTCGGTTGACAGGGCTTGGTCCAGGTTACCAGTAGAGCGCTGGATTACTAACCTAGATGCTACCTGCCCGCGCCCGGTGTTGGATAGACTAATTGCTGATGTGAACTTGGAAAATTGGCTAAACAGGTCCCTGGACGCCATTCTCCCTAAAAAGAGAATGCCGAAGAGGGAGAAGAGAGTGGGTTCAGCCCCTTGGTACACCCAGATGTTAAGAACTCTTAGGAAAGGCTGCAAAAAGCTAGAGAGGATTTGGAGAAAGGATTGGGGAGAGGCAACCCGGAATGAGTATCGTACGGCAATTAGAGGATATAAAGCCGCTCTCCGGGACGCCAAAGCCAAGTTCTATGAGGAGAGAATTAGCAACTCGGCTAACTTCTCTAGAGAGTCCTTCAAGGTCTTTAGAGACCTTTTGAAAACTCCGGAACCGCCAGTGAGCCATGAGAGTCCTCAAAAGAAATGTAAGGAACTGGCTAACTACTTTCACATGAAAGTAGAAAACATCGTAGGTTCCTTACCACGACCAGCCCAGGAATCAGATATAGGCGAACAGCGAGGTGATGTTCAGATCAAGCTTGACGTCTTTGGTCCAGTGACCACTGATGAAGTTCTCAAGGTTCTAAGGGCCATGAAGAGTGGTTCACCTAGGGATCCTGTTCCGATGAGATACCGCAAGCAGATAGCAACTACTATTGCTGCACCAGTAACAGATCTTATCAATGCATCTTTTGCGCAGGGAATGGTTCCACCCATTTGGAAAAAAGCAGTTGTAAAGGCCCTTCTGAAAAAGCCTGGTCTAGATCCATCGGACCTGGCTAATTACAGACCGATTTCCTTGCTGCCCGGGTTCGGTAAAATCGCGGAGACACTGGTGAACAGGCGACTGTCACAGTTCCTGGAGTCCAATGGCTTGTTGCGGAATTCCCAAACGGGATTCAGACCGGGCCAAGTCACTGATACTGCCGTGGAAGAAGCCAGGAGCATTCTGGATTCAGGAGGATCGATGGCAGTGATCCTCCTGGACTTTAGTGCGGCTTTTGACACCGTAAACCATCAGGTGTTGCTCCAACGACTGTCAGAGGTAGGCCTGACTGGAATGGCCTTAAAGTGGCTAATGTCGTTCCTGCACCAACGAACCTACCAAGTCTGGGAAGGTAGAGCACAATCTGCCCCCATCCCCCTTCAATGTGGTGTGCCTCAGGGCTCCTCCCTGAGCCCTACATTGTTTAATGTCTATATGGCACCATTGGAGGATGTGGTGGCACCACTGGGTATCAAAATTATCAGCTATGCTGATGATACCCAGTTGGTGGTGGCCCTTTCCCAATTGGTGGATCATCCGGACCTGTTGCACTCCTGCTTGTCCAAGGTGTACACATGGATGGGCAATTCAGCATTAAAACTGAAAGGCTCTAAAACAGAGCTGATGTTGCTGGGACATGCGGGGCCTTCTCTGCCGCCAGGCAGCTGGCCGAGTTGTCTTGGCGATTCTCCAAGCCCCAAAAAGGAGATCAAAAGCCTGGGTGTGTGGCTTGAACAAGACCTGTCTTTCAAGACCCATGCAAAAAAAACTACCGGAGTCTGTTTTGCCCTGCTCCGATCAGCCCGTAAGATTTCACCCCTTCTCCCTCCGACCTCCAGGAAACTTCTTATCCAGGGGCTGATTGTCTCGAGGTTGGATTATAGCAATGCGCTTTTTTTGGGCGCTCCGGAAGCAACGCTCAATAAACTCCAACAAGTGCAGAATGCAGCAGCAAGGCTGCTGATGAATATTCCAAGGAGACAGTCAGCAAAACCGGCATTAAGAGCATTGCATTGGCTTCCGGTACGGGAGAGGATAACATTTAAATCTCTCTGTACGGCTCATAAAATCCTGCGGGGGAAGGGTCCTCCCATCTTGGGTAATATGGTGCTCCCTTACAAGGCTACTAGAGCCCTACGCTCTGACCACAAATCTATGTTACAAGTGGCCAGAGTGAAAAGAGCCCGGACGGGCGGTAGAAGATTCTCGGTGAACGCAGCAAGTTATGGAATGCGCTGGCTTTGAATTTACGGATAGAGACTGGTACTATTCGGTTCCGAAAGCTACTCAAGACCCACTTGTTCCCCGCTTAATGCTGTCTTCTTAGCTCCATTCCCTTAAGTCATGAACGAGCGCTGGGATGCCCGAGGGTAACCGTGCGCTATACAAGATTCCAAATAATAATAATAATAATAATAATAATAATAATAATAATAATAATAATAATAGTACTTTTTTTAAGGGGATCATTCAGGGGTAGAGTTTCCTTTAAATGGTGGAGTTTAGTCATGTTAAAGTGTATTTTACGTTTTTCAATTTACAGTATTAAAGATTGTATGTTAATTCAATTTAAGGTGATTAGAATACAGAGGCAGGTCAACAGTGTCCAAGGTGTATGTGTCCACAGTCTGGGATAACATTTTAGGGTGGCAAGCGCAGAAAGAGTTGGGGGTTTATCTCAATCCTAATAGCAATCCTCAGATTTTGATACAGGAGATAGTGCAACATAAGGAAGATGTAGTGTCAGAGTTCGAAGAAGTATTCAGAGAAGAGTTAGGGTGTTTAAAGAACTACTGCCACAAAATAAAGTTGAAGGAAAACGCTAAGCTAGTCGTAGCCAAGGTCAGGAAGCTTCCAATCGCCATCCAAGAAGAGGTGAAATCTGAACTGGAGAAGTTATGCAAAGCAGGAGTCATCGAACCTGTGGAAGCGACGGAATGGTTGGCACCCATTGTGGCCGCAAAGAAAAAGGATGGGTCGGTTCGGCTCTGCATTGACCTGAGAGCACTCAACAGAGAGGTCGTGGTTGATCGATTCCCCCTTCCGAACATCACCCAGATGATGAGCATGTTAGAGGGGGCAAAAGTGTTTTCCACCCTCGACCTCACCTCAGCGTACTTCCAGATCAAACTGCATGAAGAGTCGCAAGAACTCACAGCGTTTGTGACACCCATGGGCGCGTACAAATTCAAAAGGATGCCTTTTGGTTTAGTCTCGGCGGCTGCCGTGTTTCAGAGGCTCATGGGAAACATCTTGAAAGGCATCCCAGGCGTCGTGTGTTATCAGGACGATGTGCTGATATTCGCAAAGGACCAGGAGGAGCATGATAAGACGCTTAGACATGTGTTGGAAAGGTTCTGGTCGCAAGGTCTAACGCTTAAAAAAGAGACGTGCGTTTTTGGCTGCGCAGAATTAGATTTTTTGGGACACAAGATGACAGCCGAAGGAATATGCCCTAAAGCTGAGCTCCAGAAGACCATTGTAAGTTTAAGGCCTCCCACAAGCAAAGATGAAATCAAGTCGTTTATGGGAATGCTAGAGTTCTACTGGAAGTTCATACGGAACCTCGCAGGAAGGACATACGCCATCAGGCTGCTATTGAAGAAAGAGACAGAGTTCAACTGGAGCAAGGAGTGTCAGAGGGAGTTTGAAGATGTGAGGAGGGCACTGGCAGAAGCCCCCAGCTTGAAGTCTTACATACCCAACCGGGCGACAGTGGTCACCACCGATGCGAGCGCTAAAGGGCTGGGAGCAGTCCTCACTCAAATGGGCAAAGACGGTGAGGAAACGATTGCGTTCGCCTCTAGATCACTCCAGAAGTCTGAAAACAACTACTCGGTGATCGAAAAAGAGGCTCTGGCAGTCTCCTGGGCTTTGGGCAAATTCAGAGATTTCCTGTGGGGCACACAATTTACGCTGCGCACTGACCACAAGCCGCTAGTGAAAGTCTTCAGCAAGAAGGGCCTGGATGCCATCTCCAGCAGGATCAGGCGGTGGGTGGTCAGTCTTCAAGAATACACCTTCGGCGTCGAGTATGTTCCGGAAGCACGTAATTTTGCAGCAGACTGTTTGTCAAGACTCGTAAATGAGGAGGAAGCGAAGGAGACGCATGACAGGGCGGATGATGAAGCGGATGAACACCAGATGGAAAATGTCTGCGCTATCCAGAAGGCATTAGGAGAAGAAACATGGAAAAACGCTTTGAAGGAAGATGGAATCTTGGAGGAGGTGTGCAAGAGAATAAAGGGCAGGTGGAGGCACGAAGACAAAAAGGAGGAGACTCTGCGGCCGTACTGGGTTGTCAAAGACGAGCTGTCCATAGTCGATGAATGCCTGTTCAGGGGAACAAGACTAGTACCACCAGCGTCAGTGAGAGGAAGCCTAGTTGAGATGGCCCATGAAGGCCACATGGGCATCACCAAGACGAAGCAAAGACTGAGAGAGAACTATTGGTGGCCAAGCATGGACCTTGCAATTGAAAGGAAAATCAGGGACTGCATTCCGTGCAGCAACAGTGACAAAATCTTGAAACAAATGACGCCGCCAATGGTATGCAGGCCTCCACCGTCAGGACCCTGGGAGGAATTGGCACTGGACATTGTGGGTCCATTGACAGGAGAAGTGCGCACGCCGTACATTCTGGTGCTCATGGACATGTATTCTAGGTGGCCGGAGGTGAGACTAGTGAGTGAAGTCACGACAAAGGTTGTCATCGAATTCATGCAAGAGTTATTTGTCAGAGAAGGGCTACCCAGCAGCCTACTCACAGACAATGGGGTGCAATTGTGTTCCAAAGAGATAGAAGACTTCCTGGAGGGGAGAGGTATCACTCACAAACAGTGCGCTCTGTATCACCCCAAGACCAACGGCATGATCGAGCGTTTCAATAAAACCCTCAAGGAAAGCATCCAATTGGCGAAAGCAAGTGGAATAAGCTGGAAGGAAGAGATTTGGAGACGGGTGGAAGCATACAGGTTCACCCCGCACCAAACCACGGGAGTCACCCCCTTCGAGTTGCTCCAGGCAAGAGTACCCAACACCAAGTTATCCCCAGGATGGATGGGGTGGCACAAAGGATGGTCGGATCATTCAAAGGAAGCGAAAAGCCAGGAGAAACAAGAGGGAGCCATGGTAGAAAGGAAAGAAAGGTATGACCGGCTCAAATCAACATGAGATGCCGAGTTCAAAGTAGGAGATGACATCAAGATCAGGACAACTACTGGTAGAGCAAGCTGGTCAGGTTACAGTAGTCCAACCAAGATCACAAAACTGTTCAAAAATGCTGTGAAGACTCAAGAGGGGAAAATCTGGAACCTGGGAAGAGTAGTGAGGTTTCACCCACCCGGGCATGACGCTGATAGGGAAGGAGAGGGGAAAAGTGATGTGGGAGGGAGCAATCGTGCAAACACTAGGGAGCCGTTGCCAGTCTCACATCCAGTTGGTAGGTCTAGCAGGAGAGTGTCCAGACCCCCAAGACATTTTGATCAATATGTTATGATGTGATTTTATGCATGCTTTTGTTCTTCTGTTTATTCTCATGTTTCATTCCGCAGGGGAGGGGGATGTGTGGTATCTTCCACCCTTGTTCCCCCCCGGCGGCTCCGCATGTAATGGAGCTGCTCGCGGTGACATCACATAGAATGTCACCGCGACCAGCGTTCCAAGGCGAGCGCCGGGGAGGACTGTGTGAAGTTTGACCTGGGTGAAAGGCAGTGGCTGAGGTCGTCAGGTCGACAGTTATTTTAATAAACTTCGTAAGGTCTTTCTTAACCAAACGTCTGGAAAGTTATTGACTGATGTCGCAAGTATTTTATGTTTTCTGATTTAAATTGTGTATTTAATGTTATTGTTTATTGTGTGAAGAAAGGAGATATGTTTTAATAGAGGTGTCAGAATGCTCAGTGTTTGTTACCTTAGCGCTCTGGAATCTAATGAGGCCTGGAATTCTATGGACTGATGTGGAGCCCGTTATGCGAGAGCAGACGAGGGAGCTTCACCTTTGTGGTTGGTAATGAATAAACATAAGTTTATACCAAAGCTGTGTCCAGAATTTACTACAAAACCCTTCAAACTGGAGTACTGCATAGTTTGGAACCTGGACAGATCTTATAATCTTAAATACAGAGTGCACTTCACATCTCTGTGGCTTTGTGTTCCTTGGTAAAAACCTACCCTCACTGAGGCCTTAGTACTCTAATGCAGGGTGCATTGTATTACATGAAGACGCATATCGGCATGAGCAGATATGACCCTGTGCTGTCTAGTTGAATTACTAGATAGTACAAGTGAACAAGGGAAGCCATCTTAAGTATATGTACTGCTCACTGGTCATTACAAGTTCCCCAGCAACATGATGGCTTTAGTCAAACCTACGGAGTTTGATATCAAACGCCTTGTCTTAATAATTCTGTACTGTTGCCAGTACTAGGTTTATAATGACATACAACCAGAGGGTACCTGAGAGGTGCCCCCTGAAAAACCTACCAATATCTAGTGTGTTGGCTGACTGGTATCCTCTAGCCTGTAACCACAGACAAGTTTCTGACCCCTTGCCAGTGAGAGCCCATGCTCTCTGAAGCTAGAAACAATGCCTGCTCTGGAGGAAGATGTTCACACCTCGTCCAGCTAGTGATTTAGCATATTAAGTCCAGGGGCTTCAAAGCCCTTGCTGCCGTTAATATACAACCTCAGCTTCCGGCAGAGCTGAGAGATGCCACATCCTGGCCTGGGCAGACGGGAAATGAGCTATGCAGTAGGCATGTTGCACCTCCAGGATTAAGGTGGGATACCTGATGTGCTCCACGAAAGAAGGGTTCCACCATCTTGTTTTTGGTGGACTTTAGAAAGCTAGGACAGGGTTATGCCCACTTTCCACAGGAAGTGGTCATATAGGGGGTGTAGTGACCCCAGGAGTAAGTAACCCATTGGCTAATACCCTTCACTCCCCTTAAAACTCCTACATTTAGTATTTAGGTAGCCCCCTGACACCAGGACCTCAGATTCATCTGCCTGAAAGAAGGAGAAAGACAAAGTGCTGAAGATGTGAGAACTGCACCTAACTTGACGCAAAACCCTGCCTGGCTGCTTCTGTCCCGACAGTCACCAACACCGACTTGTCCAGAAGCAGAACAGGATCCCCAAACTCTTGGAGGTCTGCCCAGTACTTCCTCGATCTAGCAACATCTACCTTGGAATGGAGGGGCCACTTTCCTGCACCAGCAGGCACTAACTGCATCTGCCCAGTACAATGTTCTGTCGACCCCCAGGCCGACTTGGGGAGCGGCAGTCCAAAAGAGTTTTTGTTGCTCCAAGAAACTAATAGTTTTCCTGTGGTCCTGTGACCCTCAAGAGCCGAGCCCCCATTTAGGTTATGTCGGACTGGTTCCCCAGTCCCCATTTGCAGCCTTTTTCTAGCAGGTAGTTTTCCCCATTGACTTTAGCATGTAGTATTCAAGGTTACCACCGTGTAAAGCTCCTGTGCACTCGAACATCCCAGGGCAGGTAAACTTGTACTGTTGGTGCTTTCTTGGAACTTGGCCCCTACTTACCTTAGGTCGAGAAGCACAGTCCTGTAAGTCCTCTGTAAGTGTATCTATGCAGTGAATGTTTTTCACATAGAATGACATTCTCGCATTAGAGGCTTATGCCTCAAATCTGCCAGGTGTCATTTTCTACTGTTTTACTGTAGAATTTGATAATGTCTAAAGTACTGATTACATTAATCTTGGTGTCTAAAATTATAAAGACATTAAAATTAAAAACATGTTTTATCCTTCGAAATTGGCCACGAGTTTCTTCTTAAGTGTGTCTCATTTATTGACTGTGTGTACAAGAAATGTTTAACACTACCCTCTGATAAGCCTAAACTGCATGCCCTCACTACAACAAATAAATTAAAGACCTGTAAGCCAATATAGGTCATCTGGACTTTCTACATAGTGTACCTCATTTTGGTAGATTACATAAAAAGCCAGCTTCCTACATTAAGTATGCAAACATTAAAATCATTCTCAGAAGTCTCTAGGTGACATTTACTTTATTTCCAGTGTACTACTCTGGGGGAAAATAAATTAAAACATGACATATTTTTCATCTAATTGGTAAAACTAAAGGTTTGAAATTTTATGACATTGGCTTGTACTATAAATGTACTTCTAATTCTTTTTGTGGAAATGCTTCAGTGTAAAGTGACAGATCGGCAAGTCTGATGGAGTTTTCAAAGGGACAGTAGTAAATAAAGTTAGTTTTACCTATAAGCAAATTAAGAATACTGGGTATGTATGTATGTATAGGTTACCTGCTTTCAAATTTCTATATAACCTACATCCGGTTCTCAATGGAAGCAGACTAGAACCTTGAAATCCAAATTATGGACAGCTTTGGAAAGGGGTCTCTTGTAAACTCGATTCTCATTTCATTTTATACATCGGAGGACGGATGATCAATTATGGGGTTTCTCCTGCACTAGAGATGTGTGAGTTATTCACCTATGTTTAAAAAAACATAGATGCCTGATGTCCTCTCTCTCTCTCTCTAACTGTACTGGAGATCCCATTACACAGATTGCATCAAACTAATAAGGAGCCCTGCGCATCTTTTTTTCTGCACTTGAAGATAACTTTCCCGTATTCATACTGTCCAATGCCTTTTGGACAGCCGCGGCCCATGCAGGTAAGAACATTGGAGCCGGGTGGGGGAGATTTCGACAGATGACGAAGAGGGAACTTTGATTATTTCTTTAATTTTCCCTTGTCATTGTCATTGTAATCCTCCCCACCCAGCCCAACCACCCACCACTCTTACCTGCATGGGCTGAGGCTGCTTTTGGACCCTGGTCCTTGTTATTATTATTTTATTAAAACCGGAAGATGAGGTTAGCTTCCATTTATGGCACTACAACTGTTCTCTCTGGTTGTCTGGATGACACATGACATTGGATGCTGGCAGCTGAATGGCTCTAATTCTCTTGGACCTCCCTCCAGTCTTGGATGCTGTCTCCAAGCTAATCTTCCTATGGCATCTATCTAAAGGAGATGTGAGGGGCAGTGCCAGGGCTTGGCGTCCTTCGTTTTTTTCTGACAGCTCTCTGGTGATCTCTCCTACTCCCCTAATTAATGCACTCAAACCATAGGCCAGAAGGGTTCCCCAAGGTGCATGCTGAGCCCTACTTTGTCAATATATTTGTTCTTCCTGTAGCTATTCTGATTTGCTTGCAGCATTTATTGTTTTTGCCATGTGGACTGCCTTTAATTGATGGTCTGCTTGGACAAGGAGACCCCTCCCAAACAAATTCTAATTCTATTAAAAATTAATGATGAAAAAACCTAGATCTTCATACTATTCAGCACCTTCTTAGAGTGGTCTGACACTTGGTGACCATTTTCAATGAGTGCCACTTCTGTCGCTGCTTCCATGGTTAGAAGATTTGGCATAATGTTAATGCAGAATCTAATTCATGCCTCATATCACTAAAGTTTCAACTACTTGCTTTTCATCAACCTTTGTTAAAATGAATCCACTCCCATCAACTGAGAGTCACAAAACATTTCTCCAGACAGTTGTGAAAACATTTTACAGGGCTTTTTAAACATATATGGACACAGCTACAGATTGTGCACAGTGCTCTGCGTAGTCCCCTTTTAGTTCTAAGTTAATGAGAATCCACTGAAAATCGCCTCTCTCTGAATGACATTGGCTCCCTCTGCACCATCAAGTCATTTTTACATTTTTTATTATCTGACCATTCCCCATCATGTCATCCATGGGCTTGAACCAGTCTTAATTCCACACACTATGACCCTTTAATCGCATTCACTCATTCGCTGTCTTATTTTTCAAAGCACTTAAGGTTTGGAACGCTGGTTGCAGAAGCGGAGTCTTTGCTTATCACGACTCTGTGGATGTCACTTAGAGGGTGCCAGGGGTCGCATCTGGGACCCCTGGCACCCCAACTTGCAGCCCCTGGCTTGTTGCTTGTGATAGAGTGAACATTCTAGTTTATGCAAATTAAAAACATATATTAACACAGTGCAATTTATATTGTTAAATAATGTGCCCAATTAACTCAAATTTTGTAGTAGGTAATCCAACTTTGATATTAGAAGCAAACATTTGAATTAACATATTGTAATGAATTAAGTTACCGTATTTTCCGGCGTATAAGACGACTTTTTAACCCTTTAAAATGTGCTCGAAAGTCGGGGGTCGTCTTATACGCCGGTAACTAAATTTTACTGCTCCACCAACCTTGCCTATGCCCGCCTGCTGTAGTCCTTACCGGCTATTGTAGTCGTGCCGCTCCGCCTTCACGACCCAGGTCGGTATACCGAGCCTGTGAGCATGCCTCGAGCCTCCGCGTCGGTGTGATGGCAGCGCAGCAGCTCCAGTGGGGAGGAATTCGGGCGCCCTGCTCGTGGGAGGGTGGGGGGATGCAGCAGCATGTCCTGATCTGGCGTGACCCAGGTCGGTATACAGAAGGGCACCGAGCCTGTGAGCATGCCTCGAGCCTCCGCGTCGGTGTGATGGCAGCGCAGCAGCTCCAGTGGGGAGGAATTCGGGCGCCCTGCTCGTGGGAGGGTGGGGGGATGCAGCAGCATGTCCTGATCTCTGGCGTCTCTCTCCTTCCGATGTGACCAGAAATCTCGCGGTCATCGGAAGCAGAGGAGCGTCAGTTAATGGCCATAGAAAGGGGACTGTGATATTTTCCCGCCGGCAATACAGCAACGTCATGTTTTGCTGCAGTTACTAACAGTACATTCCTGTTAAATCACCAAGACACTGCATTCTTTTTAGGATCGGATGGACAGTCTTTACACTTTATGTCACGGAGGAGGGCTAAAATCACGGGTCGTCTTATACGGCGAATATATCACAAAACCTAATTTTTTTAATGAAAAGTAGGGGGTCGTCTTATACGCCGGGTCGTCTTATACGCCGGAAAATACGGTAGCTTAAATACGGATGCCATTTTGATTAACAATTTCAGATGTTTAAAGCCAATAGGCCTGTTTACGTATTCATGCAGTTGCTTTGCTGAGATATTTTTCTCTTTCTTCCCACTGCGATGCTGAATTGTTCTGCAAGCATCTGTTAACTAGTAAATAGGCATTTGTTATGTATTAAAACTGATAGTAAGGTTGTCATTGGGAGGAGAGAAGATGCCAGGAAGTGCGACTAATGGAAGAGCTGTATGAACCACAAGATTCTGTTCAGAGTAAGAATTCAAGGACAAAATCATGTATGAACCATTCCCAGAGTGTGGTGAAGACTGATTGGTTTTGCGGGAGTGAAAGCAGGGAGAAATGTTGCAATTAGAATTTTTGTGGAAATATAACAGCATGTGTTCCTTAGATTAAGAACCGCAGATCTTAGAGATGCTTGCTGATTTTGGGGAGAGAAGAATTTCTAGCACTGCCTGAGTGCTAAGGTTTCGTGCTTTTACATTCCTATTCTCTCATTAGAACCTTTATTTGGTTTTCTGAAGCTGACCTCTTACCTTATTTAGCTTAATGCAAATGTCGTTTTTGTCCAGATATTCTTTAATTTAGATTTTGGATTTTCCTTTATGAAACACACTTGCTGCATATTTTGTATGCTATTTGTAATTAATACAAATGTGCTATTTTATCTTTTTTTTAAATACCAACTTTTAGATTATTTGAATCTGTAAAACAATGACTACATTTAAATACTTAAAGGTTAATGCTCTGGTGTTAACTAATTTGTTAAATAAATCCTTCAAAACATATTTTAATCCTCCTTGCCCCTTTCTGTGAAATCCCTAATGGTCTTCACTGTTATGGAAATTAATTTAAATGATAGCTACTTATACCCTCTCTTTATCGACTAACAAAGGTCCATAAAACCAAAGGCTGGGGCTATTTGATAACACCTGAACATGTGAGAAACATGAATCCCTGGTCGGGCAAGTGGTAGCAGAGTGACAGTTAATATCTCAGGCGAAGACCTAAATTGTTAGAAAATCTACATTGGTTAACACTTGCCCTAGCTTAGAATTACCCATGTCCCTAAAGTCCATGGGCCAATCTTGAAGGAGTCATGGCGGTTCTGAAGGCGTTTGCAGTGGTGGAGTACTGAGTAATAATAAGGGTGTGCAATTGTTTATGTCTAACTTGCGGTGTTGTGTTAAAGTTGGTGTTTTTTACGATCGTGTTATGTCTATGGTCTGGTTGAGTAAATGTATATAAACGTTTGATGCTGAGCAGTTGAAGTTGTTATCGGCTCATCGCAGTCC
This sequence comes from Lissotriton vulgaris, assembly GCF_964263255.1. Taxonomy (NCBI): domain Eukaryota; kingdom Metazoa; phylum Chordata; class Amphibia; order Caudata; family Salamandridae; genus Lissotriton; species Lissotriton vulgaris. Next base: position 618,835,592 of record NC_141694.1, on the reverse strand, counting down.
AATATCCCCAGAATGATAAGAGATATTTTAGTATTACTTGTCCGCTACGTTTTGTAGTGTTGGGTTGTGAGGTACCATTAACCGCTCAATTGAGATAGGGACTGTAATGGATTGATGTGAGTGTACTAATAGAGATTTGTGTATTGTGCAATGGGTAAGCTCCATCAGTTGGAGTGATTTCCGCTGATTGTGATTTCATTTGTGTGTGTGGAAGTTGGAAAATTTTATTTCTGGCTAATTCTTGTCTGAGTAATTACTTTGAATTGCTTAGTGCAGCAGCCAAGAGATATTAGTTTATCATGCTTGCTTACACTTTGTGGAATGTGATGTATGAGTAAATGGTACAGGAGGATGAACTGCTGCAAGGAGTGAGAACTGTGATAGGTCGGAGAAAAGAATCACACTGGGATTGGATAAGTGCTGATCTGTATTAAATTGTGATTTGGAATAAAGCACTGCATATTTAGAAATTTAAATCAGCTAATTTTGCCGCTGAATTTATGTAGTCATGAAATGTTTCAGAGCCCTTAGAGATTTAATGAGGGCTGATGTACGCATTCCTGTCTATGAGAGTGAGGAAGCTCCACAGGAAGGGACATCAGGTCATTATATGGCGACAAGTGGAGGGCTTCATATGTGTTTGTGGCTTCGTATATGGCACAAATTCACTGAAAAGGAGGGAGAATTAAGATTTCCACAATATGGCACATTTGAATTAAAGTTTGTTGGGAATTTGAGGGTAATATTATATGACATGAAACCACCTCCTGGGCCTGCATAAGACGGAGCATGAAATGAGTTGGAGCATGCAGCATCTGCGAAAGAGAAAGACAAATTTCAGAACTGAGAAAAGAGAGTGGTGCGCATTCACGCTGATGCTAAATGGGATGAAGAACAGGATAGGAAAAAGAAATGTGTAGTCGAGGGAAGTAGAATTTACCCTGCATTGACCACAGAGAAGCCCAAAACAATTCAGAAACTAAATGAAATTTCAATACTGTAAGACATCTGGTGCTGATAGTGATTCTGGTGGTTATCTCTTAGATGCTTTGTTGTTCTCACATCCACCAAATTATGTTGCACTGTCATCAGATTCAGATGGTGCTTCTACATCTAGTGGTACTGTTTCCACAGCCCCCGCTTACCAGAATTTAACTCAGGTTAGAGGACCACTTCTAACTCTTTTGATTGCAGTAGCACCTACTGAGACAACTTCTACCGTAATTGCTCAGGTTGTTTCAGCTTCTATTGTGACTGTTCCTGCACAAAGTTTACATGTCATATCCGCTCTCAGCTCAGACTTTAGTAATCGCTGGTGTATCCACACCACTAGCCATTTCTCTGAATCCTGCTGTTCCAAGAGCTGTATGTGGTGTAGGTGCAACAGGGTTTACCCCAACATAGTAACATTCACAGATTATTTCCTGGAGCCCACCACAAAATGGCCAATCTTTAAGAGAAGGGAGAAAACGTGTTTTTACAACAACAGTTATTGATTGGGAATAGGACATTTCGATATTGAGATTTTTCCCCCTGTTTTGAGAAGACTCCACAGAGTATAGGTACAGAAGAGACGGAGCCAGCATCCACAAGTCAAGGGAGAATTAGACCCTTAGACGTACCAAAATTAAAGGTGAAATGGGAAGAAATCATTAGGGAATGTTTAGACAGCTCACATCTGAATCAATACCAGGAAAATGAGCTGATATATCTGAGTAAAGAGAGTACAAGGCGTGCAGCTACAATACATAAGAAATGAACAGAATTGGCTAGAAAATATGAGGTAGACCTCTCTAAGAGTCTTCCTTTGCAGAAACGTTTCACAGCACAACTAGAGGATTAAGCAATCATTACCATGCGATCATTCGGGATGAAGTTACACATTTCTGAATTGGTTAAATGCATTTGGAGGTGCAGTGAGTTTGACAGGTTGGAGAATGAATGGGAAAAAAAGCAGAGAAAGAAAAAGCAAACAGACAGTGTAGAGTTAAGTGGAAAACCACCTGCAGCACCCCAGATGAAGATGAGGCCTTGACGTTTCCTATGAGCGAGATGCCTGAAGGATGATATTTTCATGTGCCATGGAGTTGAGGTGATTTTGCAACATTCATGAACAGTTTCTGCCCAATGGTATACCCCGGCTGACAGGTCTATGAAACTTTCAACGGTTTAGTGGATAGATTTGAATACCTTTTTCGACAATGTGGTTCAGAGCGATTTATGGGCTGAGTGTCAGATAGCTGTACAGTGGCCTAATTCAGAGCCCTCAAGGGATCCTGGTACTCATGCACCATCTCCTACGATGATGACAAAGTATGTTGAGGTGAATACTTTCCTGAAGGTAAAAATTCTAGCAAGGGATATTGATTGGTTGAAGATCAATAGGACGACTAAAGAATCAGTGCATGCTTAATATGAATGATTTTTGATTGTGTGCAGATGCTGAAACAGCACAGTCAACAAGAAAATAATAAAAGAGCAGCTATAGGAAGCTTTGTGTCATGGTACGTTCTTGGGTTGCGCCCAGAGATCTGTGTGCACATATAATAGAATGTGATCTGAGGAAGGAAGGTTCAGGGAGCCCCTAAATACTTAATTTTGGGGCGTTACAGGTAGGACAAAGGCAGGGATCAATAGTTCCCTGTCCTGGGGTGGGTACACCCCCTACCCTTGAGTGTGTGAAACCCTTTGCTGACTGAGTGTGTACAACACATGCTTTACACTGTCCTCTGGTACTGCCTTACTGCAGGACCAAGCTACCACTTTTGAGAGTAAGGCCATCCCTGACTTTAACCTCTGTTATACCTCTAGGGTTGGTGGCCTCTGTACACACTGCACCTTATTTTGGTCCAGTACATATAGAGCCACTTTCTCACATTGGTGGATCAGCGGTGGGATACAAACTTGCATTTGTTGGACTACTTGGTTACCATCTGATCACAAGACAGAACTCATAAACTGCTTTTAGAATTTTGTAATTGGGTTTTCCAAAATACTAAAAGTCTTGTCAGGGCCTTGCTTAAGTCCCTCTGAAATGTTTGAAAAAGAAAAGTCACTATAGTCAGGGTAGCGGGTTAGAACTATCAGGTTAGAATGTCTCAACAACCCCCAACTATTAGTGAGGATAATATTGCACAGGACCTGGTGGAGGAGCTCGACCTCACACCTTACTTACACTTAAATTTCAGAGAAGTAAGGTCCTTATGCAAACTGAAAAGTATACCAATGGGCCTGCATCCAACCAAAGTATGAATCTAGGAGCTATTGGCTGAGTATGCTAAAGGCCACCCCTCTGAACAGGATGATGACCAGTCAGAGGAAGAAGACGTGCTGGAGGAGAAGAATACTCCCCAACCAATCATCTCGAGGGAGAGGAGGGGCCCTGTACCCTTTACTCCAAGAATTACACTCTGGGACCCTAGGACCTACACAGGTGGGCCAGTGCCCAGAGAAAACATTGGGACTAGTCCCAGTGAAGAGGACAGCTTGTTAGCCAAGTTAGCCAAGAGATTAGATCTAGAGTCCAGACTCCTGGCTCTAGAGAAAGAAAGGAAAGAGATGGGCTTAGCCCCTATATCTGGTGGCAGCAATACCAATAACAAGGATAGAGAGGAATCTTATGATCCTAAAATCCCCTAAGGGATTGTCACTAAATTTGAGGAAGGTGATGATATCACCAAGTGGTTCATAGCCTTTGAGAGGGTTTGTGATATGAAAAGAGTGAGAAACCTCTATGGGGGACACTCCTGTGGGAACTTTTCTCTGGTAACTGCAGAGACAGGCTTCTGACCCTCTCTGAGCCAGATGAAGGGTCTTATGACCTCATGAAGAAAACTCTGATTGAAGGATTTGGACTCACTACTGAGGAGTACAGAATTAGGTTCAGGGGGGCTCACAAAACCCAGACCTAATCCTGGATAGATTTTGTAGACTACTCAGTAAAGACACTGGATGGTTGGTTAACTGGACACAATGTGCATGATTTTACTGGACCTTATAATTTGTTTATGAAGGAACACATTTTGAGTAATTGCACACATTAAAAGTTGCATCAGCATTTGGTAGACCTAGTTCTAATTTCCCCCCAAGAATTGTTAAAGAAGGCGGACCATTGGGTCAAGACTAGGGTGTCACGGACAGCCACCGGGGGTGACCAAAAGTGGGTGGTTACAAAACCTCCCCAGGGGAAAGGTGGTGAGAATCCCCAAGATAAAAACTCTGAGTCTTCCAAAGGGTCCCAAAAACCTGTACAGGTGGGTGGGTCCCAAACTACTCCCTATGTGACTCAGCCCTATGGGGGAAGAACTTTGATCCTAACAAGGCCTATTGTAACAACTGTAAGAAGTTGGGACATTTCACTGTAGACAAAAAGGGCCCCTACAACAAAGCCCCTAAGGCACCCAGTACAACTTCCCTAGGGAGAGTGAGTCTACAGATGGGATCACACTGGGAATACACTCAAGCTAGTCTAGTCACTTTGGGGGAAATGGAATTTGGCAATGTAGCTGGTTGGCCGTACAACTGTAAAAAATATTTGCAATACCCCTCCATTAATGGAACTAAAGTAGAAGCCCTGAGGGATACAGGTGCCAGTATCACTATGGTGAAAGATATGCTGGTTTCCCCAGAGCAATACTTGATTGCGAAAACGTACCCAGTCACCAATGCTGACAGCATTACCACCCAACACCCTATGGCTATGGTGACACTAGGTTGGGGGGAGGTTACTGGCCTGAAACTGGTGGTGGTCTCTCCACAGTTACCAGCTGACTGTCTGCTTGGAAATTACCTGGAAACTTTAGCCTGGGCTGAAGTTGAGCAAATAACCCATGTAGCCATGCTGGGTATCCCTAGACTGGTGTGTGTGCAAACCAGAGCACATAGCAAAAAGAAGGGTGTACAAATAGGGTTGGAGCCTGAAAGTATGGCCCAACCAACGAAGAGGAAGAACCAGAAGACTGGGGGCCAGCTTCCACACAGCCCACCACTCAGGACTTGGAAACCCTAGAGGGAACTGTGCCCATGGATCTTGAGCCTTACCAGGTTGAATTCTTGGGCCCAGGGGGACTCACTAGGGAAGAGCTGTGCCAGGGACAGCGAGACTGTCCCACTCTTGAAAGCCTGAGGCAGCAAGCTGTTTCAGAAGCACAGGGAGATGTCAGTGGTACCCACAGAGCTTATTGGGAAGAGGGGTTACCATATGGTGAGGCAAGAAACCTCCCTCCTGGAGCCACCAGGAGGGTGGTAGTGCCACAGAAGTACAGGGAGTTCCTGCTAACTTTGGCTCATGACAACCCCATAGCTGGACATTTGTGGCAAAACAAAACTTGGGAAAGACTAGTCAGTCACTTCTACTGGCCCCAGATGCACCAAAAGGTGATGGAGGTTGTGAACTCCTGTGTTACCTGTCAGGCCAGTGGCAAGACAGGTGGCCACCCAAAGGCCCCCCTGATACCACTGCCAGTGGTGGGGGTCCCCTTTAAGAGGGTAGGGGTGGACATTGTGGGTCCACTGGTACCTCCCACAGCCTCGGGGAACAAGTTCATTCTAGTAGTCGTTGATCATGCCACTATGTACCCTGAAGCAACTCCCCTTAGGGTTACTAAAGCTCCTGCAGTAGCCAAGGCCCTCCTGGGTGTCTTCACCAGAGTAGGGTTTCCTAAGGAGGTGGTTTCAGACAGAGGTTCCAACTTCATGTCTGCTTACCTGAAACACATGTGGAAGGAGTGTGGTGTGCAGGACAGGTTTACTACCCCATATCATCCATGAACCAATGGCCTTGTTGAGAGATTCAACAAGATCTTCAAAGGTATGATCATGGGACTCCGTGAAAAATTCAAGAGGATATGGGATGTCCTTTTGCCATGCCTGCACTTCGCTCATAGGGAAGTGCCACAGAAGGGAGTAGGGTTTTCCTCCTTTGAGCTTCTGTTTGGTCATCCTGTAAGGGGAACAATTTGTCTTGTGAAAGAGGGTTGGGAGAGGCCTCTCCAAGAACCCAAACAAGACATTGTGGACTGTTTGCTTGGCCTAAGGTCCAGAATGGCTAAGTATATAGAAAAGGCATCCAAGAATCTTGAGGCCAGCCAGGAGCTTCAGAAGCACTGGTATAACCAGAAAGCTGTACTGGTTGAATTCAACCTGGGCAACAGGTGTGGGTGTTGGAGCCAGTGGCACCAAGGGCTCTCCAGGACAAATGGAGTGGCCCTTACCCTATCCTGGAGAAAAAGAGTGAGGTCACTTACTTAGTGGACCTGGGCACAAGCAGGACCTTAAAAGGGTGATCCATGTAAACCGACTTAAGCTCTACCATGACAGGGCTGACATCACCATGCTGATGGTGACTAATGAGGAACAAGAGGCAGAGAGCGAACCTCTCCCTGACCTCCTGTCTTGCAGCCCAAAAGATGGGACAGTGGATGGAATAGTCTTTTCAGACACCCTCTCTGCCCAACAGCAGACTGACTGCAAACAAGTTTTGCAACAGTATGCTAGTCTCTTTTCCCTGAGCCCTGGCCTGACCAACTGGTGTACCCATAATGTGGACACTGGTGGTAGTAACCCTGTCAAAAATAAAATCTATCAACAATCAGACAAAATCAAGGAAAGCGTCAGAGCTGAAGTCAGCAAGATGCAGGAGTTAGGGGTAATTGAACCCTCTGAGAGCCCCTGGGCTAGCCCAGTGGTTCTGGTCCCCAAACCTCATCGCCAGGGTGGAAAGAGAAAGGTGATGTTCTGTGTGGACTATAGAGGGCTCAACTCTGTCACCAAGACAGATGCTCACCCCATTCCAAGAGCAGTTGAATTGATAGATAGGTTGGGGGCAGCCACATTTCTCAGTACCTTTGACTTGACTGCAGGGTACTGGCAGATTGGCATGTCCCCAGGAGCAAAAGAGAAAACAGCATTCTCCACCCCTGATGGACACTATCAGTTTAATGTGATGCCTTTTGGGTTAAATAATGCCCCTGCCATCTTCCAGAGGTTGGTGAACCAAGTCCTGACTGGGTTGGAGTCCTTTAGTGCAGCTTATCTTGATGATATTGCTGTGTTTAGCTCTACCTGGCAGGATCACCTGATCCACCTTGGGAAGGTTCTACAAGTCCTGCAACCTGCAGGACTGACTATCAAGGCATCTAAATGCAAGATAGGGCAGGGCACTGTGGTATACTTGGACCACCTTGTTGGTGGAGGCCAGGTCCCATCCTTACAGCCTAAGATCCAGAGTATCATGGACTGGACAGCTCCAACCACCCAGACCCAAGTCAGGGCATTCCTTGGCTTGATTGGGTACTACAGGAAGTTTGTGAAGGGATATGGGTCCATTGTGACTCCTCTCACAGAACTCACCTACAAGAAAATGCCCAAGAAAGTAAACTGGACTGTTAGCTGCCAAAAGGCTTTTGACACCCTGAAAGAAGCAATGTGCTCAGCACCCATTCTAAAAGCCCCAGACTACTCCAAGCAGTTCATAGTGCAGACTGATGCCTCAGAGCAGGGGATTGGAGCCGTCCTATCCCATATCAATGAGAAAGGCATAGACCAACATGTTGCTTTTATAAGCAGGAGGCTACTCCCCAGAGAGCACCGTTGGAGTGCCATTGAGAGGGAGGCCTTTGCTGTGGTTTGGTCCCTTAAGAAGTTGATGCCCTACTTGTTTGGAACTCACTTCCTGGTTCAAACTGACCACAGACCTCTCAGATGGCTAATGCAGATGAAGGGGGAAAATCCAAAATTGATGAGATGGTTCATCTCCCTACAGGGAATGGACTTTGAAGTGGAACGCCGACCAGGGACTGCCCATGCCAACGCAGATGGACTTTCCAGGTTCTTCCACTTAGACAATGAAGACTCCTTAGGGCAAGGTTAGTCTCATCACCTTTCGTTTGGGTGGGGTTGTGTGAGAAAGTGCCATCATTCTTGCATTGGTATGCCCCCACTTTTTGCTGAACTGCTGATGTGCATTGACTGAATGTGCCCTGGGCTCCTGCCAACCAGGTACCCAGGGCCTATGTTCCTTCCCTAAAGCTGTGTTGAAACAAAACCCAATTGGCTTCTCTGGCCACCTACCAGCCCCTAGTAAATGGTACACTAGGTACTCAGGGCATGGTGACCAGAGAAGACCCCCTAAGGGCTGAAGCACTTATTGTGCCACCCTTACGGGCCCTGTACCCTGACACCCACACACTGCCTTTGCAGGCTGAGTGTCTAAGTACAGAACTAAACAGAGAGTCGACATGGCACACATCCCTGTGTGCCATGCCCACAAACCCCACTGCCCTGGCATACATCAGTCACTCCTGTAGCTGGGTGCCCTATGCCAGTGGTGGGGGCACAGGTGCATGCGCCCTGTGGTCCTACAGTACCCAGGGCCATTCCTGGGCACTGTAAGTGCAGTGCTGTCATTTAAGAGTATATGGTGCTGGGAGGTCGTCATTACGAACTCCACAGCACCATGATGGCTTCACTGAAGACTGAGAAGTTTGGTATCAAACGGCTCAGTACATTAAGCCCGCACTGATGCCAGTGTGAGGTTTAATGTAAAATCCACCAGAGGGCATCTTCGAGATGCCCCTGAAACCTAACCTACAATCCATGTCTGGACTAAGTGGCTGCCCAGGCTGCCACACAGCAGACATGTTGCTGGACTCCTGGGTGGAGAGCCCCTCGCTCTCCTGGGCCTGCAACAATGCACATCCTGGGCGAGGTGCTAGGTCTCCTCCCCCAGGATGGGCAAGAGGAAGCTTCAAAGGCATGCCACCTCTGTGAGCTTCTCCAGACCATTTGCTGTACCCGGCAACTGCCCCCCACCAGTTCTGACCCCCACTCTGGCGGGAAGACTGGCGGGAAACCCTACATCAGGAAGGGGGGTGTGCCAGCCTGTGCCAACCCCACCCCTCAGGTGGGGGAGGCGAGGTGAAGCACGACCCCAGGTTCCGGCCATCTTGAAGTTGGGGAGCCCTGCCCAATCACAGCTAGGTTCCTGCCCCCCTCCCACCGGAGAGGAGCAGGCTAGGGGGTGTACCCACCCCAGGACAGGGAGCTATTGGTCCCTGCCCTACCTGTAACGCCCCTAAATTTAGTATTTAGGGGCTCCCTGAACCTTCCTTCCTCAGATCCCGATAAGAAAAGAAGAAAGAAGATCAAGAAGAAGAAGACCCGCCGTGCAGCCGCTCACAACAGGACGACACCCACTGACTTGGCCCCGGCCCTACCAGTCTGTCAATCATAGAACCTGCTCCTGCTTAATCCTGGTGACTCCTGCGGACAGCAACCTTGGGACACTCGGAGGACCTACCTGCCTTGACCCTCTTAATGACTGGGACTCCCTTAAGCAGAGGCTCTGCTTCAACAACCAACCCCTGGTGCCAGCCAGGAAGCTCAAGAAATGCCCACTCTGCACCCGCCGAACCCAGCCTGTGCCCCAGTGATCCAAGACCACGAGGATGTCCCCTCAGTGACTGGGACCCAAAGTCCAGTGCCCAAATACCCTCCTCGATGAACCAGACGAAGCCTGCAGCCTCAGAACCAGGGACCCCTCCAACCGTGACCAGCCGAGGGTAAGATTTCCCGACACCCAAGACACCCCTTCACCCGGCGCCCTGTGGCTCCCTGTGCCTACCTTTTGGGTACCTACCTCTTCTGCAGGATCCCAACTTACCTCTCAAAGTGGTTGTCGCACCTAAAGAATCACCGTCCCCGAGTCTGCAGCCTATGTTCCCTTTTTACCTTTCCCATTGAATAACAATGAGCGCCGGACAGCTCAAAAGCACCCTGCACCCAGCCGCCCGAGTGCCTCTGGCAGTGCAACCTTTGCCCTATCCTACTTCCCCATTTGCCCTGAACAAGTGACCAGGAGCCCAGCTCCCACAGCCGCGTGGCATGCTAGCCAGCAGCTACCAACCGAAGGCCCCCTGCCTCTGATTGGCTAACATTGGGCCTAACTACCTCTGCACCTGGCTGCCCCTGTGCCGTTGTGGGTGAACCAATTGAACCTACCTGACCCTGGGGGACCCCTGAGTCTATGCCCAGAACCTTAACTTCACCAGCCGAGTACTCACCTGGAAACCGGTAACTCACTTACCTGCCATTGGATAACATTGACTGGTTTGACTCGAAAAATCTTCAAAGTGTGAAGTTATGAAAACTTAAAATATTCCTGTAAAATCAGCCGAGTAACGAATTCCAAAGTACTCACCTGTGATCAGGAGAGAAGCCAGTACTGTACCCTGTAGCCCAGTATTGAACCACAAAAGTAATCCGAACCGGGTTTACCATTAACCTGTATTTTCTCCATAGGAATCCATTGACTGCTTTTCTATGAAATTTCTTCTGTATTCTTTTGAAAACTTGAAATATTCTTTAAAATTCGCATATACTACTAAAACGTAATTACTCACCTGCCTTAAGTAGAGATCCCAGTGCTGGACCTAGGAGCCCAGTACTGGATTCCAAAAGCAACGAGAACATACTTTACCTGTAACCTGAATTTTCTCCTATTGGATAACATTGCCAGATTTTTACTGAAAAGTGTGAACTTTTGAAATACCCTTTTATTCCTTAAAAATCATTGCAATAACCAAAACGTTTTTTCTAAACTGTTTCCAGCTTAGACCCCGGGACTGAATCTAGGATCCAGTCTTGGACTTACAAAAGTAATCTGCAAAGCAATCAACTGTAACTGTGTAGAAAAACCCATTGAGCTCAATGCTAAATTGTGTGTAGAACTGTGTTGCCTATTGCAAGCCCTGTACCTATTATGCTTAAAAGGTCATTGCCTTTCTGCAAAGCAATAACCTGAGATTACTCATCACAGAGAAAAGTATATTTTGATACCTGTTGGTTCTAAAAATAAAACAACTATATCTTTTGATATAAAAACAATAGGCCTGAAGTTTAGTCCTTGAGTGTGTGAAACTTTTTGCTGACTGGGTGTGTACAACAAATGCTTTACACTGTCCTCTGGTACTGCCTTACTGCTCGACCAAGCTACCAGTTTTGAGAGAAAGGTCAGTCCTGATATTGACCTCTGTTATACCTCTGGGATTGGTTGCCTCTATACACACTACACCTTACTTTGGTCCAGTACATATAGAGCCACTTTCTCACACAGTGCATGAGAATTGTCATTCTTTGTTATTCTTTAACTTTCAAAATAAAGTTTTGGCATAAAGCCGAGTCCCACAAAGGTATACAGACAGCCCATCAATCTTTAATCATATCTTCAGAAAGAATCTTGAGACTTTACAAATATCCTTTATCAGGCACAGAGGAGCACAGAGGAAGAAGATGACTTACTGGAAGTACGCCGCTAGTATTTAAAGATGGCTTCTCCTCCTGCAACAGAAACAAAAGAAAGATTTTTGTTTTTACAGGCAGCTAATGAGGAGCTAGAGGAGAGACAGAGAGGATGGGCAAGAAGGAGACAGGACATGAAGCCTCTGAAGCGGAGGAAATGAAAATAGAAGGATGTTAAGTTCAAGTAGGTATCAGTGGGCCACCCGAGGGACTGCTTCTAGGCTGTAGACTTCACTGTGGCCTGAAGGGGATCGTAGAACCCACAACATCAGAAATGAGACCTGACAACTAACTCCTTCGTGGCAGGACTGAAGAACTGGGAAACGAGGCACTGTAAAACCTCAATAAAAACCTCCCCAGACCATCAGATTGAGGAACGCCCCACTTGCTTTGTGTTGTTACCCGTCATGTTCCAAGAGGAGCATGACTTTCCCTGCTGCATATTAGGATGCGCATGTGGCATAAAAGGTGGGCCAAAACAGGGGAATCTGGAGAGTCCTATCAGGAATGTTGATTTACTGACCTGCATATTTGATACACTGAGGTGGATAAGAAAAAGTAAACCGTCTAAATATTATATGAAAACTTTCTAAATGTTCTCCCTCCTGCCGTTGAGCAGGGATACGGTATGTTTTACTAAAAAAGCATTTTCTTTTACATACTTAGGTCGGTTTGCATGGTGTAGCAATAGCATATATATGTTTTTCTTTCTCCTTTTACATTACTCTCCCGACTTATGTTTTAGAAAATACAGCCCTTACAAACAGGAATAACACAGAGACACAGAGAGAGGAATTATATACTAGAAGTGAGTCAGTCTCTGTGAAGGATAACAGCGAGCAAGTGAGAGAGAGCGTTAATAAGACCGTATATAGCAGAAAGAATAAGGATAAAAATAGAGAGCACAGGGAAAGAAAATAATTATCAAAGACTACAGAAAGATTAGATTAACCAAAAGAAAAGAAGAATAAAGCTTTGTATTTAGAGGAACGTACTATGGTTTCTTTCTTTGAGGGTGTCAGTGGGAAAACAATCAAGGAAACACTAAAAGAAGGAAAGAAGAAACAGTAGAAGAATCACCCTTTTATAAGGACAAAAGACTTTCTGCCCTCATCTACCCTGTGAATCAGCAGGAACCACAAGAACTTATATGTTGCTAAGTATCTCAGTCACCTCAATTACTCAACATAAAATAAAAGAAAAAATAGTCTTGTGTGTTGAGTTATTATCTGGCTTTATGCCAAGCGACACACTTTAATTCTGTTCTTGAGGAGTATATTGATGACCTGTTTGTGGCGTCAAGTACACAGGGTACAATTGCCTTACTGAATCTTTTGGCTGAGAATGGTCACAAGTTGCCCCTGAGCAAGTTGCAATATTGTCAAAAAGAGGTCCTGTATCTAGGATATATCATTGATAAGGAAACAAAGGTGTCACAATACAGAATTACTGCACTTTGAAAATTAATCCACCAAAAGTGCAGAGAGAAGTCTGAATATTTCTGGGAATAGTGGGCTACTGTAAGCAAACACCCAACTTTTTCTTAGTGGCCAAGTCTTTATTGAGGCTCACGCATAAAGATTTGCCTGATCCACTTACATGGGAAAACGATTGCTTAAAAGCGTTCCTAGAGCTCATAGAAAGTCTCTGTCATGCCCTGGCACTAGCATTGCCTGAATACATTAAAATATTTACTTTGATTTTCAGTGAGAGGGAGGGTTTGCTTTCTCAGTGCTTACTCAATTGTATGGAGACTCTAGAACAGACGTCTTCAATCTGTGGGGCGCGACCCCCATGGAGGCCGTGGAGTTCTGGGAAGGGCGTCGCGCATTCCCCAGGCTCTCTTTGCCTGGATTCGAAAACATTTGCTCTCGTTTTGGAAAAAGACAGCCCTCCTAGGACAGCAAATGTTGCTCGTTAAATGCTTTATTTGAGTCGAGTCTCCTGAGCTGTGTAAAGGTTTCGTGCCAGGGTGCCTGGTCGCCTAAAAGATATGCAAATGTGCCCCATTCGTTTATCTGCAAGTGTGAAGGGTGCCTGCTCCTTTGCCCCAGGTAAAGTTTATTTCAGAACAACAAGATATTTTTCACTGGATAACAAATAAAAGTTTCATGTCGATTGATAATTCCCAAGCTGGAAAAGATATACAGAATTTTCCTGAAAGTTTACCCTTTGTGAAGTTTTGCTGTGCAAAATGGAACTGTGCTGTAAAAATACTATTCTGTGTGCAGTGTCCCCTATGAAGAACAATTGTGTTAGTGTTACATCAGGATGAGGGTGTCTTAAAAGTGTCACAAAAGTCCAGCCGTTCAAACGGAAGTGGTGGAGAGTAAAACATTGTAACATTCATTTTTCCATACACCTTTGCATAGGTGGTAAAACGAGACCCCTCAAGCCGTATACTCCATGGGCAAGATTTCCTTGCATACATGTCAACATAAATTGTCATTATTCTATCAATTCCGTGAGCATTCAATGAGACTAGAGAAGCCTCTGTTGTTCTCTTGGTGTCACCTAGAGCATACCTAACTTCAGTCATTAGTGTCACAAGAATGCATTAATGTAGCACTATTTGTCCCTGACCCGGTCATCGGTGAACATCCTGCTTTCTTATAAACTTCTATTGCCCTCCCCCTCCTACTATCCTTTGGATAAGACGCAAAACACTCCCAAGACAACTGTTAGTGAGAATTTTCTAAAACACCCAAATTCACTAATTGGGGCACCATGCATGCTTAAAAAATGACCTCAGAGACAGTTCTTCAAACATTGAATCCGTGTGCGAAAAATAAAACAGATATGCCTTTCCCTCATAACAGAAGGCAAATCGGATCCAGGACAGACCAGGAGTAAAGGATAAATGGGGACAGACAAAATGGAAGACATTTCATTGGTAACGTAAGGATCGATGATCCCTTAAAAGAGTAAATTAAACTAAGATACTGGGGGCTAGATGGCCATTCTGAGGAGAACGAAAAGGCACATCGTGCAGCGCAAAACAACTACTATAAACATATTAAAGCTGCCCGCAAAAACAATATTGCTCAACAGCTCATAGAAGCAAGTAATTCCCCTAAAGAACTGTACAGGATTCTGGAAACTTTCGCTAAACCCATGGCCTGTACAAGTCCAGATGACTTCTCACAAAGTTTATGTGAAGAGGTCTCATCATACTTCGAAAATAAAATAGAAGCCATCTATGAAAAAATTCTGGCATCCCAACCAAATAGCGATACCCTGAATGTATCCTCCCGCAATAATAATACCAACTTCACATTAACCACATTTCCTCCTGTTAATACCGAAGAGCTTTACACAATAATGACCCAAGTAAAATCTGGATCACCGAATGACCTTATTCCTGCCAAAACCCTAATCTCCCTCCGCACCCTGCTAGCCCCCCACATTCAGGATGTAATAAATCAGTCTTTTAAAGAGGGAAAAGTACCAGCTGAGTGGAAAAATGCAGTGGTGAACCCCATCCGCAAGAATGCGGCACTCCCGTGGACAGAGCTCTCCAACCTCCGTCCCATCTCCCTTCTGCCTTATTACAGCAAGATGGCCGAGAAACATGTCAATGCACACCTGTCCAGTTACATCGAGGCAGCGGGCGGCCTAGACCACTCGCCATCTGGTTTCAGGCCTAACCATAGCACCGAATCAGCCCTCCTCTCAGTGACAGATAACATCAGAATGTCACTTGACAGGGGGAGCTCAGTGATTCTGGTGCTATTGGATTTGTCCGCTGCCTTCGACACGGTGTCGCATGAAATTCTCCTCGACCGTCTGAAGGCAGTGGGAGTAAAAGGGACCGCCCTTGCATGGCTTGAAAGCTTTCTTGAAGACAGACAACAAGGGGTCAAACTAGGCTCCCATAAATCTGTCTGCAGGAAGCTTACCAAGGGTGTGCCACAGGGCTCATGTCTAAGCCCCACGTTATTTAACGTATATGTGGCCCCTTTGGCAGAGATTATAAGATCTTACGGGTTCTCCCCAATCTCTTACGCTGACGACACTCAGCTGTTGTTTCCCTTTCAGACCATCACTCCTGCAGTCATGAAATCCTTTCAAGACGGCATGAGAGCAGTGGCGGGTTGGATGGCCCAGAACTTCCTCCAGTGCAATGTGTCCAAAACGGAGGTCATGTTGTTTGGAGGGGCCACTCTGCTCTGGTCGCCGGATTGGTGGCCACTTGAGCTAGGACCTGTCCCAGCGCCCAAACTGACCATCAAAAATCTGGGAGTGCGCCTGGACCAAGCTCTGATTATGAAAGATCACGTCAGTCAGGTTACGGGAACGTGTTTCCGCACAATTGGTCTTCTACGGCGTATCCTCCCCTTCCTACCCAACATCTACAGGAAAACGCTGGTACAGGCACTAATCCTTGGACGAGTGGACTATTGCAATAGTCTACTCATCTCCGCCAACCAGGAACAACTACGCAGACTGCAGGTGGTGCAGAATACTGCGGCAAGACTCATCCTGAATGCCCCTCCCCGTACCCCTTCCCGCCCTCTTCTCTCCCACCTTCATTGGCTCCCAGTGCAACAGCGAATAAACTTCAAAATCTGCTGCATTATGCACAAGTGCATATATGGGTCTGGCCCCAAATATCTAAAAGAGATTTTTCTTCCCTACTCTCCTGGACGTGCTCTGCGTTCCAGCAACACCATGCTGCTGCATGTTCCTAAAGTCTCCAGAGCGAGACAGGGGGGGCGAGCACCCTCCCTTAAAGGCCCCTTGTTGTGGAATTCTCTTCCACCTCAGCTGAGGCAAATCTCTAACCTCTTTTCCTTTAGAAAAAAATTAAAAACTCACCTGTTTGCACACGAATAATCTGGCCACTCTCTCTGTCACCCCCCTCATTACAGTTTGCCCAAATCATGCAGAAGCTACGCGCGGAGATACCCCTTCGGGGCTGATTCAGGCGCGATACAAGACTATAAATAAATAAAATAAATGGCACCTTGCTGGTTGCGGGGGTAGGAGCGTGAAGGGTATGCTGACATGCTGCAAAGTTGTATGTTTTAAAGTCAGTTTATAAGCGAATGACAAAGTGTTTGTGGTAACTTCACCTACAACTAAACTGGAATCACAAGGAGTACCTATAAAACCTCAGGCACGTAAAAAAAATCCAGGTGAGACACAATGCATTCTTGTACCTCCCCCAGGGGGCTTGTGGTGGGACATGTGCAGGTGCTGCCGTCAGGGCAGTTAAAACAACAGGCTTTCTCTCTCGAAAAACATGTGGGTTGCAAATCTGTCCGCTCCAACTCACAAGTAACTAAAATGAGGTGCAACGACTTGCACAACTGGCAAGTCATCGTATTACACAATTTATTTATTAGCATGGACGAAGGGGGAGGGGCAAGGAGTGGCATGGGTAGTGATTGGGTAGTGTCCAGAGGAGTTAGGTGAAGCTTTGTGGTGCGTGGGGGCTAGTGCCTCTGCCCCTCATAGTCTGAAACTTTGTTGGGATCGGACCTGCATAATTCGGTGGGGGGTGGACGGGGGAAGGTGACCAGAATTTGAGAAGGGAAAACTGAGAAAGGTCGGACAAAAAAGTAGGACTAAAGCCTTCAGTCTTATTTCTATATCTGGCCTGTACCGCCTTTTGAATATCCTTTAAAAAAAACATCAATCATTAAAAAAGTACGTGTGTGTATGTTGTGTGTGTGCGTAGACCTGTAAATCTCGTATACAGAGCCGGACTGGCTGTAGCGGGCACCGGGCGTTTTCCTCGGTGGGCCGCAAGGGTGAGGGCTGGTTTTGGGCCCCTGCAGGGCCGTTTTTGTTACAGGCAGCTGGCAATATCGGCTCCCTGTAACAAAATCAGCCAAAATTGGCCCTAGTAAACAGCTCACCCGCACCCCCTGGGGGCCAGCCAAGCAGTTTGCTAGGGCCAGTTACGGTTCCCGGTCCAGCCCTGCTCGTATATACACACGCAAACTTACAAGGCTATTCTTATGTAGGGTTATCAATGGCAGGACTTCCACGTTGCGCAAACCCCCCATCCACCCCCAACCTCTCCTCCCCACTCTGTGTCTTTGCTGAGAGCAGGCAGCGACCTCCTCCTGTGATAACTGGTAGAAACAAATACATTATGTCACACTTCAGAGGCTCCTGAAAGAAGAGAATACCTAAAAATGTGGCTGCGCAGTAAGACTTGTCCTTGGGTCCAAAAACCGAAACATATGTTAGAAATTAGCAAAAGTGTTGGGGAAACCTGGACTGTCCAGGGAAATCTGAGATGTCTTGTCTTTTCACCCTAGGGCAGACGTCTTCAATCTGTGGGACACGACCAGTGCTTGAAATGGAAAAATTGAAGTGCAGGTACAGCATTTCTCTTGAGAAGTGCCGGTACTCTCTTTCTCAAAATAAAAAAGTGCTGGTACTCCTTACCGGACAGTACTGACCCATTTAAAGCACTGATTGCGACCCCCAGGGGGGTCATGGTGTCCTGGGAAGGGGGTTGCTCATTCCCCAGCCTCACTTTGCCTGGATTCTAAAACATTTGCTTTCGGTTTGGAAAAAAGACAGCCGTCCTGGGATTGCAAATGTTGCTTGTTAAATGCTTTATCTGAGTCTCCTGTGCTGTGTAAAGGTTTAGTGCCAGGGTGCCTGGTAGCCTAAAAGAAATACAAATGTGCCCCATTAATTTATCTGCAAGTTTGAAGTGTGCTTGGGACCCCATGAATCACTCCAAGCTTTGTGATGACAAAGAGTTGTTTTTTTAAGAGGTAGTGCAAAGAGTTACCAACTGGGCTGTGAAGTGTTTGCTTTTAATCATAACTGTATTTAAACTGCCCTTTGTACCACTAAGGAGGTGTTGAGGTGACAGTTATTTAAAAAAGAAATTGCATTACATAAGCCCTGGCATTCCTAAAATCTACATTTTGGAAGAACCATTTTATTGAATAACTATTTACACATTTTGTATCAGTTTATATTTCACTGTGTGCAATGAAAGTATAAAATAATGATTTACATACTCAGTGCTTTCTGTCACAGGCTGTGACCTCATAGCACTAAAAATTAACTATTCGCCACTGCACCAACCAAGATTTAATTCTGTGTCTCTCTGGTTACACACAGACCTCTGTAGTGCATTAACTAATAGAGGTTTCATAATGTACTACAGTGCATTTCCCACTGAGTAACGACTTTTTTCATTTATTTTTTTATTTACGATGCCCTTTATTTTATAAGTAGGTACCTGATGGTGAAAGACCTAAAAAACAGACAGAATATTTTGGGGCTTAATTATGAGAGGCTTGCGCTGCCAGAGCACCAGTTTTATTGACGCTCTGGCGGCGAAAGCGTCTCAACCATATCTATGAGGCCGAGCAGTCACTCTGCATGGCTTTGCATGGCCTCATAGAAATTCAGTATGACAAGGCAGGGCAAGTTGCTGCCTTGCCTAACTCTGCATCAAGGTGGTGTTCCGTGTGGGTTGCATGGGTGTTTCCATGCAACACCCAGGGATTTTGATTCTGCCCCATATTTACAAAATCACTTAAACCTGGGGCAGCACCAAAAATGTATATATCCCCAGTGAAAACTCTCCTAATTTTTTCCTCTTTCCAGGTGTGCTGCATATTGTAGCTAACATAGAAAAAGGGAAACATCTCTCAGGACAAAAACAATCCTGCCTATGTTGGTGCTAGGCAGCAATTTGTGTGCCAACGCAAGAGGAAAGGATAGGAATGGACCGTATTTCATAAATATGGAGCATTCCTGCCCTTTCACATTGGCGCAGCAAGAAGACTGGCGGCGCTGCCCAACGCCAATTCCTCATACGTGAGGCCCTGTGTTTTTAGCTACACCTCTGACCACGCCCCCAGGCTCACTGACCTTTAGTTTGCTAAACACCGTTTAATATTATTTTCCCACTGTAAAAATTATTTTGTGTGGGAATTTGGGGCGTTTATGGTTGTCGATGTTGAAGAGTACCAGGTTCTAGAAACTTTTGTCAGGTGGGGGTCCTTACTCCTAAAAAGGTTTGACAAGGGGGTGTCGGCAACAAAAAGTTTGAAGACCTCTGCTCTAGAAGATCAGTGAAGTACTTTTCAACTATCCTTACCCCTGTAGCCACAGGACTGCCCAGCTGCCTTAAAGTGGTTGTGGTAGTTATTGTCAGTATTGAGAGAGACAACAGCATAGTCATGGGACATCCTCTTACAGTGATGGTCCACCAATCAGTGAAGATTTTACTTACACAAACCAAACCTCAGTACATGACCAATATCAGACTCATAAAATACAAACTATTGATTCTTGCTGCTGAAAATGTAATTTTTAAAAGATGTTAGACTCTTAATCCAGCTATACTGTTACCATTGCTAGAAAATGAAGTTGATAGTGAAGAGGCCAAGCATGACTGTCTCAATCTTACATATTTGTGCACTAAGGCCAGACCTGATATTAAGGATGAACCCCTTCATGAGCCTGACTGTCATGTTCGTTGACGACTCATGTTTAGAAGATAATGATGGGAATTTGAGAGCAGTTTATGCTGTCTGCACAGTGCAGGAATTGGTGGAAGTCTCCTAGCTTTGAAGTGTCACCTCTGCTCAAGTGGCAGAATTGCTTGCTCTTACCAGAGTTTGCTATCTTTCAGACCAGTTGAGAGTGACAATATTTAACAACAGTCAATATGGCTTTGGTCTGGTCCATAACTTTGGATGCTTATGGTCACAGAGGTGGTTCATGACTTCATCCTGATCTCCTATTCTGAATGGTGAACATGTGATGCGATTGCCAAAAGCTTTACAGTTTCCACAATAAAATGTAGTTGTTAAATGTGTAGCAATTTGAAACATACGCCGTTGAAGTTGCTCGAAATAGTGCAACTGTGAAATGCACATTTAACGTAGAGTATACAATGAATCTGATGAGGACAATACCTTTTCAATGCTGTTGTTTGTAGCTCATACTTGGGAGGAAATCAGGAGATTGCAGGAGGAAGTGTCCGAAGCAGAGCAACAAGGATGGGTCAGAGCAGGATATGTTAAATATGCAAATGAGATTTGGTTCTCAGCTGATGGGAGACCTATGGTACCTGACAGCCTGTTTGTCCCAATGGCAAGGCATTTTCATGCTCCTGCACATATAGGGAGGGATGCCATGATAAGATTGTTCAGGCAGAATTGGTTTAATCCACGATTTAGAGTTTTGGCTGAGGAATAGTGCCACAGATGCATGACCTGTCAGCAAATTAATGTAGGGGGGACAACCCCTGTAACCATTAGTCACATAGGTAGATCAGGAGGACCCGTTAATAGAATAAAGCTGTACTTCATCAAGATGCCTGTCTGTAAGGGCGGATATAATTCTGGTCATAGTGTGCATTTTCTCCTGAAGGGTAGAAGCCTACCCAACATGGAAGCATGACAGACTCTTTGTAGGTAAACTGCTGTTGCAAACTCATACCAAGTTTTGGATATCCAGTTTCTCTGGAGTCAGACCAGGGACTCCTTTTAAGATTGAGATCTTTAAAATACTTGGTGTGGAACTGCAAGTCGAATAGCGATTGCATTGTAGCTACCAACAAGCTACCAACAAGAAGCTTCAGGAATAGTGAAAACAATCAATAGGATACTAAAATCTCATTTGGACACAGTATGTGCATCCACTTCTCTAAAAGGACCAAATGCTTTGCCTTTAGTGTTGATGAAACTTCAAAGTTCTCCTGACAGAAGATCATGATTGTCAACACATGAAATAATCATGGGACGTGCCATGCAATTGCCTACGAATGTAAATATCATAGATGACATGATTCCCACCTACTGCAAATGACAGGCTGATGTGGGATGTTCTATCACCAGGATGGCGCTATTACTGTCATCCAGAGTCAAGATCAATGTCACAACCTTAGCCCTGGTGAATGGGTCCTAGAGAAAAAGCATGTTCATTAATCTTGTTTGTAGCCAAGGTAGAAAGGACCCTACTAGGTAATCGTAATTACCAACACTGCCGTTAAATGTAGTGGACTACCTCACTAGAGACGTGCCTCCCATACCCAGAGAGTGAGATGCCCACTCAAAGAAGTGGTGATGTTCGAAACAGGTCCACGATCTTGTGTGCCTGGGCACCCCCAAGGACCACAGTGGGGTTTGTATACCAGAGCTCTCCATAAATCCAAGTTTCTGAAATCTCTCAATATGGTGTGGAAGCATTTCCTGAGGAGGAAGATTCAAGACCTAAAAGGGAGGAAACTACAGAACCACCAAAGGGGCAAAAGAATGACCCGAGTGAAGGAACAAGTGCAAGAAGTGGGAAAGCTCAAAAAAGAAACAAATGGCCAATGAGCAGAAAGTGATGAAGATCTAATGTGTAAGTTAAATGCATTCCACAGAGCCTCATCAAAGAAACAGAATCAAGTGGTGTGAGCGACACCAAAGAAGATCAGTAGACACCTAGGAGACCTAATAGCGCAAGAGTACAATGTTGCAGGTATTGTGCACCTGAGTGGATTTCTTATACTGACAGTGTGCCCGATCCAACAGTATATGATCCGAATGAACTAAAACTGAGCTACTTGAGTTCCCATGATATCCCACATTATCACAGCACATGATTCAAATCTTTGAAATTAATTTCTAATTAAGCTTGACTCATTTGACAATTGATTAATTCAATTCAACAAATAATTAACTCTTTGAATAATGAACTGTGTCTGTACTGAGTTATTGAACAGACTGTGGCAACTGATATACACATTCAACTCTTCTAGCTTAAAAAAAAAGAAAGAAAAATATCTAAAACAAAACAAAAATAATTAAAAAGAATTCCCTAGGGCCAAGGTTGCAGTAGAAGAGTAGAGTTGTCATTTTTAGAAGAAGATGGAGTAGGGCTAGGGATGCCTCATGAAGATTACTACTTTATATAAGCTGAATGAATAACCCCAGAATAACAACAACAAGGTATGCTAATTTTGTGCAAGTGGAATCAAACACAGAACATCACAGAATATTTCAAGTCTGCCTGCTACTAAATTCTACTCAAGATCTGACTGTAGATCTGCATGTGTTTCCTGTTCAAGGCTAGATGTAGGTTAGTGATTGCTGTGGCATTAGCAGTTGTTGTGTTAGTATTCTTAAACCTTTTAGTTGGTATGAGCATTACCTCTGAGATAGATGCCCATAAAACTACCCGTGCACCTACATTATCTGCACACGTACAACATGGAAACAGATTTAAGGATTCATTTATAGATTCTTCACAGGGAGGTTTCACATCGAACATTTATTCTAGATTAGTTAAAAAATACACACACTTTAGATGCTAATGATTGCTATGTCTGTGCACACTTACCTTCTTCATCTACTGAAGATGTGATTTAACCCCACATTCGACTTTTATATGCAATTACCCGTAGTACATTGCTTAGTCTATTTTATAGGCAGAACCATTTTGAGTATTATTTCTCCCATTATGATTTTATCCTTTGTAAAGTTCCCCTTCACAAAAGAACGAACCCTTGTCCACAGGCTTAGGGAAATGGATATAGCTTGTTTTTTCCTTTAGCTCCCCTACTCAAATAGACACTGTTAAGGCATATGAACACAATCTGACAGTTTTAAGGAAACCATTAGAAAATAAATTCATACAAGCTTTAGAGGAAAGGAGGGCATGTGTATTTCATAAGCCAACAGAAAAGGAAAATGTTTTAAAGAATGTGTGGAAAAAGGAGGAAAATGAGTACAAAGGGAAAATGGTTTATCCTAGATTAATATTAAACAAATGATGGGAGGGAAAGCTATGTTTTACAAGAAAAGAAATCACATCAGAACTAGACACATGGGAATAAGTAGTTGTGAACACACATTTGAAGTTCTTGGAGGGCCTGTTCAAATACTAACTGGAAAAGAACCAGTCATCCCTGGAAAATACATTATATGCAGACAAGATACTTATTTCCAACTGCCTGCTGTTTAGAAAGGTGTTTGTTATTTAGCTTTAATATTTTGAAAAATGTATCATATAAATACTATAAACCATTTGAAAATGACTCCATCTCACAGGCATAGATATAGTACTAAAGATGGAATACAATATGTGGGAGATCCGTTTAGTGCAATTATTCCCCAAGTAAGAGTAGTCCAGTATGATGAGAAATCATAAGGCCTTCTACAGTGGTGGATACATTTGCCACAAGTACATCTAATGCTTTGTTAGAATACAGAATTAGTACCATTTTAAATCAATGGTTTTACAAGACCGATTAGCTTTGGACATATTATCAGCAGAGAAAGTGATGATTCTGTAAGGTGTTGAAAGAACAACATTGCTGCTCGTACACGCCGGACAAGAGGAAGGAGATAGAAGAATTTGCAAAGATCATTTCTGAATTAAAACCTGAACTAGAGGAATTAAAAGTGACTAGTGTTTTAAGAACCTTGGTTAAGGTGCTTTTGCTTTAGGTAGTTGACTTAGTAACATTGGTAATGGATTTTTAGGTGTTATATTAAAGCCTATTTGGATTATTTAGCAAACAGAAAGAAAGAAAAAGGCAAGGAAAGAAGAAATAGAAATGGAATAGGGAAAAAGTAAAGTTTATCAGGAGTTGAATAAGAATGCAAAACTCAAATAACAACATGGATGACTCAGTAAAGAGAGGTGCTCTTTGAAGATTAATTTGTGTTGGAAAATGCTGCCGATTCTAGCCCTCAGAGTGGAGAACTGATAGAGTACAAATCCTCATTTATGCAAATTAAACATATCTATTGACAAAGTGTAATTAATAAAGTAATATAACATGTACCTATTTAACACAAACTTTGTAGTAGGTAATCATACTCAGACATTATAAGCAAGCACTTCAATTAATATATTTTAATGAATTAAGTTAGCTTAAATACAGATTGCATTTTGAATATCGACTTCACACGTTTAAGGCCAAGAGGCCTGTTTATGCATTCATGCAGTTGCTTTGCACAAGATGTTTTTCTCTTTCTTCCTACTGCTGTATTTTTCCAGAATCCTTCTGTTAGCTAGTAAATAGGCCTTTTTATTTTTTTTTTGCCAACTGATAGTAAAGTACCCACTAGGAGGAGAGAAAGATGCTAGGAAGAGCTGTATGGACCGCAAGATTCTGTTCAGAGTAACAATTCAAGGACAAAACCATGCAAAAATCATTGCAAAGACATGGGAAACTGGGGAGTTTACCTGCTCCTAGAGTTTTCCGAAGACTGATTGGTTTGCGGGATTGAAAACGGATAGAAATGGTGCAACTAGAGTTTTTTTAGATTTTGCCTGCACAGAGCTTGCATTGTGCTTGCAAAATGTCTTGTAAATAAAAATAAATACCCAAAAAAATGGTTAGAGTTCGTTTCATTTTGATGCTTCTCAATGGTTGGGTCTCTTGGTTTTACTTTCTACTTATTTCTCTTTTCGGTTGGGCTGTTTGTTCTGTGGAGTTTGGACGAAGTGCAGCAACCTGTCTGCAGCCAGTGTCCTTCTACTGGCTGCTCGTTTTCAGGGGCACTTATTTTCTCATTTCTTGTCTGCACTCTATGAGAGTGCATGTGTTTTCCTCCTTCTACTGTCCATAGTTTGGCTTGCTCTCTCCCTCCTTCCATTGGTGCTAGCCCCATCTTCCTTCCACCCTCCTAATGCTATTCTTCCTGTTAAATGCTCCCTTCTTCCTCCCACGTCCAATGCCATCACCCACTGATCTCTACCCAGCCCTCCTGTTGCTTACCCTGTTCTCTACCTCATCGCTGATTTCACCATCTTTGCTTGCCTGGTCTCGGGAGAAAGAAAGAAAACAGGATCAAAAACAACCCAGGCAGGTAACATCAAGGTTGGAAGAAGCTGCAGCTCTCTCTCCCCCCACCCTTCCCAATACACAACAATCCTAGTCGAGGCAACAAGTCCATGCAGACAATGGGGGCTGTGCAGTCTAAACGCATTGTATTGTAATTTTACTTATATAGTGCTTACTACCCCTGATGAGGTGTCAAAGTGCTTTTGGGCGAGTGGCTACTCCGGAACCCAAAAGAATTAGTGGTGGATTAGTATAGGGAAATATGAGTTAATTTGATCGGTGGACTTACAAGTCTGTGGTAAATAAAGTATTACCCTTGTCATAATTTCTATAAATATACAAAGGGTCATGCATAAAGTGAGAGGCAGAGTCCGTGATGTCCGATTCAAAAGGGCTTTATTACAATAACTCGAGTTAGGGGAGAATCGGTTCCATCACCACTAAGGTTCAGGAAGGGTCTTCTAAACTTTATTCACAGAGTACAATATTTATACATTCAATTGCATAGAGAAGGAGGAGCGCTCCAGGCAGAGCAAGAGAAAGAAAGAGATAAGAGCATGTGGGCGTGCATGAGGGCGTACATGTGGGCGTTCACTTGAGGAGTCATAGGTGAGTCATAGGTGGGTGGATACATGGAGGGGGGTTGCATGGCCAGCTGGAACTTTGCCCTACCTGTGTGCGCAACTTGATCATGACGTGCAATTGACGTGTAACTGGGGGGAGCTGACTTTCGGTCTAGTAGGGAGGCCTTCAGTGTCAGGACGACCTGCACTTCTGGTATTATCTGATATCTTAGGTCCGGGGATGTATTATCTGAAGCAAAAGGTCGCTCATCACCAAGAGCCAGTGTGGGCATCTATTTCTTCGTTCATTGCGTGGGGGCTTTGGGCTTTCTATGGATGCAAGTTCGCAAATCACTTAAACAGAGACAGAACGGCTAGGCCCTATCTCTGCAGACGGGTTCTGTTTACCTTCTTCACCAGGCCGGAATGTGATTCTGTAGAGCAAGCAGATAACTGTTGTGCAAAATACTGTCTTGGCACCCCGTGCTGGGCCTCTCTCAGCTGAGACAGAAGTATGCGAGGTCAGGGATACGTAACTGCAGCTCTCAGAGTGTCTGAAGCCATGAAACCCTAATTCGGAGACTGGCTCAGGCTGAGCCACAAAATGGGTTCATCTCGATTTTAAAAGTGCACAATGCAAACACATGGGCCTCAATGCAAAATTAACGTTTCTTTCATGGGAGACTTGATGACTGGCATCCTAATGCAGGACGCAAATGCAGAGGCATAATTATTGCGGCCATAGAGGGAAAATGCATGAGTGACATGCACATACACTAAACGTTGGGGTACACGCAGGGGACATATTGGCCATGTAAAATTTCTTTTTCCTCAAGTCTGTTAGTTGGATTGAATAATGTAATGAAGGGATAGAAGAGGGAAGCATCCACAAAGTGTTATTTGGGAGATCATAGTAGTAAGATGAGGTTTGGGATGAGTAAAAGTAGAGATGGAGGAAGGAAGAATCTCTAAAAAGGGATTGGGGAGATCATAGTTGTAAAATGAGGTTTGAGAGGAGTCAAAGGATAGATAGAGGAGGGAAAAGTCCATAAAGAGTTATTTAGGACATCATAGTAGTAAGATGAGTTCTGGGATGAGTCAGATAGTGGCGGTAGATGATATATTGAGAGAGGTATAGGGTGAGACAAAGTAGTGTATTGTAACAGGTCAAAGGTGTTTTTTCTTCTTCGTCTTCTACAGTAGGAGTAAAGCAATACATATATAGATACATAACCACCTAGAAAGGGTATATATGTATCAGAAACATAATATATTGAGATTTTAAATTTGTATTGTATAAACTCAGACTTTCAAGTGTTGCTGTACTTGAAGTAAATTGTTTTAGTTTGATCTTTTCATCAATATTTCAATAGTGAAGCACTATATAAAATAGTTATGATAATAATTACATATTGTGATAGATACATAAAACAGAGACCCATAAGCATCTCTCTCATATATATTATTTTAACATAAGTAGTATATACATTTGTTGAGCTGACCTAAAGAATATATCTATATATTTTAAAAGCATAGTTTTTATACACATTTGTACCAAGAAGTACACATGTCTAGATACAATCACATAATCAAATTATAAATGTTTACAACCACAGGAATATTCTGTACCTTAGTGTTTGAGTATTGTGGTTATGTAGGAAAGAGCCAACTCTTGAGTAGTCTTCTGAAGATACGGGATATATCTGTGAATCGTATGTTTGGGGGTAATTAATGCCATAGTTTGACTGCTTGTACAGAGAGAAATGTACCACCCATCTTTTTTACTTGTATGGTGGAGTATTGAGGTGAGGTGCCAATCTTGGGCGAGGATTCCATTGTTAAATGAATTTGGTGATTTTTATTCCTGATGAAAAGTGGCCCTGTTCCATGTATTGCTTTGCGGTGATGTAAAGCAGCTTGAATGTGGATCTTGTGGCAACCAGTAACCAATGTAGGGCCCTCAAGGCAGGGGAGATGTGGCTTGTGGCTTTAACTATAGGAGTAATCTGGCAAGAGAGTTCTCAATCCATTGTAGTCTTTTCATAGTTGATAAAGATGATCCGTGGTAGAGGCTATTGACATAAGCAGGTTTAGACAGTAATAGAGAGAGATAGCGGTCTGGACCTTGTAGGGAAATCCCAGGTGGGGGAAGATGGGTCACTCTGTGTTTTACCTGGTATTTACAGGCATGTGATGCCTCACATGCCTTCTGGCACCAATCCAACTCGATTGTTCTTCTTTATTTCATATGCAATGAAATGCCAATAAACTATTACACACAAATACAGGGTCCTTACTTTAGCATTCCACCATCTTTACACACCACTTCCCACAAACATAAGTGGAGGCTTGAGAGAGATTGACAGACAAATTGAAAGAAGCAAGAAGTGAGCAGTAATTACTTGGAGCAGCAGGCGGGCATGCACAGCATCCTTCTGGAACGATTAATGCCCATAGTGGCAAAGATTATATGGGAGTCAATGCTTCCATTTTCTGAGAGTTCATTGTGAAGCTGTTCAGCATCTCCTACCAATACACTAACTAGGGAGAGTTACCCTGGATAGCTTGGTGTGTTAGATGCTCCCTTAAGGAGCCCCCATCAAACGATGCGGCAAGCTGGAAGCAAACACTGCACAAACACTGTCTACAGCCTCTTGCCAAGGCAAGAACCCTGTTTGTTCCTTTATTTTCTGCATTTTGCACAGATCTGGTGGGACATAGGTGTGAACACATGCACACGTAAGGGAACAGCTCGCCCTCAATTGGTGTTAACCTCTACATACCCCTCCAACACTCCTCGTGCTGTCCTTGCTGTTAATTGCTCCCTTCCTTCTCCTGCCGTTCGGTCCCATGGTGCATATACCTCTCCCCAGCTCTCCCCTTGTTTGACCCATTCAACGCCGGTTGCTGCTTTCCCTATATTTGCTTGCCTGATTGCAAGGGGATTAAAAACAACCCAGACAGGCAAGATCAAGTCAGGGAGATGCTGCAGCTCCCTCTCCATTTGTCATACTCCACCCTCAACCTCCCCTAATACGCAACACTCCCAGCCAAGGCAACAGGTCCATGCAAACAATGGGGGCTGTGCATGCTACCCCTGGTCCGGGGGTCCATCTCCTCTCTTAGATCTCCACTGCACTGTCAGTTCCTGTCGCCTTCTCAACCACAGACCTCTGCAGACCCTTTGGTAACAAACCATTTTTGTCACTTGCATCTGTTTTCACTGTGGTTCTGACTCTCGTGATAGTAGAGAGCGCAATTTTATGTAG
Organism: Lissotriton vulgaris; assembly: GCF_964263255.1. Lineage (NCBI taxonomy): Eukaryota > Metazoa > Chordata > Amphibia > Caudata > Salamandridae > Lissotriton > Lissotriton vulgaris. The sequence continues at coordinate 618,806,688 of NC_141694.1, read as the reverse complement.
GGAATGACAGTAATGAGGTGTTTGAAATGGGGGTCTCTAGTTGGCAGAGGTAGGTACCTTTTGTCCAAGTAGGGGCCATTGCTTCTAGTAGGGTATGGGGGCTACACTCCTAAAATAACCCCTGCTCATCCCCTTGGTAGCTTGGCACGAGCAGGCAGGCTTATCTCAAAGGCAGTGTGTAAAGCATTTGTGAACACATACAGTAATACAGTGAAAACACTGCAAATGGACACCACACCAGTTTAGAAAAATAAGAAATATTTATCTAGACTTAACACAAGACCAAACAACCAAAATCCACATTACAGTATTAAAAATAAGACTTTTAAATGGTAGAAATAGCTTAATTCAGTGTAGATGGTAAATGCAACACTTTACTCTCAAAGTACCTTGGATGCGTTATGCAAAACAAACAAAAGGGTCGCAGGGAAGGTGATGTGTCGGTTCCTTGCTTCAGGGGAGTTAATGCGTCGGTTCCTTACTGCAGCATAGAGGAGGTGATGTAAATGTAAATGTAAATGTACAGGAATTTATATAGCGCAAATCACCGAGCGGTTTCTAAGCGCTTGCTTAGAGAAACCCGTCCTGGTATTCCCCTGTGAGATAACCCCGGCAGGGTATCCGCAAGGTGAAAGCCAGGCATCCCACCGCGAGGGGCCGTTGTGGAGAATAAGCAATCTATTGCCCAGAGTCGCAGAGTGTGAACCCGTGAATCGAGTAGGCACCGGAGCGAGAATTGTCGAGTCCATGGACATTTTTTTTTAGGACTCAAGACCCCGCCGAGCCGGGAATTGAACCCTGGTCCCGGGCTGACCTCTGCTTCCAGGTCTGCCTCCTCTAACCAGTGAGCCACACTTCTCCAATGTGCCGGTTCCTTACCAGAGAGGAGGTGATGCATCGGTTTCTTACTGCCTTCCGGTGACAATGTGAAACAATGGTGCCTTGATGCGATGCAACGATCAGGTGCAATGCATCAAAATGGCATCTTTGATGCGATGCAACAACTTGGATGAGATCGATGGTTTCTTAAGTTTGACAGGCCCTGCTACACGCTTCTCCGGTGATGCGACAGCAACCTCTCTGGTTGCGGCACGCTTCTCCGGTGATGCGACACGCTTCTCAGCCGGTGCGACGGTAAACAGCTGCAGCGGTGGCACGCTTCCTCTGCAATGCGACGGCAGCTGCTGTGGCAGCGACACGCTCTTTCCTCATTGCGTCGCGCTTCCAGCTCCCAGCGACATGCAGTCTCTAGAGGTCCTTAAACAGCAGCAGGCACCTCTCTCCAAGTAGAATTCTCAGCAAAGAAATTCAGGGGGAGCTGGTGGTGATGTATTTGTGTCCCTGAGACTTCAGAACAGGAGGCAAGCTCAGCTTCAAGCCCTTGGAGATCTTCCTCAAGATGATTAAAGTACACACAAAGTTCCTTTTCTCCGTTCCTTGGCAATAAGTCACCACTGCAGGCCAACCCCAAACAACAAACAGCACAGGGGCAGTCTCCTCCTTCAGCTTTCTTGGTTTCTCTCCTTGGCAAAGGTTCGTCTTGATTCCCAGAAGTGATCTAATGTTCTGGGGTCTGGGCCCCAATATTTATACTGTAAAATCCTTTGTTCTCTGAAGGCAGCCAACACCAGTTCTGTCCTCCCTTGTGCAGCTTCCTGGCAGGAGGTGAAGACAGCATTGTTAAAAACAGACCTGGGTCAGGTTGCTGAAAAGAAATTTCCTCCCCCTACTCTCTATTATATGAAGGCTCAGGCAAGTGAAAGGAAATCTCCTCCCCCACTCTCTATTCAATGCAGGCCCTATTCAGCCCAGCCCTGACCCATCAGACTGCTGGAGCCAAGGCCATCTTCAGCCCCCTGTCACTCACAAACTAGACATGGAATACACAAACCTAGCAGAGACATACTGAATGGTTAGGCAAGAAAATACCTGTTAGAACTGGCTATTTCTGGTTGGCTAAGGCTGATGCTAAAGCCAGGCAGAAACCACCATTCTAGTCAGGGCAAGGGAGTCACACGCCAAGATAACCCCTGCTCACCCCCTTGGTAGCTTGGCACGAGCAGACAGGCTTATCCCGGAGGCAATGTGTAAAGCATTTGCGCACGCACACAACAGCCTCTGACTCTCAACCTGTACCCCTCTTACTGAGCACCAGGCACCATACTCTGGGAACTGGGAATGGGGCTTCACGCACTGGACACATTTTAGCTGCCACCACTGGATCCTACCATAATGGGGAATCCAGACACACACACTACACTCAGGCGATAACCACCCTCCTGAGCTAGTCATTTCTCCTCCACACTCCCTCTCTTCCATCTACCCAAACAGGGACAGGAACAGGGATTGGGCACTGGACCCAGCAAGGAATTCCTTATCTATGGGAACCTCCCCCTCTATTGGCGTCCCGCCCTGTCATTTTCTCTCTTCTGCTACTAAACATAAAAGTGCAGGAAACACCATTTGAAAATGACACTCTTCAGGAAAAACAAAATCATAAACAATAATTTCCAAACATGTGACTATCTAGAATGCAGAGTTTTGTAATGTAGCCAGTTGTCGCTGTGGCACTGCGCAAACACAAGTCCTAATCCCACCGCTGCCACCAATGTTAGAACAGGCTATTTCTGGTTGGCTAAGGCTGATGCCAAAGCCAGGCAGAAACCACCATTCTAGTCAGGGCGAGGGAGTCACACGCCAAGATAACCCCTGCTCACCCCCTTGGTAGCTTGGCTCGAGCAGACAGGCTTATCCCGGAGGCAATGTGTAAAGCATTTGCGCATGCACACAACAGCAACAACATCCTAGGCACACCACAAAAGGAGCTCCACACAAGGTTATATAAAAATAACTTTTGTATTGTCAAAAGACATCAGATAGCAATCACACAATATACATTGTGCCAACTGGCACAGGCAATATTCACAAGGGATTATTTACAGGACAGGGCCACATGGGCCACTGTCAATATCAACAATTTTAGAACTAGAAACACTGTTAGAAATAGCACTTTTGAACATATTACAATCAGAAGTTTCACACATGATGCATAGAACATTCAGAGGTGTAGGAAAGACACATGATGTATAAACATACATTCAGCGGTGTAAGAACAAGGCACATGACGCATCAAACACATTCAGAGGTGCAGCACAGGAAAACACATGATGCATAAAAACATTCAGAGGTGTAGGTAAGATACATAATGCATAAAACACATTTGGGCCTAACCAGTAAAAATACAGTAGGCAATCTCCTCACTAGTCTAAACACATTAGACTCTCCCCCTAAGCGTAGCTCACATAGTGAAATAAACTCTCACTAGCATAAACCTACATAGGTAAAATAACCTCATAATCACATAGCACAAACATCACCTTAGGCAATTACTATCATAAAAATTGCAAAATCAAAAAAATCACATTAGGGCCTTGCACCCTACCCACATACCAGCCCCCTTGGCCAACTGCCCATCTCAAGGAGATTCAACAGCCCTGTGTCCAGAATGTCAGGGCGCGCTGCCAATGCAGCGCCAGTCAGGGGTGCGCCACCGGCGCAAACCTAGATGTTGCAGCTGCCCACTACTTGCTGTGCAGCTGAGAACAGTAATAGGGCCTAAACGTTGCAGCTGGCACTAAGTGCTGCGCAGCTGGAGACAATAATGGGGCCAACGTTGGAGTCTTCCAGGCTCTGAACAAAACACTTGTGTCCCCCAAGAGCCTCACTGGGCTCTAAACATCATGTGGGCGGTGAGCCCCTCTGGACTCTAAATGTAAAATACCCTCAAGAGCCTCACTGGGCTCCAAATAAAGTAAATGCGGCCAAGAGCCTCTCTGGGCCCTAAAACTAAGTAATGCCTGAGCCCCTCTTGGGCTCCTTAACAAATGTAGTGCCTGAGCCCCTCGTGGGCTCTTCAACAAATGTGGGCATTGGAGCACTCGGGCTCCGTCGAAACATTGGGGCGGCCCACTGCCATCTGGGGCCACCCTACCTCCACCCTCGTCATTGTGCCTCTCTCCGGCACCAACACTGTCCCCACACGGGCCCGCACTTCGGTACAAGTGGTGGGGCAGCCCTCTCTTGAGCGGGGTTGCCCCGCAGATCAGCGCCAGCTCTGTCTCCCGCCCAGCCATCACTCACCGGGGCTGACGGGGGACTCCTCCACTCGGGCGGCATCGGTACTCTGCCGGGGCTCCCTCCAGGACACGGGGACCCCGCTACACCTCGGCTCCTCTCTGCTGCGCTAGCGGCCCCAATCACAGGCCCTTAGGCTATCTCTGGTCTCCCTCGGCATTCGGGAGACCGGAAAGGCGGACAATGGCTTCTCCTTCCACCGGTGGCCCCGGGGCTCTCCACAGCTATCGGAGCCCCGGGCCGCGGGAGAACTTTACTTCTCTCCCTCGCTCGAGGAGGCGGAGTGGGCTCCCGTCCTCCTCTATCGTGGCGCCACATCCGGTCAGCGGGCGGGACTTCCAGCCGCCTCCTGCCCTCCTGCAAAGACTTCCGGGTCGCCGCAGGCAGCGCAGTGGCCCGTGGGGGCAGCTTTATGGCGGCAATCTGGGGTAGGCTCCCAGTTCAACGAGGCAGTCACTGCGGGGAAAATATATGCGGCGTGGGCAGCCGCTTGAGAGGAATGAAAGCATTACAAGGTACTTAGGGGCCAAAAATAAAGCGCTCCCAAGCGCTGGAGACAAAATAAAGCGCTCCCAGCTCTAGGTGCATAATAAAGCGTTCTCCAGGGATAGGGGCCAAAGCGCTCCGAAGGCGCTAGAGACATAGGCAAGCCCACAGGCCCCAGGGACACAGGATTCAAAGTCAAAGGTCCTGGTGGCAAAAGATGGAGCTGGCAGCTCCCAAGAAAAAGGAAAGTCCTCCAGCCTCCAAGTCCATCAGATATCCAGGGGCTGGGCAGGGCCCAGGGAGGCAAGCCTTCCCCTGGGCCCAAGCAGCAGCACGCCCCTGGCAGGATTCAAGTCAAAAACAAGAACATTTTGTAAGGGGACACAGCCCCTTTTTATATAGAGAAATCCTTTGTCTAGCAGGGTGCAGGCAGTGTGAGAACCAGCTACAACTGGTTATAGGGAACTCCTTTCACAGGCCAGGCTAGGGACATCAGACGCACCACAGGGGGTGGAGTCAGCATTGTGTGGGGAAAGCCCAGCCCTATTCAGGCCCAGGTGCACCCCTCCCCTCACATCAGCATGCTAAACACTCCATTCACCACCGGGGCAGACCCTCCCAGACTCTTGAGCCAGGCTCACCAGCCAATCACACGCCAGACACAAATTACACAAATATGCCAACTTCTAAAAGTGGCACTTCTACACTAGACACAATCATGTCGCATATATCATTGCGCAGCATTCAATCTCACGAGTTCGCACATACCAAACTCGACCCTGCACTCCCCACACATCAGGAACTACCATGGTCATACATATTCCCCATGCATTCCTATGGGAGGGCAGGTCACTCACCACACATACACAGAGAGCTCACGCACTTTACACTGTACCACAGTGAAAAAGTACACAGAGGCCTAAAATCACCAACATCAGGTCACAGAAACAGGCTAGGAAAAAGCAAAAAGTCTAAGGGTGAACCTGCCAAAAGGGCCGGGTCCAACAATACCTACTTTCTAAAATTGGTATTTTAAAACACAGAATGTAAAAATCACCCCCACTAAAAGATGTATTTTAACATTCTGAGTTCAGGCATACTAAACTTTAATTTCACATCTTATTCCTAGGATCAGTTATGTTTATAAGATGTCATAATCAAACTGCCAATTCTGGCCTATGGGAACAGATAGCCTTGCAATAGTGAAAAACAGAATTGGCTGTAATTCATGATCAAGACATGCCACACCCACCAGAGCATGTACTACCTTTCACATACAATGCGCCCTGCACATGGGGGTACCTTGGGCCTACATTAGGGGTGACTAACGTGTACAAAAGGGAAGGTTTAGGGACTGGCAAATGTGTGCACTTGCCAAGTCAACATGGCAGTCCCAGACTACACACAGGCTCTGCAATGGCAGACCTAAGCCCTATTTTACAAGCTGCTTCTGTGGGTGGCACAAACAGTGCTGCAAGCGCACCAGCAGCATTTGATGTACAGGCCCTGGGCACACATGGTGCACTGTACCAGGGTGTGATAAGTAACTCAAATAAGCCAATCTTGGAGTCACAAATCCATTGCAACAATTTACAATAGGGAGCACTTGCACGTTGGCACTGAATAGCAGTGGCAAAGTGCCCAAAGCTTCTAGACCAGCAAAAACATATTAAAACACAGGAGGCAACAGCAAAAAAATGGAATGGAGAGCCATGTCAATTGTGCCAGGTCTAACACGAGGGTAATGAAGGACAGTAAAGGAACACCCAGTAATACTTTTTTAAAGTATTGTAACAGGCTTAAGGATGTAGTTACTAAGTGTGGTGGGGAAGAGTGGGTAGATGTGCAGTATTGATTTTAGTTTTATAAATATTGTCATGGATTGGGGCAGAGTGTGTTTGAGGTGGTGTGGGATAGTGGCAATAAGGCCCATTACTACCGAACTCATGACCCATATATAGGCTAATCAGGGGAAAGGATTCAACGGTGCAATTATACACAATACCAAATTGTATTGTTAAGAAAGTTAAGTTTTCTGTCTTGAGGTTTCAAATGTCTTTCTAGACAACTTGAGCATTACCCTCATTGTCTTTCTTACCTGAAACAATGCATTGGAAATCCTTGTTAATGGACAGCTAGGTGTCTAAAATTTCAGTATAAGATAAACATTGAGGAAACAAACAATAGTGATGTAGAACATATTTGTATGTGATTTCTAGTATTTAATTTTGTGGTATTTCATGTATCTCTTTTACAAAAATATATAGATGTCAGATGTTTTTAAACCAACACAAACTAATTTAAAAGTAAAAACATGCATTTTTACTAATACCTGAAGATTCATCACCTTTTGAATATCCCAGGGGTGAATCTGGTACCGGAAACTTTTTGCCATAGTTCTCTAATGCTGGTAGGGGGCATTGGCTCAATAATATCTTTGCATGTGGCATCACATGGCATCACTGGAGCATAAAGTGCCCCAATCGGCATGCTGACATCAGTTCCCTTTTTCTGTGCCATCCATGCATTCTGGAGAGAACTCTCCTAGCAAAATGTGAATCGTTTAAAAAGAAAATCCTCTTCCATTTTTACCTGTAGATGTGCAGTTATCGACATGGTGTCTCATCCGAAGCGTTCTGTTTTCACGCTGTACAGAGACTGTAAGGGTCAATTGTGCATCATGGACTCTCACGAAATATGTCCCTGGTGCCTATGTTTGGACCACAATCTGGTTCCTCCTGTGGCGCAGACTCCAAGCCCCAGTAAGGGATACATTACTCTGAAATCCCAGCTCTGCGAAGAGATGCATCTGCCTTTCCGAATGCCATGTTCTGTGTGTTAACCTGGCCATGATCCCTACTGTTGCACATGTTGGCCCCAAGGTTCCTCTAACCTACACTATTGGAGGAATGCTGATGCTACTTTAACCAATGCCGTTCACTCTCTTTTACCCAATTCAAAAGGTCTCTTGGGTGAATCTACTCCTTATGCCATCATCTGCCATCTGCTGCATCGGTGCTGAGAATGACATCACTTCCCCTCTATGGCCCTAGCCCAAATCCTTCTGCGCAGGAGCCCATCACCACTCAAGCACCACATTTCAGTCAGTGCCGCAAAGTACCCCATCGGCTCTGCAACCAACAATGTCTGTAGATACATAACCTGTGCCCCTCTACTTCAACCTTTCTCCATTCCTCCAACAATGTCTCTGTCAGAAGGTTTTCCTTTGATGCCTCATGGGTCATGAAGAGCGGCAGGATTCTAGAAGAAGAAAGGTTTTTCCTGGGTGAGACAGATTTTCAGGATTATCAAGATGATGATGATAATGAAGGTGATCAGCCAAATCTTGATCCATAGTTTGAAGGTCTGAAGGATACAAGTGGCCTGGGCACTTCACTAGAGTGGGAGTTCCTATCACCCACAGGCATTTACCTTCCAGAAGTCACCCCCTACCATAGAGTGATCAGAAACTCTGTGGATATGAAGGACTACCTTCTACAGAAGTTGAGTCTAATATTTTGACGAAGGTCCTCCATTCCTCTACTCATGCATCAGAGCCCTCTCTCCCATTTAACAAAGCCTCACTGAGCCAATTTTGTACGTTGGAAGTAACCAACTACTTCTACAGCAATTTCTATCACTACAAGGTATAAACCATCACCAGGTGATCCTACCTGCTCTTCTGTCCATCCTTCTCCTGAATGTTTGGTGGTTTAGGCTTCATGCTCCTCAAACGTTATTCCAGGAAGAGAGTCTAGGAAAATCTTCTCAGCAGGAGGCATGGCTTGAAATCTCTATATGCCATATGCTTATTAGGAAGATAGGTGCATGCTTTGTCGAACTCTGTGCCCACACCTAACCTCTTGGACGATATTTAAGGATAATTTCAGCAGGTCATCCAATTGACCCCGGACACAGTCAGTTCAGTAGCCAGAGTTATGGGTACATCGGTGTCCCTTCAACTCTCAGCTTGGCTCTAGGAACTCTGGATTCCCACAAAACATGCCTCTTTGGAGCAAAAGTGGACTCTGCAGTCAAAAAGTTAAAAGATAGCAGGGCAACAGCAAGACGCTTGTGTCTTCAAACACCACCTAAATATTAGAGGCAGTTCTGAATATTTTGAGGATTTAGCCATTAATTTTCCATTTGTAACAGACAGCAACACAGCCTTCAGCAGCAGCAACAATAACACCTACTCTACAAGCAACACAGAGGGTGCCAAATACAGTGTGCACTCTCTCTTTCTCTCTTCCCCTCCGCTTGCTTCTTTTACCCAGCCACATAAGGGAGGCACACCTAGTTCAATTTTACCAGAACACATTCTGCCAGTTGGAAGTTGGGTATCCTCCTTTCTACAAACATGGAGGTCCATCACGTCTGACCTTTGGGTCTTACAGATTGACGAAAGGAAGTATGGGCCCGATTCACAGAATGAACTTAAGACTAAATCCTAAACTTACTACTATTTGGTATTCACAGAATGCACTTACTACTTTCGGGATTCACAGAGTGAACTTACTACTTTCGGGATTCACAGAATGAACTTACTACTTTCGGTATTCACAGAATAGACTTAAGACTACTAACTTTACGTCCGAACTCGGGCCGTAAATTACGGCCCGGGGGCGGAATTTCCGGCTTGGGGGCGGAGCTTGCGGCCCGTAGGCGGAGCTTCCGGCCCGGAGGCGGAGCTTGCAGCCCAGAGGTGGGCATTTCAGCCATGCCTAAATCCCCACTTCTGGGCTGCAAGCTCCGCCTCCGGCCCGGAAGCTCCGCCTCCAGCCCGGAAGCTCCGCCTCCGGGCCGCCAGCTCCGCCCCCAAGCCGGAAATTCCGCCCCCGGGCCGTAATTTACGGCCCGAGTTCGGACGTAAAGTTAGTAGTCTTAAGTCTATTCTGTGAATACCGAAAGTAGTAAGTTCATTCTGTGAATCCCGAAAGTAGTAAGTTCACTCTGTGAATCCCGAAAGTAGTAAGTGCATACTGTGAATACCAAATAGTAGTAAGTTTAGGATTTAGTCTTAAGTTCATTCTGTGAATCGGGCCCTATGTTCTTCTTTTCCAGCAACCACCTCCTCCATCACCTTCCCAATATGAGTCTCTCCCTCTAGAGTATTTACAAATCCTTCAACATGAAGTCTTATCTCTCCTACTTACTCAAGGCTGCAGTGAAATTGGTTCCAATGCAGGAAAGGGGACATGGGTGCTATTTTAGAAATGTCCTGATCCTCACGAAGGATGGAGGCCTCTGTCCAATCCTAGCCCTCAGGATTTTGAACTGGATTTCTCATAAAGGGAAAATTCATACTGCTGTCCCTAGCTCAGGTTCTGCTTGCACTGAATGTGGAAGACCTGGATGGGGTCTGCCTACCTGCAGAATGCCTATTTCCACATCATTATCCTGCAGTCACACAGGGAGTATCTTCACTTCATGGTTGGGTCCAAACATTTTCAGTTTGTGTTACTTCCATTTGACCTGACTTCTACTCTGGGAGTCTTCAAAAAAGTGATGGTAATGGTGGCAGTCCATCTCAGAAGGAAAGGAATTCCAGTATTCCTTACCTGGATGACTGGTTGTTCAAGGACAAGTCTACAGTGATGGTGTCTTCCCGCCTGCAGGAGACAACTCAGTTTTCGTATGATCTGGGCTTTTCAACCTACAAGCCAAATCTTACTTGGTGCCCTCTCAGCACAAACTATGCATAGGAACGGTATTGGATACCACATGAAATGAGCCTGCCCTCCACCTCAGATTGTTTAGGATATTCAGCTGTGATTCTGATGTTTCAAAATGGAGTCATAATTTCAGTCTTGATGGTCTTACCCCTGCTAGATCTGCTGTCCTCCTACTTTCTGTTGGTCACACATGCACACTGGCACATGATGGCCCACCAATCCTGCATCAGCAGGCAGGAGTTTCAATACAATTGAGATCTACAAGCCTGCATTAAGATCTCAAGTGATGCTGCAGAGAATATGTGATGGTGGAGTATAAGCAACAACCTTTCTCAGGTAGCTGCAGTGATCACAGATGGCTCCACCCTAGGGTGGAGAGCTCATCTAGAGGAATTGGATATCAGAGTCTTCTGGTCACCAGAAGAATAGATATTACATTAATCTGTTTGTCTGTCTCTTAATGCCTTCCTTCCTTCCCTTCACACTCTATTTGTCCAGATTTTGATGGACAACACAAATGTGATGTGGTATATCAATCAGCCAGGGGTGGAGTAGGGTTGTCGCTTTCCTGCAGAGATGCTCTGTGACTCTGATCCTGGGTCCAGGACCCTTGGAAACGTGTATTAGAAAATTACTTGGTCGAAGAACTCAACATATGAGTAGACTCTCCCAGCCCGACATTATCTTGCTAACCATGAGTGGCGCTTCACCCAAAGGTCGTCTAGGACATCGTCCAATAGTGGCTGATTCCTTATATGCATTTGTTTGCCACTCACAAGAAGACTCACTGTCTCAAATTCTGTGCACTCAAGTATCTGCGAAGAGAGTGCAGCCCCTATATAGGGGATGTCCCCCAGTGCACAGCGTAGGGAAACAAACAAATGTTTAAATCCAATCTTCAAGTAAATCAAATGTTTAACAATCAGTCCATTGTCAAAAATTTTTTAATGACCACTTCTATTCAATGATCATAATTATTAAGATGTTCAAATCTTCGCACGGTTGTGCAAAAATGTCTCTCAATTGAATATCCACAATACATCAATGATCCCAATGCATTTCGGCATTGTGTCTGCTCTTCGTCAGGGGATAATTCTACAAACAAAAAGAATAATGAGCAGGTCTTAATAGGAAGCATCTCACTGTGTCTTGAATAAAGTTAAGTTAACTGATCTAGCCATGATACACCAAGATGTAAGTTAAAAAAACAAGAATATTGATGTCGTGTGTTAGACGTGCTGTGTGGTGTAGAAAAGAACCATAGTGTTCAATGAGAACTAATAATACATCGGATGGTGGGTGTCATCAGAAGTGCATCGTGAATGTTTATCTAGGTGGGAAAGTGCTTTAAAAGAAACTGACCTGTGCTCGGAAACATTCATTAAGTGGATTCGGCGGTTCTCGGAAACGGGTACTGCCGATTATAGCCCGAATCATGTTATAAGTGCCATAGAGTGAACCACAAGCATTGTGAAATCAGTATGGTAGGATCAGGTGAATGACGCTAGCCATTATATAGCGTGTCTTGTGGATGAAAGGAATAAAGTTAAGTTCTCACTTGGCCAGCGAATCGCGAGGATGACTGTTATTGCTGTGGAGAAACCGAGGGTGAAAACATATCATTACATGGATATACTCGCACGTGAATTGTTGGGCAGATTAAAATATCCACCGAGTAAAGGTGCTCTAGGGCAAAGTGTGAGGTCATAAGATGAGACGTTGGGTGTTCAGAATGCTGCTACACTTCGCCTGTACGCCGGGTGAAACAGCGTGTGACGAACAAGGTGCAAACAAAACAGTGTGTTCAACATAAAGATGGACTGTATCCGCTCTCCACAAAAGTGGGCGCCATCTTAGAATGGGGTCGGAGATGGAAAGTGTGGCATGCTGTGACATGCAAAAGGCTGGATGTGCGATAGTATTAGGAATAAATAAAAATATGTGAATATGAGTCAAGAGGATAATGACTGTCAATGCATTCTAATAAACAATTGTGTGCTTCCAGAATGTACAATGGCAAATGGTACACAGAATGAAAATGCAATGAATACACAATGATGCAATAATCATGTTAAAGAATAAATAAACAGTTCTGTCTCAAAGATAACACAGATATTCCATTCTGTCATTCAGCCCGTTCGGCTGCATCGTGCATAAGTAACCGATCCAATAGTTTTCTCTTTGTAACAATTTGTTATTGTTGTGTGTGCCTTCACTTGATGTGATAACCTCTAGAATGAGGAACTTGAGTTGGGCAACACTATTTCTGTTCTCAACAAAATGCGTGGCTACGGTAGATCTCAGGTTTTTTGTGCGAATGTTGCTCTTGTGTTCTAATATCCGGATTTTCCTTTCGGTGTGCCCCACATAGCATGACCCACAGGGACACTTCAGCGTATAGATCACATTGGAAGTGTTACACGTGGCGTTGTCTTTAAGTTTGATCTTAGTTCCTTTCATGGGGTGGTTGAAGTAATTGCCTTTTAAAATGTTGTGACAATTGCTAGAATTGTAGCATGGTAACAGGCTTTTAAAAAGAGCAGGTGTCGGAATTGATGGGAGATGGTGTCAAAAGCTACTGACAGATCTAAGAGAACCAGCATCGCTGAGGAACCCTGGTCTAAAGCCAGTTTGTCGGTATTTGTAACCTCTACTAAGACTGATTCTGTGCTATGGGATGCATGGAATCCTGATTGAGAAGTTTCCAGCAGGTGGTTTGTTTCGAGGTACAACACCAATTGATGATTAACTAAAGTCTCTAGTATTTTGGATATAAAAGGAAGTTAGGATATAGGTCTGTAATTTACCAAATCTAGAGGGTCTGCAGTCGCTTTTTTAAGAAGAGGTTTAATGCATGGAATGCTAGCTGACTGTAATTAGAGATTACATAGATCTGTAATGAAGGTAAGCCGATTAGTGGTCAGAGTGGTAATCACATAAGGGGGGATGAAATCTAATGGGGACCCGGATTTTATGGTATTAATCCGGGCATGTTTTTTATCCTCGGTAACAAGAGAGAGAGAATCCATAGTAGAGACCCGGGGGTTGGTGAGGGCTCGAGGATCTTGGATCTTGGGTGTTGGATTGTTTGCAAAAAAGCTGTATATGTTATTAATCTTACGTTCAAAATGTGCTGCAAGATTATCTCAATGAGATTGCGAGATAGGTATAGTAAGATTACAACTACTCTCATGTGTTATTTCCTTGAGAATTTTAAAGAGTTCTTTAGAGGAGTTTTTTGCAGAGCTAATTCTCGCGACTAGGTGAGATCTTCTTGCAGAGTTACAATGTTTTAAATAAGCCCTAAAGGCTATCTTATGGGCGAGTCTTCCCTTTTCTGATTTAGATATCCTCCATTTGCATTCTAATTTCCCTACTACAGATTTCTCCATCTTTTAAAATTCTGACTAGCAGGGAGCAGTAGGGTTTTCCCTTTTTTGATTTAGATCGTTTTAGTGGGGCAACAATATCTAAAGCCTTTGTAAGAAAGTCTTCAAAAGCTTTGAGGGCGAGATTGATATTTTTATAGTCTGTAATAAAGGGGGACTGAAGACTGGGAGATGGGCAGAAGGAAGTATCTTCCTCCAAAATCTCATAAGTTTAAAGCTCTGATGGCAGATTTCTTATGGTTCTGAATGTCTAAATGGAAGTCGACAGAGAGGTGATCGGTCCATACTTGCAGAGTAGGCGTGTCTACTACTAAGTTGGGGGCATCTGTAACTACTAGGTCAAGGGTATGCTCTGCTATGTGTGTGGGACCTGTTATCATTTGATGTAAGCCAAGTGATTCCATGTCTGATATCAGGTGCATGGTATCATCGTCAGTTTGACTATCTATATGGTAATTAAAATCCCCCAGGAGCAGAAAGCTCTCTGATATTAAGATATATGGGGCCAGATGTTAGATGAAAATTAGCATGCACAAACAGGTTATCGACCCGTTTGCGAATGCTAATTCTGATAGGTCCATGGACAAACACTATTTATTATATAATATATATTTATTTTACTAATAGTGTTTTTCAAGTTTTTATTAGGAAGAGGCGAGTCATAGGCCATGTACCAAAGTTTTGCGACCGCAGTTGAGGTTGCTAAATACTTGCAAATGACCACCCTCTTCAATAGGGTGGGAATGCAGTCGCAAATGTGACTGGCTCTGAAATATTTTTTAAGGGTAGGCAGTGGGCCATGAGACCACTGCCTGCCCTTAAAAAATTAAAGAAAACGTTAAATTTTTTTAAAAATGCATCCTGTTTTCTTTTAAGGAAAACTGGCTGGATTTAAACAAAAAAAAACTGCTTTATTGACAAGCAGTCCCAGACATGGAGGTCTACTGAGCCCAGCAGGTCACCATCCCTCGGGGGGCCTGCCATTCCCCATGGGGTCGCAAATTGGGAGTGGCTCATTAACATTCATGAGGCTCGCATTTTGTGACCCCATTGGGAACCGCAATCAGTGTCTCTGACACTGTAGTACATTGTAAATTGTGCCTCGCAATTTGTGACTCGCATTCAAGCGCAAATTGGGAGGCGCAATTTTGGTCGTACATCTGGCCCTTAGTGCTAACAAGTCTTTGGATCCCCTCAAAGCTCGCTGGTCTTATATCCTCTGTTTTGCCCTCTATTTAGCCCAGCAGGGCTAGACAGTTGTAACAAGTAAACGTTATTTGGCCGCCTTAATGGCTATTCTATGTTTACCTGATCAAAGTTCTCTTTTTAAATACCCCAATGTCTTGCAATTCCTATAGGGTCTTACAAACAAATACCATCCTTCTCCCTATAGTTTGGCGCAATTGGACCTTAATTTGGTCCCTACATACTTCATGTGCTCTCCATTTGAACCCGTTACATGGTTGACCTTTGTGGGTATTATCATTCAAAGCTATTTTTCCAATTGCTATCCTGTCAGTTCAACATGTCAGCGAACTACAGGCTTTGAGTATAAAGGCAGTTTTTACTACATTTTTCAAGCAAAAACTGTTCTTACGAACTAGGGCTGTCTTCCTGTCAAAGATGTCTGCCCGTTCTGAACGAATTCATGTTCAATTCGAGAACGATTTCTATGTCACTGCTTCTTGTGATTTTGGTTTGAGAATTGTAACTTTATTTAAACACATGAAATGAATTGAGAAACTGACACTGAGGAAGGCGGTAACGCCGACACACGTTTGTCAGTCCGACACCTGATTAAAATCTTAAAATATAATTATTGGCTCCCGTGTGCACTCGATTTTGGCAACTTGGACATTGTTTTGTTGCAGAAATGGCAAGTTTATATATATATATATATATATATATATATATATATATATATATATATATATATATATATATATATATATATATATATATATATATATATATATATATATATATATATATTCACTGAAAAAACCATAGGTTATAGACCATATATAGTTAGGAATTAGCATTTACAAAACCTTATTTTACTCACACAAAACCATTGAAATTCGCATATATAGTTAGTTGCACTAACTATATATCGCGCACCCGCAATCCACTGCTGATCATGTCACATATTACATCATTCATGACATGGTCAGTGACATCACTGATGACATCACTGATGACATCTCAAATGACATCACTGATGACATCACTGATGACAACATCAAGTGACTGTATGTTTCTGTAAAGTTAAAATATGTCTTACATATTGAAGAATGAGTGGATGTATACGTGTCCGGATGAAGGATTTAGTAGGTGCATGACTGACTGTATGAGTGAGTGATTAAATGTGTCTCACTGAGTGCATGGGTTAGTGACTAAACTGTCTTAATTTGTGCATCATTATGTCTGTTGTTCTGTAAACTGCTGCATGTGTTGATCAGTAGCTATATGAGTAACTATATGGGTTATTGATTGGTTGCCCAAGTATTTGTATGGGAGACTGAGTGTGTGTGTGTGGGGGGCTGGGAGGTGTATGACTCTGTGCATAGATGTGTGAGCAGTTGATTCACTAGATGTATGGGTTCAAAAGTGCATGTGGAAACAGCTGTATGGGCGGTTGACTGTGTGCATGAGTGTATTGGTGAGTGAATGGATATCTCCGTGCTACATGTCAAAGTAAGGACATATGTAAAACACAGTACATGTGAGAGTTGACATTTATAAATAACTGAGCATAAGAGCCAGTGAATGTGAGAGTGGCTGTATGACTCATTGTGAACTTGTATCAGAGATTGTATAAGAGAGTAAATATGTGTTAGAATATGTTTCAATTAGTAAGGTGTGTATAACTGTATGGTTGAGGAAATGGAGGAGTGATTGATTCTTTTCATGACTGACTAGATGTGTGAGTAACTCCATGGATGAGTGACAGTCTGTGAGTGTCTATTTACACTGAGTGTATCTAAGGTTATATTAGAGTCTGAAGAGGTTCATCGTATTATCACATGAATGATGTCATCAGTGATGTGATCAGTAATGTCAAATGAGATGTCATCAGTGATGTCATCAGTGATGTAATTTGAGATGTCATCAGTGATGTCATCAGTGATGTCATCAGTGATATCATCAGTGGTGTCATTTGAGATGTCATCAGTGATGTCATTTGAGATATCATCAGTGATGTCATTTGAGATGTCATCAGTGATGTCATCAGTGATGTCACTGACCATGTCATGAATGATGTAATATGTGACATGATCAGCAGTGGATTGCGGGTGCGCGATATATAGTTAGTGCAACTAACTATATATGCGAATTTCAATGGTTTTGTGTGAGTAAAATAAGGTTTTGTAAATGCTAATTCCTAACTATATATGGTCTATAACCTATGGTTTTTTCAGTGAATTGTCAAGGTTTTGTAAATGCTAATTCCTAACTATATATGGTCTATAACCTATGGTTTTTTCAGTGAATATATATATATATTACATTTCTATGGCAAAATGAAACCCCTCATTTTGTTCCTTTGCAAATTAAATGTTTCAAGTGTTAACACTTTATTCCAATCAAGATGACTTCAGGTGTGCCATACTTTTGTCATAAGTAAGACTGTTAGCGCTCTAGTTGTTCTTTAGAACACTCTGGGACATTCTGTCACTGGGCTATAGTTGGGCTACATCTGGCTGATATTTGGGCTACATTTGTTTTTTTTGTATCTGGTGGCCATCTTTGAGCTACATTGGGCTACATTGGGCTACATTTGGGCTCTAACATATATATAGCCCAATGTAGCCCAATATATATTTTTCAAAGTTAATTTTCGTAAAAACCACTGCAGCATATATCTTGAACATAGCAAAGGCACATCGGGCTACCAGTCCCTACAATTTTGTCAAGTTTTGTGGAAATCCATTCAGCCGTTCGAGCTAAAAGTGAGTCCAACCGCCCTATGGAAAACTCAATGTTAAAAACACGTTTTTGGACACCCCTTTTTTCTCGGCCCCTGCTTGACGAAACCCCCCCAAACTTTCAGGGGACGCTCAGAAACAAAATGTGCCATTTTCCTTAAAATTTCAGCCAATTCCATCCATCAACGCCAAAGTCATTCAACATAGAATTTTCAGAAATCCCTTTTCAAAAAAATCCTAACTATATATACCTACTGGCGACCGCCAGTAGGTAATATATAACATTTCTATGACAAAATGAAACCTCTCATTTTGTTCCTTTGCAAATTAAATGTTTTAAGTGTTAACACTTTAGTCCAATCAAGATGACTTCAGGTGTGCCATACTTTTGTCATAAGTAAGACTGATAGCGCTCTAGTTGTTCTTTAGAACACTCTGGGACATTCTGTCACTGGGCTATAGTTGGGCTACATCTGGCTGTTATTTGGGCTACATTTGTTTTTTTTTTGTCTCTGGTGGCCATCTTTGGGCTACATTGGGCTACATTGGGCTACATTGGGCTACATTTGGGCTCCAACATATATATAGCCCAATGTAGCCCAATATATATTTTTCAAAGTAAATTTTCGTAAAAACTACTGGAGCATATATCTTGAGACATAGCAAAGGCACATCGGGCTACCAGTCCCTACAATTTTGCCAAGTTTTGTGGAAATCCATTCAGCCGTTCGAGCTAAAAGTGAGTCCAACCGCCATATGGAAAACTCAATGTTAAAAACATGTTTTGGGACCCCCCTTTTTTCTCGGCCCCCGCTTGACGAAACGCCCCCAAATTTTCAGGGGCTGCTCAGAAACAAAATGTGCCATCCATTTTCCTGAAAATTTCAGCCAATTCCGTCCACAAACGCCAAAGGTATTCGACATAGAATTTTCAGAAATCCCATAGGAAAAAAATCCTAACTATATATACCTACTGGCTATCGGCAGTAGGTAATATATATATATATATATATATATATATATATATATATATCAATTCAGGAGCTCAGGAGCTCACCTCCCTTGCTCGTGAGCAAGGGAGGTGAGCTCCTGAAACGCGTAGAGTTTTGGTTGCCTTTACACTGCATTAAAGGCTATTTCTCCATCAAGAAGTGTTTGTGTGTTCCTTGACTGAAAGCTAAAGGTCAGGATTTGAATTGATATAGAGGCTTGCAACCTGCACGCGAACCGCCTTCGCTTTGAGGCTTAAGTAGAGCGGAGCTCGGTGGCTGCTGAGCTAATTGAATTGAGATATATGTATATATATATATATATATATATATATATATATATATATATATATATATATATATATATATATATATATATATATAGCAACAAGCTTCTGAAGAGAAGAAGGTGAGCCGTACACATTAGGTGAAACAAAATCCATTTATTCCGATAAAATGCGCTGGCGTTTTTATTCCTGATGTATTTCGGTCAGCATTGACCTTTCTCAAAGGAAGCCAGAAGCATCAAAACACTGAAGGGTAGATTGTCCCCATTGTTGTTTTTAAGTTGTTTGCCCCCTTGTGGATGCCACAATAGGCGTAAGTGAGCCATGCTGGTAAGTGGAGTTCCCTTCAGTCCTGCAGTTCTTTTCCTTCGGTGGGCGATGCTTTTAATATTTCAGCCTTTAAGCGCAACACCTAATCCCCATGCATCCCGTCTTTAGAGTTGCTCGGGGGGCAATCCAAGGTCCAGTCCCTGGCGGCTGCCCCTGCCCTAATTGCTCACGCAAAACAAAACATAGAGGTCAGTTTTCGGGCAGTAGTTGGCGCTCCTTTTGTTGGTGGTGCAGGCTCACGGCAGGAACCGCCGTAAAACATAGCAACAAGCTTCTGAAGAGAAGAAGGTGAGCGGGGCATGTGGGGGGGCTCGATCCCCCCCCCCCCTCAGGTTTTTACATTTTAAAAAAAAATACAAGCCCCGGAGGGTGGCGGTCCCTGGGGCTGCGTGGGGGCCATGAGCCCCTCGCAAATATTTTCTCAAAGCCCCAGGGGTGGCGGTCCCCGGGGCTTGGGTGGGCCTTTGAGCCCCCCACCCATGTATTTTCGTAGCCCCAGGGGTGGCTGTCCCGGGGGCCTGTGAGCTCCCCGCAAATATTCTCATTAAGCCCCGGAGGCTCCCACCCTGCCATAGCAAACAGCAGTGTCATGGGGGTGGTCACCCTGGGACACTGCAGGAGCTGACCCTGAGGGGTGGCCATCCCCAGGGCCCTTACAGCTCTAGGAAGGGGTCTGCACGGTCCCCCTCCCCAGATAACCAAAACCCCGGGAAGGTGGTGGTCCCCGGGGCTGGGGGGTCCATCACGGACCCCCCAATTTTATTATTTAGAGCCCCAGGGATGGAGGTCCCTGGGGCTGCGGGGGGGCCGTGAGCCCCTCACAAATATTTTCTCAAAGCCCCAGGGGTGGCAGTCCCCAGGGCTTGGGTGGGCCTTTGAGCCCCCCCACCCATGTATTTTCATAGCCCCGGGGGGTGGCGGTCCCCCGGGCCTGTGAGCCCCCCGCAAATATTCTCATTAAGCCCCTGAGGTTCCCACCCTGCCATAGCAAACAGCAGTGTATATTGCGGGGCCGATATGTGGAACACGGCTGTGGGATTTAAAGTGGACACTGCTGGTGGTGGCCCATCCAGGGCTTGTGAATTTGTGGGACAGAAATTTGTGCTACCATCCAAAGGTCAGAATACCTGGACTACATTTCCCATAGTGCTGTGCTGTCATTGTGCAGGCCCATCAAGGGTCGGGAATAACAGCGCTATGAATAGAATCCAGGAGCACGCATTCACCTAGCGATTGCCTCTGAGGAAGAGAATTCGAAACGCGCCAGCCTCTCGCACCTGTGACTGTCTGATTGAAACTGCCACCAGCGCCTGCTTATACCCTGCTATTAAAGGTTTGCCACCTATCAACCGTGTTCGTGTGTTGTTCAAACTGTGTGGGCAACTTGGAGCGTATATTTAGGGCGGCTGCCCCGGCAGCCGAACCTACACCACCCCGGTCCTCTGGGGGCCATGCGGCTTCGTATATTGCGGGGCCAATATGTGGAACAAAGCTGTGGGATTTAAAGCAGACACTGCTGGCGGTGGCCCATCCAGGGCTTGTGAATTTGTGGGACAGAAATTTGTGCTACCATCCAAAGGTCAGAATACCTGGACTACATTTCCCATAGTGCTGTGCTGTCATTGTGCAGGCCCATCAAGGGGCGGGAATAACAGCGCTATGAAAAGAATCCAGGAGCACGCATTCATCTAACGATTGCCTCTGAGGAAGAGAATTCTAAACGCGTCAGGCTCTCGCACCAGTGACTGTCTGATTGAAACTGCCACCAGCGCCTGCTTATACCATGCTATTAAAGGTTTGCCACCTTTCAACCCTGTTCGTGTGCTGTTCAAACTGTGTGGGCAACTTGGAGCGTGTATATATAGATATATATATATATATATATATATATATATATATATATATATATATATATATATATATATATATATATATATATATATATATATATATATCCATTGATTCCAGATACCCACGTTGGAAAAGACCACCTGGAAGCTTGTAATTGTAAGACACCTGGTTTATTCACAGCATGCTCATTGCAGAAAGGCAGGGAAACCACTTCAAAGTCTTTTTCGCCAGACGCGTTTCGGGAGGAACCAACTCCCTTCATCCGTGGCGTTCAGTATAACATGAAGAACTCGCTGCAGTTTGTAATGTGCAAAACACCTGCCCCTGGGCGGGGCGAGGCCGTCACTGCGGCCTTATGGGTGTTGTAGTGCAAAATATTATTCCCCAGTGGGTGCGCTGGTTCAGTCAAAATTAAAATTGGTTCTAACCCCGGTTGAGTGAAGGGGTGACCCGCAGTCTGCAACTCTGCCTTATTGTTGTGAATTGTGCACAAGGAAGCACGTACTGGAATGGCGCTTCCTCATCTTCCAATCCTACCATCAAAACACCAGATGGTGCTGACGCGGATCCGCAGTGAAGGCAGAGGGTCTTCTCCGCGACAGGGAACGGCCGCAATACATCCATCGATTCCAGATACCCACGTTGGAAAAGACCACCTGGAAGCTTGTAATTGTAAGACACCTGGTTTATTCACAGCATGCTCATTGCAGAAAGGCAGGGAAACCACTTCAAAGTCTTTTTCGCCAGACGCGTTTCGGGAGGAACCAACTCCCTTCATCCGTGGCGTTCAGTATAACATGAAGAATTTGCTGCAGTTTGTAATGTGCAAAACACCTGCCCCTGGGCAGGGCGAGGCCGTCACTGCGGCCTTATGGGTGTTGTAGTGCAAAATATTATTCCCCAGTGGGTGCGCTGGTTCAGTCAAAATTAAAATTGGAAAAGGCAGAGTTGCAGACTGCGGGTCACCCCTTCACCCAACCGGGGTTAGAACCAATTTTAATTTTGACTGAACCAGCGCACCCACTGGGGAATAATATTTTGCACTACAACACCCATAAGGCTGCAGTGACGGCCTCGCCCCGCCCAGGGGCAGGTGTTTTGCACATTACAAACTGCAGCGAGTTCTTCATGTTATACTGAATGCCACGGATGAAGGGAGTTGGTTCCTCCCGAAACGCGTCTGGCGAAAAAGACTTTGAAGTGGTTTCCCTGCCTTTCTGCAATGAGCATGCTGTGAATAAACCAGGTGTCTTACAATTACAAGCTTCCAGGTGGTCTTTTCCAACGTGGGTATCTGGAATCGATGGATGTATTGCGGCCGTTCCCGGTCGCGGAGAAGACCCTCTGCCTTCACTGCGGATCCGCGTCAGCACCATCTGGTGTTTTGATGGTAGGATTGGAAGATGAGGAAGCGCCATTCCAGTACGTGCTTCCTTGTGCACAATTCACAACAATAAGGCAGAGTTTCAGACTGCGGGTCACTCCTTCACCCAACCGGGGTTAGAACCAATTTTAATTTTGACTGAACCAGCGCACCCACTGGGGAATAATATTTTGCACTACAACACCCATAAGGCCGCAGTGACGGCCTCGCCCCGCCCAGGGGCAGGTGTTTTGCACATTACAAACTGCAGCGAGTTCTTCATGTTATACTGAACGCCACGGATGAAGGGAGTTGGTTCCTCCCGAAACGCGTCTGGCGAAAAAGACTTTGAAGTGGTTTCCCTGCCTTTCTGCAATGAGCATGCTGTGAATAAACCAGGTGTCTTACAATTACAAGCTTCCAGGTGGTCTTTTCCAACGTGGGTATCTGGAATCGATGGATGTATTGCGGCCGTTCCCGGTCGCGGAGAAGACCCTCTGCCTTCACTGCGGATCCGCGTCAGCACCATCTGGTGTTTTGATGGTAGGATTGGAAGATGAGGAAGCGCCATTCCAGTACGTGCTTCCTTGTGCACAATTCACAACAATAAGGCAGAGTTGCAGACTGCGGGTCACCCCTTCACCCAACCGGGGTTAGAACCAATTTTAATTTTGACTGAACCAGCGCACCCACTGGGGAATAATATTTTGCACTACAACACCCATAAGGCCGCAGTGACGGCCTCGCCCCGCCCAGGGGCAGGTGTTTTGCACATTACAAACTGCAGCGAGTTCTTCATGTTATACTGAACGCCACGGATGAAGGGAGTTGGTTCCTCCCGAAACGCGTCTGGCGAAAAAGACTTTGAAGTGGTTTCCCTGCCTTTCTGCAATGAGCATGCTGTGAATAAACCAGGTGTCTTACAATTACAAGCTTCCAGGTGGTCTTTTCCAACGTGGGTATCTGGAATCGATGGATATATATATATATATATATATATATATATATATATATATATATATATATATATATTCTCGCTCCAAGGTTGTCCACCATTGAGTAGCACGCGAGCAGCAGCTTTATTTATGTGTAGGTGAGGACGGGGATCCGCTTGTAGATGCCGCTCCGTAATGGATCTGCCCGACGCGTTTCGAAGCTCCATCTGCTTCTCTTCAGGGGCTTTAACGGAAGCGGTGTGCGCACCCGCTACACTTCTCCAAATACGTATAACTCACCCGCCGATGGGAGGCTCCAATGAGACTTCTGGGAAGTGTAGTGCGGAAAGCACACAATCAAGTCCTGGATGGACTCCACAAGTGGGCCCGTCCTCGATCCCATGTACGGCTGCTACTTCACTGCCATGACCCCCACGTTAACGGGGTGGTGCATACTCTGCGGCTGGACTGCCGCATATAGATTCTTGCTCCAAGGTTGTCCACCATTGAGTAGCACGCGAGCAGCAGCTTTATTTATGTGTAGGTGAGGACGGGGATCCACTTGTAGACGCCGCTCCGTAATGGATCTGCCCGACGCGTTTCGAAGCTCCATCTGCTTCTCTTCAGGGGCTTTAACGGAAGCGGCGTGCGCACCCGCTATACTTCTCCAAATACGTATAACTCACCCGCTGATGGGAGGCTCCAATGAGACTTCTGGGAAGTGTAGTGCGGAAAGCACACAATCAAGTCCTGAAGAGAAGCAGATGGAGCTTCGAAACGCGTCGGGCAGATCCATTACGGAGCGGCGTCTACAAGCGGATCCCCGTCCTCACCTACACATAAATAAAGCTGCTGCTCGCCTGCTACTCAATGGTGGACAACCTTGGAGCGAGAATCTATATGCGGCAGTCCAGCCGCAGAGTATGCACCACCCCGTTAACGTGGGGGTCACGGCAGTGAAGTAGCAGCCGTACATGGGATCGAGGACGGGCCCACTTGTGGAGTCCATCCAGGACTTGATTGTGTGCTTTCCGCACTACACTTCCCAGAAGTCTCATTGGAGCCTCCCATCGGCGGGTGAGTTATACGTATTTGGAGAAGTGTAGCGGGTGCGCACACCGCTTCCGTTAAAGCCCCTGAAGAGAAGCAGATGGAGCTTCGAAACGCGTCGGGCAGATCCATTACGGAGCGGCGTCTACAAGCGGATCCCCGTCCTCACCTACACATAAATAAAGCTGCTGCTCGCGTGCTACTCAATGGTGGACAACCTTGGAGCGAGAATCTATATGCGGCAGTCCAGCCGCAGAGTATGCACCACCCCGTTAACGTGGGGGTCACGGCAGTGAAGTAGCAGCCGTACATGGGATCGAGGACGGGCCTACTTGTGGAGTCCATCCAGGACTTGATTGTGTGCTTTCCGCACTACACTTCCCAGAAGTCTCATTGGAGCCTCCCATCGGCGGGTGAGTTATACGTATTTGGAGAAGTGTAGCGGGTGCGCACACCGCTTCTGTTAAAGCCCCTGAAGAGAAGCAGATGGAGCTTCGAAACGCGTCGGGCAGATCCATTACGGAGCGGCGTCTACAAGCGGATCCCCGTCCTCACCTACACATAAATAAAGCTGCTGCTCGCGTGCTACTCAATGGTGGACAACCTTGGAGCGAGAATCTATATGCGGCAGTCCAGCCGCAGAGTATGCACCACCCCGTTAACGTGGGGGTCACGGCAGTGAAGTAGCAGCCGTACATGGGATCGAGGACGGGCCCACTTGTGGAGTCCATCCAGGACTTGATTGTGTGCTTTCCGCACTACACTTCCCAGAAGTCTCATTGGAGCCTCCCATCGGCGGGTGAGTTATACGTATTTGGAGAAGTGTAGTGGGTGCGCACACCGCTTCCGTTAAAGCCCCTGAAGAGAAGCAGATGGAGCTTCGAAACGCGTCGGGCAGATCCATTACGGAGCGGCGTCTACAAGCGGATCCCCGTCCTCACCTACACATAAATAAAGCTGCTGCTCGCGTGCTACTCAATGGTGGACAACCTTGGAGCGAGAATCTATATGCGGCAGTCCAGCCGCAGAGTATGCACCACCCCGTTAACGTGGGGGTCACGGCAGTGAAGTAGCAGCCGTACATGGGATCGAGGACGGGCCCACTTGTGGAGTCCATCCAGGACTTGATTGTGTGCTTTCCGCACTACACTTCCCAGAAGTCTCATTGGAGCCTCCCATCGGCGGGTGAGTTATACGTATTTGGAGAAGTGTCGCGGGTGCGCACACTGCTTCCGTTAAAGCCCCTGAAGAGAAGCAGATGGAGCTTCGAAACGCGTCGGGCAGATCCATTACGGAGCGGTGTCTACAAGCGGATCCCCGTCCTCACCTACACATAAATAAAGCTGCTGCTCGCGTGCTACTCAATGGTGGACAACCTTGGAGCGAGAATCTATATGCGGCAGTCCAGCCGCAGAGTATGCACCACCCCTTTAACGTGGGGGTCACGGCAGTGAAGTAGCAGCCGTACATGGGATCGAGGACGGGCCCACTTGTGGAGTCCATCCAGGACTTGATTGTGTGCTTTCCGCACTACACTTCCCAGAAGTCTCATTGGAGCCTCCCATCGGCGGGTGAGTTATACGTATTTGGAGAAGTGTAGCGGGTGCGCACACCGCTTCCGTTAAAGCCCCTGCAGAGAAGCAGATGGAGCTTCGAAACGCGTCGGGCAGATCCATTACGGAGCGGCGTCTACAAGCGGATCCCCGTCCTCACCTACACATAAATAAAGCTGCTGCTCGCGTGCTACTCAATGGTGGACAACCTTGGAGCGAGAATATATATATATATATATATATATATATATATATATATATATATATATATATATATATATTCCAACAACCGCTCCGGCTATTCCTCGTCTCGTAGCACGGCGAGCCTGTGTGGGTGCCGGACACCTTTATTTACATAAACCAAATTCCCCCTCTCAGAAGAACGGCACAGGCTGCCTTTGGATGCTTCAAAGTGTATTTATTTAAGGCACAGAATCGGCAGCTCCCTACCGACGCGTTTCGCCACTAAGGCTTGGTCACGGTTACTGTGTACAGTTCATGGTGCTATTTACATAGTGAAAACAAAGTGCATAGAAGAAGGACTACAGTAGATCCACTCGGCCAATTATGGCCGCCATACTTGAGTGGTGCTTTCAAATAAACATATATTGTCATGATGTGTTTATACTGATATAGTACAATGCAAAACAAGGTATAATGCAAAATAAATCTAGCCATATTTCGCTGGTTATAAGTAACTTAATAGTGAAATCAAATTCAAGGGTCGGCTCTTGTTAGCGAGCTGAAGGACCCTTTTTGGTCGCCATCTTAGAATGGTGTTGACGCGCCACAGTGATTACTACGTACATAAACAATAACACTCTCAATCAAACAAGATTAAGTCTCGCCCCAGTGGGCTACTGTAATATCCCAGATTTCACTTTGGTGTAGGTGACGCCCCAGTGGGCTAAACAGTTGTGACAATTCCGTTATAGTTATAAAGCCTGTTGTTGCTTGTAGTCATGTTCCCCTATGTAAAAAGAAAATTAGTGATTTTAAAATCAATTGAATCAAATTATTTACACATAAAGGCAAACGAAAGGAAATGTCAGATCAGATATGTTCAATATTTTTAGAGGTGAACTGCCAGTTCCTCACTGCAATTCATCCCCACGGGGTGTAGTGTCTCGAAGTCAATAATTAATTTTGATTCCAAGATCCTTAATTGTTGCAGCCTATCACCCCCTCTCACATTCTCCTTGACTGCATCCAACACCACATACTTCAACAGGTTGTCATTTTGATTGTGGTGTGTGTTAAAGTGGCGAGCGACTGGGTACTGCTCATTGATGTTCCTAATTGCTCGCTTGTGTTCTAGTATTCTAATCTTGGCTCTGTGTTTGGTACTTCCAATGTAGAATTTTCCACAGGGACAGATTAGGCAGTACACACAGTATTCGGTGTTGCAGTCAAAGGGACCCTTGATGTAAAAAAATCTGGAACTATTAGGCACTCTGATTTTGTTACAATTATTACTTCCCTTACATGCCTTGCACTTCATACAGCATTCAAAGCCAGGGAAATTCTTGTTGTATACAGTTTTTTTATGTGTGACCATATTTTTGCTCAAATCATCTTTCAGGGATTTGCCTTTTCGATAAGTAATCTGTGGGTGTTCTTTCACATAATTACTCAGAAACTTGTCAGTTGTCAAAATTGGCCAATTTTTTATCAGTATGTTTCTCACTTTGTATGCTTGTCCTGAGTATGTGGTAATGAACCTGACTTTGTCTTCATCCTCATTCGGAGGTTTTTGTTTGGGGACTAGTAGGTCCGTTCTAGCTACTTTGTCTACCCTTTCAATCGCTTGACGGATAGTTTTTTCTGAATAACCTCTTTCCCTGAAATGGTCTCTCATTACATTTTTTTCCGTTTCAAAGTCACTGTTGTTACTGTTATTCCTCTTAGCTCTTAACAACTCTCCAAAGGGGATGCTCTGAATAAGAGTGTATGGATGTGCACTGGTGGCAAATATTAGGCTGTTCCCTGCAGTCTCTTTTCTGTGGAGGCTTGTGACTAGTTTGTTATTCCTAACCTCCACTTGTGTGTCAAGGAAGATGACTCTCTCTCTGCTAATCTGTGAGGTTAGTTTGATATTTACCTCGTTGTTGTTAAGGTTAGCAATGTATTCTCTAGCACTTGCCTCATCTCCTTTCCAAATGCAGAAAATGTCATCTATGAAACGGGTCCATAGTATCACCCTTTCACCCTGGTCACTCTGGCTACTGGACACTTGCTCCTCCCACCAGCCCATGAATACATTCGCGTAGCTGGGGGCGAAGCAAGTGACCATCGCCGTCCCTTGTCTCTGCCTGTACAACTGGTCATCAAAGTAAAAAAAGTTATTGGTCAGGCAGTAATGTGTCATTTCTGCTAACATCTCTGTGTGTGTCACATTATTGATGGATCTTGCTCTCAGGAAGTGCCTAATTGCCTGAATACCTGTTTCATGTTTGATGGAAGTGTACAAGCTTGTCACATCCATTGTAATTAGCAGGTAGTCTGGTTCCCAGGATAAATCATGAATTAGATTCAGGAAGTGCATTGTATCTCTAAGGTAAGCTGGTAGGGACATTACAAAAGGTCTCAGGTAGTGATCTATATATCTAGATGTTACTTCTAGTTGTGATCCTATAGAGGACACAATTGGTCTACCTGGTGGAACTAGTGGATCTTTATGCAGTTTAGGTAGGAGGTATAGGACCGGTGTTTTTGGATACTTGCATTTCAGGCTCAAGTACTCCCCCTTTTCCAGTATACCATCTTCGTACCAATATATATATATATATATATTTGGCAGGCTGAAAGCGTGAGAGGTCAAGACACCGCCCATTGGAAGAGGAGCGTGATGACAGCTATAAGGAGCAAGTTTCCACTCACCTGCACCTTGTTTTACCAGCATAGAGATCGCAGAGACCCAGGAACAGGCACTGGCGAGAGCCATTTGGAAGGCTTGAAACGCGTCTGCCTTAGCGTTTCAAGGGACTGCTAGCACCACGCGCATATTATTTTAATAAAACCCTTGCCCTCAAACTCCGGAGTGTGCCGTGCTTTTTCCGATGAGGAGGAGGTACTGGTTCTATAAATATATATATATATATTTGAAAAACAGAACCCAGCAATGTTGAGAGAATGGGGTGAAAACAACTTAATGGCATCCATGAATCTAGTGCACATTTTAATTAAACATGCCGAAATTGATCGCCAAGCCTTATTACTTGAAATTGAAGAAATCGAAAAGGAATTGTGCAAGTCTGACAAAAAAGACTGGATAATGGCAAAAAGAAACAAATTAAATGAAGGTCTGAAAAAACATGAAGAAAAGATAAAGGCAAGGAAAGTGCATAAATTTGCCCGTGATCAAGAGGACCACCAATTGGGTCAAATATATACATTTGCACGCAAATATGATAATGTTCGTAAACTAAAAAGCAAGAATGTAAATAAACCGAACATACTGAATACAGGCCCTGCTGAAACAAATAATAGAGGAGCAGAAACTGACACAGAATCTTTGACAAGTTAATCTAGTGTGGAAACTTCGAGGAGCAATAGAGAATCAAATATGGTTATCTTAAGCCTGGAAGAAGAAGTGGATTTTTTGGTGGAGGCACGGCGACAAACTCTAAGGCCGCGGAACGAAAAAAGTCTAGCGAAAAAGGTGAGACACAATCCGGCGGACAGAGCGCCGCAAGCGAGAAACCGAAAAAAAGAAAAAACTATTGGCGCAAGAAGCAGAAGTGGATGAACATACAATTGTAAATTTAAACACTATGACACTAACAAAATCTGAAGAACCGCTTTTGGCTTTGGGATTAAACTATTGCCCAGTAACCAACTTCAATTACGCCACAACACGCGTTGACATTTTTTGTTTTATACGTAAGTTGAAACTTAGAACATTTTGCGCTTAAAACAGGACTAGATAACAAACAGGACACTCGAAATGAAAATCCCAAGTTACAGGCATCAGATGTTACAACACTCTTAACCATGCATGACTTAATTAATAGAGAACGAAATCAATCGCAAGTATCCACACAAAAAAGATTGAGGAAAATTGATTTACTACAAAAAGGTGCCGGTGAAAACCCGTTTAAATCAAAGTCTTCATTTTTACCGCTAATGCCAAAAGATGCGGTGGACATTTTTCATGACCGAGTCCTTGATGAAATAAAAAAGTTACATCGCCAAGTCAACTTCAAAAAGAAACAAATCAACCATAAACAATTACAATATCAATATCTCATGGACAAGATCAGTAAGAACACAGAAATAATAGTGAAAAAATCCGATAAGGGTGGAAACATAGTTTTATGGCCAAAAGATCACTATGAACAAGAAGCGATGCGACATTTAAACAATGCTCCCTGTTATGAGAAAACATCAATGAAAGCATATAATAAAGCGAAAGATGCCCTGAAGAAGGAATTACAAAATTGGAAACTAGAGGGGTTAATTTCAACTGAGGAATACAACTTCATATTCAATGAATATCCGGAGATGCCCTTTTTGTACTTGTTACCAAAAATACATAAAGGAACATTTCCAATTCCAGGCCGTCCGATAATATCAGCTATTAACAGCATGACGGAGCAAGTGGGGCAATATATAGATATTTATTTACAGGAGCTGGTAAAAACTATGCCCTCTTATTTGAAAGACACTGGTGATTTTTTAAGCAAACTAGAGGATATTGTATGGACTGATGAGATGATTTAAATGACTCTGGACATAGAGTCATTATATACGAGTATCGAACACATGGGTGGCCTACAAGCAATTGAACATTTTTTAAATACTAGGCCTGCAGAATATGTATTGCACAACAAGATGGTATTGTCATTGATTACTTGGTGTTTAGATAATAACTTCTTTTCATTTGGTAATGATGTTTTTAGACAAAAGCACGGAGTTGCCATGGGGGCCTGCTTTGCCCCGAGCTACGCGTGTTTACAAGTGGGGTTCTGGGAAGAGCAGGTCCTCAGGGAGTAATATAAGGAAATTTGTGACAAAAGGATCATGCACTGGCTGCGTTTTATAGATGATGTTTTTATACTTTGGAAGGGGGATGTTGAAAGTGCAGAGGATTTTATCAGAAACATCAATGTTAATAGTTTGAATTGCACTTCACTTCACATTTTCGTCCCACCTCAATTGAATTTTTGGATGTGTGTGTCTATGTCGATAACAACAGACTGGCCACAACTGCGTTTAGGAAACCAACTGCAGGTAATGCAACTTTACACCCCACAAGTTCACATTCTAAACATCTAATCGCCAGTATCCCCTATGGGGAGATCCTTAGGCTAAAACACATCTGTAGTGCACCAGAAGATTTTACTAGATGTCAATCCGAAGCTCCTGATAGAATGAGAAGAAGAGGCTATACTGAAAAGACATTAGCAGATGCAGTATTAAAAGCCATCATTAGATCTAGAACATCACTATTGCCAAGGGAGACAGAATCTGAGAATGAAACAAGAGAAGTGGAAGAGGCACCTAGATTAATTACGACTTACAGTGCCCAAGAACGTAAAATTAGAGCCATTATGAATAAAAACTGGCCAATTGTTCTGACAGATAATATTTTAAATGAAAAATTACCTGTCAAGCCTGTAATAACATTCAGAAAATCTCAATCAATGGCAACTCAATTATCGAGAAAAAAGACTGAGGGAGCACCCGTAAAAACATGTTTAACAACTAAAAAAGGCTTCTTCAAATGCATCACATGCCGTGCATGCAAATTCGGTATCAATACAACAAAATATGATACTACGTTTAGAGATAAAGAGGTTGACATCAAGGGCAAGTATAACTGCGGTACGGATTTCGCAGTTTATGTTCTCACGTGCACCTTTTGGCTTAGGTATGTGGGAAGTACAAAGCTCCAGGTGCACATGAGAATACTTCAACACATTAGAGCAATTATGAACTGCGATCCTACTTATCCAGTCGCAAGACATTTTAAAGCTGTCCATAATAAGGATATTAACTGTCTATCCTATTATGTAATTGACTCTGTCCCTATGCCACGAGGAGGAGGTAACAGACAGAAGTTATTGAGACAATTAGAAACTAGATACATTTTCAATTTGGATAGTAAATATCCAAATGGTCTCAATAATACGGAGGGCTTGCACACTTTCCTTTAGATTTATTACTTTATTTATTTGTTTGTGAATTTTAAGAGATCATCATTGTAGTTTTAGGAGAACCTTTCAGAAATGTTAACTTTTGTTCACCCACACAGGCTTGTAATGTAATGGGTGAGGCCTTCTAAACTATATATATTGATGAAATATTACACATGGTATGGGACATTTATATTCTTCTATCCCATCATGTAGCCTTGGTTCCTAAATTAGGTTCATTGGTTTTAACTATTTTTTATATTATCTTTGCACATATGATCAGCACTTATCACTTTTGTATTTTCTATGGAATCGTATCATTCGGGAGTAGATATAATACCGGCTATATTTGGGGGCTAGCCTTTGGTAAAATTTAATTGGAGTCTTGATAATACATTTTTTAGATTGTTTCGATGAATAACATAGGCAGCTACATGTTTATTTATATTTTTTGCATATTTTGCACAAACACTACTGCATTTAGGCAGCCATTTGCACTGTGATCTGTCAACATATTCAAAAGTTAAAGATTGCGTATTTTGCACAAATTAATTGGTTTATTATGGATGTAGTAATGTCCATCTAAATCTTTGCTTATTTTGCACAAACTCTTCTGCATTTATGTAGTAATTTGCACTTTTGTTTGCTAATATGGACCAAAAACCGGAAACAGTGCATGTTGCACAAATCATATATCAATATGTGGTTTTCAGAAATACGACTCTCTGTTTTTTAAAAAAAATGTATTTATTTTTGCGTATTTTTTGCACATAAGAACTGCGAGATTTGCACAAATAAACAGGCATTGAAGCTGCTATTTTCAAATAACGTAACAATGTAAACAATCGATATGCAAGATTGATTTTTGTCAAGAAATGTAATATGCAAAGAGTGATAATAATACACTTCCTATAACACGATGTTCCATAAGTATGCTTTTTCACAGTAGTATTTTTTCACTGTTTATGCTCACGTGGCATTTACATTTCAAAACACCATGTATAAATAACCAATATTGTACTGCAGGCTCACTATGTAAACAAGGGCACTTGTTGCCCGAAACGCATCATGCTGGATGTGAGAAGGAAGGGATAATAAACCTACCTGCTGAATCCATACTGCCTGGTGGTCCGTTGATTTCTGTATTTGCCGTTTGGAGAGACAGGAAGTAGCTGCATATAAATATATATATATATGGTCCTGGGCCAGGAATACCAACATAATATCCGCAATAATTTAGTTGCTTGGTATCGTTTCATTGACGATTTGCAGGTTATTTGGAGGGGGAGCAAAGAAGAAGCATTAAAATTCATTGATGACATTAATGATAATGAATTAAACTGAGATTCACTGCTACCCTCATTCAGGACACTGTTACGTTTTTGGATACTGACTTGCACATATGTGATGGGCACCTAGAATCTAGAATTTTCCGAAAATCCACTGCTGGAAACAGCATACTGCATGCTGCGAGTGCACATCCTGCACACTTGGTGTCTAGCATCCCCTATGGGGAGATGCTACTACTACGGCCAGTGTGCAGCAACAAAGCTGACCTAGAGAGGGCACAGAAGGAAAACAGGATACGTTTCAAGCCAGTTGATCCATAAGGTCAAAGAGAAATCTATGCTACCATCTAGGGAGGACCTATTGACCAAGAAAACTGATCAACAGGCAACAGCCATAGTAAAGACGGGAGGTAGGAAGAAAAAGGAGAGTACGAACTTCCGGATAATCACTGGATATAGCAGACAACATCAGCAGATATGTAGGATCATGAACAAACATTGGTCCTTGGTAACCAATGATGCCATTATAGGTACCAACCTTCCCAAAAGAATGTCTTTAACTTATAGCAGGGCACCCTCCTTACGGGATCATCTGGTAGAAACCAATCCAGAACCCTATGTCAAGTCTGCTTGGTGGCAACAGCATAAGGGCTTTTATCGGTGTAAAACCTGTAAGGCCTGCCTCCATGGAGAAAATACTAAGACCTACAGGGATGGGTTTACTGACATCCAACATCCCATCACGCAGGTATTAACCTGCAAGACTGAATTTGCGGTGTACATCCTGCAATGTCCCTGCCTATTAAGATACGTGGGCAGCACCAAACATGCTGTTCATAAACGTATCCTTCAGAATTTACGTGCAATCACCAATGGCGACAACACTTATCCGGTGGCCCGTCATTTCAGGGAATACCACCAAAGCAACAATGCTACCCTGAAATATTGGGTGATTGACTCAGTAAATGCCAGTAGAAGAGGAGGGGACAGAGAGGCGAAATTGAGAAAGCTTGAAACAAAATACATCCTGTTGCTTAACACAAAGACCCCTGGGGGCCTCAATGTGACCGAGGATCTGTATACATGTTTACCATAAGAGTTTTTTAAACAACTACAGAATACATGATGTTTCCCTTCTGCAAGCCTCATGAGTAGGAACCACCCTGCTGGGAGGTACCACATGAGGACGAGGGAGATAGAGACATTGTTGGGACCTAATATAAAACTGATTTTGCTGCTACTTATATTTGAAATGTTGATTTTCACAAATGAAGGGCACTTTAGAAAATAGATGGGCTGTGTGGGTCCTTAATCCCGGTCAGTCCTTTGTTGATTATTTTAGTAGACACTTAGTTCACTTCTATCACAGTGTATGTACATAATGAGATTCCCCCCAGGGCTTTTATAGGGTGGGTCGACAACATTGGGGTTGAACGAGTTTTAGGCTGTTTTTAACATCTTTTAAAAACATCGGATACAAATAGTAAGCAAGTATTAGTCTCAGATTGTTTTATCTATTATAGAAGAATTATGCTTCGATATTTTACATTGTCCTTATGAACTTCTTAAATTACCTGAAACCATGTGATTTTTTGCACAGGCGGATGATATCTGTACGATCAGCTGCTATGAATATTGACCATACCAGTTTTGCACATTAGCGTATTTGCACAGATAGATGGGGGACAGTATTCCCGATCGGATTTGTTTTGCACTGATGCGATATTTGCACGAATAAATGCACTGAACGCGACACTTGCACATCAAGAATCATGCATATGCACTTTATACATCTATTGGTCTAGCAGGATGAGAATTGTAAATGATATCTGTATATATATATATTTTTTAGGACTAATGAAGATATTATTGTAACCTGAGTTGAGTGGAAGTTTGAATTATACAGCCTACTAGTACAATGTATTTAACTGTGATACCTCGTTTTACCCACGATGTTACAAATGTCAACATTCCAATTCAACGTCAGACGGTTACTTGTTGCTAATCTGGTAGTTTACAGTGATTTGTAAAAAGCAACTGAATAATGTTTTTAGAAACATAACTGTTATATAAGCTCAGTATGTTTCTATGTCCATACACAGCCCTCACATGTGACGTTAATTAACCTGTCACCGGCACTTTAAAAGGGCAAACCTTGCATTAGAACATTGTCATGTGAACAAGGCTCCTGTGAGCCGAAACGTCATGAGACTACCCTGCACTAGGAAATAAAAAACGCAAGCACTTAACTGGTCCGTGTCCGTGTACTTCATATCCTGGCTGGTGTGACTCCAGAGCGTGAGAGAAGTGGAGGAGTGTTTGATTGATATATATATATATATATATATATATATATATATATATATATTACCTACTGGCAGTCGCCAGTAGGTAGTTATAGTTAGGTTTTTTTTAATGTTAAATCTCATAATTCTATTTGGAATAACTTTGGCGCCGGTTGACGAATCTGCCTGAAAATTTCCTCAAAATGGTCTTGCGGCACCCCAGTCCTTCCCTGAAAGTTTGGGGGGGATTTGTCAAGCGGGGGCCGAGATAAAAGGGGGGTCCCAAAAAGTGTTTTCCCCATGTTAATTTCCATAGGGCGGTCGACCTCACTTTTAGCTTGTACGGCTGAATGGATTTCCACCAAACTTGGCAAAATTGTAGGGACTGGTAGCCCGATGTACCTTTGGTATGTCTCAAGATATGTGCTCCAGTGGATTTTGAGTAATTTAGGTTCAAAAATATATATATATATCTGTAAGCGCGCCCCGGTACGCGCACCGGGGCGCTAACCAGCGCGCTACGCGACTTGCCCGCGGAAAGCTGATTGGCTCACGGGTGTCTGTAAACATTCGAAACAGTCCGGAGCGGCCGCCATCTTGTGTCTCGGTAGGATCGAGACACAAGAGGTGGCAAAAACAAAGGGGGAAATGACCATAAGGGGGCAGAGTAGACCCCCCCTGACCCCCTAGGTTTGATGTGGGGGCAATAAAAGTGCCCCGCAGGGCAAAAAATAAATGTACATTTTTTTTCAATTTTTGCGGGGGAGCGCCCGGTACGCGCTTCAGCGCGCTTACGTTTCGCGCTTCGGGTCGCGCCACGGAGCGCTTCCGGGTGCGTTTATGCAGCGCGCCGAAAGAACGCATCACGCAGTTACGCGACACGTCACGCTTACGCAGCGCGTCACGATGTTGTTTTCGTTCGCGGCAATTGCGCTGACGGGGCGCTCACCATTACGCGCACCGGGGTGCTAAACAGAGTTGCGCTTACCGGTGCACTGCCCGGTGCGCGTAACGGAAGCGCACCGGAGCAAAAATAAAAAAAAAAACATTTAAACATAAAAAAATTGCATTAAATAAATATAAAATACATTATTTATTTTAATGAAGTATCTATTTTACAGCTATTGATATTTGCTATTAAAAAACCATTGAAATTCACAGAAAAAAACATAGGTTTGAGACCATATATAGTTAGGTGAATATTTTAATCATACAAAACCAATGAAATTCCCATATATAGTTAGTAAATATAATATAGATAATATAATACAATATATATAATAATAATA
Organism: Lissotriton vulgaris; assembly: GCF_964263255.1. Taxonomy (NCBI): domain Eukaryota; kingdom Metazoa; phylum Chordata; class Amphibia; order Caudata; family Salamandridae; genus Lissotriton; species Lissotriton vulgaris. Next base: position 618,769,717 of record NC_141694.1, on the reverse strand, counting down.
ATAATATATTATAATATAATATATATATGTAATATAATATATATGTAGTATATAGTTAATATAGGATTCATTATAAAAAATATTACATTTTATAGCTATAGAAATTTGCTATTAAAAAACCTTTGAAATTCACTGAAAAACCATAGATTTCACACCAGTTATAGTTAGGAATTAGCATTTAAAAAACCTATTAAATTCACTGAAAAAACCATAGGTTTCACACCAGTTATAGTTACCTGGAAATTTTACTGACATAAAACCATTGAAATTCCCATGTTATAGTTAGTTGGACTCACTATAACTTGCGCGTGTAATGCACTGCTGATGACATCACATATTACATCACTCATGACATGGTCAGTGACATCACTCATGACATCACTGATGACACCATCCTTGTGACAGAGTAACAGACCTCCTTTCAGTGTAATGAAACCCTTGAAACACACAGTCAAAAAAAGAAACTAACATTTTAGAAAAAAAAAGAGAGATCCATACCAGTTACAACCAATTCAGTATTATCACCATCTATATACACATCCACTCATTCATCAATAGTTCTATATAGTCACTCATACATTTACTCACTCATCATATGTAGTGATACACCTATACATCCTGTTACACACCGACAGTCATCAAAAAGTTACTCACACACATACTCACACATGCAAATAAACTATTGAACATCCATTTATTTACATATACAGCTATACACACACTACCACCTTACTTCTAAGGAAACTAACACATACTTACTCTCTTGAACAATCACTTATAGAAACACATACTTATTTAAACAAGAACTCTTTCAATCTCTCACTCTCACATATACTCACTTATATACATCAATACTCACATATACTACATTAGAACAAATGCAGTTAATGATAAAGATACTAGTGTGACAGTCATTCACTCACTAACACACACATATACACACTCATCCACCCATACAGTCCTGCACATATGCTGTCTTCAAAACTCATACAAAGAGTGAGTCAGTCACCAACCCATGCAGCCAATTATACACAAAAAGAAACACTGATACAAACATTTAAATATTTAAACAATACTCGCTAATATATGTATTCACTAAGATACACTTAATAAGCCAGTTAACCAATCAATTTTTTTTTTAAAACATCCATTAAGACACTTATTTAAACATGTATTCTTCCATCGACCTTTACATATACATATATAAAACATATTTATTTTTCAGAAAGACACACATTCACTGGATGTTGTCATCAGTGATGTCATGAGTGATGTCACTGACCATGTCATGAGTGATGTAATATGTGATGTCATCAGCAGTGCATTACACGCGCAAGTTATAGTGAGTCCAACTAACTATAACGTGGGAATTTCAATGGTTTTATGTCAGTAAAATTTCCAGGTAACTATAACTGGTGTGAAACCTATGGTTTTTTCAGTGAATTTAATAGGTTTTTTAAATGCTAATTCCTAACTATAACTGGTGTGAAACCTATGTTTTTTTCAGTGAATATCTATATATATATATATATATATATTAACCGCAATATTTCAAAAATGATGATGGCACTCCGCTCAGTAACTTTTCAAAGTTTTATTTCAAACTGTGGTCGCCTACGCGTTTCGAACAAACGTTCTTGATCACAGCAGTTGTCAAGAACGTTTGTTCGAAACGCGTTAATATTTAACGGGACACTGCCCTGGCCCCGACGGTGGCACCAGAGTTCCCCCTGTGACAGGACAAGTTGTGGAGAAATGTATATATATATACATATATATATATATTCACTTAAAAAACCATAGGTTTCAGGCCTTATATAGTTAGGAATTAGCATTTAAAAAACCATTGAAATTGCTCCCATATAGTTAGTTGTACTAACTATATTTCGCGCACCCGCAGTCCACTGCTGATGATGTCACATATTATATCATTCATGACATGGTCAGTGACATCACTGATTACATCACTGATGACATCTCATTTGACATCACTGATGACATCACTGATGACATCATCCAGTGACTGTGTGTTTCTGTAAAGTTTAAATATGTTTTACATATTGAAGAATGAGTGGATGTATAAGTGTCTGGATGAAGGATTTAGTAGGTGCGTGACTGACTGTATGAGTGAGTGATTAAATGTGTCTTACTAAATGCATGGGTTAGTGACTAAACTGTCTGAATGAATGAATCAGTGTGTCTGTTGTTGTGTAAGCTGCTGCATGTGTTGATCAGTAGCTATATGAGTGGCTATATGGGTTATTGATTGGTTGCCCAAGTATTTGAATGGGAGACTGAGTGTGTGTGTGGCTCTGTGCATAGATGTGTGAGCAGTTGATTCACTAGGTGTATGAGTTCAAGAGTGCATGTGGAAACAGCTATATGGGCGGTTGACTGTGTGCATGGGTGTGTTGGTGAGTGAATGGATATCTCAGTGCTACATGTCCAAGTACGTACATATGTGAAACACAGTGCATGTGAGAGTTGGCATATACAAATGACTATACATGAGAGCCAGTGAACGTGCGAGTGGCTGCATGGATCATTGTGTACTTGTATCAGTGATTGTATAAGAGAATAAGTATGTGTTAGTATATGTTTGAATAAGTACGGTGTTGTGTGTATAACTGTATAATTGAGGAAATGGAAGTGTGATTGATTCTTTGCATGACTGACTAGGTGTGTGACTAACTCCATGGATGAGTGGCAGTGTGTGAGTGTCTGTATAGGTGTATGAGTGCATATGATAGTATTGTATTAATGAGTGACTGTATGTATGAGTGATTCTATGGGTGAATGAGTGAATGTGTGTGTAGACCTAGGAATCAGTGAGAGCGTATGTAGTAACTGGTATTGGTGTGTCAATGGTTTCAAGAATGGTAGTCTGCATTTAACACTGGGTGTATCAAAGGTTCTATTAGAGTGTGAGGAGGTGCATCGTATTATCACATGAATGATGTCATCAGTGATGTGATCAGTGATGTCAAATGAGATGTCATCAGTGATGTCATCAGTGATGTCATTTGAGATGTCATCAGTGATGTCATCAGTGATGTCACTGACCATGTCATGAATGATGTAATATGTGACATCATCAGCAGTGGATTGTGGGTGCGCGAAATATAGTTAGTACAACTAACTATATAGGAGCAATTTCAATGTTTTTTTAAATGCTGATTCTTAACTATATAAGGCCTGAAACTTATGGTTTGTTAAGTGAATTTGCAAGGTTTTTAAAATGCTAATTCCTAACTATATAAGCCCTGAAACCTATGGTTTTTTAAGTGAATTTGCAAGGTTTTTTAAATGCTAATTCCTAAATATAATACTATATAAGGCCTGAAACCTATGGTTTTTTAAGTGAATTTGCAAGGTTTTTTAAATGCTAATTCCTAACTATGTAAGGCCTGAAACCTATGGTTTTTTCAGTGAATTTGCAAGGTTTTTTAAATGCTAATTCTTAACTATATCAAGCGTGAAACCTATATTTTTTTTCAATAAATTTCAAAGGTTTTGTAAATGCTAATTCTATTAGCGGATAACGTTTATATATGTTATTATCCTTCTGGGACCACCTGAGCAGCCATCTTGTTTCTCAGGAGAAGTGAGGCACAAGAGAGCACAAAACAAGAGTGGAAAACGTGAAAAGGGGGCAGGGTAGAGACCCCCTGAACCCCTAGCCCTTCTCAGGGGGTCCCAGAAGGACCACCAAGTGCAAAACAAATTATTATAATTTTTTTAAATCGCGGGGTACGCGCACGGTACGCGTACCGCACGCGTACGGTGTGCGTACCCCTCGATTTTTTTTATTTATTTTTTTGCCCTTGGGGCACCTTCTGGGATCTCCTGAGAAGGGCTAGAGGGTTGGGGGGTCTCTACCCTGCCCCCTTTTCGTGTTTTCCACTCTTGTTTTGGGCTCTCTTGTGCCTCAGTTCTCCTGAAAAACAAGATGGTGGCCAACACTTCCTGGTTTGGACAGTTTGGAATGTTGACAGTCGACTGCCAGCCAATCAGAAACTCGCTCGCTCACGTAAGGGTATGCACGCGTACGGTGCGTGTACGGTGAGCGCATATAGATATATAATGTGCTCAAATTCAATTTTCTCAACAACTACTGGAGGAATTTTCACCAAATAAAGAAAAGGCACTACTGCATATCTGTCCCTACCATTTTGCCAAGTTTGGTGTAATTCCGTTCAGCCGTTCAAGCTGTAGCCGTGTCTAAAGGTCCCATGGAAAATGCCATTTGAAAATTTTCAAATTCAATTTTCTCAAGAACTACTGCAGGGATTTTCACCAAACCTAGCAAAGGCACATCTGCATACCAGGCCCTACCATTTTGCCAAGTTTGGTGTAATTCCATTCGGCCGTTCTGGCTGTAGCCGTGTCTAAAGGTCCCTAGGGAAATTAACATGGGGAAAACACGTTTTGGGGCCCACCTTTTTTCTCGGCCCCCGCTTGACGAATCCCCCTTAAACTTTAAGGGAAGGAGCGGAGCGTAGATGAGCAAATTTAACGAAAATTACACGCAGATTCCTCAATCGGCGCCAAAGTTATTCCCAATATAATGTTGGGGATTTCCTATGGTAACTAGGTCCTAACTATATATACCTACTGGCGACCGCCAGTAGGTAATATATATATATATATCCAATACCAGTCCAAAACTTCTCGATCCAAGAAGGCGCTGACACCGTGAATTTAGTCAAAGTAAGATCCTTTATTTGAAGTAGGTGGTAAACTGCAAGTGTTTTGCGACTGCAAATGCGGTCGCAAAACCATAGTACATTCTATTGTGACTCCCTATTAGGAAGGGACGCACCTTCCTAATAGGGAGAGTCACAAACTCTATTTTGCGAATCACCGACTTCCAAAAAAGCATTTGTACATGCCAGTACCCTTTTTTGCTGTCACAAACAGGCAGAATTCCTGTTTGCGACCACAAAAAAATGGTCGTACATCTGCCCCTAAGTATTGCGAGAACCCTTGAGTATTTTAAGGTAATCGTCTCAGCATGATAATTTCTACATAGGACAGCCAACTCTGTGCACCTGGTACTTACCCATGTACATGTGCTTGATAACCTACTCAAGCTGATCAATCTATAACATTTTCAGAAGAGTATTCAAGGTGTGGATAATATGACCTTTAGGACCTTCAGGCCTTGGGTCTTTTCAGTGAGTAGTCTCTTTTTGGAAAGGTTTTGCCTAGAGTGAACACTGTTTAATAATCTGTGCTATATTGCTTATGAGAATCTGGCTGTCTACAAACAATGTGGTACAAGGTGAATTATCTATAAAGGGTACAAATTGTTTATAGTACCCACTTTTCAACTCATGTCGGCTTCATTTCTCAAGAGAGGTTTGCTAAATGTCAAGGGTTTGATGCAAAATAAAGGCTGTCCGTAGTAGGGCATTAGTTATATCGGAGGGCTTTGGTGTCTGGAGGAAGTTTATTTTCCCTGAACAGTTGTATACAGATTGAACACTGTGTGTAGTACGGGTTACCCATTTATGTGTGGTTGATTGTCACAATGAGCTTGGTTACCCATTAACTGTATGGTATAGGCTCAATGTTCCACACCTTAGGTGATACTTGCTTTACCTAAGGTGGCCGGCCGTATATATAATGGGATTAATGATGCTTCATTTTATTCTAAGCTATTTTCTATTGACTTTCATACCTCTAATGCCATACTCCTTTATAGAGTAATGTGCACAAAAGTAGCGAGGATGTTGTTATCAGTGATGTCATTGCTGATGTCATCAATTATGTTATTTGAGATGTCATCAGTGGTGTCATAGAACATGTCATGCGTGATGTAACTTATTGTGATGTCATGAGCAGTGTGTGGCAGGGGCGCTAGTTATAGTTACTCTGTCCTTGGGTGGGCTTCCTGGGACAGAATAATTGAGCTGGACCCAGAGGATGTGGTCCTCAGCGCCTATCAAGGGAGGGGAGCTCCTTCCAATTTTTGTTGAATTCAGCTCCTTGAGAAGGCATTCCTGGGCCTTTTAAGGCTCGAGGAGGGGGCTACGCACCATCCCCCTAATTAAGGAACCTGTCACCGGTGGATGGGGTCCCCGGGATCCAAAATGGGGTCAGGGAGAGTGCCCCCACTCATGCTCCCTTCTCCCATGTATTTATTAAAAGTGACAGGCCGCCCTTTTCTTTTATTTGCGCCAATCCAGTGGGAGTCCAGCGGGGTTGTGAAAAAAAAGGTTGTTTTTTTTATTTTGGCCCTGAGAGGTCTTTAGGAGGGGCAGTGTGCCCCTACCCGCTCCTATTTTTTCTTAATTCAGCTCAGGATAGGGGGGTAAGTCTCCAAGTCCGGTGATAGCTGCCAGCAACACATTTTCTTCATGTTGATGGCAGCCAATCAGAGGGCTCGTTCCTGCGGGAGCGTGTCACCTGTAAAAGACAATTGGCCCAAGGAAAAAAAAGGTCCATGGGCTAATGAGAATGCTCTATTTTATAAAATTGGATTTGAGGAACTCAGATATTTTTCCACCTTAATATTTCAAAAACTACTGAATGGGTTTGCCTCAAAATACAAAAAGTGTGCCTTCTGGACCAAGTTCGAGCTTCCTGCCAAATTTGGTGAAATTCTGTTTGGCAGTGATTGCGGTAGTACTTCTCTGAAAGGTTTATGGAAAATGCATGGGGATTTTGCTTTTTGAGACCCCCCTTTTTCTCTGCCTCCGCTTGATGGATCACCCCAAAAGAGTACATTTTTGGAAAGTTTTGTGATAATTTGTCAAATGGTGCCAAAGTTATTAGCTAAACAATAAAGGCTTATTTCTATGGAAATTCTGACCTAACTATAACTATATGTATCCCAGTGGCGGTTGCCACCAGGAAGTTATAGTTAGTTCAGCATTTCCATAGAAAATGCCTCATTTGTTTTGATTATAACTTTTACACCGTTTGATGAATCTTTATGAAACTTTCCCCAAAAAATGTCAACCACCTCAGCTCCTTCCTTGAAAGGTTAGGGGTGCTCAAGCAGGGGAAAGACAGGGATCCAGCACTTTTCCCTCATTCATTTTTAAATAGGGAAATGAGACACAACTAAGGCCAAAATGACTGAATGGAATTTCACCAAATTCGGCAGAAAACAAGATCTTAGTGCGGAAGGTGTGCAGCAAATCTGTTAAAGTTTTTTTATAGGGACCACGGATCTACCGATCTGCAACTTTGATTTAAAAAAAAAAGTGATAGTTTCGCATTTGATACAGACACCCCTCCGGGTGGACCAGGATCTAAAGCAGTGTCGCAAATGCTTTGCTGCATCTGCAACGCACCCCCAGGGGCTGAAATTACAAATAAATGGGAGGGGGAATGCGGCCCCTGAGCCTCCAAGAGGCCCCATGAACCCCACCTTCTAGAGCTGAATTAAAAATTAAGGGAAGGGGGCCTCAAGCCCCATTAGGACCCCAGAGACCCCTTCCCCCAGGGCCAGTCGTTATTACAGGAGAGGGGGTGTTGGGCTCCTCTCCTTGAGCCTAGATCAGCCCTAGGGACCTCATTCCTGGGCCTGATCCAAACTTTGTCCTGAGGACTACAGATACCTGTCTCATGGAGTTTAGGAGTACTGTACCCACACTCTTCCGGGCAGGAACACAAGTTTGCTCCATCCTGCCTGGGAGCAGGAAAAGAAGCTGCCCACGACCTGGCAAGAGCAAAAGAGAATAGTGCCAACTCCTGCCAGTACCACAATGGGTGCTAGCTGGGAAGTCCTCCGGGGAAACAGGGGCTTTGCGGGTCCTTCGTGACCCCAACATATAGGTAAATGTGGGTGTCCCGGGGACACCAGGGCAACAACATACTACATTTAAAAAAATATAATAGCCATCTTCCACCACCGGGATGGCTGGGGAGTTGTTTGGGCTCATGGAGGAACTGGGCCTACCCCTCCAGACATGCACTGTTAGGTGAATGTGGGTGCCCCTGGTGGGCATTGGGGCACCCACATATAATTTATTTTAAAACAAAGGCCGGCTCCTTCCATGGTGTTGGCTGAGAATCTGACTGAAATGCAGAAGCCTTGGGAGTTTCCCTGTAGCCCGCACCATGAAAAAAGGGCAGGGCACAGGGCCCCAAAAACATTTTTTTTAAAGAATAATATGTGAGCTTATTTATTATTCGATGCTCCAGACAAGGAGTACCCCATAATGCTGTGCAAGTGCTTTTTTGTTATATATCTGTATTGTGGACCTTCCCCTAGAAAGGGTAGAGGGCAGCACTAACCTTTTTTAAAGTTATGGGGGTTGCAGGGATTGCAGCAGACTCTCAGCAACATTAAAAAATAAGCACAGTAAGTCTCCTAGGTCATTAGATCCATGGCTCCAGGAGAGCTTCCCATATTTTTGTGAGCAATATGAGCAGGTCTCTCTTGTGTTTTTTTCTATGGCTGCATTGTTGGGACTGAAAAATGATTAAAAAATGACCCAAAGTCATGTTGATTTTTATAATAAGCGGTACAAAAGGGGGTGGTGATGGACGGAGCATCTGAATCAATCAAACACTCACACCCAGTCAAAAGATCTGGGTTTAATCCATCACCGTTCTTTAGCCCACTCTGCCACCCCAGTTCAGACATAGCTATATGCAAATCAGTCTGAGCCTGTGCCTCATGGGAACAGTCCAGCCCGAACGGCGAAGCCATGTCTTCCCTGGACCGGAAACAAGCTTCCGAGGACCGGTTTCTGGCATTCCAGCCGTCTTCAGCCCGGCTTGCTTGAATCCAGTGGCAAAGTGAGAAAGGGACTCACGTCTGAGCATACCCTGCCACACTTATGGCGGCCAAAAGCGGTACAAAAGGGGGTGGTGATGGACGGAGCATCTGAATCAATCAAACACTCACACCCAGTCAAAAGATCTGGGTTTAATCCATCACCGTTCTTTAGCCCACTCTGCCACCCCAGTTCAGACATGGCTATATATCAAATCAGTCTGACCCTGTGCCTCATGGGAACAGTCCAGCCCGAACGGGCTGAAGACGGCTGGAATGCCAGAAACCGGTCCTCCGAAGCTTGTTTCCGGTCCAGGGAAGACATGGCTTGGCAGTTCGGGCTGGACTGTTCCCATGAGGCACAGGGTCAGACTGATTTGCATATAGCTTTGTCTGAACTGGGGTGGCAGAGTGGGCTAAAGAACGGTGATGGATTAAACCCAGATCTTTTGACTGGGTGTGAGTGTTTGATTGATTTAGATGCTCCGTCCATCACCACCCCCTTTTGTACCGATTTTTATAATAAGGCTTTATTACAACAATGTTATGATAATCATGTTTATTAAATATTTCAATGTGTGAATTTATATAACATACATTTAAATACAATTATTTATGACTTTTTGAAAAAGACAATAGGTCTGCTTTATATATGTTATAACGCTGACACCTCTTGATAAAGCTAATAGGTCAATTCTTTATGTGTTGGTGTTCGAACCTGTTGGACTTGGCTTTTTCAGTGGGTTGACCCCCAGACTTTTTGGCCTCCTGTTTGTGACCGTTTTTGTTGGTTTTTGGACTCTGGGCACTTTACCACTGCTATTCATTGCTAAAGTGCATATGCTCTCATATAAAAGGAGTCTCAGACTGCGACTGCAGTGTCTGCACACAGTTTTGAACTGTCATGTCGACCTGGCAAGTGCACCCACTAGCCCGGCCATAACCTTCCCTGTTCCTACATGCAAGACACCCCTCAGGTAGGCCCAAGGAACATGTTGGCACTGTACAGTGTATGTGAAAGGTAGGACATGTACTAGTGTGTCTTACATGTCTTGATAGTGGAATACTGTGTAGTTTGTTTTTACTATTGAAAGGCTATCTTTCCCATAGGCTGACATGGGAGTTGCTTTGTAACATCTTACAAGTATAACTTTCCATTGGGACAAGAGGAAGAAATTGAGTATAGGCTTTCTTAATTTGGGATTTAAAAATACTTCTTTTAGTAAAGAGGATTTAGATATTGTTTATTTGAAAATACCACTTTTTGACTTGCTTAAAATGACACGTTTTATATTAGTTTGTCACATTGTCAGCCATGCTTGCCCACGGGGTTTGGTGCCGAGCGGTAGGGGGCCCACAGGGGGTTGCCTCACTGCAGTGGGGGGTTGGGCCACCGGGGTGGTAGGCACAAGACCTGAAGCAGGCCAGGTTCTGCACCTAAAATCCCTCTGCACATGGTAATGACATCTTACTTCATGTAAAAAAAAAATAGAAATTCACTGAAAAAAACACAGGTTATAATAATGTTACACTTAGGAATTGTAGTAATATGCTCTTTTACATTATAAAAACCCTTTAGAAATATAGTGGCAAAAAACAAAGGTTAAAGTGACGTTATAGCTAGGTGAAAATGTCAAAGCATACCGTTTAAAACAAACGAAATCAATGAAATTCACCAGGTATAGTTATCTCAAGTAACTATAACTCAAGCCCTAGAGTAACTTCAACTCGCACCCTCGTCATGTGCTGCTAATTACCTCCAATATCAGATCAATTAAATCATTACAACCATTGTGCATGGCATAGCCACGAGTTGAAGTTATTTGAGGGCGCAAGTTATAGCAACTTAGGATAACCATAACTGGTGAATTTCAAAGTTTTTGTTTATTTAAAGTAACTTCTTTTACAACATTTTAGGTGGGTCTGGTAAATTCGATATGATAAATGCTCATTGGGGTCTACTTTTTATTCATTCTGATGGTGGGGACATTTTTTAAATGAATTTGTACATGGAAAATGTATTGAGTTTAGTTCACAGCACACAGCCAAATAAACGCGGCCGTTTTAAAACATTTCTTGATCAGTAGTTCAATGGTTTTCAGCCCTGCAGATAAATATTTGTTACACATACATGATCATTTTAGAATGTGTTGTTTCAAGTGTTCGTTTTGACTGTAATACTGGGACACTGCCTTAAAAGGTTCAGATATGTGCGTAAGAGCAGAGCGTGCCTCTTGGGGGCAGGGAGTAATACGAGAAGTTAGTTGTCCTCACTCCCGTTTGCTTCTGGTTCTCATGCCTCGAAAACTGAATTTCGCGTCTACTGTCAAACTCAGGAGGATCCGGACCGGAGGAGGTGCGTCACTCGCTGCCTATTTTCTTCGCAGGTACTTTATTGTTTTGCACGAAGGCTCATAGAAGTGTTTGAGTGTGAAGTAATAGTGAGCATTCTGAACATGTGATTTTGTTTCGGTTGTGCGAAAGAGCAAAATAAATAATGGGTGTGGCGCGCGACTACTGTCACCACGGTTTAGGCGCTGGCATTCAGAACCAACCTCGTGCCCAGTTCATGAGATGTCTTAGCAGGGGAGAAATAAAGAAGTCTGCAAGGTCATGCGCACGTACTTTGGAATATGTGTTTTTTAGAGCCTCGGTATGTGAACTTTGTGCTTAGAGCGAATGCTGATTGAACCCATATTTGTGAAGCAATGCGCTCGTCGCCTGACATTTCGTTCTAGCAAATTCCCTGGCAGATTATTTACCACTCGGAGCAATAACAAACACTAATGTCCGGTCAGAAATACTCTAGCGTTATCCATATATGCGACTGTATGAAAAAGAGCAACGCATGAAAGGCGTTTCACTGTATTTTCAACAGTTTAAACGAGTTTTTAGGGTTTATCGGGTTTTAGGTGTAGATAATTGGAGAGGATGTGGAGTAAAGGCCAGGGCTGTCGATTTTTGAAACTGGAGAACCAGGGTGGATTCTCGGCGTCTCCTCAACACCACCTTTTGATTCTGGTCAAATCGCTTAATATCCCCTTGGCTGGAAAAAAACACATGAATCTGTAATGTAACTGGTGCTCATGTGGGCCGAGTTCGGTCTCTATAAAATCAGAAAAAAATGATGTTTGTAGTATTGTGAACCAGGTGCGAAGATTTGTTCCTTTTACAAAGCTGCTCTTCCCTACATGTACTATATCCCCTCTGGTACTTTTTACAGTCAGTGTTTATGTACCACTAACAACACCCAGGTGGGCATGTGAGAATTATAAAAGGTACCAAAAATCCAATAATATAAATACAGAACTGTCAAACTTGTACACGGCGACATACGCACGCGGGCACATTTGGGAACGAACAAGGTTTACCTTCGTAAATAGATGCATTCTTACTGCATGCAGTGTGTGTGAGCATGAATCCTGGTATGTGTACAAAGAATATTCTAATTTGTTGTGGGTAGATAGATCCCTTTCTGGCAAATCACCCAGTGACAGGTTGGTGCCTGAGACCGCTAATGCAAGCTGAGCTCTGGCTGCAGCTGCCTTGTTTACAGTGTGAATTTTTCTGAAGGACTTTTGAGAGAGAGTGACTGATTCTCCCTTCCAGGATAAGCGCTTACGTTGAGGACTGGTGTGGTATGTTTCTCGGTGGAATTGAGGCCCCCTCCCTAGGGCGATGTATAGCACAAGGAAGGAGGTGGATGGGCCTAATGAATGCAGTGGGCTAGTCAGTTTATCTAGCCTTGGATATAATACAATGATTGCTGCCAGGATCCCACATGACATGATGTTCAGCTGGGTTTTAGTAAGTTACCCGACTGGGGATATTGTGAGTAGATTAAAGGTACTTTGTGGCAAAGTAAACAATGCATAGGTTCAAAGCCTTCTCTGCTCAAAGGGATGTGTTGCTTTTATTGACATTGTGATCAAGTCCCACACCCTACGTTGGCTCCAATTACGGACTGGGTGTGTAGAAGTGATAACAAAGGGATTAATGCTTTGGCCTTCTTTTATGTAAAATTGAGGATATCAACCGCCATGTTTACTCCAGTGCTATCAATGGCGGCTGCCTTGGTATGGGAGTGGTGGGGCGGAGGGGTGGTTAAAAAAAAAACCAAAAAAACTTCCCTTCCCTTCCCTCGCTGAGGCTGCCGCATGCCTCTCCTCCGTCCTCCTCGTCTGCACTGGCATCACTGGAAGCAGACTTCTCAGACAACCACAACACTGCATGAGCAGCCCCGTGATTGGTCTGAGCAGCCTGTGTGACCGCTCAGGCAGTGCCTGGGAGCCTGGGCATGTTCTCTAGTGGGTTGTGCAACACAGCCAGGTGGAGAACAAGCTAAGTGCACATGAATGGTTGGCCTGCCTAAAAGGGCCGGCCAAACAGTCATGAGCACTTAGGGAGTGCAAACCACACCTCACTTTGCTCAGTCCCACGCTGACCTGGCTCCAGTCCTGCACAGAACATTAAAATTGTAATAATGTCTTGTTATTATCATTTTCTTTTTCGTTTTGCACTGCTCAGATAGCAGTGGGGCGACACTCCTCCGACTTTGCGGAGGAGCTGCCACTGAGTGCTATGTCAAGCCTTGAAGAATTAAATGAGCTTTCCCATTGTAGACGCCATGTTTAGCAAGCCTTGTTGTGCAGATTTACGGTGCTGTATGGAGGGACTGAGGAACTGTCTCTAGAAGAAACATGTCAGTTATTTATATGCCTTACCAGTTAATTGAGCGTTACCAGTTAATTGAGTTGTACTTATTTCTGATAGCTTAATCTCCAAAACTGATTGTCTTATTATGCAGTAGCTTTGAGCAAGAGTCGGAGCAAAATGTCTGATCATGCTTTCTTGGGTTCACTGAAATTGTGTTAGTGATACTTGTACTACATTAAGCAGCGTGTTGGAGCAGGAATCAGTTTAAATGAAAACTCATTTACCATCACACGGGTTGCTCCCTGTCGTTTACTCTCACGAGGCAAATGGAACTTTGCCATTGTTTAAGAGAAGATCAGGAGCAATCCATCACATACATTAAAATCACTATTTCTGTTCTAAGTTCAGTCAATACTGAGAGTTAGGTATGGGTTTAAAGGTATTATTAGTAGCCCATCTTTATTCAAAGTCATACATTTTATTCGTATAAATTTCAATAATCAAAATACGGTCAGAACTCGATAATAAAAAATGGTTAATACATTTTCATAATGAAGCACATTACATCAAGAAGAGAATCCCCATTCTAAGAATCAGTTTAGACAAGGTGTCAGTCAGACTCCATGAAGAGTTCTAGTTCGAGAGAGTGAGAATGTAAGCATTAAGCTTATGGCATACAGACCGCTGGTGTGCAAAGATATCTGGGACCTACTGTGGAAACCCAAAGCAGATTGCCCCCCATGCATATTTGAGCACCCCCACATGAACTACCCTTAGAGTCTGGGATGAAGTAAATAGATCAGGACATGGACTACTTTCATTCTGCCCTTTACTCCAATCCATTTTAACCCAGAGTTCCCACCAGCATTGCATTTGGAACCCTAAGAAGCGTGGAGGGCGGGAGGCTGCCTTTCTGTTTCTGAACTGTACCATAATTGGGATATTTGAACCTTTGTAAATTGCTAAGGGATTTGTAGCTCCTCCCCACTGAACACTTTCGCTATACCCAGGTTAACTGGTCTAGACTATGGAAAGACATACCCAAATGCAATCACTCGATGGGTTTGAGGGAAGGTCATTATAAACTCTTATTTGACTGGTACCTACACCCCACCAAACTCAAATGCATATTCCCCCAGACAGCAACTGACCTCTGCTGGAGAGGGTGTGAGCTTCTAGTCGACTTTAAACATATTTGGTGGGATTGCCCTACCATTCGTTCCTTCTGGATAGAAATACTGGCCAAGCTTAGGGAAATCTTGAGACACCCGGTCCCGGATGATCCAGGCTTTGTCCTCCTGAGGCTGAGAAGGGACTCCTTTGAATATAAGACCTCTAGGGACAAATTGGTGATATGGCTAAGTCTGGGGTCTGCCAAAATGGCAGTGGCTACTGCGTGGAAGCGCACGGATGCCCCCTCATTGACGCAGTGGTCCACAAGACTATGGATGGTGGTTACGATGGAACGTATGACTGATAATTTTGTGGACTGTTACAAAAACTTTGAATATGTTTAGGGCTCCCTGGTGAGCTACGTTCCCAAAGGCCTGCCTTTCTGCGCCTGGCCCATTAGAATAAGAACTTTACACCTATTTCTATTTTAGAAATGTTGTGCTGTTGGGAAAAAAAGCATAGACAAATAATGAACACTCTTCCCCGAATTCCCCACATGACTGTCTCTTGCAAGACATTGAGGTCTCACCAGCTGTAAAGTACCCCCCGTACCTTATGTTTAATTGAAGAGAGGTGTTTAGAAAGGAGGGGGTGGGTGGATTTGGGGTTTTCTTTCCTCTTTTTCTTACTTTTGTCTGTTCTTGTTGTTTTTTTCATATTCTGAGATGTTTAGTTTGCATCTGATAACAATGGCAATATGTACTTTACCTGACACTTGATTGCTTCTACATTGGTGAACACTGTATCCACTAAATAGCTAATGGCCCTCAAGAATGAAGTGTACTGAGTGTTTGTTTTTTCACTCTTTATGCCTAATTGAAAGCAATAAAAACAACTCTGACATAAAGCTATGGCATATAAAGAAGATCAACAATTCAAAATTCAGACAAGCAAGACTTCCCAAATTGAAAGGTCTAAGAAACTCACTAGAGTTTCAGAGCAACATGGAATACAAATACATTTAATTGATTCTGAGCTGTATGCAAAATAATAGACTTCCTAATATGCAGTGTTTGATTAATTGAGTTGTCATTTGAATAATCAGATGAGGGATTTCATGGTTGTAGTGTAACAGGCTGAAGCATAGTTTAGCCTGCCTCAACAAAAGTGAACTCGGAATACAAAATTTTCTAGCTATCGCGACAAGAATTTTAGATTCTATTAAGGATACGGAGGCGAGGATTATGCTTTCTCATTTCTTTACTGCACAAACAGCAGCCAATGAAAATGAAACTACAAATGTAAAAAACACATTTCCCATGAGGCTTTGAACCACGCCTCTCTTACAACAACCAATCACAATGGTAATAAGCATATAAAGTATAGAGACACTAATCTGGCCTCCTCTTTCTTTGCGCGAACAGTCTCGAACAGTCTTGTTACATTGAACAAAAGTCTTAACTCTCAACGGAGAGAAACAGTTCCATCAGTAATTCTCAACGGAGAAATCCAGTACAGAAGAACTCATCCTCCAGCAGGAAGGTACATCAGCTGAATCCACATGCGGCAATCAACTCTTATTGGAGTCATTTCCTGAAACAGAAAAGGAAGTTTGAGAAAAACGCCCACAACCAACATTACTCAGAGGGTGGGTATAAAAACGTTAGGCAACATCATGTAATAACAACAAACAGTTGCATAACTGTTCCAACGGGTGGGATAATCCTCGCCTCCGTGTCCTTAATAGAATCTAAAATTCTTGTCGCGATAGCTAGAAAATTTTGTATTCTATGGCAGGACCGGAGGCTTCTGATTATGCTGGTTCAAAGCTCAACAATTAAAGCTCTTCAATCACAGCATCAGAAACATGAGGAATCGGTTTATAATAAAACACTTTAAACATCGAATCTGAAGACCAGTCAGCTGCCTTCAGGATATCCTCCAAGCGGGAACCCAGTAAATAGGCTTTAGAAGCCATCGCACCTCTAGCAGAATGCGCACCATAAGCAGAAACATCAATGCCGGCTTCCGACATGATCCATCTAACCCATCTGGCTAAGGTAGCAGCAGCGACTGGCTTGAATGGCTTTTGAACAGAGATCAACAATTGCCCCAAAGGATCAATCCTGTGCGCAAGAGTACGCTCTTCATAACATTTAAGACATTGTAGAACACATAGCTTGCTGTTGTGTGGAAAGGCTGGGTACTCAACTGAGCGTGACATGGTCTTAGTACGCCTTGTGATGACAAAGGAGACACCCTGAGGGGAAAACATCCTACCAGCCAAATCCAAAGCCCTAACATCTGAAACCCTACAACATGAAATGAGGCACAACAGCATGGTAAGCTTGGCAGAGAGCTGTTTTAAAGACAAATCACCATTATTGGGCCAGGATTCCAACAAATTAAGCACCTTAGTAACATCCCACATTGTGGAATACCTGGGCCGAGGAGGGTTGGCCACACGCACACCTTTAAGTAACTTACACACCAAGGGATGCATCCCCACAGGCTTACCGTCGATGTGGTCATGACCAGCAGAAATAGCAGACCTGAAATTATTAACCGACCTGTACGCCAGGCCAGAGGTTGCACATTCAGAAAGGAAATTAAGGACCTCTGTCACATTTGATCCCACGGGATCCACCTGTTTGGAAAGGCACCAACCCACCCACTTCTTCCAAAATGCAGAGTATCGTTTTTGGGTAGAAGGAGCCCACGCTTGCTGCATAAAACTGGAAGCCTCTCGTGAAAGGCCTGCAACCCGTTCATGTCTCCGGAGAGCGTCCACACCATCAAGGTTAATTGGTTCTGCAGGACCAATGGGTGGCAAGCTCCCACTGGGTCCTGCAGAAGCGTCGGGAAGACTGTGAGCCGGAAGGGGAGATCTACTGACAACTCCAACAGTGTGGGAAACCATGACTGAGTCGACCAGAATGGGGTCACCAAAACTACTGTCGCCTCCTGACGGCGTATCAACGCCGCCACTCTCGGAATCAGCGCAAATGGTGGAAACGCATAATTCCTCTATTGCCCCCAATGGTGAAGGAAGGCGTCTGTCCCCATTGCCATTGGGTCCGGTCTCCAACTGAAAAACAGGGGAAGATGGGCATTGAGGCGAGAGGCAAACAGGTCTATCTGGCATGGGCCTCGCATAGTCATGATCTGAGAGAACAACGATGGATGGAGTCTCCAATCGCTGGAGTCCTGGAGAAATCGGGAATTCCAATCCGCCACCTGATTGAATTTCCCCGGAAGGTATTCCGCCACCACTGAGATCTTGCGATCCAGGCAGAAGTGCCAAAATTCCTTCGCAATGTGGACTAGCATTCGGGACCTCTTCCCTCCTAACCGGTTGATGTATCTCACTGCGGAGACATTGTCCATCCGGAGGAGAATACAACAATTGCTCTTCAGCGGTGAGATAGACCTGATGGCAAAGGATCCTGCCAGCGACTCTAGACAGTTGATGTGTAGTGAGAGTTCGTCTGCTGACCACTGTCCTCCTGTGGTGAATTCTCCACAGCGAGCGCCCCAGCCCCATTGACTGGCGTCCGATTCCACCACCACGTCTGGGGCTGCGCCGAAGATAGCTCAGCCGTTCCAGGCTGACATGTGGTCCAGCCACCACTGAAGTTCCTCCCGAGACTCGGGGGAAAAAGGAATCAAATGATCGTAATGAAAATTCCTCTGAAGGTAATAGATTTTCAATCTCTGCAGGGCCCTGTAATGCAAGGGGCCGGGAAAGATGGCTTGAATCGACGAGGCCAGAAGGCCTACAATTCGCGCCAGCACCCGTAAGGAAATCTTCTCCCTGGCCAAGGTGGATGCTATCTCCCTCTTGATGGACCTGATCATTTGAGGGGGAAGGAGAAGTTGGGCTGAAGCAGAGTCTATCAGGAAGCCCCGGAATTCCATCTGCTGATTCGGTATCATCACCGATTTCTTTGTATTGATCACGAATCCCAGATTTTGTAACAAGGACGTCGTCCACTCCAGGTGAGTGAGAAGGAGGGACCGGTCCTGGGCCAGGAGTAGCATGTCGTCTAGGTAGACAATAAGACGCACTCCCATCTCTCGAAGGCTAGAGATCACCGGCTTGAGCAGTTTGGTGAATACCCAAGGGGCTGAAGACAGACCGAAGGGAAGCACTTTGTAACGAAACCAACGCCCTTTCCAAGGGAATTGCAAAAACTTTTGATGAGATGGGCAGATGGGGACTGTCAGATAGGCATCTTTTAGGTCCAATCGGACCATCCAATCGTTCTCCAACAGAAGGTCTCGTAAAAGATGGATACCTTCCATCTTGAAGTGGCAATACGTAACAAAGGGGTTGAAGTCCCTCAGATTTAAGACAAGGCGCTGACCGCCTCCTTTCTTTTGTTCAAGAAAGACGTTGCTGCAGAAGCCCTCTGGAACGAAGGGTCGTACAGCAATGGCCTGTTTTGTCAAAAGCTCGTCCAGTTCTGAGTCTATAAAACTCTGTTCGAGATGGGAAAAAAGGAGGGGACGAGGGGGAAAAGGTTGCAAGGGGCAGTCCACCATCTCTATCTCGTAACCCTGGATGGTCCGAAGGACCCAAGCATCTGCAGTGAGACTTGTCCAATTCATGACAAAATGCCGCAACCTTCCCCCTAGCGGGACCAAAGGAACTGAGGGACTTGCCAGATGATTGATTATCGAAGTTTTTGTAGCCTCGGTTGACCCCTCGGTTATAGCGGCCCCTGAAGCCGCGGGATCTTGACGGGTAAAAACAGGCCTGGTCCGGTTCTTGCGTGTACCCTCTGCCACGTCTAGGAGCGTACCCTCTTTGAGGACTGGAATTTGAGTAGCGGCCGGTCGAGCGTCCTCTGCCACGTCCGGCCCTACCAGAGACCTGATGCAACACCCTCTTCAGTGAAGCTTGAGACTTATCCAGGGATACAAAAGTGTTGACAAATTTTGCAATGTCCTTAACAAAGTTGTCACCAAACAACTGTCCTTCCGCCAAAGGACCCGGCTCAGAAGAAGCCAACTCCACCAATTGAGGATCGATCCGTAGAAGGACCGACTTCCGTCGTTCTGAGGCAAGAGCGCAGTTTGCGTTTCCCAGCATGCAAATGGCTCGTTGAGCCCAACCCGCCAAAACTTCTGGGTGAATGGCATCACCAGTCTCTTGGGCCTGAAGGGCTAACTCCAGGATCTTGGCCAATGGGCCCGAAAGGTCAAGGACCTTATCTTGGCATGCCCTGAGCGCGCGATCAATCCCTTTCTTGGGGTCTTTCTTATATTTCTTCAGAAAGGTGGTCATGGAGGGGTCTATGTCGGGTGTAACTGCCACCTTGTGAGGCAAATCGGGACGGGGGCACTCGGACTTAAGGTGGGATCGTACCTCTTTATCAAAGCCTTTACGGAGGTGAACCTCCAGGTATGCCGCCACAGCAGGGGGAGGGACCCAGTCTGAGGACCTGGGGTGGACAATATCTGTTGGGTCAAAAGAAGAGGGAGACGGGGTGACCGGGGAGGTATGCTTACCCGCCTTAGAGCGTTTGCGGGGAGTGGCATCTGACGAATCAGTATCGGTGCCCGTATCAGTGGTGGTGTCATTTGGATGGGGGGTGGGGGGAAGGTCAGAGGTTTATCAGTAGAGAGGGATTCTTTGGATTTATATATGATTGGGCATGGGGCCAGGCCGGGTCAAGTGCCACCTTCTTAGGGGGGGGGACGAGAGGAGTCCTTGATGGGAAGGGGCAGGGGCTTACCAGGGACCAGTAATTCCAAATTCTTGGCCAAGGGAAGGAGAGCCGATGAAAGGGCTTTGTCCAATTTGGCGTCAAACTTTTTATCAATGATATCCTCCATGGATTCTTCCTCATAGAATTCCTGCTGACCCTGGTATTCCTACGCAGCACCCTCCTCTTCGCAGTACTCAGTATCTGCCATAATTACAAGGAATCAGCAATTCCAACTCCAATCCCCAGAGGGAAGCTTAAGTACTAGCCCAGGCGAGGGTGTCGAAAACTGGGGAGTGCCAGGCGCAGGAGCCGGTAATACCAAGAAAGAATATAGACTAAAGTCCCAATCTAGGACTAATGGAGGGAGTAACCCTTTCCTGGATAGCAGAAAGGGCTTTCAAACATTAGAGGAATGCCTCCTGACTCACAGGGAGGCAAGGGTTAATTGCATGAAAGCTCCATTGCTCAAAGCTGTGAAAAAACACTGCAAATCGATTCCAGAAATCGCCCTCGGCTCCTGGCCAAATGCTGCTTAGATCTACACTTCAGCCGGGGGCAGAGCGTCAATCAGGCACCTTCAAGAACTGCGCGCGCACAAACCGGCGTGCGCGAGACCTCTGAGACGCACGCAGGGCCTCTCCGGGCTCCGGCGTGCGTCTCTCTCCCCGAGGGGGGGGCGAAACCCCTCACTAACGCGGACCGCTAGGAAGCGGCCGCTGGAAGCAGCGACGAAGGGAAGGGAGCGGGAGACCTACGGGCGCAACACGCGCCACCAAGGGGGGTCGGGACGCGGACCGGAGCTCCGGTCCCACGCTAAGGATAGCACGGGCGAGAGTCAGTGAACAAACTGTGAACAGTGCGCGATCGCGGCACAATGAAAATAGTAATCGCAAGAGCGAGCAACTAATTAAGCAAAAGCGAATACAATAACAGTGAATAATGACAGTGAATAACTACAATACAACGCGCTAAGGCGATATAAAAAGGCATGGGCCTTGAGTCATTTAGAATAAACACAATAAAGTATAGAGCACTAGTCTGGGCTGTGGAGCAGCAAAGAAAGAGGAGGCCAGATTAGTGTCTCTATACTTTATATGCTTATTACCATTGTGATTGGTTGTTGTAAGAGAGGCGTGGTTCAAAGCCTCATGGGAAATGTGTTTTTTACATTTGTAGTTTCATTTTCATTGGCTGCTATTTGTGCAGTAAAGAAATGAGAAAGCATAATCAGAAGCCTCCGGTCCTGCCATAGAATCTTGGGGATCCTCGGATTAACTCTTTTGTTGTCATACTGAATACCCAATTTTCCAAGTGCTAGCTTTCTTTTATATTTCTCTTTGTCAACCAATAATTACATTAATTGTTATGTGATCTTAGTTCAACATGACATCTCAGCTGATTGAGTCCTTTATAAATTGGTACAATGTATTACCTTAAGATGCACAACAAAATATTACCATTTAACTAATTCAGTGTATTTGCATTTAGACCCTTGCGCTATATAGAACAGCAAATGCTACCAAGATCCAACTCTAACTAGAGAACTGATGGAACAATTGACTGTTTGAGTGGATGCATTTGGGCTAGCAAGAGATTTTTGGAGGAGGTCATAAAGTGCAGTGAAATAGGAGTTGTGTGTTGATAAAGTTTGATAGCTTTGAAGAAAACATGGTGTCTGAGAAAGGCTTTCAAGTGCAATTGGGATTGATGCTTGATGGAGAGTAGCATTCGATGCAAAAGACGTAGAACAAAAGAAGAGGTCGATTTGGTCATAGAAGGTAATGGGAAGAAGCAAGCTTAAGAGGTAGAATTAATTGAAGCTCGTATTGCAAGTGTGGAAGGGCAGCGGGATCTTAAACAAAAGGAATTTGCAACATGCAACTGTTTTTTTGAGAAGTTCTTTGGAAGAACGACAAGTTTTTGGGCTCTGTGATGAGAAAACCTAGTAGGAATGCTACTGTCACATATTTGCAAATATCAACACCAGCCTCCACCCCCCTGACA
Organism: Lissotriton vulgaris; assembly: GCF_964263255.1. Classification (NCBI taxonomy): domain Eukaryota; kingdom Metazoa; phylum Chordata; class Amphibia; order Caudata; family Salamandridae; genus Lissotriton; species Lissotriton vulgaris. Next base: position 618,747,496 of record NC_141694.1, on the reverse strand, counting down.
AACTCAACATTGTCTTTTCTGCACCTTTAAGTTTCTTGCCTTGAACTGCGCTCTCATGGCAACAGAGAGTTTTGCAGACACTGGTAAGACACATTTACGTGTGTAACACCATTCCTAGAATATCTGGGCATAGTTAAACTTTCCACACAAACTGATCTTCTCTAATTTCTTCATTTTAAATTTGCTTACGACTGTCGTGTGGGGCAGGTTTAGGGGGTTCCCAGCTTGGCAGTCCTTAAATGTTAGTTTTTGTCATACTCTTAAGTATTGCTAAGTAGCTTAATCAACATTACTTTGGGTCATCAAGGCAGATGGGCAAAAAGAAAGATCATGAGAGGGCCCCAGGCTATGACAATGCTAAGAAGAAGAAAAAATCGCTTAGCACAATTTGTCATGAAACTATGGATCGTTTCGATTCGATCCTTTCAGAGTGCGAGGAGATAGCTGAACCCACACTAAATTCCTCTTCCTTGTAGAAAACTTGGTTAACCCTGTTACATGTAGAGAGCTCACTGTCGAACCTGGAGCTGGGTCTCCTGGCTCATCCTTGCCCCCTACCACCCAAACTTCAATACATAATCCAAACTCAGTTAAAACAAACCCACGTATGTTTAAATCCAATCTGAAAGGAAAGAGAAAGGGTTTGGTTAAGGATAAGGGGAAGGAGCATTATTCAACTGCGAAGAAGTGTCAAGAGGATATATGAGTGCCGCCCTCTCTTCCCTTACGTTGTCCAGGTTGAGTGCCATCATAGGTTTGATGCTTTAACAATTAATGATGGCAGGGTAAGAGAGCCTAATCTCAATGAGATCAGAAGTGGTCATTCCAACGAATTAGTCGTATTAAGGACCTTGATTGAGTCACTGAAGGAAGAGGTGGTTGCGCTTAGAAGGGAAGTTGGGATTCTTACCCAGAGGAATAACAGTGGGGATGGAAATGATGCTAGCTATGGACCCCCTCAACATTTTAGATTAATAACACCCTTAACTAATGACAGTGGCTTGATGCAATCCCAGCATGGGCTGGCTGAAACACAGTCTAGAGCCCCTCCGTTACAAACCTTTCACCAATCTCACAAACCTGTGGAGACACCTCTTTATAGCCCTAGGGACCAGAGAGTAAGAAAAGATGCATATAAGGGAGCAAACCTTGGATGTTAAGATCTGGGCACTCGCACAAAGGGGAGGTGATTCTGGATGAAGGATACACAGACAGGTCAGCTATGAAGCCGTTCATGGGACAGGGATAGTAGAGGACGGTGTGTGCAGAAGGCTGGAGGGTAAAAGCAGCTCTGATACAGTCTACCTTACAAATGTTCCAAAACTCTCTAATAGGGGATATAAAGACTGTGGTTCATTATAAGGGATGACATTAGACATGCTGGCAGATTAAATAACCTGGGAGCGGAAAAATACACAATTTTAGTAAGGTTTTTTTGATGAAGCAATGGTATCTGGGCTTTTGGCAATTGAATCTTGTACCTTTCCCCGCCAACAATACTATCCAGATCAGGTACAGACTCCCACAAGAAAAAGGAGTGACTATGTATAGACTCCCGAGGGCAGACCAAAGCACTGACCGAGACTGGCCTAAAAGTAGTCACCAATGACTGAAACATGAGGGTGGATTTTTACCTGATCCCAGGCCAGTCCTTCCTTTACCCCTAACCAACCCTCTGTTAAGAAGAAACCTACCACTAATGACTGAACCTTGTCCCGTGTCTGAAACTGCAACTGAAATGTATGCCAACTCTCAGAATATGCACTCTACTGTAACAGGGCCCTCTCAGTGAAGAACCTTAATATTCTAGTATCGAATGTGGCTGGGATCTCCAAACTACTATCGGCTCCTGAATGGTGCATTCTTGTAGACTCTTTTGACATAATTCTGATGCAGGAAACTTGGAGTATATCTATCCCCCATAGATCTGGCTTCAACCTTTGCCATTGATGCCACTAGGAAAAAACGGTGGTTTGGATAAAGAATGCTGTAGGGAGTAAAATCAAGCGCCTCAATGTGGACTCCTAGGATATCTTGGCTTTCAAACTGTCCCTGCCGAGTGGTTGGAAGGGGATATTTTTTTATGTTTATAATAGGGTGGACTCTGCTGGGGAAAATCGCTGACCCTTCATACTTTGGACGATGCCTTAACCAAGTACTTGGATAACACCCCAGCAATAGGTGCTGGCGATTTGAACTGTACTGTTGGGCGCTTAGCTGTAGGTGCCCTGACCTGACAGAGGATTGGTCTATTCCCCCATTAAGCTTACCAAAGGTTAAATGGACGAAGAGAGGTGGTCAGCTGTTTGCACTAACACTCCAGCACGACCTTCGAGCAACAAATGGGAGAACCAGGTCAGACCCCCAATGGTGTCCATACATTTAACAGGCCTAATCATACAAGTCGAATAGATTATTGTTTAATCACCTCCAACCTATGGTCTGTATTAGATGACATGATGGTGATAAACAGACATAATAGCGATCATAACCCACTTGAACTTTCACTAAGTATCCCAGGTACTGCACAGCCAAACTTAAATGGACATCCTGACCTGGGAGTTCTCTTACCCTCAAATAATCCGCGATCAGACAAGTGGGGCTGGGTAGAAAAGCACCTGGAGGCGCTGGATCTTGTCAAAACGAAAACCATAACCCTAATAGAGTCCTTAACTAAATTCCAGAGTAAAGATGCCGTTAAGAGTTTACATCTATGCTACAAGCACCTTTTCAAAGAGGCTAGGGATTTGCTTAGCCGGCCTACCAAAACAGGGGGAAGCAATGTCCATTGCACTGGCATTAGGCACAAGTCTAAAAGTACATGGTTTAATCAGGACTGCAGTAGGTCAAAGAGGGACCTTTTCTGTGCTATAAAACGTAAGGTTCATCCTGAAATTGTGACTGCTAGAGCCAAGTACAGGAGGGCCATTGACCGTGGTAAAAAGGAGTGTTAGAGCTCACTATGGCTAGCTTTACATACAGCACTAATTGGTAAAGATCAAAGGTCCTTCTGGAGAGAGGCAACTCATTGGCCTAAGGGAGAAAAACCAGAGTTGGAATACAACATACAGCCCAATGAAAGGACTGCCTACTTTGGGTTTCTCTATGCCAAACGAGAGTGACAGTAGTAGTGAGATGGGTGAGTCGCCAGAGAAGGGGTTGAGTGGGGATGTGAACCAGCGCGTGCCCCAGGTCCAGACAGAATCCCCAATGATCTGTATAAAGAAGACAAATGCCTTTGGGGTCAGTAGATAAATATGTTATCCAATCTGATTCTGCCTGGAGCACCTATTCTGCAATCGTGGCAGGTTGCGGGAATCGTGCCCATTTATAAGAAAGGAGACAAAACTAAGGCATCAAACTATAGGCCGATAAGTCTAATAGATTCTCTCCAAAAGATCTTCTGTAAACAAGTCCTGGAGAGGCACCATGACTGGATGATGGAATCCCACATTTTAAGTGACCTTCAGGCGGGCTTTCGTTCTAAAGTCTGCACCCTAGATCAGGTGTTCCGCTTCCTCTGCATTTATTGGAAGGAAGTGGACCTTAAAGGGGGTAAATTATATGTTACATTTGTTGACTTGCGTACAGCTTTTGTCTCCGGGAAAAGCTGTGGAGAGTAATGAGAGAATTGGGCATCCCGGCAAACCTCCTAGACACCTTAATTAGATTACACGTCTCAAACTCAGCCCTGGTCCGGTGGGGCCCAAGAAATGAAGTAACAGAAACATTTCCTGTAAATTGTGGAGTGAGGCAGGGGGATGTGTGCTGGCTCCCACTCTTTGTACTCTTTTTATAAATGGGGTTATTGATTTCTTGGACAGGGATGGTTGTGATGCCCTGAAAATAAACAACAGAAGAGTGCCCACTTAGTTATTTGCGGATGATACCCTTTTCATTTCTAAACCCCCCCAATGCCTTCCACAACTTTTAAATTATGTTATACCATTTTGTAACAATAGGGAAAAACGATATATATGATTTTTAACAAAAGAGGGACAAAACCTTACAGTAGATCTATTTGTGCAGGTAGCACCCTACTTGAACAAGTTGACGTGTTTGATTACTTAGGAATACGTGTATCCCCATCAGTAAACTGGGATGCACATAAGGAGAAGGCTATGTTATACCAAATATTTCAATGTAATCACACTAGTAAATTACACAGAAAAACCTTGTCATGGTAGATTGCTCCTGCACTTGAAATATATAATTCTAAGGTTTTGGGGGGCTTAATGTATGGTATAGAGTTGTGGGGGACAGTAAATATATTGTCTTTAATAGCTGTGGAAAATCGTTTTCTTAGATCTTTGGTTGACCTCCACACTAGCACACCCTCTAAAACCCTTGTATATAGTTCTGGCACATAAACAATTGAAACACAAGGCAATATACAGATTGATAATGTTCTGGTTTAGGCTATAGATTGTAGAAGAGCTGGAGACCTATCGAGAGACCCTGACAGATCTTCTGAGGTGTCCTAAAGCTTCATCAATTAACTGGTTTATTACCCTACAGAAATCTTTGGAAAAATTGGATATGGATGTCTACAGGAAAAACCCAGAAACTATGAAGCAAACCTCCAGAGAAAAAATCAAAGAAGTGTTTTGGGATTCCGCTTCAAAAGAAGTTCTTTCAGCTCCAGTATCCAGTCTGACTGAAGTCTTTCTCAAATGTAAATGTTCTCGGCTCTTTGAGACAACTATTGATGAAATTGTTTCCCGATGGCACAGAAACTTTTTCTGCAGTTTCGCTATAAAACACTTCCTAACAAATTGTTTTGATTAAAATGGTCCAGCAACAACGATTTGGTTGATTTGTGTCCCACTTGCCAAGCTAGTTCGGAATCTATAGTCCATTTACTCATCTTTTGTTCGACCTATCAGTGGCGGAGGAAAACATGGATTTTTCCGTTATGCTCTTTAGTGGGCCGCGGGCATTACCTAGAGGTCCTAAGACTTCTGTGTACTGACACTAGACAACCTATTGTATTTGGTCTTGCTAGATTCTGGCATGCCCTTTAGATTAGGCATAGAAAACTATGTAGCTGAGACACCGCGCTCTGGAAAGCCTGCTCAGACCAGAATGTATCTAATTTTTAAAATGTATTTTTTTTTAACTTGTAGTTGTAGGAACTCTAAGCACTTCAATTTGTGTCATAAAATGTTGCTGCTTTGCACACATGCACTTTATAATTGTTCTGGGGGCCTTGTCAAATTGAATTTGTACTAATGGTTTTATGCATTTTTATTCTATATTCTTTTATCTTTACATTATGGTGTATATCTTATAGAAAATTGTGCTGTATACTTTTTAAGATCTGTGTGATCGTAATAAAGTTGTTGAAACGATACATCGTATGCCCTGATAGTGCAAAGTTATCTGCTATATTGGAGATACATTTTAATAATGGTGGGAATTTGGTGTGCCACAAAAATCATTGTAATAAAAATGCATAATGTGTAGGCTCAGAACAGTTCTAGCTACTATCCTGAGTCTCCATGGATTTAACGTGCCCCCATAGCAGTACTCACCAAGGAAATCCACCCATCCGAAACATACACACAACATGATGGTATAGCAGGGACACTAAAACATTCATACACATCTACAAATACGGGCAATGTGTCTCATGTTGCTTGAAATAGGGCAATATCACAGCCCTTAAAAAAGTTGAGCCATTCTGGTAAGTTGATCTACGGCCAGCCACATTCCAACTTAATATTTTGAGCAACATGTTTCTCCTATCTTCAGCAGTTCTCCTATCCCCAATATAGGCCCCTGGGCTGGCCCTGGTTGGATCCCTTAATGAACCCTCATTACAAATAATTAGTTGATGTTGTTCTGGGATCCACCACCCACCCTCTACATCAAGGGTAGTAATAGTATTATGCACAGAGGGCATATCGATATGGATAACTGCCAGCTCAGTCATTAAAGTACTCCTGTGGAGTCATCCTACATTCTCTAGGTCACTAAGTGCAGAGAACATGTTTGTAAAGGGGTATGGGTGTGGATACCTGCTGGGATCTGAGGGTCTGTACAAATACCCAAGCGGGAGGGTGACAGCATTTGTTTCAGTTAAGCTGTTAAATTCCTTTGTGCTCAGTATGTTCTGTACACAAACAGATTTTTTTAACATTTACAACAATACAGTCCCCCATAATATTTTTCTTTGAATGACCAAGCCAACCCACCCTCCTCACCATGATGACCTTGTTGAGACCCCATGTATCAAAATGAATATACTTGTACAAGCAGTGCGCCACCTTAATCCGGAGTTGGTCCCATGACTCTTGCTGCCCGAACTTTAAACAAGAGACATCGGGCAGGATTAAAACATATGAGCAGGCTGCAGGGGGAGGTTCAAAATCTAAATATCTTGGCAAGGGGCAACAACAAGGCTTCCAGTAACGTGAGGAGTTGAGTCAATAGTTTTCACAGTCGGCGAGAAATGGTAAGCTGGGCACATGTGTTAGTTATCTGTGTCCAGACCCCCAGTCATGATGTTTAATTAGGGACCATGGATACCCACTTAGGGTACAGAGGTGTTCTTGGTCTTTACCAGCTGTTCCACATTAGGGGGTTTATTCAAGGATGGTTGGTCGCCTGCAGGTGGGCCAGTTCCTTTATTTCTTTTGTGCTAGGTGGGCGTGTATTTAAGAGTGCTAAACAGAAGTCCCTCAAGCTGATCCAGACTATCTGTCAATGGCTTAAGTTTACCCGTAAAGTATATTTCCAAATTGCACACATAGTGCATCAAATGACAGTGGGTCAAGTAGTTGAGGGTTGCATGTCTGTCTGGCAAAAAACAGTGTCAGGACATGGGGTGCCGTTGGGGACCGCATCCAGGAGAGTAGCTGATTCTTATTGCTTGGGGGGGGGGGGGGGGGGGTTTCCTCTTTGCAACCTTGTTACTCGCTGGTTGTCTTTTAAGCTTAATCCCTATAACAAGGTAAGACTGCAACATAGGAAAATTGCCCAGTTCAGATGCGACCTCAGCAGTATCAACTTCATCAGTACGGTTTTTGGGGCAAGCAAGAATTGGTGGTTGACAAGGCTCAATATCTGGTAAGGAACTATTATCAACAACATTATCAGCAAAATGCGGGCTGGCAGCATCCCATGGTCCAAAAGAGAGTCTGGACTCTGTCAATTTGATTTCTTTTGCAACAATCCCAACAATTATCGCAAGCATGCTATTAATTGACTTAGAGGGACATATGTCAGTGGCAACTTTGCGTTTCGTCTTAATATTAAGCATCAAGAGTGTCAGGTAGGGACCAAGTTTCCATGGGAGTGAAGAAGGATCCTTACACCTCCAGGACACAGGAGCAAGAATGCGAATGGTTACGCACTCCTGTCTACTGTCCCCTAAAAGTATGAGGGAATTACCCTAGGAGTGTCCACCACTCTCCTCATACGAGGGGGTATGCAGGGTATAGCAGGAGTAGTCGTAGGTGGATGTCCAAGCTAAAAAACAAAATAGGCAATACACATAATATATCCTTAGTTCACTAACCTTCATGCAGGAGTCATTGACATGCGTGGTTATTCAGCTGTGCTTACCCCAATTGTAAATCAGGCAGGCTTTATCGAAGAGTTCAAGTAATGGGAGCTGGATAATGGGTAGCTGGATATCAGGTATAGAACTCTCGAGGGACATTCACACCAGACATACACAAAAACAAAAATGGGAATGTGAGGAGCACCGGCCGGCTGTTGTGGGCTAAAACAGCGGAGCAGTACACACACACACGAGGAGAGACACCCGGCCCTAAAGGAAGCAAGGGCGGAGCGCTCACTCTCACAGGAAGGGTTAAACAACTAAGAACTCGCCATGTATTTCAGACATACAACAGTAAGCGAGAAAAAAGGAGCCGAGCGAAATAACGCCCGCGAAATGCATGAGAAAAGCAAGGGTGGTCGCGAGTAAACACTCGCGTAGAAATTCAAGAAATGCCGAAGTACGGCGAAGACACTCTCACTCTGTAGCAACCAGCCAGCAGCTGCAGGGTCAGGGGAAAGAAGGCAGGAAGCGGGGGAAAGGTCCAAGGAGACTCGCAGGATTCCACAGAACGCCACCGAACCTCGAGCCAGGAACCAGGAAGTGAAGAGGGGGCGTGGTACCGGAACAGTAAGCCAAGCAAAGGCTACGTTCTGCCGTGCCTCTTTTCACAGGTTAGGGAGCGTCTAAAAACAACAAGCTGTGTGTATGTAGGGACCTGGGTAAAAGTTCACATCCCAGCAACCTCGCATGTCAATGCTATTGATTCCTAACAAAGAGTCTCAATCTCTCGCAAATAGAACTCTGCGTGCTCCACAGGTCCCTTTGCGCTTTTTAAGGCGAACTTCAAAGAGGCAGGGCCCAGACTCTTCGGGCCACGGACAGGTACAGACATTCCCGCAAAGGTCCTGGGGTTTGCCAGGATGTGGCACATGCGCGTCCCTCGCTAAGGGGCTCGTAGGGGCTCTAAGTAGCATGTCTCATCCTGGCCACGCCTAGCAATAGTAAAGAGTCTGAAGGGCAAAGTCCCACCCCAGACAATGGCCAGCAAACTGAGTACGGGTGGGCAGTAAAACTGCTTCAGGGATCCGTGCAGTGGGCTCATGGGAACTTTAAGTAGCATGTTGCCTCCTGGCCCCACCAAGCAACAGTAGGGAATCTGGGGGGCGAAGTCCCATCCCAGACAATGGGCAGATAACAGTGCACGGATGGGCAGAGAACTACTTCATGGATCCATGCTGCGGGGCTCGTGGATGCTCTAAGTAGCGGGTTGCCTCCTGGCCCCGCCCAGCAACAGTCAGGAGTCTGGAGAACAAAGTCCCACCCCAGACAAGGGCCGACAAACAGAGTAATGGCGGGCAGGGACACAGCTTCAGGGACCCCCTGTTTAAAATCATGGGCGAACTTTATGATAATGCATTAAATATTCATGATGTTTAATTTAGCACTGGTCCTGGGTAGGTCTCCCTGGGGGCAACAAAATAGTCGTTTACTTGGAAGGGAGATGGAGGTTGCAATGTTTTATGTTAGAGTAATTGTAAAAGTCTTCTCCTGGGCTCATGATTAAAATGGCCACATATTGGAGGTTCTGATGTCAAGGGAAACAAACCGTTAACATAATGCATTAGACTTATATCACTGAACCTCGTTTTCAGCAAGATCATTATGGATGACAAGCTTAAGCCATTTACACTCACTGCAGCAATGAAAGATCCAGAATACCATCTCCATGAGGCAGAAAGGTAACATCTTTATTTAGAAAGTACCCCTTTCTGTCCGATAGAAGCTGGAGGGCAGGCTTAAGGTCAGCAAGCCACATATTGCAATAAGATGGAGGATTCACATTCTTCTTTCTTTGATATTGGACCTGGTTTTTAAGATTAATATTATCCGTGGGATCATTTGTGAATTTCCAGATCATTCTAGACAAATCACAACCACCGCTGATTATTACTATCCAAATTTTACATTTGACTTTTCTCATGCATTTGTGTGATGATCAAAGGGTCAGAATCATGGCATTCCAGAGCAGGGTCAAAACATTGTTCACCAACACTAGGGATAGTGCTTCAAGAGGGATGATAAAGGCTGTGGGGACCAAAACAGATGTGGTGAGAGAAGCATCCCTGAAAAGCCTTTTTAAAAAAAAATAGGATTTGGCCTCTGTTATTAACAAATGTGAAATAGCACCCTCTGGTAGATAAATGCTTAACAGGTGTCTCCTCAGATAAGTCCTACTCAAAATCAGCAGGATATTTCATTTAATATATATCACCATTAGCCAGGTCTAAAAGCAATAGAACAATCTTATAAAGGTAAACATAGAATTAAGCAGCAATACATTGGCATGAAATAATATTGTATGCCATGGACAGCCAATAGTAAACAACAGTAGCCACCAGTCATGTAGTCCCTGTGCCACAAAAGGGACTTATGATGACATAGTGTTGCAACATTAGCATGTGACAGGCAGGAAGGTGGTTTTTATTTCTTCAGCCGGTAAATGACAGAAGTAGAGGACCCTGGTTCAATGTCCATTTTTAGGTCGAGGACGGACGGCTGGCTTGCCAGCTGGAAGTCGGAGAATTAATGTCTTTCAGTGGGTGCTTTAAACCCGCCTCTCTCCTCGTCTCTCCTCCATTGGCTAGCTTCCTAAACGGAGGCCAGCCATTGGAGGAGAGAGGCATCCTTCGAAAGAAGCTCCGTCTCTTTCGGATTCGGGGGCGTATTCGTGCTGTTCTTTCCACTTTTTAGCCACGCCCCACGAATCCAAAATTTGCAGAGCTTTGCGGCCACCATTTTTTTTTTCGTCTGCTGGTGAGGATCGTCTTGGTCTTGTTTTAGGACTTCAGCCCTGCTTGTATTGTAGGCATCATAGAGGCCGGGCCTCTACTGGCATAACTGCCCAAGCTGCCGACTTTGCAGGTTCCAGTGGGCGTGAGCGTGGGCATGGCCCAGCGTGTAGGCGGGTAGTGGGCACGTGGGTGCGGTAAGAACCGGGAGGTGGGGACTGGCGGACTCAAAAAGTTACGAATACAGCTGCAAAGTTTTAGTAGGCCGCGCTTTTACCCAAAGCGGCATCTGGGCCAGTATCCAGCAGATTTAAGAGGCTAAGCCTAGCGCCATAGCTGTCCCTACTTTTTTGTTTACGCACTTTTGCAACCTTTTGTGGGACTTTAGATCACTTTTCAAAGCACTATGATGCCCATAGACCATGTTCCAGCTCTTGCAAAGTGGATAAATAGAGAGAGTTGCTGTCTTTCAGGGGGTTACGGTGGGTGGGTTTGGGTTTCAGGGACCTCCGTACCCTAAAGGGCGTGGTTAGCGCGGAAGCGGCGCTGAAGGGGCGGAGATGGCGCTAGCGAAGGTGCCTGTGTTGTGAGGGGCTCTTGCAGTGGGGGCATGTCATGGTGTCAGGGGCGGGTCGTTCTTGCCACAGCAGCCCGGCCCGTCCCCCTCTGCCCTGTGTCCCGGGAACTGAGCTAAGAAAGGCCACAGAGCTTGGCAGAGCCTGATGGAGCCCCCAGGCCTGAGGCGGCCATGGAGCCGTGCCTCCCGCTGCTGCTGTTGGGGAGCTGCGGCCTGCTGCTGCTCGCTGGCGGTGAGTCCAGTTTACGGCCCGGGGAATGGGGTGCTATGTTTAGACCTGAGGGCGCCCTTGGTGTCACCTTACAGCACTCGCAGGAACTTTCGGGCGAGTTCAGAGCTGGAGGGAGCCCCTCACTCTTTGTGCTTTCCGAGGCCATAGCCTTTGTCACGGAGCCGCGTTGTGCGGCTCTCTGGCATCTTCCTGGCTGCAGGCGCTGCTGAAAGCGCGGTGTGTCTCGCACTGATAGCCAAGGCCAACTGCACACACTCTGCACTCTGTCACGATGAGACCGACCTTTAGAGTCTATTACAGCACCTTTAGCATGTAAACTTGCCTCGCACCACCTACACATGTAAACGGCGCATACACAGACTGATCGAAAAGTGCATGTATAGAATGCATGTGTACGAATGGCTAATGGGCCATGCATTCAAGGATAGAGTACTAGCCACAGCCGAGTGCCTTAATTTTACAGTCCATGCATGCGGGTACAGCTACTACAATTTGCACATATATAGACACGCTCAGACGCCAAACGCTCCTTATTTACAAGCACAGTGTGTCATTTCTCTATGTGATGCATGGACTGCCTGGGCTATTGTGTCTGCTTGCGGTAGCTCCATTTCTCCGTACCGATTGCTCATGCTTTGCGTATGTTTGATGCAGTGCGCAAGTATCGATTAATGTAACTGTTTGTATATGTACAGCTTGCTACTTCTTCTTGAACATGCACAGATAACTTTCTCTCTGCTCTTACACTCCTTAGGCTCAGTCTGTACATGTGCTAACTACTTATACATTGTGTATGTGCATAGATTGTGCGTCTGTGTACAAACGTAGATCTCATGAGCAGATCTTTTGTTAAGGCTTCGCCCGTGTCTCGTGTACCCGCTACCCCTACAGGTAGCTAATCTTAGATTGCGTGCAAATGTACTCTCTGTGCCCACATGCTGCTAGGGGTGATTCTGTGGGACTTACAAATACAGGCTGCATGTGCGTATCAAGTGTGTGTACATACAGCTAGTTTATATATATATATATAGATAGTGTACACTGCAGACATTTCTTTTGCAGTATACATGTGCCTCAGCACTTCGTGCCTTGATAGACTTCTCCTCCTGTGCTGTCATGTAGAGTGTATGTTTAATCTGTATATGGTTACAGACCGCTCATGTTTGTACTCCTATAGGGATTGTCCTTGCTGTTTGCATTTAACCGGCTCTACATGCCAATCTGTGACAGCAATCTGCACTCCTTACACTATCACTGGATTATAGCTGAGGCTGCACCCTCTGCCAGTGCTTTGTGCAAGTGTCTTGTGTCCGTATACAAGGTCTAGGCACTGGAAGAGGCGCTAGAAATGGCCTGTCAGCGCGTGAAACAGCCATTCACACTATTGTCGGTGTGAGTACGTGTTGGCCTCATCAATAGACAAACTACTTGTATATCGCATACCAGAACTCTGAGATACCCGGCCCACGGGGATGTACCATGTTACAACGCATACCATTACAACTACCTACTATTACAACGCGACCATTACAACGCATACCATTACAACGCATAGCGCTTAGAGGTGCTGGATAGTGGTAAGTATAATTTACTATTCCAACTCCAGTCCCCGTGGACACTAGGGAAGGTGTTGGATAGTAAATTATACTTATTCCCTATCCTAGAACGCCCCCCAGCGCAATGCGTTGTAATGGTATGCGTTGTAAAAGTTGCGTTGTAATAGTAGGTAGTTGTAAAAGATGCGTTGTAACAGGTGTATACCGGCACACGGCATCTAAAATGCATGCCGTTTCTCTGTTTGTTTGTCATTGCGTGTAAAATGTGCCTTATTTTTTTCATCACTGGTATCTATCTGGTCCTCCTTATTGTTTTGCGAAGGACATACTGTGTCCCAGCTGTTGTACGCTTGCATTCCTTTTCGTCTACCAGCTGTACGTGAGCCGAGTTTTTTGGAGCCATTGGTATTTTTTTCCCCTCCAACATCGGGATAATTGTTGACTTTTCTTTCCCACATTCTTAATTCCTCCGCATCTCCCGTGTTAGCGCTGCAGGTGAAATGTTAAAAGCAGTCTAAACCAATGACAACTGTCCATAAGAAACTGATGGAGCGCAGTTATTAAATCTCAGGCTTTCAATGGGGCTTTGTTTCTCGCCTCTCAGACAGGCTCCATTGCTTAAATCAGTAATGATCAAAGTATCCTCCTTTGAGGCATGAACAGATGAGCCAGCCTGTGGTACGGCACCCGTCTCTGCCATGGAGGTTGTAGTGTAGTCCGAGATCAACAGGCGGCGCTCCCCACGAGCCTATCTCACCCGCATGAGAGAAAGGTAAACCGAGTTTAAAAACGGAGCAGGCCACAAACTTTCACAAAATGGTTAATTCACAGTTGCGCTCTTACTTGTCCACTACAGCTTCTAGTGTCTTTATCGAGTCTATATGAAAGCGAGTTCTTTTTTGTTGTTGTTGTTATTTGTGATGTAGAAATGTGATCAAAGGTTCCTGTTTTGTGTTTGCGTCTCTTACACGTTCGTATAATTGTTACTGTGTTACATTTTCAGCTAAATAGTGGCCATTACAATATGAATGGTCACAAAACAGGACTGAGATAAAATTTAAAGTTGGCATTGTGGCTTGAATTGCGCTGCATTGTGTTTACCGTTGCTGTGCTGCATTGTTAGTTTGATTAGAGAAGCTGCTCAGAGGAAACACAGACACAAACGTTCATTTCTCTTCTGATAGGCAGATTTTTCGATATCCTTAAAAGTAAAATTCAGGCAGTACTTTTCACAACTCGGCTCCAGGATCTGCTTGTCTTTTTTTATCGGCCACCAACCGTTTCAAATGATCTGTAATAACCCATACTGTCGCTCTGTCTAGAGTAGGAGATTTGACCAATTTTCCACCATGCAAGCATAACCACTGTGGGGAGAAGTGAAATGCAGTGTTAGCGTTAAGCAACTTGGTGCCACATGTACTAACATTAGGAATGCTGATTTCCTAATTGCGATCAACTCTGAATTGCAATTAGTAAATCAGTATTTCTAATGTGTGAGAATGTGGCTCTGTCTGTCTGTGTGTGTGTCTGTGTGTGCGTGGCTCTGTCTGTGTGTGCGTGGCTCTGTCTGTCTGTGCGTGGCTCTGTCTGTCTGTGTGTGTGCGTGCCTCTGTGTGTGCTTGGCTCTGTGTGTGTGTGTGTGTGTGTGTCTGTGTGTGGCTCTGTGTGTATATGTGGCTCTGTGTGTCTGTGGGTGGCTTTGTGTGTGTGGCTCTATGTGGGTGTAAATACAATAGGTCATGCATTTGCGAGCGATTAAGCTATTGGCATTGTAAATGACAATACCATTTATTTAACGATTAAGCTATTGGCAATGTAAATGACAATGCCATTTATTTATCATTTAAAAAAAATGTCATGAGAAATGCCAATAGCTCTACCTTTATTAATGCCAAGACCATTGCATTGTAAATGCTTGTTTTGCTTTGCTCGGGCAAGTTCCTGCTCCTCTTACAGCACAGAATAGGGATTTCTGCATCACGTAGCCTCTATCCATTTGTGTCCCAAGTTATATAATGCTATAAAGGAATTCTGGGCTTTGTCAGATCATGTGTATCTGATGTCAAATGTGGGGTGGTTCTTATATATGGTGTTGTACTGTGACTTGAAACAGTCAAAATGAAAAAACAACACAGGCTCCTCTTGGCAGTGCAAAGACAATTCTTTACTAACTGTCGCAACAGGTAGAAAGACCCTCCTTACACACAGACAGGCTGCTGGTCTCTCTCAAATTGCTGCTTCATGGACAGATCTTATACACATCTTTCACAATACTTTATTACAAACAGTAAATAATAATTGACTTGCAGTGTATTGATTGAACACAGAAAAACACAGAAAGACCTGTGACCCCATAATCCCAAACTCTGACCTATTCCCCTACACATTTTTTATTTCACTTCCAACAATGCTTAACAACTTCAGCATTCTTCTGCTCGTGAATGCGTGTGTACGCGCGGTAAGTTTGATTTAAATGGAGTGTGTTTTTTTACCACTGTGCACCTAAGACGTTTGTGTGTTCTATGCTAATTTAATTCCTGCACACATTGTCTAATCAGGTTACAATCTGCTTGGAAGCACGGAGTGCGTGCTGGTGATTTTGTGTGCTAAACACATAAATATCTTCATGCTTGCTAAACACGAGTATGTCTTTAACTTAAACCCTTTCAAGTTACTTATTCCATTGTGTCCATAAGTGAACTTTTCACCTTACTCTTGTCAGTGCAAGACTTGGGCTTAAACTGTTTTTTAACCATGTACAGTTGTGTGTTTTCTACTCATGTTTGTTGTGATATGTTCTTGTGTGTTGCGTGTTCTGCATGTGTTATATTTTCCGCGGTGTGTGTTCATATTTCACATTTCCTACACCTACAACAATTATTTAACACAACTCCATGCCACTGTAAATCTGGAAGGCTAAACATTATTGTTTTCTTTTCCCCCACTCTTCCTTTAGCAATGTTGATTTTGTTATTGTCCAAGAACTTGATTACTTACAAGGTTCTAGAGGACCCCAATCCTTTTTCAACCATCTGGCTACTTGAGTTCTTTATCTATAGTTATGCTACTTTCTGTATAAGCTTCTCCACCATTCCTTATCTTCTCCATTAAGCCTTCCTTTTATACCTTCTATATCTACACCTTCCCTCATAGCCCTCTTCAACACCCCCTTCTCATCCCATGCTTCCAGTACCCTCTCAACACCTTTACCTGTCCTTCTCACCTCCATCACAAACACTATCAACTCCCTCTTCCAAATCTTCCATACCATGACAGCTTGCCCATCCTTGCTTCCCTTCTCATCTGCTAGATCCACCTCTTGCTCCTCTCATACATTGAACTTCCCACATTCTTCTGTCGATAACAATCTCATAGCAATTACTCTCTTCTGCTATTCTTCTCCTGATGTCACTCAGTCACTCAATACTTTTGCTGACCAAAATAGCGCTTTTTCTCTCCTTTCCACTACTCTGTCCTACCCTGGGGAAATCTCTCCTAAAAAGGTACCTTGCCCTCTCACACTCCTTCATAACCTGATTCCTCATCTTCTTTTAACAATTACACAAATGTATCCTCATAAACACAAGATATGTGTTCAAGAACAGAATCTCTGATAAAAGCCAGGATTGAGTTTTCATCACTGAGTCCTGGCTGACTGATGGTGCCACCAGTTCTTCCCGTGCTCCAGAATATATGATAGTTCCTGAGGTGGTAAGCACCACTCCGATAGATGAGTCAGGCTATTACCAACAGGTTAAGAAAGAATATCTCCTTTCAACAATCCTGTTCTGCTGAGAACAACTTCTTCTTAGATTCATCTCTTTTTATACTCAGACCTCTATTTCCCAATTTCGTCCTCCTGGAACATTTCTGTTAATTTTCGTTTATGATCCTGTGCTTTATGTCACTGGAGTAACTATCATTTTCAAGATACTATCCATTGCACAGCACAAGCTTTTAATGCCAGCCCCTTCCCTGACACATATGCATGTCTGGAATGAAATAATCAAGGGCCTGATGTACAAAGCAATTTTGTGGTCAAAAAGCCTGAAAAGACTCCTGAGTTGGGGTTGTAACACATTTACAAAAGGAAAGGGGTCCCCGTTATTGTTAAATAAGTCTCTTGGGGAGGAGGCAGTGATCGAGAGGACCACTGGCAACTCTCAAATAAATTTAAAAAAAATAGAAACTTTTCTTTAATTGTCCTCCTTTTCCTTTAGGAATAACAGACTGTATTTGTTTTCAAAAACCTCTCTCCATTAAAATGCAATCATAGACTTGGTGGTCTCCTGAACCCAACAGATCATGTCACTGTGATTGCATCGAATCATAGTGAGTTACAATTCATGTCCTACTTCAAGAATATTGATGAGGCAGGTCGAATTGTGATCAACTATGATTCAGTATATTGTGAAATGATCTACTTATATATACTTAGTTCAGTTCGCAAAATACTATTCCATTCAGAAAAAGTTGGTGCACAATTTGTGGCCACTTTTTGTGAATTTAAATTTCAGGTTCCAAATGCCTTGCAGGCCCATCCCACCCTATGACGAGCTTACCTCCCAAAAGTTGCTCTTTCTTTATTTGAGTGCTCGATGTTTCTCAACACCACCGGTCCTCCCTAAATACCTCTTGATTTCACAGAAATACAGCATCTGAAATTGGTTAATTGATAACCTTTACTTACAAAGCCTTGGTACAAAACATTTAGCTGTACTAAAAGCTAAAGAAAATTCCTACACCACTCGCCTTTTACCAGCCTTCCGCCATCCACAGAAACTCTTCAGCATGACTTTTGAATGAATGAATCTGGTTTCCTGCTCTGTGGAGTTAGCCCCTATAAAGCGGCTCTGTGAAGTACTCACCTCAAAGTTTAAGAAGAACGGCATGAGCATGTACTTTTCTCCATGTTAGAGAACATTTGATTCTTCTATTAGCTTCTCCTATTCTTCCTTTGGCAGCCTATTTAAAACTTTTACAGAGTTTGATGGAATCTGATTATCTTGCAGATTCTTCTTCAAAATCAGGATCCCAATTTGCTAGGGAAGCCTGGAGGAGGAGGCCTGGACCTGATCTTAATAATCCAAAGAACTTTAGACCCATTGCAAAGAGGCATTTCCTGGTGAAACGTATTGTAAAGGCTGCACTACAGCACTTACTTCAAAAGAGCAACTCCAATAACCTACTAGTTGAACACAGAGTTGATTTCTGCCCTCTTCATGGTATCACATCTTATTTCGACATTAACTAGGGAGATCTCCTATCACAGTTATTTGGAAATGGAAATGCTGCTTTCATCCTCCAGTGTCTGACATATACACTTAAAATGGTACATCATCCCACCATCCTCCGTTATGTTTTTGAAACTTGCCTCAGAAGAAGGTTTTCCCAATTATATCTCTTCTTCGCCATTAATCTTCTCAGCCTATTCCATCCGATGTCCACTAGGACTTCACCATTGGTATGCCCTGGGATCCTACCAATGTCACTTACTGTTAAAGGGTAGACATCAGGGATTTTCAACCATACCACAGCGGAATCCTGAATTCTAGCCATCCATATTTGAAGTTCATGATATTGATGTTACTAGTGTTTTTATTTTTCACTAATGAAAAGGACATGTGATGTAACCCCTCACTTGAAAAGTGTGGCACCTTTCAATATTTAACAAAAATGATTTCCAAAAACACTCTTCAAATGTCGCTATCTTTCCACTGTCCACGCATGTTGCAGTGCTGGGTCAGGAGTGCATGAAGGAAGGATCACATTGTCTGTGACTTGAGTTTCAGGGTTGTGAATTTTTCGGGATATCACGTTTTCCATTACTCCCGCTGAATGTGCAAGCCATTCCTTTGATGCTCTGATAGACATGCCATGTGGTATTTCTCACTTCCTATCTCTTTCCTTGCATTCGAGTGGGAGGAATGAAGCTCAAACACTGTGTTTTTTCCATTTATAGCATTTGTTTATGCTAGTTTAAAATTAGAATGTAATAATTCTGCTTAATCCCTTTCAACAGCATTTCCGTGAACGAAAATAAGAATCGGCCTAGCTATTATGGAAGCGTTGGCTTTAATGTATGTGTTTGTATATTTAGCTAGGGAACATTTTATATTGGAGAGGAATTATGAGTTACTCATCTATAATGATTATATTTATAGGGATCTTAACATAGCACAATATTACAAGGTCATACCCACTCAATGGTGGGAATGTTTGTTCAAGAATAACTTTTAAACCTCAGAAATTAAGCTAAGCAAAGAGCACACAGAGACTGTATTATTTTGTATTTCAAATAAATGTATCCCTATTGGACTCTGACATGAGCTCAGGCGCGGTGTGCTTTAATGGTTTATTCCTTTTCTTTTTCTTTAGATAACTTTATTTCGGTCATAGACCATAAAAGTGCAGATACAAAACACACAGAGCACAATAATAAAATCCATAAATATAAACAGTTAGATTAGATGGTTAGAAAGTTATTAAACAGTAAGTTATCAAAAGAGACTCAGGTAAAAAAAAAAAGGAAAAAAAGGAACAAAGAAGAAGGGGGACAGTTAGTACAAGTAATTTCCTATTGAACCTTAAAGAAAGCCTTTCCTTCTGCGCCACATACCATGTAGGAAACGGGAGACAGCAAAGGCAACGAGGTGGGAGGTATCATATGTTAAAACCCTACACGCCTGCACACATTGCCTAAGTCCCAAGTTTCTACATAGGGGAATCAGCCAACATTTTCGTATTTTACTGTACACCGGGCAAAAGAACCTAACATGCACAACATCTTCTCGGGTACAGTTGCAGGCTGGGCAGCTTCCCTCATCAATGTTGGCCCATTTAGAAGGAAACGCCCTAATGGGCAGGCAGCCGTGTCTCAGTTGGGTGTTTAATTTCCTTGCAAGGGGAGGTTGCAATACATCTAGGAATTCCTCCCTCTGGGAATCAATTTTTTCTATCAGAAACGCAGCAGAGAGCCTGCCTAGAGTTGTCGAGCACTGTAATGCATGGGTGTTTTGGTACCTCACATAGGCCAGCAACTCTGACCTAGGTATCCTCGGGCAGCTCAGCTCGGGGTCTCCCATAGCTGGGGCAAACCTACATAATAGGAAAGAGCCTTGATATGGGATAACCAAGGAATGGTTTTGTTCTTTAATTGTCCCCAAACCTCAAGAAATTCCGCTCTATAGGCTGAAAGCTCGGGTACAGACCAGAGCCTTCTCCAGTAGAGCAGGGGTCGTGCAGCTTCCAGTTCCCTAATGGACTCCAGGCCCAAATCTAGTCGCAGGGGTTTGAGCCGTGTACTTTGAGGTAGGCCCACCAAATTTCTCATAAAGGACTGTTCAACCTTTAAGAGGCTCTTTGTATTCTTGTGTCCCCAGAGTTCTGTGCCATATACGGCTGCTGTTCTGGCCTGGAGTCTATAGATCTCAAGGACAGGAGCAACAGGTTTAGAATCCGATGTTTTGTGGAGTTTACCAATACCCCCTATAGTCTGTGAGAGTCTCAGGGCAGATTTAGATATTTGGCGGCCCCAATCAAAGTCCTCTGTCAACGTAACACCAAGGTAGACAAAGGTTTTCACCCGTTCAAGGGGGATGCTGTTCAGAACAGGGTTAGGGCGGGTATGCCTCGGGGGATTGAAGATCATAAACTTCGTTTTCTCCAGGTTTACCTCCAATCCCCGCTAGGCACAGAAAACTACAAACCCGTCCGAGACCCGCTGGATGCCCGTTGACGTTCGGGATAACAGCAGAGTGTCATTTGCGAACATCAGAGCGGGCACCTGACCAGTAACTAACCTGGGAGCGTCATTATCCTTGACACCATTTAAGGCATCCACCAGGCCGCTGATGTAAAGGCTGAATAGTGTTGGAGCCTTTTACTTTTCAACAACAAACATTTAATAAAATATGCATTGTGTAGTTCGCATATACAAACTATAACATTTCAATTTCATATTTTAACACCACACCTCCTAAAATACTGAAGCAGATTACCAAAAATATCATCTATCGACTCTTAATCAGATATCCATTTGTTTTATTATGTGCACTAAAACGTCTAAAAATTGAATATAATTGACCCGACTTTAAAACAAAGTGCGCTCCAATGCTGAGAAAAGATAAAAGTAATTTATCTGTGCTACAGCAATCTTCCAACTGAAATAGAATGTTCTCTGTTACCAAAATAGTTTATATTAAAAAAACAAAACAGAACTACAATATGTTTTCTAAAGTGTCAGAAAAGTGGCATCGCTGTTACCATGGATTAGTCGCCGCAAATGTCCAACACATAGTGATCTGAAATACACTGCCTTAGTAGCGAAAATGCACAATGTAGATTGGGGAAAAAGCAACAAAGCAATCTGTGATGACTGAGGTCACAGGCATGTTTCAGTAACAAGGACTGGAACCCAGGCCTCGCCCATCTCCCGAATCTTCCCCATCCAGGGTCTTCAAGGTCATTGAAGCAGTGCTGAACATGTTTTGCATAAGGTCTTTGAAGTTGGTGGTATCTTTAACGGTAAGTAGCAAGGACTTGGTCACATTCTTTCTTTAAATGAGGGTTTCCATCTATATTTCAGCTAGAGCCTCACAATTTTCATTTCTAGCAGAGACTTCCTGATGATTGGCAATGCCTTCTCTGGCCTAACCTGTCTGGAGCTTGCATGTGAAATGACAGCTGGCATAACCCTCCAGAGACCAGTAACTGAGGCTACTCTCATTTGAAATTACCATAACAACTCTGCCAACTATTGGGTTTAACTTACAGGATGAATCAGGATGCCATGTCCAATGCCTTGTCAGGTGTAGTAAGCGCTATATAGATACAATAAATGTTAAGATAGGGCTCCTCCTATCTGAAAGCTAGTGTACCACAGTGTATCCTCTTTACTGCTGTCTGTTAGTCTGGTTGGTTTCTCAGCACCAGGAAGATGCGTATGGGGCATATGTCACATTTTCTAAAACTATACCAGAACAGCTTGTTGCAGTTCCATGAATCACAGATTTTGTGAGGCAGTTGTTCTTCATGCTGCTTAAGTCATTTTCCTCCATTTCCGCTGCTAGAGCAGAACCAGAAGGGCAATGCCTTTTTGTGATATTCTGCTCTCTTCATTTCCCCTAAATGTGGTGTATGGAGTGCAGTGGTTTCTAGCAGAGGTAAAGCTGTGTGGTGATGAGACGGGGCGGGGCTGGGGGGGTTAGTGGAGTCCGACATACAACAGCAGATATGTTTTTATTTATGTACTTTCACCTTTGCCATCGTATGTCAGACTCCACTACCCCCCCCCCTTCCAGCCCAGCACCTGCCTCAACTCACCGCCCCACAGCGTTACCTCTGCCAGCTGCCACTGATGGAGTGGAAAGACTCCGGCTGCTGGTTCAGGGGCACCTTTTTCATTCTGCTCTATCGTCAAAACGCCATGCACTCACAGTCCTTGGGATATGTTAAATTAAATACCCCAGGGGCACAACAGGTGTTTGATCCCACTTCTAGCCCCCCCGGGGGCACTTCGCACTTCGTATTATAGGAGAGAAGGGGCCTCACATGCTCAAGCAGCCTCTTTAGTACTACCAGGGTTGGATTGAAATTAAAAATCGGCCCGGGCACGATTAAAAAAGTGGGCCACATTTGCATATTGCCTTTGCAAAACACTGCTTTGGTGAAGTTTTATTTAAAAAAAAGGGGGGGGGGGGGAAAAATGCACGGATTAGCTTGCACTGGTGAAACACACCTGAATACAAGCCACTTTTGCTCCGGCCCCCTACCCCCGCTCAATAAGCATGTGTTAATTGGCCGGCCCTAGCGAGAGAAAGGGAGTGACACCTCTGCCCTTTGATAAAAGGGAAGTAATTGATCCCCATCTGAGTCCAGAAAGGCCACTCAGGCACCTACTGGGTCACTGGCGGCATCCAGAGAAGCAGAAACCGCCAAATCGCCCCCAGACTGCTCAAAAAAGCAGCCCACAGCTAGAACTGGACACCGGCCCCTCGGGCATTGCCCGAGGGCCGAAGTTACCAATCCGACGCTGAGTAATATACATCATGTCGGCAAACATTTTACTTCAGGTTGATCTCAGGGAGCCATCCATCAATTGCATGGAGGCGAGGCCCCTTGCAAATGAGGACACACTTGGCCTCTGCGCCCAGGTCATATCACAGACATGGGCACAGAAGCAATGGAGGTGTTAGGAGGTGCAGTGACTGTGCTCCATACACATGGTTCACAGTAAACGCACCCCTATCAGGCCGCTTAACTGGCCTGGGCAAGATTGCGTGGCTCAGCATCAGAAACACGGGAGGGGCTGGTTTGGCGTACTGAGGAACAATTCCAGGAGAAGATGCGGTTTGTGTGGGGGTCAGCTGAGCCGCTAGACGCTTCCATCGGCTTTTAGAATAAATAACTGTGACACAATTTGGAGATGGTGTGAGCAGCGCTGCCTTTGCTACTGCCTGCAGCCTCCCACTAGTTTATTCCAACTACAGCCACGAGCCACCTGCTTACCAATTGTGCTGGAGCATCATAACATCTATAGCCATGAATCATGCTGTGGTGCAGGTTGGTGAATTCTGTTAGATTGTAGCAAGTTATAGCTGCAGTCTCACTCACAAGCCACATGAGGAAAGCAAAGCACACAGCACGCTGCCACTCCAGACGAGGCTGAGAGAGCAGCTTTGGTTTTTCAGTATTAGTGCAGGATTTACTTAGTGCTGACGAGGCACTATTATGCGTGACTTCGCATTTCAGTGCGGTGATGCGGAACACCACACTGAAATGCGCTAGTCTAACGCCTGATGTGTTGTACTTGGCAGGGCTGCGTCTCATGGAAGTAGTTAAACAGAGACAATCCATGCATTTCCTGTTGGAAAGTGAGGCCCCTTACATCACTCATCTGCAGGGATATCTCTGAACCCCATTGAACTGCAGGTCGGGTTTGCCGCCTGCACACTGAAAGTCGGAGTGGCAGCTTTTTATTAATGTGCTGTCCTCAGTGTGTGGGCAGGCTTGCGCCTGCACTGGAAAGACCTAGTTTGCTAAGATATGGTGCATTGTTCCACTCGATGCCTGGTCAACAGACTGTGGGGCAGGTTTATAATTGTTTCACGCAGCGCAATACAGAAAGCCACTTTGCTGCCCAGCACTGCGTGAAAGGTAAGGAATGCGCCGTTTTTAACATTATACAGCACATTCCTGTCCCTTCCTAGTGCCGGCACACTTTTGCCCGCCTAGAGCCAACACAGGCACCCAGGCGTCATGTTGCAAGGGTGCATACATTGTAGTCAGGTTTGTTTTTGTGCAGGAAGGGAAACTGTCCTGCACAAAAACAATACTGAGAGGCATTTTCCTCTTTCTATGTGTGCTGCACAATGCAGCACACATAAAAAGAGGAAAAACCAAGGCGAAATAAAGGTATTTCTTGTTACACCTCACCTGGGGAGGCATGGGAATTTGACGCATTCCCAGGTCTGCCACTAATGGTAAATCTGTGAATGTGCCAGTATCCATGGGTGGAAGCGGGATTTGTGCTGCCTTGTGTTACTCTAGATTTATCAAGCCATACCGGGCCACCCCGCAAAGTGGCCTTTCGTGGTTTTTTAAATCTGACTTAGGTTTTGCATTGCCCTTGCACCCCCTTTATGTGGTGTAAGGACGACGCAGAACCTTGATAAATATGGGCCTAAATGTGCACTTGGGTGCAAACGTGGACAGTGTGCCATATCCATAATGTGGCCCCAGGTGATTACAGCCTCCATCTCCCATATATAGTAGCAAATGTCTCACTGTGTTCTTTCCTTTATGTTTGGTCTATTGCCCTACGCACATGAGGTCTAATGTTCAAAAATACAGATTAAGATATTTTAGATTCTGCAGTTTCTCAAGTCAAGTGTGCGAAGATCTTTCAGATTTTCTATGTGCCTCTCACTATTTCAAACACCAGAGGGAAACACGGTTATATTCTGTTTACGAAAAAATGCCATCGGCCAACACATTAACTAAAGTCACTTTATATTAATTACACTTAATGGTGCTGGCACGTCTATGCTTTTTTTGCTTTTTTTGCTTGGTGTATAAATCACTAACATCTGCAGACATATATTTAGCCTTTTATGTATATGGGCGCCAGACAGAAAACACATGTAAATCCAGCAGTTCAGCAGTTATTCTCTTGTTTGAAAAACATCATTCACATGATTTTCTCTAAAGAGTTAAAATGTAGTTCAGTTAGAACTAAGGTACGGTCTTCTAAACACAAAACATAACCAACATAACATAACGTAGCATACATTTTTTTCATAGCACACATTTTATTCATTTTAGCAGGGATACTATCAATCAATTGCACCCTAATATCAAAAGCCCATAAAAAGAGCACTGTAGTGAAACACACAGAATGAGTCAACTATGGTTAAAACAAATTGTATTCCACCAGGATTGATAGGTAGCATTTGCAGCTTGTTTCCAGTTAGAGGTGATAACATGAAAAGCTACAGCAAGGAAAAGGTCAAGTAAAAGGTAATGACTGGAGGGGCGAGGAAGTTCCGACAAGAGGGAGCCAAGGAAAACTAGTGAGGGCGAAAAGGGGACCTGAAACTGAAAAACCTTTTGAATTTGCTTCCAGACCAACTGCCAGAACTGGGAGATAGGAGGGCAGTCGAACAACATATGTTTGAGATCAGCAGAGGGGGATGGACAGGACCAACAGGAAGAGGGAGTGCCTGTTGAAAAACGGGATAAGGCAAGTGGGGTAAATAAAATTCTGTGATAAATGAAAAATAAAGTCTGGGTAGTGTTATCAGCCCTGGAGGTCTTATGGAGTTTAGTCCAAATTTTGTCCCAAAAAAGGACCGGCCATGTCTGAGAAAAGTCCAGCTCCCAAGCAAGCTCAGTACGAGATTTTAATCTATCATTGGTAAGACGAAAAGAATTATATAAAGCGGAAGCAGAAGGAGAAGTTTCCAATAAAAGGGAAGTGGGTCTGCGATCTACAGGAATCTCGTTGGAGGATGGGAGAGTTTGAAGATATGAAAGCAAGACTGGATAGAGGGTGTTGTATTGTGTTCGGGCAGAAACGGGCAAAGAGAAAAGAGATTGGAGATGCTGAAATGAGAGAGGCTTACCTTGAGACAATAATTGAGATATCCAGGATAGTCCTCGAGAATGCCAAGTTTTCCAATATATGGTACGGTTACGGATTTTAAGAAGAGCGTTATTCCAAATCGGTTGTTCGTGAAGAGAGAGAAGAGATGAATAAGAGGAAGTTAAGTAGGGGGAAAGGAGGTTACGAGAGTGTGAAAGAATAGGTGAGCGGAGACGAGTTAAGGAAGATGTAAAAGACAAGAATTCACGGAAGGTAAAAGGGGAAATGAAAGAAGATTCCATGTTTAGCCAAACAGGGGGATGATGTGGCATATCAGATGATAACCAGCGAGTCGATTGTTTCAGGGAAAAAGCGCGATGATATTGTTTGAAATCGGGAAAGCACACTCCAGATTGAGCTTTGTCTTTACGTAAAGAAGCGAGGGCTATTCGAGAAAGTTTACTGTTCCAAAGGAATTTCAGTAATAAAGAATCAATATTCTTAAAGAAAGAGAGGGGATGTGTAGAGGAAGCATGGAAATAGTATAAAGAAGTAGGGGAGATAGCATCATCTTTATAGAGTTGAGTCGACCTCACCAGGACAAAAAGAGCGGATGCCAACGAGTGATAGCTGTATCCATTTTCTTATACACATAGTCAAAATTTAACTTGAGAGTATCGGATATCAAAGGAGCAAACCAGACCCCTAGGTATTTGATTTTGGATGGTTGCCATGAAAAACCTGTACAAGAAAAAAGATGTTTCTGACAAAAAGGATTTAAAGGGAAAATCTCACACTTATCGGCGTTCAAACGATATCCGGTGACTGCAGAAAAAGAAGAAACTTGTTGAAGAAAAGAGGGAATAGAAGTGACAGGGTCGGAGCAATAGAAAAGAATATCATCGGCATAAACCGAGAGTTTGACTTGTTGGGAACCAAAATGAAAACCAGAAATAGTGTCATCTAAACAAATTTTATTAAGGAAGGGTTCTAAGGCTAAAATAAAAAGTAAGGGAGATAATGGGCAGCCTTGTCTAACACCTCTATGTAGAGAAAAATAATCCGAGCACATCCCATTAACAAAAATAGAAGCTTGAGGATTAGAATAAAGTAAAGAGATAACAGAAATAAATTTAGGGGGGATACCAATCCAACGTAAAGCCTGAAACATGAAATACCACCCAATCCGATCGAAAGCCTTTTCCGCATCTAGGGAAATAGCTGCAAAAGGAAGAGTGAGTGAAGAAGATTTGCCAAGTATGTTGAGAAAAACTCGGGAATTGTCTGAGGAAAGACGCCCCTTGACAAAACCAGATTGTTCTGGTCCGATGATATCCGGTAAAAGAGGATCCATACGTAAGGCTAATATTTTCGCTAGAATTTTGTAATCAGTGTTGGCCAAAGATATTGGTCTATAATTTTTGCATAAGGAGTGATCCTTATCTTCCTTTGGAATTAAGCAAATTAAGGCTTGTTGGAAGGAGCCGCTAGAGGAGCCGGCATCAGAAAAAGATTGAAATAAAAGTAGGAGTTTGGGAAGAAGAAGAGAAGCAAAGTGGCTGTAAAATTCAATTGTAAAGCCATCAGGGCCTGGGGATTTACCATGATGAAGTTTAGAGACAGCATGGGAAATTTCAGAAAGAAAAATGTCTTGTTCCAAAGTGTGAAAATCAACATGTGAGGTTGGGGGAGAAGGGATAGATTGAAAATAAGCAAGAAGATCATCAGATGTAGGAGTCTGCTCTGGAGTATAAAGCGTATCATAGAATTTAGCA
Organism: Lissotriton vulgaris; assembly: GCF_964263255.1. Taxonomy (NCBI): domain Eukaryota; kingdom Metazoa; phylum Chordata; class Amphibia; order Caudata; family Salamandridae; genus Lissotriton; species Lissotriton vulgaris. Next base: position 618,719,973 of record NC_141694.1, on the reverse strand, counting down.
AATTCCGTAAGAATTTCTTTATCTTTAAATGTGGATTCACCAGAAGAGGTTTTAATAGATTGGATTTTTGTGCGTTCTTTACGAATCTTCAAGTAGTTTGCCAAGAGCTTCCCCATTTTATTTTTACCACCATAATATCTAGAATTACATTTGAGCAGGATATTAGAAGCGGCATCTGTTGTAAATTTATTAAAAGAGATTTTTGCATCAATAAGAGCTTTAAGGGATGAATCAGATTTAGAGGTGAAGTAAGCGTGTTCTAAAGCCTTGATGTCAGCTAATATTTTCTCCGATTTGGCCGCATGTAATTTTTTCCGCCGTGACACAAAATTAATAATAAAACCCCTAGAGGCTGCTTTAAATGAATCCCAAACCATAACAAAGGGAGAACCAGGGGTTTTATTTAAAAGAAAAAAATCCTTGGCAAAAGCAGTAAATTCAGTACCAAAAGTGGGGTCTGAAAGTAAAGCATTATTAAATCGCCAGCTGCCAGATTGTGGAGAGAATGGGAGTAAGTGTAGGTCTACAAAAACTGGGGCATGGTCTGAAAGTAAAATGGAGCCAATCTCTGAGCGAATAGCGTGTTGGGATAGGGGTTTACTGAGAAAGATATGATCTATACGGGATTGGGATTGGTGAGGAGGGGAGAAGAAACTATATTCTCGAACATCAGGATTGCATAGTCTCCAAATATCTACTAGGGCATTATTGTTAAAGGAGCTCAGAAATTGCGTGTGCATTCTAGAGGGGGCAAATTTGACTTTTGAGTGTCAATCAAGGAAGGGATCTACAATCTGATTGCAGTCTCCAGCAAGGAGTATGTAATCTCCAGTAAGAGAAGACAACTTGGAAGAAATAGCAGGCGAGAAAGATCTATCAATTGCAGTAGGGGCGTACACATTAAAAAGGGTAAGTGGAATGTTATCGATGAGTAAATTAACAATAAGCCAGCGGCCATCAACATCACATTCATGAGTAATCGAGGAAACATTTAACTTTTTGTGTAACAAAAGTACAACTCCATTCTTCCTAGATGTCGTAGGGGAGCAAAGAACATGACCCACCCAGCAACGTTTAAGTTTCAAAGCCTCTGGTTCAGTAAGATGAGTTTCTTGAAGGAGGGCAACATCAGTTTTAAGTCTTGCTAAATGCGAGAGAACCCTCTGCCTTTTAATGGGGTTATTTAATCCCTTAACGTTCCATGTCGTTACACGGAATGAAACAATTTAGAAAACAGCTAGAAGCAACATGTTTAATAATGCATAAAAATACAATTGAGAAAAAATGAGAAAAGTAGAAGAGAAGGGTGAAAAGAAAAAGGAGTCAAGGATGAGAACAATGATGATTCCAGAAAAGAAGAGAAAGAAAAGGAAAGAAGAAAAAGAGGATAAAGAGTAAAGTTGAGAAGAGTTCATGATATGAGAGGTAGGAAAGAGGACAGCAACAATAGAGAATAAAGAGACAGTACATGTCCGAAACGAACGACTGAAAGACATACTTACGAAAATGAGAAAACCAAAAAAATAAGGGGGATGGTGGTGGCAGGAGACGACGATGAGAACATCCAGAGCGAACACCAAAACCTCAAGTATTATGACATCCAAAAAGGCAGCACGAGGGGAGAATAGGGTGAAAACGAGATGATGTGGTGAAGGGGAGTACCTGTTGAGAGAGGAGAGACATGAGGATAAATACTTGAGCGTACAAGGAACAAAAAGAGAAATGGGATGGAGAAAAGGTGAACACATATGATAAAACATATAAGAACAACATTGAGTGCTTCACAACATCAACAGTGCGAACAATGAAAAATCAGAACCACATTCAAATGCATGCATCGAACAAAGAGAGTTAATAAGTCAGTCAACCAGGATTAGACATATCCATGACATCAGGACCATGTTGGCGAAGAAAAGCTTGTAAGGCCGCAGGATCCTCGTAGGTGGTTGTTTTGTCTTTATAAGTAACCTTGAAGAGACAAGGATGCAAAAGACCGTATCTAGCATTGAGGGCTCTAAGCTGCGGTCTCATGTCTAAGAACTTCTTCCTGCATTCTGCAGTGGCCCTGGAGACATCCTGGGATATGTAGAGATGATGACCTTCCCAAATGATCTGCTTCTTGAGTTTGGCGGCTGAAAGGACTTGAAGAAGGTTGGTATATTGAAGGAAAAGCATGATAACACCTCTAGGTTTGGTAGCAACTCTAGGACCAAGACGGTGAGTTCGTTGAATGTTGATGGACGATAGAGCTGGTGCATCCAAGATCTTAGCAAGGAAGGACTGGAAGAAGGCGGTAGGATTAAACCCTTCTGAAAGTTCCGGAAGGCCGTAAAGGCGTAGGTTGTTTCTGCGATTCCTGTTCTCTAAATCTTCCGTCTGTCGCTTAAGTAGTAGGATCTCCGCCTCCATGGATGGAATATGAGAACAAGAGGATTGCAAGGAATCTGTGGATTGTTCCAAGGTGAGAACACGTACATCCAGAGACGACCACTTCTCCTGCATTGCCTGCATATTTTTGGTGGTGGCTTCCATAAAAGGCTTGAAAGCACGTAGTTCCTCTAATATGAGATCCATAGAGGAAGGGGAAGAAGAACTCCCAGGAGAAGGTGGATCTTTTTTGAGACGTTTAGAAGAAACCAAAGAGGATGGCGTTTTACCCACGTTGGAAGCCTTTGGAATGGCTCCGTGCGGTGATTCTGATTTTGATGAACGGCTTTCCTCCATGTCTGGAATAGAGGAGTCAGAATCTGAACCAACCGGAACTTTAGAAGTAGATATGAGTTTCAAGTTGCGAAGTTTCCCCATGAAAGCTCAATAAAACAATTGAAAGGAGTCAAAGAGCCCAGTGAAAGGACGCAGGTGTGTAGGCACAGCAGAAGAAGAGCACAAATTGCAGTCAGGTTAGTAGCATAAAAGAAAAAGTTCAGCAAAAGGCCCTGAATGCCCAGAGAAAAACAGAGGTCGCAATGTTATGCAGCAGTCTTTAAGTGGGTTCGTCAAGCCAGGAGGACAGAGCTGAGTGGATCACATCAAAAAAGAGAAGGTCACACAAGTGCTTCGCATGTAATAAAAGGAGTGTCATGCAGGTAGTGGAACAATGAAAGATTGCGAGATTGGCAAAAACAACATGTTGCAATACTTAGGTATGCCTTGTGTAGAGAAGAAAGGTTGCACAAACTGATGGATAAATCCAGAAAAAGCAAATGGCAGCAAGAACAAATGCAGGTAATATCAGGAATCACAGCAGGCTGCAACCGAAGGATCCCCGCTGATATAGGGATATAATAGACGAGGTTCATAAAGATCCCTTCCGCTGAGCGCCGAGTGAAGGTTGTAAAAAACCTTGTGAGAAAATGTGGAAAGGCACAAAATGGCAGGCGGATAAAGGCAGGACACTCCAGGCGTGAGTAGAAAGGGCGCTATGAGGCACATCAGGTTGTAACATGAAGTCTCACCTCTGAAAACGCTGCATTCGCTGTATTGGAAGGTAATTGGTAGCAAGTATCAAAAGCGGCATATTTGGAGTCCATCAGGAACCTTCCCGCCGGCGGCTATGTGGAAACGCGGCCGGCGTACAAAATGACGGCCGCGATTTTCAACCTCCGTTCCTCCGCAAAAAAGTAGCTGAAATAGATGCAGAGCCGGGAAATGGAGACGGCGGATAACGCGCCTCACATTCCGGTCCGGAGTATCGGTTCACAGCGTGCGGAGAAGCCCTTCTGTGCTGCAGCGACGAACAAAGCGCCGAGGCTCGATGCGGAGCTCCGGGACTACACCGCCATCTTGGCTCAAGCCACGCCCCCGTCGCTTACTGTTAAAGGGTAGATGGCAGGGATTTTCAACTATACCACCGCGGAATCCTGAATTCTGGCCATCCATATTTGAAGTTCATGATATTGATGTCACTAGTGTTTTCATTGTTCACTAATGAAAAGGACATTGTGATGTAACCCCTCACTTGAAAAGTATGGCACATTTCAATATTTAACAAAAATGATTTCCAAAAACACTCTTCAAATGTCGCTATCTTTCCACTGTCCACGCATGTTGCAGTGCTGGGTCAGGAGTGCATGAAGGAAGGATCACATTGTCTGTGACTGAGTTTCAGGGTTGTCAATTTTTCCGGATGTAACGTTTCCATTACTCCCGCCAAATGTGCAAGCCATTCCTTTGATGCTCTGATAGACATGCCATGTGGTATTTCTCACTTCCTATCTCTTTCCTTGCATTCGAGTGGGAGGAATGAAGCTCAAACACTATGTTTTTTCCATTTATAGCATTTGTTTATGCTAGTTTAAAATTAGAATATAATAATTCTGCTTAATCCCTTTCAATAGCATTTCCGTGAACGAAAATAAAGAATCGGCCTAGCTATAATGGAAGCGTTGGCTTTGATGTATGTGTTTGTATATTTAGCTAGGGAACATTTTATAATTGGAGAGGAATTATGAGTTACTCATCTATAATGATTATATTTTAGGGATCTTAACATAGCACATTATTACAAGGTCATACCCACTCAATGCTGGGAATGTTTGTTCAAGAGTAACTTTTAAACCTCAGAAATTAAGCTAAGCAAAGAGCACACAGAGAATGTATTATTTTGTATTTCAAATAAATGTATCCCTATTGGACTCTGACCTGAGCTCAGGGGCGGTGTGCTTTAATGGTTTATTCCTTTTCAACAACAAACATTTAATAATGTATGCATTGTGTAGTTTGCATATACAAACTATAACATTTTAATTTCATATTTTAACACCACACCTCCTAAAATACTGAAGCAGATTACCAAAAATATCATCTATCGACTCTTAATCAGATATCCATTTGTTTTATTATGTGCACTAAAACGTCTAAAAATTGAATATAATTGAGCCGACTTTAAAACAAAGTGCGCTCCAATGCTGAGAAAAGCTAAAAGTAATTTATCTGTGCTACAGCAATCTTCCAACTGAAATAGAATGTTCTCTGTTACCAAAATAGTTTATACTAAAAAAAAAAAACAGAACTACAATATGTTTTCTAAAGTGTCAGAAAAGTGGCATCGCTGTTACCATGGATAAGTCGCCGCAAATGTCCAACACATAGTGATCTGAAATACACTGCCTTAGTAGCGAAAATGCACAATGTAGATTGGGGAAAAAGCAACAGAGTAATCTGTGATGACTGAGGTCACAGGCATGTTTCAGTAACAAGGACTGGAACCCAGGCCTCGCCCATCTCCCGAACCTTCCCCATCCAGGGTCTTCAAAGTCATTGAAGCAGTGCTGAACATGTTTTGCATAAGGTCTTTGAAGTTGGTGGTATCTTTAATGGTAAGTAGCAAGGACTTGGTCACATTCTTTCATAAAATGAGGGTTTCCACCTATATTTCAGCTAGAGCCTCACAATTTTAATTTCTAGCAGAGACTTCCTGATGATTGGCAATGCCTTCTCTGGCCTAACCTGTCTGGAGCTTAAATGTGAAATGACAGCTGGCATAACCCTCCAGAGACCAGTAACTGAGGCTACTCTCATTTGAAATTACCATAACAACTCTGCCAACTATTGGGTTTAACTTACAGGATGAATCAGGATGCCATGTCCAATGCCTTGTCAGGTGTAGTAAGCGCTATATAGATACAATAAATGTTAAGATAGGGCTCCTCCTATCTGAAAGCTAGTGTACCACAGTGTATCCTCTTTACTGCTGTCTGTTAGTCTGGTTGGTTTCTCAGCACCAGGAAGATGCTTATGGGGCATATGTCACATTTTCTAAAACTATACCAGAACAGCTTGTTGCAGTTCCATGAATCACAGATTTTGTGAGGCAGTTGTTCTTCATGCTGCTTAAGTCATTTTCCTCCATTTCCGCTGCTAGAGCAGAACCAGAAGGGCAATGCTTTTTGGTGATATTCTGCTCTCTTCATTTCCCCTAAATGTGGTGTATGGAGTGCAGTGGTTTCTAGCAGAGGTAAAGCTGTGTGGTGATGAGACGGTGCGGGGCTGGGGGGGTTAGTGGAGTCCGACATACAACAGCAGATATGTTTTTATTTATGTACTTTCACCTTTGCCATCGTATGTCAGACTCCACTACCCCCCCCCCTTCCAGCCCAGCACCTGCCTCAACTCACCGCCCCACAGCGTTACCTCTGCCATCTGCCACTGATGGAGTGGAAAGACTCCGGCTGCTGGTTCAGGGGCACCTTTTTCATTCTGCTCTATCGTCAAAACGCCATGCACTCACAGTCCTTGGGATATGTTAAATTAAATACCCCAGGGGCACAACAGGTGTTTGATCCCACTTCTAGCCCCCCCGGGGGCACTTCGCACTTCGTATTATAGGAGAGAAGGGGCCTCACATGCTCAAGCAGCCTCTTTAGTACTACCAGGGTTGGATTGAAATTAAAAATCGGCCCGGGCACGATAAAAAAAGTGGGCCACATTTGCATATTGCCTTTGCAAAACACTGCTTTGGTGAAGTTTTATTTAAAAAAAAGGGGGGGGGGGAAATGCACGGATTAGCTTGCACTGGTGAAACACACCTGAATACAAGCCACTTTTGCTCCGGCCCCCTACCCCCGCTCAATAAGCATGTGTTAATTGGCCGGCCCTAGCGAGAGAAAGGGAGTGACACCTCTGCCCTTTGATAAAAGGGAAGTAATTGATCCCCATCTGAGTCCAGAAAGGCCACTCAGGCACCTACTGGGTCGCTGGCGGCATCCAGAGAAGCAGAAACCGCCAAATCGCCCCCAGACTGCTCAAAAAAGCAGCCCACAGCTAGAACTGGACACCGGCCCCTCGGGCATTGCCCGAGGGCCGAAGTTACCAATCCGATGCTGAGTAATATACATCATGTCGGCAATATTTTACTTCAGGTTGATCTCAGGGAGCCATCCATCAATTGCATGGAGGCGAGGCCCCTTGCAAATGAGGACACACTTGGCCTCTGCGCCCAGGTCATATCACAGACATGGGCACAGAAGCAATGTAGGTGTTAGGAGGTGCAGTGACTGTGCTCCATACACATGGTTCACAGTAAACGCACCCCTATCAGGCCGCTTAACTGGCCTGGGCAAGATTGCGTGGCTCAGCATCAGAAACACGGGAGGGGCTGGTTTGGCGTACTGAGGAACAATTCCAGGAGAAGATGCGGTTTGTGCGGGGGTCAGCTGAGCCTCTAGACGCTTCCATCGGCTTTTAGATTAAATAACTGTGACACAATTTGGAGATGGTGTGAGCAGCGCTGCCATTGCTACTGCCTGCAGCCTCCCACTAGTTTATTCCAACTACAGCCACGAGCCACCTGCTTACCAATTGTGCTGGAGCATCATAACATCTATAGCCATGAATCATGCTGTGGTGCAGGTTGGTGAATTCTGTTAGATTGTAGCAAGTTATAGCTGCAGTCTCACTCACAAGCCACATGAGGAAAGCAAAGCACACCGCACGCTGCCACTCCAGACGAGGCTGAGAGAGCAGCTTTGGTTTTTCAGTATTAGTGCAGGATTTACTTAGTGCTGACGAGGCACTATTATGCGTGACTTCGCATTTCAGTGCGGTGATGCGGAACACCACACTGAAATGCGCTAGTCTAACGCCTGATGTGTTGTACTTGGCAGGGCTGCGTCTCATGGAAGTAGTTAAACAGAGACCATCCATGCATTTCCTGTTGGAAAGTGAGGCCCCTTACATCACTCATCTGCAGGGATATCTCTGAACCCCATTGAACTGCAGGTCGGGTTTGCCGCCTGCACACTGAAAGTCGGAGTGGCAGCTTTTTATTAATGTGCTGTCCTCAGTGTGTGGGCAGGCTTGCGCCTGCACTGGAAAGACCTAGTTTGCTAAGATATGGTGCATTGTTCCACTCGATGCCTGGTCAACAGACTGTGGGGCAGGTTTATAATTGTTTCACGCAGCGCAATACAGAAAGCCACTTTGCTGCCCAGCACTGCGTGAAAGGTAAGGAATGCGCCGTTTTTAACATTATACAGCACATTCCTGTCCCTTCCTAGTGCCGGCACACTTTTGCCCGCCTAGAGCCAACACAGGCACCCAGGCGTCATGTTGCAAGGGTGCATACATTGTAGTCAGGTTTGTTTTTGTGCAGGAAGGGAAACTGTCCTGCACAAAAACAATACTGAGAGGCATTTTCCTCTTTCTATGTGTGCTGCACAATGCAGCACACATAAAAAGAGGAAAAACCAAGGCGAAATAAAGGTATTTCTTGTTAAACCTCACCTGGGGAGGCATGGGAATTTGACGCATTCCCAGGTCTGCCACTAATGGTAAATCTGTGAATGTGCCAGTATCCATGGGTGGAAGCGGGATTTGTGCTGCCTTGTGTTACTCTAGATTTATCAAGCCATACCGGGCCACCCCGCAAAGTGGCCTTTCGTGGTTTTATAAATCTGACTTAGGTTTTGCATTGCCCTTGCACCCCCTTTATGTGGTGCAAGGACGACGCAAAACCTTGATAAATATGGGCCTAAATGTGCACTTGGGTGCAAACGTGGACAGTGTGCCATATCCATAATGTGGCCCCAGGTGATTACAGCCTCCATCTCCCATATATAGTAGCAAATGTCTCACTGTGTTCTTTCCTTTATGTTTGGTCTATTGCCCTACGCACATGAGGTCTAATGTTCAAAAATACAGATTAAGATATTTTAGATTCTGCAGTTTCTCAAGTCAAGTGTGCGAAGATCTTTCAGATTTTCTATGTGTCTCTCACTGTTTCAAACACCAGAGGGAAACACGGTTATATTCTGTTTACGAAAAAATGCCATCGGCCAACACATTAATTAAAGTCACTTTATATTAATTACACTTAATCGTGCTGGCACGTCTATGCTTTTTTGGCTTTTTTTGCTTGGTGTATAAATCACTAACATCTGCAGACATATATTTAGCCTTTTATGTATATGGGCGCCAGACAGAAAACACGTGTAAATCCAGCAGTTCAGCAGTTATTCTCTTGTTTGAAAAACATCATTCACATGATTTTCTCTAAAGAGTTAAAATGTAGTTCAGTTAGAACTAAGGTACGGTCTTCTAAACACAAAACATAACCTACATAACATAACGTAGCATACATTTTTTTCATAGCACACATTTTATTCATTTTAGCAGGGATACTATCAATCAATTGCACCCTAATATCAAAAGCCCATAAAAAGAGCACTGTAGTGAAACACACAGAATGAGTCAACTATGGTTAAAACAAATTGTATTCCACCAGGATTGATAGGTAGCATTTGCAGCTTGTTTCCAGTTAGAGGTGATAACATGAAAAGCTACAGCAAGGAAAAGGTCAAGTAAAAGGTAATGACTGGAGGGGCGAGGAAGTTCCGACAAGAGGGAGCCAAGGAAAACTAGTGAGGGCGAAAAGGGGACCTGAAACTGAAAAACCTTTTGAATTTGCTTCCAGACCAACTGCCAGAACTGGGAGATAGGAGGGCAGTCGAACAACATATGTTTGAGATCAGCAGAGGGGGATGGACAGGACCAACAGGAAGAGGGAGTGCCTGTTGAAAAATGGGATAAGGCTAGTGGGGTAAATAAAATTCTGTGATAAATGAAAAATAAAGTCTGGGTAGTGTTATCAGCCCTGGAGGTCTTATGGAGTTTAGTCCAAAGTTTGTCCCAAAAAAGGACCGGCCATGTCTGAGAAAAGTCCAGCTCCCAAGCAAGCTCAGTACGAGATTTTAATCTATCATTGGTAAGACGAAAAGAATTATATAAAGCGGAAGCAGAAGGAGAAGTTTCCAATAAAAGGGAAGTGGGTCTGCGATCTACAGGAATCTCGTTGGAGGATGGGAGAGTTTGAAGATATGAAAGCAAGACTGGATAGAGGGTGTTGTATTGTGTTCGGGCAGAAACAGGCAAAGAGAAAAGAGATTGGAGATGCTGAAATGAGAGAGGCTTACCTTGAGACAATAATTGAGATATCCAGGATAGTCCTCGAGAATGCCAAGTTTTCCAATATATGGTACGGTTACGGATTTTAAGAAGAGCGTTATTCCAAATCGGTTGTTCGTGAAGAGAGAGAAGAGATGAATAAGAGGAAGTTAAGTAGGGGGAAAGGAGGTTACGAGAGTGTGAAAGAATAGGTGAGCGGAGACGAGTTAAGGAAGATGTAAAAGACAAGAATTCACGGAAGGTAAAAGGGGAAATGAAAGAAGATTCCATGTTTAGCCAAACAGGGGGATGATGTGGCATATCAGATGATAACCAGCGAGTCGATTGTTTCAGGGAAAAAGCGCGATGATATTGTTTGAAATCGGGAAAGCACACTCCAGATTGAGCTTTGTCTTTACGTAAAGAAGCGAGGGCTATTCGAGAAAGTTTACTGTTCCAAAGGAATTTCAGTAATAAAGAATCAATATTCTTAAAGAAAGAGAGGGGATGTGTAGAGGAAGCATGGAAATAGTATAAAGAAGTAGGGGAGATAGCATCATCTTTATAGAGTTGAGTCAACCTCACCAGGACAAAAAGAGCGGATGCCAACGAGTGATAGCTGTATCCATTTTCTTATACACATAGTCAAAATTTAACTTGAGAGTATCGGATATCAAAGGAGCAAACCAGACCCCTAGGTATTTGATTTTGGATGGTTGCCATGAAAAACCTGTACAAGAAAAAAGATGTTTCTGACAAAAAGGATTTAAAGGGAAAATCTCACACTTATCGGCGTTCAAACGATATCCGGTGACTGCAGAAAAAGAAGAAACTTGTTGAAGAAAAGAGGGAATAGAAGGGACAGGGTCGGAGCAATAGAAAAGAATATCATCGGCATAAACCGAGAGTTTGACTTGTTGGGAACCAAAATGAAAACCAGAAATAGTGTCATCTAAACGAATTTTAGTAAGGAAGGGTTCTAAGGCTAAAATAAAAAGTAAGGGAGATAATGGGCAGCCTTGTCTAACACCTCTATGTAGAGAAAAATAATCCGAGCACATCCCATTAACAAAAATAGAAGCTTGAGGATTAGAATAAAGTAAAGAGATAACAGAAATATATTTAGGGGGGATACCAATCCAACGTAAAGCCTGAAACATGAAATCCCACCCAATTCGATCGAAAGCCTTTTCCGCATCTAGGGAAATAGCTGCAAAAGGAAGAGTGAGTGAAGAAGATTGGCCAAGTATGTTGAGAAAAACTCGGGAATTGTCTGAGGAAAGACGCCCCTTGACAAAACCAGATTGTTCTGGTCCGATGATATCCGGTAAAAGAGGATCCATACGTAAGGCTAATATTTTCGCTAGAATTTTGTAATCAGTGTTGGCCAAAGATATTGGTCTATAATTTTTGCATAAGGAGTGATCCTTATCTTCCTTTGGAATTAAGCGAATTAAGTCTTGTTGGAAGGAGCCGCTAGAGGAGCCGGCATCAGAAAAAGATTGAAATAAAAGTAGGAGTTTGGGAAGAAGAAGAGAAGCAAAGTGGCTGTAAAATTCAATTGTAAAGCCATCAGGGCCTGGGGATTTACCATGATGAAGTTTAGAGACAGCATGGGAAATTTCAGAAAGAAAAATGTCTTGTTCCAAAGTGTGAAAATCAACATGTGAGGTTGGGGGAGAAGGGATAGATTGAAAATAAGCAAGAAGATCATCAGATGTAGGAGTCTGCTCTGGAGTATAAAGCGTATCATAGAATTTAGCAAATTCCGTAAGAATTTCTTTATCTTTAAATGTGGATTCACCAGAAGAGGTTTTAATAGATTGGATTTTTGTGCGTTCTTTACGAATCTTCAAGTAGTTTGCCAAGAGCTTCCCCATTTTATTTTTATCACCATAATATCTAGAATTACATTTGAGCAGGATATTAGAAGCGGCATCTGTTGTAAATTTATTAAAAGAGATTTTTGCATCAATAAGAGCTTTAAGGGATGAATCAGATTTAGAGGTGAAGTAAGCATGTTCTAAAGCCTTGATGTCAGCTAATATTTTCTCCGATTTGGCCGCATGTAATTTTTTCCGCCGTGACACAAAATTAATAATAAAACCCCTAGAGGCTGCTTTAAATGAATCCCAAACCATAACAAAGGGAGAACCAGGGGTTTGATTTAAAAGAAAAAAATCCTTGGCAAAAGCAGTAAATTCAGTACCAAAAGTGGGGTCTGAAAGTAAAGCATTATTAAATCGCCATCTGCCAGATTGTGGAGAGAATGGGAGTAAGTGTAGGTCTACAAAAACTGGGGCATGGTCTGAAAGTAAAATGGAGCCAATCTCTGAGCGAATAGCGTGTTGGGATAGGGGTTTACTGAGAAAGATATGATCGATACGGGATTGGGATTGATGAGGAGGGGAGAAGAAACTATATTCTCGAACATCAGGATTGCATAGTCTCCAAATATCTACTAGGGCATTATTGTTAAAGGAGCTCAGAAATTGCGTGTGCATTCTAGAGGGGGCAAATTTGACTTTTGAGTGTCAATCAAGGAAGGGATCTACAATCTGATTGCAGTCTCCAGCAAGGAGTATGTAATCTCCAGTAAGGGAAGACAACTTGGAAGAAATAGCAGGCGAGAAAGATCTATCAATTGCAGTAGGGGCATACACATTAAAAAGGGTAAGTGGAATGTTATCGATGAGTAAATTAACAATAAGCCAGCGGCCATCAACATCACATTCATGAGTAATCGAGGAAACATTTAACTTTTTGTGTAACAAAAGTACAACTCCATTCTTCCTAGATGTCGTAGGGGAGCAAAGAACATGACCCACCCAGCAACGTTTAAGTTTCAAAGCCTCTGGTTCAGTAAGATGAGTTTCTTGAAGGAGGGCAACATCAGTTTTAAGTCTTGCTAAATGCGAGAGAACCCTCTGCCTTTTAATGGGATTATTTAATCCCTTAACGTTCCATGTCGTTACACGGAATGAAACAATTTAGAAAACAGCTAGAAGCAACATGTTTAATAATGCATAAAAATACAATTGAGAAAAAATGAGAAAAGTAGAAGAGAAGGGTGAAAAGAAAAAGGAGTCAAGGATGAGAACAATGGTGATTCCAGAAAAGAAGAGAAAGAAAAGGAAAGAAGAAAAAGAGGATAAAGAGTAAAGTTGAGAAGAGTTCATGATATGAGAGGTAGGAAAGAGGACAGCAACAATAGAGAATAAAGAGACAGTACATGTCCGAAACGAACGACTGAAAGACATACTTACGAAAATGAGAAAACCAAAAAAATAAGGGGGATGGTGGTGGCAGGAGACGACGATGAGAACATCCAGAGCGAACACCAAAACCTCAAGTATTATGACATCCAAAAAGGCAGCACGAGGGGAGAATAGGGTGAAAACGAGATGATGTGGTGAAGGGGAGTACCTGTTGAGAGAGGAGAGACATGAGGATAAATACTTGAGCGTACAAGGAACAAAAAGAGAAATGGGATGGAGAAAAGGTGAACACATATGATAAAACATATAAGAACAACATTGAGTGCTTCACAACATCAACAGTGCGAACAATGAAAAATCAGAACCACATTCAAATGCATGCATCGAACAAAGAGAGTTAATAAGTCAGTCAACCAGGATTAGACATATCCATGACATCAGGACCATGTTGGCGAAGAAAAGCTTGTAAGGCCGCAGGATCCTCGTAGGTGGTTGTTTTGTCTTTATAAGTAACCTTGAAGAGACAAGGATGCAAAAGACCGTATCTAGCATTGAGGGCTCTAAGCTGCGGTCTCATGTCTAAGAACTTCTTCCTGCATTCTGCAGTGGCCCTGGAGACATCCTGGGATATGTAGAGATGATGACCTTCCCAAATGATCTGCTTCTTGAGTTTGGCGGCTGAAAGGACTTGAAGAAGGTTGGTATATTGAAGGAAAAGCATGATAACACCTCTAGGTTTGGTAGCAACTCTAGGACCAAGACGGTGAGCTCGTTGAATGTTGATGGACGATAGAGCTGGTGCATCCAAGATCTTAGCAAGGAAGGACTGGAAGAAGGCGGTAGGATTAGACCCTTCTGAAAGTTCCGGAAGGCCGTAAAGGCGTAGGTTGTTTCTGCGATTCCTGTTCTCTAAATCTTCCGTCTGTCGCTTAAGTAGTAGGATCTCCGCCTCCATGGATGGAATATGAGAACAAGAGGATTGCAAGGAATCTGTGGATTGTTCCAAGGTGAGAACACGTACATCCAGAGACAACCACTTCTCCTGCATTGCCTGCATATTTTTGGTGGTGGCTTCCATAAAAGGCTTGAAAGCACGTAGTTCCTCTAATATGAGATCCATAGAGGAAGGGGAAGAAGAACTCCCAGGAGAAGGTGGATCTTTTTTGAGACGTTTAGAAGAAACCAAAGAGGATGGCGTTTTACCCACGTTGGAAGCCTTTGGAATGGCTCCGTGCGGTGATTCTGATTTTGATGAACGGCTTTCCTCCATGTCTGGAATAGAGGAGTCAGAATCTGAACCAACCGGAACTTTAGAAGTAGATATGAGTTTCAAGTTGCGAAGTTTCCCCATGAAAGCTCAATAAAACAATTGAAAGGAGTCAAAGAGCCCAGTGAAAGGACGCAGGTGTGTAGGCACAGCAGAAGAAGAGCACAAATTGCAGTCAGGTTAGTAGCATAAAAGAAAAAGTTCAGCAAAAGGCCCTGAATGCCCAGAGAAAAACAGAGGTCGCAATGTTATGCAGCAGTCTTTAAGTGGGTTCGTCAAGCCAGGAGGACAGAGCTGAGTGGATCACATCAAAAAAGAGAAGGTCACACAAGTGCTTCGCATGTAATAAAAGGAGTGTCATGCAGGTAGTGGAACAATGAAAGATTGCGAGATTGGCAAAAACAACATGTTGCAATACTTAGGTATGCCTTGTGTAGAGAAGAAAGGTTGCACAAACTGATGGATAAATCCAGAAAAAGCAAATGGCAGCAAGAACAAATGCAGGTAATATCAGGAATCACAGCAGGCTGCAACCGAAGGATCCCCGCTGATATAGGGATATAATAGACGAGGTTCATAAAGATCTCTTCCGCTGAGCGCCGAGTGAAGGTTGTAAAAAACCTTGTGAGAAAATGTGGAAAGGCACAAAATGGCAGGCGGATAAAGGCAGGACACTCCAGGCGTGAGTAGAAAGGGCGCTATGAGGCACATCAGGTTGTAACATGAAGTCTCACCTCTGAAAACGCTGCATTCGCTGTATTGGAAGGTAATTGGTAGCAAGTATCAAAAGCGGCATATTTGGAGTCCATCAGGAACCTTCCCGCCGGCGGCTATGTGGAAACGCGGCTGGCGTACAAAATGACGGCCGCGATTTTCAACCTCCGTTCCTCCGCAAAAAAGTAGCTGAAATAGATGCAGAGCCGGGAAATGGAGACGGCGGATAACGCGCCTCACATTCCGGTCCGGAGTATCGGCTCACAGCGTGCGGAGAAGCCCTTCTGTGCTGCAGCGACGAACAAAGCGCCGAGGCTCGATGCGGAGCTCCGGGACTACACCGCCATCTTGGCCGGCGCTCAAGCCACGCCCCCATCGCTTACTGTTAAAGGGCAGATGGCAGGGATTTTCAACTATACCACCGCGGAATCCTGAATTCTGGCCATCCATATTTGAAGTTCATGATATTGATGTCACTAGTGTTTTCATTGTTCACTAATGAAAAGGACATTGTGATGTAACCCCTCACTTGAAAAGTGTGGCACATTTCAATATTTAACAAAAATGATTTCCAAAAACACTCTTCAAATGTTGCTATCTTTCCACTGTCCACGCATGTTGCAGTGCTGGGTCAGGAGTGCATGAAGGAAGGATCACATTGTCTGTGACTGAGTTTCAGGGTTGTCAATTTTTCCGGATATAACGTTTTCCATTACTCCCGCCAAATGTGCAAGCCATTCCTTTGATGCTCTGATAGACATGCCATGTGGTATTTCTCACTTCCTATCTCTTTCCTTGCATTCGAGTGGGAGGAATGAAGCTCAAACACTATGTTTTTTCCATTTATAGCATTTGTTTATGCTAGTTTAAAATTACAATATAATAATTCTGCTTAATCCCTTTCAATAGCATTTCCGTGAACGAAAATAAAGAATCGGCCTAGCTATAATGGAAGCGTTGGCTTTGATGTATGTGTTTGTATATTTAGCTAGGGAACATTTTATAATTGGAGAGGAATTATGAGTTACTCATCAATAATGATTATATTTCTAGGGATCTTAACATAGCACATTATTACAGGGTCATACCCACTCAATGCTGGGAATTTTTGTTTAAGAATAACTTTTAAACCTCAGAAATTAAGCTAAGCAGAGAGCACACAGAAGAATGTATTATTTTGTATTTCAAATAAATGTATCCCTATTGTACTCTGACCTGAGCTCAGAGGCGGGGTGCTTTAATGGTTTATTCCTTTTCAACAACAAACATTTAATAAAATATGCATTGTGTAGTTTGCATATACAAACTATAACATTTTAATTTCATACTTTAACACCACACCTCCTAAAATACTGAAGCAGATTACCAAAAATATCATCTATCGACTCTTAATCAGATATCCATTTGTTTTATTATGTGCACTAAAAAGTCTAAAAATTGAATATAATTGAGCCGACTTTAAAACAAAGTGCGCTCCAATGCTGAGAAAAGATAAAAGTAATTTATCTGTGCTACAGCAATCTTCCAACTGAAATAGAATGTTCTCTGTTACCAAAATAGTTTATATTAAAAAAAAACAGAACTACAATATGTTTTCTAAAGTGTCAGAAAAGTGGCATCGCTGTTGCCATGGATAATTCACCGCAAATGTCCAACACCTAGTGATCTGAAATACACTGCCTTAGTAGCGAAAATGCACAATGTAGATTGGGGAAAAAGCAACAGAGTAATCTGTGATGACTGAGGTCACAGGCATGTTTCAGTAACAAGGACTGGAACCCAGGCCTCGCCCATCTCCCGAACCTTCCCCATCCAGGGTCTTCAAAGTCATTGAAGCAGTGCTGAACATGTTTTGCATAAGGTCTTTGAAGTTGGTGGTATCTTTAACGGTAAGTAGCAAGGACTTTGCCACATTCTTTCATAAAATGAGGGTTTCCACCTATATTTCAACTAGAGCCTCACAATTTTCATTTCTAGCAGAGACTTCCTTATGACTGACAATGCATTCTCTAGCCTAACCTGTCTGGAGCTTACATGTGAAATGACAGCTGGCATAACCCTCCAGAGACCAGTAACTGAGGCTACTCTCATTTGAAATTACCATAACAACTCTGCCAACTATTGGGTTTAACTTACAGGATGAATCAGGATGCCATGTCTAACGCCTTGTCAGGTGTAGTAAGCGCTATATAGATGCAATAAATGTTAAGACAGGGCTCCTCCTATCTGAAAGCTAGTGTACCACAGTGTATCCTCTTTACTGCTGTCTGTAAGTCTGGTTGGTTTCTCAGCACCAGGAAGATGCTTATGGGGCATATGTCACATTTACTAAAACTATACCAGAACAGCTTGTTGCAGTTCCATGGATCACAGATTTTGTGAGGCAGTTGTTCTTCATGCTGCTTAAGTCATTTTCCTCCATTTCCGCTGCTAGAGCAGAACCAGAAGGGCAATGCTTTTTTTGGTGATATTCTGCTCTCTTCATTTTCCTTGAATGTGATGTATGGGATTCAGTGGTTTCTAGCAGAGGTAAAGCTGTGGGGCGATGAGACGGGGCGGGGCTGGGGGGGTTAGTGGAGTCCGACATACAACAGCAGATATTTTTTTATTTATGTACTTTCACCTTTGCCGTCGTATGTCGGACTCCACTACCCCCCCATCCAGCACCGCACTGGCCTCGCCTCACCGCCCCACAGCGTTACCACTGCGAGCTGCCACTGATGGAGTGGAAAGACTCCGGCTGCTTTTTCTGGGGCACCTTTTTCATTCTGCTTTATCCTCAAAACGCCATGCACTCACAGTCCTTGGGATATGTTAAATTAAATACCCCAGGGGCACAACAGGTGTTTGATCCCACTTCTAGCCCCCCGGGGTACTTCGCACTTCGTATTATAGGAGAGAAGGAGCCTCAAATGCTCAAGCGGCCTCTTTAGTAATACACATCATGTCGGCACACATTTAACTCCAGGTTGATCTCAGGGAGCCTTCCATCATTTGCATGGAGGCGTGGCCCCTTGCAAATGAGGAAACACTTTGCCTCTGCGCCCAGGTCATATCACAGACATGGGCACAGACGCAATGGAGGTGTTAGGAGGTGCAGTGACTGTGCTCCATACATATGGTTCACAGTAAACGCACCCCTTTCAGGCCGCGTCACCGGCCGGGGCATGATTGCGTGGCTCAGCATCAGCAACACGGGAGGGGCTGGTTTGGCATACTGAGCAACAATTCCAGGAGCAGACGCGGTTCGTGCGGGGGTCAGCTGAGCCGCTAGACCATGGGCGTCCGCAGAAATGTTTCCAGGGGGGGGCAAAATTTTAACTTCATCACTCGCCTTCCAGGGGGGGGCAACATTTTAACTTCCTCACTCGCCTTCAAGGCATGTTTAATGCAGACGGCCCATTGTCATTCTTTATGTGATGATTAGCAGCAGAGAGAATGACAATGGGCCTGTCCACAGTCTGCTCGAGGTCGGGGAGGGGCTGCTGCAGCCTCTAGAGTTCAAAGAGAAGTGCGAGAGGTCCCAAGTGAGAGAACATTTAAACTCCTGGGGCTTCTCGCAGGGGAACAGCCTGCTGTAATCTTGAACATTACGGACCAAAAGGAATGGGACTGGCGATCCAGGGGGGGGCAAGCGCACCACCTTGCCCTCCCCTGCGGACGCCCATGCGCTAGACGCGTCCATCAGCTTTTAGATTAAATAACTGTGACACAATTTGGAGATGGTGTGAGCAGCGCTGCCATTGCTACTGCAGCCTCCCACTAGTTTATTCCAACTACAGCCATGAGCCACCTGCTTACCAATTGCGCTGGAGCATCATAACATCTATAGCCATGAATCATGCTGTGGCGCATGTTGGTGAATTCTGTTAGATTGTAGCAAGTTATAGCTGCAGTCTCGCTCACAAGCCACCGGAAGCAGCGCTCACCGCACGCTGCCACTCCAGACGAAGCTGAGAGAGCAGCTTTAGTTTTTCAGTATTAGTGCATGATTTACTTAGTGCTGACGAGGCGCTATTATGCGTGACTTCGCATTTCAGTGCGGTGATGTGGAACACCACACTGAAATGCGTTAGTCTAACGTCTGGTGCGTTGTACTTGGCAGGGCTGCGTCTCATAGAAGTAGTTTAACAGAGACAACCCACGTATTTCCTGTTGGAAAATGAGGCCTCTTACATCACTCATCTGCAGGGATATCTCTGAACCCCATTGAACTGCAGGTCGGGTTTACCACCTGCACATTGAAAGCCGGAGTGGCAGCTTTTTATTAATGTGCTGTCCTCAGTGCGTGGGCAGGCTTGCGCCTGCACTGGAAAGAGCTACTTTGCTATGATATGGTGCATTGTTCCACTCGATGCCTAGTCAACAGACTGTGGGGCAGCTTTATAATTGTTTCACGCAGTGCAATACAGAAAGCCACTTTGCTGCCCAGCACTGCGTGAAAGGTAAGGAATGCGCCGTTTTTAACAATATACAGTACATTCCTGTCCCTTCCTAGTGCCGGCACACTTTTGCTTGCCTAGAGCCAACACAGGCCCCCAGGCGTCATGTTGCAAGGGTGCATACATTGTAGGCAGGTTTGTTTTTGTGCAGGAAGGGAAACTTTCCTGCACAAAAACAATACTGAGAGGCGTTTTCCTCTTTCTATGTGTGCTGCATAATGCAGCACACATAAAATGAGGAAAAACCAAGGAGAAATAACGTTATTTCTTGTTACGCCTCACCTGTGAAGGCATGGAAGTTTGATGCATTCCCAGGTCTGCCACTAATGGTAAATTTGTGAATGTGCCAGAATCCATGGGTGGAAGCGTGAATTGTGCTGCCTTGTGTTACTCTAGATTGATCAAGCCATACCGGGCCACCCCGCAAAGTGGCCTTCCGTGGCTTGATAAATCTGACTTGGGTTTTGCATTGCCCTTGCACCCCTTTATGTGGTGCAAGGACGACGCAAAACCTTGATAAATATGGGCCTAAATGTGCACTTGGGTGCAAACGTGGACAGTGTGCCTTATCCATAATATGGCCCCAGGTGATTACAGCCTCCACCTCCCATATATAGTAGCAAATGTCTCACAGTGTTCTTTACTTTGTGTTTGGTCTATTGCCCCACGCATATTAGGTCTAATGTTCAAAAATACAGATTACGATATTTTAGGTTCTGCAGTTTCTCAAGTCAGGTGTGCGAAGATCTTTCAGATTTTCTATGTGTCTCTCACTGTTTCAGACACCATTGGGAAACACGGTTATATTCTGTGTACGAAAAAATGCCATCGGCCAACACATTAACTAAAGTCACTTTATATTAATTACACTTAATGCTGCTGGCATGTCTATGCTTTTTCGGCTTTTTTTGCTTGGTGTATACATCACTAACATCTGCAGACATATATTTAGTTTTTTATGTATATGGGCGCCAGACAGAAAACAAGTGTAAATCCAGCAGTTCAGCAGTTATTCTCTTGTTTGAAAAACATAATTCTCATGATTTTTTATAAAGAATTAAAATGTAGTCCAGTTAGAAATAAGGTGCGGTCTTCTAAACACAAAACATAACCTACACACCATAACATAGCATACATTTTTTTCATAGCACACATTTTATTCATTATAGCAGGGATACCATCAATCAATTGCAAAATGCACCCTAATAACAAAATCCCATAAAAAGAGCACTTTAGTGAAACACACAGAATGAGTCAGCACACAATCTCACTTATTTTATATACCATAATAGTCCCACAAACACCACCAGATTTTGTTGAACCTAGGAGACAAACTCTGGCTTTGCATATAGGTTCCTCCATTTTTGCAGATCGGTCGAATGCTTTCAACCGTTTAACTCCTGGGAGAGCAGTTGCAGATTTCCAGTGCCTGCCATTGTCCCAACTTGCCACCACTGTACTAATACCCACCAAGGTGCACTCACTTTTACTCCCCTCAGGTAATCAAGTATCCCCAGCAAGGTAATCCAGGGAAATAGATCAATATGCCTACGAGCTTGCTATGGCCTTTAAGATATTTAGTATATAATATCTAGATAATTAAGTGTTATGAATGTCAATCTAGCAGGGGTGACAATCTCACAGGTGCCATCTTTGCATTTCTTCATTCACTGTCATCCACTGGGCCAACAAACTCCTCCCATTGACCCTTCAGATCAGTGAACCGGTCTTGAGCATTGACTTTTAGGGATCGGTATATCTTCTAGACAGCACCCTTACTGATTGAGCAGAGAACTACTTTGGTATGCAAGTAGGGGTGCTTGACAGGCTGCGAGGGTGTCTCAACCTATCATCCACTGATTTATGCCGGTAAAAGCAAAAGGGGTTATGCCCTTTACATTTTCCCACTGTGACGTTCATGCAGTTTATGGTTGATGAACATCTCTCTTTGACGTCCCAGAGAGGTATTTTAGTCAGTACTTCTTTACTTTTTATTGACACAGAATGGCAGTGATTAGAGTTGTTACATGTTTCAGGATAAACTATGGAATTCCGTATAATATCTATAACCCATAGTACAAACTAGAAAGACTCACTTTGCTAAAACGTCTGAAAAAACATACCATATATCCCTATCATTTTGCAGAGCTACTAATGGCTATGCATGGGGGATCGACTACGTATCAAGTTTCAATGTATTGTTGGTCATGGTTTTCATAACCCGGATTTATCTGCACATACTATTCTAAAATAATATTCTGCTCAGATTTAGGCCCTTCCAATTTCCTTGACCATAAAAAAATGTCAATCTCTGCCGCAAACACTTTTCTTTACTGCAAACTGCTTTCTATATTTGCTTCCAGTGAAAGTGAATCAGTCCAGAAAATGTAAATAGGCTAGAAGGGTTGACAAGTAAACCTTTTCAGTGCCCAAAGCAAGGCTTTACTGGACTAAAAATAAAACAAATGAAACAACATCCAACAGCTTTCCTGGTAAGTGGTCACTCTTACTTGGTACCATATCACATTACAAAAATATGCTGGTAACCACTGTAGGTGTATTTCTTGTAGGGGTGTTTGGTGGCAGGGATGACATTCGCCACTTCAGATGGTGAATCGAATACAGTCAGTTGCTGCCACTTTACTTCCATGCATCGAGTTGTAAGTTGAGGAAGTTCTAGAGGAGGACCCTGCCCTGTTGCTGAGACTGGAGTTTCTCCCAAAGAGGAAGCCTGATTGGAGGTCAGATGCATATGGGTAGGCATTCCAGGTACCACATTCTTCTGACCCAATCTATGGCAACTAGAATAACCTGGGCCCTGTCGTTCTTGATCTTCTTTAGAATATATAGTGGGAGGAAGGTGTACAGGGCACCCTTATTCCTTTCCATCCAGAATGTGTCCACTAACAACTGCTCTTGTGGAAACTATCAACATGCAAAACTGTCAACACTGCACATTCTTGATGGTGCTGAAAAGATTTAGCCAGGGCTTTCTTCACTGGTCGAATTTGCCCTGTGCATCCTCCCAATGTAGACTCCACTTGTGATCTGCCAGACAATCTCTACTCAGTTTATCCACTCTGGCATTCAGGGACCCTGCTGGGTAGTTAGAAGCTAGGAAGATTTTCTGGGGCTCCAGCCACCTACAAAGGAGCAGAGTCTCATGGAAGAGCCCCAGGACACCACTCCACCCTGCTTGTTGTGGTACCATAAGCAGGTAGTGTTGTCCATGAGAACCTCCACCAGCCTCCCTGTGATTGACATCAAGGAAGCCTTTAGGGCCAAACACAAGTCCCACAACTCCAGTAGGTTGATGTGGAGTGGCCCTCCACTGGAGACCAGAGTGGCCTGATCTCCACTTCTCCCAAATGACCCCAGTCCAGTAGCAATTAACCATCACCACTGTCAGCTATGGGTGGGGAAATGAGAATGGCCTGCCACAGGACGAATTGTGATCAGTCGGCCATCACTGCTGATCCTGGGATGTGTCCTCTAAGGACCAGATGGTGTCAGAATTGTGGCCATAAGGCTGGGCCCACTAGGATTTCAACATCCACCGCACGGCTCACATCTGCTTCTTGATATAGTTGACAATGAGGATGCACAAGGGTAAGCGGGCCAGTAGTCTCAGAACCATCCTCACCAAGATCTAGGATTGGGCTTGAATTATTCCATTCATAGCTCTAATTTCCTTGACGTGTTGTGGAGGAGGAAAAGCCTTGATCTCCACCATGTCCACGATCACCCTAATGAATGGAAGATTCTGAGAAGGGATCAAGTGGGGTTTAGTCTCATTTATGGTAAACCACAATGATGTTAGGAGATTTGCCGTTGTTTGGCGGTGGGCCATGACTTGTAGCAAGCCAGCCTCTAGCAGCCAGTTGTTGAGGTACACAAAATCAAGACCTCACAACCTCTGAAGGTGGGCTTTGTCTACCACAATCACTTTTGTGCACACCAAAAGGGCACAGTGAGGGGGAAGAGGAGCACAGCACTCTGAATACGCTTATTTCCACGTTGAAATGCAGCTAAATAAAGCCTGTGGGACTGCAGGATGATTGCATGAAAATAAACAGCCTGAAAGTTGAAGGATACCATCTAGTCTCCCATGTGCACGGCAGAATGGATCAGAGCTAACGTGGGTATTTTGATTTTTTCCTTCCAAGTGAAAGCTTTCAGGTGTCAGAAGTCCAAGATCAATCTGAGGCCCCTGTCCTTTTTATGGGATAAGGAAATAGTTGGAATAACAACGCCAGCCTTTCACCAAGCCTGGTACGTTTTCTATGGCAAACTTGGAGATTAACAGGCAGTAGCAGGATGAACAGATGATCTTTCAAAATATATTATGGTAGGGAGGATAGTTGTGGTAAGGTATAGCCCTTTTTAACTATTTTCAAGAACCATCTGTCAGATGTAATGGTTCACTAACCTTGGCCTAAGTGCTAAATCCTGTCCCTGACTGGTTGTGCATGAGCCGCTAAATCAAACTAAAGCAATTGGTTAGCTTTGGAACCAGGAGAAGAGGACTTGGAGGACTGGACCCAAAAAGTCAGAACTGTCTGCCAAATCACTGGCTAGGACGGCTGTGCATGCTTATATATCAGCCCTCTGGAATAGCTCCTGACTAGCTTTCTGACTGGTGTGGAAATTGTTTTGTAAGTGTCAACAGCCCTAAAGAATGTGCTGTAGCTCTGCTATCTTTAAAACACACAAAGTGGAAGCTACCTTCTCCCCGATGAGGCAAGACCCATCAAAGTGCATATCCATTAGTAATGCCTGTCCAGCATCATAAAATCTGGTACCAACAGACCGGCCAATGCAGTCTGTGGAATCCAAGCCTTTGCAGATGACATACTTGGATGCACCCTGCCTGTCATGGAATGCTGGAGCCAAAAAGGACCTAAGGTCCTCCTGGACCGATGGCGCGAATCTTGCTTAATATGTCGCAAAAGGGATTTGAATATCGGCCTCATAGGCAGAATACATTTATAGATCTCATTCCAAGACAGGTAGAGGAAAACATACATTTTCTAAAGGTATTAATCCTTTTGGATTTTCCATTGAGGGAATTGGTCAGAAATACATTAAGGTTCACCTTACTGGTTGGGGCCTATTCAATAAGACTACGGTCACAATGCCAATGTGGTTTGGAAATCTCCCCAACCGAATGGGTTCGGGAATGATTTCCGACCGAATCAGATCGGGAGAGTCCGAATGACTGAGTACGATGCATCCGGATGCTTTCAGATAAAATTCGGTCGGACTTCTATTGACTTTAATGGGAGCCTATGTTCCCACCGAATGCATAGGCTCCTATTGAAAAAAGGGATGGCTGGGTAAAATCGGACAACCTGTGGCTGGCACCCCTGGTGCCTGCCACACTATGCATTGCTGGTAAGGGGAGAACCATGGGTACCCCCACAGGCCCAATTGGCAAGGCTACAGGTGCAGGGAGGCCTGCTACAGGCCCCCAAAGTCTGATTCCTGCTGCTGATTTGAGTCAGACAGCACGATTTGGAAAGGTAGTCGAATCCAACATCGTACTCAGTCGTTCGGAAATGTGGCCCGTAGAGACGTACGATTCTGCTCCATACGGATCGGTCATTCCAAATGCTGTTGGGTTCACATTGGGATATTCCTAATGCCTAACTCGCATCGTACTCGGTCGGTCAGAAACCTCTCCTAGTCGGTTGGAAAGGCACGTTCCCGATCCAATTCGGACAGAGCAAATGTCGTTAGGAGGCCTCCCTACCGGCATTGGAATCGGGCCCTAAGAAAAGATCCACCAATGATAATATGACTAGAGAACACTGCAGTTTTGTTGGTCCCGATGGCCTACCAGAAGGAGATGGAAATGCACTATAGATTTGCAACATGGCCTCTTTGAAGACCTCGATCTGCTGTAAGGCCAATGATGGCTGGCAAAACTACCAGCAAATTGAGACCAACTGATAAATCAGTTTTGTGGTAGGTGACCTTGGGGTGTGCAACTTACATCTTGACACTCTTGCACTTTCTCTTTGGAGTCAGAGTAACCAAATGGGAATAAGTTCTGCTTCATTTCCTAATGCTTGCTTTTGGACTCAGACTTACTCAAAGATTTTGAGCAGGATTTCAAGTGGTTACTGCATTACTGGGACTAACACTGGGCGCATGATTTAGAGTGGGACCTGCTTGAAGACTACAATTTCTTTTTGTGTTTGTCAACTTATAACTTGATCTCTCTTTTGAATCACTTTTCTGTCCAGAACACAGGTGCACAGACACACAGAACATGCAGTTGTGGAATGGCTTGAATCCTGTCACTTTCGGTGGTGGAGATTTCGTTACCTAGCACACTGTTCAATAGGCATTTTTAGGAATGGTTGTAAGACTTACAAGGTGGGAGAGTAGCTCCGGATATTCATCGAAAGACATGAACAGAAACAAACTGATGTCAGCAGGCAGGCACTTATATGCGTCTCCACTGCATCACTTATGGAGCAGTATGGAGTCAGTGTGGAGCTGTATGTCATCACCATTGGCTCGCAGGAGCAAAGTTTCAAAATTCTTGTGATCCACTTTGGCACCTAGGGGATATTCTAAGGTGTGGAATCAAAAACTATAACTATCAATCAGAATCTGACATTTTGAGATTAGCAGTAACTATTAAAAAGCATTTTTGTTTACAGGTTTGTATGATATTTTTATTGCATTGATATGTGGGACATAAAAGAATGAAAATGAGGATTCCACAAGGCACCTTTACTGGTTATCTATAATGAATACAGACCCCTGAGCTAATATAGCAGGGTAGTACTTTAGGCTTCTGTTCAACCTTCTTTCAGAGGCTACAGAGTAAGGATGAAATACTTGGCCTAACCATGGGGGTTGAATCATTTTATTCCTGATGTCTTGGGGCCCGTCCTACAATGAATCCTTGGTAACTGGGCCAAATACCATTTCAACATTTGACTCTCAGTTGCAGAGTGGGTCAAGCCCTCCAAGGCTTCTCGGGGGGATGTAGCTACAGGATGGTGAACACAGGCTCACTACTCAAAGTACTTTCAATAGCAGCAATAAATGATTGTCCAGTTCACTTCTGTCTTTATTGACAAAAGTAGTATTTATATACAGACACAAAGCAAAATACAGCATACACAAACAATATTTATTTATTTATTTATTTATTTATTTCGATTTATATAGCGCTATATAACCCAGGGGTCTCTAAGCGCTTGTCCAGTAAGCACCACAGGAACCAAAAGAAACACTACAGGAAATGTATATCCCTCCCCAGGCTTTTTGGAAAAGAACAGTCTTCAACCTCTTCCGAAAGGTCAACAAATTGGGTTCTTTGCGCAAGTCCACCGGTAGACTGTTCCAGGCCTCTGGGTGGGTATTAGAGATGGCACGACCGCCCACTGTCGCCAATCTAAAGCGGGGTTGCATGAGCAGGGTTGCCTCAGCAGATCTTAACACCCTGGCAGGTGTATATGGGGTCAGGCGGGTCTTGATGTAACTTGGTGCCTTACCGTAAAGGGATTTATGTGCAATGCATAACCCTTTAAAGAGCACCCTCTGCCTTATTGGGAGCCAATGTAGCTCACGCATAAGTGGGGACACATGCGTGCTCCTGGGTTTCTTGTGAATGAGCCTAGCGGCATCGTTCATCACCATCTGAAGTTTGTCTAGGAGTTTTTGGGGTAAGCCCAGATAGAGCGAGTTACCGTAATCCAGTCTTGCAAGGATCATAGCAGAAACCGCCCTTCGCAGGGTAGAATGGGACAATAATGGCGCGATCTTCCTAAGTTGACGCAGCATGCCAACACAGGTTCCTACCACCGTGGTAACCTGTTTCCGCATGGAAAGCTTGTCATCCACATAAATGCCAAGGCTTTTTACAGCCACTGCCGGCTCCGGGGGCGGTCCAAGTTCCCTCGGCCAGAATCCATCATGCCATGGATTGCCAGCGATGGTAACAGGTAGAACTTCCGTCTTGTCCGGATTAATTTTTAAGGAGTTCAGCGACATCCAATTAGCTGTCTGCTTCAAAATGGTTTGCAGATTTGCTGGTGCCCCAGGTACATCATCCATTTGGATAATTATTTGGGTGTCATCAGCGTAGTTATATACCTGACAATCCATTTGATTCAGGAGTCCAATCAATGGTTGGAGGTATATGTTGAATAGCAGGGGCGACAAAGCCGACCCCTGTGGCACTCCACAAGAGATTGGTGATGCAGTGGAGAGCAGTTCTCCCAACTGAACTCTTTGTGTCCTCCCTTGTAGAAAAGAAGCAAACCAGGCGTGGGCTGTGCCCTGGATGCCGAATCTCTCATCCGCGTCAGCAGTTGTTTGTGACTGACGGTGTCAAACGCCGCGGAGAGGTCTAACAGCACCAGGGCGCCGGGTATCCTCTTATCTGCCCTATTTCGGAGCTCATCTATGATGGACAGCATGACCAGTTCCGTGCTGTGATTTGCACGGAACCCTGATTGGTTTGGTTCCAGCAGGCCGTTCCCTTCTAGATGGTCAGAGAGGGCGGCCAAAACATGCTGTTCCAACACCTTGGCCAGGAAAGGGATCTGGGAAATAGGCCTAAAGTTTTTTAGGCATTTCACAACTGCCCCAGGCTTTTTCAGCAAAGGGATCAGCCTTGCTTCCTTAAAGGCAGTGGGAACCTTTCCTGATGCTAGAGAGGAGTTCAAAAGATTCAACATCTCCTCTTCTATTCCTGGCATGGCCAGTTTGAAGACATCAGGGGGACAAGGGTCTGCCTGGGAACCCGACTTCACTCTCCCGGTGAGCCGGGGCAGGTCCTCTTTCGTAATGGGGGGAAAAAGCTCCAGAGGTCTAACCACCAGCTTTTTGGCCGACGTGGTCAGTGGGGGGCAAGCATGTATGGGAGTACAGGCAATTTCCGAATTAAGATCTTCAATTTTGCTGATGAAGAAATTCTGAAATCTCTGGCAGTCCTCTAGAGTGAACTCCGGCCTTTGTTCTTTCACTTTTTTAAGTTCATTTAAGACTCGGAAGACTTCTTTTTGAGGATTTATCGCTGTGATGATCCTTTCCTCATAGAATTCTGCCTTCCTAGCTGTTATTGCCCGCTTATAATTCGCTAATTCAAGCAAATAGACGCTTCTCGCCTTAGTATCATAGGCTTTGCGCCAAGCTCTCTCCATCTTGCGCACGACCCTCTTTTTCTCCCTTAGGGAGTCGTTGTACCAAGGGGACCTCCGGCCTCTATTCACTAGATTGACCCTACGTGCTGGCGCCACATGGTCGACCGCACTACGAAGCCTCTCCTCTAGGTTACTACAGAGGGCATCAGGATTGTCAGTTGGACGGGTCTGAGGATGATTCGCTGAAAGATGTGCCACCATCTTTCCTCCCTTGATGTTTTTCCATTTCCTCACCGGCCTCTGACCTTCTGCCGGTTTCGATTTAAGCAGGTTCATCAGGAGATCTCCCTTCAGTAAGTAATGGTCCGACCAGACACACGGTTGTGAGGTTGTCGATCCCTGTACCGGTATTGACGACCAGACTAGGTCGAGCGTGTGGCCTTTCACATGTGTCGGTCCCCTTACCTGCTGAATTAAACCTAGCGAGGATAATGCCTCGTCAATATGGCCAGCCTGCCCTTCTCTTGGGGTAAGTTCCCAGTGATAATTAAAGTCTCCCAAGATGACCAGATTATCGAACCTCGAGCGCATGTCCTGCACCAGTTTCAGAAATAGATCCGGGAACTCCGGCAAGGCCCAGGGAGGACGGTAAACTACCAGGACAGTTAAACAATCTGTCCCCAGCCTAAGTTTAACACCTAGAACCTCCGCCCCGCCTATATCCTCGGCCAAGATTATTTCTCTGCGCATACGGTCAGTGAAGAAAAGTGCCACCCCTCCCCCTCTTTTCTCTCCCGCTCTGTTACGATGCAAGACTGAGAAGCTTGCCGGTAGGGCCGCCACCAGATCCGGCAGCGAGGTATCCTCCAACCATGTCTCCGTGATCCCCAGCACGTCGAATTCCCCATCCTCCAGCAGTGTAAATACCTCTCCACAATGTTTCTGGAGAGAGCGCGTGTTTAGCAGTCCGAAATGCACAACCCCAGCTTTATGAGAGAGAGCCCTGTCACGATTTTTATCATGAGCCTTCCATAATCCTGACTGTCGGAGCGTCGCCTCGCTTCCCTCCTCAAGTGGTGAGCATCGCAAGTTAATTTTCAGAAGCTCACCTCTGCCATATATGATACGCGGACCAGGGGTTCTGGCCCCGGGTCCCGTCTGGTCCTGGATGGGCATAGATGGGCTTGCCTCTGGCGAGCCCAAGGCGCGCCCGCTGCGCACATACGCTGCGCGTAAGCATAATGGCAGGTTTAAATGGGTTCCTGTGTGCCTAACACGTCACCCAGCAGCTAGCCTGCTACCCAAGATGTCTGCCGCAAACCGGCACTACCTCATCCAAGATGTCCCCCACGCCGGAAGAAGCAGCTAAAGGCCCGCTAAAGCAGCGGTGAGTGTTTTCCAGATTTTAGGTGTTAGCAATGTCCTAAGAGTCCCCGTTCCCCTCTCAGACAGTGCGGCGATTTAATTTAAAAATAAAGCGGCTAAGAGCCACGAGCGGTAAAATGGGCAAAATAATAATTAATTAATAGGCGCGACCCAGTAGCGCCGATCACGCAAACAAATGACTTTAAAATTCAGCAAGTGTCCTTCTGGACTGCAGCGCTTACCTTTCCAATACACAGAGCTCCCTGAGGTCAAAGATCCAGAGTTCAAAAGGCAAGTCCCTGAGTCACACTTTCCTTTCACTAGCAATAATGGTTATTCCCAGTTCACTGCAGGCGACATTTAGGGTAGACCCCTCTAGCAGTCTGACTCTCAGGAGTCCCATGCCGGTTCATTTATGAAAAGTCAAAAGCGTTTCAGTGCCGAAGCACTATCTTGATAGACAATTTCCCCTTTCAATCAGTCTTACCCGCACCAGCAAGGATGGCACGACCTGAGACTCCACGTCTCATTTGCTACTTCGGAGGGTGCAGCGGCTGCCTTCAGTTAGTAACACTCGCGGCTCTGCAGGGGCAAAGTTTGGGTGTCTTCGGTACTCCTCTAGTGCCATGGTAAGTTTCCTTTGATCATTCTTGAAGGGGTGATTCAACAGCTTCTTGTTGAGATCCGCAGTCAGAGCTGGGGCCTCCATGGTTCACCTTGGTGGCCTTTTCTCTGGACGTTTATGTAATGAAAAAACCAAGGGAACCCCAATATTTGAACAGGGTTGGTTATTAGTATTCTGAGAAAACTGTGATTCATACAGTCCCAACCAAACCAGGGGTGGTACAATGTACATGCCGGCACGTTAGATATAAATTAAGGACATTAACTATTAACACCCCTGTCAATCGCCGCTAACTAATTCAGGGTATACCCTCGCACCAGCTTCCCACTGGTTGCCTAATTCTTCATGCTCACAACTTTATGTCCTGATGATGATCTCAAAGCAGTGAGATCGAAACGTTGTCGACCTTGTACAACAAGAAACTCCTTTTATTGTTTAAGTTGCACTCAGGAGTATCTTCCTTTGTTGGCAATGCAATGTATATATTTTAGAAGTCACCCTCACTCGCCACATCACGCTTGCTGTCACTTTTTGTGAGCACTTGAACTATAATCTCGAAAATATGTTGCAATATTGATGATAAATAAATACTGTCCATTGAAAAAGCTCTTCTGTGTCCCTGCCTACATTTAAATAACTGCCCACTATTGCTCCGTCTGGCATTAACTGCCTCTATATGCTTTTTTGTTACAGGCATATTGATTAAAACTGTTTTAAACCCAACTACTCTTGTTTGGTTGGCACTGATTCTATGAACCAATGTTTTCTTAGAATACTAATCTCCTCTGGACGTTGGCATCAACCAGGCTACTATCCGTGTCCTTTTCCGCAGTCCCCTCTGACATCCAGGTTCACCACTCCACTCTGCACTCGAGCACTCGAGCAACTGCACAATCCCCACAGCAGCAAGTTCCTCTTCATGGCAGCATATATGGGGTTGCCGGCCCTACAGCTGCACGTGGGTGATAACCTGATTGACACAGCTAACTTCACATCGCCCCTGTCTGACATACAGGATTGCTGGCCTACACATCGCACATGGGCAGTTCAGGCTCGACTTCAGGCTCGACTGTCCAAACTGGGGTGGCGTGGTTTGAAAAAAAACGATGGATTAAATACAGATCTGTACCTGGGGGTGAGTGCTTGATTTGTTCAGCATTCCGTCCTTCATTTGTTCTTTCTGCTTTTGTCACCCCTGGTAAACTGCAGCCTTACGCCATAACTCTAAATAACTCCCTATGACATAAAAAATGGCTCCTGTAATTCTACAATTGTTTTGAAAAATATCTATTGAACGCTTTTTCCATTCCTAATTCTCACCAATTCTTTCTCCTCCAACATGTCAAAATACCCTTACTTTACTGTTGAGTGCCACTCTGTTGGTACAAGGCCATTACTCCTATCTATCAATGCTCCAATTTCTGAGTTGTTCTGGAATTGTATTCTCCTTTGTTACCTGTTTTACTGCATATGGGCTTCTTTGGATCCATGGTCATTTAAGTGTTTCTTGTAAAGCATACTCAAAGCCACTGTAGGTCAGACAGGTGCTAAATAAAAATCTTTTAAAAAGTACAAAAAAAACATAGATGTTGGTGCTCTTAGTGTAGAAGCAGAAGACGTGGTTACTTGGGGGTATCCATTGTTGAGTTCAATTGTGTTTTAAATGCTTTCTGCAAAGTGCACTCCCAACAAATTTGGTTCAGATTGGTGCTAAATAACAATTTCTAAAAAGTTGGCCATCTATGGGTTAAGGCAAAAAACTTTACTTGGCTGTATACTTTCTGGTATTGTTATTTAATACAGATGATCTAGGGCAGTCATTCTTTATCTGTTTCCCGGGGACACTATGAAGCCTACTCAGGGGGTCCGCAACTGCTTAGAAAATTAAATAATAAAAAAAAAACAGATTAGTAAAATGAATATAAACAAAGAAACAAAACATAAACTTGAAAATGTTAAAATATTTTGTAAATGTGAACAAATCTGAAATTCGAGGCTAAAATTTTAAAATAAATGACATATTTCATAATTTATATATTTGTTTGAAAAATGCTTATTTCTGAATCCCCTGTTTAAAGTAATGACTCAGTGGGGGGTTCCCAGATTCCAAAAGGAATCAGTGGGTGTCCCGGGGTTCTAGTAATGACTAAGCGGGGGTCCACAGAAGTCAAAAGGTTACGAACAACTGATCTAGGGCCTTGGATACATTTACACTACAATTGGACTATTCCACCATATCCAATGAAAACTATTTTTATTTGAAACAATAGACCTTTTTTCACAAAAGAAACAAAAGTGCAGTTGGTAGATTCACACAAGACAACAGGTTTCTATACATTCTATAGGCGAAATGCTACCTCACACAATAGAACAGCATGATTGATGCACAGTCGTGTTAACCATTTTATGTTTAGGTCTATGGTAAAAGCTATCTTATGGCTAAGGCCTGAGGATGCATTTGTAATGTTAGGGGACCTTCTGTATGTGCAAGTTAAAGTCTTTAACAAAGTTAAAACTTAAGCAATGAATTTAAAATCAGAAAGCGACTACAACAAGGTATTGCTGCCTACCTGAGCTTTCCCTTAGTTTCCACAGTGGTGAAAAGCTCTCAAAAGGATCAACTCTCCAAAACCTAACATGCATTAAATTGAAGCTGGCAAGTTAAAATTTTATATGGGGTTTCACGGTTTTTCATGGGTGACACAGATGTACTTATTTAATGCTTAGGGTGCCACAGGTGCTGGAAAATAGTATAACATTAATGATGGCACCCGGGTATGCTAAAAAAAACATTTTTTTGCCTTCTAGCAGTCATCATGAAGGAATCCTCCAAAACACAGTGCCTTCCTTCTGCCTTTCTCAGTCCACTTTGCCAACTCATTCCTCTTTTCCCTCATATTAATAAGATATTTCTTCACGCCCCCACTACTAACTCTACCCTATTTCAACACTCACTCACAAGTACAGCCATGTGAATGCCAGAACAATAAGGGCCTGATTCACAAAGGTAAGTTGCACTTTTGAGTTAGTTTACACTTCGTAGTAAGTTAACTACTTTCGGTATTCACAAAATCTGAGTGTAAACATTACACAAGTGTAAGTTACATGTCTCCGCCCCCAGATTATTGCAGCCACATTACGCTTGTGTGGGTGAATGCCATCCCTCCCTAAACCTCTTCCAGACCCTCCCTAAACCCCCCTCACTCCTCTCTAATCTCATTCATTTGAGGACTCAGTGTGCTTACAGTGTGCTTACATATGAAGAGACTCCGCAGTCAGGGCAGAAAACTCTGCACATTGGCAGTGCGGAGGAGTAAAATTCACATGTTGGTTGTGAATTGCAATTTGTAGCATGATTTGCAGTAATACATAACTGTAGGAAGCTGGCTCTGTATATACTATACCAAAGTGAGGTATAGTGTGCACAGAGTCCAGTGGAACCCCAAAGGTAGGCAGAGGTAAAATTAGATAGCACCTTACTCTCTATTTGTGGTAGTCTGGTTGAGCAGTAAGGCAGTATCAGATGACAGTGTTAAGCATTTGTTGTACACACTCAGTCAGCAAATGAATACACACACTCAAAGACTGAACTTCAGACCAATTATTTTTGTATAAAAATATTATTTTAGTTATTTTATTTTCTAGAACCAAGCAAGCCTGGCATGGGTAAGCAATAAGTAACTTACAGTATTAATGCAATTGAAATACATTTTGAATGATAATTGTATATGCACTTTGATTTGATTTACAGTATGGATGCAGAGAAATTCAATAC
The DNA here is from genome assembly GCF_964263255.1 of Lissotriton vulgaris. Lineage (NCBI taxonomy): Eukaryota > Metazoa > Chordata > Amphibia > Caudata > Salamandridae > Lissotriton > Lissotriton vulgaris. Next base: position 618,685,578 of record NC_141694.1, on the reverse strand, counting down.
TTAGGAAATGCAGTACATAGACGTGAATAGGCTTTTAAGTAAAATAGCAGGTAAGTAACTTTTGAGATTACTAGGCTTACACAGAGTAGTATACCTAGATACTACTCTGGGACATTTCCTGAAAATAGGTAAGTAAAAAATCTTTTATTATATTATGCAATTTTAAAGAGTTTCTTTAGGTTTTCAAACTCCACACTTAAGAACTTTTCCAAGAAAAACAGTCAATGTTATCCTATGGAGGAAAATAGTGTTATCGGTTTTGAAGTAAGTATTTGTTAGTGGGAGTTGAGGTTCTGGGGGTAGACTCAGGGTTCCCCCAGGGTCAAGGATGCACTCACGTTACACCCTCAGAGACACTTGGGCGGCCGGGGACAGAAAGCTGAGGCCCAATTTATCCAATGGGGGATATGGGGCCTCAGGTTGGTGGTTTCTGGCAAGCAGGCCGCTGGGTTGTGGGAGCAAAACTCCTAGATTTTTGCTCAGGGCAAATGAGGAAACAAATTAGCACAAAGGTGCACCGTCAGCAGCACTAGGGCGGTCGGGTGCAGGGTGCTGTTTCAACGTTGGATGCCCTGTTGTTTCCAATTGAGAACCTCTGGTTTGCAAAAGCGCTGCAGGCAGGGAGATGAAGGATCACCACTTCCAAAGGTAAGTTGGGAAGTTAGGGGTTGGTTAGCCACCGTTGGTTTGGGCACCCAAGGCTGTGGGGGTAGGGGGCCGGTGTCGGATCCTCCTTCCAGCTCCTGATCGCGGTTAGGGGGGCCGTCTGCATTTAGACCGTAGGCGTTGGCTGAAGGCTTGAGGCAGGCCAGGGGTTGCCAATTCTTTGGCCAAGATCACCGGGGTGACTTTTTCGTGGTGTTTGCCCACTCAAGCTCAGGCCGTGGATGGCGGGTGCAGAGTGGGTTGGATTTGCGGTTTCTGGCTGCTGCCAGAGGTTGCAGTTGACAAGTCCGCTGTTCATGGGAGAAGAAGTCTTTGGAAGTGAAGGCAGGCAGGTCCACCGGGGTTTTTGAGGTTGCTGGCTGCAGGACACACCAGGATTTCGCAGGAGCAGGTTCGAGGGGGAGTCAGGCCGGTAGGGCTGGGCGAAGTCGGTGGGCTTCTTCCTCTTGTTAGCTGCTGCACTGCTGTTCAGTCCTTCTTCTCCTTTTCTTCTTGTTTCTTGGCTGGATCTGCAGAAGCAAGGTTCAGGGGTGCCCCTAAATACTAGTTGTTACAGGTAGGTAAAAGGCAGGGTCAATTGGTCCCTTCCCTGGGCTAGGTACACACCCTATTATGCCAACCTCCAGTGGGAGAGGGGCATGTGCCTGTCCCTGGTTTGCTGAGTCCCCCATCTTCATGATGGCATGGACTGAGAGTTGTGCTTCACCTCGCCTGCCCCACCTGAGGGTTGGAGTTGACAGAGCTTGGCACACCTCTCTTCCTCACTTGTTTTTCGCACCGGTTCTTCCGCCCAAAGTGAGGTCAGAACTAGTGAGGACCAGTTGCTGAAAGCAGTAATTGGCCTGGGGAAGCTTACAAAGGCGGCAAGTCTTTGAAGCTTTCCCTTCGTGAACCCTGCCCATCTTGGGGGAGCAGGCTTGGCACCTCGTCCCAGGATGTTCATTGTTGTAAGCCTCATAGAGCAGCAGGCTCTTGACCCAGGGGTCCAGAAGCATGTCTGGTGATGGCAGCGGAAAGCAGCCACTCAGCATGGACACTAGTGGTGGGTTTGTTTTCTGGAGGCATCTCTAAGATGCCCTCTGTGTGCATTTTTTATTAAATCCCACTCTGGCATCAGTGTGGGTTTAATGTGCTGAGGAGTTTGATACCAAACTTTCCAGATTTCAGTGTAACCATTATGGTGCTGTGGAGTTTGTAATGACAAACTCCCAGCACCATGTACTCTTAATGGCAGCACTGCACTTACAATGTCTAAGAATGGACTTAGACACTGTATGGGTACAGGGCTCATGCACCTGTACCCTCTCCACTTGTATAGTGTACCCATCTAGAGGGGTGATTGATCTATGCCAGGGCAGTGGGTTGTAGGCATGGCACACAGTGTGCCATGTCGACTCTTCACTTTCTTCTGCACCAATACACGCAGCCTGCAAAGGCAGTCTGTGAGGGTCAGGGTACAGGACCTCTAAGGGTGGCACAATAAGTGTTGCAGCCCTTAAAGGCCTTCATGGTCACAGTGCCCTGGTTACCTGTGGTACCATTTACCAGGGACTGACCTATGGCCGGAGATGCCAATTGGGTTTACGCTTCAATGCAGTTTTTAGGGAAAGAACTTAGGCCCTGTGTACCTGATTAGTAGGAGCCCAGGTCACACTCAGTCAAAGCACATCAGCAATTCAGCAAAAATGTTGCGGCAACCATGCAGAAAGAGGAAACTTTCTCACAATAACGTACCACAAAGTGCAGTTAGTGAATCAGGTCCCTAAGAGAAACCAGGCTGAAAGATGGCAATACCCAAATGAAGGAATGCCACTGCAGGTAACGCATTTACACATTGGAATGCTGGGAAGATTGAATTGCTGCTTTCCTTAATTTGAATCATTTGAATCATTTCTGGATACAAGCAACACTTAGGTTTTCAGTATTATTGACCAAGCACATTGAAAATGACTATACATGTACATGCATATTAAAACAGTAACATTTGGTATTGAGCTACTTGTCAACATACACTTTTCAGAACTTTATTCAGACACCACTTTGGTAGGAGCTTGAATGTTACAACTATAATTACTTTCTGCAATGGTTGGACAGTTTGCTTTAGAGCAGATAGCTGAAAGCCAGAAACTGTTTACACAGGAGAAAAGCTGCTTTTCAAGCTCCAAAAATGCTTGAGTAAACAGGCTGAATTGTTCAGAGACCGATTCTCACGGTTTTCAACATCAGAGAAGAAAAGTAAATTTCACAGAGGTCTACATACTTACCACAAGAAGGTAAATTTCACAGAGGTTCTACAGCCTTAAAGGTAAAATAAACAGCCTGAATCTTATACCACACAAATAGTTGAGTTTTATCTTTCTAGAAAATGAGAGGGTTGCACACATCGTACCATATGCAGGTGTTAAAGTGTTTTACGCGAAGTATCTGCTCCCCCGAAACCAAATCCTCTGTTTATTGTTTACTGTTGCTTAGAGGGCTTAGGGCCAGCTGTACAAACGTTAAGAATAGTGATCTCCACATGGCGATTTTTTCCGTATTTCTATTTGTTAATTGCTATTCTTAATATATTAAACTTTCATTTTTTAAGTAGAGATTCCTAGTGCGTCGCAAATTGACCTACCTCATGAATATTAATGAGGTAGGTCGCAATTTTCAAGAGGCAGGTCGCTTTGCAACCCACAAGGAATCCCTAAATGAAACTCAATGATTTTCATACATTAGGAATGCAGATTTCATAATTACGTATCAGAGAGATATTCAATTAGGAAAATCGGCATTCCTAATTGTACATCTGACCCTAAGAAACATGTTACCGAATCGCTAGATGAAGTTAGTTCATTTGTGCAAGCCATTTAGCAGTTGCAAGTGATTTAGCGCGTTGCAGGCTTTGCGATTCCTATATAACTTCGTACATCAGGTCCTTAATGTGGTGTTTTCAAGGATACCATACTATGTATTTACTTCATTCAATTAAATCAATAGGAGTTAGTAGGGTGCTATGTGAGTTTACCCACTTTCTAAGAGGCGCCACGCGGCAGCACCAAGAAGCTCATCTGACGTAGAATATGTGCAGCATTCAGCTCAGTCTGATGTGCGGTCCTATCAGAAGGCTCCTGAAAGTGTTGCATGCATGTTTATTTGTATATGTTTTTTTCTAGAGTGCCAAAGAAGCCCAAAAGAGCGTCAGGGAACTATGCATAGACACATCCAAGACCATATTCAAGATGATTCATTTCCTAACTTACCTCAGTCGACTAGTCGACAAAGACAACAATTCATTCATCTCTTCAAAGGTTAATAATCCCACCAGCCCATGTAAAAAATATATGCTAAAAAACTGCCAATCGCCTGAGCTAAGAGACGCCTCATGTACATTGCTTCAGTGATGACAATCTGCTGGTCGTGCAAGTCAGCATGACTTCTATGGACACACTCTCAAACCAGTAGGGACTTCATAGCATCTGACTCCGTAGAAACCCTTTGAAGTGGCAACTGTTCACTAATATCTTCAAACGTATCTGCAGCGTTGCCATGGAACGTAGCCTTCACCAAATAAGTTTCTCAACTTGAGGTGTATTCACAAAATAGGGATTTTCCAAAATACCTGCTCCACAAGCCATTCCCCACACCAGGTGAAGCCAACCTTGGAAGAGACATGGATTTTCTTTGCTCATTGGACTAAGTTTAACTGTTAACTTAATTATTTCTTCCCTCTATTGAGCTCTAATTTTTTTAATTAGGTAGTATGAAAAGATGGATATATACAATCATCTGAGCATACTCTGCCACACTTATGGCAGCCAAAAGCGGTACATAAGGGGGGATTAAACCCAGATCTTTTGACTGGGTGTGAGTGTTTGATTGATTCAGATGCTCCGTCCATCACCACCCCCTTTTGTACCGCTTTTGGCCGCCATAAGTGTGGCAGGGTATGCTCAGACGTGAGTCCCTTGCTCACTTTGCCACTGGATTCAAGCAAGCCAGGCTGAAGACGGCTGGAATGCCAGAAACCAGTCCTTGGAAGCTTGTTTCCGGTCCAGGGAAGACATGGCTTGGCAGTCAGGGCTGGACTGTTCCCATGAGGCACCAGGTCAGACTGATTTGCATATAGCAATATCTGAACTGGGGTGGCAGAGTGGGCTAAAGAATGGTGATGGATTAAACCCAGATCTTTTGACTGGGTGTGAGTGTTTGATTGATTCAGATGCTCCGTCCATCACCACCTCCTTTTGTACCGCTTTTGGCCGCCATAAGTGTGGCAGGGAATGCTCAGACGTGAGTCCCTTGCTCACTTTGCCACTGGATTCAAGAAAGTCGGGCTGAAGACGGCTGGAATGCCAGAAACCGTTCCTCGGAAGCTTGTTTCCCGTCCAGGGAAGACATGGCTTGGCAGTTCGGGCTGGACTGTTCTCATGAGGCACAGGGTCAGACTGATTTGCATATTGCCAAGTCTGAACTGGGGTGGCAGAGTGGGCTAAAGAATGGTGATGGATGAAACCCAGATCTATGGACTGGGTGTGTTGTTTGATTGATTCAGATGCTCCGTCCATTACCACCCCCTTTTGTACCGCTTTTGGCCGCCATAAGTGTGGCAGGGTATGCTCAGACGTGAGCCCCTTGCTCACTTTGCCACTGGATTCAAGAAAGCCCGGCTGAAGACGGCTGGAATGCCAGAAACCGGTCCTCGAAAGCTTGTTTCCGGTCCAGGGAAGACATGGCTTGGCAGTTCGGGCTGGACTGTTCCCATGAGGCACATGGTCAGACTGATATGCATATAGCCATGTCTGAACTGGGGTGGCAGAGTGGGCTAAAGAATGGTGATGGATGAAACCCAGATCTTTTGAATGGGTGTGAGTGTTTGATTGATTCAGATGCTCCGTCCATCACCACCCCTTTTTGTACCGCTTTTGTTCGCCATATGTGTGGCAGGATTTGCTCAGACGTGAATTCCTTGCTCACTTTGCCAGTGGATTCAAGCAAGCTGGGCTGAAGACGGCTGGAATGCTAGAAACCGGTCCTTGGAAGCTTGTTTCCGGTCCAGGGAAGACATGGCTTGGCAGTTCGGGCTGGACTGTTCCCATGAGGCACCGGGTCAGACTGATTTGCATTTAGCAATGTCTGAACTAGGGTGGCAGAGTGGGCTAAAGAATGGTGATGGATTAAACCCAGATCTTTTGACTGAGTGTGAGTGTTTGATTGATTCAGATGCTCCGTCCATCACCACACCCTTTTGTACCGCTTTTGGCCACCATAAGTGTGGCAGGGTATGCTCAGACGTGAGTCCCTTGCTCACTTTGCCACTGGATTCAAGAAAGCCGGGCTGAAGACGGCTGGAATGCCAGAAACCGGTCCTCGGAAGCTTGTTTCCGGTCCAGGGAAGACATGGCTTGGCATTTCGGGCTGGACTGTTCCCATGAGGCACAGGGTCAGACTGATTTGCATATTGCCATGTCTGAACTGGGGTGGCAGAGTGGGCTAAAGAATGGTGATGGATGAAACCCAGATCTTTTGACTGGGTGTGAGTGATTGATTGATTCAGATGCTCCGTCCATCACCACCCCCTTTTGTACCGCTTTTGGCTGCCATAAGTGTGGCAGGGTATGCTCAGACGTGAGTCCCTTGCTCACTTTGCCACTGGATTCAAGAAAGCGGGGATGAAGACGGCTGGAATGCCAGAAACCGGTCCTCGAAAGCTTGTTTCCGGTCCAGAGAAGACTTGGCTTGGCAGTTCGGCTAAACTGTTCACATGAGGCACAGGGTCAGACTGATATGCATATAGCCATGTCTGAACTGGGGTGGTAGAGTGGGCTAAAGAATGGTGATGGATGAAACCCAGATCTTTTGACTGGGTGTGAGTGTTTGATTGATTCAGATGCTCCGTCCATCACCACCCCCTTTTGTACCGCTTTTGGCCGCCATAAGTGTGGCAGGGTATGCTCAGACGTGAGTTCCTTGCTCACTTTGCCAGTGGATTCAAGCAAGCCGAGCTGAAGACGGCTGGAATGCCAGAAACCGGTCCTTGGAAGCTTGTTTCCGGTCTAGGGAAGACATGGCTTGGCAGTTCGGGCTGGACTGTTCCCATGAGGCACAGGGTCAGACTGATATGCATATAGCCATGTCTGAACTGGGGTGGCAGAGTGGGCTAAAGAATGGTGATGGATGAAACCCAGATCTTTTGACTGGGTGTGAGTGTTTGATTGATTCAGATGCTCCGTCCATCACCACCCCCTTTTGTACCGCTTTTGGCCGCCATAAGTGTGGCAGGGTATGCTCAGACGTGAGTTCCTTGCTCACTTTGCCAGTGGATTCAAGCAAGCCGAGCTGAAGACGGCTGGAATGCCAGAAACCGGTCCTTGGAAGCTTGTTTCTGGTCCAGGGAAGACATGGCTTGGCAGTTCGGGCTGGACTGTTCCCATGAGATGCAGGGTCAGACTGATTTGCATATAGCAATGTCTGAACTGGGGTGGCAGAGTGGGCTAAAGAATGGTGATGGATTAAACCCAGATCTTTTGACTGGGTGTGAGTGTTTGATTGATTCAGATGCTCCGTCCATCACCACCCCCTTTTCTACCGCAACTCCACTAAGAAGGCATTCAAACAACATTAAATTCCTGCCACCTTTCTCTTCAACCCCTGCTGCATAAAGATGCAGGCGATTTCTAATCTTCAAAAAAACTAAACGAAAGTGCGCTCCCCGCCAGAGTGTCAGGGATACCTGGTTTGCCCCATGATTTCCAAGAGGATTTATATTTGATGTCTGCGATCGCTCAAAAACCCACATTATTTCAATCTGAAATATCCTCCTAAGAAAGTTAACAGATTAAAATATCCACAATTCTTCAATGATGAAAACCCATGACAGTCTAGTATATTCTACTAATCATTTGTTAGGTAAAACGAGTTTATGAATACATTTGTAAGAAGAGCTTTTGGGAAAAATAAAAAGCTAAAGACAACACTGTAATTCTACTCCTTGCTCTTCTGTCATTGAATACAACAGACAATTGTCAAACACGGGGTGAAAGAGTACAGCTGCATATGAACAAAGTCGAAGATGTTCATATCCATGTATATTCATGCTCTTTGTCTAAGACTTACATAAAAAAAATAAAAAACATAACATAGTGAGAATTGGATCAGTGAAAACACAAGTGACCAACATAATAGAGCCATCAAATTAATCTGTTCAGTTTAAAACATCACACCTTGGGGCATATTATCAAGAAGGGCATTAAAATTATCGCCGCTTTAGCGACAGGAAACTGTAGCTAAAGACGCAATAATGGGCTTGATATTATGCCCTTGTGAATTCCCATAGAATTCCCATGTTCTTGTGTGAACATGGGTTTCTATGGGAATTCATAAGGGCTTATAATAAAGCCCATTATCGCCGCTTTAGCTGCAGTTTCCTGCCGCTAAAGCGGCGATAATTATAACGCCGTTTCTTGATAATATGCTCCTGTGTTTTCAACAGTCGAGCAATGCAACCTTTGCTATGCTGATTTTTTGGCAGTCATTGTTTAATGAATTAACATTACAGTAAACGTTTATACCAGTGTGAAATGTTGCGTGGAGTTTGTGTCATTAATAATTTAGCCAGGGTAAATCCGACCGCTGTTAAGGAAAACTGAATGTTGAGTGATATAATACAAAAAACGATGGATTTAGGCCCAGATCTCTGTACTGGGGTGAATGTATGACATTGTTCGGCATTCTGTCCATCAATTGTTGTTTTTGCACAAGTGATATAATACGGCAATTAGGGACACACCACCCCTTAACGGTATCACCAATATGCTATTAATTTAATTCCAAAGGGTGTTCAGTACAGAACTTGTGACTTACCTATGAAGTATGCTCGCCCTCTAAAATGCATAAAGGATAATCCGATAGTTCAAAAATACACCTTGTGGTCATTCTCTAAATTGAAGGGAAAAATTTCTCCATTGAAGCCTACGGTTTGTGACGCCCATAAATAGCACAGAGTGGATTTGTTATTACTGTGGTGCTGGCGGGTCAATAGACAAACACCGCTACTCCAAGGGGAATATTCTCAACAACTTATCGTCAAGCCGATATCACCAGTTCACCTGTGATAGCAGCCGCAAACAACATCGCCACAGAAAACCCTGACGCTAATGAGATGCAGAGTAGGCGTACTTCGCAACATTCTCAATGACCAGACAGATCGGCGATAAGAGCACAAAACAGGCTCTGACCTGGTGTAAAGTTGGATAACAACCTGCACCACGAAAGGGAGCCCAGCCCAGAGCCAAACCAGAAGAACAACAGATGCCATGGAGCCAATGATCATGCAGCTCAGACACCCAGGAGGGCCAAAACACCCACCCCCACCAACCCCAAGCCTGCAACCCCCCACCCGGCAAAGATATGTGACATCAACTTTACGAAATCATGAACAAAACAAATCTCCCGGTGTCGCACACGTAAAACACTCAACATGCATGTGAGGTCGGAAAAAGGAGAATCACTCAGTCACCTTTGAATTACCAAACAAAACATTTTATTAAAATTAAAATCAAAATCAAAACAACTATTTGGAAGATTCATGGCGGGTTATCTCAGGACAATCTGTAAGTCACAGCCTGCAAGACAAACTTCATGATAAGAAGGTGTGTCATGCGCTAATCAAAGGACAGAGAGAGAGAGAGAGAGAGAAAAAGAGAGAACGCGTGAGATAGAAAGAGAGTGAGAGTGAAAGAGAAAGTGATAGAGAGAAAGAGAGAGAGAGAAAGAGAGAGAAAGAGAGAAAGAGAGAGAGAGAAAGAGAGAGAGAAAGAGAGAGAAAGTGAGAGTAGGAAAGAGAGAGAGAAAGAGAGGGAGAGAAAGGGAGAAATAGAGAGAGAGAAAGAGAAAGAGAGAGAGAGAGAGAGAAAGTGAGAGAGAGAAAGAGAGAGAGAGAAAGTGAGAGTGAGAGCGAAAGAGAGAGAAAGAGAGAGAGAAAGAGAGAGAAAGTAAGAGAGAGAAAGAGAGGGAGAGAGAGACAGATAAAGGAACAGAGGGAGAGGGAGAGAGAGTGCCGACACTGCAGACCCAGGCCTCACTGTTCACCTGCTTCCACTGGTGTGTCTCCAACCACGTGATGGTACACACTGCAGTCCACCAGACCCCTTATCTGAAACAGAGTCCAGATTTAGGAATGGCATACAATCGCACATGTCATCATCGCATGCCCGCCCCTATGACACACGCTGCTGCACCTCAGCCCCTCCTGCTGCCCATCGGTGACTGCCCGCCCCTGCGTACCCAGGCCTCACTGCTCACCTTCCGCCACCGGTGTGTCTCCAAGAGGGCCTACCATGTGCCAGTGAAAGCTCCAAGCCCGGGGCCCTCGACCTTGGCAGCCTCCACATCATGCAGCCCTGCACCGCGGCCCACCAGGTCACACACTTGATTCTGGGTCTTGATATTGCAATGGCTGAGAACATATCTGTGCACAGGGCATCATCGCAGGCTGCACACCCGCTCAGACCTTTAGGTGCCACTAACTCTGTGATCCGTGAGGTAACGCCACTTGGCGGTAGGACCATGCTGCCTACTGGCTCAGGCCTACACTGCAGTCCAGCAGGGCACACAAATGCTTAGCCGTCAGAACCCCTAGGGCGGGGCATCTTCGCAGGCTGCACACCCGTCTGTGACCCACAAGTCATGCACCCTCTATGGTTGGGTATCGTGGCGCGGACGCCATCATGTAACCTCCGGCCCTGGGGAATGTGGTGTGGTAAGGCCCTAGGCCCTCAAGTAAAAATAAGATGCACACGTACACACCCAGATAGCGAGTGGAAATGGCGTCCAGAACTTGCGCCCAGGCCTTTTTTTTGGCAGGGTCACAAGTCCTGTGACGCGTGTGCTGGATGGGTGTGGCATGGGTGTTACCCAGCCGTGAAAGTGGCTTTGGCATGCTGACAACTAGACCTGTGATCAGCAGATCACCACAAGGAAGACCTGGGAGATGTAGTGTTGTCTACCCCCCCCTGTAAGCCTAAGCGGAGTGGGCTGGCCTGGCTTCTGCCAGTCCAGTGTAAGGGTGTGAACAATGACCCCGGGGCTCTGGGCGTGGTTCCGTCCTGGGCTGGACAAGGAAGTAACTGATGCATGTGACCCTGTTGTAGTGCCGGTGCCACTCGGACCGCAATCGTCAATGTGGCACTCTGTGACCCAAGTCCCACAACATGAGAAACATGGACCTAAGAGGGCATCACAGACCCTACTTTCATCCATACTTCCACACTTGAAAGATCATAGACATGAAACATCTGTGTGAATATGAATGTGTAATGCACTTCCAGTGGAGTGTTGTAGCTGGAGCAGTACAGAGCCATGCAAACCCCACTTTACATTGTTGCCCCATCGAGGGCCAGCCAGAGTCCTTCAGGGAACGACAAGTTCATTGGAAGGGGAAGAGCTCAGTCCGCAGCCTAAATGCGTCATTGGTGAACAAACAGAATATGGCAGTTCATTTTGAGGTCGAAGGTGAGTGTCGCAGAGTGTATCGGGGGACAGTGGAAGCTGATGACGCAGAGTGCAGAACCAAGCAGAAACCATTCATATGGCGGAGAAGATGTGGATGTAGTGGTAGCAGCAGAATTCATCAGCACCAGGCCTTGTATCAGCAATGCCATGAGGAGGGTTTTTAGGTCATTGAGGAACCCAGCTACCATTCGCTGGTGTGCAGCCGTGGCAGCCGCTCTTTCCGCCTGCATCTGCTCCTTGGTCTCTATTAACCCTTGCATGTGTCTCAACTCCCGGGTGAGATCGCTGGAGCCACTCCGACTAGACAGTTGTTCTTGTCTCAGAGTCAAGACTCCAGTGATGTCATCCATGGTTCTCTGAAGGCATGGAGTGGACTGTGGGTGTCCGTTAGGGACTGTGAGCTGTCCCTGATGGGACTTAGACACCCACGCATGGCATCTAGTCTGGCTGCCATGCGGTCAAACTCCACCAAAACTGTTCAGCCAGCTGCTCCTGGCACCCCAGCACAAGGCGTTGGAAGGCCATTTGGTCTTCGTGGGGGTCCTGGGAGGCAGCCGTGGTGATGGGTGCTGCCTGCTGTGTGGTCTGTGCAGGGGGTGGTGTCTCATCGATGCAGCTGGACTGCCTTGCTCCTGGAGGTGGGCTGCGGAGGCTGTGAATGAACTCTTGGAAGGCGTCGGTGTTGAAGGTATGGTGGTCCTCTTCGTCATCAGAGAAGAGAGGTTCGGGCTGCTCTGTGGGAGGTGTTGGTGTTCCTGCTGCAATGTGAAGGGGAGATGCAGTTTAACATTGTGTTCACATGTATGTTGTCGTATTGTACATGTTTACATACAGACTGAATGACAGTGTTCATTGTGGGTGTTTGGGAGGAGCTGCCTATTTGATGCGGGATAGTGGACATTTTGACAGCATCACGGATCTGTGTTTGTACTTGGACATTATCATATCACATATCACTGCTATGCCAAATGTAATTAGCCAGTTTCTACACACATGTGGCACCAGTTGTGTCCTCTGCTCTGTTGTGGACGTGTTTCGGTTTGTACCACATTGTCAAAGTTGATGTGACTTACTAGCGGGAATATGCCGATTAATACATTGAATTTTAAGACAGCTTTATAAAATGAGGAACATATAGTGGTATGTAATGAAGGTTTTACAAATAAGTAGTCTAAAATGTTGTTGTTTACATTTGTAGTGAACCCCTGAAGAAGGGTGACGAAATAGCCCGAAATACATTGGGAAATAATCACTGCCGAGGATGTTATATATGTTTCCTGCCTTAGAGAAAGGCCTGTATGGGCATATCTACTGCATCAGATTAAAATCCATATTGTTTTTTTCATGTGACCGAGGAAAAGAATGATAAATGAAAACTGAAACAACCAAATAAATCTATGAAATGGATTGAATTGTCGCATCTTTTGTACATAGTACGTAAACAAGCTCTGCTTCCGGCGGGAGCGAAACTACATTCCCTTCAAATGAACATTGCGTGTTGTGGTTTGTACCACATTGTTGTCAATGTTGATGCGCTCTGCATGTTCTGTGTGTGTGCTGCATTTTGGGGGAGTCGCCCCTGCAGCTCTGATTTTGCTTCCCTATCTCCCTTACATGCAGTGTGCTTTTGACTTCTGTGCTTATACAGTGCTGGGATGTTGCATACTTTGGTACATTAGTCCCTTGGTGAGAGTTGGGGGTCTGGGGCATTGTTTGTGGGCAGATTTGCTCTACTTAATTGTGCACATGTGCCATTGTGCCCATCTCCCCCCGTCCTCCCAGTCCCTCTGGTCGATACTCACCCTGGTGCTGTTGTGTCTGATCATGTTGAACAGTGTCCGTCCCCCAACTCCTGCAACCGTCTCCCCACTGATGACTGTGGACACCATTTTCTCCATGTCGTCCAGGTCCTCCTGTGGCACTGGACTCCCACCTCCAGTCTGCATTGCTGCCTTCCGGTTGTCGGCGAGTTTCTGCTTGGTTTTGCGCTTCACATCATTCCAGCGCCCCTTGACCTCTTCCATTGTCCTCTTGAACACTCAGACTTCATTCACTTTGTCCACAATGGACTGCCATATTCCATTTTTTGTTGCCGATGACACAGTGGAGGAGATGAACAGTTGTTGATGGTGTTCTACCACCTCCGTTATCAGGATCCTGTTTTCCTGCGTACTGAACCTCTTCTTCCTACTCTTCTTGCCCTTGCCCTTCCCTGACGCCGAAGTCCAAGGCTGGTCATCCGGGGGGCTTTTGGTGGTCTGGTTGTCCTCTGTACTTGCTACAGCTACCTCCATTGTGCTTCGCTGTTTTTTTTTGTTGTTTTCTTTACTTTTATAGTGATTTTTCCCCCCTGACGTGTGCGAGTTGCAGGCCTGGGGAAGATTGTCGCAGGTTTTTTATCGCGGTTGGGCCCATCGCAACTTTTTTCGCATTGGGGTTTGCTTTGTTATCGCCGTTCCGGTGACTTTATCACAGACATTTGATGCGTTATTGTGAGACTATCGCATTGCACCTCTGTATTGGGAATACAACGTAAACACAGCGTAATTTTCCCGCCCTAGACTGCGATGTGAAGAGTTGCATTAAGCTAAGTTTGCGATGATTATCACATGTTCTTGAGAATATCCCCCTCAATGTATTCAAACATGGCACTGAATGTGTCTCAGGAAAAGAATCCACACTGTAATACCAACCAATGTACTGCTCCAAGCTGAAATACATTTCAAAGCTCTTTATTTCATATCAGAAGTTTGGAATTATATCTTCAGACACAGAATTCACCCTGTGTGTAAAATGTATGTGACATTCCAACAAAATAGTGCATCAACTCATTACCAACACCACATTTCTCAGGTATGAACCCTGGCCTTTAAACAGGGTTTTACGTGAGAGCATGATGATGGTGACACAGCAAATTCCAGCTATCTATATTGACACCAAGAAATTATTAATTCAGTTAACATAGACGTTGTGTAGACTCTTATGTTCAATGTGGGTTTCCTGAAAGAGTGTATTCTAGAAGCATGCTTAGAAGCACAGCAGGCTAATCTTTCAATGACCCTGCCGTGGACTATCCAGCCGTTCTTCTTTGTACCCTTTATTGGATTCATTCCGCCCATGGCTTCTTGGCTTCTTCTGTAGTTGGAGAATGTTGGTCTGGGAATGATGCAGTAGACTGGTGCTGGGATTGGTAGATTTAAATGAGGTAACCAGAAAGATGTTGTGGTATGAGAGACTATTTTATGTATCATCTAGTGTGTGCTGTAGGAGGAAGATGTGTTATGGTAAAAGTGGAGCTTCGGCATTATATAGGTTCAAGCCACTAACTTTCTGTTCTTTGTGTTTCATTATACTGTACCAGAGGGTTAGGTGAGTCAAGGTAAGTTACCCATTATGAAAAGCAAGGTAAACTTGTGTGGAAGCCACAGACATATTTTTGATGTCTGGGTGGTCTGTTGTTTGATTTTGAGTGACACTGGCAAGAGAATCAGGGAGTCTGTTTTTGAGGGTGAGCTATGGGTAGGCTGTTGAGTTTGAGCACTGCTCACATGGTACTTGTCACACAATGTTTTTCCTTGTGATTAAACCACTTATCCTACACCCCCCATTAAATTTATGGGCTTTCCTTCCTCTTTCTAAATGCATGCTTTTGACAGGAGTAGATTTAAAAATATTTCTAGGGGGAAAACTGCCAGCTAATTGTTTGTAAACTTTCATAAATTTACTCAATTGTGGAGTTTCACTGTAATATCCAATATTCTTGGAATTCTCTGAGTCCTGCCCCCTTTACTGCTGCAATTTCACCAAATTAAGGGGCCTATTATGATTGCGGTTTTCCCGCATCCTCCGGGCCGGCCGAAGCCACCGCCGGCCCGGTGGATGCGGGAAAACCGCCGTGGAGCCTCGAAAGACCCACCGCCATATTAGGATGGCTGGTGGGTCTGGCATTCCGTCTGCAGCTTTTCCACCGTGGCCACCTTCCCACCGCGGCGGAAAAGCACTACCATGGCTGGCGGTGTCTATCAGACACCGTCTGCCATATTAGGATGTCTGGAGTACTATGCCTTTACACAACGGCATTTCCGCCGTGAAAAGGCATACAGATTTTTGTTTGGGGGCCCGTTGTGGGACCCCAGGGGTGAAGGGGGGTGGGGGGTGCACATGGGGGGTACCTATGGTACCCCGCTACATTTGCATGCACAAAGCGGCAGGCACCGCGCGGTGCCTGCCGCTTTGTGCATGCAAATGCACAGCTTACATTTTTAACATTGCAGCGGGTTCTGCTTCAAGCAGCACCCGCCGCAATGTTAAAAATACAGGTTGTGCATGCCACGGTGGCGGTCACATCCTAATTTGCACGGAGGGACCGCCACTGCCCCTGCCGACGGTCCCTCCTACTCCGGGGTGGCGGACAGACTCAGGTCCGTCCGCCATCATAATCGGCCCCTAAGAGTTTATTTAGAGTCAAATTCCATCAGAAATATTTTGTGCAGCAAGATGTGAAAATATTCTTGCAAATGACTTTTTGGGCTCCCAAGCTGATCTTTGGTGTGCAAACTATTTTGTGAATTGGGTCGTTAGTACCATTTTAAAGGGAAGTATTTTATTGCTGGATATAAATCATCAATCTGTGAAAGAATTAAGCCTGGTAGTGTGGAGGTTCCATGGATTGACAGTGCAATAGTTGTCAGTTGAAATCGGTTTCAACGTCAAACCACCAAACAATCATCGCTCTTATTGGTACTCTATTTTTCATATCCTTTGTGTTGTGCTTATCTTGGCAGCTTGTGATTCAGCTTGTACTGTAGCTCGAAGGACATTCCAAGACATAGTGATATAAAGCTGATAATGAAGCTTGGGGAAGTTGAAACCCCATTTCCCGTGTGATGAATAATACATTGCTAGGTTTTAAATAATTGTTCATTATTGAACATAAAACAGAATCAGCAAGTGCACAGAAAAAAGGATGTCAAGCCAATACTTGTAATAAATAGGGCATAAATAATAGATTAAAATTTGCTTTCAACTAATACATATAATAGGTAACCAATTATGATTTAAAAATGTAGATTTAAAAATTGACAAGTACATGGATTCAGGTAATAGTCTAAAAAGCTAGCACATTCAATAAATATAATCAGTGTCAACCATATTGCAACATCTCTTTAAACCATTCCAGCTTCCAACTAGCAGTCAATAACAACCAAACATACCTACATATGGCTATCCCTGTCAAGATGCTCAATATAGAATGCTCTAATGGCTTGTATCTCAAAGTTCTCAACAGTAGCTCAATCCTCCTGAGATATCAGTGAGCTATTTGGTGAGATTATATCAGGTTCAACAGACAGTCCACTAAGTGTTTCCATTCTTGTGCATTTTCAAACCTTCCCCGCCCTTTCTTCAATTCCAGAAACAACACAGCACTCTCTATTCCTGCCAATTTAACCAGTTATTTTCTTCATCTAATTATTCGAGGGCCACACGCAAACTTCAAGTGCTTTGTCAATTCACGTTGAACCAGAATCAATGCCAGATCAGTAAATCTAGTAGTGATTTTCTTTTGGTAAGGGCGAGGATATCTCCGAGGAAGGACGGTTATGGGAATACAAGTGATTACCTGCAAAGTGATGTCATTTACATAACCCACACTGATTCCCAGAACCTAGCTAATTTCGGGCATGACCAAATCATATGGAACAATTCTGCCCACACTTGGCACATCTCGAACATTTTACAGCAGCAGTCACATAGAACCAGTTGATGTTGCCAGGTGTAAGGTAGCCTCTATGCAAAATGTAAAAATTAATTAATTCAAACCTGGCATTTCACAAAATATCATGTATATGTGCTAGGATTCTCTCCCAGTCCATATCTGTAATCTGAAGTTCTAGGTCCATCTCCAACTACACTTTCAGTTCATCAAGTTAGGCGAGGACACCAATACGCATAGCATGATATAGGCAGGAAACCACGTTTACACTAGCTGTTGTAGTACAGAGTAGTTGACATGCTTTATGTGCTGCAAGCTTAGTTCCTCCATTCGACCAATGATTTACAATTGTGGCAGCTACAGCCCTATGCAATAAAAATTGGCCAACAGGAACATCAAATTCCATTGCTAGAGTAGTTGTCAGAACAGGACCAAAGATTAAATAATGTTCTTTCCTTATGGTTAGTGTGGGTATCCACAAAAATACAGATCTGTGTTTTCCAATTAAATTGCGATTGTCAGATTTGTGTATGACTCATCAATCCTTTAATTAGCCGGTCCACAATCTCTAAGCCCTCATGCCACACGTGAATGAAAGCTGAAACATGTTTGTGTACTATGATATTTATTATTTTTATCATGCCATTCTGGAAATTGTGTCCTGCCTCCACATCAGGTTGGAAGAACTAATATGCTAAATGTTTTATAGCATACATGTTGATCATTAGAGGATATGGTGTCTCTACTTGATCCAGACTTCAGGTGTTCCAGGTCAAACTGTAAGGACAATTTGTATGACTTTGTTTTATTACACGTAGGTTTAGATAAATTCGACACGGTTACCTAAAAATAGAAATTCGGTCTTGCTTTCATGTGTTCTTGTTATATTTTAGAAACCTAAAATAGAAATTATTAGAGAAACATAAATGTGTGTGATAAAGTGGGTAGAAGGAAACTACTACATTTAAAATGAAAAATAGAGAATGACAAATGCTTGTTTATGATTTAGGTCGCACACATGCATATACCATCCTAGGGACTCTGGGTCCAATAAAGATGGCTTGTTTCCTTTGTGGAAATTACAGAAGATAGAATTCCTTTTAATATGATTGTGACCGATAAATCCTGCTGATAGTTGAGAATTAAGGACCACAGGCCAAATGTAGGTAATCCGATTTTACCGATTCTAAAATACCGAATTTTACCGAATCGGTATTTTAGAACCGGAAAATGGTATGTAGATAAAAAAATCGGTAAAAAATACCGATTCGGTAAAATTCGGAATCGGACAATCGGAAATTACTGAATTGGTATTTACCGAATCAGTATTTACTGATTCGGTATTCCCCATTCATTCCTATGGGCCTTTTGGCCCATAGGAATGAATAGGAAATACTGAATCGGTAAATACTGAATCGGTAAATACCGATTCGGTAAATACCGAATCGGAAAGCAAACAAAAGTGAAACTTAAGTAGGCAGCCAATCAGGTGCTACCACCCTCCCCCTCCCTACCCGGAAGTGGCTACACAGGCAGCTGCAACTAATTAGAATGTTCTGGAAAGGCAGTTGGAGATGAGCTGAGTCCTTGAGCAGCAGAAAGGGTTTTGTGCACTTTAAAACTGCAAAATGGCAAGCAGCAAAGAAAAAGAGCAGCCTGCGAGGAGGAGGAAACTCAAATTCAGCAGCATGGAGCTGCAGGTCCTTGTTGAGGAGGTGGTGAAGGTGCACCAAAAACTCTTTGGCAGGCAGTCCCTCACTGTGGCAGAATCTGCCAAAAGGAAACTCTGGCTGGACATACTGGACAAAGTAAATGCTGTTGGGGTGACTACCAGAGACACAGAGGACCTGAAAGAGTGATTTTACGACCTCAGGAGCCAAACCAAAAAGGAATTGCCTGAACACCACAAGCAGGCATCAAAAACTGGTGGAGGCAAGAACCCTGCACCCCCCCTTACTGACCTGGAGGAGATGGTGGCCTCAACCATTGAACCAGACAGCGTCTGCGGACTGGGAGAAGTAGACAGCTCAGCCAGAGCTGCAAGGCAAAAAGGTAAGACAAATGCACAGCATCCCCCCCATACCATCATCCTTACCTGTACCCTTTGTGGGCAAGTGAACCGCAGTCCAGTACTGCTAGCACTATACAGGGGCAATGCATCATGATATATGTAGTCAGGAAATGTAAGAACATGTCATACAGCACACCAACCACAAAGCCTGCTAAATGATTGCATAGAGAACAAAGCTAATGTGAGAAATATTTAATTGAAGTGACTGTGAGACAGTAGCGCTTAGCTAATGTACGCTCATATGTCCACAGGTGAAACGTCTGACAGGCGTTCGCAGGAGACTGAAGGCACACCACCAGAGAGGGAGGAGAGTCAGGAGGCAGGTCCAACTACCCAGAACATTCCACAGGACACAGGTGCACCAAGTAGCCATCCTCCTGCACAAGACTCAGA
The DNA here is from genome assembly GCF_964263255.1 of Lissotriton vulgaris. Taxonomy (NCBI): domain Eukaryota; kingdom Metazoa; phylum Chordata; class Amphibia; order Caudata; family Salamandridae; genus Lissotriton; species Lissotriton vulgaris. The sequence goes on along the minus strand of NC_141694.1, from coordinate 618,666,241 downwards.
AATGGCTCCAGAGCTGCATGCGTCCTGTCGCAGATCTCAATCCCCACTGTTGAGGGTCCAAGTGTGTTCCGTGGTCTGGAGGGGAGCATGGTGAGAATTCAGAGGATGCAGGGAAGAACCATCCAGGCATGCCAACACTAAATGAGGTCCCTAAACAGTAACATAGGAGAAATAGGGAAGGGCATCAATGAACTTGTACTAGTGAACAAAGAGATGGCAGCAGAGATGCGCGGAATTAGCCAATCGGTGCCGCTGCTATGCACCAAACTAGACACTGATTTTGAGGCAAGGCGCAAGGAAAGGCAGCGTGCTCATGGCCAAAATAAAGCGCTGAACCGCCTGGCCACTGCCACATCCCTGCTATGCAGGAGAAGCAGTAACATGCAGGAGGATATGACCCAAAACACCAATGAGGTCACTAGGGGCATGGGTAGGATGACCAGAGCTCTTGAGGGGCTGTTGAATGCCCAGACTGCACAAACAGCTGCTCTGAATGTGCCTGTAAGTGAGCAGAGCACAAGCAGGAGCAGCATTGCAAGCTCCCATGTCCCAGAGACGAGGAGGAGCAGGCGCCACACTGAGGCCACAGGCCAGCAAGACAGTGAGCACGGGGAGCAACATACAAGTAGCATTGGGAAGCGTGTACGGAAATGACTATTACAGTTCATGGTGAAGTGAACCAGGACTGACATCATTGAAGTTAAATACTTTTTGTTGCACGTTTGTGCTTTAGAAACCTACGTCATTACACTATTAAACTACATTGGGTGCATAATCCACCTGTCTGTGTCTCTTTACTTACTTAAAAGAAGTTGTGTGTGACCTCTTCCCGGCTGTGTCTGCCATCAGTTGGTGTTGCAACTCCAGATGTGTGTGTTTCAGGCACTGCTTCCTCGTCGTCATGGTCCTCATAGTCTGAGATATCCACTTCTGTGCCCTTCTTGACCGCCAGGTTGTGCAGCATTGCACAGGCTGCAATCATCTTGCAGCAGGTGATTGGTGTGTACTGGCGGGCCCCTCCATTCTTATGGAGGCAGCAAAACCTGCTCTTCCACATACCAAAGGTGCGCTCCACAATGTTTCTGGTTGTTTTGTGTGCCCTGTTGTATCTCCTCTGACTTGGTGTTGTAGGGTTGAGGTAGGGTGTGAGGATGAAGGACCGGAGGGCATATGCACTGTCCCCTAATAGAAAGAAGAAAAAACATTACTCACATGCACACACACACATCCACCTGCAATACGTATCAAGGGAGTTTCACACAGTGTGTTACCTAGCAAGTAACCTTCACCAAATTCCCCCGCTGTCAGGCATGCCTAGATCCCACTGTTTTGGAAGATGTAGGAGTCGTGTTTACTCCCTGGGAATTTGGCTACTATGTCAGTGATCACGTACTTGGAATCACAGATCACCTGTACATTTATGGTGTGGGTGGATGTACGGTTCCGATAAATGTACTCTGTGGCAGCAGGTGGGCATATTGGTATGTGGGTACCATCAATGCAGCCAATGATGTTTGGGAACTGCGCCATCTGATAAAAGTCTGTCTTTGTCCTTAGCAGTTCTGCATGCATTGCAGGGAAGCTCATGTAATCATGCATTCTCTGCAACATGGCGTCAAGTAATTTTTTTAAGAAACGGGACAGACAGCTCTGGGACACCCCACCTACTGCAGCAACGACACTCTGGTAACTCCCAGATGCAAACAGGTGTAGGCTGTACAGCACCTGCACATGGGGTGGGATGGCGTGCGCCCTTGGGGTTGGATGGTCCAACAGTGGGTGGAGATCCCTGATAAAGTCCAGGATAGTTTGTGGGGCCAGCCTGTACCTCTGTAGGATCTCAGGCTCAGTTAGCTGGAATAGAGTGATCCTCTGCCTGTACACCTGCTCCTCCCTCCTCCAACCCCTCTCTCCTTCTGCCTGGAGCCGTAGCCGCCTCGCAATGACATAGAATGCCGCCATTCTGGTGAAAGTGGTGCATTTTGGGGCCTTTTTTATAGCCTGCACCTGGTTACCACCTGATTTCAATCCATGGTAAATACTGACTCTAAAATACCGAATTTCATGCAAATTCGGTATTTAAAAGGGTACCTACATCGTGAAATAATTTTTTTCCATTTCTTAATTACTGAATCCGTAAAGTTACGGTAAATTTACTGATTCGGTTGCTTTTTGGTCCCCTACATCCCAAATGCCCAATACCGGTCGGTAACGGACGAAATTCGGTAATTTCTTCCGTTACCGACCGGTATTGGGCCACCTACATCCGGCCCCACATGTTTGTAGGTTTTATTTTGCGCGTTTCTAATAGCAAGGTTTTGTGATTCGCTATCAGGAAATCGCAAACACCTATGTACCAATGTGTCCTTGAGACATTTAGTGAATTCTTATGGGGTCGCAATTGACATACCTCATTAATATTCATGAGGTAGGTTGCAATTTGCGACCTCTTGGTGTTTGCTAAAAAAACAGGAATGGTGGCTTTCTGGAGAGAGCAGACCACCATGTCTGTGTTTGCTTATAAATAAAGCAACGTTCTTTTTTAAATGCAGCCTGTTTTTCTTAAAGGAAAACGGGATCCATTTCAAAAGAAAAATGAAATATTTCAGTTTCATTTTTTAAGGGCACGCACTGGTCCCTGGGACCACTGCCTGCTCTTAAGAAGGTTTTCGCAACCATTCACAAAGGGGAAGGGGTTCCCAGTGTACCCCTTCCAGTGTGTGACTCGGTTACTACCTCCTTGAAGTAGGCCGTAAAGTTTTGTGACCGCATTTCATTCGTAAAATAGATGTCACTGCAAGTCGCTATTAGGAAGGGTTGCTCTTAACATGCCCCTTCCTAATAATGAATTGCAAAACCCAAATTGCGATTCAGTAACAAGTTACCAAATCGCTATTTGGACTTTGTACATGCCAAAAAGCCCTTTTGCGGTCATGAACGGGCCAATTCCGACTGGCAAAAAGGTTTGTACATGTGGCACTTAGAGAACTAAGCTGTTTGATTTTGCTCAAAAGCAGAGATCATCATTATTCTACGAGACAGATCCAAATTGGATAAAATTCACTGAAAAAGTCAGATCAATAACAGGCTTTAATAATTACTGACATTGGTGAAGTTAAAGACAGGTCTACATCCATTAGAATAAGAAATTCTGGATGCAGGAACAAGGCTGAGTTATAGTAGGTAACTTCATTCTGAGTCATAAAAACTCTGACTTGGACAGCTGCTCTCTTGTCCTCCTGTCCGCTTCCCGCCTCTCACTGACCCCATCTCGTGCTGTGCCCCTGACCCCCCATTAAACAAGCATTTGCAATGCAATAGGTCTCGCAGTTACGAGAGTTTCAGCTATTGGCATTGTAAATAACAATGCCTTTTATTTATGTGTTTTTTAAAAACACAAAAAAGCATTACTATTTGCAATGTCAATAGATCAAACTCACGTAAATGCGAGACCTATTGCATTGCAAATGCTTGTTTTCTAAGAATTGTATCCATTTGTTTACACTCTTGTACCTGCACTGGGGCATCAGTGTCCTTTGCATGTGATCAGTCCTTCAGTTGGTGCCCAGGCAGCTCCTATCAGGCACAAGGGCCCAGTCCTTCGTCTATGTTGCTGCCCCTCTGCTGTGCCACCAGTACTCAGTCAACTGGTCATGGCTCCTGCAGCCATTTAATGTCATCAGTGCCCAGTCCATTAGTAGCTTCTCGTGCACTTGTGTTATGGCATCATTACTCTGCCCTTCTATAGTGACAACAGTGCAACATCGAAAAAATAACACCTGGTTTTATAACAACAATCACACCAACCAGCGCACAGAAACGATGTCCCTGAACATAACTCACAGCCCCGTTTCAATGATGTCTGGCATGCCTGATCGCCTACTGTGAACACCCACGAAGGGTGATCAGCAGGCAGCTTTGTAAGAGATACAATAACAACGAAATGTACATTAAAGCACACTCTTTCTGTCAGTCCAATAATTATTCTTTTTCACTTGTAAGGGACAGCCGCCAGCCTAGTGTGATAAAACATCAAGATAAACTACAGTATTGCTGAAGTACTTGATAAGGAAGATTTTGAATATTTGAACAACTGATTCACTACAGTTAAAGTCCCATCCATTGTTACGGTTAAATTATCTTAAGTGTTTAGCGTGCAAGCTGGTCCCCCTGGAGCTATCTATCTATCTATCTATCTATCTATCTATCTATCTATCTATCTATCTATCTATCTATCTATCTATCTATCTATCTATCTATCTATCTATCTATCTATCTAATGATAGCTATCTCTCCGTATCCAGCAATCAAAAAATTTATTTTTATCAATAAATCGTTCTCTCTAACTATGTGTGTATCAATCTATCTCTCGATTTACCTATACATCTGTTTATCTTTAAATGTATTTATTTTTCTAGGACTATGTTGTCTGTGTATCGTGCATCCGGGATCTATACATGTGTTTTACTTAAAAAAATGTGCCTTTATGTTTGTGTTTTATTTTGTGTTTGTACGACGCACAGTCTGTTAGTAGTATCTACCTAAAGATGATGCTTGTTGAAGCAATGGTTACAACATTTGTGTACTTTATATATGAGCGACCTAAGAGGGAATGATAAAGCACTCAGTTTCTGTGGTGTGCTTACAGGACTGGCTGTCGGCTGTACTCACCCTGATTCCCCCAGCTAGTGTCCGTAGTCGTGTTTTGTTGACACACATCACCTTCTATTGCCCAGCCTTATCGATTGGAGGACCTGTCCCAAGAGCAGACGCCGGAGCGCAGACAGCTTTACTGAGACATCCAAAACTTCACGGGATTCCCTCTCAGGCCACCCACCTTCAGGGCTTGAAAGGAAGCATCAGCGCGTCCACCCAACTTGCGTATCCCACAGTGCAGCTCTCCGCAGAATGCTTGAAGTGCGCAAACCAGGCGCGCAAAGGAACGTCATGCGCACAGTTCTTGGAACGGTTTGTAGTCACCAAAATTGCAGATTACACATTTCCATGCATCACACTGCTGCATGCACAGTGCAGTGAGAGAGGTAGACATCCCTGTAACTCCACAAATCTTCCAGTCTGTGGTGTCAATCTGAATTGTTCCTTAAGAATTTGTGCAACTGTCAGACGGTGAGCGCAGCGTCTGCAACGGTGCTGCGACAACCTCTAAAGTAAACACACAAAAGAATCCAAGATACCACAACGTGTACCGCATGCTCCTGTCACAACACTGGGGCGTGCAGCATTAAACTGCTCGCTGCTAACGCAGAGAGCGACTCGCTTATGAGGCAGCAAGTTGAGCAGCGTTAATGCACATGAGCAATACTGTCCCACGTGTTTGTTTCCAGAGATTATCCGAACAATAATCCTCCCAGTTACAAATGAGCGCACATGCAATACGGCAAACGTGGGTGACAGCAGCTTAATAACTCAACTAATAAACATTGTTACAGCAGCGAATCAATTAAAGGCCATCCCCGCAGGCCTGCAGCGCTGAGGGTGACACATTTACACCAAGCGGGCACGCATGCACACCTCCTGTCCTCCGAGTTGTCTTGTAGGTCATGCAGCAGAAGTAAGCACGCCGCGCCCGGACAGGAGATGTGCGCGCTTATGGTGCGAGCAGGAGTTGTGATAACGCCGCTAGCCAGCCGTACGCGTGCACATCTCCTCTCTTCTACACGTGTGCACATGTCCTGTCCTTCGGCCAAGAAACCAATAATAACAGATCTCGCCAAGAAGTGCAGCGCATGCGCTGCGTTGATAGGTGAGACCTAAAAAACACTTAGTGCAGGTTGCAGCGTGACCCCAATGAGCAGGTCTCCAGGCCATCTCTCCTTTCCTGCTCGCCAACTCCAGGCCGGTCCTCCGATCTCCCTGTGGGCTCTTAACCATTCTGTCTCTTTTCAGGTTCCAAGCTCTGTTCCTCCTCATAATTCTCTTTTATCCACGGGTCCCCAGACTCATAAACCCGTTTTTTTCCACAGGTCTACTTGGCATCCTCTCCTCCTAGTCTCGTTTTTCTCCCTAATCGTTTTCTCCTCTAATTTTGTTTTTGCTTCTTCAAAATTGCATTTTTCTCCCCAGTTGGTATTTCCTCTAATTTTATTTTTGCTCCTAATCGTTTTTTTCACCCATAATCATTATTCTCCTCTAATTTTGTTTTCACTCCTTCTAGTCACATTTTTACCCCTAATCATTTTTCTCCTTCACGTTTCTTCCACTCCTTCTAGTCGCATTTTTCCCCCTATTCATTTTTCTCCTTCACGTTTTCTATCACTCCTTCTAATCGCATTTTTGCCTAATTGTTTTTTTCATCTAATTTCGTTTTCACTTCTCCTAATCACAATTTGCCCGAATCGTTTTTCTCCTCTAATTTAGTTTTTACTTCTTCGAACAGCATTTTTCTCCCCAATCATTTTTCTTTTCTAATCTCGAACGTGTCTCCTTCTAATCACATTTTTTCCTCCTTAATCGTTTTCCTCATTAAACACTTACTTTTTCCCCCTCTAATCCTTGATCACTTCTCTTCTAGGCTAACTGCTTTTCCTGATTTTTTCCTCACAGTTGCTCTCTCGTCCTCCCTCTCTCATCCACTTCTTGCCACCCACTGACCCCGCCCCCCTCCCGGGAGACCCACTTAATGGAGGCTGCACCATGACCCCATTGAGCAGGTCCCCTGGCCAGTTCTCCTCTGCTGCTCACCCCTCCAGACAGGTCCTCGGATCTCCCCGTGGGCTCTTAACCATTCTCTCCCAGTGTTTCAAACTCCCACGCTCTGTTCCACTCATAACATGTTTTTCTTCACAGGTGGCCTTACTCATAAACCTGTTTTTTCCCACAGGTCCCCATGACTTTCTCTCCTCCTAATTCCATTTTTCTCCCCATTAGTTTTTTTTCGAGGCTAACCACATTTCCCTGCTTATTCCCTCACACTTGCTCTCTCATGCTCCCTTTCCCATCCGCTTGCCGCTTACCTCTGACTCCACCCAGTGCCCTGCCACCTCCCGCTAAACCTACTTAATGGAGGCCGCAGCGCCGCAGCGGATGCACCACCAGCGCACCAAATGCATGCCAAAGGCAAGCCCATCTTCTCTTGTCTGCGCTTGGACCACGCCCAGCACCTGGACCCCTGGCCTCCCACTCATCTACATGCACACCAGCACAAACTTTCAGCCCTCAACCCTGGACAATGCGACAACAACTTCCCACAATCAACAGCTGGAACTTTTTCCTGCTGTCACTGCCCCTTCCAATGCAACACATAGCCCTTTGCTCCGGGGCCCCCTCCCACAGCCAACCAAACAGGTCAACTCCAGTTCCTGCTGATCAACACCCAATTATATCATATGGCTGAGATACCCGCCACCCCCTCTCAACACAATCCCCAAAAGGAAGGGAAACCGGAAACTGTTCTTAAAGTTTTTGGATGTGGGATGGAGTGACCATCCCGGCCGTATTTATTAAAACAAAAAATTAAAACATTAAACGTTTTCATGTTATGTACAATTTCATTATCACATTACGATGTTTGGCTAACCTTAACATAATCTCTAATACAGAGGTTCTCCTAGCCGAACTAGCATCCTACAAAACATTCTCTAAGAACACTGAAATTGTACATCCTAACGTTTAAGGGCCAACGGCAAGGTCATAACCGGTGTCAAGATCCCTAACCAGACTTACCCCTCCCACTTAGGAGGGGCGATGGCACAGGGGCTTACCACAAGTGCAACTACTAACAATTTCCCTTGACTTGACGGGGGCACTTAAGACTCGACGCCATTTAAAGGTCGTTCGAACACTTGTGTGTGGTATCTAGAAGGTATCGATGACCTCTCCCCACCCCACACAACTTACCGCATCTGCCGTCGCAGATGACACTGGCCCCGGGAAATTCCCCAGGAGGGGGCTGTAACCCCTCCTACAAAGGAAGGGGCCTTGACCGCCTTTCCTTTACTTCCGGCGACCCGCCCTTAGACGGGACCGCCTCCCCACTGAGGGGCCAATGGCCACCTCTCCCGAGCGCTCCCATCCGTGTTGGGTGACGCCCACTCATAGGGATCTACCAATTAGTGCTCACCGATCATGACCTTACCGCCTACCAAAAATAAATACGACAATTCTTCAACCTATGAAAACATTGGTCGCTACGACCGAAGGAACATGCTAAAAATTGCAACATCACATCAAATCATTTTATTCGTAACAACCTAAACGATATTCACCATCTTTATTAACCACAAACTGATACTGTTATAGCCTGTAAACGAAACGGAAAACAAACTTATCAATTCACTTTATTGCACAACAACTTTGCTGTCCTCAGGGGCTGGTGGGTGGGTCAAAATTGGCTCTTCGTTCCGTCCCGAGCTCACGTGTAGCGAGGAGGTGCAGCTTCGGAGCACAAGAACAAGAGGACGTCTTCTGGTCTTGCGCCTTCTTTTATCCGTCTTCAGGGCGGGCGAAGACCCGCCCCTGCCCGCCCCGGGGGCGTGGCTGGCTGCGTCGGTGTCTAGGCCAGCCCACTCTAGGGCGGGAAAAGGCGCGCCCCGGCTACGCCGCTTCGGGCATACCAGCCGAGACGCGCCTCCCGCCCAAAAATGGCTTCCCGGGGGGATCGAGGCACTCATCCATACGTTCGGGGGGACCGAGTGGTCGCCCCTTTCCATATGGCTGAGATACCCGCCACCCCCTCTCAACACAATCCCCAAAAGGAAGGGAAACCGGAAACTGTTCTTAAAGTTTTTGGATGTGGGATGGAGTGACCATCCCGGCCGTATTTATTAAAACAAAAAATTAAAACATTAAACGTTTTCATGTTATGTACAATTTCATTATCACATTACGATGTTTGGCTAACCTTAACATAATCTCTAATACAGAGGTTCTCCTAGCCGAACTAGCATCCTACAAAACATTCTCTAAGAACACTGAAATTGTACATCCTAACGTTTAAGGGCCAACGGCAAGGTCATAACCGGTGTCAAGATCCCTAACCAGACTTACCCCTCCCACTTAGGAGGGGCGATGGCACAGGGGCTTACCACAAGTGCAACTACTAACAATTTCCCTTGACTTGACGGGGGCACTTAAGACTCGACGCCATTTAAAGGTCGTTCGAACACTTGTGTGTGGTATCTAGAAGGTATCGATGACCTCTCCCCACCCCACACAACTTACCGCATCTGCCGTCGCAGATGACACTGGCCCCGGGAAATTCCCCAGGAGGGGGCTGTAACCCCTCCTACAAAGGAAGGGGCCTTGACCGCCTTTCCTTTACTTCCGGCGACCCGCCCTTAGACGGGACCGCCTCCCCACTGAGGGGCCAATGGCCACCTCTCCCGAGCGCTCCCATCCGTGTTGGGTGACGCCCACTCATAGGGATCTACCAATTAGTGCTCACCGATCATGACCTTACCGCCACAGGTCCGGATAGTTGACCGGCTATCCGGACCCCCCACAAAACTCCTACCTAAAGGTCATGCTTTAACGATTTTAACCAGGCTAGGAAGTCTCCTATGAGTAACTCATTCCCCGCCCTTGACAGATGCACACCATCCCCCAGATACATCCTATCATCATTAATACAATTATGCGAGATTGAATGCAATGTCTTGGCCCGGAACAACCTACTCACTTTGTTATTCAACTTTTTAACAGAATAATTCAAAGCAGGGATCGAGATAGCCCCCCGCCAGACTTTTCGTGGGATCATATGAGACCACGCAATTAGGCACCCCGGAACTCTCCTCGCTAACCAACTTACCGTGGAAAGCATAGCCTCCAGGAGCAGTCGTCTACCGGTGGTGACCAAATCATTGCCCCCCAAATGTACTATGACTATGGACGGCGGTGACCTCATCCGCCCTAACAGGCCCTCAAAAAATTCCTGAAACTGGTCAATACAGAGACCGCCCCTTCCGTAGAAGGACACTCTGTACCCGTATTCCCCAGCTACGTGAATCATGTCACCTGCTTTGAATACGTCTGCGGCCCGTCTCACGTATGAGTGGCCCACGACCCACACCTCCTTCTTCACAGCCGGTGACGTGCGACCGCTGGCCTGGAGTTGGGTCGACTGCTCAGTCTGCCCTGCCGCGTAGGCTTGCACAACTGAAAATAAACAAAAGACAAGAGGCGTGAGTACATGAATACAGCTTCACAACATGTGCAATCGCACGTACCTCTTATAACAATTGGAGGACCAGCGCCCCACACGTTTCACTTGTTCTACATTAAGACCCCTGGCTGTAGCTTCAGTGGCAGCCCCTATACGAAAGGAGTGGGTCCCAAATTCGCCCGGGTCCAAGCCCGCTGCGGCAATGGCCATTGCAAGCACCCGTTGAAACTGAAACCTCGTCAGCGGGGTGGCGTCTGCATGCCTCAACAATGTCCCCCCCCATGATGCCACTCTTAGTGCTAGGTAATCTTCTAAGCACTGTACCGGACACATGGATGCCTCGGGGTTCCTGCGAATGATCGTACAGTCCCCTCTCCCATCTTGGTCAGTCTTAGACCGGAAAAAGGAGACAATCATCGCGTCCCCCCTGATCTGAACATGTTCCCTGCACAAGCCCCCCGTCACATCCTGTTTGTTCCGTGCAACCAGCTCACTAACTCTCATAGCCCCGTGAAACGCCAGCGTAAATGCAGTCCGGAACAAACAGGTCTCAAAAGGGGACGAGCATGTATTCGGGAGTGTGGCCAGTAACAGGGACAACCTGTCTAGACCTATCGGTCGTCTCACGTCTACTCTGCGACCCTCTAGGCGTTGCCACCCACGCAGCGCTTTCTGAACTGTGAAAGACGCTGTTGGGTCCAGGATGCCATGGGCCCTGGCAACAAAGGAAATGGCGGCACGATGCCTTTGGGCCGTAGCCACCGATTTCCCAGCCCTGTGTAAAGACATAAGAAAGAGTACTACCCACTCTTCCTGCCCCCAAAGACCCCCTCTCTCTGCCCCCAAAAAGGCTAAATAGGCCTGGAACGCCCCTTCATATGCCTTCCTTGTCCTGGGTGCTAGACTCTCTCCCACGAGGTGACGAAGTTCGGGGCACCGAGAGACCAGAGAGCTTCGGGGAAGGGTGCCGACTCCGGGTCCGCTGAAGGAAGGAAACCCGAGAAAGCCTGCATGTGAAAACGAGACAGTGCATCAGCAGCCTGATTCAACACCCCTGGGACATGTTTTGCTCTGAAAACCACGTTCAGTTGCATACATAGTAAGACAATTTCCTTGAGCAGCCTCAAAATCAATTTACAATGGGCTGACTGACTGTTGATGCATTCTACCACGGTCATATTGTCGGACCAAAAAACGACAGAATGATCTCTGAAACCTTCTGGCCAGGTTCTCAGGGCAACGAGAATGGGAAATAATTCAAGGAAAGCGATATTATTCGTTAGCCCCTTCTCGTGCCACCATAGGGGCCATCTTTGAGCAGACCAGCTTGTGCCGAAGATGGCGCCAAACCCTATGCTTCCTGCAGAATCCGTCCATAGCCCAAGCTCTTCCGAGGACACGGCTGGCTTGTTCCAGACGACTCGGCCATTGAAGCCCGCCAGGAATGCTAACCATATCCGCATGTCCTGGCGGACCTCAGCCGATAACCTCGTGCGATGATGACCCTCCTTCAGGCCGATCATCGCTTGGGCAATGGAGCGGGAAAAAGGGCGAGCCATTGGGATTACTCTCAAGGCAAAATTCAACTTCCCCACTAATTGTTGCAACTGATGCAGTGTAACCTTGGGTGTATTTAAACATACTCGGAGGGCTGACCCGAATTGTAACACTTTGCTAGCCGGTAAACGGAAGCACCCCTCCCTTGAGTCCAACTCGATCCCCAAAAACTCGAGGCAAGTCGTGGGACCCATAGTTTTACCCGGTGCCAACGGCACGCCAAAATGACCCATCAACCCACAGAATTCGTTTAAGGCCTGGGCACATTCGGGTTTTTCGGCGGGGCCAAGGAACAAAAAGTCGTCAAGGTAGTGCATTACATTTCGAAAACCCGTCTTCTTAGTGAACACCCATTGCAGGAAAGTACTGAATTGCTCAAAATAGGCACATGATATAGAGCATCCCATTGGCATACACTTATCCATGTAAAATGATCCCTGGAACCCGAATCCCAAAAGACGCTGGTCGTCTGGGTGTACCGGGAGCAACCGGAACGCTGACTCGATATCTGATTTCGCCATCAACGTCCCGGGCCCCAGGCGATTCAATCTCAGGCCACCCACCTTCAGGGCTTGAAAGGAAGCATCAGCGCGTCCACCCAACTTGCGTATCCCACAGTGCAGCTCTCCGCAGAATGCTTGAAGTGCGCAAACCAGGCGCGCAAAGGAACGTCATGCGCACAGTTCTTGGAACGGTTTGTAGTCACCAAAATTGCAGATTACACATTTCCATGCATCACACTGCTGCATGCACAGTGCAGTGAGAGAGGTAGACATCCCTGTAACTCCACAAATCTTCCAGTCTGTGGTGTCAATCTGAATTGTTCCTTAAGAATTTGTGCAACTGTCAGACGGTGAGCGCAGCGTCTGCAACGGTGCTGCGACAACCTCTAAAGTAAACACACAAAAGAATCCAAGATACCACAACGTGTACCGCATGCTCCTGTCACAACACTGGGGCGTGCAGCATTAAACTGCTCGCTGCTAACGCAGAGAGCGACTCGCTTATGAGGCAGCAAGTTGAGCAGCGTTAATGCACATGAGCAATACTGTCCCACGTGTTTGTTTCCAGAGATTATCCGAACAATAATCCTCCCAGTTACAAATGAGCGCACATGCAATACGGCAAACGTGGGTGACAGCAGCTTAATAACTCAACTAATAAACATTGTTACAGCAGCGAATCAATTAAAGGCCATCCCCGCAGGCCTGCAGCGCTGAGGGTGACACATTTACACCAAGCGGGCACGCATGCACACCTCCTGTCCTCCGAGTTGTCTTGTAGGTCATGCAGCAGAAGTAAGCACGCCGCGCCCGGACAGGAGATGTGCGCGCTTATGGTGCGAGCAGGAGTTGTGATAACGCCGCTAGCCAGCCGTACGCGTGCACATCTCCTCTCTTCTACACGTGTGCACATGTCCTGTCCTTCGGCCAAGAAACCAATAATAACAGATCTCGCCAAGAAGTGCAGCGCATGCGCTGCGTTGATAGGTGAGACCTAAAAAACACTTAGTGCAGGTTGCAGCGTGACCCCAATGAGCAGGTCTCCAGGCCATCTCTCCTTTCCTGCTCGCCAACTCCAGGCCGGTCCTCCGATCTCCCTGTGGGCTCTTAACCATTCTGTCTCTTTTCAGGTTCCAAGCTCTGTTCCTCCTCATAATTCTCTTTTATCCACGGGTCCCCAGACTCATAAACCCGGTTTTTTCCACAGGTCTACTTGGCATCCTCTCCTCCTAGTCTCGTTTTTCTCCCTAATCGTTTTCTCCTCTAATTTTGTTTTTGCTTCTTCAAAATTGCATTTTTCTCCCCAGTTGGTATTTCCTCTAATTTTATTTTTGCTCCTAATCGTTTTTTTCACCCATAATCATTATTCTCCTCTAATTTTGTTTTCACTCCTTCTAGTCACATTTTTACCCCTAATCATTTTTCTCCTTCACGTTTCTTCCACTCCTTCTAGTCGCATTTTTCCCCCTATTCATTTTTCTCCTTCACGTTTTCTATCACTCCTTCTAATCGCATTTTTGCCTAATTGTTTTTTTCATCTAATTTCGTTTTCACTTCTCCTAATCACAATTTGCCCGAATCGTTTTTCTCCTCTAATTTAGTTTTTACTTCTTCGAACAGCATTTTTCTCCCCAATCATTTTTCTTTTCTAATCTCGAACGTGTCTCCTTCTAATCACATTTTTTCCTCCTTAATCGTTTTCCTCATTAAACACTTACTTTTTCCCCCTCTAATCCTTGATCACTTCTCTTCTAGGCTAACTGCTTTTCCTGATTTTTTCCTCACAGTTGCTCTCTCGTCCTCCCTCTCTCATCCACTTCTTGCCACCCACTGACCCCGCCCCCCTCCCGGGAGACCCACTTAATGGAGGCTGCACCATGACCCCATTGAGCAGGTCCCCTGGCCAGTTCTGCTCTGCTGCTCACCCCTCCAGACAGGTCCTCGGATCTCCCCGTGGGCTCTTAACCATTCTCTCCCAGTGTTTCAAACTCCCACGCTCTGTTCCACTCATAACATGTTTTTCTTCACAGGTGGCCTTACTCATAAACCTGTTTTTTCCCACAGGTCCCCATGACTTTCTCTCCTCCTAATTCCATTTTTCTCCCCATTAGTTTTTTTTCGAGGCTAACCACATTTCCCTGCTTATTCCCTCACACTTGCTCTCTCATGCTCCCTTTCCCATCCGCTTGCCGCTTACCTCTGACTCCACCCAGTGCCCTGCCACCTCCCGCTAAACCTACTTAATGGAGGCCGCAGCGCCGCAGCGGATGCACCACCAGCGCACCAAATGCATGCCAAAGGCAAGCCCATCTTCTCTTGTCTGCGCTTGGACCACGCCCAGCACCTGGACCCCTGGCCTCCCACTCATCTACATGCACACCAGCACAAACTTTCAGCCCTCAACCCTGGACAATGCGACAACAACTTCCCACAATCAACAGCTGGAACTTTTTCCTGCTGTCACTGCCCCTTCCAATGCAACACATAGCCCTTTGCTCCGGGGCCCCCTCCCACAGCCAACCAAACAGGTCAACTCCAGTTCCTGCTGATCAACACCCAATTATATCACATGCACACCAGTGAGATCTGGGACACCATAACCTCTCTCACGCCTGTCATCGTCTTCCTCGCCGAAAGTCGACTGAACCCGGCATCAGTCCTCGACATTGCCACCGTTAAATCTAACAAATACAAGATAATTCACTGGGACCGCACCAACAAGCAGAGCAGTGGAATAGCCATCATTCAAAAATAGTACCTCAACTGCACAGCCACCGCCAACACCACCACCCCCATCATGGAACACCTCAACGTTCATATCAACACCAACAGCAAAACAACGGTTAGAAGCACCCTCGCCTACACCCTACCTTCTGCAAGGCCGTCTCTGACTTCATCTTCCTTCTGGCCATCAACTCAAAAGATTTCCTCTTCCTCTCCAACCTCAACTTTCACCTGGAAGACCTCAACTACACCAAAACAATGAGTCTACTCGGAAGCAGGGAAATACTCGGACTCTCCCAACAGGTCACAGACCCAACGCACGTAGCCGGACACTCTCTTGACCACATAATTTCAGCTAGCAACAGAATCAGGTACAGCCACTGAAATCTTCTGTTCAGACTACTTCATTGTGCACTTCCACATCACAACCACCTCCACCACACTCACCGCCCCACCCAAATACCCCTACAGGAGCTGGAAAGAAGCAACCAAGACCTCTGGATCAGCTCCCTCAGGGCCTTACTTCCCGAGGCCACCAAAGCCTCGAGGGGGCAGGTGGAAACGTCAATGCATGGATCAAAAATTGCGCTGACATGGTGGCAACCCTCATATCCACCAAAACCAGCAAATCCTCTAAACATCACCACTGGTTCACCCCAGAGCTAAATTCCCACAAGTGCACCTGCAAGCATTTTGAAAGGATCTAGCGCACCAGCAAAACAAACAATGACCAATCTAACTTCAAACTAGCCCTCAACGAGTACCACCAGCACCTCATGACAGCCTGGAAAAATGCACTGGCATCCCCCCTGGACACCAGCTCCAACCACAGCAAGAAACCTTTCTGCATCACAAAGGAATTTTTAACGCCAAAGCCACCGAGAACACCATCAACTCCTCTCAGGGGCTTTGCAATTCCCTTGACAGCTTCTACAGCATAATAACCACCATCTATTAAAAACTTTGACCCACAACCCCCTGAAATCAAACTCAACAAACTCCTCAACACCACTGACTTCCACAAAATCTCACTAAACACAAGGGAACCTAACTCCGTGAATGCAACTGCCATCATTGTGGGCTCCATCCACTCAGGAGTTTCCAAGGATCGCTGCCCCCATCACGTATTCAACCTGGGAAAAATTCCACCAGTGAGGAACTCACAACTATCATAAATGCGTCCATCACCTCAGCCTCCTCCCCCCAAAGGATGGAAACACATGGAAATCAAACCTCTCCTCAAAAAACCCACAGCAGTCCCCAAATACCTCAAAAACTACAGCCCTATCTCACTACTGCCACCCTTCACCTCGGGTCTGAAAAACATCATCTAGGGTTTCCCACAAGTATCTTCCCTAAGCCAGACCCTATGCAACACCTACATGGTTGTCCTGGTCAGATCCTACTGCATGAACATAATCTCCTACGCGGATGATCCTCAGCTCATCCTCTCACTCTCCTCAAACCCGACTAACACCAAGTCTAACTTCCACAGATGCATGACCAACGTCACAAGCTGGATACACTCAAGACAGACAAAGCAAATATACTCATTTTTGGGAGCAAAAACTCCTTGTGGGATGACTCCTGGCAGCCTATGGAGCTCGGCCCCACATCCACAGAACACGCAAGAAACCTCAGAATCTTTCTGAAAAAGCTCTTGTTGAGGAAGCAGATAAACACTGTCTCGTCCTGCTTCGTCACCCTGCGTATGTTCAGGAAAATCTACAACTGGCTCCTGATCAGCACCAGAGGCACCGTCACCCAGGCTTTCATCACAAGCCACCTGGACTGCGGCAACTTCCTCTACATGGAAATCACCTCACAACTGCTAAACAGACTCCAGACCATCCAGAAAGCAACAGTAAGGCTCATCCTTGCCCTCCCAAGATGGACCCATATCACTCCCAATCTCAAATTTCTGAACAGGCTCCGCATCAGCAAATGATGCCAGGTCAAACTTATTACCCACTCCATTAAAGCCCTGCACAACAAACGACTGGCATACCTCAACCACAGGGTGAACTCCCACAAACCTACCTGTATACTTTGCTTCTCATCCCTCTTCTTGGCTCACACACCAGTTCAGGAAGGACCTAAAGACCTGGCTTTTCGACTAATCCATCTCAGCAGCTGCAACCCCCCCCCCCTCCCCAGGGCCTGTATACCCTCACATGTGATATGCAGCACTTTACAAACACCATTTGATTTGATTACAGTGACACAATTCCTGTACATAACAGAAATGAATACATCCTCCCTTCCCATCCCAGAGTAAAAAAACACAAGGATCTGTTTCCAACAAAATGATGCAGTTGGTAAGTAATTGCTAAGGCAGAAAAGGCAGAAGTGGCACTGAATAAAAAATAGCGGCGTTATATAGTTTTAAAAGGGTTTCACAAAAGATTTTAGACAATAGCTTCCGTAAACTCTTCAGGGGTGGAGTCAAACATCAGGGAACTGTTTATCAGATGCAAGAGTAAATGTATGATAGTTTATTTGATCTCGATGAGCTATTTACCTGGACTTGGGTCATAGAGGAACCACTCTGTTTTTTATATGGTAATCTTTTTATAATGCCAAATCAGGGATAAGAGGCAAGAAATAATCTAGCTACGATATAAACCCATTAACTGAACGCTACGAGACAAACTACCAGGAGCAGAGATTGTTTTTGCAGTAATTCTTTATCTCTTGTCATAAAAAGATGAAGAGAAAGATTGTGTCAGAACGTGTTATTCACAGCCTTCAGAAACAAGCATTTTCAAAGCAATCGGTCTCGCCTTTGGGACCTTATATGTATTTAGCGATGCAGCACATTACCTCCTCGTTAGTCTTCCTCGCCACATGACTTACATAGTGAGCTTCAGCTCCACGACAGAACCCTCCAAAGTAAAAAAAGCCTCCCACCCCCTCCCAACATGGCCGACCAGTCACCCCTGACCTCTATAAGAGGTGGGCCGGCCCAACCAACAGCCTGTTTTTTTTGTTCTGCGCGATTCTCTCCAGAGGCGCGATGCAGGTAAGACATGGACCTGCTCTAGCTGGTCATTGGGTTTTGGGTCTGAGGTCCTGCCATAGCGGACCCTGGGACCTGTTACCTTCTAAAATCCCCCCCCCCTCTTCTTTCCCCCAGTCCTGCGGGGCCGGTTAGGTGCTGCTGTAGCATGCCTGGGGTGTACAGGGGGGGGGCAGCCGGGGATGTGGGGTTTGTCTAGGCATTCCTGTTCCCTCCCCGGTTGGTGTGCTAGGGGCCCTCGCCTTGCTGGGCGCTGGGGGTGTCCCTGTTTGTGCCTGGCCTCCATTGGGCGGCCGCCGTTCCTGTTTGCAGGTATGTCCAGGAGACGGTCCCGGCCGCCGGGGTGCTAGCGCTGTGCACCGTGTGCCGGCGGGGGACCGCGATGCGTCTGACGGCGCGCCCCTGTCTGCCGTGACGGCTTGGAGGGGCGCGGTCTCACCTTACAGGTCGGGCGTGGCTCCGGGCTCCTCTGGGTGTCTCGTGCCCCGGGTGCAGAAGGTCGGCCGGCGCTTGCCTTCGGCAGTCTGGATGCGCGGTTTTCAGCGCTGGACGCTGCCTTCAATTCGGGGCTTTTGAATCCTTCGTCCCTCGGCTGCTTACAGCTCGGGGATTGGCTGGGCGCTTCCCGCCCCTTGGGGGCGGGGTCTCGCAATTAAATGCCTTCAGCTGAGTTTCCCTGCGGACTATTTAGGCCCCGGCATCCTGGGGTTCCCTGAGTTTCACCTTGTCTTTGAGGTGGTGTGTTACTCTTGGAGATGGAGGGGTCTGGCTCAGGAGGGTCGGTGTCTGACTCTTTGTCTTCAATGCCTTTGTCTGCGCAATCCCTGCAGCTGATGATTCAGTCTGCTGTGGCTGATGCTCTGGCGCAGCGCGATGCCCAGGGTCCTCCCTCGCCGAAGCGGACTCGCAGGGAGCCCGCTCCGGTGTCTGATGCGGAGGGGGAAGAGGAGGATCTCCATGGCCGTTACATCCAGGGTCAGGAGCTTCGTGACGTCCTTTCCCACGTCAAGGAAAACTTGGCCTTCCCTCCTCCGATCGACGGAGGATGTTTCCGAGGATTTCTTTGTCCAGTATCAGCGCAAGGCTCCTGACTCCCTTCCTCTTCATGCGTCCATCAAGAAGGTCATCGAGGGGGAGTGGCTGGATGTTGATAAACAGTCCTTTCCGCGATATCTGTCAAAACGTTACGCTGTTGAGGAGTTCACTCGGGACTTCCCGCCGGCGGTGAAGGTGGACTCGCTGGTGGTGGGTCTGTCGTCACAGGGTTCCATCATTTCTGAGGACGCCTCCCCCTCTGACCCTGTGGACAAACGCGTGGAGGCTGCTGCTAAGCGGTCTTATGCTGCGGCTAACTTCACCATCAGGGCCTCAGCCTATTTGTCGTGCACGGTGCAGTACTTATTGAAGAACTTCCAGTCCCTGGGCGAACTTCTGGATCAGAGGGCTGATGTTGTCCCCACACTGGCCTTGATGGAACAGCAGACGCGCCTACTGTCTGACATCTCCTTTGACACTCTGGGTGTGGCGGCTGCCGCCGGGGGTGCAGCGATCCAGGCCCGGCGTCAGATATGGCTACGACATTGGAAGTCGGAGGCGGCCCAGAAGGCTCTACTCATGAAGATACCGTTTTCCGGGGCTAAGCTGTTTGGCCCTCCACTGGAGGTGATGATTAAGAAGTCTGCTGCGGACCGCAAGTTGCTGGCTCCCATCAAGTCATCTGTGTCCCGCTTCCCGGGTCGCGGCCGGATTTTCTCCACGGCTTCCAGGGATAAGGGCGGCGCGCCCTTTCGTGGCAGGGGTCGCGGCGGGGGCACCTCTTACTTCGCCAAATCCCGGTCTCAGCCGGCGGCTGCCACTGCCTCTACCGCCCCTAAATCCTGACTTTCGGCCGTCTCCCTCCGGGGTGTTCCCGGTGGGGGGCCGTCTCCGCCACTTCCTCCCAGCCTGGGTGGGGTCGGTCACGGATCTTTGGGCTCTTCGGATTGTGAGGGAAGGGTTCTCCATCACCTTCTCGTCCCCTCCTCCGGATTTTTTCCTCGCTACGCCCCTGCCTTCCTCCCTGGTCAAGAGACGGGCCTTGCTGGCCGGTGTTCAGGACTTGCTTGCCAAACGGGCCATCTGCCCGGTCCCTCCGTCACAGAGGGGTTCGGGCGTCTACTCCATCCTGTTTCTGGTGAGGAAGGTGTCTGGGGAGTTCCGCCCGGTGTTGGATTTAAAATGGTTGAATTCTTATATTCCTCATACTAAATTCAAGATGATCTCTCTGCAGGAAATTCTGCCGCTTCTGGTGCAGGGCGAGGTGGTGGCTTCGCTGGATCTCCTCGACGCCTACCTCCATGTCCCGGTCCATCCGATTTCTCAGTCCTTCCTCAGGTTCTGCATTGGAGGTTCCCACTATCAGTTCCAGGTACTTTCCTTTGGCTTGTCATCTGCCCCGAGGGTGTTTACTAAAATCCTGGCCCGGATTTTAGTAAACACCCTCGGGGCAGATGACAAGCCAAAGGGAAGTACCTGGAACTGATAGTGGGAACCTCCAATGCAGAACCTGCCCTCCTTCCCAAGTTCTGCTCTCTCCTCCCGGGTCCGGGGGTTTGGCGGGTGGATGCTCTGTCATTCACTTGGCCATCCGGTCTGCTGTACGCATTTCCCCCGTTCCCTCTGATTCCCCGGGTCCTCTGCAAAATCCGCTTGGACAGAGCCAGGGTGCTTCTGGTGGTTCCCGGCTGGGTCCGCCGCCCCTGGTACCCTCTTCTTTGCGAGCTGGCGGTTCAGGCCTACTGGCCGATCCCGGATCTGCCCTTTCCGTTGAAGGGCCCCCTGCTCCCGGAGTCGGTGTTGCGCCGGCTCCATCTGCAGGCCTGGCTCTTGAGCGGGTGACGCTGCTTGCTCGGGGTTGTTCTGCTGGTGTTGTGGATTTGCTGCAAGGCTCCCGCAGGTCTTCCACCTTATCTTCCTATGCCCGGCACTGGGCTTCTTTTTCGCGTTGGTGCGGTCTGCTGGGTGCTGACCCCGCCTCCGTGGATCCTTTGAGGGTCTTGGATTTCCTTGCTGAGGGGTTTTCCTTGGGCTTGGCCCCTTCCTCCCTGAGGGCCCAGTGGGCAGCCTTGCGGGCCTTCCGCAGTCCGGATTTCGACGGGCTGGATCCCCTGGTGGCTCGTTTGCTCCGGAGTTGTTTTCTCCGTCGCCCTCGGACGATCTGCCTGTCTCCCCCTTGGGATCTCCCTCTCGTTCTACGAGCCCTTCAGGGTCCTCCCTTTGAACCCCTGGCCTCGGTGGCTTTGCGGTTTCTCACCTTTAAGGTGGTTTTCCTGGTGGCAGTGGTGTCTGCTGGGCGAATGGGCGAGCTGGGGTCGTTCCTCCGCTCCCCTCCCTTCTTGCGGGTTTTGCCGGACAGGTTGCTTCTCCGTCATGACCCCCGTTTCCTTCCCAAGGTTCCTTCCCTGGTGAACCGGGCTCGGGAGGTGTCTTTGCCTTCTTTCCCTCCCGACACGGATCCTTCCTTGTCCTTGCTGGATGTCAGGCGTGCTGTTTTAGTTTATCTGGAGCGCACGTCTTCCCTTTCCCGGTGTGATAGCCTGTTCGTGACTTTCGGTCCCGTTCATTCTGGTCACAAGCCCTCTCTTTCCACCTTGAGTCGCTGGCTTAAACAGGCTATCATCCTTTCCTATGCTTCGCTGGGTTCGGTGGTGCCGGCGGGGGTCCAGGGTCGTTCCACCAGGAGTGTTTCTGTGTCCTGGGCCTCCTTCAAGGGTGTCTCCACTGAGGAGATTTGTCGGGCGGCGACATGGTCGTCCCCCCACATGTTCATGGAACACTATCGCGTTGTCTTGGGTGGTTCTGTCCCTGTGGACTTCGCTGGGGCCGTTCTGAGTGCGGGAGCTGTGGCTCCTTGATGGCTTTTTCTCTGTGTCTGGATTCAGGTTTGCTGTAATTCCTGTTTTCTTTTCATTGTTCTAATTAAACCTTGTGTTGGTTTATCTGCATCACCGTGTGGTGTTGTTCTTCTTGTGGTCAATGAAGCCTTTTGGCTTGGGTATTTGCTCACTTTGAAAGTCATGTGGCGAGGAAGACTAACGAGGAGGTAATGCCCCGGTTACTTACCGGTAATCTTCATTACTCCGAGTATAGTCTTCCTCGCCACATGAGTTCCCTCCCCCCCTCCCTGTCTGGCTATCGGCTTCATTGTTTGCTTGGTGGTTCAGGCTGTTGGTTGGGCCGGCCCGCCTCTTATAGAGGTCAGGGGTGACTGGTCGGCCATGTTGGGAGGGGGTGGGAGGCTTTTTTTACTTTGGAGGGTTCTGTCGTGGAGCTGAAGCTCACTATGTAAGTCATGTGGCGAGGAAGACTATACTCGGACTAATGAAGATTACCGGTAAGTAACCGGGGCATTAGCCTGGGTGGTGAAACATCAGCTGTTCTTTAACATGAAGGGAAAGTAAGCACCATACTCCGTGACATGCCAGGTATGTGAACACATGTGTCTACGGGTGCTCGTGGAAGACAATTTCAATGGACTGGAATCTAGAGAATGCTAAAGTGATTCTCGTATTTTACTGACCTCTGCTGGTCATTTTTTATCAAGAAGGTTAAAAAGAGCCACTTGCCAGAAAATTTAAAAAAAGAATGCCCCTCAGCAGAAAGCATTTCTGGTATTTTACTGACCTCAATTGAACAGGAAAAAAGTCCCTAAGCATAAGGAGACAAGTCCTAGGACTGATCTCCAGAGCCCACAAAGTACATATACATATAAGTATATACAAGAGGTCTCCAATGCTCGACCTAAAAATGTGGGGCATTATAAAAAATACTAATGGATTAGCTTAATGTCTATGTTTGTTAATAGCCCTTGGTATTTTTTAGCATGATGGGTTGATATTGTCTTGGATTAAGATTAATTGCCTACAAATCCCAAAATATTGCAACTCAATAAACAATGATCGCATCGTAATGAAGTAATAGGAGAACCAGGCCCGGACTGGCCGTTGCGGGCACCGGGCAATCCCCCGGTGGGCCGCATGGTTGGGGGCCGGTTTTGGGCCCCTGGGGGCCGTTTTATGTTACAGGGCCGTTTTTGCAGCTATGCTGCAAAAACGGCCCTGTAACAAAAACGGCCGAAAACCGGCCCTGGCACAGAACGCGGTCGCCCCCCGCCCCCCCCCCACCCCTCCTCGGAGGCGCGGGGGGGGTGGAGGGTGGGGGCCGGCCGAGCACTTTGCCAGGGCCGGTTCTGGTTCCCAGTCCGGCCCTGAGGAGAACCAATCTGCGCCCAGCGAGAAAAACGAAACATAATATCCAAAGTGTGGCCCACTAGGGGTCGCATTACAGGAAAGGCACATTTTAATTGTTTGCGTCGGGCGCACCATTTAAAAGGTGCGCTCAGTGTAAACAATGAAAATGCACCTTATTATGATGAATGCGTCACCCCCAGGCAGCGCATTCAGGTGAAACACGGAGCGGCTGCTTTAAAGCTGCTCCGTGTTTCACGGTGCAGGCGGCAACCCGCCTGCACTTTTAAAAGGGATTAGAGATCTCCTTGCAGACGGCAGCAGGCAGTGACTGCACATTCCTACAAGGGGATCTCTGAAGGGTCCATGGGACCTCCTTCTCCCCTACAGAGGGCTGATCTTGGGGCACATTCACAGTGCGCCACCTTCAAGGTGCGCCCCTGAGAGCTTCTTTGTCTCTGCACCCACGTCTGTAATACGGCGCGGGCGCAGAGTCAAAGGGATTCCCCCATTTGCATGGGGCACATCTCCATGCAAATGAGAGAATGCCCCCTGAAGATAGCGCTGGTGCTTTATGTGCGCTAACGTTATCGGTATGACAGGAGACGCATGAGAATCTGCGGCCCGTTCTGTAATACCAAAGTTTCCCGGGGCACGCAAAGCGGACTCAAACGCCTGTTGCGCCCCCGAGCACTTTCTGTAACACGGTCCCAGATGAGAAGGTCATAAAGGATGGAAGGAGTATTTTGGACCTTAACAATTTATCTACAGATTTAAAACGAAAACTTCATCAAACAGAAGCACAATGAAACACCACATTATCGAACAAGACAAGAAACCTATTACAGGTGCCCCAAGGGCAATAAAGAAAAATATCCCTAGAGATATATCATTAGGCAACTTCAATGAGAGAAGCATAGATTCTGAGCCCGCAAATGCCTCTTCAAGCATCAGATAAAAAACCCTTCCCATGTAAATAATATTCACATTATTGAGTAACAATATCATTATTCATACATCTGGAACGAATTTATGAATGATCATAATAGTCAGAATTCATTATAGTCACTGAGGCAGTCAAGCCCCCGTCGGATGATTAGGTGCTTTAGAAAACAGATAGCTGCATTAATCAGAACGCAAATGTTTATTTTTGTGTTACATGCCGTTTTATAAAGCACTTAAGGGTATCAAGGAACTCCCTATCCTGTATAACATTGTAAACCATGACTGTTCTGTTAACTCCCACAAAATGAAACGGCGCCCAGTAAATAGATAAAATGTAATAGCTATCAGGTTCAGCAGGAATGTGTTATCTGCTCCCAGCCAAGCTGGTTTAGGAGATGAGTTTCTCTCATGCTCTTTTAAGCAACGCAGAAATATTATTACCTGTTCAACAGTGAGGAGTCCAACCTTTCTAATAAATAAACGCTTAAACATATAGGTTACACTAACTTATATGTTTCGTACTGGACAGGAGAAATTAATGTAATTTTCATCGCGGAAATCATGCGGAATGTCCACAAATTATGCGAAACAATTTGGTATTATGCGGAAGGATGCGATCTCAGGCAATTCACATAGCAATCATAATGCAAAATAATAAAAAGAAAGAGGCTCATTTATGAAAACTGTCGCATCCCTGCGATTAGAACAGCAATGCAACAGTTATCACTGCGCCCTCCTTGCAACTCAATGGATGCGTCGTATCACAAGAAAGGACAGATACGTCAGGGATTCTGACTTATCTGTCAGCCCAAAAGTTGCGTATTGCTTGAGTTGTGTCGCAAGCATCATGCAATTCCAGCAATGCATGGGGGAGGCCTATGTCTAAGTCACTGAGTCACCCTTATTCCTGCCAGGAGGTGACGTCCCAGAAGTCTCGGTGTTGCAGTGAAAACTGATAGCTTTCACTGTGACACTTCTACATCACTTTTTCACGTGGGAACGCCCACCCTGCATACAATATACCTGATGCAAGTATATTGTGGCGCAGGGCTTTACAAGGTGGCACATCTGCCTTGATACATCACCTTTTAAATATGGCTCAACGTGGTGCATTGTTTACATCGCCGCTGCATCACGAAAATTACACAACAGCGGCGCAAAGTGTCGCAAAGCCTTCATAAATAAGGCCCTAAGTACGCAAGCTTGAGTAAATGCAATTTCCCTAAAGGGTAGTTTGATATTTTAGCAGATTTGTTTGAGAAGCATTTCAAAGTTGAGTGCTATTTACTTAGAATTTGTGTTTTATTTATCAGGTAATCTGCAGTGTAAAGGTGTGCATGTGTCTGTGCACAACTGGACAAAGCTTCAGAGGACGGAACAGTTTTTGCAAGTCACTAATGTAAAGCACAAGTCAGGAACAGGATGTACACATAAAGGGCCTCGATTTATGCTGTGGTGGAGAAAGGCAGTAGCGCCATGGTCTCACCCTCACACCTAGATCCCAGTTACAAAGCTACAGCTGAGATAGCACAATTAGGAAGGTGACATCCACCAACTGCCATTTAGGGATCAGATAGTGGTATTTGCCACCTGAGATTTACGAAACATGGCGGGTGTGGCCGGAGGATGATGGCTTGGTGGCGATGGGGCCAATCAGCTCAGAGCTGGTGGTAGCCCACATTGTCCAATGGCACAGGGCTCAGGAAATCAATGGAGATTCTCACACTTTGCCATACATACACAGTAATCCAGGAAAGACAACTAGGGAATGCCTGTGATTCCCATCTTGTCGGAGTTTGCCTGCAAATTCTAAAGGGGTATTCCTTCAGATTACCATTGTGCCTCTGGACCTCAGAACACTGAGGGATGCCTGGGATTCCCACTGCACTGCCAGGGCCTTGCTGACTGTTGCTTCAAAGTTATTGGGTTTCAGGAAGTTGTAGAAAACTTGTAGATCTTCTGGAAACGGGTAGAGCTTGTTGCCTAAATTGAAGCGAGCCAAAATTGAAGTGGCTGTGAGGCATGGGACACCTGAGGCAGTGTGGTAAGCCTTGATGGAGTCTGATAAATCCAAGGTGGCTGAGACATCATTTCTGGATCAGTTATTGTTGTTCCGCACCCTCCACTCCACAGAGATTTCCCTAGGTTGGACGGAGGTGGTAAGGTCCAGTTTGGGATTCAATTGAAGTTATTTCCTGCCTTAAATGTATTTTTTGTTAAATGGAGGATTGTGTGCCACAAGACACAGGTGAAAGATAAGAAGTGTTTATTCATGTAGATCCTAAGCAGCACCAGGAGACAACTGACCGTCTCGTTTGAACATCTACATTCTATCAGAATCTGGAACACATACTCATCACATTCTAGACAGAGAATGACTGCAATGATAGATCACCACAGAGGATGGGTGTTAGGTTCCACTTGGTGAACATTTTTTGTTCGCTAAGCCTCTTGGGTTAGGTATTAGTCCAGTGCTGTTGCTTTAGATGCAGAGTGATTCTGGCATCTGATGACATCACAATGTCAGGGAAGACGGCTGCAAGAGGAAGCACGTCATGTATTCCTCGTATTTGGAAGATGAAGGCCTTATTGGAGCCAAATATCCTTCTGGGAGTGGAATTAGTCTAGTTCCATGCCACCTTTGATGTTTCAATAATAAGTTGATAATATGAATGAGGCAGCAGTTTCTAAAGCCTCAACCTCTTCATAATCTAAGAGGATTAACAGACTTTCACACAAGGATGAACGCAGGGAGTCTTCAACCTATGATTCTGTCAAGCCTTCTACGTCTGCAAGGAAATAGCTCAGGAGAGAACAAATGTGGGACACCCTGTTTCTTGCTAGGCATAATCTGGGTTTTCCTCTTTTTTAAGTGGAGAATAAAGTTGAGGCTCTGTTTCCACAGTATGTTAAACCATGTACCATGGCAATGCCATTTCATGGTACAATTAGGGAGATGGTCATGTTGGAGTAGAACGAGGTGGATAAGGTGACAGTTCCACCATTTCTGCAAAAGCTTTACATGGTTGAGGGTGACAATATTCCTCCACACAATGTGATGGTGGATTTTATTTTGGCTACTCTTATTAGTAAAACATCTGTTAATCTGGTAGACTGTTCCCCTGCTGACCCTTCTGATAGGAAAATTGAATCTGGCATGAAAAAGGCATTTGCAACTGAAAATGTGGCATTCAAGGCCTGTTTGCATGCAGCGTATACTGCTCAGTCAGTTATTAAAGACTTTTATTGCCTACCGGTGACTATACCGGAGAGTCTTGAGTGTTTGGAGCTTTTGGCTGGTATGGAACAGCAAGCATGTCTGTTGCCCAATATTTCTTCTGATGTGGTTAAAGCAACTGCGATGCCATCTAGAGTCTTAGAGCATCATTAGCGGGCGAACTTTGTCCGCCCGCCAAACTGACATACAAAAGGGTCTGCCCGCAATAAGTGCAGCGGTCCCGTGGGGGTGATTACGATGCGCCTGCCACACTGGTGGGCGCATCCTGCAATTTAACATTGCGGTGGGCGGTGCTATCAGCATCACCCGCTGCAATGCCAAAAATGCATGTTGTGCATATGCATGCACAACGTGCCATGCACCGCGCTGAGCCTGCCATGTTGTGCATGCACATGCAGGGGGGTACCATAGGTACCCCCCATGTGCGCCCCAACATCCTCGGGGCCCGCAACGGGCCCCAACTTCAAAATCTGCATGCCTTTCCAAGGCTGCCTCTAACCTGCATCCTGATATGGGTGGCGGTGGCTCAGCAGACACCGCCACCATATTACACCCTCTTCCGCCCGGTCGGCTTGTCGACCGGGCGGAAACGCGGCAGACGGTCTTACCGTCCACTGCGGTAGAAGGGCGGGGAAGAATGTAGGGCAGATCGCCACCGCCATGCGGGCGGTGGCGATCCGCCCTACATCCTAATGGGCCCCTTAGTTTAGCCCAGACATAACCATAGGATGAGAGAATGGAAAACTGAAGTGGTGAAAAGAATATGCTGATGAATATCACATTTCAAGGCAAGATGCTTTTTTGAGAACACTTAGATTCAATGATATCAAAAGCATTGAAGGACTGTAGGCATGCTCTTCCTTATAAAGGAAGATCAGAATATGGGACATGTTGGAATGAGAAAGTTAGAGCTTCTCCAGGTTGTGATTTCAAATCTTATACCGCTCGCAAACAGAAGTACCAACCCAGGCAGTTTTCTCCTAAGAAGGATTCCAATTAGAAGGGTCCAGCTGAGGAGAGGTCTTGACCCTTATGATTCCTCTAGAATTCTTCCAGCCTGAGGGAGACTGAAGCATTTTTTGGAGTTTTGGTGCGGGAATGTCACAGACAAGTGGGTGCTGGTTATATTCAACAGGGGTTATGCGATAGATGTTTGACAACTGCCTCTAATGACAGAAGTGAAGCTCTCCCACCTTCCAGCAGCCTCCCCCAAGTGCTTGACTCTGCTGCATGGAGTTGAACTGTAACTCAAGAAAAACAAGATTGCCAGAGTGCTTTCAGAAAAAGAGACACAGGGGGTAATTCAATCCTCTTCTTTGGTGCAAAAGGTATTGGGGGCATACAAGCTGATTCTGCATTTAAAGTGGGCTGATTCCTGGATTCAGACTCTTCATGCTTGGATGGTTAATCTGCAGCCATTATCCATCTAATAAGTCTAGGGGATTGGTTGACATCTATTGAGGAGGCTTATCTTCATGTGCCCATAATGAGAACACACCAAAAATATTTGTGGTTTGCTCTGTAGAACAATCACTATGAATTCTGAGTTCTTCCTTTTGGGGTCAAGTCATTCCCCTGGGGTTTCACCAAAGTGTTGGCAACCCCTAGTGGCACTGCTTTGCACAGAGGGAATATTTGCCGATCCGCACCTTGATGACTGATTGAGCCATTCTTCCACAGATGGCTTGCTGTCGTGCCATACAAACTGAGTACTGGATGTTCATTGGACTCATGGTTTTCTTGTAAATTGGGAAAAATCCAATTTAAAGCCTGTACGGAATCTCATCTACTTTGGGGGCATGATTGTTTACTCTCCAGGGAAGGGTTTTGCTGCCACCTGGTTGGATAGCCAAGCTTTAGCGGCACATCATGGAGATGATGGTGCACAAGCTGTCAAAGCTGGTTATGTGGCTCATGGTTCAGGGACATCTAGCCTTAATTAGTTTTCCTGGTTCCCATGGGCTTGCTTCCATCTTCAAAAACTAGTTACTTGGATTCTCCTCAACTCTAGATCCAGAAATGTTTTCTCTCTTTTTTCTTCAATCTGGTCTCCAGATTGTGGATCTGTTTTTTTGCCTTGAGTCTCAATAAGGGTTGGGGAATATATTCTGCTCCACTGGCAGAATTGGTGGAAATTTGGACACTCTGCGTTATGCTAGTAATGCAGAATTCAGGCCAAATTCCGCTAACCACAATGTAACAGAGTTTGTTTCTCACATGTTGCTTGGAAACAGTAAGTTGGTAAGTGCAAACAAGATTTGGCATCCCCTAGTGTGATTTTCAACCACAAGGAGGACACCTGTCAAGATTTCTGCAATGTGAGTGATTGCTAGAGGTCGTGACCCTTTGATGTCAGAAAGCTGCTGCTCAAGTAGAAAATCTAGTTGAGCGACAGCAAAACCAATTTGTGAAGCTGCACCCTCTGGCTGCCAAGTGGTGCCATTCGCACTGATTTTTCAGAGCGGAACGAGCTCCCGGCGCTAAATGACAGCATAAGCAGCGTGATTCGCATATTTCCGCCCGTTCACAGAATTCAGTAGAATCTTGCAAAGTTTCCGCAAGTTTCCCCCATGCCTAGTCACAACGCCAAGGTTCCGAAACTTTGTTGAATGGAAAGGGACACTTAGGCTTGAACAATAGATGCACTTTCTTGTCAGTGACCAAAGGGCCTCTTGCAAACCTTTCCCCCATTGCCTTTCAACAGGCCTTTTCTTGTGCAAGTGAGGAAGGTATGTGCGAATGTGGTTCTGTTTGCTCCTCTTTGGCCTTTAGCCAATTGGCTCCCTTCATTGTTGAGAAGGCAGGTTTATCCAGAACGGTTCCTTCCTTTGGTTCTGTCTCCTCTAGACGTCCCAAGCTTGCAGATGAAGGTATTCTGGAACCTCCACTTGATGTCTTGACGATTGAGAGTCCAAGGAGTTCCGGAGGCAAGGTTTCAGAAAATGGTCAAATTGCAGAGCCTTAAAAAGGCACTGGGGTTCCTTTTCATGGTGGTGTGAGACAAAAGGATTAGATCTTACTTCAGTCAGTTTAGTCATAGTTATTGAGTTTTTCCAGAGTGGGTCATGGTTAAGTTTAACTGTGGCTACTCTGAGCGTTCAATGGGCAGCAATCCCGGCTTTTAGAGGTCCGTGGAAAAACCTGGCAGACGAAGAGGTCTTAGTGGTAAGGCTCTTAAAGGGCTTGTCCAATATCTGGTCTAAGCCATTCAGATCAGTTCCTGCTAGAATTTGACTTTGGTTCTGAAGCATTGACAGTGGGTCCATATGAAGCTTTGGAGTAGGTTGCACTGCGGTTGGGGGTGTCGTCTTGTAAGTTTCATTTCTGTAAAGTGCTTTCTGGACAGGGCAGAGTTAGTCATGATCCCTTCTTTTATTCCAAAAACCATTTCCCCTTTCCATAAACAACAGCAGGTAATTTTACTGATGTTTTTCCCTTCTTCGTTACAGGAGGGTAGGTTACACCTGTTTGATGTGAAGAGGGCTGTTCTCATCTGTCTGCAAAGGATTCAATGCTTTAGGAAAGTGTAATCTTTGTTTGTAATGTTTGGTCAAGGAAAGAAAGGGGAGAGGTCAGCTACAGACACCTTGAACAGGTGGATAAGGTCCCTGATTGCAAAGCCTATGAATTTAATGGTCAGGTTCTGCCACATACGAATCAGGGTAGATCGACCCACAGCTTGTCTTCTACAGTAGTGGAAACGCAAGGAGTTTTTATTTCTTAGATTTGCTGAGCATCTACTTGTTCTGATTTCTATTATTATTCTAAGCATCATAGGCTTTCAGAGGTTCAATGCATTTCTGATGTCTTTGGAGACAAGGTTCTATTTTGTATAAAGAAACAGGAGAATATTGTGTCTTACAAAGATTTTTCTTCATGTAGCAGGCATCGCCAGTTGTCTTGTTTTCTTTACTTGTTACTTCTCAGTAATTATGGATTGAAATGAGGGAAGGATGATAGGATAATTCTTAAATTATTTACCAGTAATGGCAATACTCCAAGTCCAACTCTCTTGCTTAAAGCCATAGTCCCTCCGACACTCCCTGTGTGTACAACAGTCGCATTTATTGGTTGGAACTTGCTTACTGAAAGGAGGAGTGGTGGGGGGAGGGGTTTCTATGTTTCAGGATGGCAAGCGATTGGTGATTTCAGGAGGCCGGGAAGCCTCAGTAGTTATGGTTTCAAGCGGGGAAGTTGGACTCAGAGTAATACCATTGCCGGTAAGTAATTTAAGAAACACCTTACTCATGATGTCACGGATCACATCACAAATTACATCAAAGATGATTTGAATTATCACATCATCATTGACATTACTGATGGCACCACTGAAGCAGCAAATGATTGCACTTTTCCATATCTGTTTGCTAGCAGTGCAAATGTAGCCTGGTTTCTATATTATGCATTGTGAGGGCATCGTTACTTTGGTGCTGCACACTTACAACCAAAATAAATGTCTACAAAGATAAGTACAGCTTGTGGCTGTAATTGCAACATCCTTTCATCTGTATATAATACTTTCAAGGCTAGCAGTATAACTGCATTTCAAATAGTATTTATTTATTTGCATTTTTATATAGCTCATACCAGACCCATCAGAGTTGCAGAACACTTTGGGCCCCATTAGGATGGCGGGCGGGCTTTGCCCGCCCGCCATCCTATCGGAAATCGGGACCGCCCGCACTAAGGGGCACGCAGCATTAGGATGTGCCTGCCACTGTGGCGGGCGCAGCATTAGGATGTGCCCGCCACTCTGGCGGGCACATCCTGTATTTTTAGTATTGTGGTGGGCGGAGCTCTGTGCTCCGCCCGCTACAATACTAAAAATGTTGTGCAGCATTTACATAATCAAAGCGGCAGGCACCGCGCGGTGCCTACCGCTTTGATTATGTAAATGCAGGG
Organism: Lissotriton vulgaris; assembly: GCF_964263255.1. Lineage (NCBI taxonomy): Eukaryota > Metazoa > Chordata > Amphibia > Caudata > Salamandridae > Lissotriton > Lissotriton vulgaris. Next base: position 618,634,008 of record NC_141694.1, on the reverse strand, counting down.
GGGTACCACAGGTACCCCCCCGTGTGCCACCCCCCTTTGGCCTTCACTCTGGGGGCCCACAGGGTGCCCCCAGAGTGAACACCGCATGCCTTTCCGTGGCAGCAATGCTGCCACGGAAAGGCATTGTAAAATGCCCATTGTAATAATGCGGGCGGTGTCTGACAGACACCGCCTGCATGTTACTCGTTTTCCGCCCCGGCCGCAAGGCGACCGGGGCGGAAAAGTGGCTGGCGGTGTTTTGCTCCGCCATGGTCCCCCCCGCCATTCTAATATGGCGGGGGGGGAATACAGGGAAGGATGGCGGGCGGATTTCCCCCAGCTACCGCCAGCCTGGCGGGGGCAATCCGCCCGCCATCCTAATGGGGCCCTTAGTATGGGAGCAACAGGAGCAATAGAATATGCTAGGTAATATCGGGTTTTTATAAATGCAATATAAACAAATGATAGTTAACAACAGGAAAGCCACACTGAATGGCATAAACAGTTGTTTAAAGAGAATACGCAGCTATAATGCTATCTATCTTTTAGTATTATTCTATGAAGAAATATACAAGCTGTAGAGCAGATATGGTTTAGAGTAGCCTCAGTGGTTGAGCTCCCGTAGCCTGCCTACATTAGCCTCAGTTCAGTACTGATTAGTTTATATTTCCAGTCTGTATGATAATTCCCTTTCGATGGATCACTTTTATACACTTGACTTTCTTTGGGACTGCTCAGATGTTGAAAACTAATTTTAGGTGGGTATGCATCCAGTCGAAAGTCGTCCTAAAATCAGTGATGATGAATTCTATATTATATCATTGATATCACTAATGAATAGTCCTTTAGCCATTTATTTGATCAATTGTGTTATGTGATATCACCACTATTGTCATTTGTAATGTCAACTTTGACTTCATATTGAGGGCTATGATCAGCTCACTGAGTGAAAAGATGGCTGGTTACTATACCAGTGGGACGCTACATTGTATGTATAGATAGGAAACTTTACTGTGGTTTATGCAACAAGTGCCATATACATTAATTAAAGTTTAAAGGGTTCAGTGCCTCATTCAACATACAGATTGTTTATGATATGATTGATCTCATCGATAATATTGATGCAATATATGATGTCACCAGTTATTTTGTTTCCCTTAGTGAGATCTGCAGTGATGCATAAAAAAAACAGGATCACCCATTTCTTTTACAAGCGTTCAGTAAAAAGCGTGTACTTACCCTAAACACATTTTAATCCCTTCTCCCTCCCTTGAAGGTACCTTCTGTTTGCGAATTAAAAAAATCCTGTGTGTAAGAATGCCAACCTCAAACAGTTTGTTAATAGTTGAGGCATAGAAATTCCTGATTGAACTTCCGCTATACCATTCAAATATTGTCTTAATTAGGGGTGGGTGGAACTTTTGGAGTTTTACCCTGTGGAATTCCACGGAGTAACCTAAAAACTTAGCAAGATTCCGCAGAGTTCTGTGAGCATGAGAATTCCAGTTTGCTACACGACTCATGCTGATTTTCAGCGCCAGGAGCTTGCATTTCGCTGTAAAATCAGGGCGAACGGCACCACGCTATGCGTCAGAAAGTGCTGCTTCTTTCTGCGGCTCAAGTAGATTTTCTACTCAAGCTGCAGCTTTCCCAGTGCGAGCTGCAACTTTCTCAACACGAGCGGTAGTGATATCTCGCAAGTGCCCGCGTTAAGAAATCACACTAGGAGGTATCCTACAGTCGCTTTTTCTCGCTTGTGGTTGCCAAATTACCGTTGGCGAGCGGCGCACAAGTAAAGCTCCATCACGCGGCAGTTGGCAAAGTTTTTAATGAAATATGTGCTCCGCTTGGCAAAACTCTGTGACCTTCTCTAGTGGAGCAGAGTTTACCACCCACCACCAGTCTTAAGAAAATGTACAAGCAGGTATATAAATTTCAGAAGGTATACAAGAACGTATCACCTCAGTTAAGTGTTCTAACATTAACCACCTCATTACGATCCCAGCTGGACAAACGTCTGACCGGCATCGTGCCGGAAACGGGTCCGCCCGACAAGGAGTCGGAGGTCCCGCTTCCTAGATTACAATGCTACTGCTTTCACAGCGGTCAGAAAGTGTATATTTCCTATTGCAGCTTGTGATGCTGGCCGCAGCACAAACCACAATAGGAAAACGACATTTTTTAAACATCCATGCACCATGTGGCAGGCACCATAAGACAAGCAAGATATTTACCTGTGCACACCCTATTAAACGCAAAGCGCAACGCTTACAACTGTTTGACTAACCGTGCATGCTGTCTGGTGGAAGGGCAGCCAGCCCAATTGAGAGAACAACAGCTAGCGGGGCAACCACTGGTTTACCAGATGCACAGCAAGAGTTAAAGTATGACAATGTTACACATACATTGAGTTATTAACACTAATAGAAATCAATAAAGAGTTCAATTTTGCAACCAAAAAAGTTTAACTTATGTATTTATTTTCATTATCATGAAACACATAAAAATATGATGAGTTGCTAAGCTTTTCTTGTAATGTGAAAAAAAGTATTCACAGTGTTATTATTGATGTACAAAATGAACATTACTGTCTATTTACAACATACTTGGTGGAAGCTTGTTATAAGCACTTTCGTTTCTTTCTTCTTTTTTCTTTCCTTCACCGGAAGATAATACATAAGGTATTTTTTCAACTTGATACTGTTATTCTACTTCTGGACGTTGAATGAGCACTCATTGGATGTGTTTAAAGTTATTGTAAACAGTTGTACACATGAAGCTTGGTCATATTGTTCAAATGTTTTCTTTGTTTTTTCATTTTTTTCTTTCCACAGTGCACCTGAAGAAGGGATCTACCCGAAATGCATTGGGCTATTTCAAAATATTTTTGGGTTGTGTAATTAACATTATGTACTTATGATTGACTTTCTTGTAAATAGACAGTAATGTTCATTTTGTACATCAATAATAACACTGTGAAGACTTTTTTTCACATTACAAGAAAAGCTTAGCAACTCATCTTATTTTTATGTGTTTCACGATAATGAAAATGAATACATAAGTTAAACCTTTTTGGTCGCAAAATTGAACTCTTTATTGATTTCTATTAGTGTTAATAATTCAAGGTATGTGTAACATTGTCATACTTTAACTCTTGCTGTGCGTCAGGCACCATAAGACCCCAGGTGCCCCCCAGGCCTCATAGCTTAGGCCTCCGGGCTCTAGGTCCCAACTAGGTGCCACCAAAGTCTGTTTTTGACAGCTTTTCTATGGAGGTCGGACCGCGAAAGAAAGCGTCTCTGAAAGGGACATCATGATTGCTGTGGTGGTGCCTGAGCAGGCACCACCCAAAAGTAGGGAATTACTTTCTGATCAATGTCAGACGGGCTCCTTAAGCCCATCAGAATAATCAGTCAGTCCCTCCGCACGCTGCTTCCAACCACCGCGCATCATAAGTGTAGTTAACAAAACAAATACAATTAGTGAACGAACCTAAATTGTACGCACATTTTGAGATTTTTGGGAGTAACAACTTTAAAGAAAATTCCTAAACAACTGATAACTGAATACAAGAAAATTCTAGGACCTCTCTTTCAAAAATCTATGGCCACCATCCTCAGACCTCTGCTATCAAAATATGGATGTGGAGGTCTGCTCAGAAAAGCCATGAGTACAATATATTGTGACCTTCTTGTCAATAAACCATAATAGATACCAAAAAGCTAAAACATAAACAAGAGTAAAGACATCTCAAGTGAACAAATGTACCATCCCATTATCACATTAGTGAGCCATATGTCTGCAATACTTCTACCAAATCAGCATTGACTGTTCCTAGGGCCGGACTGGCGATTCCGGGCACTGGGCAATCCCCCGGTAGGCCGGATGGTGTGGAGGTGTTTTTTTTCAGAGGGGCCCGGTTTTGCCAGGGCAGCCCCAGCAAAACCGGCCCCCTCTGAGTGCCACCGATTTTCAGGCCGTGACTGACTCCGGGAGTCAGACTGCGGGGCGAAAAAGCACAACTGCACTGCTGGCAGAGGCAGGCAGGTAATGGTGCAGCTGTCTCTGTGTCTGCGCGCCGCGCTCTTAGTCTTCACCCTTAGGGTGGGGGAGTGGGGCAGCAAATTTGTCATGCGCATTAAGGCCTTGAGGGCGAGGCTCGTGCTAGTTGTGAGCAGCAGCGCAGCAACTGCATGGGGCTGGCCCTGTGTCCGGGCCGAGTAGAAGCCTAGAAGGTAATTTAATTAATACATTAGCAAGCCCCGGCCCAGTTCTGTGCTGCACAGCAGTGCAGAGACGACTGGGAGGGTGATTGCCAGCCGGCAGGCCAGTTTGATTGTGAGTGAGAGGAGCGAGGTGGCCTGATTGGGGGGGGGGAGGGGGGGGGCAAACATTTCCTTACGTCCGATATTTCATGCTGATTTGTAAGAACCCTTTACATGGACAAGCGTGTTTAAATATTTGCCAACTTCTCGTGTTTTTTGTAGCAGGCTAGCAGCGGGTTGTGTATGCTTTAACCTTGCACTTGTGTGATAATAAAAAGCTGTATTTCTTTGCTCAGTGTTTACATTTTTGTTGTTGCTGGCAACCGTACGTAGTCAGTCCCCCAGTTGCTGACCTTGCTATTTTTATCACTGCTCTGTGGTGGCTACTCTGATAGCTATCATTTACTGATTTATTCGATTCTTATTATTTTTCATATTTCTGAATTAGGGTTTATTTTTAAATTGTTTGTGTTCCCTTTCACTTGCCTGTCTTCTCGTCTGCCTTCTTTTGCTCTTTATTTTGCTTCCTCACAGACATCAAACACTGCTGTACCAGCTACCCTTCCCATAGACCAAGCTAATGACCAAACAATGCAGACTTATTCTCGAGCCACAAAAACAACTCCATTGCGTTGTTCAAAATGTTAGTCCTGTTTTTTTTTCGATCAGTTTCCTTGTGGTATGGACATACATTTTCCTCTGGGACCATCCTCATGTTATCAGTACATCTCCTTTTTTTCTTCATCCATGTATTTTTACTATACTCTCAGCGACATTTAAGATGTCATTGTACGTCAGTTTAACAACGTTTTACTCTTCATATCCCCCGTTTTGTCACAAAATAGGTTTCTCGCATACCCTGTGGTGTACTACCTGCAATGCAGTACCACCGGAGTGTTCCGCTTGTTCGACCGGCCTAGGGACAACTCTGGAGTAGTGGGAATCCAGCTGAGCTCATTAACGAAGGCCTCCAGCAAGCCACTTGCTTCATTGTTGTTCTGAAAGCCTTTATATGTGCATTTTAGTGTCTTTGCTTGTCTTGAACCGGAACTTTTCCAACACTTAAAATATTTTATTAGGTATTTGTGTTTCAACCAATTGGCTTTAAATAAGATTCCCCCTTCCTCGCTCCTCCCCCCCAAAAAATCGAAAGAAATCTACAATTGAAAAAAAGATTACATTCACCAAGACGGTGGATATACTTACTGAAGGCCTAGGCAAACCTGCATTTTCCAGTACTTCTACCTGAAATTTGTAACAACAGCTGTAGGCAAGATTGTTGGCTGTAAGTGCCTGCTAAAAACCTTAAAGAGAAATACAAACTCGACTGTAGATTCAGATCCTGCCTCGGTGCAGTATTTCGGAGAAAAGTGCAGTGGCTCTGCGCAGTTTACTCTCACTTGTTACACCCCGTCCCAGCTCCTCACTCTACCTTCCATGCTCTGTGCAAACATTTTATTCTGGATGATCTGTGTCTCTATCATACACCCTGTTTCCCTATCTCTCATTCACTTTCTCGTGCTCTCTTTCTAAGTGTCTCTCTCTCTCTTCAAATCTCGATTGTTCATCCTCCCTCTTTCCCAATTTACCAGGCTACACATCTCCAAATCTCTCCCTCTCTCTATTCCCTATCTTCTTCTCTCACATGTCCCTATCCCTTGTGTCCTCATCTCTCTCTCACCTCTTTGTCTTTCTCACCTTACATATCCTCTTGTCTTTTCATCCCACTCTCTCTTGGTCCATCTTACTTCTTTACCAGTCGACCCATCTCTCTCTACCTCCACCTCTCTCTCTCACCTTACACATTCACCTATACCTTTTCTCTCACCTGTCTTCATCTATCTCCCCTTTCTCTATGTACCCATCCACCCATGTTGACCCATCTCGCTCTCTGTCCTTAACATCTTTTAAACCTGTATCTCTATTTCTCCCATCTGTGTTTTGCATATCGCTCTCCTCCATCTCACACACTCATCTCTCTCTAATGTTATCTCCATCTATCAGCTGTCCCGTCAAAGCACTTCAAATGCTTACATTTGCAAAAAATGTGAAATAAATATTTCATTCAAGACACCTCAGAGGGGTGAGACAAGAAACACAAGAGTGTCTGCGTGTAAATGTGTGCGTGCATGCCTGCATGCATGTGTATCTGAGTGCACATTTGCGGAGGTATATGAGTGCCTGTGTATGTGTGCTTGTTTATATCTGCATGCATGTGTGAGTTTGTAAATGTATCTCCTCCTGTTAATGCTGTTTATGTCTGTGCATGCTTGCGTATGTGCTTGTCTATGTGACCGTGTGTCTGTGCTACGATGTGCTTGTGCCTGTATGTGTGTGTTTGTGCGTACCTGTGTGTATGCTTGTGTGGCTGCATCTATCTGTGTATGCGGCTGCAGCTGGCTATTTCCAAATGTGTGCATTTCTATGCATGCGTTTGTGTATACGTGTTTCTTTCTATCCGTGCTTGCACTTTTGTGTGTGTCTATCTGTGCATCTATGTTTATTTTGAAAGGTTTTTTTATTGCACATAAAAGGCTTTACTAAAAACAATATCTGTAACAATAACTACTGGATGGGAAACGATTAACCACATTAGTACCAGTTTAGCATTGAAATTCAACAATCAGCAACTCTACGGTGCCAAATTAAACTTTAGAGAGAACATGCCAGTGCCCATCACCACGTGTCATGCTTTTTTTTTGCTTGAGTTACAATGTGTTATAATCTAAGATTATGCAGAAGGTTGTGGATTATGTGTCGTGTTTGTGAAATACATAGTCCAGTTTAAAATCTTGAGGCTTCAAGAGCATATAATTCCATAGTTACTTTTTTTCCACAGCCAGCATATTACTCTTGTCTCCTCCCCCCCCCTATAACCTATTTCCTATTATCTGGTTTTCCAGCGTCACAAGGTCATATGAATAGAAATAGCACCATGCAAATATCGTCACTCCACTATAAACAGAAAACAAAATTAAAAACCATTGTCATTTCTAACACCAAGAGCTTTCATTTTCAAAATTTGCAAGACCTGTTGCATTGCAAATGATTGTTATTTCTCAGCTCTGGACTGGGGCTCTTCTTTGTGGGGCGACACTCCTCCACTCAAGTGGAGAAGCTGCCCCTCAGTCATACCCACAGTCGACCAACAACCCCAATTTCTTACAATGTTCAAAAACAATTAAAACAGATCAAAAAGGACTGCCCCCTTTACTAATAGAGGCTTGTATGTTTCAGCCTATTTTTGGTGGTCTCTGTAAGAATGTCTATGGGTACACATATGACTGGGTGGGTAACCTGGTGCTCTTTAAGGTCATCATCTACTATTTACTGTGCTTTGAAAGTTGATATAGTTAATTATGTAATGAAAACTGTGCTTTAAAATGCACCATTTTGGTCTGTCTTTTTCCAAAATTGTCTTGGGGGGAGACCCCCCCTAGTAGTGGTCAACCTTGCATGCTGTGCTCGCTCACGACGCGCCCAATGGGGTCTGGTCTGGGGAAATTTGCCAGGGCTGCGTTCAGTTCTGCCTGTTCCCCCATACCCCTCAATGCTCTGACATAGAACAAAATCTTGATCTGTAAGTAGATCCTAAAACTCAACGCTGTATGACATAAGTACTATATTTCTTTAATAAAGTCAATGTAGTTTCCCTATAACATTACACATATACTAGCCACAGTAGGATCCACATTCTAACTTCATTCCTTATTTTATTTCCAAGCCATCTTGATGGCTCTTTACCACCTTGGGTGTAATCATACAATTTACTAACTTCTACCTCAGTATCAAGCATAAGTATATGGACATTAACTGAACATATATGTTGAAACAGAGGTTCAAATCTAGACCATGGTAGCTTCACACTTCAGGTCATCATTTTTTATTGCGCTGATAAGGTTAGAGACTTAGGCCAACATTTTGAGTTAGGTAGCTTTGTGCCAAACTGCCACATTGTTTGTGACCAGCACTCTGTGTTACATTCTCATGTTATGTTCCTTTAAGGCTTATTGGAATGTTTACACGTTCATGATTCTGGTGGGGAATGCTCCTGGTCACTTATGAAGTGGACTACGCGCTGTGAACTGCTGGGATCCTTTTTTCCTTCAAATAAACTTCATCTGCTGTGCATACCTGGTTGTGTTTCTCTACTTTTTAAAAGTGGCGACGAGGAGGAAACAACCCAACACATTATCTTGGACCCTACGATCTTGCTACTAGATCTCGTTTTATTTAAAAAAAAAAAAAGAAGAAACGGTAAACTAAACCTTCTGCTGCAATGCACTAAAGAACTGATTCTGACTACGTTTCATCTGGATTCATTTGCGTGAGTAACCTGTTTCTTTATATTTATGGTTACACCGCACCGCAAAGCGCTTTAGACATTACCAAAACGACTTTCACACTCTTTAACTTCTGCGTTGGGCAAGCGTTGAGCGTTTTGATTGGCGGCAAAAGGAAAAGATAGCGAAACGTTCATCTTAGCGTTTCAAGTGTGGCACTTTCAAAGTGTTCAATTAACGCCCGCATTTCTTGGATGTTAAAAAAAAAATACCGTTGATCCTCGTGAGTGTCCTGCAGTCGACGCTGGATTCCTCGCGTTGCTGAGCTCGCTAAGACTGGCATTTCAGCGGACGCATTGTTCAAGTTGTGTTCCTCGCGTTGCTGAGCGCGCTGAGACCGGCATTCCGGCAACGACATCTTAAACCTACGACGTCCTGTCTCCCGATGCATTGTGGGTCACGCTGTGCATTCTGGGACATGCTTCCTTAGCAACCATGCCGCAACCAATCTACATTGGCAATTTCTTTCGTTTTCAACCTGTTTTAAACTGGATTCATTCCTATTGCAGCGCTGCTTTAAAAAAAAAAAATGAAACATGAAAAAGAGAAACCATCTACATTCTAGACAACGGTGACTACTTTTGTTTTGTTAATTTATTATTTTTTTTTCTCTTCAACCTTTGTTTCATTATTATATATTTCATTAATTTGTTAAATATGGAAAGTAATACAATTTTGGCTCCACCAAAATTCTTACAGGATCCTGGTGTTCCTCCTATGAATTGGGAGGATTGGCGTGAGTCTTTTGAGACATATTTGGAGGCTATAGGTGGAGAAGTATTTGTAGCTTCACGCAAATTAGCGCTTCTCAAACATAGTCTTGTAGCAAGGACTCTAAATTTTCTGATACCAAAGAATCCAGTGGTGTATGTAGCGTAGTTAATAACAAATCAAAATCGTTTGATAATAGATATAACACTAAACGTGATGTTAGAACTAAACCTCGAACATTTTCTAGTGGCAATAAAAACACCACGTTGTATAACAAACCTTCTTCTAATAAGACACAAAATTTTAACAAACAGTTTTGTTTCAGGTGCGGAAATGCAAGACATACTTCTGAAAATTCCTGGTGTCCAGCATCAAATGTAACATGTTTTAAGTGTAATAAGACTGGTCATTTTGCCAAAATGTGTAGATCGGATAATCCTAACGCTTGGAAAAACTCTGTCAACTTTGTTACTCAACCCATTTGTTCCGATAGTGACTCTGACATTGAGGTCATGGCAATTTGGAATGAGGTTAATCATATTTCGGATGAAATTCAACCTCCCAAATGTGAAGTTACAATTAATGGTCATAAATTATCTCTTTGGGCAGATTCTTGTTCCTTATACACTATCATTGACAAAAACATGTGGGAAACTTGTGGTACGCCAAATCTTTCATGTTCTCCAAGAACTCCTGTAGGTTATTTGTGTATCAAATTACCTGTGATTGGATGTTTTACATCTGAAATCATTTTCAAAGACAGGGACATTTCTGGAATTGTGTATGTAGTAGAAAAAGGCAGAGCTTTATTGGGATGGAAAGAATTGTGGAATTTGGGTTTAACCCTTGATCCCAACCATCCTGATTAAGTTTTATTATCTCCTAATTGGCACAAGAAACATTCTGATGAAGTTATGGTAACTCAAGAACATGTAAGTTTAGAATGGCATAAAAAATTCCCAGAATTGTTTAGTTCAAAGTTGGGGTGTCTTAAAAAATTTGAGCATCGCATTATTCTTAAATCTGACTCTATACCAGTTGTTCATAAGGTGCGCAATGTTCCTTTTGTGTTGAGATCACAACTTAAAGTTGAACTTGATCGTTTATGTCAACAAAACATTATAGAGCCCATCGAAACTTCCGATTGGCTTAGTCCAGTAGTTTTGGCGCGAAAACCCAATGGCAAATTGCGCATGTGTGTCGATTTGAGAGATCTAAACAAGAACATTTGGGTGGATCGCTACCCTTTACCCAAGATTAATGAGATGGTAGCATCTGTTAGGGATGCTAAATATTTTTCGTCAATTGACTTATCGAACGCATACCATCAGATAAAACTACACCCAGAATCTCGCCATTTAACTTCCTTTGTCACTCCTGAGGGGGCTTTTCAATTTTTAAGGATGCCTTTTGGGTTATCTTCGGCATCAGCTGTTTTTCAAAGAGTCATGAGTAAAGTTCTTGAAGGTATACCTAACATGCTTGTTTTTCAAGATGATGTACTGGTGTGGGGGGACAGTAAAACTGTTCATGATGAAATTCTAAATATGGTGTTACACAAACTTCAATGTGCCGGTTTGACTGTTGCTGCTGAAAAATGCAAATTTGCGACTAATGAAATTGAATACTTGGGGCACACGTTGTCTGTGGAGGGGGTTAGACCTAAAAAGAATTTATTGGATGCTGTAAAGAATGCTCCATCTCCATCCGATAAAGACCAACTCCGTTCCTTTTTAGGACTAGCGGAGTACTATTCTAAGTTTGTGCCAAATTTTGCTTCCAAAGTTTTTTGTTTGAGACTTTTAATGAAGAAAGGTGCCAAGTTTGTGTGGAGTGCAGAATGCCAGTCTGTCTTTGAGGATGTAAAAAAGAACATAATAGATGCCGTCGCACTTAAACCTTTTGATCCCAACAAAAAGTCAATTATTGTTGTTGATGCAAGTGCATATGGATTAGGGGCTGTGTTAATGCAAGGCAAAGACAAATTGGAGTGGGTTGTTGCTTTCGCTTCCCGTACCTTGAAGGGTGCTGAACCCTCATATTCAGTTATTGAAAAGGAAGCTTTGGCTTGTTTTTGGGGAGTAAATTACTTTAGAAATTATGTTTGGGGCACTAATTTTGAATTGAGGACCGACCACAAACCCCTTGTGGACATATTCTCAACTAAAGGTGCTGGTAGGGCAACTCCCAGAATTGCGAAATGGATTTATAAGTTACAAGAGTACGATTTCTCAATGAAATATGTACCTGGCATCAAAAACGTCAATGCAGACTGTTTATCCCGTCTTCCTATTTGTGGTGAAGATTCTGTTTTGGATCAAGATGAAGATTGGTCTATAGCTTCTGTAGAAGAAATTTGTAATGGTGCCATTGATGAAACAGAGTGGAAAAAGGCTGTTCAAGATGATCTTGTTTTAAAGGAAGTTGTAGACCGATTATCTTCACCATGCAATACTTTCTCATGGAGTAATTGTGAATTGTCTGAATATAAAACTGTGTGGCCTGAACTATCTTATGACATGGATGCAGGTATTGTTAGGAGAGCAGACAAACTTGTTGTACCTTCCAGTTTACGTGACAGATTATTGGACCTGGTCCATGTGGGACACTCGGGCATGTCCGGCATGAAAAGAAGATGTAGGTGTGATTTCTGGTGGCCAGGTATGGATAAGGATGTAGAAAGGCGTGTTAGAAATTATACGGCATGCACCTGCAGCGACAAGTCTCACACTTCCCAAGAATCCAACATCAGTCCTGTCGTGTTTCCTGATAGACCGTGGCAAAGATTAGCTATGGACATTTGTGGTCCGTTCAGCATTGGTAATATTGCTGGTAAATTTGCTATTGTTTTAATGGATTATTACAGCAAATGGCCTGAAGTGGCATTTGTAAGGGAGATTAAGGCGTCTAACATAGTACATTTCTGTGATGAGTTGTTCCATAGAGAGGGTTTTCCTGAAACCATCACTACTGACAATGGTCCACAATTTATTGCTAGTGAGTTTCAAAACTATTTACGCTTATGTGGTGTGAAACACGTGACTACTGCTGTTTACTGTCCTAGAGAAAATGGTATGGTTGAAAGGTTCAACCGAGTATTGAAAGAATGCATACAGTTGGCCATGATTGATGGTGTTGATTGTAAGGTTGCTGTTAAAGACATGATTTGGAGTTATCGTAATACCCCACATTCTGCAACCTTGGTGTCACCTTTTCATCTTCTCAAGGGACGTTCTGCCAACAATAAGGTAACTCCTGCATGGATGATTAAAACTGTTTCTGGTCAAGTTCAAAAAGAGAAGTTGAGTGATAGAATGAATGTTTATCAACAAAAATATGTGATGAGACACAACAGTAAACTCAAGAAATCAGGAAATTCTTTCCTGGTTGGTGATATAGTCAGGACCTCTCGTTTTGGTTTGTCAAAGGATGGTTCTTCCAGGTGGTCCCATCCGAAGAAGGTGTTGGAAGTGATGGGTAATTGTGTGCTTTTGGATGATGGTTGGAAATGGAATATTTGCAACGTTGTCTTGTGCAATGAACTAGAACGGAATTTATGGTTGAACAAGAACTGCAGTTCTTCTGTTCCTGTACCAAAACCCAATACATCTATGCCACCCAGTCCTATCGCTATTCCTGCTGTTCCTCCGTGTAATGTTCAACAAACGTCTTCCAATTTAATTAAGGCGGATGTTCCAAGTTCGAGAAGGTTATCCGGAAGAATTATTGTAAAGCCCAGCAAGTTCAATGATTATATGTTATATTCTTAATGGTTTTTATCTTTGCAAGTACAATGCTTGTATGTTGTATTCCTATTTGTTTTTATTTTATTTTAATTTTTTTTTGTTTTTGTTTTCGGAAGGAAGATGTGTTACATTCTCATGTTATGTTCCTTTAATGCTTATTGGAATGTTTACACGTTCATGATTCTGGTGGGGAATGCTCCTGGTCACTTATGAAGTGGACTACGCGCTGTGAACTGCTGGGATCCTTTTTTCCTTCAAATAAACTTCATCTGCTGTGCATACCTGGTTGTGTTTCTCTACTTTTTAAAACTCTGAATCTAGAGTTATCCAATGCATTGGAAATGATGTTGTACCCACAGCAACTCTCTACTGCATGGCAAGGGCCACACTATGTGAAAAAGTCCATAGTGGCAGATGCAACCCATCCATGTAGCACTTTCTTGCTCCCTGACTTGAAATCTTGTCATCACACTTTCATCTTCGTGACTATTGCTCACCAACCCCTTATGACTACGGTTCCCGTTAGCCTCTCGCCTCAGCATAACCTGGACCCTCACTAGCCCTTCCATTATGACTCAATTCCCCATCATCTTTGTCTCCTACTATTTTTCTAAATGTCTGTGATCCATATTAACAATGTCCCTGACATTATCCCCCAGCACACCAAGGATATTCTGCAGGACTGTCACGGCTACCATAGTGTTCACACAAAGAATCAATGGGTTTGAAAATGCTGCTTGAAATCCTATTGCGATGTATAGCACATCTGTAATAACTCAAAATGAGTTGCCCCAAAGCTTACAAGACACAAATTGAGTACCTCAAAAAGGATTTTGTTATTTATCCTGAAAATGTCCAATTTTACCAATATATTCAAAGTTTAGACACACAGATCTTCAGCTGCCTCAGTTACTCAATCTACTTGGTTGGCAGTGTGATAATCCTTATTTGTAATTTATGTATTTAGGCTTGATAGCTAGCTCATGATGTTTTCCCCTTCTATATTCTCCTCAAGATCTTTAATTCTTAGTTTTTCATTTCAAGATTGCTTTTTTTTGTCTTCTTGGTCACTTTGTAATATTATAGGGAGTGTCATCCTTTTGCAAGAGAATATTCTGAATATTTACTGTACCTCTGAGGTGGTTGAGAGTGCATTCAAAGGCATCTACCCTATTACATTAGGAGGAAATATGCCTTCCGTCCACTTAGGCTGTTGGTAAGCTGTTGCCTCATTAAGCCAGATTCCCTTTTGTTCCCTGAGCTGAATTTGCCCATGTGTATATCTATATATATATGATCAGATCATCATTCATGAATCTGCTTGTAATACCACCCTCTTGACCATCATCTCTGTTTTGTTGTCACTTCTGATCTAGCTGAGTTTTTTCATGGTGACACAGTTCAGGTTTTCATTACAGTCTTTGCACTCTGCAAAGATTATGCTCTGTCTGGGTTCCTGCCATCTAGACGTTGTTACACATTTCTTTTATTTGGGTCTTTAAAGCACTGCAATGATATACTAATAGTGGAATTCACCCAATATATATGACAAATCCTAAAAATAACAAGAGTATACCTCTACAAATCTTTTGCTTAGAACAGCCATTTATCTAGTTTAGACATATCTCACTGTCACTGGATAATTCAGTCGTTCTCTCAAATAATAATGCTTGACAATGTTTCAGGTGCGTAACACGATCCCTGCTCATGTGGAGTTCCAGGTTATAATTTCATACTTTCATCTTATTGTGGTAAAAATTAGTAAGTAATTTCCTGACACATGGTTAGCAGACAGGAGATTGAATGTATTGCAGACTTATATAGCTGAACTCGACCTGAAGCGATTGGAGCGCTTTACAGGAGCACCAGTTACTTTACACAAGGACACATTCATTTTTTTGGTAGGCACAGGGAGATTGAGTGATTTGCCCAGAATCACAGCAGGTGGAGTTGACCCGAGTCTCGAACCTTGGTTTCCCAGCTCAAAAGTCGGCAGTCTAGCAGTGATACCACATCCTCTCCCCGAGTTGGTATAGAATGCTACCAGAATGCATTCTGGTAAATGTGGCCCTGACAGGCAACCAGCGCTTTGAGCTTGGCTTCACTCTTTCAGTCCATCAAAGGAAAGGTACCATTGTATAACCAATACAATGTGACCAGAAACTCAGAGTACAACTACCACATATTACCTACAATACATTTACCACTACAATGAAAAAAGTCATTGCAAAGTAAGTTGCCACACATTTAATTTACAACACAATTAAGGTTTAAATGATTTTGGGTTATTTAGTAATTGGTATTGTTTTGAAGGAGAGTTGGGGAGCTTATCCGCATGAAAATATATTTTGTAAAGGAATTATTTAGTAATGGGATATATATAGTTAAGAGTTAATGGGTTTTCAGTTATTAAGTAATGGGTAGAGGTATATAAAATACTTTAAAAAATGTTTTCCAGGGCAAAGAATGGTGGTTCTAAAAAAGGGGAATTAGAAGTTTACCCCACTATTAAAGGAGAAAAGAGAAGAGTGGCATGCAAGGGTGACAGGGGTCTTTGGTGGGAAGTGTTTTCATTCTTTGGGTTTTTAATTTTGGGGTGAGGGTGTTTATTTGATTATTGGAGAATTGATTTTGTAAAATTCAGGGTGAAGTAGCTATTAATTTATTAGTTACAAATATCTAAATTTAACTAAAGAAACAACAAAAAACAAAAACAATGTTTTATTTTAGTTGAACAAATATTACCATTTACAAATTAATGTAATTATAATGCTTTTTGCATATAAATACATTTGAAAAAATGTTTTTAAGATACAAATCTTATTTAAAAAAGTATAGTTGTAAGTAGAAAAATCCAATTATGCAATATATATATATATATATATATATAAATTTATAAATTTGTATCTTTATTTCGATCACTTGGATCATAAAAGATGTACATCATAGATTACAAACATTCTTGAATAATACATATACATAAAACAGAAGTTAAAAGAAAATCATTACAATTGTCATCTTATTGTACAGGTTCAAAATCCGACTACTACATACTATGGAAAGTCACATTTCTATTGATTGGTAAAAGCAATTACAGATCATTCCAATTTGGGATAGTCTATACAATAAATGATTATGAGGCCTGTACCAAGTCTGTGTCAGAATTCTGAATGTAGCGAGTGCGCATATGCCACATCGCAGTTAAAAATGTAGCTATCGCAAACACAGTTAGGGGTGATAAGTCCGTCTTTAGTATTCTGTAGGCTGGGATGCATTGCCTGAAACCCAAGTTTTTAAGAAGAGGAACAAGCCAATACTTTCTCGGTTTTTGATAAGCTTTACAGAAGAATGCAACGTGTATTTCATTTTCTAACTGAGATGAACATGCAGGACATTGCTTGGCGGAGGAAGAAAGGGACCAGGTACTTGTAAATACTCTGAGGGGAAGAGTGCCATACCTCCACTGTAGAAACAATTTCCTGGTCAAGGCTGGGCAAATGCCATCAAGGACATGTTCCAGGTGGTAGGAGGCTTTAAGTTGGATAAATGACCTTGTCAAAGACCCCAACCGCACGTTCCCTAGTAAAATGTTTAGTTTTAAATCGTAATATTCCCTGGATAAATGTTTGCGTGTAACCTTGCTACAAGCATTTTCTGGGTCTAACCATAGCTCTGGCCTTCCCAGATTCTCGCATTTATTTTTTTATATATTTTAATCAGGGAATCTTCATTGCATTTGGTAAGCTTAAAATCTCCTTCAGCTCCATCCTGTATGTCAAGAGCTCTGGAGTAGTCCAAAGTCGTCGCCAAAATGATAGTGGTTTTAAACCCAATTCTTCCTCTATTGATCTAAGGCCCAAATCGAGTCTGAGAGGGAGAAGCGGGGTTCCAGAAGGTAGGGCTGCCAGCTGCCTGATGAACTTGTTTTCTGTGATCATCAGATTTGGTACAGGTGTGTGCCCCCACAATTCTCCGCCATGTGCGACTGCCCCCCTCGCCTGCATATTGTATATTCCGAGCACTGGGCCGAGGGGTTTATAAGTCAATCTATTTGATATCCTGGAGATACCACCTGTAAGCTGCGCCAATTTGATTGAGAGTCACCCCTAAATACTCGAATGTAAGGACCCTCTCTAGTCTCGATGTGCCTAGAGTTGGGTTAGGGCGAGTTGAGGATGGGGGGTTGAAAATCAAGTATTTAGTTTTCAAAGCATTAATCTCCAGCCCCCGCTCCCCGCAAAATGCCATGAAACCATCCAGAACTCGTTGTATCCCCATCTGGGATTTGGACAGCAGGAGAGTGTAGTCCGCAAACATGATTGCGGGCACCCTGCTGTCATTAAGCCTTGGGGCATCAATTTCATTAATCCTAGTTAGATGGGCGATTACCCCGTTGACAAAGAGGCAGAACAGTGTAGGTGCAAGCACACAACCCTGTCTCAACCCTCTGTCAACGGGGAATCTTGCTGAAAGCATCCCGTTCGTACCACACCTGACCCGTGCTAAGTTTTCTTGGTGGAGTCTTATCAAGATATTCAGGATGTCAAGTGGAATACCCAACTCCACTAGCACGGACCACAGTTTATGTCTTGGCACCTAGTCGAATGCGGCACGCAGGTCTACGAAGACCGTATATAAGCTGCCGCCTTCGATTGTAGCAGTTTTCCAGAATAGGAGATTAAGACGAAAGATCTGATCCGTTGCTGAGGTTTTCTTTCTGAATCCTGCCTGGTAAGGGCTCAGAATAGAAAACTCTTCGATCCAATCTTGAAGGCGATCTAGTATCAGTCTCCGGAATAGCTTTTGTGACACATCGATGACACTGATAGACCTGTAGTTGGCTGGTAGCAGGGGTGAACCCTTCTTATATATAGGGACAATCTCTGCGCCCAGCCAAGTACAGGGGACCTCCATGCCCCTCAATACGGCATTGAAGATCGTCAGGAGATAGGGAGCCCATACATCTGGCTCTTGCTTAAAAAAGTCACCCGGGAGCCCATCCAGGCCTGGAGCTTTGCCAGATGCCAGCCCAGCAATGGCAGCTCGGACCTCTTCCTCGACAAAGAGGTCCCCCTCCAGTTGTGGGCCAATAGTTGGCAATGAGTAAGTTAAGGCCCCAACTGTATCCACCTCAGCTCCCGTATAAAGGGATTGAAAGTGTTCTTGCCAAACCTTGGCTGAGATATTAGGTTCAATGGCCGAGGGTGGCTCGCCGGTCCCTGTATTTACAATTCGGAATTTATATATATACAATTTCAGTAAACTATGTCTTTGATATACTTCCAATGTTATATTTAAAGAATCTTTAAATTTTAAGTTTGCTGGCGGGAAATATATAAACTAACGCAACAAATAAAAAACAATTTTAGGTAAATAAATCAATTAGTTGTAAGATACATTTTATCCATTTGTAAAACCTTCAGGGAGAGAAAAGAATCAGTTACTATTACTTTTTTTTAAAGTTATTACTAGTAAAAATGTAAATATAGTTATGACATGTAGGGACAAAAAGCTAATTGGCTGGAATACCTAAAAAAGAAAATAATTAGTATGGATAGTTTACATTTTTATAAAATAGAATATAATTGCAAATATTTTATGCTTAAATTTTTTTACAATAACCTGTAAAAAGAAAATAGGAATTGACATAATTTAGTAACCAGATCTATTTGTATTTCTAAAACTGAACAATAAAAAGATTATTTTTAAAAATACATTACCAATGGGGGAGTGGCCACGCAGGCGGCTGAGTTGGCCGCCTGCGCCTGAAGCTCCACCGGCCGGGCGCTTTCCAAGCCTGTTTGCCTTCACTTATGTGACCGTTTTGTTGCAGATGCCTCTCCCTTTCTTACTGGGGGTTTGCTGCGTGTGGGGACACGGTCGCCGCTCCGAGCAGCGGATCCTCTCCATCAAGAGTCGGCGTCAATCCGGATGGTGCTGCGGTCCTGAGGCCTTCCCGGGAACGGTTCGGGCAACTCCAGATGTGGCTGGAACTCTGAAGGTGAGCGCGTGCCCCCGATCGGAGTCTTCTTCTGCCAGTACTGCCCCCCCCCCATCTCCGCCAGTAGTGGTATCCCTCCCCCTGCCCCCCCTCAGGCACTCTGTGTCGCTCTGTGTGTCAGTCTCGGCCGGCTCTGCGGCTGCAGGGCTCCCGCTGGGCCTTGTCTTCATGGCAGCGTCGGGTCTCGGCTTTCGTTGATACGCCTCGGGGGTCGGGAAGGCGAGAGGCCCGGTCGGGCGAGCTGGCTCCCTCCTCCCTTTATTCCTGGACTGCCCCTGAGATATCAGCCTAGTTTCAGCCCGGGAGGGCCAGATCTGCGTCCTCTAGACCGGCCCAGGCCCCAGAACTTGACTGTCTCCATCTGCTTTGTCCTCCGCGGTGCTCTGCAGGCCAGGGTGGATGTCTACCATTCCCTGAATTGACTGCACCTCGGCCACTGGCTTACTGGAGGGGGGCTCCTGGATTTGCCTCCACTTGGGGCCCTGAGAGCGCGACTGGCCTACGGGACTGTGTTGGGCCCCCTTGTGCTGCTCTACATGTTTGCTGGCTCAAGCTCCACAGCTGTTTATTTGCCTCTTCCACAAGCTGCATCTGGGCCCTGGTCTGCGCACTCCAGCTGACGCTCCTTCCCTGCTGACTGGCGGACTGCCGGTGGGCTGCCCTGGGTCTCCTCCACTTCGCTGCTTCAATTGCCCGCCCTTTGGGACATCGCCACCACTGCACCGTGCACTCGGCCTCATGGAGCTCGCTCTACGTGCCTAACTCATCACCCTTTGCAGTGACGTTCTAAGCTGCACGGTCGGATCTGGTGGCTCGCCCCGTCCAGCTGGTTCGTAACTCTATACTTTGTGGTACACCTCTGTCTATCTGCATCTGCCTAGGTGGGCATGACAGGTTGCTGAACACTATGGGGCGGAAAGATCCTAAGCAGCGGACGCTGTCATTTGAGAAGGTTACAGACACTACGGTTGATGACCCCACTGACGAAACCGATAGTGCACAGGGCAGCGAGGATGTAGATAACCCTGCTTCGCTTACTATTGCCATGCTTAAGGAGATGAGGGCCGGCTTCAAAGGCCTGGATGGCAGGTTTGACGCACTTGAGAAGAATCTGGCTGATATGGGCGTGAAGGTACAGGCACATGATCGTCAGCTGGACGTCGTCAAGGCCAGGGTCTCTGACATAGAAGACAATGCACTACAGTGGACTGTTTGCTATGGCATGTGTATTGATTCCACTAGATCCCACAGTGAATAAAACTTTGCGGATCAAAATAATTGTTTTTGATTAATTCATTGAATTGCATTATATGTTTCTTGTTTACACTGGGACCCCTTCCTCTCAGTACTTACTGCACCCAGGTCCCAGTGACCACAATTGGGTAACCCCCTCTTCTATAACCATAGAAGACAATGCAGCACAGTCGCAGAAAAACCTTGAAAGGGTGGAACGAATTCTAAAGGAAGTGGCTATTAAGAAAGAGGACTTAAAAGCCTGTAGTCGTCGTAACAACATACAAATTCTTGGCGTGCCGGAGACTGCCACCTCGGGCGGATGAATGCCTTTGTAGAGCAGTTACTATCTGATCTATTAGACAGGGAGTCCCTTACGCAGGGATTTGTGGTGGAGCGTGCCCATAGATCACTGGGACCCCGCCCCAAACACGGCCTACCTCTGAGACCCATCATAGCCAGCCTCATTAACTTCCGGGACAGGGACTCTGCCCTTCGTTCTGCCCGTGAGCGTGGAGATGCTTAGTGGCTGGGAAGTAAACTCTCCTTCTTCCCGGACTTCACAGTCGTAGTGCACGACGCAAGATGCAATTTCACTGAAGCACAGGAGTTTTGCCATGAATACAAGAGGAGCGGCAGCGATGCTGCGGTTGCTCCGCATGTGACATCTCCCCCACACAGCGGTTCAGAGGCCATTGTGGAGCTCTTCGCCAATCCAGGGACTGGCTGATTCCTTTGGGTGCCTGGAGGCTCTGTAATGTATATTCCACTGTGTAATTTGTTTCCATCTGTTGATATAATGCTTCATTTTGCCCGGCCGGCGTGGCGTTGCTACGCCTCATGGTGTACACCATGTTATGTTTCTTGCTTTTGCCAACTTAGTGGTGTGCTATTGAGTTTATTGAATTGCTATACTTGTTTGAATTGTACCTATACTTCGTTTTTTGTGGTTGGATTTTGCCTTACCATGGACAGGGTGGGGCTGGGTGTTGGGTGGGAGGGGGGATTTTTGCTGTTTTTACATGTTTGCTCAGTTAGCACTATGCAGGTCAATGACATATGACCCCTGGTCGTTCCAGACTTTCTTCAATGTCATGGAATGTCAGAGGATTGAATAATACTCGTAAACGAAGGCAGGTTCTTAACTATGTTGCTCGTCACAACATTTACATACTGTATATGCAGGAAACGCACTTTCCCAAGTCAGATGAGCCATCTATGGCGAGGTGCTGGAAGCCCGATAGATACTTTTCCAGTTACAGCAGTTATGCTAGAGGCGTGGCCAGATTTATCCATAAGAGAGTCCCTTTCTCCCTCTTCAAGGTTATCACTGATGTGGATGGCCGCTTCTTGATAGTTGAGGGCTCCCTGCTGGGTCACAACGTTGCTCTAGTGGGCATATATGGGCCTAATGTGGACTCGCCGGAGTTTTACCATGCATTACAGGTGCACCTCTTGGCTCTAGACCCCTGCCTCTTGGTCTTGGGAGGCGATTTTAATTTATTGTTGGACCCTGCTCAGGACAGCACCATTGAGACCTATTTCGAGATTAACACTGGATCGGTGGATACCTGGGCGGTCCTTTGGGAGGGTTTCAAGGCCTATATCAGGGGGGTTTGTATCGCTAAAAGTGCAGGGGTCTTGAGAGACCTACGTTCCACTTTAAGCCGTCTTGAGGCTGATATCGCCACTCTAGATGAGGAGCTGTTGGACTGTCTGTCTGAAGCCGGGGAGGCTCGTCGTCTGTCCTTAATGATGGAATTTACGGAAACCGCTGAACTTGAACTCTTATTTCTCGGCAAACAGCATGTAGCCAGGAGGTATGGGGAAGGTGAGTGGCCGGGCAAGATATTAGCCCATACACTTCGCCCCCCATGTGGCAATGCTTATATTACTGAAATCATAGGCCCGGACGGTCCGTTGAAACACTCCACTCCGGAGATATGTGACACTTTCCTATCGCATTTTAAAACGCCACCAGACTCACCAGGGATCTTCGTGAACAAGGGGAATATCTGGCCGAAATTGCTTTAGTTTATCTTGAAAGGCATATGCAGGACTTTCTGGCTCTTCCCATAACCCAGGAAAGTGTGGTGGAGGCGATAGACGCACTTAGAGGCTCTTCGGCACCCCTTGACAGGTCCTCCGTGGATTTTTATAAAGCATGTAAAGATGTGCTGGTTCCGAGATTGATAGAGGTATATTTATAAGCGCTCGAAGTCGGAATTCTCCCCCCAACTTTCAGGGAAGCTGTTATCATCCTTCTTCCCAAGCGCAGCAAGAACCCCTCACTCTGCTGCTCCTATCGACCATTATCTCTGCTGAATCTAGATTATACAATTTTAGCCAAAGTAATTGCCATTCGGTTGTCTCTACTGATGGAGTATATTATTTCACCGATGCAATCTGTCTTTGTCCCCCATAGGTCTACTTCCCTTAATCTACACACTTTGTTTGCAGTATTATATAGGATATACCCTGCCATACCAGCTGCCGCGGGATTGCTCCACGCCGAGAAGGCATTCGACTCCCTGGAGTGGCCTTTCTTCCTTGCTGTTATGCGTTGTATGGGTATGCCTGAGTGCTTCGTCTCTGCCACTGCTCTGCTATACACGGAGCCTACTGCTAGACTGCGCCTGAATGGCACTATACCCCAGCCCTTCTGTTTGTTCGGCAGCACCCGCCAGGGCTGCCCTCTGTGCCCATTACTTTTCATCTTAGCAATGGATCCATTGGTGCAGCACTTCCAAGAGAAACATCTACACAGTGGCTTACAGTTTCGCACCGGCCCTCTCTTGATGTCATTATATGCTTATGACGCTGTACTCTATGTTCAGCAACCCCACCTTAATCTCGAACCCCTCAACAGGGAAATCATCCGTTTTGGCAGCTTCTCCGATCTTTGCATCAACTGTCATAAGTCAGTGATCTTTCCATTAACTAGTAGCACAACTACATGGGACTGCGAGTTCCCACTGGAATGGTGTCAAGATGCAGTTAAATATCTCAGGATTTATATCCATTTAGATACTACCTCCATCATCAGGCTAAACTATGGCCGAGCGATTCGTGCGTTGGAAACACTGGTCGACAGATGGTTGCAGCTGCCTCTGTCAATGGCTGGTAGAGTGGCCATTATCAAAGTGGTAGTTCTCCCGCGGTTTTTGTATCTTTTAAATAACATCCCCCTTCCTCTTACCCAGTCATTTTTTTGCACAACTGCGCCAACTCCTTTTGCGTTTGGTATGGGGTGACAAGCGTCCATGGGTGAGTTGGAGGGTTCTGACACTGCCGTTGGAAAGAGGCGGACGGGGGTTCCAGATATGTATCTCTACTATTTGACAGCACGGTGTTGTTACTCCTATGCTTGCTACCACCCTGACACCCAAATCCCTTTTTTAAGCCAGAGGCTGACCTGGTTCTGCCGCAGAGCTTGTCTGTAATACTACCTAAAGGAATCCTGAGAGGCCCACAAGATATTCAGACAGTTTCCACCACGAGTTGGGCGTGGGATAGGTTGTGTAGGCTATTGGGGATGGACCTGCTATATTCCCCGGCACTGCCACTCCCGAATCCCACTTGGCTTCCTATCACCAGTGAGGTTTTGGTACAACTACACGTTAGCTAAATTTCAGATTACCACAGTTGGTGATCTTTTTCCTGATAATCATGTTTTCTCGGTGTCTGACGAGGCTCGGTTTCAAGACTGCTCCTTTATGGACGTCTTTGTGTTGCGACGTATGCTTTCTCTGTTGCGAGCTACCTTCCTTACATTTCCAATTGCTCCGGAACCAGTAACTCCACTGTCGTTGATAATTGAAAGTCCATCGGGTGCTCATTTGGTCTCCAAAATGTATAGGCAGTGCATATCTGATGTTTGGGCATGTACGGCAAGGGAACGTGCCCTGGGCCATTTTATAGCGGATGACCAATGGGAGCAATGTTGCCGGGTCACGAAGGAGGTGTCACTGAACAGTAGGCACAAGTTGTTACATTTCAAATTTCTCCGCAGGATGTACCATACCCCGGCTTGGTCGCACAAGATAGACCCCGCTAGGCCCCACCATTGTCAGAAATGCCATGCTCCACATGCTAACTTTGCACACCTATCCTGGACCTGCCCAAAGTTGCAGCACTATTAGGTGCAGATACACGTCACACTAGGAGACATACTTTCTATAACGCTAGTACCCACTCCCGAAATTACATTGTTGGGATATGTGGCAAACTTCCTCAAAAAAGTCAGAAAACTTGCCGCATTGGGATTCCTACTAGCCAAGCGAGAAGTTGCACTGCTCTCGGGTAGCAAGAGGGCCCCCAGTTCCCATATGTGGATCGCAGTCTGGCGTATTGTAATGTACACTGCAAAGAGTACGCAACTCTTGTTCCCAGTTCTTCCCGCCTGATAGACATTTGGGGCCCATATAGAACATACATTGCCCGTAGACGTAGCGAAGCAAATACACACGTTGCCAGTGGCATTGTCCCCATAGGAGTGGGCTAGAAATATCGTTATAATGTTTGCACTTGTTAGACATGGTTTTGCCGATGTGATATACAGGGCTGTCGCTATGGCTTTGGGCTTTCATTGGGAGGGGCGACGGAATGGTTCCAGGGGCTGAGGAAGTTTATGATAGATCACTGTCACTGTGGCCTTGCCTGCATATCTTTCCCATTTGTTTGAGGGACCTGGGCTAATACCACGCTATTGTTCTCCTTCTATTTTTTGTTCTTTTTCATTATTCATTGACCTTGTATGTGCAAATGCGCCTTGCCATTGTACCGATATGTGCATTGTTTATTGACATATATATGTGTAAAAGTGAAAATAAAGATTTAAAAAAAAAAACATTACCAATTATTACATTAAAAAAAATAAGGAAATAGTTTTAAAAATAATACCTACTTTCTTAAATAGAGTTGCAATGTAATTGCAATCTCTTTTTTTCTTTTTATTAAAAAGTTATTTTGTTCCATTGAAAGAAAGGCTAAGATCTTTCTTTTTCTATCATGTGTATCGGATCTCGAACAAGGTGGATCTATGCTCCATATTCCTGGTGAGTTTTTCTTTGACATTTTTTTCCTTTAAACAATATCAAAGTGATATTTAAAAAATGTGTTTGCATTTTCATGTTAACATTTTCTAAAACGTGTTTATTAATTATTTACATGGTCACAACAATGATTTTGTCATCTGGTTCATGTACACAAGGTGTATGAAATATTTTAATCAAACATAGATTTTTTTTATTGAATTTTTCAACCTTGACTGGCTTTTTTGGGAAGGATTTATGACATTTTTCATTTATTTTTACAAGAGCATTTTGTTATATTTTTGAAACACTTTTCATGAGTTTAAGCAATTTCATTGAAGCGTTGCTTTTTTTTCCTTTTTCAAATGTACATTTTTTAAATCATGCATTTCAGATTGTAGCATCGAATTTTGGATTTGGATTTTATTTTTTTCCAAATGGAATGCTCCAGGACTACTAAAAGAAAAAAGTACAAAGAATGACACTATGAATTAATTGAATTTCATATTAATTATTGTTTGTTAATTTAGGGTATTTAACTTTAGAATTATTAGTAATTTTAGTATATTAATATTTAACAAAATCAATAATTCTAATAATGTAGAGTGAATGCAACATTTTCCAGGCAATCTACACCCGTGATGGTGCTGCAAAGTCTACATTTAGTTGAAATTTGTAACCAATTTACCTTTTTTTTATTTTACGTTTTCAGGCCTGGAGTACCTGAACATAATTGGGTTTGTTTCATTTCTAGAAAACGTATAGATTTTACCAAAACTTTATAAAGTAGATTTCTTTTAGTAAAACTGAAGTTAAAAGAAATATGCCATTCCACGATGGCATTGTTTGTTTCTTCCTCTTATGCTAAGCGAGTTGAGAAACAATTTGGAAAGGCGGGATTTCTACTCTAGAACCAGAATAGCATTTTTCTAGAATCCCGTCACAGGTCGACTAGACCTTTTTACCTGTCATGGAGTGTAGAAGGCAATCTATCTCAACAGTGTAATATCAACTTGAACGATCCCCATTGCTTTCCCCAAAGAACCACTGACATAAGATCGAGTTTAAAGGTTTATTATAAAGCCAAAAACAGTTGTGTATATAAACACCTCAGTAAAAGATTCAGAAGATAAACAGGCACTAATACAAACATGATCCTACGGAAAAGTCTTAATCGGCTAAGAAACAATACCAATATCAATTCCAAAATCATCAGGCTAACAAGAATTGCTATAACCTGGGTTTTGGTAGGCATCGGAAAAGAAAGGAAAAAATCCAGATTAATCTATCCCTACACTATACTAAGTGACATCCCTACTCAACAAAGTTCTCTCCTATCAAAGGTGTCAGCCGTGGTGACTTCCAAAGAAGCACACTCACTTTGTTCGGACTTAGCCTAAGATTCCATCTCGCATAGCAAAGCTCTCTGCCTGACCAACATCTCTCTTCGCCCTCATGCGCATCTGCTCTGCCTCTCCTTTGGGGTCCTGTCCCTAATACAAAACCCCACAATATGGACGACGCCCTAAGGTAGGCCCCTCTCAAAGGTATTAACTTTCAGTAATTTCCATTACGACATCTTCATCCTTGTCCGTTGAAAACGTCCTTGGGTCCCAGAGCCTTCTTCTCTTGAAGTTGCTTCCCTAAATTCCGCAGCCACTCCTCCATGTCTGGGACTACCATCCTAACGCTCATACACAATGGGCCCTTCTTCTACAATCTCTAGTTAACCTTGCACCTGCAAAAGAATGCACATAAATCGGCTCACAGTTCCATGTTACTTGCAATTAATTTTCTAAAGCAACCTTCTAGAAAAGACATTTCCATGATTTAATGTCGAGTGAAACATTCTCAATCTGGCCTACACAATCTTTTTCCCCACCTGGGCCTCTGCACGTTTCTGGGTATCACATCCTAACATGAGCAAACATTTTCGTTCATTAGGCCTTCATCATTATAGCAAAAATATGTTTTCTAAACACATTTTCTAACTCAAGCACTTCTATTGTTATGTGAATACAATAATGAATTTCTAATAGAGCAACGTATTACACTAATGGCCTATTGACCATCCTTTAATTGGATTAATACTTCACTGCAAACAATATTTCTAGATTTACATGGCATTAGTACTTTCAAAACACTCTACGTTACTCTATGTAAACTCTGGCACATTATTTCATAGCTCTACATCACATTTAAACATGACTATAGTCCTCTATATATATGGGTGCTGATTATTCATGAATATGGTGCACCTCTACAATTTCTAACTCAGTTTTGCGCTCTCTCAGTCCCCCCTTTGATGACCTGTGTCATCACCACCAACCCAACATCCCTTAGGGTAGGGACCGAGCTACACAGAACTTGTCGCAAGTTTCCCTCGCTTGAGCATCTCCAATGCCCCCAAACTTCGATATTGATTGTCTTGCAAGTTCTCCATTCTCTGCTCTTGTACTCTCATCGACCTTGTCAGCCTATTTGACCTATACCATTCATACAGTCTCAGCAAACCCCAAAATCCGATCACACATGCCACTATGATGATAAGGGGCTTCAGTATGTATCCAAGGAAGCTCCTTCCCAGGTTTGCAAACCAGTTTCCAACACTTCCAAATCCTTTGCCAACTTTTTCCCATGCATTCTCTTGTGTCAGATCCTCAATTTCGTAATGAATTGCAGTAATGTTACGTATATATTTCTTCAGATATTTGGAGTTATCTGGAATATACGTGCAACATTCCTGAACCTTCAAAAGTTTACAGACTCCGCCCTCTTTCGCCAGAAGGACGTCTAGAGCAAGACGGTTCTGCAAAACCATTGTCCTTATCGACAGCATCTCACCCTCAATCAACACCAATGACTTAGCTGTACTCATTGACAATTCATCCACCACAGTTGCCAACCGCCGTATCTTCACGTCATTCAAGATCACTCCCAACATTGGTATTGCAGCTCCAAACACATCCCCGACTATTGCACCAGCACTCTCTCCTCGCTTTAACCTCGTCAAGTGTCCACCTTCCACCAGAGCAAAGTCCTCAGTGTGGTATATCTTAGGAAAAATAATCGCCAGGTAACATGTCCCATACCACTTATCCGGCAACCTCACGTACGCATTTTTCCCACAAAGTACACCGTAGGGATCACTTGTACCACACTCTTCAGGAAATCCTTGGTGTAATATTCTAATGTGAAAGTGTGTTCACAAGTTGTCTGGCCCACATACACATTTTCATAATACGTCTTTGGTCTGTGCAGGCATAACTTCCCTTTCTGTACCTCGTCGAATGCTATCGGACCATAGCTTCCCCTTGTCTTATGCAACTTCTCCTCATCCGTCCAATCTACTTTACCTTGGCCTGACGCCTGCAACTGCTTTTGTTTATGATACCTATACTCTACCTGTTCTATGAACTTCTTCTCTACCTCTGCCAATGAGCAGGTCAAGTTGTGTCGATGAGCATATGAGGTGTCTATTTCTCGTGTTGGAATGAAAAAGTATCTAAGTCTATCCTCTGACTTATAATAATCCCACTTGTCAAGTGCTTATAATTTGGGACTTCTGGAAGCACAGCATCATAATTCGAAAAGAAATATTCAAAATGATTCCGCCCATAAAATATGCTAAGCAGCAAACTACATGAAATTCCATATGTCAATGGCAGGTGATGGTATCTAATACCCTCGTCTACTGAAGCTGGCAACTGCATACACACATAACAATCTTTCGCATCCATCGCATCAATGTACTCATACAACAACTTTGCATACGCATTCTTTCCAAAGTTTCCTTTAGACAAATCTGCATGTAATCTACGGCTTTCTTCTGCTAGCAAAGCTTTCTCAGCTCCTATGTTAACCTCTTTCTGGCTAGGAGTAGTAGGTGTAGGCGTTCCCTCGACCTCCGCTTCCTGCTCTTGTGGTGCTAAATAAGAAACTAAAACGACTAAAAATATAAAGAATATCACTACCCCTATAAGTGTGCCTATAATACATTCTGCCCTACGAGTCGGGTTCCCAGCCTCCATGGTCTCAAACAGTGCGATTCGTTTCTAGCAGCAACACAAAGTCTTTTTCTTGGCTTTGTGAATCGAACCACACCTAGAAGCAGAGATCCCCTTTCAATTCTTCATTTCCATTCGCATTCAGGTGACCCTGAACCTTCTCCGTCCCCTAAGGGATGTCCCTAAATTTCTTCTTCTTCCACTCGGCTCTAAGTAAATTCAACAGCTATTTACAAAGTCTTTACTGATCAATGATGATATTTTATCCAACTGCACATAGCACGTAATCCAAGAGTTCCATTCGAAGGACTATTGATTCATAAGCAGGTATCTCAGGACCAAATGTAGGAAAGATCAGTCTATTCAGGATTAAATCATGTATTCTGCTTAGATAAGGGGGATTAGGAATTGTGATCGTCAGTATACCTTCAATTTCCAGTCCAGGTACCAACAGTATCACTTCCAGTTTAACGTTGGGGATCGTACTGATCACAGTCATTGACCTCACCCTCCCGGACCTCAGTACACCTGGCATTTGTCAAAGGGTAGGTCCACTCCGGGGTGGCGTATCTTCAACAAGGTACTCTCACCCTCCTTGATCTCCTCGGACCCTTTTCCTCTGACTCTTGGTTCCCCCTTCCGGGTCTGATTCTTCAGATACAGGTGCAAGATCTCTTTCAGAGGTCAGCCTCACGTTCAGCCTTCTTCCCCTCTCAGGCCAACTTGCTTCTGTGCTGTTCACTCCTCTGCTTCTCGTTGGCACAACCTGCTCATCACTGCCTTCAGCTTGCTCTGTGCTGAGATCACCTTCACAGGAACTTCCCCATTCAGAGGCGGATTCCGTGTCACTGTCGTCGTGATCTCCTTCAGCTCGGTCGGATGAGTTACCAGACTCTTCAGACACCCCCACAGCTTGACTTGTCCCCTCGAGTGGATCTTCCTCCACAGCTGGATTTCCATCAACGAGAGGAGCTGTTTCTTCCAGGGGTGCTGGAACTCTTCGGGTGTGAGAAGCATGTATCCAGTTCGGCAATCCACCAGACTTCAAGGCAGTGTTCATCACCAGGATAACCTGAAACGGGCCTCGCCAGCGCACATCCAAGCAGCTCTTCCTCACGTGCTTCCGCACCAGGACCCAGTCACCTGGACACAGGTCGTGACAAAGGTCTCTAGAAGCCGGGATTTCAGCAGTCTGCACCTGAAGAGACACAGAATGGATGACATCAGATAGTCCATTGCAGTAGTCAAGAATCAGATCATCTGTGATATTTAACAAGGCTGCTGAAGGGACGGACGGCAATCTCATAGCTCTTCCCATCAACACCTCATGAGGTGAGAGTCCTGTCCTCCTGTTTGGTGTACTACGTAAGCTCATTAGCACCAACGGTAAGGCATCTGGCCATTTCAGGGACGTGGATGAGCACACTTTCGCCATTCGAGCCTTGAGTGTTCCATTTATTTGCTCTACTATGCCAGAAGCTTCTGGTCGATAGCTACAATGCAGTCTCTGGTCAATGTTCAGTGCAGAGCAGAGCATTTTCACAACTTCACTGTTAAAATGCGTCCCTCTGTCCGATTCCAAAGAGGTCGGGACCCCGAATCGTGGCACTAACTCCCTCAACAATAATTTTGCTACTGTGAGTGTATCGCACCTACGAGTTGGGTATGCCTTAACCCACCTGGAGAACACACATACAATCACCAAGACATATCTGAGGCGATTACACCTCGGCATCTCAATGAAATCCAGTTGCATCCTATTGAAAGGCCCACCAGACCTTCCAATGTGACTCAGTGTGACTGGTGTCCTTTTCCCAACATTCATTTTTTGACACGTAACACACCTCTGACATACTGCTTCCGCAGCCGTTCGAAACTTGGGATTGTACCAAGTCTGCTTGAACACTCGCATCATTGCATCCCTTCCCAAATGCACAGGGCCATGTATCTGTCGAGCAATTGGGCTCACTAGTTCATTCGGCAACACAGCTCTCCCATCAGCTGAAATCCACAAGTCCAGTTCCCCTTTGATACAACCAGAGGTCACCCACACTCGTTTCTCGAAATCTGACGCTTGTTCCTGCATCTTCCTCAATTCATCCCAAGTATCTGCCACTTCAAGTATCATGTTTAGCTCGGTCCCTCCCTGCATCCCCTCGATAACTTGATCAGTAAATGAGTAACGTTGTTCTGCACAATAGCGTGCAACTTCATCAGCATAACCATTACCCAAGGACACAAAATCAGCACCTTTGCTGTGTGCTGTACACTTCACCACAGCAATTTCTGCTGGACCCTGCAGAGCCTCCAGCAGTAACCTGACAAATTCTCCATTCCTGATAGGGGAACCTGACGATGTCATGTAACCCCTTTGAGACCACAACTGACCGAATTCATGAACCACACCAAACCCATATCGGCTGTCGGTGTATATGGTGACTTGAATTTTGTTGGCTGCCAAACAGGCACGCGTCAACGCAATTATCTCAGCCACCTGAGCGGAGTGTACTCCTTCTAGGCAGGCAGCTTCGACTATCCCATGAATCGTGCAAACAGCAAAAGCCGCTCTTAACTGTCCAGCACTGTCTCTTATGCATGAGCCATCAACAAAGTAAATTTCATCAGGGTCTTCCAATGGCTCATCGACAATGTCTGGTCTAGGTTTGGTGCACAGTTCAGTCACCTCAAGGCAGTCATGGTCTTCACAATCATCATCTAAGACATTCGGCAATGGCATTAACGTAGCAGGGTTCAAAACCGAGCACCTCTTAAGGGTCACATTCTCCGCGGCAAGTATAACCTTCTCGTAGCGTGTGAGCCTATTGTTGGTCAAGTGCTGTGTTTTGGTCCTGGTCATTAACAGTTCTACTGAATGTGGAACATGTACCACCAATGGATGTCCCATCACAATGCTTTCACATCTCTCAATGCTGGCACCTGTTGCAGCAACGGATTTGAGACATCCGGGCAACGCTGCGGCTACTGGGTCTAAGGTAGCCGAGAAATAAGCAACTGGTCTACGGACACCTCCATGATCTTGGGTTAAAACTGCCAACGCGCAACCCTCTCGCTCACAGCAGAACAATGAAAACAATTTGTTGTAATCAGGCATTCCCAGAGCCGGAGCACGACATAAGTCCTCTCTCAACTCAAGGAAAGCCATCATGCAGTCTGTGTCCCATGGTACCAGATCACTTACGTCCTTGAGCGTCAGTTTCTGCAAGGGCTTCGCCTTCAGGGAAAAGTTAGCAATCCACTGGCGACAGTAGCCAACCATTCCCAAGAACATTCTAACTTCTCTCTGTGTCGAGGGCACCATCATTTTCATTATGGCCTCTATCCTATCTGGAGATACCTTTCGTTTGCCCTTTTCTATTCTGCGTCCCAGATACTGGACTTCAGACAGACAGTACTGTAGCTTACTTGGACATACCTTGTGACCATTTTCTGCCAGATGGTTCAACAAAGCGATGGTGTCTATTCTACAGGCATCTTCTGTCTCTGACGCAACAAGGAGGTCGTCTATGTACTGTACGAGAACCGAGTTCTGGGGCAGTACTAGACTCTCAAGATTCCTTTTCAACAATTGATTAAAGATCGATGGGCTCTCTGTATACCCTTGAGGGATACGACACCATGTCAACACGCGATCTTCCAGCTTAAAAGCGAAAAGAAATTGTCTCTCCTCATGTAATGGTATTGAGAAGAATGCCTGACACAAGTCAATCACTGTGAACCACTCAGCCTGTGCTGGAATCCGAAACAATATCACTGATGGATTTGGTACCACTGGACAGCATGGAACAACTATGTCGTTCACTTTTCGTAAATCCTGCACAATCCTGAATTTCCCGCTAGGCTTCTGCAAGCCCATGATCGGAGAGTTACATGGACTGCCCATTACTTCCTTCAGAATTCCCTGTCTAATCATGGATTCAATCACAGGTTTTATTCCAGCAATTGTTTCTGGAGTCAACTTGTATTGGGGTGTTCTTGGAAACTCTGCATTCGGTCTCACTTTAATATTAACTGGCTCCACTCCTTTGATCAATCCAATCTCCTCTCCTGTAAAGTCCCAAACTTCCTGTCTGACTGCCTCTCTCAAATCCCAGGGAAGTTCCTCCACCGTTAGTGCAGGATACAGTTCTATGCACACATGCGTGTTTGCAACCTTAAAGGCAGCACCATCATCATTTGTCTCTAACTCTACTCCCTTAGGTGTACAGTAGATGGTGCAGTTAAGTTTACACAACAGATCCCTTCCTATCAGACACAGGACTAGAATCGCATACCACAAATTGGTGGTTGTCCCTGAAATTCCCTATTTTTACTGGGACTGGTTCAGTCAGTGGGTTTGTCATCCTCCTATTTACGACCCCTACAACTTGGACAGTTTGTCCGGAAAGGGGCAAGTTAGGAACTACTGCAGACCGTACGGTAGAACGAGTAGCACCCGTATCCACCAGAAAGGTGGTGGAGTGTCCAGCTACATCAGCTTCTACAAAGGGTCCCCTCTGGTCTATCTCTAGTACTGCTCCTAGGGTACAATTCTCCTCTTCACTCAGGCACCGTCCTGTCACTGGGTCAAAGTGATAGTACTCGTCTCCATCTACCAGGAGAGGCATCTGCTGGTAAGCCTTGTTCCCTGCCGCAATCTTCGGTGGCTGGGGAACCGGAGCTCTAGGGGCAGGAGTCCCCCCTTTTGCCGCCTTGAACTTAGCCACTGTTGCCCTTGGTACTTGAGGGGCCTGACTCTCCTCCTCCTCTTCCTGTACCTGATTTTCTGGGTTATGGGGACACTCGCGTCTCCAATGCCCGATCTCATGACACTGATGACACTTAGTTGTCTTTTTCAGAGTCACCAGATCTACTCTTGGCCTTGGGCCATCCTCATTGTCTCTTTTCTGACCGCTCGATTTCCTCCCTAATGTTCCATTTCCAGACTGACCCTGTCCTCCCGGTTGCATCTGGACTAGCATCAGCTTGTCCTTGAGCTTCTTAGTCTTAGAGTCTATCTCATCACTGCAGCACCCTGCATACCTCAGGATCTCGTCTAGAGGTTTGTTCTGCCAACAAATCAAATGTTGTTGTATCATGAGACAGATCTCGGGTCTCAGTCCCAGAACAAACTTGGACACAAACTGTCCCATGTCCTTTGGATCCATCACATCCAATCCACTGCACTGCTTGAATATCTGCAACAATCTCTCATAGTACTCATGGACTGTCTCCTTCGGTTCTTGTCTAGTTCGATCTATTTTCACCCAATCTATGTCCTGTGATGGTACCTAAGTCTTTAACCACGTAATCGCCTGTTCGTACTTTATCATCACCCTAGGTGAGGGACCATTCGTGACTGTATCTCATTCTGGCTCCTCTGTGGGCCATTCAACGCTGACTTTACATGCTACCCACAGGTCCCCCGGAACCACGATGTCAAACAACGTGTTCAAATCAACCCACAGTACCTTTGATATTTTTACGAACCTCTCTACCTGCTTGTACCATTCTACTGGACTCTCCCTCAATTTAGGAAATGTGTTCGTAAAGGCAGCCAAATCTCCCCTACTCCAAGGTACATGCACATATCCCCCATGAACCACCTCCCTCAAAGGGTATGCTTCTGCATGCATCATGCTGTCTCTATAGTGCTTCGCCTAACGCTCTTCTTCCTTGACCACTTTTCCTCCCACTTGTCCAGTTGGACCCATATTCGGATTCCCACAATTAATTCTCTGATGTGGGTTTTAAATCCGATCACTCTCTTCTCGTCTAGATCTTGGTCTGAATACTGCAACCTATGGCCACCCTGAAATGCCTTTGTCCTGGTCAGGTCCACTGAGTATTTGTTCGCTAGCTCGGTTAACTTCTCGTGAGCTGCCCTAGCCCTGCGAGTAACATCTTTCGCTACAAACAATAGTTCATCTGGTTTGTAAAGTTCTATTCTCTCCAGGGGTATTGTGCCTTCCACTATCTCCTCCACCTCTGATTTAAGTCTCAGCACATCTATTCTCCTTGCCTTTATAGCCGCCCTCAATGTGCCTTGACTAGAGGTTTCACTCGAGTCCCTCCCCTTACATTCCTGACTCACCCGTCTGTCTTCCTCGGGTGTGTTATGGGGAACACTTCCTTGCTCCCATCTTTCACGGTCCCAGTCTTGTCTTCTGTCTGTAGATGCAGGGGGGGACGCTCCCCTATTTTCCTCCCCCCCACGGTCCCATTCCTGTCGGCTTCCATTAGACGTACAGTGAGACACCCCCCTACTGTCCTGACTTCCATTGCCATAACCATCCCTTGACCTGTCGCTCTGGGTATTCACGATCGTCTCCCAAGTTCGCAAATCTGGCCTCAATTCTCTAATCGGCCTTGGCCGTGGCCCTCTCAAATCCATCGGTCCTCTTAAACCCCCCTGTTCTCTGAATGAGTCTGCCGATGCTGCAAAAGGGGTGCTCCTTTCTATAGGTCGGGACCATTGGTTCCACTCATCCGCCACATTACTTCTACCTTCGCTGGTATTCCTTTCTCTATCTATTTGTGGCAGACTCTTGCTTTGTGTCTGTTCTGGGTTGTACATTGATACTATGGGACCTATGGTGACAGGTACTGTAAGAGCATCTGGTAGCCTCTGAGCACTGGCCCCTTCTTCGCAGTGTACTTTCTGTACCGTAAATCTTCCTACTACTCTCGCTTCTGGGGATTGCTGAGATACCCCCTCTCCTTCCACTGAGCCGGACCTGTCCCCTACTGGGCCCAAGTCGCTCTCTCTTAAGACTCCACCGTCTACTACAGATGTCTCTCTTCCCATTGGTGTTGCTGGCCTCCCTTCTACCTCTGGATTATATGGAGGTGGCCTTTCTGACAACAGTCTCTCTATCAGACTGTCGTCCGTCTCACTGTCGTCATCCTCTGTGTTCTTTCTCTGCGTCTCCCCTGCATTGACCAACAGTGGGTACAGTCTATCTCCCTCAATGGTCTGCACTCTCCACCTCTTGGCCAGTGCATCCTACCTCACGTCCTGTACCGCCCTAACTGATCTCTTCACTCTTTCCTGTCTTCTATCTCTGTTCTTTTCGTAGGCTGCCCTGATCCATGCATTTAATGCTTCAAACTGTGTTGGTCTAGGTAAAGGTCGCAAAGAAGCCATAGTCGCTTTTAACTGGTACAACACCTCCAATCTAAACGTTCCATACCTAGGAAAAGTCAATTCCTCACTTCCGTCAGTCATCTTACACCAGTTCTCAAGCCATAATATGGTATGCAACCCAACATTCGTAGCCATGTAATGAACTGGCGTATCCTCGGGTGGAGCCTCCTCCCCTCCGCGAGGTTCAAGCTTCTTTTCTCCCTTAAAACAGCTTCGCAATCCTTTTAGACATTTCATGATGAAACCCACAACATTTCCTTGTTTACAATGCTCGTTTACTTCCCAATGACAATCCACCAATCCCAGCGCGGCTTTACTCTAACCGCCCTATCCCAGCGTGGCTCTCTTCTGACGTCACTCGCTTCTCGCTAACCGCCCAATCTCAGCGCGGCTCCACACTAACCGTCTTATCCCAGCGCGGCTCTTTCTGACGTCACTCGCCTCCGCTTCGCAGCAGTTCCCCTCCTTTCTCCGCTCGTCTCTCGGTCATGCATGCGTCCCAATCATACACTTGAAATGATCACTTCCGACCAAGCAACCACTTCCTTGACTGTACGTTCACAGTCTGACTGTAATTGTCACCGAACTGGCAAATGTCTGTCCACTTAACGACCAGACAATCGCCTCTCTGATAGGTTACATACACACGGCAACTTCCGACCAGCGTCCGTTACCCACACGTTCACACATTCGTTCCCCCTATCTCGGTCCTGCGGGCGATAAATGGTACCTCATGACCCCCTTACAATGGTCGATAATTACTGTGGGTGTTCGATACACCCGAACAACTTAAACTCTCCTTGAGTCTAAGATTTTCGCCGGTTGCACGCGCTCACAACCTGATCTCCTTTCACACTACAGGCACTCAACTCGGCTAGACAATACAATTCAACAACACAATGCACACCGCAATCTAACACGCATGACCCTTTTCATACTCACTCTCTTACGACCTGCTGCTTTCTGCCACACCATCACTCTCCGTAATTTTCCGTGGAACGCCATCCTCCGTCCGCAGTTCTGCGGAGGCACATCTCCAGATCTCTATGGGCCTTGGGGAAATCTTTGCCTACTCTAGATTACCCTCACTCCAGAAGATAACCCATCCTACTCTGCTACCAACTGGAAAGGCGGGATTTCTACTCTAGAACCAGAATAGCATTTTTCTAGAATCCCGTCACAGGTCGACTAGACCTTTTTACCTGTCATGGAGTGTAGAAGGCAATCTATCTCAACAGTGTAATATCAACTTGAACAATCCCCATTGCTTTCCCCAAAGAACCACTGACATAAGATCGAGTTTAAAGGTTTATTATAAAGCCAAAAACAGTTGTGTATATAAACACCTCAGTAAAAGATTCAGAAGATAAACAGGCACTAATACAAACATGATCCTACGGAAAAGTCTTAATCGGCTAAGAAACAATACCAATATCAATTCCAAAATCATCAGGCTAACAAGAATTGCTATACCCTGGGTTTTGGTAGGCATCGGAAAAGAAAGGAAAAAATCCAGATTAATCTGTCCCTACACTATACTAAGTGACATCCCTACTTAACAAAGTTCCCTCCTATCGAAGGTGTCAGCCGTGGTGACTTCCAAAGAAGCACACTCACTTTGTTCGGGCTTAGCCTAAGAACTCATCTCGCATAGCAAAGCTCTCTGCCTGACCAACATCTCTCTTCGCCCTCATGCACATCTGCTCTGCCTCTCCTTCGGGGTGCTGTCCTTAATACAAAACCCCACAATATGGACGACACGCCCTAAGGTACGCCCCTCTCAAAGGTATTAACTGTCAGTAATTTCCATTACGACATCTTCATCCTTGTCCGTTGAAAACGTCCTTGGGTCCCAGAGCCTTCTTCTCTTGAAGTTGCTTCCCTAAATTCCGCAGCCACTCCTCCATGTCTCGGACTACCATCCTAACACTCATACACAATGGGCCCTCCTTCTACAATCTCTAGTTAATCTTGCACCTGCAAAAGAATGCACATAAATCGGCTCACAGTTCCATGTTACTTGCAATTAATTTTCTAAAGCAACTTTCTAGAAAAGAAATTTCCATGATTTAATGTCGAGTGAAACATTCTCAATCCGGCCTACACAATCTTTTTCCCCACCTGGGCCTCTGCGCGTTTCTGGGTATCACATCCTAACATGAGCAAACATTTTCGTTCATTAGGCCTTCATCATTATAGCAAAAATACGTTTTCTAAACACATTTTCTAACTCAAGCACTTCTATCGTTATATGAATACAATAATGAATTTCTAATAGGGCAACGTATTACACTAATGGCTTATTGACCATCCTTAATTGGATTAATACTTCACTGCAAACAATATTTCTAGATTAACATGGCATTAGCACTTTCAAAACACTTTACGTTACTCTATGTAAATTCTGGCACATTATTTCATAGCTCTACATCACATTTAAACATGACTATAGTCCTCTATATATATGGGTGCTGATTATTCATGAATATGGTGCACCTCCACAATTTCTAACTCAGTTTTGCGCTCTCTCAAATTCCACCAGTTAATTTTAATTAAGGTGGTCTTACATTTCCCGATCGTGTAAGGTCCATGTCCCTTCAAAGTAACTCTATTAATTTATCATAATTTTCAGTGCAATATTGACTCTGCTACGAGGCAATATACTGTTCCTCAACTTGCCCAAGAGGAACAAAAGCCAATGAAGTTTTTTTTTCTAGTTCAGGTTGCAATTTACTTGCTGAAATGTAGTCTGGTGCAAGGTTCCTTTTTTTGTTTTTTTCTCCATACAGCCTGCCCAAAGTGAAAAAAGCAACCCTGAATTCGAATTTTGGGTTAGGATTTTCTGACAGGATTTTTCATGGGCAGTTCATATTTAATCATAGTTTTGGAGGAGTTCATTTTTGTTTTTAAATACACAATGTAATAATTCTGAAGATGTTAGGGTACTTGTATTAGGCAGTAAAGCAGATCTCTTCAAACTGTGGGTGGGGGGGAGGTGTGGTTCTTCCTGGCGGTCTATGGTGTTATTTTCAGGGGGGAGGCATCCATCAGCAGTTAGTGGAGCCCCAAGGTGTGTGGGAGGGGATGATTGTAGGGTAATTCACCAGTGGTTGAAAGGTAGCCTGGAAGCCCGACCTTTATTTGTATAGTGTGTTTACAATCTGTCTTTCACACCTCATTTATAGTGATATGAGGGGAGTGGAGGAGCCTTCTGCCCCAATATGTGGGCATGAGCACACATGGAGAGCAGCACTACCCTTTGTCTGGACTTCTGAGGTGCTTTAAATGTTGGTGGATGGATGGGAGCAGAGCATGGTGTAAGGGTAAGGGGGCGACCTGCTCTCTCAATATGATGTTTTAAAAATAGGGAGAGGCACTGGTTGCTGGGAGCTTCACAGCAATGGCCCATGTTACAGAGCGAGGAGGTGAGTCAATGTATTGTTTTGCTGATAAGAAGGGGACAATGCCTGCTAGGGATTCAGACCAGTGGCTCAGGAGGGGAGCAAATCCTGTCTGATACAGCATGTTATCTCACCTTGTCGCAATGGAGAGGTACCTACCCTACTAAGGTAAATGCTCATTAAAACAATTGTACCAATAGTTCTCAAATATGTTGCTATGAAAAAACATACAAAAGAAGCACATTTATAACATGAGTTGACAGAAGTAACAGATCTGAGCTGTGTATATTTACCAAGGTCTTGTAAAAGGAAGAGCTGCTCTAGGATTGGCTTTTTCTCTCATTCAAAAGATTGTGCCTCTGCTGGAATGTGGTTGAGAGCATCATAATTGAAGCTAATTTCACCCTCTTTTGGAGGGTGTCAACCTCCTTGGACACTCCACCCTCCAAACAAGGGACATGTTTCCTATTCACTTTTTGTTTTGCATTTATATTTCAATTGTGCAAAACACTGGCTTTTGCAGATTGTCTTCCTTTTTTCCCCGGCCATAATGTAATGTACTAAACCCCAGTCCCTCCTTCCCCACGACCTGACCTTTCTGAAAATAAGGGTCCCGATTTTGATGTTGGGCGTAAAGCCCTCCAACAGCTAGTCGGAGGCTTTCTTCCCGAAATCGATGGTTTCCCTCTGACTGCCGGATTACAATACCAATGGTCAGAAGGAAACCCACGGGAGTATTCTGCTGTGCTTCCGACCCCGTCAGTGTGTAGGAAGGACTCATAATCCCAGAATGATGGCTGAGCCTGTCTCGGCTTCGACGCTGGGATTATGATGTCCCTTCCAGCTGCCCTTTCAAAGCGGTCTGCTCGCCATGAAAAGGCACGCGGAAAGTGGCACCCTTCTTCCCCTGGCCCTGCACTATGGGGCTAGAGGGGCACCTATGGTGCCTGGCAAACATCCCTGCATCGTGCAACAGGTACCACATGGTGACTGTCACACAGTGCTGGGATGTTTAAAAACACCCATTTTACAATTGTAGCTTGTACTGTGTGCCTTTTCCACCCGCTGCACAAGCAACTATTGTAAAATGAATGTTTCCGACAGCCCATAGGGCGGTCGCATCTAAATTCTGCGAGTGGAACCGCCAACCTATGGTCTGGCAGTTCCATTCCTCAACGGTGTCGAATGGAAGCAAGTCCAACTGACATCGTAATAAAGCCCAAAGCGTTGAAGGGGGGCCCCACATAAAACATTTGTTTCAAGGGAGCTTGGAAGAAGAACATTTGAAGAACTCTGAAGTAAATCATGGATTAGGGGCCTGGTATTTTCTTGCATTTTCCAGTGTATTGTGGAGGCTTTGTTGGAGCATGGCAGGCACTCTTTGAAGATAGCATCCATCATCCAAATCAGACTTAGGGGCTCATTATGATGGTGGGTGGACTGATAAATGTGATGGGACCAACCGCCAGACGTGCGGCGGTCCCACCGGCCCAATTAGGATG
This sequence comes from Lissotriton vulgaris, assembly GCF_964263255.1. NCBI lineage: Eukaryota > Metazoa > Chordata > Amphibia > Caudata > Salamandridae > Lissotriton > Lissotriton vulgaris. The sequence continues at coordinate 618,592,643 of NC_141694.1, read as the reverse complement.
CGCCCACCATACTGCCGGGCACACCTGGCCTTTTACCATTGCAGACGGTGCTACTGGCTGCAGCACCGTCTGCAATGGTAAAAGGGCATGCCTGGCATTTCCACTTGGTGCAGGGAACTATAGGGGGGGCACCATGGCTACCCCCCACCCTCTGGCAAATCCCCGCCAACCCTTCCATGGCGGCATTGCCGCCATGAAAGGGCCTGATCGAAACCCACATCATAATATGGCTGGCAGTGCCTGCTGGGCACCGCCACCATATTACTGCCCCAGCACCGCTTGGCCTGCAGTCCGCTTTGAGTGGTCTCATAAATCATGAGTAAGGCTTACTCTGCCCCCAGGAGTTATTCCATGGCGTTATGAAGGGTTTTCCCACACAACACCCATGGAATTGGATGCTGTCCCAGATTTACAAAGTCATGTAAACCTTTTTTCTATGTGTGCTGCATTCTGTTGCACTAATAGAAAGAGAACAATGCCTCTTAGAATTGTTTTTGTCCAGGAAGGTGTCCTATAGTTACTTCTTTTCTATATCTTGTGCTAAGTTAGCATGGGCTTATTAAATGTTTAAACGCCATTTTTCTTTTGCTTTAGTTTGCACACGACACATACTTGTTATTATAGCTTTCAACCTAGAAGAGCGATGTGATTTATTTGAGAATAATATGTAATTGCTCTGATATCAGTTTTGCTTGGTACACTGTCTGCACAGTGAGTGCTGAAACCTCTAAGAATAACTCGACACAAGGTTGTTGTGAGGTCTGATCTTCGCACCACCTTAGACATAACACAAATACAGTTGCTTCCAACATCGGGCTCTAAGCGGGTTTAAGATAGAGTTACTGGGAATGCAAAGACACACTTGATGATGCTTCGCATGCAGAGAGCTGGTGGAAGATGATGTGATCCTCTGCCACTGAGATTTTGAGGTATGGGCCCGCCCTGCTAAAACCCAAATGAGACCTTCATAGATATAAAATACTATGCTAAATAGGGAGGGTGAGAATTAGGTGTTGTTAATTCCTATTCATTTCAGCATTTTAGTATGCTGTCACCGTTTCGCTTTCTATGGTCTAGTAACTATGCTGATAACTTTGATTCTTATAATATGTTTGCTGATATTATATAAGATACTGCGTTTGAGAACCCTGCATTAGTAAATAAATATTTCAAATATGCACGTGGTTTGGTGGCGCCCTACCCCATACTTTGACCGCTCCGAGGTTAGGTCCTTTGTCCATTCCAGGCGCTAGTTGGCTTGTTTTGGCTGGGTTTACTCCTCATCCTCTACACGGCAATTGTAACCTAGCTGAACTTCGAAGACTACATGTAGTCGCAATTGCCGTGATTAGAGCCTTAGTGCATTGCATGGGCCGTAATCTTCCGGGTGGAGCGCCGGGGGGTGCGGCGCTTCCGGCCGGACAGGGTGGTTTGAAACTCAGTCCCATCATGGTCAATGCCGTAATGGACAAGAAGCCCAAGGATAAGGGTGATTTTCCTTTCTGGCTTGCCGAGAAATTTGACCAGCTGGAAGCTGTATTTCCTAATACGACTCCTGGTGAAAAACACCGGATTCTTACGCTTAGTTTGCCGAAAGATTTGGCCCCTGAGCTTGTTGACTGTGAGTCATGGGGTAAGACTTTTGCAGCAGTCTATTCAAGGTGCTACGGCACTCCGTCTACGGCTGTACTGCCTACGATCCTAAACGTGTTCAGGATGATCACCGACCGGAGTCTGCAGTTGAATTGGGTATGAGCCTGTGTGGCTCCTTTGATGTCGTTTGCGATCTAATCCTTGCTAATGTCAAGGGGGATGCAGTGAACTTTCAGGCTGCTAACGCATTGGCAGCGATTCCCGATGCTGAAAAACCCCGTTAGTTAGCAAAAATGATTGTGGCGGCTTATAAAACCATGGGTCGCAATAGTAAGGGTCTTAAGCCTTTTTTTCTGTTAAGGAGAAAAAGCAGCCCTAGGGACAAACTTCGGACACGGAAGTTCAGCCCAAGTTCCAAAAACAAAATTGGCCTAAAAAACAGAAACAGGGAAAGCAACAGCAACAACAACAAACACAGGCTTCTCGTCCTGCGTCTCCGCAGCCTGCACAGTCAGAACATGTTTATGATTTGCGCGATCGCGCGATGATTAAATCTCCTGATAGATTTCAGGCTTCTGATCAACACTCTCCTCGTTCGTTTCAGGAATCATCGGCTTCAACTACCGGTGGTGGAGGGGGCGGCCGTGGCCGGGGTGGTCAGCAAGGACGTGACCAGCCCCGCCCGAAAAACGGTGCTGTAAAGCAGGAAGTCTTGACGCCCAAGAGACCGCAGTTTGCCAAAAAGAAGGTCACGGCTTTAACAGCGCATCGATATGCCACAGATAGTGAGAACGCGGTTTCGGAATCTGACATGGGCTCTGACCTTGCTGGACAGCGCGGCGGAGAATACCATAGTGAGACAGGCCCTGCGTCCACTACTGAAGGTGACAGCAACTTGATACTTATGTTGTAATAGAAACAGCTGATACCAGAGTTGCTCCCCCTGATAGACTTTTTGAAATTGTCCTGTTAATAGAAGGTGACATACAGCGAACCATAAAAGGGGTATTTTGGGAAAATCTTTCGTCTACATATGACATTTTGCTTTCGGAGGCTGATTGGCCCCCACCTTTTGTGCTCGCCGCTCCGCGAGGGGAGGAGGTAACCCTCCCCAGTTTCGCGAACACTGTTTCGAAAGAGGAACCGCTGCATTTTGCAGAAGAGTGGGCTCTGGCTCTTGCACCGGCTGTGTACCACAATCAATGTGGTTGGGATAAATTGTCCCCGTGCCACGAGATTTCTTTACGGCCTCAGCCACAGCCTCAACCACAATATCCCATACGACGTGAAGCAAAAACTTCAGTTGCGGCGATCCTTGAACAATTGGAATATCAAGGTGTAATTGAAACGTGTGTGTCACCGATGAATAACCCTCTTTTTACTGTAAACAAGCCAGACGGCTCATATCGTTTGGTTTTGGATTACCGGCATTTAAACTCGCATTGCCGTAACTGTGCAGTACAGAATACTCACGGCTCTGCCCTAGTGAATAGTCTTGTACGTACACGGTTCAAAACCACGCTTGACATTTCCAATGGTTTTTATGCCCATAGATTGGACGGTCTAAGTTCCCAATAAACCTCCTTCACGTGCGGCGGTGTTAAAAAACTGTTTCGGCGTTTACCTATGGGCTATGAGAATAGTCCTGGGGTTTTTTCCGCCAGCATAGTCTCTCTTTTGGAGAGAATCGACCCGGATGCTTGTTCGTATGTGGATGACATATATCTCACAGACGACGAACTTTGGGAGCATCTGTGTCGAGTCAACGGAATAATTTGTAGCTTTGCAGATCTCGGTTACAAGTTTAACTTTGCAAAATCGCACATTGCAGAGTACACAGTGTTGTTTCTGGGCTACGAGCTCAACAATGAAGGAAAAGGTTTGGCTCCTCACTTCCTGGAGAAGTGCGCCCAGTTGCGCTCTCCGACGACACTGAAAAAATTACAATCTTTACTGGGCTTCTTGAATTTCAGGAGAACATACATTCCGGAATATGCCCAGCGTATCAAGCCTTTGTATGCTTTGATACAACCATCTTTTTCCAAATCATGCTGGCTGCCTCAGCATTCAGCTATACTGCAATCCTTGCAAGCTGATCTGTTCGCTTCTGAATATTTACAGACTCGTGATAACCCGACCAACCTGGTGATAAGAGTTATCCCTGGGACGGTAGGTTTCACATACCTAACTTTTAATGAGGGAGATACAGTACCTATTGCTTACAAGTCACGCTTGTACACTTCGGCTGAAATGCGATTTTCCACTGTGGAGAAAGTTTTAACGGCTGTGCAGATGGCAATTCTCAAGGAACGTGCCCTGTCACAGGGAAAATGCATGTTGGTTGTTACCCCGTGTCCTGCCTTGGAGGCAGTTACGAAAGCCAGTGTACCAAATTCCAAAGCTTTGCACCCTCGGTGGATTCAATCGGCTGCATCCTTGACATCCCAGGAGGTCACGTTTATTTTTGACGCCACGTTACGGTCGCAGGAGTATTTGCAGTATGAATTTGTTCATCCGGTTCCTTTAGCGATGCGGCCTTTGGAGGATTTCCATTGCAACATTTACACTGATGGTTCGGCGCAGGTTGCGCATGGCTCTAAACATGCTTACGTTTCCGCGTGCGCCATTGTGGTCGGTGCCATGGTGAACGATGAGTTCAAGTCCAGTGTCGTGCACACACAGACACTAGGGGACTGCACCGCACAATTAGCAGAACTTCGTGCTCTGATGCTTGTGTTGGAGTACGCAGATCCTAGTGTGACAACACTTATCGTAAGTGATTCTTACTACTGTGTCCAGTCTTACAATGAGAACTTGTTCTTTTGGATTCAGAATGAATTTTGTGATTCCAAGGGTAGCACAATAAAACATAAAATGATATAGGCACTGGCAGAAACTGGTTGGCCCATCTCAATGGCGTGCAGCGTGCTCTAAATAACCTCCCTAGAAGGTCTCTGGGTGGGTGGACCCCGTACGAAATGCTCTTTGGTATCAAGATGTATGTCCCTGACCTCGACGGTCTAGACTGCGTGGCCCAGGCCGCGGCCTTTGACGTAGATGAACATTGCAATGTTTTACAGGATCTACAAAAGACCAAAGACAGTCTTGCTAAGGAACATTTACCCTCCACATCGGATGCTGCGTGGCAGATCCCGGTAGTTGGCTGGCTACCCCAAGTTGGAGAACTGGTTCGAGAGAAGATCGATAACAAGAAAGAATATGGTCCCTCATTTTTAGCTCCGGTTCCTGTTCTTGGATTGAAGGGCACAAGAACAGTCATTTTACCACCACTTCCAGGTCGTAAGGAAAACAGATTTATCTCTATTGACAATGTCAAGATACACAGGGTGGCTGATTCTTCATAGCATGACACCGGCGGTCTTCTGTCCTTCAATTGTGAGAAATTCTGTGATGGCCACTACTTCTAATGCTGAACCCGAAGTGGCCCTCGAGATGCCTGTTATTTCCAATCCTTTATTAAATACTTTTCCTGTTAATGACAATGATGACCTGAATTACACCTATCCAACTGATTTATCGATGCCTGATTTACAGACTCTTTTGGCCACAGAATCCAGATTCTCTTTTGACTCTGTTTCAGTACATTCGATAAAACCTTCACGTTTTGCAGTTTATGCCACTTTATTTAAAAAACATTTTTTGGATTCCCCCTTGGACATATATTTGGCTGATTCTTTTTTCAATTTATCTTTTTATGTCAATTGGTTTTGTGTTTTATTTTTTACGTCTGATCGATGGACACTATGTCAAAGAGAGAACGGGAATTCGGCACCTTAATGGAACTTTGGCCCCACTTTCCTCATCACATTCAGCACACAGACTGAAAAGAGACTTAAATGTTGTTAACATCACTACTTGGCCTGTTCTTGATGGGATTGCATGGGATGCATTTAAATTTCATATCCATGGCCCCACTGAAGTGGTTAATGTCCCTAATGTGCTCAGAGTAAACATGGGGGATGTGGTGAAACAAAAAATACGTTCTGGTGATTGGGATATTCAGGCCGTAGATGCATTATTCTCTGATTTGAAATATTATGCTGTCTTTGATGCTGAGGATTTATATTTAGATTCTGTTAATTATGGTGAATTATTTTGCTTTCAACATTTTGGTAATCATTTTCTGCATAAAACAAGTTCCAGAAGGGTTACTGTCAATTACACTCAGTGGGAACATTGCCCAGTACCATTACAAGGCAGCTCTAGTACTTTTTTGAAAAAGTACACTTATTTTACCGACTTTAATCAATCAAGTCCTGAGTCTTTTTATTTTAAAATGACACAAAAGTCCATGTCCAAAGTTAGACTTACCGATACACAATTATTGTATTCGAAGCCCTTTCTAGACAAATTAGCTGTAGAGGGCTATGAGCTATGGAAGGAAACAATTGACCTTAAATCAGTTTGGGGTCCTAAAAGTTGGCAGGTACAAGGCGTTGAGGCTTTGCACCGTGCATGTCTAATCCCAAATCATATGTTGTTTTTAAATTCTACCATTTTTCGAACAACATGCTTTGGATTGGCGACTTCTAAAAAATTAAATACACCCACTATCCCTGATTTGGAGGAATATTACGGTTGGAACAATTTTACACAGTTTTCCATTCGCCAGGTGCAAACAATGTTGCATAATTCTTCCTTTAATATATCCGGTTTGGATTCAAAGAGTTGGCTAGTGTGGCACAGAAACTCTGATTCGTGCCAGCGACGTTTTCTGGGTTTAGCAAATGGGTTTACACAAGTCAGGCCTGATCCCCGTTTTGATAATGAACATTCAGTCACCACTTATTCAGTGGGTAAATTATGTCAGAATTAGCTTCAGCATTCCACGTTGGCTGCAGTTAAATCGCATCTATCGAAGCTGAATGATAATGTGGATTTAAATGATTTCATAAAAGGCCCGGCTAGTGGTAGATCTAAACGATGGATTTATGCAGTTTACAATGCAATCTGGAAATTTTCACAAATTGAGGCTTCTAAGCGCCTGAGGGCTATTGATCAGGCTAATTTGGAAAAGGTGCTTGCTGTTGTAGATAACAGTATTAATATGCTTTCTTCACGCATTTACACGTTAAACAATATTGTGTCTTCTGTTGTTGATATTGTACATGATGAAGTGTCTGTATTATACCATGGTCAAAATCAATTCCGTTCCATTATGCAGTTTGCATGGACCCTGCAGACACTTAAGGCTGGTAGAGTGCCTTGGAGTTACATGAACGTGACTTCCATGTTTGCCCCTTTTAATCTGACAGAAAAACAACGCATGCTTTCAATGCGTGATGCATCATTTTCCGTGTTACACATTGATAGGTTAGAATCTTTACCGTTCTCGGTAGCTGAGGCCTCTGCTGCAAGTGGCTTATCCACGGATTAATCACATTACCATTCGCATTATACAAGTTTACTAATTGTATGCAATATATTGCAATAGGGTGATATGAACCATTAGGTAGCGCATTCCTCCATGAGGCGTGGTCTCTTCCATACACATATAGGTGCCTGAAAGACGAGAAAGAAGTGAATCTTAATGGGGAGGAATGCACAGAGTCGCCTGACCGTTCATTGATATGCAGACACATCCAATTACACGGTTCTTGTAATCAAGACCGGCCAAATTCAGCCTGTGTTTTGAAAGGCACACCAGTTCCCGTAATCGTTCCAACTTTCACTTTGCTGGCAAATGATAGTTATTTACTGTTGAATAATGAGGAATGTTGTGGGTTAATAATTGGTATCGCTTATGTGGTAACAGTATCAGAGCGTGTGGTCTGTTGTAAAAATGTTCTGTATCCTCCTACACATGGGAATTCAGATGTTTCCATCTGGCCGCGCATCCCAACCTTGAAGGCAGAGTTCAATGGTATGAGTAGAATAGAGCCCTTTTGTCTCAAAAAGAAGTGGCCCTGAGTTCGGCCCGAGAAACTTTTGTCCTTCACATTGCTAACACGCGCACAGAGGTGCAGGCGCTTCTAAATACTGACTTGCCGTTTCATTTTTGCGAGCTAGTTTATCAAATCTTTAATGCCTCCTCCACGTCTGGCCTTGCTCACTTTTTTAAAATAGTTAGCAGTGGTCTCGTGACTTCCTTTGAGAAAATATTTGGAGTCATCCCTGCGTTCTTTCATTCTATATTTTCAAGCCTGTTTGGTAGATTCCCTGTTTTGCTAGCATTGGCTGCAGGCGTTTTGATAATATTTTGTTTTAATAAACATGGATGCCCGTCCTGCGCTAGAAGCCACTCAGCCCCTCCTGGCACTGTTTCGTAACCGGATGCTTGATTACTATGGCACCCTGCCGCTTACGACTTTAAGCACGGCATTTGGATTATCGTTTCGATTTTCCTATTTCACATGTGTCCAGCCTGTGTTTCATTGCCTGAGCTGCGATTTCGACTGGGCCCTTGATTTGTGTCTCTGCTTGACGGTGTCTCCTGACGTCGGTTTTAAACATCTGATGAGCCCCGTAGTTTGTTCTGGCGAAAGGATTATGGCCTTGGCAGTGATGCATGGACTAATGGGTCATTGGGACATACTCGCAGCGGCGCATGAGTTCTTGGCACATAGCTTTCTTGAGTACCCACCGAGTTGTCCTCTGATGATGCTAGAGGATCCAGTGCTGGAGGAGCAGGTATGTTCTTTCCCACTACTTAATTGGATGGCTGAACTGTTTTCGGATGAAGACAGTGATTTCATGTTGGGTGCTGTTGCTGCATATTTTGCGTATTCTTTCCAATCATGAGATGCCTTGGAGACTTTGATTATTTAGGCACGTCCCTGATTGTATTTTTGGAAGATGCCTTTTTTCCTACGAACAATTGTTTTTATACGTCCCAGGCCTATTGCCTTGAACTTTAGACCATTTTTGTTTGGCCACTGTAGGCAATCATATATGTTTTTTGAAAATTAGCTTAGCTCATTCTTATTGAACTCTGCTTTCATGTTATGCCTCTATTCTAGTGTTGGCTTTCTTTATTTTTGACCGTGCTCGGATCATTGGGGGGGTGTCATATAGTTACTTCTTTTCTATATCTTGTGTTAAGTTAGCATGGGCTTATTAACTGTTTAAACACCATTTTTATTTTGCTTTAGTTTGCACATGACACATACTTGTTATTATAGCTTTCAACCTAGAAGAGCGATGTGATTTATTTGAGAATAATATGTTATTGCTCTGATATCAGTTTTGCTTGGTACACTGTCTGCACAGTGAGTGCTGAAACCTCTAAGAATAACTCGACACAAGGTTGTTGTGAGGTCTGATCTTCGCACCACCTTAGACATAACAGAAATACAGTTGCTGCCAACATCGGGCTCTAAGCGGGTTTAAGATAGAGTTACTGGGAATGCAAAGACGCACTTGATGATGCTTCGCATGCAGAGAGCTGGTGAAAGATGATGTGATCCTCTGCCACTGAGATTTTGAGGTATGGGCCCGCCCTGCTTAAACCCAAATGAGACCTTCATAGATATAAAATACTATGCTAAATAGGGAGGGTGAGAATTAGGTGTTGTTAATTCCTATTCAATTCAGCATTTTAGTATGCTGTCACCGTTCGCTTTCTATGGTCTAGTAACTATGCTGATAACTTTGATTCTTATAATATGTTTGCTGATATTATATAAGATACTGCGTTTGAGAACTCTGCATTAGTAAATAAATATTTCAAATATGCACGTGTCCTCTTTTACTCCACGTTCTGGTTTGAAATGATTATAGAGCGAAAGAGTGTTCATGTGTTCCACGATACCTGAGGTAATCTAAGTTCATGTTCTGGTTTGTCTAAGCATTGGGAATTCGGCACCTTAATGGAACTTTGGCCCCACTTTCCTCATCACATTCAGCACACAGACTGAAAAGAGACTTAAATGTTGTTAACATCACTGCTTGGCCTGTTCTTGATGGGATTGTATGGGATGCATTTAAATTTCAGATCCATGGCCCCACTGAAGTGGTTAATGTCCCTAATGTGCTCAGAGTAAACATGGGGGATTTGGTGAAACAAAACATACGTTCTGATGATTGGGATATTCAGGCCGTAGATGCATTATTCTCTGATTTGAAATATTATGCTGCCTTTGATGCTGAGGATTTATATTTAGATTCTGTTAATTATGGTGAATTATTTTGCTTTCAACATTTTGGTAATCATTTTCTGCATAAAACAAGTTCCAGAAGGGTTACTGTCAATTACACTCAGTGGGAACATTGCCCAGTACCATTACAAGGCAGCTCTAGTACTTTTTTGAAAAAGTACACTTATTTTACCAACTTTAATCAATCAAGTCCTGAGTCTTTTTATTTTAAAATGACACAAAAGTCCATGTCCAAAGTTAGACTTACCGATACACAATTATTGTATTCGAAGTCCTTTCTAGACAAATTAGCTGTAGAGGGCTATGAGCTATGGAAGGAAATAATTGACCTTAAATCAGTTTGGGGTTCTAAAAGTTGGCAGGTACAAGGCGTTGAGGCTTTGCACCGTGCATGTCTAATCCCAAATCATATGTTGTTTTTAAATTCTACCATTTTTCGAACAACATGCTTTGGATTGGCGACTTCTAAAAAATTAAATACACCCACTATCCCTGATTTGGAGGAATATTACGGTTGGAACAATTTTACACAGTTTTCCATTCGCCAGGTGCAAACAATGTTGCATAATTCTTCCTTTAATATATCTGGTTTAGATTCAAAGGGTTGGCTAGTGTGGCACAGAAACTCTGATTCGTGCCAGCGACGTTTTCTGGGTTTAGCAGATGGGTTTACACAAGTCAGGCCTGATCCCCGTTTTGATAATGAACATTCAGTCACCACTTATTCAGTGGGTAAATTATGTCAGAATTAGCTTCAGCATTCCACATTGGCTGCAGTTAAATCACATCTATCGAAGCTGAATGATAATGTGGATTTAAATGATTTCATAAAAGGCCCGGCTAGTGGTAGATCTAAACGATGGATTTATGCAGTTTACAATGCAATCTGGAAATTTTCACAAATTGAGGCTTCTAAGCGCCTGAGGGCTATTGATCAGGCTAATTTGGAAAAGGTGCTTGCTGTTGTGGATAACAGTATTAATATGCTTTCTTCACGCATTTACACGTTAAACAATATTGTGTCTTCTGTTGTTGATATTGTACATGATGAAGTGTCTGTATTATACCATGGTCAAAATCAATTCCGTTCCATTATGCAGTTTGCATGGACCCTGCAGACACTTAAGGCTGGTAGAGTGCCTTGGAGTTACATGAACGTGACTTCCATGTTTGCCCCTTTTAATCTGACAGTAAAACAACGCATGCTTTCAATGCGTGATGCATCATTTTCCATGTTACACATTGATAGGTTAGAATCTTTACCGTTCTCGGTAGCTGAGGCCTCTGCTGCAAGTGGCTTATCCACGGATTAATCACATTACCATTCGCATTATACAAGTTTACTAATTGTATGCAATATATTGCAATAGGGCGATATGAACCATTAGGTAGCGCATTCCTCCATGAGGCGTGGTCTCTTCCATACACATATAGGTGCCTGAAAGACGAGAAAGAAGTGAATCTTAATGGGGAGGAATGCACAGAGTCGCCTGACCGTTCATTGATATGCAGACACATCCAATTACATGGTTCTTGTAATCAAGACCGGCCAAATTTAGCCTGTGTTTTGAAAGGCACACCAGTTCCCGTAATCGTTCCAACTTTCACTTTGCTGGCAAATGATAGTTATTTACTGTTGAATAATGAGGAATGTTGTCGGTTAATAATTGGTATCGCTTATGTGGTAACAGTATCAGAGCGTGTGGTCTGTTGCAAAAATGTTCTGTAACCTCCTACACATGGGAATTCAGATGTTTCCATCTGGCCGCGCATCCCAACCTTGAAGGCAGAGTTCAATGGTATGAGTAGAATAGAGCCCTTTTGTCTCAAAAAGAAGTGGCCCTGAGTTCGGCCCGAGAAACTTTTGTCCTTCACATTGCTAACACGCGCACAGAGGTGCAGGCGCTTCTAAATACTGACTTGCCGTTTCATTTTTGAGAGCTAGTTCATCAAATCTTTAATGCCTCCTCCACGTCTGGCCTCGCTCACTTTTTTAAAATGGTTAGCAGTGGTCTCGTGGCTTCCTTTGAGAAAATATTTGGAGTCATCCCTGCGTTCTTTCATTCTATATTTTCAAGCCTGTTTGGTAGATTCCCTGTTTTGCTAGCATTGGCTGCAGGCGTTTTGATAATATTTTGTTTTATTAAACATGGATCCCCGTCCTGCGCTAGAAGCCACTCAGCCCCTCCTAGCACAGTTTCGTACCCGGATGCTTGATTACTATGGCACCCTGCCGCTTACGACTTTAAGCACGGCATTTGGATTATCGTTTCGATTTTCCTATTTCACATGTGTCCAGCCTGTGTTTCATTGCCTGAGCTGCGATTTCGACTGGGCCCTTGATTTGTGTCTCTGTTTGATGGTGTCTCCTGACGTCGGTTTTAATCATCTGATGAGCCCCGTAGTTTGTTCTGGCGAAAGGATTATGGCCTTGGCAGCGATGCATGGAGTAATGGGTCATTGGGACATACTCGCAGCGGTGCATGAGTTCTTGGCACATAGCTTTCTTGAGTACCCACCGAGTTGTCCTCTGATGATGCTAGAGGATCCAGTGCTGGAGGAGCAGGTATGTTCTTTCCCACTACTTAATTGGATGGCTGAACTGTTTTCGGATGAAGACAGTGATTTCATGTTGGGTACTGTTGCTGCATATTTTGCGTATTCTTTCCAATCATGAGATGCCTTGGAGACTTTGATTATTTAGGCATGTCCCTGATTGTATTTTTGAAAAATGCCTTTTTTCCTACGAACAATTGTTTTTATACGTCCCAGGCCTATTGCCTTGAACTTTAGACCATTTTTGTTTGGCCACTGTAGGCAATCATATATGTTTTTTGAAAATTACCTTAGCTCATTCTTATTGAACTCTGCTTTCATGTTATGCCTCTATTCTAGTGTTACTATAAACCAAAACATAACACCAGTATTGCCAACTTGATTATACTTGGACCACGGGTGATCACTCGAATCACTGACTGAAACAGTGACTCTCGGAGAACAGTTTTGTCCGAAATAAATCAAAAATGTTTTTATTTTTTATATATCACATATACCATATCAATGGGCAATTTTTGTTTTTTAGATATACATTTGGAAAACTCCACAGTAATATGTCAGAACAACAAATGAGAAAACGAATACAAAAAAGACACTTTTTAACAGATTGACACCTTGCATTCAACATTCATACGGGACAACAAACATATAAATAGACATATATACACAATTGAAAAGTTGTATTTACAGGATATATTTTTGAAAAACAACGCATTGGAACACACAACTAAACCATTGTCATATGTTTGGGAATAGATCAACAATTCCTAATCCTGGATAGAGAAGGTCTACGCGTTTCGATGACCCCTTGTTGTGGGGAAATCTCGTCAGGACCAAAAAAGCCTGTGAATGGAGAAACAAGATTGGGTCAGCTAAGGGGACCGGACTCTACCTCTCAACGTATCAGAAAGAATAAGTGAAACTAATCCTACCTTAGAGTTGCTAGGGGCTCATTTGAGATTTCAACTGTAACAAAAACGGAGCCAGTGTTAACCCATGGTTAAAGACGCAGAGAAACCGCAATCGCATTTACATAACTGTCTCATTCACTCGTGAGTACTTACATAGTGTTGCGCGGTGTGCGCTCTCAAAAGGTTTTGTTCTCATCCATACGTGGAAGTGGAGATCTAAAAAATGGAAGGACTGGTAAGAGATCTAATGGTTTGACCGGTGGTAGCAGCTATCGAAGAACCGGGGACTACTTACATCAGGTTGGAGCGTGGAGACGGGGCTGTTTCCCGGATCCGCACGGTGAAACGCCTAGTAGGATTAATTCCTGAAATGAAAGGGAATGCTACTGTCAGTATTGTTCGTGGAGACTACGTGGGCGGGATAACTGATCAATCACGGCTTAGTCAAGTTGTTCGGATCTACCTGAAGGTTTTTTGTAAGATGAGTATATCTGGGGGTCCACGTTCATCGGTCTCTGTCAAGTAAATGCAGGTACCGGCATCATCCAGTTCGGTGCTTCTAGTCTCGTGTGTCCTTGTTTTTAACTCACTTCCTGGTCGTAGGATTTGTGGGGATTGTAGTTTTTTTGATTCGTCGTCATGGAGACGTTGTTTCTATCAAATGACCTTGGGTGTTCTCATGTATCCTGGTATTGTGGGAATTGTAGTCATTGGTATTCGTCGTCATGGAGACGTTGTGTCTGTCATGTGACCTTGTGTAGTCGGGCTCACAGTCCGCGCAGGAGACGGTAACTCGAATCTTTCATTGTATGAATTTACAGACGGTAAATCTCAGAGAGTTCGTTAAGGCCATTGGTAGCTGTATTGAACTTGACGATGAGCATGGCTTCATGACGAGATAGTTTTGCCTCAATATCTCCTCCTCTGGGATCCTTTTCAATTTTTGCGATGACTGTCCATTTCAAGTCGTCTAGTGTATGCTCGTGACTGATCCAATGATTGACCAGGGGAGCAGTAACGACTTTCTTTTTTATGCGAGATTTGTGTTGCGTGATGCGGCATCTAATTTCTTGACTTGTTTTTCCAATATATAGCATGTCACAGGGACATTTTATGCCGTAGATGACGTATTTAGATTTGCAGTTCGTGAACTTTTCATGTTTCCAAAAAAGTTTTTTATGTTGAAACAAGCATCCTTCTTCTGTGCTTGCGCAACAAATGCAGGATCCGCATTTGTGGTGACCCTGTATGGGTGGCAGGCCTAGCATGGTGTTAATTGTGGGCGGGTTCTGCTTCACTGCAGCTCGTACAAGGTGGTTGGCCACACTCTGATCTTTTTTAAAAGCAAATAGTGGCTTCTCTTTTAGTGTCTCAGCAACATTTTCTACTATATGCCAATTCTGTAGAATGGTTTTCTTGAGTTGGTTGGAATTGGGGCAAAATGTTGAGACACATACTATCCTTTCAAGAGGTGGTTTTGTCCTTTTTACTAGGAGTGTTTCTCGAGGGATCCACCAAACTCTCTTCATAGTTCTTTTAAGAAGTTTAACGGGATATCCTCTTGCTACTAGATTATCAGTGAGGTTGGAAGCGTGAAACATATATTCCTCTTTGAGGTGGCAATTTCTTTTTATCCGCAAGTACTGCCCGAAAGGAAGGTTTTCTTTAAGGTTTCGCGGATGATTGCTTGTAAAGTGTAAAGCCTTGTTTCTGTCTGTCTCTTTCTTAAATAATGTCGTCGCCAAGCCTTCGTCTGTTGGATATACTTCAACATCTAGAAATGACATTTTAATTTTGGAAAAGTTCATGCTGAACTTGATCTCTTCTGTGCGAGTGTTAAGCCACTCGTGAAATTCTTTTAGTTTTTCTTCTGATCCTCTCCAGGTTAAGAAGACGTCGTCTATATAACGGCTCCAACTTGTGATGTTTTCTAAGTATGGATTTCGTTGGTAAACAAATTTCTCCTCATAGAGTGACATAAATAATACAGCCAATTCTGGGGCGAACGGACACCCCATGGCTACGCCGCTTATCTGGTAGAAAAAATCTCCATTAAAATTGAAGTAATTTTTCTTCAAAGCCAATGTGGCTAGTTGCATGATGAATTCTGTAGGTACTCTATTCGGTTTTGGTCGTTGGTCAAGATAGTACTGAATAGCATCTAGGCCGTCGCTCTGGGGAATCTGGGTGTACAATGAACTAACGTCCATTGTTACCAAGAGATCCTCATTCAGTTCAAAAGGTATGGTTGGTAATTTATTTATAAAATCCGTCGTGTCTCGGAGGAATGACTTCACCTCGGACATGAAGGGTTTCAGGAAGAAATCTACAAACTTAGATACCGGTTCAAACAGAGACTCACAACCGGAGACGATAGGTCTTCCTGGTGGGGCATTAATGTCTTTATGGATTTTAGGTAAGACATAGAATAAGGGTATCCTTGGGTTGTTACATTTAAGGTATTCATATTCTTTCTTGCCAATTATTCCGTCTGCCAATCCTTTCTCCAAAATTGGGTTGAGTAATTGTTGAAGTTCTGTCGTTGGATTTTTGGCAATTTTCCTGTAGCACCTTGGGTTGTTGAGTTGACTCATCACCTCTCCAATGTATTTTTCTGTGTCCCACACTACTATTGATCCTCCTTTGTCCGCTTGTTTAATTGTCACTGACGTGTCTTTTTTGAGATTGTCTATTGCATTTTTTTCGGCTCGCGAGATATTGAATTTTGTCCAACTCCTGTTTTCCTCCATTTTGTTTATAGCTGACAAGACTCCTAGTAAAAAGGACAAAACCACCTCTTGAAAGGATAGTATGTGTCTCAACATTTTGCCCCAATTCCAACCAACTCAAGAAAACCATTCTACAGAATTGGCATATAGTAGAAAATGTTGCTGAGACACTAAAAGAGAAGCCACTATTTGCTTTTAAAAAAGATCAGAGTGTGGCCAACCACCTTGTACGAGCTGCAGTGAAGCAGAACCCGCCCACAATTAACACCATGCTAGGCCTGCCACCCATACAGGGTCACCACAAATGCGGATCCTGCATTTGTTGCGCAAGCACAGAAGAAGGATGCTTGTTTCAACATAAAAAACTTTTTTGGAAACATGAAAAGTTCACGAACTGCAAATCTAAATACGTCATCTACGGCATAAAATGTCCCTGTGACATGCTATATATTGGAAAAACAAGTCAAGAAATTAGATGCCGCATCACGCAACACAAATCTCGCATAAAAAAGAAAGTCGTTACTGCTCCCCTGGTCAATCATTGGATCAGTCACGAGCATACACTAGACGACTTGAAATGGACAGTCATCGCAAAAATTGAAAAGGATCCCAGAGGAGGAGATATTGAGGCAAAACTATCTCGTCATGAAGCCATGCTCATCGTCAAGTTCAATACAGCTACCAATGGCCTTAACGAACTCTCTGAGATTTACCGTCTGTAAATTCATACAATGAAAGATTCGAGTTACCGTCTCCTGCGCGGACTGTGAGCCCGACTACACAAGGTCACATGACAGACACAACGTCTCCATGACGACGAATACCAATGACTACAATTCCCACAATACCAGGATACATGAGAACACCCAAGGTCATTTGATAGAAACAACGTCTCCATGACGACGAATCAAAAAAACTACAATCCCCACAAATCCTACGACCAGGAAGTGAGTTAAAAACAAGGACACACGAGACTAGAAGCACCGAACTGGATGATGCCGGTACCTGCATTTACTTGACAGAGACCGATGAACGTGGACCCCCAGATATACTCATCTTACAAAAAACCTTCAGGTAGATCCGAACAACTTGACTAAGCCGTGATTGATCAGTTATCCCGCCCACGTAGTCTCCACGAACAATACTGACAGTAGCATTCCCTTTCATTTCAGGAATTAATCCTACTAGGCGTTTCACCGTGCGGATCCGGGAAACAGCCCCGTCTCCACGCTCCAACCTGATGTAAGTAGTCCCCGGTTCTTCGATAGCTGCTACCACCGGTCAAACCATTAGATCTCTTACCAGTCCTTCCATTTTTTAGATCTCCACTTCCACGTATGGATGAGAACAAAACCTTTTGAGAGCGCACACCGCGCAACACTATGTAAGTACTCACGAGTGAATGAGACAGTTATGTAAATGCGATTGCGGTTTCTCTGCGTCTTTAACCATGGGTTAACACTGGCTCCGTTTTTGTTACAGTTGAAATCTCAAATGAGCCCCTAGCAACTCTAAGGTAGGATTAGTTTCACTTATTCTTTCTGATACGTTGAGAGGTAGAGTCCGGTCCCCTTAGCTGACCCAATCTTGTTTCTCCATTC
This sequence comes from Lissotriton vulgaris, assembly GCF_964263255.1. Classification (NCBI taxonomy): domain Eukaryota; kingdom Metazoa; phylum Chordata; class Amphibia; order Caudata; family Salamandridae; genus Lissotriton; species Lissotriton vulgaris. The sequence goes on along the minus strand of NC_141694.1, from coordinate 618,575,136 downwards.
ACAGGCTTTTTTGGTCCTGACGAGATTTCCCCACAACAAGGGGTCATCGAAACGCGTAGACCTTCTCTATCCAGCATTAGGAATTGTTGATCTATTCCCAAACATATGACAATGGTTTAGTTGTGTGTTCCAATGCGTTGTTTTTCAAAATATATCCTGTAAATACAACTTTTCAATTGTGTATATATGTCTATTTATATGTTTGTTGTCCCGTATGAATGTTGAATGCAAGGTGTCAATCTGTTAAAAAGTGTCTTTTTTGTATTCGTTTTCTCATTTGTTGTTCTGACATATTACTGTGGAGTTTTCCAAATGTATATCTAAAAAACAAAAATTGCCCATTGATATGGTATATGTGATATATAAAAAATAAAAACATTTTTGATTTATTTCGGACAAAACTGTTCTCCGAGAGTCACTGTTTCAGTCAGTGATTCGAGTGATCACCCGTGGTCCAAGTATAATCAAGTTGGCAATACTGGTGTTATGTTTTGGTTTATAGTGTATTGATAGTGAGGCTTGTCCTTATTGCCAGTGAGCCCAGACCCTGTTTTGGTTTTGGTCTATTCTAGTGTTGGCTTCCTTTATTTTTGACCGTGCTCGGGTCATTGGGGGGGTGTCATATAGTTACTTCTTTTCTATATCTTGTGTTAAGTTAGCATGGGCTTATTAAATGTTTAAACCCCATTTTTATTTTGCTTTAGTTTGCACATGACACATACTTGTTATTATAGCTTTCAACCTAGAAGAGCGATGTGATTTATTTGAGAATAATGTGTTATTGCTCTGATATCAGTTTTGCTTGGTACACTGTCTGCACAGTGAGTGCTGAAACCTCTAAGAATAACTCGACACAAGGTTGTTGTGAGGTCTGATCTTCGCACCACCTTAGACATAACACAAATACAGTTGCTGCCAACATCGGGCTCTAAGCGGGTTTAAGATAGAGTTACTGGGAATGCAAAGACGCACTTGATGATGCTTCGCATACAGAGAGCTGGTGAAAGATGATGTGATCCTCTGCCACTGAGATTTTGAGGTATGGGCCCGCCCTGCTAAAACCCAAATGAGACCTTCATAGATATAAAATACTATGCTAAATAGGGAGGTTGAGAATTAGGTGTTGTTAATTCCTATTCAATTCAGCATTTTAGTATGCTGTCACCGTTCGCTTTCTATGGTCTAGTAACTATGCTGATAACTTTGATTCTTATAATATGTTTGCTGATATTATATAAGATACTGCGTTTGAGAACTCTGCATTAGTAAATAAATATTTCAAATATGCACGTGTCCTCTGTTACTCCACGTTCTGGTTTGAAATGATTATAGAGCGAAAGAGTGTTCATGTGTTCCACGATACCTGAGGTAATCTAAGTTCATGTACTGGTTTGTCTAAGCATTGGGAGTTTGTTATGACCAATGAGACACTGTAGCTAGCTGGGTAAGGGGATTTTGGGTACTGAGGTGAGTTTTGGGCCATCCTAATTCACTGAGGTTCCAAATCTCTATGCACAGTTCTGTAGGAGAACGGAATCCCTGCTACAAAGGTAGCCCTTCTTGCACAAAAACAATCCTGCATTTAATGGAGGACCCCTTGCACCAATGTTGGCGTCCACATTCGCAAAGGGGAAGGGGTCTCTTGGGAAATATGAATGTTTTGCGACCACATTCCGATAGCAAAACATTCTTACATGACACTGCGGCTCGCTATTAGGAAGGGACACCCTTGAAACGCCCCTTCCTAAAACCGACTAGCAAACCCTATTTTATACGTCGGTAATAGGTTACCACCTCGCAAAATAGGGTTATTACATTGCAAAAGGCTATTTAGAGGTCACAAACGCACAAGTCTCTGTTTGCAATTGCTAAAACGATTCGTTCATCTAGCCCATCGTCCTTTCACAGGGGGTCGCTAAATGACTAGCCTATTGAATAATAAATAGCAGGTGTTAATTTGCAACCTGCTGTGACTTGATTTACATGCAGGAATGGAGGCCTGTGGGGCACAGCAGACTGCATGTGTTTTTTACAGAAGGGGAAATCTTTTTTTTAAATCAACTGATGTCCAACACAGGAGCTGCTTTAAAAACAAAATTATTCCCCATTTAGGAAACTATTGGGGAAGTAGGCAGTGATTCTCAGGGCCACTATCTGCTCCCTTTGAGGCCGGGACACTTTGTGACTCAGTTACCAACCAATTCAGCCCCTAATAATTGAACAATGTGTTGCAACCACAACTCGTGTGCCTCCTTTCCCTAATGGTGTATTATTCAAATGCAGTAATCATTTTCTAGCACTGTATGATAGGGTCCTTAATTATTTTTCTTTCTATCAGGAAGTTGGCAACTGGAACAAACCATAGCTCACCCTTCATGTCACAATGCCAAGGGAGAACCAAGGTCTTTGGAGTCGGGTAGGATCGGACCTAGGTTTCGACAGAGAGCGATTGATATGCTTGGGTTATGATCTAATTCGTAATTACACGTGTGATAGAATTAACCCCCATATTCAAGAAGATTTACTCTGGAGATTTATATCTTTATCTAGTTTGACACTTCCGGCTGGAAGTATTCTGAGAAATTTAAATGTGCAACATTATCGTCCTGATGATGGTCCTGAGGATCTTATAGACCAACGGGGGACCGAAACGTCGACGCCCAACATTGTTTTGTTTTGCTTATATGTTAAATATTTTGACTATAAATGTAAAAATTTGAAGAATTTCTGTTCATGTATGGTGTTTCAATTATCCAGAATTTAAGGAAAAGGTGTTTCATATACTACTACCAATCCAGCTTAGAATGTTAGTAGTATGTCCATTGCCAGGTTGCAATTGTGTAAAAAAGTAAAAAAGTCGAATTGAATTAAAATAACCCCTTTTTTGACATTTGTTGGTATTGGTGTGAACATTTCTCTGCATAATTGGACTAATGATCACTGTTGTGACAGCATTATAAATTATAATGGTTTTCTAAAAAAGTTACCTTGTGGGACAATTGAAACTTTGTAAGGGAGCACCAGAGTAACATCTTGAATCTGCACCGCTTTCCGAGGGGCAATTTTTCACGCAGCATAGCAAGGCACCTTGCGGTGATGCCCCACAGGAAAGAGATTACACTGTATTTAACATGATATGGCGCATTCCTGTCCTTTCCTTTCACTGGCCCACAATGTACTGCCTAGCGCCAATGCAGGCATCCTTGCGCTGTGATTCAAGGGTGCCTGCATTGCAGACAGGATTGTTTTTGTGCACCAAGGGAAACCTTCCTGCACAAAAACAATCATCTGAAGCATTTTCCTCTTTCAATGTGTGCTGCAAAATCTAGCACATATAGAAAGAGGAAAGAACGAGGAGAAATAAAGATATTTCTCTTTGTTACACCTCACCTGTAGAGTTGTAGCCTTTTAAGGCACTCCCAGGTCTACCAGTAATGGTAAATTAGGGAATGCACCAAAATCAATTGGTGGATGCATGGGAACATCCATGCTCCACCCATGAAATGCCTCCCTGGGGTATAGTAATGCAATTCAGTGATTTGCGCTGTGTTGCAGTTACTCTAAATTTATTAAGCCATGCAGAGCCACGCAATGTGGCCTTGGGTGACTTGATAAATCTGACATTTGTTGCGTTGTCCTTGCGCCCCTTTGGGTGGTGATAGAGCCAAATTTGGACCTTGCCTTACCTTCCAAACTTAGTACTGATGATCTTTTATTTGCCTGCTGAAAGTTGTCGAGGGAAATAAACACGTCAAGATTATACATACAATGTAGTCATGCTTTAAAGACCAGAGACTCTGAATTCTAGTTTTATGGATTTTATTATAAGGGCAAAAATAGTTGCATGTATACACACCGCAAAATCAGCGAGTATAAGTACAGGAAAATTAATACAGAGCCAAATCTAAGCATATAATTGATTCGGCAAAAGAGACACAGACTAATAAACTCCAAGATTAGTGCACAACCCAAGATGAAGGCGGAATCCCAATCCCTTCTCATTAGGAATGGAAGAATGAAATCTCTTTCCCCATGCTACTCTCATAAATGATGTTCCTAGCTGGTTCCCCTGTCTCATTTCTTAAAGGTGTCAGCACGTGTAGACTTCCTTAGAAGTATTAATGTCAAATGGGTCAAATAGCTTAAAGCTATGGAGCTCGCTCCGAAGATGCTCCTTCTCCTCCTAAAATCTAGAAGTCTGATTTTTCGGTCCCTGCACACAATACAAAACGGATAAATTCAGCCCCCTCCTAAATGTACCACATGACAAAGGATTTCACTTTTTCAGGACCACAGTGATTTTCCATGACTTCTTTAATTAAATCTTCCTCACTACTTGTGACCTTGGAGTGTAGATAGGCCAGGCACAGAAGACCTCCTCCCCTCTTGGTTCTCAGACTGTTCAAAGACATTCAAGTTATCTCCTTAAACTAAAATAATGAGGGTAAATTCTTTATACCTACAATGGGATAAGAGCATACTGTTCTGGCACATACAAAGCTACATTTAATTATTTCTTCAGTAGCTGAGGAAGTGAAACTGTAAACAGCTTCTAACTTCGGGCCTACAGTGCAGGCAACTTTAACACAAACGATTACATTAATATGAATATCATGTCTATCTGTATCTGCGTATACAAACTAATAGTGTCTTCTGATATATGCGAATTCTATGTAAAGTGCACATTATATTTCTTGTTTAACATGTAGAATAATTGCATTTAATAGGCATATTACATTGTGACACTGAAAACATATGCGGTGCGTGTAAATCATGAGCATAATGCATAAAGGGTTGTATGCTCTCTATTAGTGGTGCAAAGGTGACACAACTCGATTATAAATCTGCTCCCACTGCTTAGGCTTAGTTTGTGAGTGCAGATGCTGCTTTCCCAGTGACCCTCTATTTTCATAGTGAATTTATTAACATCCTCTTTGGACAGATGAATAAAACAAATAAAAGACTAATGAACATTCTATATCAAATAAACATGAAAATGTGATATCAAGAATTATTTTATTTTTTCTAGATTCTCAATTACAGTTCGAGACTCGAAGATGACAAGTAATAATGATGACTGCCACCATTGCAACAAGTCTCTAGCAGGGATGAAGTACACAGTCCAAGATGATGCTCCTTACTGTGTTCCATGTTACAACCATCTCTTTGCTAAGATCTGTGAGGACTGCAATAAGACAATTGGATGTGATTCTAAGGTGAGATAAGTGTTCTTCGTTTATGACACGTAGGCCCTCAGTACAAGACAAGCAGAATAGGGTAAGGTATTTACCACATGTGGTAAACACCATTGCCCCAGGGTGAGGTATTTACCAGCTGTGGTAAATGCCTCCTATTCCAACTTTTTAACTTTAAAATGAGGCATAACATATGGAATCGATATTCATGACATAGAATTCTACATTTTGCCTTTTTAATTGGCTTTTCCCCCACCATACATTTTCTTCAGGTTTGTCCTGTAGGGAGCTATCAGGGAAAAACCTGTGAGGGTGAGACAATTATCACACAACTCGTAATTCAAATCCCTTTGCAAAGAAGTGTTTTTAAAAGAGATCATAGTTTAGCCTTGCACTTGTAATGAGGGCTTTGATGAGATTTATGTCAGACACTGTTGACTAATATTACAAGGACAACATTTAGACTGAAAAGCTAATTAGAACTGCCAACATATACCTTTGGTAGACGAGTAACTGTGAAAGAGAGATTCATTTTAGGGCCTTTAATGAAAAGATAGTATAAGCACCACCAGCGTTTCATGGTAATTACAACCAGTAGTGTGAAGTAACTGATCCCAGAAAGAGAAATTGAAACCTAGCTCACAGTTGATCAAGCAATCAATTTAATCAGTTGATCATTAAGTAGTTTATTTTTACAAATAAGTAATTAAACACTACACTATAATTGGAAAAATATTTGCAGCAGAGGGTAATATATGTAGAACAGAATGGAGGTTAAAAAAAGTACAGAAATCTCAATCTCCCTTGGCCTTCATTTTGCAAACAGTTGCAGGTACAATTTGGTTGATAACAAAGCAGATCAAAGAGAATTTAAAGCATACAATTAAACATTTGCAAAAAAGGGAACTTTGTGAGGATGGACGGTCACAGGTGCAAAGAGGTGCATATGTCTTCTCTGGCCTTGTTGTAGGAAAAATCAAGAGGGCCACCGAGTAGACCAGGCATAAAATGGGTCATAACGATAAAGTGCTTGCAAGGTTGGCAGGGCATTTTCTTACTGTGCCCCTAACTTAGGTACAATCTTACATTACCATACTCAATATTGCCAGGCAAAAACGTGACTGACGTTATTGAGTATGGTAATGTAAGATTGTAAGTCTTTTCAGTGTGCACTTATTAGTGGATTATTGGATATCTAGAAGTTAGACCACAAAAGGGAATTTGTTTTACTTAATCTGTTAGATAAAAAACATTGTAGCTAAAAAAGTGAAAACTAAATTCCTAAAGTCCCTAAGAGTACCTGGAAATCTACCTTAGGAACCTACCTTATGAATCTCATGATTTTAATCTATGTCATAGTCTTCAACTAAAGGTTCTGCATCACTAATCATGTTGGCATTAAAATAACCAATTATCAAGGGAAATGCAGTGCTAGGTACTCTAATAAAGACATCTAGCCAGGAAATTGTCAAGAAACTCTTATAATTGATTCAAATACTGGTATGGAACTTCCACAAACGGTTGCAATAGGTATAAATTACCAATACGAAGGGTCAAGCAGACCAAGACAGTGAAGCTGCTATAAAGCTGCTTGACCCTGTGGGTGCAAGATCCACCCAATAAAAAAACATTAGGGGTACTGATAGTACCCAAACCCCTCAGGAGTGGCTTCTAACCAATCATAGCTAAATAGCCATCAAAATGAGAAGGGTATGTAGCCTACGCTTCATGTATATAAATTAATGGCATTTAGAAATGGAAGACTGACAATGTGGAGCAATTATTTTGTGGTTACTTCCAGCAAGAGTTAAAGATAGATTAGAAAGAGAGGACAGTGAGACAAAATGAAGAATGTTACAAGGTCCTGTATTAATACATCAAAGGTATGGAATGGATTAGGTCTGCTCAAGACTCTGTCTGACCTACAGTGCCAGGCAATAATATTAATGGAAGATAGAGCCTCAAGCTTGTTAAACGTCACACATTCAGTAGGTAACCTCTGAAGCACTGTATCAGAAGGGAAGGGAGGTTGAAATTAAGCATGGGCGAATTTTGCGAATCTGGCGTTCGCGAATTTTGCAAATTTGCGAACTCGCAATCCGCAAAATCCACAAATTCTCGCGAATTTGTGGATTTTTTTTTGTGTTCGCAAGGATTTCTGCCAGTTCTCGAGGGTTTTGTACCAGTTCGCAATTGCGAACTTACATGTCGGCTCGCAACGGTCGCGATTATGTTGTTTCTACGTCTGGTTCATCATCACAGGTTCCCAGCACCCTTTGTTTCACCCCTGCCACCCTCTGTTTCACCCATGCCACCCTCGGGTACATCAATGCCACCCTCTGGTTCATAATCACTGTAGATTATGGGGGGAAAAAGCAAGCACACCTGCCCTGCTTCAACTGACCTGAATTAATTTGGGGTTGATTTATTAATGTGTCACTGTTTTAAAATTCCAGTCTGGCACCTGCTTCCTTATCTGTAATTTGCTTTCTGTTGCAGTGCAATTTTTTTTCCAGGACCTTTGTGGCCTACTTGTAGCTATTCTATGAGCCTGCTGTGAGGGTCAGAGCAGGGTCATACAATTTTTGCAGCTAGCAACTGAACTGCGAATTTGCGGAATTTTTTTTTGTGTTCGCAAGGATTTCTGCCAGTTCGCGAGGGCTTTGTACCAGTTCGCAATTGCGAACTTACATGTCGGCTCGCAACGGTCCCGATTATATTGTTTCTACGTCTGGTTCATCATCACAGGTTCCCAGCACCCTCTGTTTCACCCCTGCCACCCTCTGCTTCACCCATGCCACCCTCTGGTACATCAATGCCACCCTCTGGTTCATCATCACTGTAGATTATGGGGGGAAAAAGCAAGCACACCTGCCCTGCTTCAACTGACATGAATTAATTTGGGGTTGATTTATTAATGTGTCACTGTTTTAAAATTCCAGTCCGGCACATGCTTCCTTATCTGTAATTTGCTTTCTGTTGCAGTGCAATTTTTTTTCCAGGACCTTTGTGGCCCACTTGTAGCTATTCTATGAGCCTTCTGTGAGGGTCAGAGCAGGGTCATACTATTGTTGCAACTAGCAACTGAACTCTGGAGGGGCCCCAGTCAGGAAGCACTACAGGGAATGGTTACTAATGTTGAGTTTGAACTTTTGCACCTGCTGAATGCTTTCACTTTTGCAAAACTCGTTTTTCTGCAGAACAGCATTACAGCAACTGTAATGCCCCAAACAAGCTTACTTGTGAAAGTTGATTTCTAATCCAAAAGTGATCTAAAGAAAGTCAAAAGGCCTCAAATCCCAAAAAGTGCATGCAAATGTCAACCTGAGGCGTTATTCTGATAAAAAAAATCCTCATTTTCAGAAGGTCTATGCTGCTTGCTAGTGGATTTCTTGTGCAGAATTGCAATTTTTGTAATTTCACGAGTGCGAGATTGTTGCTGCCCGCCGCACCTACATGTTCGCAATTGCGAACTTACACCGCACGCCGCAAAATTGTATCACCAAGAAAAAAAATCCGCTGCATGCGAATTTGCGGATTTTCAGTAAATTCGCGAGCGTTTGCGGATTGCGAATTTACCGAAAATCTGCAAAATCCGCGAGCAGAACGGATTTTCCGCCTATGCTGAGTTGAAATTAGACATTGATCCATGGACCGTTCATGCCCTCCGCTCCTGGGAGCACAATCCATTCAGATTTCAAGACACCTGAGAGACTGGGTAGAACACATTCAGCTAAAAGACGTGAGGCGCAGTCAGCACCCTGAAATGCACACATATTCCCACTACTACTTGTTACATTTATTTATTTATTTGAAAATGTTTATATAGCGCTGGCTTGAGCCGGAGGTATCAGAGCGCTTTACATGAGGATCAGTGAGTTACAGGTTACATAGTTACATCAATTAAATCAATGAATCACGGAGGGAGGAGGAGGGGAGGGAAGGAAACACAGCAAGGAAATGAGAAAAACAATGTCAGATGACCGGCTGGGTAGGTGACGGAGGAGGGGGTGAAACCAGGGCCAGACTCCTCTATAGCTGTATGTGACAGTTCCACAGGGCATAGGCCATGATCTACACACGCGGATTGATGCAATATACTGCTTCATGGAAGCCCTGGCTAGGGTAATGCACACAGAATACTTAGCACAAGCGCTATCGGATCACAACCCACTGCAGCTGCACCTCTCGTGAGGCCCTCGCAGAGCTAGGATCCTGACCTCGCATCTCCCTGTAGCTGTGCTTAGGGACACGACATTCCACACAGCTATATTACAGACGATCACCACATACTTTCAGGAGAATACAGGCAATGCCTCAAATAGGGGCGTAGAATGGGACGCGTTTAAAACAGCCAATCAGAGACATGCCATCAAAACGACATACGGCTCACGCATGGCACTGACAGCAGATTTACAAAAACACGAGGCAGAAATCCAAAGATTCGAAAGTCTAGCGCCCACAGACCCCCTGGTGACTGCTCTGCTGGCCGGGCGCGGCTATCATATAAGGTGACTTCAGATAGTCTATGTGCACTGGATTACAAACACTATCTAGCCCGACATCACACAGAGGGTGATAAAGCAGGAAAAATGTTAGCTTGGCTCTTCAAAAACTGATGTTTCCCAACCTCCAATCACGGCAATATACAATAACGAGGGTGTATTAGTAAACACACAGGCAGCAATCAATGACTCATTCTAGAAATTCTATGCAACTTTGTATAGGACGCCTGCCACTGATAACCTCCCCCACATTTAACACTTTTTAGAACCAGTGCAACTTCCACAGGTCACAAAACCCCAGCATGACTCACTAGAGGAACCTATCACAGAAGTTGAAATATTGGATGCCATTAAGCAGTTAGCGTCGGATAAGACCCTGGGCATGGATGGCTGGCCTTCTGAGTTTTACTCCACTTATTCTGAACAACTCGTGCCCCAGGTATCGAGCGTATATAAGGACGCTTATGAAAGAGGAGAGCTCCCAGCATCCTTGCAAGAAGCATTATTAGTGGTGCTACCTAAACCGGGTAGGGACCCACTGCAAAAGGCATCATATGTCATTACTAAATGCCGACTTTAAAATATTGGTGAAAGTGCTGGCCAATAGGCTAATAAAAACATCATCCCTCTAGATACACGAGGATCAAACAGCTTTATTCAGGGGAAGAGTACGGGATTGAACTTGCGCCGTCTGTTCAAGTTATTGGACTGGGCCCATGCGGAGGCTGACACTCCCTGGTCAGCAGCCTTGGATATTGAAAAGGTGTTTGACACCTTAGGGTGGCAGTATCTGCTGGAAGTGCTGGGCAAATTCAGCTTTGGGCCTAAATACTTACGCTGGGTACGTGTATTATACCCCAACCCACAGGCAAGAGTAAGAACATGACAAGACATTTCTCCTCAGTTTGTTCTTGAGCGAGGCACCAGACAGGGCGGTACCCTGTTGCCTATCCTATTTGCATTTCCTATGGAGCACTAAGCATGCAAATTGCGACAATGGGTGTTGGAATGGGGAATTCATGAAGACAGGCAGGGATATATAATTTCGCTATACGCAGTCGATGCACTGGTCTGCCTCCGGGGGGATGGCGAAGTATTGCGGAGCCTGATGGCGCTCCTGTATACCCATGCTCAGGCCTTTGGCCTTTGGGTTAAGTGGCCTAAGTCAGTAGTTTCACCCATGAAAGCGGTGTAACTACATCAGAGACAGACCATGCCTAGAACCCCTTTGAAATGGGCATTCGATTCCTTCAAGTATCTGGGTGTGCAGATCTATCATTCCAGTACAGAATTAATCGAAGGGAACTTGGGTAAAGCAGTGTCCAGGGCGCACGTGGCACTACTGTTCTGGTGCGGTCTATCCTTGTCTCCTATGGGCAGAGTGGCCATCGCTAAAATACTTCTTCTCCCGAGGCTTCTCTACTTCTTTACTGCACTCCCACATAGGCTGCCTCAGAACATATTTAAGGACCTGGAAGTACTCCTAGTTGCACTGAAATGGGGAGGCTCAAGGTCGAGAATGGCACTCCGTAAACTGTCCCTTCCACTCACAGATAGAGTATTGGGGGCACCAAATTATGAATATTATTATGCTGCTGCACAACTTCAATGGCCAATGAGATGGCTACTGTGTGCCCAGGTGACAGACGTGTCCAGCTGGGCAATGCTTTTAAAACATTGAGCAAAATAGAATGTCTATCGAGCTCCACCACTCTGACGCAAAAGAAACAGGGTAATCTGCTAATTACGACAGCTAGACATAGCTGGCTACGGTACAAGCCAAGCAACACCATATGCACCCCTGCTACCACTTGAGATTTTACCAGGTTCGTTCACTTGCCACGACCGTCCGGAACTAGAGTCCTGGGCGGCGGTGGGATTGGATACCTGGGACGACTTATTTGTGGACGCACAGTTCCAGAGCCTAGAAGAGTTGATAGCGGACTTCGGAATCACGCAGGGTACATTCATGCTTTATGCATTACTAGCCCAGCAATTCCACCAAACATGGGGTAAAATCGAGACAGAACCAGACTCATCTCAGGCGCTGCAGACCTTGTTTACACATGGGAAGGGCTGACATGCGGTAACAGCGATACATTGCTCACTTAGGCCTGGCCCTAGCCTCCTACTGGCAACTCACCGTTCATATTGGGATTCCGAGCTGTCAGCTACTATGAGTGATAAGCAGTGGGTGCAGTGTATAAGGTACCCAAAATTATATCCACAAACACTAAGCAGAAATACACACAGTTTAATTATTTACATCATACCTATTTAGCAACACACAGACTGGCTCGTACATGTGCCCTACATTTGTCGACATATGCCCTCGCTGCTCTGGGTCAGACCCAAAGTTCCTCCACATGGTCTGGGCACGCCCTTGACTTAGTGCCTACTGGAATGAGATTGCGGCGACACTAGGAGAAGCAACCAACACTACTGTACATGTGCAAGGCTTACACTTTCTACTTGCAATCACCAAGTGCACTGCAGCACGGAAAAACCTTAATAAATTCCTTGACCCAGGTTTGGCATTAGCAAAGCGGAGAATAGCTATGTCCTGGAAATCGAGTGCTGCTCCCAATGCGCGCATTTGGCTGTTGGATTTCCGCAGGGCATTGGTGGCTGAGCACACAATGCAAACAGTAACAAGACAATATATCGAATTCAAAATATAGACTACCAAAATATCGTAGTCAAAATATCGAATGGACAGAATATAGTGATGAAAAATATCGAACTGAAGGTAAGTAATATAATATTGATTTTTTAAAATATAGAAAGTCAAAATATCTAGGTATATAATATAGGTATTAAAATATATCGAATTTTTAATAATATTGAATTTTTTAAAGTGTTTTGTATGTTAGTATATAAGTGGAAAATTTATATTATTTTTGTAATTTATTTTAAGTAATGAATTTTATGTTATTTAATTTTTGCGTAATTTATTTCGGTAGCGGGTAATGGGTTTATAGGGGAATAGGGTGAGAAGTAATTTAATTATATTAAATTAAAAATTAATTTTTAGAAATTTCTAATTATTTTTAATTTAATTTTGCATTTTAGTTCTGTAACGGGTTGTGGGTTTATAGGGGAATAGGGTGAGAAGTAATTCAATTGTAATTATTACATATTTGTATTTATTTATTGGTATTCATTTTGAATTTTAAATTGATTAATTGATAATTATGTTAATTTTGTTAATTTATTTCTGTAGCGGGTTGTGGGTTTATAGGGGAATAGGGTGGGAAGCAATTTAATTGTAATTAAGTAAATAGTTTGTATTTATTCATTGGTATTGATTTTTTATTTATTGTTAATTAAATGTTAATTGTTAAATAATTTGTTTTAATTGGTAATTAATTTGTATTAATTTATTAATTGATAATTACGATAATTGTATCAATTTATTTTCCATAGTGGATTGCGGGTTTATAGGGGAATAGGGTGGGAAGTAATTTAATTGTAACTAATTACATCTTAAAAATACTTTTTGTGTATTGATAAATAATTTACTGTTAGTTAATTAATTTGTATTAATTTGTATTATTAATTAGTTTTTGTTATTGAAAATTAATTAGTTGTCAATTAATTACGAATAGGTAATTAATTTTAATAATTGGTATTAATTTGTATTATTAATCAGTTTTTGATATTGAAAATTAATTAGTTAATTAATAATGAATAGGTAATAATTCGAATAACTAATATTTATTTGTATTTATAATTGATTAATTATTACAAAATATTAATTTGAAAATTAATGTTAGTTAATTTTATATTGGTTTTGATATTAATTTTTTCTTAAATAATATATTGAATCATTACTTTCCCTACTGTTAAATTCACTAGCGTGGGAAAAGTAATGTTTACCCCTACGCTATCCAACGCTTTCCCTACTGTTGCACTCTCTGGAGTGAGAATAGTAATTTTTACCCCTACGCTATCCAACGCTTTTCCTACTGTTGCACTCTCTGGAGTGGGAATAGTAATTTTTACCCCTACGCTATCCAACGCTTTCCCTACTGTTGCACTCTCTGGAGTGGGAATAGTAATTTTTACCCTCCCGCTATCCAATGCTTTCCCTACTGTTGCACTCACTGGAGTGGGAATAGTAATTTTTACACTCAAGCTATCCAACGCTTTCCCTACTGTTGTCCTCACTGGAGTGGGAATAGTAATTTTTACCCTCCCGCTGTCCAACACTTTCTCTACTGTTGCACTCTCTGGAGGTGGAATAGTAATTTTTACCCTCCCGCTATCCAACGCTTTCCCTACTGTTGCACTCTCTGGAGTGGGAATAGTAATTTTTACCCTCCCGCTATCCAACGCTTTCCATACTGTTGCACTCACTGGAGTGGGAATAGTAATTTTTACCCTCCTGCTATCCAATGCTATTGTTGCACTCACTTGAATGAATGAATGAATTACGCATTTGTATAGCGCATGGCTACCCGGAGGCATCCCAGCTCATTAGACTCATTTCATTCTCTGAGGTTTAAGCGAACAAGAAGGTTTTTAGCAACTTTCTAAATCTTAAATGGTTTACTTTTATTCTGACTGATTCGGGGAGGTTGTTCCATAAATTTGTGGCTTGTAAGGAAAAGCGACTCCCCCCCCCCCCCCATACGCACTCTCCTTGTTTTGGGAACCACTAGCAAATTTTGGGTATTGGATCTCAGAGTCCGCTTGGGGTTATATGGGCAGAACATTGATTTAATAAGTGCTGGTCCGATTTTATTGACTGCCTTGTGTACCATAGTCAAGGCTTTAAATTCCACTCTCTATTGCACTGGTAGCCAGTGAAGCTGGCGCAATCCAGGCTTAGCGGATGACCTTCGTTGGACATTCAACAGCATTCGTGCTGCACAATTCTGTACTGTCTGAAGAATTTTAACTGTCCCTAGTGGAGTCCCGAGCTATAGTCCGTTAGCATAATCTAGGCGTGACAAGATCAGAGCTTGCACCATGATCTTCCTAGCTTCAAAAGGAAGAAGCTTAACAATTTTTCTCAATAGCCTGATCAGAGCGAAGCAGCCAGGTACCTGCTACCTTCGGGCCTGTACCGCAAAGTTCAGAGCTGGGTCCAGCCAGACCCCCAGGCTCCTGATTTGCTCCTTTGGTGGGGGCGGCTGGCCAAGGCTGGCAGGCCAACAATTTTCAACAGTGGTGGGTGGGTTGTATCCCAGCATCATCACCTCCGTTTTTGCACTGTTTAGCTTTAAGAAGGATTTATCCGTCCATTCATGGATCTTGTCAAGGCAGGTGGAAAGATTATTATACGGGGCGGCTTGAGTGGTCAAGGAGATGATGAGCTGGTTGTCGTCTGCATACGTCACCAGTTGTACCCCCCAGGGCAACACCACCTCAGCCAGCGGCCTCATATATAAGTTAAATAAGGTGCGGCTGAGGGATGAACCCTGGGGAACACCACACTGTAGACGCATTTGGGGGGAGGATACATTGTCCTCAACCACTGCAAACGACCTGTCGGGCAGGATGGAGCACAGCCAATTAAGCGCCTGGCCCGTGACACCTACTTCTCTTAGCCTCTGAATCAGAATGGAATGATTCACGGTGTCAAAGGCTGCGCTGAGATCTAAAAGTAGTATGGCCTCACAACTTCCACTGTCCATGATCTTCCTTGTTTCTTCCACCACTGTGATCAAGGCTGTTTCAGTACCCTGCTTGCTTCTGAAACCTGTCTGTGTGGGGTGTAGGGAGTTACTATCCTCTAAGAAGGAAGAGAGCACGGAATTTACATGCTTCTCAGCAAGTTTGCTAATAGTTGGCAAAAGAGATATAGGTTGGTAGTTTGCCCAGTCCTCCGGATTAAGATTGGGCTTCTTTAGCAAGGCCCTAACTCTTGCCTGTTTCCAGGAAGGAGGCACAATGCCTGATGCTAAGGAGGGGTTAATCACCTCCTGAATCACTGGGCTCACAGTATCGGACACCAGGTTCAATATGGTTGGAGGTGCAGGATCTAGGGGAGAACCAGATTTTAGATTCTTTAGAAGCATCTTGGTATTTGGGCCATCTAGAGGGGCAAATTTCTTGATCTCAGTTACGCCCACATAAGGGACTAAGGTATATTCAGTGGGAGGGTGTTGAAAGGATGAAAAAATACTAGCCACCTTTGTGGAAAAGAAGTTAGCAAGTTCATGACAGCGTGTAGTTGCTTGGCCAGGGTCAGCAGTAGGAACAGGGGGGGCAACAAGAGATTTGAATATTTTAAAAATTTCTCTAGGCGCATTGGCCGCTGAGCTAATTTTTATCTGGAAGTAGTTGGATTGTGTAGTTTTAATTTCCTGTTTATACTTCCTTAAGGCTAGCCTATAGCTCTCCTTACTGGCAGCAGTGTAATCTTTCCTCTAGCTTCTCTCCTGTTGTTTACACAGCAACTTGAGAGCTTTCAGCTCAGGGGTGTACCAGTGTTTTTTGTTTCTGCCGCTTCTGTGGGATAAATTTTATCTTAGGAAGGGTGTGATCCAAAGAAGCCCCCACCCATTGGTTAAACCACGCATCAACCTCCAGAGGATCATTCGTTAATTCGGGTAGCGTTTTCTTAAGGTTCATATTCCAACTGTCGGGTGGGAGTTTAGACCAGACTCGGGTTGTCCACTTGGTAATATTTGCCGATTCATGCTGTTCCTCCGGGGTCAGGGAAAAAAGTAATAGTGAAGGATCAGACCAGGGAACCTGAATCGAATTGTCAAAACTAAGGGTATCTATATTGGTATAGCAGTGATCTAAGATGTGTCCTGCTTTATGCGTTGGACCTGTAACTATTAGCTTCAATTAGAGCACTTCCAAATTGGAGGTCAAATTACGACAAGCTGGAGAGTCAGGCTCATCGAAATAGATATTCAAATCACCTAAAATGGTGAAGTTGGGGGCAGAGCTTGCACAATTTATTGCGTTAATAGAAAGGTCCTCACAGAATTGGCCATAGGGGCCTGGGGGTCTATAGAGCATAAATCCAGACTAAGTGCAGATAGGGGAAAAAGAAATGGCAAACTTTAGGCTTTCAGCCCCTGAAATTTTAATCTCTTCTGTTCAACAGGTCAAACTTTTCCTATAGATAATAGCAATACCCCCCCCCCCCGGCCTTCTGAGCGATCTTGCTTCAGTATCGCAAAGTTGGGGGGTAGAGCCCGAATAATGTCATGCTCTGAGCTATCATCCATCCATGTCTCCGACAGGAAGAGGACATCAAGGTTTCCTTCCTCCAGGAGCATGTGGAGCTCGATCGCATGTTTTGGCAGTGATCTGCAATTCAGTAATGCGAGGGGGAACTGATGAGGTGTATCCTCTGTACCACAGGGATTGCCCGAGTTAAATTTATAATTGCATCCTGTGCAAGGTTTAAAAGTCCTTAAGTGTGTGTTAAGCTTAGTTCAAAGAAAACTTTCCCTCCTCCTTAGTGCGAGTAGATTGTCACAACAATAACTTTTAAAGGGGCAAATTAGGTTTGAACAAACAGGGTGCCTGGACCCTGGGCTCGTACTGGCCCGGACGGGCACAGACAGGCAGGACTCTGGCATGACTCCGGCGTGAGTCCGGCACGTCCACAAAACGCGTCCGCTACGCGGAGTAAGCACGTCCCCTTTTGTAGAAAGCTAGAGCGCGTCGTCAGGGCGCAACCACACGCAGTATGGCCGCTGTGACGCCTTCACCTCCCCGGGACCAACTCTCAGCGTCAATACTCAGCTGAGAGTGGCCCAGGTGGCAGTGGGATGATGGAAGAGTCTAGTCCGGTGGAAACGCTTTCTAAGTGAAGCGGAGGTAATTTGCACACACAGTTTAAAAACGAGCTAAAAATGCTTATTTAATCAAGCATAGTTCTAATGAGACAAATAAGAAAAGGCAGAGCAAAGAAACTCTGGCTTCCGCCTCAGAGGGTGAAATTACAGCTATGATGCGCGCCGGAACGGAAGCCCCTTTTGTAGAGAGCTAGAGCGCGTCAGGGCGCTACCACACGCAATATGGACGCTGTGATGCCTTCACCTCCCCGGGACCAACTCTCAGCGTCAATACTCAGCTGAGAGTGGCCCAGGCGGCGGTGGTATGATGGAAGAGTCTAGTCCGGTGGAAACGCTTTCTAAGTGAAGCAGAGGTAATTTGCACACACAGTTTAAAAACAAGCTAAAAATGCTTATTTAATCAAGCATAGTTCTAATGAGACAAACAAGAAAAGTCAGAGCAAAGAACCTCCGGCTTCTGCCTCAGAGGGTGAAATTAGAGCTGGGGGGATAGTAATTTTTACCCTCCCGCTTTCCAACGCTTTCCCTACTGTTGCACTCACTGGAGTGGGAATAGTAATTTTTACCCTTACGCTATCCAACGCTTTCCCTACTGTTGCACTCACTGGAGTGGGAATAGTCATTTTTACCCCTACGCTATAAAACGTTTTCCCTACTGTTGCTCTCACTGGAGTGGTAATAGTAAATGTTACCCTCCCGTTATCCTACGGCAAAAATATTGTATATTTTTTTAATATTATGTTAATATATATATATATGTAATAAAGAATAAAATTGTATGTTTTTTTCATAACTTACATTAATTATTTAATAATTTTAAGGTTATTTAAGTATTTTTAAGTATGTTTTAGTTAATTATATTTCATTAATTTCAAATTAATGTCAAGACATTAAAAAAAATCGAAATTTTGAATAACTATATTTTTTAAAACGATATTTTTGATTCAATATTTTTGTACCTACCTGTTGGTAGATAGGAATTCGATATTTTTGCATTCTATATCTTTTCTTCGATATTTTGGTAATTCTATATTTGTGTATTCGATATTATGTCAGTGATCCGTTGAAAACACTGGAGGCACCCTGTGACCCCTCACAAACTAACCCCATGCAATGGCAAGAATACTTGTCATTTATGGAAGAAAAATGTAATACACCTAGGTCACCACAGGGAAAAGATGGTTTCCTACTCTAGGCATGAATAACAACATGGTAATATATAGATGCATGCAAGCTGGGCCCCTCCCCAGGCATGACCTGGCCTAACTAGGTAATACCTCAGGTTTTGCAAACACATGATGGTGTGGTGCGCGCGGCATCGCACCCTTCCTTCTCGCTGCTCCTGCTGTCCTTAAAGGGTACACACACAAGCAGCCACCCTGGTGCACATGTGGCCCGAATCACATAGTGCATGTGGGTTAGTTGATATTGTATAGTTCTGTGTTCATTGTATTGGTTGGTATGAAAATATTAAGATGAAGAAATTCAGTTGCTTTATTTGATGATTACAAAGTGGATAACATACATAGACATATACAAAATGTTAAATACGGTTCTCTTTTCTTTTTTGCCACCCGCATGCAATGCAACCTGGCGCCCCACTTGGGGGCCGATTCTGATCCTGGATTTTTATTTTCCAAACAAATCGGATCCGTATTTTTTTCCATACAAATTGTACAAGTCCCTTCCAACCCGTGTAGTACGATTCGTACGGGAAAAATACATACAGATCGGCCCGATCCTTACTAATCGGATCGGGAAAAACTGTACGACACGGACTTGTAAAAAAGACCATACAATTTGTAAAAAGGCTGTCCAACCCGTCAAGTACGATTCGTACCGGGTTGTCAGCATACGATTTGTATGGAAAATGGCCTGTATACGGGGAACGACTCGTACCGGGCAACAAAGTGAACCCCTATACGCCTCGTACCCTGGTATGACTCGTTCTGGGGGTACAACTCATACCTGGGTACGGGTTGTATAGGGGTATGAGGCGTACAGGGGTCCCCCCACATGCAAGGTGTGTGCGTACCCCAACATCGCGCATGTACGCACCGTACATACGTGATTTTGGGTTATGGTGCGTACACATGCAATTTTGGGGTACGGTGCGTACATACGCAATTTTGGGGTACGGTGCTTGTACGGTGCGTACACGACCAGTACCCCTTCATCGCGTATATACGCACCATGCCCCACTTTCCGTGTCATCTGTATGCACTGTACATAGGCACCGTACCCCTGTATTCATGGGGTATACAACGCATACATGGGGGGGTCTGTCTCGTACTGTTTTCGGGGCTTACAAGATTTTTCCAGCACTTTTTGGCTCCTGTAAAAAAAGAGCTGTGTGGAGTGCTGTTTGTACGAATCGTACTTGACGGGTTGTAAACTGCTGCCGGGAATACATGGGGACGTCGCGTACAGAGCAATCCAAATCAGAATCGCTTGTATATACGAGTTGTATGGTCTTTTTTACAATTTGTATGGAGTGCGTCTATTTGTACGGATCGTACTTCCTAGGTTGTAGGGGAATCTTTACAAGTACAAGTTGTATGGGGAAAACGCTCCATACCACGATTTATACAGCGTTTTTCCAGGATCGGAATCGGCCACCAAGTGTCAAGTATGTGAATGTCACTGTAATGTTCTGTATGATATATTTGGCAGATTGTACTATGCATAACCTGTGAAAAAACCAATAAAGACGATTAAAAAAAAAAGTATCTAAAGCAGATCATTAATGGGGGAACATTTTGCTAATTTTCTGTATTAGATGCATAAGTAATTTCTAGCCTGACAAAATTCAAAGGTGAGCCTGTTCAAAGACAGCTATCATTGGCAACAGTCTGAATCTGTGGCTCAGGTTTGACTGTGGAAAATGTATATTACTTTCTTTCCCGCATATTTTGAATTTTTTTTACATTTTCTGCTAATTCTGTATATTTTTTTAATTTTGGCGAGGTTTGGGAAATATCAACATATTTTCGTATCACTGCTTAAATGTCTGAGCAGTGAAAATCTGTACTTCAAAAAGGAAAGAAGAATGATTGCCAACACAAGCTATCCCCCATTTCTGGTACTCACTGAAGTACGATTGATTTATTCTAAGGCTGAATACTAACACAGGCTAACGCCACTGCCGGTACTGACTGAAGTACGACGGATTTATTTTAAGAATTAACACCAACTCAGGCTAGGAACACAGCTGGTACTAACTGAAGTATGACTGATTTATAATATTAAATAATAAAAATGTAATTTGTAATGCACATGTTTACTTTACCTGAAGTGACCCAGCGATAGGAAACTGAGTACCATAACTTAAGCACACTGGAAGAACCTAGCAGAAGCAGAACAACCAAGTTTTCGTTTTTTTTCTAAAAATCAGTTCAGAGAGAGTCAGCCAAAGTTACACAGGTAAAGAGTTCTAGATTTTAGGAGCCAAGTGTCTGAAGGCTCGACCACCAAGTCTGTTTTTCCTAACCCTGGAGTGGAGGCCAGTTTCGCCACAACTGTTCTCAGAGCTCTATTTGGTACGTAGGGAGTGATTATGTCCCATAGATAGGTTGGGCCTTGGCTAGAATGCGCTTTGTGGCAGTAGCAGAGAGCCTTAAATGTGATTCTCTCTTTAACTGTCAACCGAGCAGTATCCGGCCTGCTGCTTTCTACATGTGTTGGAGCCCATTCAAACGTAATTGAATGACACCTAAATACAAAATATTGCAGTAATCCAATCTGGAAGTAACCATTGCCTGGGCTACAGTCTTTTGGCCAGCCTCAGGAAGAAGGTGAAGGATTTTGGGGAGATTTCAAAATCTCAAATCACTTTCCTGAGAGCATTGATCTGGGCATCAAACAAAAGCTTTTCATCAAAACCAGATGCCAAGATTCTTCATCTTGTACTGCCGGAATGGTGTTCAGGTGTCTGCCCAATACCAAGACCTCAGGTTTCTTAGTATTCCGTTTTAGACAGTTGAGGTCGATCCAAACAGTGACATCAGAGAACCACACTGTGGTAATGGTGTCTTTTCTTTGTTTTTATTATAGAACTTAGAGTGTTGTTACGTCACTTAGAATTTGTGGATGTAATCTTAGAATCTTTAGGGGGATAACTTGTTTGAGATGAGAAGCTTTTGGAAATTTGATTCAGCTGGACGCTTTCATATTGGCACCAGTGGGTCGGACAAGGGTTGGTGGAACAAGAGTTCTGTTGTGGTTCTCAAACCTTGGCAAGAACAATATTTTGGGAAAGATGAAGATGGTGGTGATGTGTGGGTTGATGATGAAAATGACATCTGTGACAATATTCCTCAGAGTTATTTGAGTAATGAAGAACTTAATATACCTCGTGCATGTCAGAAGGAATCTAATGTGTCTGAATCCAATGAAGAAGAGTTTATGGATTCCTTTGTTCTAGAAAATTCTGAGTTACAAAAGAGAAATTCTAGGATGTCTAAGAAATTTGATGATTATATTTTAGATGTTTAAGAAATTTTCTGATTTTGTTTTGCAGCATTTGTTTTATTTTATTTTGTTAAAAGGATACATACCACGGATATTGAAGTGAGACTTTTTACTATCTATAATACTTGAAGAGTTATTAGCGGCTGAATTCTTTTGTGCCAAGTATGCATGCTTAGACTGATTGTACACTTTAAGAGCCGTCTTGTAATTCGACATACAGCCGGGGTCATAGCTTTTTCGTCAGAGGAGCTCCAGTCTCTTGCAGTTCTTTTTTGAAGCCAAGAGTTCATCATTGAACCACACATCTGAGGGCTTTTGTCTCCTCAGCGTTTGTTTGACCAGAGAAGCACTCTGGTCTAGAGCGTCTCCTAGCCAACTATCCAGTTGAGTGCTGGCCTTGCTTACATTATGGTCCAGGTGCAGCTTAAAATTTCTCAGAGCATGATTGAGCCTCATTGGTGTCACTGTGGACCATTTCCGGACCCAAATGGGTGCGGCAGTCGAGATCGCAGTCATCCTATTCCAGATCAAAGGAATGGCTGAGCTCTCTGACCATATAAGTGGGATGGGTATGCAGATGCCACTATTCGACATGTTAGTAAACACGAGGTTGAGAATATGACCCAGTTTGTGTATAGGGGAAGAGACTAGCTGGTGAAGTTGTAGGCTCTCTAAATCGCCAACTAATGTATTTGCCACCTGGCAATTAACATCATTAAAATGTATATTAAAATCACCCAGGACCAGCAGGTTAGCATAGCACCAAGCTAGAAGTGACAATTGGGCACATGCATCAACCTATTTAGGAAGTGCAAACGGTGCGAATCTGTAAATTTGGCCGTTTGCGCCTCCTAAATACGTTTTTGGGATGCATGAAACAATTTTTCAAAATTCGCTTTTTTTTGCATTTCCTAAAAATGCGAATGCATTTAAGGAATCGCATTTGTGCAATTCCTTAAATGCAATGCATCAATTTTTAAAAAAATGCGAATTTTGAAATAGGAAGTGCAAATGAACACGAGGTTGACCCTCGTGTTAATTTGCGAAATTCTTTAAAAAAGCACAAAAATGCATTTTAGAAAGTCTCATGTTACAGACACATATGTCCTTAGGACATGCATGTGTGAAACATGCACTTTAAAATACATTTCAGGGGTGCAGGGGGGGGGGTCCTTTGGACCCCTCTCTGCACCCTTGCAATGCATCAACAAATTGCGAATTCCAAAAAATAGAAATGCAAAACGGCATTGATTCCTATGGGCCTCTAGGCCCATAGGAATCAATGTAATGCCATTCCTTAATTGCAATTCGCAATTAAGGAATCACAAATTCCGAATATTAAGAAATCCTAAAAAAATGTAGGGTTTCTTGATGCATAGGATTTTGCAATTCCTAAATTGCGATTCCTTAATTATCGCAATTTAGGAAAATGCAAATTCCTACAATGATGCATGTGCCTGTGTCTACTAAGGAAGTGGAAACGTTCAGCACTGGCCCAGGGGGAGGGGCAATAAAGGAGAAATCCCTATATTACTGCATTTTTTGAGAGGGTCAAGGAGAAGAAGGAGGCTATTCCACGAATGAATGCCAACACAGGCTAACGCCACTGCGGGTTCTTACTGAAGTACAATGGATTTCTGTTAAGAATGAATACCAGCTCGGACTAGGAACACAGCTAGTGCTGACTGATATACAACGGATTCATTCCAAGAATGAATACCAACCCAGGCTAGCGGCACTGCCTGTACCGACTAAAGCATGAGCCATTTATTCTAATATTGAATGAGGTGAGCTGTAGACTGGCAGACGTAACGATTGCCTGCATCACGAGTCGCCCAAATAGGTCGCCCAGTCCTGTTCACTGAGTCACCTAGTGGAGGTTATCTCATCTCCCATGACTAAATTTGTAAAGCGAACTCGACTTCATGGCCCAGGGAGGCTGATGAGAGACACTTTGACACCAGAATCCACAAAGGGGAGCTCAGGCCACACGTCGCAGTGTGAGAGGAACAGGAGGATTACACATTTCGATTAGCTTCCTTTCAAAACATTCAATAACACCGAGAATACAAAACCGATGAATACTTAGACGTACTTCTAACAATTTTTTGCAAAATACTTTGAGAAAAATAAATGTACATTTCCACTACTGGCGGCGCACATTTCCTAGGTTTTGTCTGGGGATTTTCATTTGTCCCCGCAGAAATGTGAACACATACACACTGATACACCTGGACTGTCCCGGGCTATTACTATCATTTCCCAAGCTGTAACTCGATGAGCCCTGGCGTAGTGATAGCTTTTCTCTAGTAGTGCAGGCGATTTCAATCACTTGCTCCTGCACACCTGTGTTCTGAAAACTCTGAGTCCCATCGATGCCCTTTGCCTGTGAAAGTGATTTAAGTTCAACTCTGTATGGAAAGGCTCTTCCTGACCTTCTGTCATTTCTTTGCCCTCAAGGATCTGGCCTACAAGGAGCGCCACTGGCACGAGGCCTGCTTCAAGTGCGCCAAATGCAATCACTCTTTAGTGGAGAAGCCCTTCGCTTCCAGGATGGACCTCTTGCTGTGTATTGAATGCTGTTCTAAGGAATATTCTTCCAAGTGCTTCAGCTGCAAGAAAGCCATTATGCCGGGTAAGAATCCAATCACTTCAACTCACAAAAGCAGCATTTCAATTTTCTCTCTTCCTAGAATGCTTCTTTTCATGCTGAAATTCAAGAAGTGTGCTTTGCAGTTGAATGAAGATGGGATGTCGCAAAGACCGGGCATTTCATTAGAAGGCTGTTATTTAAATGGTCGCCCAGAATCTAGTTTCTAAATGGGTTTTGATTTAATTTAGATTTCAATGCCCAAATGGATTCTGGTGATATGACTGCGAGGAGCTACTCATTGAACAATGGAAGCATAACGTGTACAACAAGCATTCACAAAACCAATAAGTCTGACAACAAGCATTCACAATAACTGACTTTTGATGTTTATGCTAGGAGTTCTATCGAGTGACATTAATGAAGAAGGAGGCAACACATGGAGTGATGCTTTTTGACATTGTTACTGCATGTTTTGCTATTTGTTGTTGTTGTTTGCAATGTAACACATATAAAAAGTATCCTATTTGCACACAGTAAAGTATTGTTAAAATATTGAAACATTGCTATGTGGGAATGGCAGTGATGTGCATTTAAAGCTGCTTGTGTGCTATCTGCAGTATTCATGAACGTGTGTATGAAAAGAAAGATGCAACCCAGCAGTATTTAAATTGTGTACTGGGGTTGTCAGTCGTGATTCCGACACAGTAGAGATACATATTCATATGTCTGGATGTCTGTTTCGCATTGCTTAATGTACAACACACAGGAGATGCAGGGGTGTAGCTTGGTCAGTAAGATTTGGGTGGAGTAAGCTTCATAGTTCCCAACAATCTCTTTGCCATATTGTTTGAACTGACAGCCTTTTGGTGGGTTTCTTTAAACGTCTTGCTTACTAGCCTTATATTTGTGCTGATTTCTTTCACTTGGCCATATGACTCTCAACACTTTACCACTGCCAACAAGTGCTAAAGTGCTTGTGCTGCTCTCCAAAAACATGGTTTGATTGACTTATCCTCCATTGGTATATTTAATTGATCTTTAAGTGCCTAGTAGAGTGCACTACATGTGCACAGGGACTGTAAATTATATGCTATTAGTGGGCCAATTGTGCCACCCAAACAAGTAGCATTTTAAAACGTGCCTCAGGCCTCCCACTGCAGAACCTGTATGCATAATAATGATAATCCACATTTGTAAATCGCGAACCATCACCCATTAGTGTCTCTAGGCGGGGGGGCCGTCGGGAAGATTAAGCAAGCTGGCCACGGCGTCACACCTCCACACCTCTCCCTGCATAGTTTACGTTGCTATGCCGACTTGGCATTTAAAATCCCTTACTAAGCCTTAAAGTCCCCATTTATTACATGTAAGTCACCCCTAAAGACGGCTCTAGGTAGTCCGTTGGGCAGGATGCTGTGAAATTAAAGGGTAGGACAGATACGTTTAATTTTTACATGTCTTGGTAGTGAAAACTATTGTGAGCCCTACTCTCCCATAGGTTAACATTGGGAATTCCTTATTACGCTTGAACAAATGTAATTCCTTATTGAGAAGGATCATCTCTATCATGTTTTATATCATTGGAATTGTAACAATAAATCATCTTTGCTTGTAAAGCTGAATTTATTATTACCCTTTTAAAAATAGCATTTTAGAAAGATGGATTTTCTTTTGCTCTTAGCCCTGTGAGCCTGCAGCATGTCTCCAATGAACACCTGGGGTGGGTGACAGCTGGACTTTGTGCAGTCCCTCTAGACAGCCACACACAAAGGGAGCTTAGGTGTGACTGATGTGCCACACACATCCTGATGGGTCATCCTGGGCAGGATGGGAGGGAGGAGCTTATACTTACAGTAATGAATGGGAATTGTCCATTCCAGTGGGTACTCGCAAATTGCGCACTCAATTTCAAGGGCGCAAGTGTTCTAAAAGGACACGCTGTTGCACCCCTGAAATGGGCATGTATGTACATGTGGCGCACATACATGCCCTAAGGGCATATTTTTGTGCCACATGGCACTTTGAAAACAGCAAAAAAGTGCTTTTTTCAAAGAATTCACATATTACCAGCAACTGCAACTTGGTGGTAAATTGCAATTTCTTATGCTAAATTCGCACAACTTAGGTGCTTTCTACGTCGCATTTAAGGAATTCCAATTTGCGATTCCTTAAATGCAATTGCAAAATAGGGAATCCCAAATTTTGCGATACCCTATTTTGCGATGGCCTTTTGGGATGATACATTCCAAACGGTCTTTTCCTGTTCGCAAACGGGCAGATTCTGAGAATCGGCCCGTTTGCGAACCAGAATTAGGCTTCATACATATCCCCCCTAAAATGGCAATACATTGGGAATATTCAGGGACTATTCACCAGTTTTAGGAAGTTGGATGTTTCGGGGCCAATGCACAAAGGCTTGCAAGAGTATTTAAAGAGTACTCATGTAACACTATTTCCCGTACTACTAAATATGTTTTGAGAGTCAGCCAATTTATTGTACCTGCCTGCCTCAGCAAATGTAGGTGCAACACTGCTGGCCTGGTCTCTTCCCCAAGGTTTATTTTATAGTTCTGTTACATTTAAGACTTCAGGGGAACATTAAAGTTAAGTATGCATTCACTTCCTTTGGTGCCCCACAGTTTCAGTTACACATCATGAACCTCTACTTCAGTGGGGGAACAGCATGTGATTTATAAAACAGACAATCGAAAACAAAGTGGGTGCTGGAAAATGGGGTGGACGGCTTGCTTCCTTGGAACTTAGTGCTTTTCTGAGTGTGTAGTCTTATCCTTTAAGGCAGACCTAAATGTATATGTCTGTTAAAAAAGAAAGTTAATTTGTCTTTCTGCAGGATCACGCAAAGTGGAATTTAATGGAAATAGTTGGCATGAAACGTGCTTTATTTGCAAAGATTGCAAACAACCCATTGGGTCAAAGTCGTTTATTCCCAAAGACTGCGAGGACTACTGCCTACAATGCTTTGAAAAGCATTTTGCCAAACAGTGCAGGGCCTGCAATCAGGTAAATAACACACAAACATCACAATCTGTGTCCAGAAATTATTGTGCATTGTGACTGGTTTCATTATGACACTAAAGGTGAAAAACTCAGCAGCCAGACTCACCCTCAACCTCCCACCCAGAACACACCACACCTCAAGGCGCTCCACTGGCTCCTGAGAAACAAGCACACTCAGTTCAAACTCCCCACTCGAACAATCATGGAACTGCACAAGATAGGCTTGAACAGGCATATCTACTTCCAAGACCCACATAGACTCCTCCAATCGGCTGGATTCCTACTCGTACACATTCCGCACATACACAGAAAGCGATCAAGAGTTGGGGCTTCTCGTACATTACTCCGAAAGCGTGGAGCAACCTCCCACTACACATAACAGCATCTTCCTCACTTTTTTTAAAATTTAGTTATTGTGATTTTTATGAACATCAAAAGTACAAACCTTACAGTCCCCAGGCTAATCAAAGTGAGTTTGACATTTCTCATGTGGTGTATTCAGATATAGTTAGCTCGCATAGTTTGCTGGAAAATGAAGAGATAAACATGTCCACATTAATCTCAGATCAGTTGTAATGAACACCAAAGCACCTCCTCCATTCCATAGTGTCCCACTACCTAGTGGCCAACAGGAGTTACAGATCTAACCCCGAATGGAAGGGAGCTCAAGGAGATATTCATGTATTCTCAGTTCACTCCTACACCGCCAGCTTCTCCACAACCCCGATTCATGTATGAATAATCACCCATCTTCCTCAGCCCGAAGTACCAAGTACATACTAACTGGGTTCCAGATATCTTTCAGGTGGGATCTAGTTGGCATCAGTGGTCAGTGTTTTTCTAGTTGTTGCTGGCACTGGATCACATCCTCGAACCAGCAAGTTACATTCAAATTGTCTGATTATCCCAAGTGCAATGCTACTTGTTCTTAGCCAAGACTAGCATCATAGCAGCAAGCTTTTGTGTATTACCTGAAACATCTTTAACATAGCCTAAGAGAGCTACCAGGGGTGTCCTCTGAACCTCGCTGCAAATCACTCCAGCAATACAATCATATACCTAGGACCAGAACACTGCTTCACTTCCACGCCAGATACATATAAGCACGGCATCGCAGAGATTGCATGTCCACTGAGAGCCCCATTTTGTGAAGTCTAGTGCTTAGGTGGGATAGCCTATGTAAGAATTTGATATGAATCAATCGCAATCTATAATGGGGTCAGAGCATATCCATTTGGGCACAGCAATACTGCCTTTTCTCACCCATCACGTCATCATCTAGTTTGGCCTGCCATCCACTTGTCACTCTTTACTCGGCCACATGGGCCTTATATTTAGGCCTGAGCAGAATTTAAATGATGTTGGTATAATCTGAGCAATTTCGGGAACTCCGTGTTAATCTTTGGCGCACAATTACCCATAATAGCACAATTACGCCCGCTCGCGTAATTAGTAGTAATTTGGGGGTAAAGAAATCCTACACCATGAGCACATTTAGTGAGTGCGGGTGGCTGCTCATGCTGTTCTTTACATTCCGTTGCATTTGGCGCTACTTTCTTAGTGCAAATCGCATTCACATTCATTTTAGATGCGAGTGTGCATTTTGTACCAAGAAACAAGCACTAAATGCCAGGAGTAAGTTGGAGGAAAATCCTACCCCAAGTGCTCATTTAGCAGGTGCAAGAAGCTGCTTCAGCTTGTTATTCATGCTCTGTTGAATTTAGTGATCTTTCTTAGTACAAAATGCATTCTCCCATTCATTTTGGACATGAGGGGGTATTTTTGTGCTAAAACGATGGCGCTACATGCAGAATTACAATCTTGTGTAATTCAGCTAAATCTAGAAGAATATTTCTGTAATTCTGTATGAGTACACCACACGTAATTAAACGGTTACGCCCAACCATACATGCATAGGTGGAGTACAGTGTTGTGATTAACCTCCGAAGCGTAGTTTAGAACACCATCTAGCACCTGTACGCTCTCAGTTTCTTGTTGGAAAGTGCTATGTATCTGTTTAGTAGTACGCTGTTGGTAATAGAGGAAAATATAAAATGATGTCCGATCTATGGTATTCTGGACTTCTGGACATTTTGTAATGTAATAAAGATACTTTTAGAGTATATGTCCCTCATCACTGCAGGGGTCATGCACCTCAGCTGTTGTTGAAACTGTTCACCTGGCGTTAAAGGCAGCATCAAGTTAGGTGCTAGTGGTCGGCTCAGCAGAGTGTAGACAGTCAAGGGGAGCTATTATCCCAAGTCCACCCCACAGATTTAACAGTATAGATCTTTCCCATAGCAAGGCCGGCCTTAGGCATGTGCAAGCTGTGCACCTGCACAGGGCCACCAAACCCCAGGGGCCACCACACCAATATATATCCTTAATATAATAATCTTCTGAGGATGGATACATATTTGTGTGGCCGCCCCTGGCAAGGATTTGGCGGCCTCCGGCTCTGATCCACTTCCAAACACCCTGACCCCCCCAACCCTCTCTTCACTGGCCTCCGCGCTACCCCGCCCGACCTCCTCTTCCGGGGCCCCCTACCTACGCTCCTTGCCCAGGGCCACCATCAGCCTAGAGCCGCCCCTGCCCATAGGACACGTCGGAGGAGGGAAGATCTTCTTAGCTATGGGGCAGGAATCAGCCTTGCCTGCCTCCACCTCAACATGCGGTTTGGTATGGCATGAGATGTAGCCAACAGTGACCATGTTGAGCTTGTGCGCAGAAATAGCATGGTTTATGGTCAGGTGCTCACGATCCGTTCTGGTCAAACAGCATGGTCACCACCTTCCAGGATAGCCTTGGCTGTTGACTGGCTCACATCAAGCTAATAAGGAGGGATCTAACTTAGTCAAAGGATGCTCTAGTCAGTGGGAGCGGTATGTTTACAAAGAGGTGGGGGAACTTGGGCAATACAACCATTTTTGTGATGGAGATTCTCCCAACAAGGGACAAACGAAGTCTGAACTAGATCGGAACACACTCCTCTTGCCATGCAAAAGCTATAGCAGAGTTTTCCTGCCATAGAAAGCTGTGTGATGTCCTTCTTTATCCATATTCACAGATTTTGGACTACCGAACCAGCCTACTTCAGTGGAAACTCAGTTGTAACGCAAGTTAGTGTTTTTTGTCAAACTTGAAAAAGCACCGCTTCAAAGTTTAATCTCCACTAAGCATGGGTGATAGATACGTCATCAAAGAATGTCCCAAAAGAAAAGACGCTGAATCGTGATTGCAAAAAGTTCAAGGTTCTTTTAATAGTCCAATTAAGAAACCAGCCAACGCGTTTAGTTCCGTCAAGCGGAACTTCTTCAGGGCTGTAAGTCCTAAGGAAAAAGGAAAACATACAAAAAGCCAGTGTAAGTTACATAGAAACAACATGTGTACATACATTGATAGATAAGTAAAAATTACACCAAAAAACACCCACATTAAAAACATACTAGTGTCTAAAAATTGCAGCATTTAGATACATCAGTACATTGTTAGACCATTTCATCCTAGTTATAATGCTGCATATTCAATTTATTTCAGTCTCTTTGTTTAATTTGACTCTAAGCCCGACATTGAGACAGTGTTATTATAAAAGACGCCATTTGGCTATTCTCATATTTGCTGAAAAACAAATCCTCTTAAATGATTAGATTTCAAATTGCAATCACAAATATCAGCGTTGTCAGTATTATGAACATCAGAGCATCCAGCTGTGGGAATCGTCCCGCACTTAGCATATTCATAAAGTGTTGAATCACCTCACATAATGTGGTACCACAGGGCACTTGATTATCCCGAGGCAATGTTGTTTACAAAGAGAGGAGACTATATTTAAAAAGTTGTCAATATAAGACATATAACAGCACCGGGACATGAGACTTAATATTGTCCTCATGAAACAATGTTCCAGAAAAACCCCTTAAAAAATTCCTTGGTTGTGGGTGCATGATCAAAACCCATTGGTACCCCAAGTTGTCAAAGACCAGTTCGATACACATGAAACTAATACTTCATTCGCCATACACTTATGCAACTAAAGATTAATTAAAAGTTACCAAAGTGGAATGATATAAAAATATATATATGTAATTCCTACCGCAATAGATGTCACCAAATGTACATATGTTCCAAGCCAAATCGTCATATCAATATACATCCATTCCCTCTATGCGGGTAGTCCAACTGAAGTAATTCCAAGCTCAAAAATGTTTTTTTCAATTGCGTTTCACACTAATTTTTCTGACGATGTAAAATGTGGTATTCGCCTAAGAAAATACAGGAAATAAAGTATAAGGGAAATTTTAATCCCCAAATATTGCATATCTATGGCCTTGCGTGCCTGTGTGTGCAGTTCTCACCTAGTGCGTAAGCGATGATTTTGCATGCCTTAATATTTGGACGAGCGCACTTATCACAGTCCAAAGGTCCCAACTCTTGTTCTTCACTCGGGACGCAATACGTAAATCACTTTAAGATAGTTACCTAGAAACAATGTATTTGATGTAGCCGATCACCACAAAATATATAGTCCTTATTAACACTAGTGTGAATCAAAAACGCGGAAATATAGGTACCCGCCGTATTTCTTGGAGCATAAACTTATAGGTAATCAATAAGCATGGGCGAATTTTGCGAATCTGGCGTTCGCGAATTTTGCGAATTTGCGAACTCGCAATCCGCAAAATCCGCGAATTCTCGCGAATTTGCGGATTTTTTTTTGTGTGTTCGCAAGGATTTCTGCCAGTTCGCAAGGATTTCTGCCAGTTCGCGTGGGTTTTGTACCAGTTCGCAATTGCGAACTTACATGTCGGCTCGCAACGGTCACAATTTGTTGTTTCTACGTCTGGTTCATCATCACAGGTTCCCAGCACCCTCTGTTTCACCCCTGCCACCCTCTGTTTCACCCATGCCACCCTCTGGTACATCAATGCCACCCTCTGGTTCATCATCACTGTAGATTATGGGGGGGAAAAGCAAGCACACCTGCCTGCTTCAACTGATATGAATTAATTTGGGGTTGATTTATTAATGTGTCACTGTTTTAAAATTCCAGTCTGGCACCTGCTTCCTTATCTGTAATTTGCTTTCTGTTGCAGTGCAATTTTTTTTTCCAGGACCTTTGTGGCCTACTTGTAGCTATTCTATGAGCCTGCTGTGAGGGTCAGAGCAGGGTCATACAATTGTTGCAACTAGCAACTGAACTCTGGAGGGGCCATTGTCAGGAAGCACTACAGGGAATGGTTACTAATGATGAGTTTGAACTTTTGAACCTGCTGAATGCTTTCACTATTGCAAAACTCGTTTTTCTGAAGAACAGCATTACAGCAACTGTAATGCCCCAAACAAGCTTATATGAGAAAGTTGATTTCTAATCCAAAAGTTATCCAAAGAAAATCAAAAGGCCTCAAATCCAAAAAAGTGCAGGCAAATGTCAACCTGAGGAGTTATTCTGATAAAAATCATCATTTTCAGAAGGTCTATGCTGCTTGCTAGTAGATTTCTTGTGCAGAATTGCAATTTTTGTAATTTCGCGAGTGCTAGATTGGTGCTGCCCGCCGCACCTACATGTTCGCTATTGCGAACTTACACCGCACGCCGCAAAATTGTATCACCAAGAAAAAAAAAATCCGCTGCGTGCGAATTTGCGGATTTTCGGTAAATTTGCGAGCGTTCGCGGATTGCGAATTTACTGAAAATCCTCAAAATCCGCGAGCGGAACAGATTTTCCACCCATGCTTAGTAATCAACTCAAAAGCGACCCGCCAGCATTAGTCAATCACATTGGGTAACCCATGTGTCCGTGTAAGGCACATTTGTAAGGCAAATGTAGTTAACAAATGCACAAATTGAAAGTGGTTACGGTCTCCGTTTCTAATTGAATTTATACGCAGTTCACACATTATGCATGAACTTTAGTTTGACATACCTTAGTAATGTGACGTGCACAATTTGCACCGTCCAGTGGTCCCAACGCAAGTTAGGGCTACTTTCAAGTGGAAAATCAATGACTTGGCCCAATTATTTGTGATTCCCTTAAATGCACTAAATGTATGAAATTCATGCAGCAAGGATTTTAGATTAATTTCACAGTCCTCACATAAATAGTCATATAGTCTAAAAATATTGATACCATGAGCTTTCGGCCTGTGTAGTTGAGACTGAGTTCAACATGGTGTTGTCGCAAACAAGCTGCAAGCGGCCCCATGGCTATGCCATACAGAATCGGAGAGAGTAGGCATTCTTTTCGGCGCCTCTGCCGGCTGAAAAGTGGAGAATAGGAATCTCGAATAGCAGCTTGATCAAATGAAGGAAGGAATAACTAAATACAATCTGACAGAGTAGTCAATATGGCCACTCCAGTGATTCAAACCCCTTCCTAGCATATAGGAACATTGCCACAGCCGAAACTGCATGTTTAGTGGGAAAGAGGGGGCGTGCACATGTAATGCAGAGTGGATCATCCTGGAACAAATCACAACCGGGCAGGACGAGCAATATCGGGCAGAAGGGGAAGGATCCTGTTTGAAAGTAGTTTGGCCAGAATATTATTATCTATGCTAATCATAGACAGCTGCCTAAATTGGTCACATTGGGAATGTGGTTCATTGGGCTTTAGAATTGTTACTATTAGTGATTCTCTAATGGTAAGAGAGAGATGTCCAAAGTCCCCAGCTTCATACATGGCACGGAAGTGGGGGCTAGCTCTACTGCATATTCCTTATGAAATTGGGACATCGGGCCATCTACGCCAGAAGCCTTATCCTTGGGCATATTGCAGATTACTTGTATTATATCTTCATCATCAAGTGGGGCATTGAGATATTTCCTATGAGCAGTTTACAGGCAAAGTAACAGAACGGAGTGTAGGTATTCTGTGATTTGGTCTTGGGGAGAGTTGGTGTTGGCACTGGCGTAACGAAACTCGAGAGGGCCTCCCTGCGAAGCACGTGGAGGGGCCCCCTCTGGGCTCAATCAGGAGCTCTGCAGCCAGAGTGCTGTGCTGTGGGGGACCCCTAGAGCTTTGGGGACCCCTGCACCATGGGTGCTGCAGGGGCCTTGATTACGCCCCTGGGTGTTGGGTGGAGAAGAACTCATGCATTATATTTGATACGTCTTCAGTGGACTGGCGCTGCTTGCCCTGGTCATTCACCAGCTCAGTAATGTAGGAACGGTCCGTTTTTCTTAAGCAATGCAGTAAAAGTTTTACCAGCTCCATCTCACTCTCAAATTTCCTAGGAGTGGCTTCTTTATGTAAATAGCATTTTCCCTCTCAGTAGT
This sequence comes from Lissotriton vulgaris, assembly GCF_964263255.1. Classification (NCBI taxonomy): domain Eukaryota; kingdom Metazoa; phylum Chordata; class Amphibia; order Caudata; family Salamandridae; genus Lissotriton; species Lissotriton vulgaris. The sequence goes on along the minus strand of NC_141694.1, from coordinate 618,540,308 downwards.
TTAGGCATTTTTCAGACAATTTGCTGTAAAAGTGGGACAGAGATTGCAACTTCTCTGTTTCGAAATATTATGTTTGCAAGCCCAGAGGTCCCCCATTGCCTTGACATATCAAGCACCACGGATACAGTCTGTGAAGGACTCCCATAAGGTGCCCAGATATGTAAAAGGGGGTCTTTTAGAGCATGCACAGACTGTCTCTAAGTGAAAACTCTATTTATGTTTATGTTTAAGTTTTTGGCAATTTTTATAGCGCGCAAATACCCAGGGGTGTCCCGGCGCTGACTGAACAGTCGATGGCTATGGCAGATCTTAATGTGGAAACAGCCAGGTTTTTAATTTCTTCCTGAAGCTAAGGAGGGTTGGGGCAGTTTTGTTGGTGATCGGGAGTGAATTCCATAGTCTGGCTCTGGAGATCACAAAGCATCTGTCACCACAGTTAGCTTTCCTTGTGCGTTGGACTTTGAGCTGATGAGCTCAGGATGAACGAAGGGTTCTGGGGTTTTCGAGCGGAAGGAGGGCGTCTTTGAGAAACTGCGGGCCTGAGTTGTGAATGGCTTTATAGGCAATGCACAGTGCCTTAAATTTTGTACGGCTTCTGACAGGGAGCCAGTGAAGTTGTCGGATGTAAGGGGTAATTGAGGTGAACTTGGGAAGGCCCAGTAAGATTCTGGCTGAGGCATTTTGCACTAACTGAAGCCTATTAAGGACCTTTTCCTGTGCATTGAGAAGGAGGACATTACAAGAGTCTGTTCTGGCAAAAACGAGGGTGCTGATCAGAGTTTTTCCAGCTGAGGTGTGAAGATAAGGAAGAAGTTTCTTGATTTTCTTCAGAGTGAAGAAGGAGGTGGAGACTACGGAGTTGACGTGATGGTGTAAGAGCAGTCTGTCATCGAATATGACTCCGAGGATGCGAACCTTAGTAACAGGTTCTGGTGGAGGTCCCATCTCATTGGGCCACCATAGGGGGGACCAGGCAGGTTCCAATTTCCCGAATGTCATCACCTCTGTCTTTCCATAGTTTAATTTTAGACAGTTTGAGGACATCCAGGAGCTGATGGCGAGCATTCCATCTTGAAAGTTTGCTGCAACTGTCGGTCCATCATTATGTACTGATAGGACCAGCTGGGTGTCGTCAGCATAGGTTGTGAGACTAATGCAGTAAGACTTAATCACCCTCGCTAAGTCCGAAACATAGATATTAAACAGGGTGGGACTTAGCGAGGAGCCCTGTGGTACTCCGCATGGAAGGGAGAACATGTGGGAGAAAGAAGGCCCCAGCTTTACTGCCTGTGAACGGTTGGCCAGAAAAGAGGAAAGAAGTTCTTTGGCATTGTTGTGAATGCCAATTGCTGAGACACGGTCGATCAGAGTGGCATGATCGACTGTGTCGAAAGCCGCAGATAGATCAAGCAGTATTAATACTGCTGCTCCGCCTTTATCTAGTGTCATTCTTATTTCGTCTGCTGCTTTTATTAAGGCTGTCTCTGTTCCGTGTTTCTGCCTAAAGCCAAATTGGGTGTCGTCCAGTAAGTTATTTTCATCAATAAATTTGGCAAGTTGTATATTCATTACTTTTTTGAATACCTTTGCAGGGAAAGGGAGACAAGTAATGGGTCTGTAGCTGGGTGGGGAGGCGGGATCAAGGGTGGGTTTTTTCAGTAGTGGCTTGATGATGGCCTTCTTCCCAACTGAGGGATAAGAGCCGGTAGTGAACATAGTATTGCAAATGTTCGTCAAGGCGGGGGAAATGGCGTCAGGGATGAGGTTGAGGATGGAAGGTGGACAAGGGTCCAGGGGTGATCCTGATTTGGTGCTAGAGATTAGTCGAGAGATTTGTTTCTCAGAGACTGATCTGAAGTTACAGAAGGAAGGGACGTTGATAGGTGGAGATTGTTTAACTATGATGGTTGAAGGAGGTTCGTGAAGAAAGGCTGAGAAAATAGAAGTGGCTTTGTCCTTAAAGAAATCTGCAAGAGAATTGCAGAGGGATTGGGACGTGTCGGAAGGGGGGGCGGGGGGGTTTGAGAGAAGATTAACTACTTGGAACAGTTTTCTTGCAGAGATTTGGGCCTGATTGATTTGGGAAGTATAGTAAATTGTTTTTTCTGAGGTGATGAGGTCTTTGTATTTGGATAGGGCGCTTTTATATGAGATTTTGCAAATAGGGCTGTAATACCTGCGCCAGTGTCTTTCCAGATTTCTGCAATGTTGTCTTTGTAGACGCAGGGATTCAGAGAACCATGGGGCAGAAGGAGATTTTCTATTGCGTTGAGAGGTTTTGGGGGGTGCCAGTTTGGAGCATGCCGTGTCCAAGATGTTGAGATAGTTGCTAGAGGCTAGTGATGGATCCGGTTACATAGTGTTTATGCCCTCGGTCAGCATCGAGGCAAGGTGATAGGTATCGATGTTTTTCCAGTCTCTTGATGAGATAGGGGGAGATGGTCCGATTTGAGATGAAGGCGACCTGATTTTAATAGAAAAACAGACTGCTAAGTGATCAGTCCAAATGAGGGGAATAGGCACGGAGATCTGGATGTTAGGGTTGTTGGTGAATATTCCATCAAGGGTATGACCTGCCTTGTGGGTGGGCTGGGTGACAATTTGCTGAAGTCCTGCTGCTGAGAGATCACTGATTAGGGCGATGGTATCGTTGTCGCTTGTAGATTCTAAGTGGAAATTGAAGTCTCTTAATGTGGTGTATTGGGGAGCTCCAGCTGTAACTTCAATTAAGTTTTTAAGGCTGTTAAGGAAATTGGATCTAGGACCAGGAGGGCGGTAAAGCAAACTGCCTGTAAATGACTGGTTGCCGGAGAGGCTAATAGAGAAGGAAAAGACTTCACAATCTCTGTAGATAAGGTCAGTGGTTTTAACTTTATAGTGCTTTTTATGGATGATAGCTATACCACCACCCTTTTTTTTGGTTCTGTCTAGTCTGTGAACACAGTAGTTTTCAGGAAGGGCAGCTTTGAAGTCAGGACCGGAGGTGTTGTCGCCCCAAATCTCGGTGATTAATAGTAAATCGAGATTGTGGGACACAATAAACTCTAGGATTTCGAGTTTGTGTTTTGCGAGGGAGCGTACGTTAATGAGTGCTGCTAGAGCCTGTTTAGGGGTATTAGCAGGGGGAGTGTGGTTGACACATGCAGGGCATTTGTAAGGACCTATCAGAGGGTCTGTGTATAGAAATTGAGGTATAGAGTGTGGTAGGTTAGCCGGAGGGTTAAGATCTAGAAGTTGAGATGAGGTATATTTGATCAAGGTAGAGGCTAGGGGGCTGCTGAACGAATGGGCCAGGGGGGGTGGCCCTGGGCCGGGTCCCGGCGCGAACGGTAGCAGACGGGCTTGCCTTAGGCACGCCTTCGGAGCGCAGACGGCGCGCCCGCTGCGCTCGTCCGCTGCGCGTCCGGTAGGTGCACATGTTTAATGGCGAGAGAGGGCGTGGGGGGGTGTAGCCAACAATAGTAGGCGTGGCCTGGGGAGTCCCAGGAAATGGCGGCAAGAATTATTTTGAACCCGCGGCAGCAATAAATCCGCTGCGCTGGGGATGCCTCGTGAGTGCAAAAGAAGAAATAATAAGTGCCCAGGAGGGGATCGGTAAGTTTAAAAGTACAATTTTAAGCACAAGTTAAAAGCTGCGAGCAATCAATTCTCCTGGCTTCCGCCTCAGGAGGTTACTGTCAGGTTCTGGCGCTTGTAGTCAGCGCGATTAAGTAGTCTTTGGCGGGGGGCGTGGCCAACAATAGTAGGCGTGGCCTGGGGAGTCCCAGGAAATGGCAGTAAGAATTATTTTGTACCCGCGGCAGCGATAAATCCACTGCGCGGGGGATGCCTCGTGAGTGCAAAAGGAGAAATAAAAAGTGCCCAGGAGGGGATCAGTACGTTTAAAAGTACAATTTTAAGCACAAGTTAAAAACTGCGAGCAATCGATTCTCCCGGCTTCCGCCTCAGGAGGTTACTGTCAGGTTCTGGAGCTTGTAGTCAGCGCGGTTAAGTAGTCTTTGGTGGGGGGCGTGGCCAACAATAGTAGGCGTGGCCTGGGGAGTTCCAGGAAATGGCGGCAAGAATTATTATGAACCCGCGGCAGCGATAAATCCGCTGCGCGGGGGATGCCTCGTGAGTGCAAAAGACGAAATAATAAGCGTCCAGGAGGGGATCGGTAAGTTTAAAAGTACAATTTTAAGCACAAGTTAAAAACGATGTGTCAGCGAACCACAGTGTCAGCACAGCAAGTGTGTGGTCAGTGAGTGTCCAAGCCAGGTGCTTGATGCATCAGGTCTGGTCGCCAGTATTTCTGGTGACCAGCCTGTAATCAATGGGTGACCAGGCATTGCACACAGTAGTGATGACCATGATCTCAGTCACCCAGGGGTGTCTATCTCAACAGATATCGATTACATCATATTCTGTCATGATGGAATACAATTACATGGCCATGCGGGGGTGGAATATCCAGACAGAGTGAGATTTCCCCAAATTGGGATTTACCACTATGTTGAAGTCCTCCTCTCCAATGAGCTTGCAGACATTCTCACCTGCTCAGTACCAGGATATACTCCTTGTAAGCATGGGCGAATTTTGCGAATTCGCGATCCGCAGATTTGCGGATTTGCGAATTCGTGATCCGCAAAATTCACGAATTTGTGCGAATTTGCGGATTTTTGTTTTTTTGCGTGTTTGCGGGGTTTTTTGCGTGTTCGCGGGGTTTTTTGCGTGTTCGCGGGGCTTTTTGCGTCTTCGCGAGCCGCTTGCATAGCGAAGTTACCTATGCAGTCGTTTATGGGAGAGGGAGAGAGAGAGAGATAGATAGATAGATAGATAGATAGATAGATAGATAGATAGATAGATAGATAGATAGATAGATAGATAGATAGATAGATAGAGAGAAAGAGAGGGAAAGAGAGAGGGAGAGAGAGAACAAGAGAAAGAAAGAGAGGCCGGATCTCTGAAGGGCCTGATTCCTGAGTTGCCCCTACAGAACATACAGCTTTTTATTTTTAGCAAAATGCTTATGAAAATTGTGCTGTAAAGGTCTCTTTTAGTTTAACCCCTCCTGACAACTCAAAATGGGTGTATTTGCCATTCTCTCCCTTCTTCCTGTTTTTTTATATCTGTAAGTGCTTCCTGATGAGGTTTAATTCCTTGGACAGGTGCCTCGTTGCCTACTTGTAACTATTCTCTGCCCCTGCTTCAAGGGTCAGAGCAGGGTCAGAGAATAGTTGCAAGTAGGCAACGAGGCGCCAGGAAGCAATTAGCAGCAGGTGTCCAAGTTGAAGTTATTTGTTTGTAACCCTTTTGTAAAAGGTTACAAAGAAATTAGGTTCAACTTTTGCACCTGCTGCTGAAACCCTTGCTTGGCTGAAAATTCGTCCCCGCTGATTCGCGGATTTTACCACGATTTCGCGAGATTCGCGGATCGCGAAATCGCGGAAAATCTGCAAGAGAATTGCAGAGGGATTGGGACGTGTCGGAAGGGGGGGCGGGGGGGTTTGAGAGAAGATTAACTACTTGGAACAGTTTTCTTGCAGAGATTTGGGCCTGATTGATTTGGGAAGTATAGTAAATCGTTTTTTCTGAGGTGATGAGGTCTTTGTATTTGGATAGGGCGCTTTTATATGAGATTTTGCAAATAGGGCTGTAATACCTGCGCCAGTGTCTTTCCAGATTTCTGCAATGTTGTCTTTGTAGACGCAGGGATTCAGAGAACCATGGGGCAGAAGGAGATTTTCTATTGCGTTGAGAGGTTTTGGGGGGTGCCAGTTTGGAGCATGCCGTGTCCAAGATGTTGAGATAGTTGCTAGAGGCTAGTGATGGATCCGGTTACATAGTGTTTATGCCCTCGGTCAGCATCGAGGCAAGGTGATAGGTATCGATGTTTTTCCAGTCTCTTGATGAGATAGGGGGAGATGGTCCGATTTGAGATGAAGGCGACCTGATTTTAATAGAAAAACAGACTGCTAAGTGATCAGTCCAAATGAGGGGAATAGGCACGGAGATCTGGATGTTAGGGTTGTTGGTGAATATTCCATCAAGGGTATGACCTGCCTTGTGGGTGGGCTGGGTGACAATTTGCTGAAGTCCTGCTGCTGAGAGATCACTGATTAGGGCGATGGTATCGTTGTCGCTTGTAGATTCTAAGTGGAAATTGAAGTCTCTTAATGTGGTGTATTGGGGAGCTCCAGCTGTAACTTCAATTAAGTTTTTAAGGCTGTTAAGGAAATTGGATCTAGGACCAGGAGGGCGGTAAAGCAAACTGCCTGTAAATGACTGGTTGCCGGAGAGGCTAATAGAGAAGGAAAAGACTTCACAATCTCTGTAGATAAGGTCAGTGGTTTTAACTTTATAGTGCTTTTTATGGATGATAGCTATACCACCACCCTTTTTTTTGGTTCTGTCTAGTCTGTGAACACAGTAGTTTTCAGGAAGGGCAGCTTTGAAGTCAGGACCGGAGGTGTTGTCGCCCCAAATCTCAGTGATTAATAGTAAATCGAGATTGTGGGACACAATAAACTCTAGGATTTCGAGTTTGTGTTTTGCGAGGGAGCGTACGTTAATGAGTGCTGCTAGAGCCTGTTTAGGGGTATTAGCAGGGGGAGTGTGGTTGACACATGCAGGGCATTTGTAAGGACCTATCAGAGGGTCTGTGTATAGAAATTGAGGTATAGAGTGTGGTAGGTTAGCCGGAGGGTTAAGATCTAGAAGTTGAGATGAGGTATATTTGATCAAGGTAGAGGCTAGGGGGGCTGCTGAACGAATGGGCCAGGGGGGGTGGCCCTGGGCCCGGTCCCGGCGCGAACGGTAGCAGACGGGCTTGCCTTAGGCGTGCCTTCGGAGCGCAGACGGCGCGCCCGCTGCGCTCGTCCGCTGCGCGTCCGGTAGGTGCACATGTTTAATGGCGAGAGAGGGCGTGGGGGGGTGTAGCCAACAATAGTAGGCGTGGCCTGGGGAGTCCCAGGAAATGGCGGCAAGAATTATTTTGAACCCGCGGCAGCAATAAATCCGCTGCGCTGGGGATGCCTCGTGAGTGCAAAAGAAGAAATAATAAGTGCCCAGGAGGGGATCGGTAAGTTTAAAAGTACAATTTTAAGCACAAGTTAAAAGCTGCGAGCAATCAATTCTCTTGGCTTCCACCTCAGGAGGTTACTGTCAGGTTCTGGCGCTTGTAGTCAGCGCGATTAAGTAGTCTTTGGCGGGGGGCGTGGCCAACAATAGTAGGCGTGGCCTGGGGAGTCCCAGGAAATGGCAGTAAGAATTATTTTGTACCCGCGGCAGCGATAAATCCACTGCGCGGGGGATGCCTAGTGAGTGCAAAAGGAGAAATAAAAAGTGCCCAGGAGGGGATCAGTACGTTTAAAAGTACAATTTTAAGCACAAGTTAAAAACTGCGAGCAATCGATTCTCCCGGCTTCCGCCTCAGGAGGTTACTGTCAGGTTCTGGCGCTTGTAGTCAGCGCGGTTAAGTAGTCTTTGGTGGGGGGCATGGCCAACAATAGTAGGCGTGGCCTGGGGAGTTCCAGGAAATGGCGGCAAGAATTATTATGAACCCGCGGCAGCGATAAATCCGCTGCGCGGGGGATGCCTCGTGAGTGCAAAAGACGAAATAATAAGCGTCCAGGAGGGGATCAGTAAGTTTAAAAGTACAATTTTAAGCACAAGTTAAAAACGATGTGTCAGCGAACCACAGTGTCAGCACAGCAAGTGTGTGGTCAGTGAGTGTCCAAGCCAGGTGCTTGATGCATCAGGTCTGGTCGCCAGTATTTCTGGTGACCAGCCTGTAATCAATGGGTGACCAGGCATTGCACACAGTAGTGATGACCATGATCTCAGTCACCCAGGGGTGTCTATCTCAACAGATATCGATTACATCATATTCTGTCATGATGGAATACAATTACATGGCCATGCGGGGGTGGAATATCCAGACAGAGTGAGATTTCCCCAAATTGGGATTTACCACTATGTTGAAGTCCTCCTCTTCAATGAGCTTGCAGACATTCTCACCTGCTCAGTACCAGGATATACTCCTTGTAAGCATGGGCGAATTTTGCGAATTCGCGATCCGCAGATTTGCGGATTTGCGAATTCGTGATCCGCAAAATTCACGAATTTGTGCGAATTTGCGGATTTTTGTTTTTTTGCGTGTTCGCGGGTTTTTTTGCGTGTTCGCGGGGTTTTTTGCATGTTCGCGGGGCTTTTTGCGTCTTCGCGAGCCGCTTGCATAGCGAAGTTACCTATGCAGTCGTTTATGGGAGAGGGAGAGAGAGAGAGAGAGAGAGATAGATAGATAGATAGATAGATAGATAGATAGATAGATAGATAGATAGAGAGAAAGAGAGGGAAAGAGAGAGGGAGAGAGAGAACAAGAGAAAGAAAGAGAGGCCGGATCTCTGAAGGGCCTGATTCCTGAGTTGCCCCTACAGAACATACAGCTTTTTATTTTTAGCAAAATGCTTATGAAAATTGTGCTGTAAAGGTCTCTTTTAGTTTAACCCCTCCTGACAACTCAAAATGGGTGTATTTGCCATTCTCTCCCTTCTTCCTGTTTTTTTATATCTGTAAGTGCTTCCTGATGAGGTTTAATTCCTTGGACAGGTGCCTCGTTGCCTACTTGTAACTATTCTCTGCCCCTGCTTCAAGGGTCAGAGCAGGGTCAGAGAATAGTTGCAAGTAGGCAACGAGGCGCCAGGAAGCAATTAGCAGCAGGTGTCCAAGTTGAAGTTATTTGTTTGTAACCCTTTTGTAAAAGGTTACAAAGAAATTAGGTTCAACTTTTGCACCTGCTGCTGAAACCCTTGCTTGGCTGAAAATTCGTCCCCGCTGATTCGCGGATTTTACCACGATTTCGCGAGATTCGCGGATCGCGAAATCGCGGAAAATCCGCAAATTTGCCTGCGAAACGGATTTTACGCCCACCCTTAACTCCTTGGCGATAGTGCACTTTACAAATAAACATACCATACCATATCATTCCAAATGACAAAACAACACAACAGAACACAGCATAACAGGAAAGTATAGGACACTGTGGTAATATGTCTCCCTGTGGTTGTCACTCCCCTTGCTCCGGTCGGTATACATTATGTTTTTTTTTATTGGGCACGTCTAACAGATAGGTTAGTTGGCTTTGAGAAGTTCAAGAGGAAAGTTGTAGAGCGAGTGAATGTTCTGTGTGCACTGCAAACTTTGGCTGCATAGAGCAGATGTTAGCTCTCAGTTTGCCATGTGTGTGTGTCACCTTATCTGTACCCTCAATAAAGAAGCACCTTTTACCACTGTCTGCTTGAGGTCTTTTTTTGACACCTGAATAGCAATTTTCAAATAAGGTCCACAAGGTCTGCAGGTGAAGAACTCTCAGGAGTCATGACAGAGCAACCACCTAGATTGGCCAGCATGGGATTCACACTAACCGTCAGCATGAGCCACTTCCAAAGTATGTAGTTGGTCATGAATATCTAGATAATGGCCTTGTACAAAACACGTCACTCATGTAGAATCAAGATATTGACACCTTGATGTAGCCATAAAAATCAGGGTACCCAGCAAAAACAGAGATAAGGGTAGAGAAAGATTTATGTCCACCATTAAAGTGCACCCTCCCTACCAGCAGTAGTCTGAAACAACAATTCCTCACCCTGACAGAGGCCCCTGACTACACTAAATCTAACCTATAGGTATATGCCCAACATAAGACCTGTGGCAAAGAAAAATGACAAATCGCTGGCCCTCCAATGAGCGTAGAATAGAGAGTCTGTCATACACTTAAAGAGTGTCTTTGGAAGTGTGCAGGTTAATAGTTAATAATTTTGCTGCTATCTGGATTTTAAAAAGCGTGTTTATATATTGGCGATTTTAAACTGCGCATATTGCACTATCAGGGCTCGAACCTGAGCTAAATCGCCCCATTTGGTCCCGCCATCTTTAGTGAGGAGCAGGAGCTGGGCGAGCAGACTAGTGCTCCACCGCTCCCGCCCCTGCTTGTACAAAAACCCAGAGTAAAAGCATCACCGCTGATTGCTAGTGTGTATGGTGTGGTTGATCAGTCCTGAGGCGGAAGCCGGGACTCGAAAGACATTCTCTAATTTTTCTGCTATCTGGATTTTAAAAAGCGTGTTTTTATATTGACGATTTTAAACTGCGCATATTGCACTATCAGGGCTCGAACCTGAGCTAAATCGCCCCATGAGCCCGACTCTTTTTAACTTGTACGTCTCTACCCTAGCGCCACTTATTAGATCCTTTGGCTTTAACCTTACATCCTACACAGACGACAAGCAGATTGTGGTGTCGCTGCTTCCGGGAGAAATGGAAAGCACGGCAGATAGGTTCAGATGCTGCATGCGGGAGATGAGCAACTGGATGGCAGGAAACTGCCTTAAGCTCAATTCAGCAAAAACGGAAGTGTTGCTGTTTGGGTCTAGAGACAACTTCTGGTCCCCTCGATGGTGGCCAGAGGAAATGCCCCCCCCCCCCCCCCCGGTTGCGAAGGTCAAAAACCTGGATATACTGATGGATGATTCACTGTCCTTCAGGCCACAAATTAACGCATTATCTTCAGCTACCCACTATGTGTTAAAAACTATTCGGAAAGTCCTGCCATTTCTTGCGGATGAACACAGGAAGACAGTAGTAACAGGACTGGTGATGTCCCGGCTAGACTACTGTAATAGCTTGCTGCTAAATGCCCAACAGGGGCTGTTAAACAAACTTCAAATCCTGCAGAATGCAGCAGCTCGTTTGTTTACGGGTACACCCAAGTTCTCCTCGGTAGCACAGGATCTAGTGAAGCTACACTGGCTACCAGTACGTAAAAGAATAGCTTTTAAAACGCTCTGCGAGATCTTTAAGGCTCTGCATGGCCTAGGCCCCCAATGCATGACTCTACTCTTCCAGTGGTACAAGCCAGTGAGATCTTTAAGGTAAGCTGAGCAGGGGCTGGTTGTAGTCCCAAGAGTTAGGAAAGCCTGTTGGGGAGGTAGGAGCTTCTCCCTGGGAGTGGCAAAGGCATGGAATGCGCTGCCGTTGAGCCTCAGACAGATTCCTGATCTGCTGTCATTTAGGAGAGCCCTTAAGACATGGCTCTTTGCACACTAACTCCTCTGCTCATGCATACTAGTGATCGCTCAGCGCCAGGACACCTTCGGGTAACAGTGCGCTTTAAAAATGTAAATAATAAATAAATAAATAAATAAATAAATAGATAGTACTAATGCCATTAGAGGGGAAAAGTCTCCCTCTGAGAGGACCTATACATTACTTTCCTTCTTTTAGGTGGGTAGTAGGGTGCCTGTCTCATAAGTAAACACACATCATCTTTGTAAGGACTAGGACCAGGAAATGGACAAAAAAGTTATGAGAATAAAAGAGTCAGGCATTGTTAAAACATATTATATGAAACAGGACTATAGCAGTGGATAGAGATATCAAGGACACACTCACAAAAAATATGTTATGTGGTACTGTAACAGTATTGCCTAACATGAAGGACAAGATCATCAATCAGTATGTGCTAAGTAACAGTAGAATGAACCAGGTCTCATGGTGGGAAAGGCCACCAGGGGTCTTCTCTCTTAAAAGAGACATCAAACAGAAGCAAGAAATGGGGTCATATGTACACGTCGTGCTCTCAGTTAAATAACAGAAACAACAAAATGGGAGGGTGGCCAGAGTAGGGACTATTATCTTTGGGATGACCTTTAACTATTTTCAGGCTACCTACCTAAAAGTTCGGTCTTGGGGAAAGAGAAGAGTTTAATCGTTGAAGCGTGTTTCACATTAGGTCTGAGGATTATGGTGTTTTCAAACCCTGTTTTGAATGCTAAATTGTCGAATTCAATTCAAGCTTGCTTGGAAATTCCAAACACAAATGTGTGATTTACCATTTCCTAAACTACTTTCCCTATTTCGCTATTATTTGCCATGTATATCCCACTTTCGTAACACACGTTAGTCTACACCATTCCTTTCTCCTTCTTGGTCCCATGTAATGCCCCGGTAACTTACTTGTAATTTTCATTACTCCAAGTGTAGTCTTCCTTGGCACATTAGTGACGTAGGGACCTTCAGCTCCCCCACAGAACCCTCCAAGCAAATTAGCTCTCTAGCCTCTCCATCCCTCCCTAACATGGCTGACCTCCTTCACCTCTGACCTACCCTAAGAGGAGGCACAACCTACCCCACTTTCTATTCAACTACCATGCCTCAGCATCAAAAGCATGAAGCAGAATTGAAACAGGGAAGGCAGCGATGGGAACCCATGTGGCGAGGAAGACTACACTTGGAGTAATGAAGATTACCGGTAACCAGGGCATTACCTCCTAGTAATTTTTCCTCACCGTATTACTGATGTGGTAAGCATACACCAAAGCCAACGTGGTTTCATGGGCATCAGACAACAAAAACACCAGAAATGAAAATAAAAGGCACAAATATAGTTTCCCAGAGGAAAAAACAGCAGCACAACTTGAGAGTGACAGTCAATCACCGTCAGTGCCAGCCTGCAGAATAGCCACAGCAAAATCCCCAACAGCTGAACCTCCCAAAACCACCAGATAGTGGTCCATAAACATGTGAGTATACGCCCATGTAGCAGCCATACAAATGCCTTCTATTGAGACCCCTTTAAAAGAAGCTCAATGGACAGAAAGACTATGGGTAGACCTCCCCTGAATCCCAGCTGATGCACCGACCCCTGAGACTCATAGGCCAGAAGGATCATTTGTTCTATCTGCCTAGTCTAAGTGGAAATAGAAGGTTTATGACTGGACCTTACCGGACCAAACGAGATAAACAAACTATCACACTTGCAAAACTCCAAGGTACTCTCCGGATACACCAAAACTGCCCTTCTGACATCCAACTGCTGAACGAACATGATTATATTTGAGCACACCCCAGTCATTCCCTTTCCCTAAAACCACTTTTGTAGAACTCCACAGGTGGCACTACAACCCGGTCCCTTTTCGGAGGATTAGTCCCAGTTCCAAAATGGCCTTTGCTCTTCCAGTCTCCCCTCTGGACTGCAGTCTAACACTTTCCCTCCATGTTTTCACTCTGTCTGCAACTCACAGACTTATAGTACCCCAACATCTGGTGTTCACACACCACCACTCCCCAGTCTTTGTTCCAACACCACGTCTACAGGCTGTGTGAGACATGAAGGGTGGTCATGTATGCCGTCCATTAGCACACCGATGCTGGTGGTTTTACACTGGCACGTCAGTGCTGGAGCCTTCCATTGAATCAAATCAGTTCGCAGTGAGCTATGAATATCACTTGCCAGGCCTTAATGGACAGAGAAGGCAACATCATGCAGCGAGAGGGCAAATCCCTGCCTATGTCCTGTTATGGGAGAATCGCATACTCTCCCCAAAAGTAAATAAATAAACGGTGTTGATGGAACCCCCGCAGTGCGTTGACGCACGATAAATGCACTGCTGGCGCATCTCACCTGGAGAGATAATGCAGCGCAGGCACAGTGTTGGTGCAACTCGGATACAGCATCAGTGTAGCTCTCCTGGAGCATTGGTGCAGCTGACCTGGAGCTCTAGTGCAGGTCACGTGCGGCATGATGGCACTTCATATGTAGCGTTGGTACAGGCCACATAGTCGGCATTTGAAGAACATGAAGTGTGCTTCACTCTAATTTTTAGGTTTCGACTGGCGTTACTGCGCAAGCAGTTCGCGCAGGCAAAATCTAATGATTACAATATGGGATATAGGAACGTCCCCCGGCTCCCATTGGCTAGCTACATAAATGGAGGCTAGCCATTGGAAGCCGGATCTGTCCGTCAAGGCCGGACCAGATTCGGGGGCGTTCCCGCGATTTCTTCCCTCTGCATCGTCATCGCGGCCGTGGGCGGTGTTTATTTTCTTTTTGGCGTCCAGGTTTGTTTTGGCCATTCCGCGGCCGACCGTCAACGGAGGAAGCCTTCCAGACCCCCCTCCTGCTGTCCGTTCCCGCCCCACCCCCTGTCCGTGTGCTTCATGTTTTTCCTGCGGCCTTCCCGACCCCCCTCCCGCTGTCCGTTCCCACCCCCCGCATCAAGAACAGTATTACTATTATCCTTATTTTGCTACTATCCTAGTCTTGATGATAGGCAACGGTGTAAATTACTGTGTATGCTGCCTGCTCCTCCGCTGGCCCCCGCAGGGGGCTGTCAGCACAGGGGGATACGCTCCACCAATCAGAACGCGGCTTGTTGTGGTGCGACTCCGGTACGGGGAGCTCGGGGTCCGAGGCGCGGGGTGGCGGAAGCAGTCATAGTTTAGAGAAGTGGGTGGGCAGAGTGAGGGTGGGCGAGAGCTGCGACCCCCTGGGAGGATAGCACTGATTCCTGTGGTAGCAGGCATCAGTGAAGAGAGTGTCAGAGGGAACAGTCCTGAGTCTCCCGGATCTGAAATAAGGGAGGACAGCCCTTCTGCCTTCGAGGTGTACGGGGGCCTCTGTCATCGGGGGTGTAAATAGCCTGAGAGGGGAGTCGAGTTGACTGACAGACCAAGGCATATCGAGGGCCAACCGCCAGGGTTTCACAGGCCACCCTGGGGCCCGGGAGGGAGAGAGGGGGCTCGGGAGAGTGGACTCACTCTGGTGTCCAGCCAAGGTGGGATACCCCGGGGTGTAGGACAGGAGGCCGCGCTGCCGGACCGCGGCACAGCGAGGGTGGACGACGCCCCCCGAGCCATGGGGTGGGCAGAGGTCCGGACACCCGGGCCCTGGTGCAGAGAGGCGGAAGAGCCTGGGGGCCACAGGAGGCCGAAGCCGCCGCACACCGAGAGCCGGACCATGAGGAGAGAGATGAACGGGGTCACTAAGAGCAGGTTTGAGGTGAGTGTGAAGACTAGCAGAGGTACAACAGTGAGTGAGGTGTGTATCAAGTACACGAACTCTAGTACACAAGACAAGAAGGCTAGCAGTGCACAAAGTTATTGTTTTGCTCATCAGGCTTCTGGGTGGGATTGAGGGTGCGGGCACACTGAGTGTTTCAGGGTGCAGACGTATTTTAAAGATCTCATCGTGAAGGTACAATAACAAACAGGTTCCAAGGTGCGAACATCAACTATGAATTTATCAGGATGTGCACATCTGAAGCTCTTGTTGTAGTGATTGTGCCTCTCGTACGTGTTACAGTCGTCCAGGTAACTCGTGTGGCACAATCTGCTCCTTAACTTGTGTCACGGTCCCTTGCAACTGTCACGTTTTTTCGTCTGCATTACTTGGGAACTGTGTCTTTTTCTCGGCCCCGTGCTCTACCCTTTTGCCTGCCCCATCTATGAGCTTTAACGTGTTGCTGGCATTTCTAATGGGGGTTATTTTGGTTCTACACGTCTCGTCGGTGTCACCTCTGGTGCGGGGGTAATGTGGTCCGGTACCGTTTGTGGACTAGTTAGGGTTACATACACTTTTTTGGGAACCATATTATCACTTCTATTTCAATGTGGTGGTTACCGTGGAAGACACACATATTATCTCTTGAGTTTATATATCTTTTGGGCAGATGTGGATCCGAGAAGTTGATCTAGTCTGCGTGTAGAAATCCAAACCATTTTACTTTATCTATGTGCACTGCAAACAGCCACCCCCACAGATTCTTTGTGAGGTGGAAGAAACGCTGTGCCATGAGTTTACTAGACATTAAGCAGGGCTTTCAACACTGTGCTGGTAGAACACTGCTCACATTATGTGCCCATGTCTTCGTTTTTACGAAATATGTTTAAATGCTCAAAGGGCTTGCTTTACAGACCTCCCTGGCTCAGGTGGTTGCTGGGTGCCTGGTACTACCACATGTTAACAGATCTGTTTATGTGCACAGGGGAAGAGTGCGGCCTGCACCGTACGTGTAAACAGCGCCCGGCGAGCCTGGGACAGGAAGGGATTAGGATTAAAAGCCGCATCAGGGAGGGGTGAGGGTGGATTGCTCACGCAGAGGAAGGGGTAAGTAAAGAGGCCACTGTGCTGCAAGTGAGGCGAGAGGAATTCTGTGTGCTGGGGCAAGACTAGTAGTCAGTTCGTACATCATTCTAGGACTCCGTGGCGCCCAGAGTTTTCCTTGTGACCATCATACTTTTATTTATTTATTTTAACTTTTTAATACAGCGCAAATCTATCTTCTAGGAGCAACTCCTTACAGAGAACGTTTTTGTTGCGCCAGGGACAGCTCTTACAGAACAGGAGTTGTACACAGAAGAGTGATTGACAACAACTTTTTTTTTGATGCATTAGGCCTTTTTAAGAGGTGTCCTGCATGGATATAACTGTCAGATAACCTAATATTTATTGGAGTGTGGTGAAAACATGACTTTTGCGCATAGTCATTTTTATTTTTACTTCACACATTAGCAATCCTTATTTCCAGTTTGAAGACTTATTGATCATTATTTACGTAGAAGTATTCAACGTTTGATCTATTGAGAGTGCGGGATTAGGACCCAAGTCTCTGGGTTGACAGGATAGTAACTAAATCAGGATACAAAATCACCATATTTTGAAATTAATTGATTTTAAACCAACACTGAGCCACACAACGAATAACCTGGCTGGTGATGTTAGCCTCTCATCCTTCCAGACAGGGAAAACAATCACCAGCGTGACTGTTCACGAAGCTAACACATCTATGGAGTACTACATGCATGTGTTGCTGCTTCATGGAGTGTGCATATGCTGTATATTGTGTGGTAATCACTTTTCTCATATGTAGTGCTGTGCTGCCGACACATTAAACAAAAATGTATAATTTACAGTGGCCCACTATTTCCCCAATCTTAATAGTGAACAGAATGTTAGGGTAAATATGTAGCAGGCTGGAGAAATAAAACACAATACATTCTACACTGTTCGTGTTTTGGTTACACTGATTATTGGAATGAGTGGTCGATTAATATATATTTGAGCCCTTCTTAGAGATTTTATGTTGTGGTCATGTTCTTTATGGTAATATATCTTCCGAAATCTCGATCACTGGTCTTTAACGTAAATACGTTTGATTTTGAGGTTTCAAAAACAGCCATTTCCCAAGGGACCGGGTGGCACAGCATCCAGAGTCTATACACCTCAAGGTGATAGCTCTAAAACTGCCAAAGTCAGCAGGGAGTGTTTTTATAAAGGTGCGACCCTGAGGATTGTTCTTGTATGTATGAATGCACGGTGGGAGGTGCGTCTGTGCCAATGTACCTGAATGCGTGCGGCGCGAGGGGTGTTGCTCCGAGTGCAGGGATTTCTGTGCCAGTGCGGGGTGAGTGGTGTTCTACAGGAGAAGGGGTGGGCCTGTGTGGATGCAGGAGAAGGGGGTGGCCCTGTGTGGATGCAGGAGAAGGGGGTGGGCCTGTGTGGGTGTAGGAGGACCGGTGGGCCTATCTGTGAGTGCAGAGGCAGGGGGGTTGCATGTGTAAGTGTTGATACAGGATGTGTGCCTATGTGAGTGCAACAGGAGAGGCGTTTGTGAAAGCCAGGGGAGGAGAAGTGGTTTCCCTGTGCAAGTGCAGGGGATGAACAGTGCTAGTGTGAGTTCAGAGTGATGAGTGTGTCTTTGATAGTGCAGCCCATTAAGATCATACTTATTTGTACTGGCCATGCTTGTTTCTTAACTTCCTGACATTTTGACGTGGCGTGAACACATTACTTTTTGTGGTCCAGCCCACGTAGTTTAACTTGTCTGATTGCAAAAGGCCTACTGTGTGCCTAAAACCTGCCCATTGCTTACCATTGGTTGTGTTTATTGTCAATCTCATTTATTTGCTTCTTATTCGATGACTTTTTTTGTCTCGGATTGTACTCCGTGAGAGTGCATAGGTTTATCAGCTCTTTTCTTCTGTCCCCAGTGTGATCCCCACAAAATTTCCACCCCCCTATGTTCAATGTTTCTCTCTCAGAGCTGTTGGCAATGCAAATAACAATGCCATTTATTTATAAGTAAAAAAAAAAAGAAATGGCATGAGCAATGCCAATAGGACTAACTTTTCCAAAGGCGTAACCATTGCATTGTAAATGCTTGTTAGTTCCTGTGGACCTGGGTGCAAGCGTTTTTTTTTCTTTTTTTTTTTAGAATTGACCACTTCCTGTTAAAGCCTTTCTTTGCTACTTGTGTTCCTTAATAGCCTCAAAGGCAGAAGGACCTCTCGTCCCCACCCTCTCAAGGTAGAGAAGGGTTTATTGTGAGCAGGATGAGATCCAAAGATAACCAAATCTTGTGCCATTTTCAAAAATAAAGAGAACACTGCCAGTGTAAAGAAGGTTCGAAAACATGTGAGGCTACATTGCAAACCTACGAGCTGTCAGGAGCTGTTAGCATGCGTGAGCAGAAACAATGGTGGAGCTCAAAAATATCTCAGCCTCCTGATACGCCTCTTATTAGAAGACATTTTTGACTTGTGCAACGTTAATGGGCCCAATTCAGAAGGGGTACTTGTATGTTCCAAGCTTACAGTGTCCTTATGCGGGTGCATTAGGCCCAGGGTTTGTGCATTTGCTTTTGTAATAGCTATAGCGCACAGAGTAAGGGATGCACATACAGCTGTGTCAACTCAGAGCATGCATGTTATTACAGCTGTCCTGACTATTTTCAAAGGAAAGGGCTCAGTTCAAACAGGAATCACAACTGACCCTTGCCAACTTGTGGAAACATTTTGGTTGTGTTCAGGCCAGCGGTCAAAGTGGGCGGGATCAGACAGGCACGACATGCCCATACTTTTTTAATTTATGAAAAACAGTTCGCCTTCTTTTTTTAAAAGACAACCATCCAGGGATGGTTCATTCCGTTACATTCTTTAGATGTAGTGTCAGACAGGGAGGCTCCTATACTGTGAAACAAAAGGTGGGCAGATGCTAAATAAGATGAAAGTCTTCTTGTCAGTGTGCCCGTTTGCCTGAAAGAAATGTAAATGTGTGCAACTGGTTAATCTGCAAATTTAAAGGGTGCTTGGAAGCCAGTACTGGCTTTAAATGATGGAATCACTTGCAGCCTAATCATGACACATATTTATTCTGTTTGAGTGGTAGTGCAAGGGAGTTACACCGCTTTGAAGCAGCTGCCCCTTATTTCACTTGAATGTGCTGCCCACAGAGCAGCACATGCTCTCAGTTGTTCTGAGGGCTGAGAATTCTCTGTAATAGGGTGCACTTTCCCTGTTTGCGCATGGCACACCCATTTAAATGTTTGCCAATGGCTATAAAAGGAAAAGTGTGCCATATGTGGCAGTGCATTCAAGTGAAATATGGACTGGCTGCTTCAAAGCCACTTTGTGTTTCACTGTGCAGGCGGCAACCCAACTACACTTTGAGGAGGGACTAGAGATTTTTTTGCAGGAGGGTGCAGTAGGTGCTTGCACCCACCTACAAGGGGATGTCTAGTTTCCCCCTTTCGTAGGGCAGCCATCAGTGAGCACAGTGACAATGCACCACTTTTTTGTGGTACACTTTCAGTGCACCTCCTGACAGCTCCTTTGCCTTTGTGCCTGCATCCATAATATCTAAACAATAAAGGGTTTGGCACTCAATCAGTAAGGCTAGGCCATAGATAACTTCTAACCAACACACTATTGCCAATACTGATGTACATTCAATCTATCATTCAAACTAGATGATCACACACCTCAGTTGTTAGGATCACTGCATGATTTATTTCCAGAAAATATTTGTAATTTCTTTTTTCTTTGTTTTTTAATTTTGCAAAAACGTCCTCATTTTTATTTTGTGGATCCAAGTTATTTAGAAATTCAATAATTAGAACAAGGTTATGTAACACAGAGACAACAAACTTACAGATTGCTCGACATGGAACAAAACACACAGACTCTGTACATTACATATAAAACATCATAGTGCAAGACAATTCTTAACTCCTGGTTCTCTACAATTTAAGAATTTTTGAAATAACACAATCACCCCTGCGTTAGTCAATTACACATTATATACTTGTATTTGGCAAGGGCAGTTACCAAACAATGGTTCTACTGGGCTTGTCTAGACATACTTTTTAATCTAAGAATTCATTTTTTAGTAAGCCACAGTGGAATAGCATAGTAGAACATTTGTTTGGTTTTAAACAAAAGCAGTCAAAGCATTTCAGACCCTTCTCAACATTTTTGAGCGTTCTCCTCAGGACTCAGAACTCAAGGAGAGCTCTTTCCCTCCATAGAGCATCACTTTCTCTTCTATTCAATCTTACTCTTGAAGCAATTTTCCTGCAGGTGTTAAAAAATGGCGACCTGCCGAATTTATCTCAATTTTTGCAGCTTCTGTGAAACATCTTAACTGAGACAACAGTCCCCGTTGCATGTGCCCGCCTTAATGACTTCAAGCGCACAAAGCAGCCACACATGCACATTGCGCCCCTCGGGACGCCTTCTGCAATACAGCCCCAGATGTGTAAAGTGAATTATTTTCTCAAATTAGTTGAAATTTGACATTGCAAAAGACAGATATAACGACATAGGTATTCATTGCAATTACATCAAAGGTGGGTTGCTGATTTGTGATCTTCACTTACTAGGTAATCACCACAGAGGGAGTGACCTACCTTGGAGAGTCGTGGCATAAGGAGTGCTTTCTGTGCACTCGCTGTAAGAAACAGTTAGCAGGACTGAAGTTCACTTCACGAGACAAATTGGTCTACTGCATGGACTGCTTCGGTGTCATTTATGCAAAAAAGTGTGTGGCATGTGCTAAGCCTATCACAGGTAAGGAAACCACTGGCATTATTTTCTACAATTGCTATGTATAACAATACAGAATTTGACATAGTCGTCCTGCAACATCACAATGAGTCATGAGGAGGTCGGTCCTTTAAGTGAATTCTTGAAGGGTGCTCAATTAAAGATTTAATCTGTCGATCAATTTCTTAATCGCAGTATAATAATACCCTATCATTCAGTCAATAATTTTTCTGTTCATCATTTAGGGTGACGTTGGTGTCTATAAAAGAACACTGATCACCTAGATTGTGGATTGCTGACATGCTTGGGAGATACTTGGAGAAATCATGTAACACACTCAAGTCCAGATTTACAAACTTTCATGCAATGCAACACAGCAAGACACCTTGCTGCACTGTGTGGAAGGGAGAGGGCAGGAGCGCACCATATTTAATAATGTATGGTGCATTCCTGTCCTTTCCTTGCACCATCGTGCAAGGATGCTTACGTTGTAGGCAGAATTGTTTTTGTACAGGAAGGGACAACTGCACACAAACAATCCTTAAAGACATTTTCCTCTTTCTATGTGTGTTGCAGAAAAAACAAGCAGAAATAAAAATATTTGTCCTAATTTCACCTCCCCTGGGAAGGCGTAGCATTTTGAGGAATTCTCAGGTCTACCACTCATGGTAAATCTGGGAATGCACCAAAATCTATGGGTGGATGCCTGGGAACAGCCACACTCCACCCATGTTGCGCTATCTTAGAGCAGATCAATGCAAAGCAGTGACTTGTGCTGTCTTGCTTTACTCCAGATTTACTATGCACCGCAGGGCCACACATGGTGGCCTTATGTTGCTTGGCAGATCTGACTTTAGTGTGGCGTTGCCCTTGCACAATGGAGGGGCAGCACAACACATGTGGGCTACTTCAGTTCCATGGCTACTTTTAATATTGTGCTCCAGAACTACTTTATGTTATTTGAATGCTATGTTTGTTTTGTAAAAAAAATAATTAATTAATCAATACTTTCTTAAGAGCATACT
Organism: Lissotriton vulgaris; assembly: GCF_964263255.1. Classification (NCBI taxonomy): domain Eukaryota; kingdom Metazoa; phylum Chordata; class Amphibia; order Caudata; family Salamandridae; genus Lissotriton; species Lissotriton vulgaris. Next base: position 618,518,640 of record NC_141694.1, on the reverse strand, counting down.
AATGATTGGTACAGCCTCAAACCGGGGCATATTGTGTGGTATACGAGCTATTCGCTATATGGTGATTATGTTCAGAAAATGTAAATACAACTATATTATATCATCAAATTTTGCTAAATGATTCAATCATTTCAAACTAGTATGTCGATCTCTCACTCCCCATGATCCACTTTACATTTTACTTTACGTAGTGTTTTTGTTTCTCCATTGATCATTGATAGCTGTCTACACAATGCACTACCTCGTGAGCCCCTTTCTGGGTATTGAATCAAAGTAGTTCAGAGTTCCCTCATTTTTTTGATCAGTTCACTAATCTCAAATGCATCATCGAATATCTGCAGTAACCTCTCCACCCGCTTACCATTGCTTGTGTTCTGCCTCAGAGAGGACCTGGCATAGCAGTTCAGGTGGACTGCTCCTATTAGAGCAGGACCAAGACTAATTTGCATATAGCTGGGTCTAATCTGAGGTGGGCAAAAGAAAGATGGGTTGGAATGATATTCAGAACAACTGTCAGGGGTTAGACAAATTACAAGTATTCCTTCCATCAACTTCTGCGTCTTTGATGTAATGCCCTAAGTGGCCAGAGTTGTTTAGATGTTGGTCCCATGCTCACTGTACCACTGGAACCAAACTACAACTACACCCAACTGAAGAGCCCTGATCAGACTGAAACCTGTCTTGGGTTTCTTGCGTCCCGGTTCACAGAAGACTCGGCTTGGCAGCTCAGGCTGGACTGTTCCTATTGGAGAAGGACCAAAACTAATTTGCATATATCTGGGTCTAGTCTGAGGTGGCATGGTGGGCAAAAGAACAATGGGTGGGAATGGTGCCCAGGGTGATTGCCAGTGGTTGGACATATAGCAAGCATGCCTTCCATCCCCTTTTGTCTGTTTCTTCTAGCCATGCTGTTCTCACTCCATGCATTTTAATATAGGTGTGAACTTTGTGTCTTTGGGAGTTATTGTTAAGCCCTGTTGTATTTCACATGATGAAATATACGTTCACTCCCATTTCTTTGTATCTACAATTTTCACTCTTCTGACCCAATTTCTCCTCTGCTGCCTGATTCCTGTTGCAAGCCCTTCATCTGCATACATGCTTAAATGCACATATACTGTAAATGGCTACTAGCCTGCTCCAGTCCCTCGGTAACCTATAAATCTTCAATATTCGTCCCATAGTTGGCAACACTAACAACATAACTTGGATGTCATGCAATTCATTCCTGTCTCTACTTTGTTCTACCTTCACTTTTACACTTAACAGTACGAACCCAACTACACAATGGTGCCGCTACTCAAGAAAGAACTGATATATCCTAATAACCTTTAGCAATCTGCTGAAAAAAGACTCTCCAAGCCAACTGTAGCCCACCATTTATCAGGCAGGCACGCAACTGTAGGAAGGTGGATATCTGACTATGGTTACCCCCAAACTTTTTGCCTGGTGTCAATATATATCTGTGTGGTGTCCCTTTCATTTGGTATTCAAGGGGGTTGTGTATGGTATAACAGCTGGCTTCACATGCCTTTCAGAGTTTAGCCTAAGACTGCTTTGTCCACGTTACCACTAGGATAACTGGTCTACAAGGTTGAATTACAACCATCATCATAAGGGTTGCTTGGCATGGTACAAAGTGATCACTAAGAATTAGTGAGCATTATATACCAGGCCAACTTCTCACATTGGTGGCAGCGGTGGGATCTGAGCTTGCTGTTGTTTTACCATTACAATCTTTGAGATTATCATTTGAAAGATCATACAGGTACCTGCTAGGTACATATAAAACAAGACTAGTATACATAAGTTCTACTGAACTCAGTTGTTGTAGAGCAAAGGGAGTAGCACACCCTAGCTACAACTACTAGATAGGTTTAGTAGGTAAACACCAGTATAGGTAGATTGCAACACATCCACCCACACTAGAGCAATGTCTGGAGCAGAGGGTTCCACTGGGAACATCCCTGTTGAGAGTGACCCTCCAAGGGCACCATCCAAATTTGCTATTTTTTCCTTTAAGGAATTAAGACAGCTTTGTGTCTTAAGGGGTCTGAAGACAGGGCCTTCCCCTACTACAGACCACCTAAGAGAGCTCTTAGACCAGTCTGAGACTCTAAAGCCCTCTAAGGCAGACCCCACTGGGAATGCTGAAGGAGGCCATCCTTCAGAGGATGACACTGTAGACACCCCTGGTCCTATCATCCTGGTAGATGAGGAAGCCCCCATCACTGGAGCTCCTCAAGTAGATGAGGAGGAAGAGGAAGAGGAAGAAGAGGAAGAGGTGGAAATCAGTGAGTCAGATGATGACAGAAATAGTCAGGTGCTGGTCAGCAGACTGAACCAGGCTAACTTGAGCCAACTTGGGAATGAATCTGGTAACAACCCATTCAGACCCCCAGGTGGACTTAACCAGAAGCCTAGGAGGAGAAGGACTCACTCAGGTGACTCTGACAACTCCCATGCTTCTAGAGGTTCTCACGGTCACTCCAGAAGGGTGATGACTAGCCCTCAGAGAAGGGAACATGAGACCAAATTGAGAGAAACTCAAATTAGAGAGGCTGAATTGAGAGTCCAGAGACAAGAGTTAGAGATTGCCCTGGCCCAAGAGAAACTTGCTAGAGCAAGACAGCCTAGAGAGAGTGGATTAGGATCCACTGGTGGCAGCAATATCCAGAAGGATAAAGACAGGTCCTTTGATACAAGAAACCTGAGTAAGATTGTGCCCCCCTACAAAGCTGGGGATGATATCCACAAATGGATGACTGCACTTGAGAGAGCCTGCATGGTACAGCAGATCCCTCAGGAGCAGTGGGCAGCAATCTTGTGGCTCTCCTTTGAAGGTAGAGGCAGAGACAGACTCCTCACAGTTAGTGATGGGGATTCTAGAAACTACATGGTCCTGAAGAGTGCTCTGATTGATGGGTTAGGCTTAACCACTGAACAGTACAGGTTAATGTTCAGAGATACCCAGAAGACACAGACTCAGGACTGGTCTGAATTTGTTGAGTGTGCCACTAAGGCTCTGGAGGGCTGGTTGCTGGGAAGTAAGGTTACTGACTATACAGGATTGTATAATTTAATTATGAGAGAGCAAATCTTAAGTAATTGTCAAAATCAGCTTCTACATCAGCACCTGGTTGACTCTGATCTGACCTCCCCACAAGAATTGGGTTGGAGGGCAGACAAATGGGTCAGAACCAGGATCAGGCCTAAGAACCAAGGTGGTGACCAAAAGAAAGAGACTACCAAGCCTCAAGAGAAGGGTGGGGATAAAAGTAAGGAAAAGACTTCCCCAGGGCCCCAAAACTCCAAGAATGGGGGTGGGTCCCAAGACACTTCTACATCCCAGAAAAAGCCGTATTGTCATACCTGTAAACAGGTGGGGCATTACAAAACAGATAGCTGTTGTCCCAAGAAAGGCAATAAGGAGAATATACCTCCAGGTAAGGCTCCAACACCTCCTGTCACTGTTAGCAGTGGTCCCCCAGGTGGTGGGAGCACCCCCAAGAATTTGGGTGGGTTTACCTTTGGAGGACAGGTGGACTCTGGCCTATCCAGGTCCCCTAACTCAGATACTCTTGTCTATGATACTGGCATGGGGTTTGCCAATTTCACAGCTTGCCCAAACACTTTGAGCAAGTATAGACAGGAGCCCCTCATCAATGGCTTGAAAGTTGAGGCCTTCAGAGACACAGGCGCTAGCATCACCATGGTGGCTGAATGTCTAGTCCCCTCAAGGCAACTTTTACCTGATGCCAGATATCAGGTGACAAACATTGATGGCATAGAAACCAATCATCCCATGGCAGTAGTCAATCTTAGCTGGGGAGGTGTCACTGGCCCAAAGAGAGTGGCAGTGTCAGCAAACTTGCCTGTAGATTGCCTACTGGGTAATGATTTGGAAATCTCAGCCTGGGCTGAGGTTGAACAGCAAACCCATTCTAGAATGGTAAATCTCCATGGAAAGGTTAGTGGGGCTGTGATGGCTACAGCCCCAATTCAAGATGTCCTTCCTGAAAAGGTTGGGAGGGCTGAGCAAACCTCAGCCCCATCTTTAGATAACTTCCCTCCTGGAAAGAGTAGCAGGGCTGTACTAGTAACAGCCCATACCCAAACTGAGTCTCCTCCTGAAAAGGTTGGTGGGGCTGTGATGGCCACAGCCCAAACTCAAACTGATACATGGGTAGTGAAGCCTGAAATGATGGATCACTCCACCCAAACAGAGAGCATTGAGGAGGAAGAGAAATCTCCCTCCCACCAGACTTTAGGAAAGGATCAGCCTCCTCAGGGAACTGATCTTACCCCTGATGAAGGAACTGTCCCAGAGGTTGTTAGGCCTGGCCTGACAGAGCCTCTGATGGCAGTGGACCCTTCTCAGGTGGGACCCAGTCTGGAGCAGGTAACCTGCCCCTCTCTACCTTGCCTTACTCAGCCCAGGGCTGCAGAGGACAAGAAGGACAAGTGAGACCCAAAGGGCCCCCTGTCAAATAAAGCACCCCATCAACAGATTAGGGGCACCGAAACTAGTAGCCCTAGTGAGGTGCAAACTTTAAAAACTCCTGAGGGATCCCCCTTAAAAGTAGTTAGGGACCTCCCCCAGATGGATATTGTTGGGCACAGCCAAACCTGGGACCCTAAGGGCCCAAACCTGAACTGTCCCTCCAGTAAGCCAAACAGAGGGACTCAGCCTCCAGCTTTAGGTAGCCAGAGGTTGACCCTGAGAGCACAGTGCAACTCAGTCAAAGAAAGAAAGGCACACATGGTGGAGAGTGATTGGAGGAAGCTGAGCCCTACAGAGGAGACTCACTTCAGTACTCCATCTCAACACCAGCCTTTGACTTTGCAAAGACACACCACAGGTAGAGATTCCCTATGGTGGAGACCCTCAGATACCCTTAGGGTGAGGGATTGCTTAGTGGACCATGAGACAGGGGGTTACCAAGCCAGAGCTGGTACTTCCTTATATGGCCACTTAGGCAATATAGGCTTACCTGGTCAAGGATAGCCTTATCTCCTTTCGTTTGTGGGGGGGGTTATGTAGGAAGGTGGATATCTGACTATGGTTACCCCCAAACTTTTTGCCTGGTGTTTAGCTGGTTTTTGACTTAGTTGGCCTGGGATCCTGCTATTCAGGGCCCCAGGCCGATTGCTCTCTCCTTAAAATGGACTCCATGTACCTTAGGTGCATAAAACAATTGGAATTGGTTCACCTTATAGGCCCCTGTAACAGTGTACCATAGGTACCCAGGGCATAGGTGTAGCCAAGGCCTACCAGGGGCTGCAGCATGTATTGTGCCACCCCTGGCCTGGCCTCCATATTTGACACAACTGGCTGATCACTCAGCTGGGGTAAGTTGGTGTAATCACCTCTTGCTTAGGTACAGTATGCCTGTGCCTAACCCTAAACTGGACACATATGTTCCTATCAGCCACTCCTATGGAAGGCCTCATCAATCCTGGAGGCAGAGTGCTGGGAAATATGTGAGATGGTGCACTAGCGTGAGCTGAGCCTGTCTGCAGCTGTCGGGAACCACTCCCTAAGCTGTTCTGGGATATTGCCATACCATATACTCTTAAGTGCATTATAATCCGCGCGGTTATATGCTATCTTTGGTTTGGCTTTATCAAAACATGTCGAGTAAGGTGTCATACGAATTGGGATACTATCCCCTCGACAGTTCTGTCGACGGGGATAGCATTCCACCCTTCTAGAGGGACACGACATGTGTGTAGCCTTAACCCCGGTTAAAGTTAACCAGAACCTCAGCATCACAAAATGGATGCTGCCACCACAGACACATGTCTGACCTCCTGCTGCTGGGAGTCCTTCCAGCGAGGAGGGCCTGGACAAAGGGTTTCCTGCCTGGGGAGGTGCGAGCACCACCCCAGACAGGGTTTTGTGTATTGGGTAGGACAGGGCTGAATAGATTGAGACATGCCCGGGGCACACAAGGTGTCCCTGTGCATAAGCCAGCCCAAACCGGTTCTGGGGCTTTCCAGCCCCTGTCCTGGCGAGGAGCTGGACAAAGGAAAGGGGGTGTAACCACCCCCCTTCCTGGTCCCACCCATAGGGGAGGGACCTAGGAGGAGATCCACCCCTCAGATTGGAATAAGAGTGGGAGCAGTGCCAATGCAACTCAGATCATCCTGAATCAACTTTACACGAAGAAGAAGACTGGACTTCGACATTCTGCTGCACAGAAGACTGAAGAGAATCTCCCTTGTGGCCTAGGAGTGGCCACCCTGTGAACACAGGTACCAACCAGCAACTCGACGTCTGCTTTGCCGCCGCCTCCCGCCGGAGCCCGAGCCCAGAGCCCGACAAGAACCAGACTCCCAGACCTCTCAGAGCCCGATCCACAGTCCCTGCAAAGAAGGGACCCGTGGAGGCACCGAGTGACGTGGGACCGGACCTCTTGGAAGACACTCGAAAAGCTGACTGCGCAGCTTCTGAGGCATCCTCGATGTTGTGCTTTGGGGACTGAGAACCCCCACCACCGAGCAGCCCTTGCACCGAAGATCAGCCCTCCAGAATCTCCACGATCTGCATGGGGCCCTTGCTGGTCCGAGTGATAAGCATCTTTCAACTTCTGCATGGCTTGCATTTGCCAAGGCCTGTTTGCTCTGATCAGGTCGCCGACACCGCCAACAGCGAGAAGCCTACGTGGGACAGCTCGTGACCGACTCCTGGACGTCCTCGACCCCGGGTATCCACGTGGCTGCAGAAAGAAGCTACCCGACAACGCCTGTTTGCACCCGACATCGCCTGGTTCCAATCTGGTTCCACGGTAGTCACTGGCTAGTGACTTTGAACACTGTCCCCTCTGCTTTCAGGTCTTCACATCTTCAGATCCACCCTTGGATCCACCGGAACTCTTCACATCGAGCCGCCTGCAGCATCTTCAGCTCCAAGCACCATCGACCAGCGTGACGAAACCCGACACTACTTCGACCCTGTGCACCCGCTTCCTGTGGGTGAGGTAACTCAGCTCCGCCGGTGCTCCTGCACTGGTACACATCTCAAGGGCCTGTGTCTTAAGTTTTAGCTCCCTAGGTCACTCGGAAGGTTCCTAACTTTCCAACTTTGTACTTTTTACGCACCATAGACTTTGCATTGGAAAGTGCGTGCACTTTGAACACTGCACCCGAGTCCCGTGGGCCTTTCCCGACTTAATCATTGCCAGTCTCGAATAGCTCCAGCGATTCCCAAGGCCCTAGGCCTGTTCCCTTTCCTATTGGTATCTCTTATACCACTTTCTTAGTATATGGTTTAGGTGGCCCCTAGGGCTCATCCATATTGTGCAACTTTTGTGTATTTTAAACTGTCTTGTGATTTAACGCTTGTGCTTCTGTGCTCATAAAGAGTCCAGGGGATTTTATAGTTAATAAATCAATATATATTTTCAATATATATCTGTGTGGTGTCCCTTTCATTTGGTATTCAAGGGGGTTGTGTATGGTATAACAGCTGGCTTCACATGCCTTTCAGAGTTTAGCCTAAGACTGCTTTGTCCACGTTACCACTAGGATAACTGGTCTACAAGGTTGAATTACAACCATCATCATAAGGGTTGCTTGGCATGGTACAAAGTGATCACTAAGAATTAGTGAGCATTATATACCAGGCCAACTTCTCACAGCAACCATTAGTTGCCCAAAGTCACACCCCATAGTGATAGAGCACGCAGGTCACCCGGCTAGGATAATTTTACTAAATACTCACCTGGGCCCATACATTTAATTAACCACACAACATTAATATTTACCTTGGGTACCTCACGCTCTACTATCAGTATATCTTGAGATTCTCTATACTACACTGATTCCCATATCTACAACCCAGGAATGTATATACTAGGAACCTAATCACCTAGGATCAGGGAGTCGAGTATTGAGCTAGATATCCAAGAACATTTAATAACAGTCATTCATTCATTAAATAATGGAATAACCACAGACTCTGGGAAGGTTCAAAACTTTATCTAATCATCTTCATTATCATATGTCATGAGCAGAAAGTTAAATGTGATAAGGCTATCAATAACTAAAATCAAAAACAGTATGTAGCTATGAATAAGACAGAGTATGCTTAGCATCTAGAACTTTAAACCGAAGGATAGGTAAAAACAAGGAACATGCTATATTTAGATAACAACCTCTCGCAACCTGATTAAAGGAGGGTAAAGAAAGGGAACATGCTATATTCAAAAAGTCTTTAGAGTAGCCAAAGAAACTTTATTGAAATTCAAGATTTCATTTAGCTCAAATACTACAGGGTAGGTAAGATTGGAACATACTATTCAATTCAGCTTATCTCCTAAAGGGAAGGTAAGATAAGGAACATATACTTAAGATAGAAACGATTTAGCATTAACTAAAGGAAGGTAAAAAGTGGAACATGCTAATAGACGAGTAATGCATAATAATCCTATATATAAAGGGAAAGGGGAGAAAAGGGAACATATGCAATTATGCTTTGCAATATTCGAGAATTAGAAATGCAAATATAGATAAGCAATCAACCACACAGACTTTATATTTACCTAGGATAGAGTGAAGTCCAACCCTGGCCACGGGTCAGATTGGAAAGACGGGAAAGAACCCTCAAGGACTTAGGTGCCAATAGGCGAGCAGGTACAGCTCATGGACAGTCAGGACAGGATAACCCCAGAATTTGGATCAGGACTGGGTTCACCAAAGGGTACGACCAACACCCGCAGCTTCGGTTGCAACGCCTGCGCTACTCCCTCTCTGCAAGGAATCTGCCAATAACTCCGATTGGGTTCTCGAACCTCCCAGCAAAGTGCTTGGCCAGCACTTCTAAGTCTGCATAAACCCTGAATGGGTTTATCGAACATCCCAACAGAGTGCTTCGCACCTATAGAGTGCGTTGGGTCAGTGACAGGTCAGCTATTCGGACAAGTCGGACAATTGCTCTAGCTAAACCTACACTAGTTATACTGTTTTTGGGTCAGTGTACCACCTACAAATGTTGCAAGTGTAAGGATCTCCAATTTTGATTGGACAAAGGAGGAGGTTAGGTCATCACACCACCTAAAATGTAGACTTTCTCAGGCTTAATATTCAATCTCTGTACCCACCCCTTATTTTCTATGTTCCCATGACATATGTTTTTCGGTGAACAATAGTGAAAACAATCTTCGTATACATTTGTTGCATTTGTAGTACAGTTCCGCTTCATTCAGCTAGGTTGCAGGTCGGTTCCTAGGAGCATCTTGGCTGTGGCTGCTAGCTGGCTGGGTTCCACTGCTGCAGAGTTTTTCTCTCTCCGCATCCAGTCCTGCGCAGTAGGGACTTCCAATATGGAGTAATAAGCACCTCCCAGGCCCAAAAGGATACTATACATGAAAAGCAAGCGAAAACAAATTGGAACATAGAAATGATTACACTGTATACCATGAATCACTGTACTGCACCCATTACTTCATAATAACTATAGTATTATTGGTTATGCAGAACAAACAGCTTTGCAAAAGCGGCAATGCAAGCTCAAAGCATGTGAGAACACAGAGCCGCCATGTTAGCTGTATTGCGCATGAGCAAACGCTTTCCCACCAGAACTGCGAGTACATCACGTCATATGGGTATGACGACGCATGCGCAGTCTAAATTCCCGCGTAGCAGCGACCATTTTGTAATGCAAGCGTATTAGGATTAATAAACACATAGGAAAGCGTCACTCGGACAACCCGTATAATGGAAAATGTGCAAAATTAGTAAGACAAACATGTTGATTTATTTTATTTTATTAACATTATTTGAGGTTCATGATACAAGCAAGTCGCTTAACGTGCAAATTCTTCCTCCATCAATAGAAACCCTATGCTATTGTGTCTCACCTCCACTTAGGCAGGACACTGTCATGGGGTTGCACACCCAATTCTCTTGGCTTGGCCTGGTGTGTTGTCTTCCACTTTGTTCCCTACTCCCCACCCCAAGGCTGAACCTACATTTATCAAGCCTCCATCATAGTGCTCTATCACAAGAATTGGATTTTTAAAGCACTTATATTCAATCTCCACAGCTTCTTAAATTTTTCATGTGGCTGATTCTGCTGCTCCCTTTTCCAGTTCTTCTTGTGGTACACAGCTCACCAATGTCTCACTGTCCTCAGTCTTGATCATTTCCTAGGCAACCTGGCCCTCAGTGTTCCATTTTCCCTTGCCATGACCCTTTGTGTACTTTGGGAGGTGCTGCAATCCTCTGACTCCACCCTGTGATGCTTGACCTTCCTGTGCGACTAGACATATTCGGGGTACCTGCAAAAGTGCTAATGTATTAGATCTAAGATTTCGACAGGATACATGTTTAGTAAGTTTCTTTTGCAGGTAGTAGGGGCCTTTGCCATTTAAGGCTTGATCCAGCGCCACTAAAGAAATTCTGTCTCTATAAACACCAATCTCTACCTAATACTCACCATACTAATCAAAACTAATGCCCATATAACTGAGACAGAAAATCGAGCAACTGAATCATGTGGCCTAATTAATCACTCTATCCAAACAAATTATGTACATTATATACAACTGCAGTATAACATTTTATTCATAGGTATTTAAGGAAATCATTTAATTAGACCACAATGGCCAATGGATTAACTGATGGTAACGACTAAATTAATCAAGACCAGCTTGACGTTTTAAGTCTTTTATTTTTAAGTTTCAAAGTTTCAGTTTCAATCTCTTTATTAATTCATTTATTAATAGCAAACATTTTTATTTGATCAGTATTATCCATTAGTTTATTGGCACAAAAGTTTGGCATTTCAAAATTGCTCAAATTTAATGAATTAAAATAAACATTAACCCTAATTCCCTAAATTAAGCTTTCTGACCTGTAAGAAAAAGAAATTTAGAAAGGCATTTGTTATTCTTACGTGTCCAAGGAAAATCGGACAGCACTTCGCCCTCAGGAACAGTCAGGCCCGCTCCCCTCAATGAGCTAAGTTTTTATACCTTTCAAACTCACTAATCTAACTAAAAAGTAATATTTCGGCAACCTGATTGGTTGCTGATCATCAGGCCATCGAGAGGCCACCACTTCAAAATACCATAACGCCACTTGTCATTGTTCTTTGACATGAAGCGACACCGGCTTCCGAAGGATTGATACAATAACCAAAGTCAGTTCACAGTTTCCTCCATAGCTCGGCCAAACTGTCACTTGTCGCTTCCTTAGCCTTGAAATATTATCTTTTCAGAGCACATTAAGCACAAATGTCTTTGTTTGAGCTTCAGTTTATTCAGAGAAAAGTTTCAGTGCAAAAGCTTCAACATGGCTGTGCTTGGCTTCTCTCAGTCAGGCTAACCAACATTTCTCCAGAACCAGGCCTCAAGCCTTTCTCTCGGGCTAGTATTCAAACAAACACAAAAGAATAATTAATACGAGTAAAGAAAGTCATTCTGTTACCCAACCTCCATTGCTAATGCTAACCCATTAGTATAAGTCACCTAGCAGAAGCACAAGAAAAGCAGCACATTTAAAATCTACCATTCTTCATAGTGTCCAGCAGGATTCTTCATATATCTAAAAAAGATAAACAGACACAACATAGACAAAAGCACACATATAATAAGCACATGCCATTAATTAATCAGCCGCTTTAATATTGACAAAGACAATAGGACAGACAGAACATCATTAATTATGTATTATAAAACACACTTGCAAATGCAACATGAGCACATTAACATTAGTCCCGTGTGTAATACAATGTAGAATTTTAATCTAGATTGATTTAATATAACAAATCATGCAATAACTCATTAATATATTAGTTCATGTTACAAGAGATTTAATTTCACAAGCCAGAATAAATTTATTTCTGAAGCTCACTCCATCAACTCCCTCATCTGGTGATTTCAAAATCACCAAACAACACCCAAAATTTAGAAAATTTTGAACCCAATTTAGAGACGTCACATTTTGAGTTCTTTCAGTATTAGTCTCCCTAAACCCCTGTCTCTGCTGTTTGCTCGATACTTTCAAACTGAGATCTTCGCATCTCCTCTAACTCGTATTCCTTCTCTTGTTCCTTTCTGAGTTTATAAATCCTCCTCTTTTCTTTCTGATGCTTATTTCTCTTGTGAATCATGCAACTAATTTTTAGCAGCAGTATCACCATAATGATGACAATTACTGGACAGAGCACTTTGCCGATGATTGAACCACCAATCTCTGAAAACCATTCTTTAATTGCCTCAATCCTTTTGCCTATTCGTTCAGTGAAATTTTCTTCCTCCAGGGGTTCTATCTCCTCATGAAATTCAGTAATGTTTTTAATAAGCATCTCTATATTCCGACTCTTATCAGGAATATAGGTACAACAATGCTGGACATGTAAAACCCCACAGACTCCTCCCTCTTTTGCAAGCAGAATGTCTAATGCAAGATGATTCTGCATAACCATGCTTCTAGTAGCAACAAGTTCTGTGTTGACCAATTGAAAACCACTTGCTGTATCTGTAGACAATCTATCTACAATTGTGGAAACCTTTCTAATTTTAATTGAATTCATTGTAATTCCTACCATGGGAATGATTGCACCAAAAATGTCTCCCATGACTTCTGTAAAACTTTTTCTTTTGAATCTGTTCAGGTGTTCACCAAATTCAAAGGTACCCTTTTCATTTCTGTCAACATGAAAATTTTTGGGAAAAACTAATCCAAGGTAGCACGTCCCATACCAATGATCTGGGAGGCTAAAATACGCCTTGTTGCCACAGATAAAATAAATTCCAGGGAAAATTGGATCCTTACCACCTTTAAATCCCCATCCCCTGTGATTCGATAAGTATCCTCACATTGACTAGCACCAACGAAAAAGTTATCATAAAGCGTATTATCTCTTCTAATGCAGAATTTACCACTAACTGGTTCATCAATGTGTATGGCTGCATTTGTGTTAACACCATTAAGCTTAGCATCCTCCATTTGCCAGAATTTTGATTTGGCATGCTTAAGGACTTCATTTATTTTATAAATTGCCCTTCTCTCTTCAACCATATTCAGGCATGTCTTTTCCTAAGCTCTCATCTTGCATGTTAAATTGTTTCTATAAGCATATTCATAATTAAGTTAATTAGTTACCAAAAAGAATTCCCTCATCTGCTTCGCAGGCTTAACTTTGTTTAAGCTATTTACAACTTTGAGGTTTGCAAAAACTTCATCAAAGTCTGAGTAATAATACTCCAGTCGACCAGTTTGATAAAACAGGCTAGCAATTACACTGCAAGTGATGCCATAAGTGAGAGGTAACATGTTATAAGTAACCCCCTCCGAGACAGAAGCAGGCAGCTTCACACAGACATAGCAATCCTTTACATTCATTACTTTAACATATTCAGACAAAAGCCTAGAAAATGAATTGCTAGAGAAATCTCCAACAGATCTATCCTGATGGATCTCTGGATTATGCTCAATAATTCTGTTAGACTTGCCAGCATGTTTTTCCTGCTTTGATTCTGCCTTGCTTGTCATATTAGCCTTACATTTCTGCTTATCAATACCAAAAGGGTAAACTACAGCTAAAATTAACCAAACCAGTATTAAGAGAACCACACAAATTGAAGACATTTTACAACATCTTTTCAAAATGGCGCACCTTGAAGTATCAGAGCTAGGCATTTTTAATTGAATAAACAAAACGAAAAACAAATTTTTTTAAATAATGTAAGTAATGAGTTATAAAACTAAAATATCCCCCCTTTTATTTTTGTTTTTCCTCTTTCTTAAAAGAACCCTATAACAGCTTTTCTTCGACCTTGCGTCACATGAAAGTGTGTTTTCCAGCTAACACAATTTTTTCGACCTTATGTCACCTAACACATTCTCTTCAGCCTTATGCCAGGAATTTAAAAAAAACCTTTATCCAAAATTAAACAACTTCAATCATTGTCACTAGTTTCTTCCAAATCCTCTTGACTACTGCTTCCTACCTCAACAATTGGCAGAATTATAATATATGTCCACTCTGGGGACTTATACTTTTGATTCGGCTTTATCACTCTTTTTGTCTTACGAGTGATTGTTTCAATTTTCTTATTTTTCTCGTCTTTCTTATCAGAGTCACCTCCCTGACTAGAAACTTCGTTGATTTGTTCTTTTGATTTCTTTACTAATTTGAATTTCAGGTTTTCTTCTGGCCAAATATCTCCTTTCCTCAGGATTTTCTTTTTTGGCTCAATTTCGTTGCTTTCAGCTTTCCAAGCTCTTTTTCTGAATTTTCTTATTTCACAGTCTTCATCACTCTCATCTGTGTCTGTTTCTGAGACTTCAAATCTGTACCTAGGAACTTCTTTACTCGGCAGCTTCACTCCATCAGGAACATCATCCTTACAGCTGGTACTTGGCAATTCTTCCTCTTCTTCAGGGATCACCTTTAGCTTCCCAGTTTCAGAATTCTTGCTCCTGCATACAGAGCTACTCCTTTGCCTTTCAATACTCTCCTGGATTAGATTTTTTCCTTGCTCAGAGTCTTCTGCTTCTGAATCTTCCTTTTCTTTTTGAGATTCTTTTTCTTTCAGATTTTCATCAACATCTTGATCATCAGTCACAATTTCCAGATCTTTTTCATTCAAGGCCTCATTTGCATCTGGATTCTCCAGATATTGATTTTCTTGCTGATCATCAGATTCTTGATCTTCAGGATCCCCTTCTGAATCTGAAACAGTTGTTGTCTCACTTTCTTCATCAGAATTATCAGGAGGTGGTACACGAATGGTGTGACTTGCATGCACCCACCTTTTCAAACCTCTACACTTTATAGCATTTGTTGTGACAAGAATTACTTGTATTGCTTTTTGCCATATAGGTACTAAACAGTTTCTCCTTCGATGTACTTTTGTTCTGACCCAATCTCCAGGCAACAGATCATGAGCTTGTTCTTTCTCTTTAGTAATCACATCTGTTCCCACCTGGTGAAACTGATCCAGCGCTCCTACTACAATTCTGCATAAATGATGTCACTATCTACCACCAAATTTACCAATCAATACCAGGCCCATAAAATAACAGAGCAGCTGAATCATGAGGCGAATGAATCTAATATGTTGTTTAAACTGTCTACAATAAACAAGACCAGCTTGTCTTTTTAAAAGTTTATTCAAACATATTCAGGAAAACTTATGTTTTGGAACTTTATTAAGCAAGCATTTTAAAAAGTCATAAGAAAGTTGTATTCAGCATTTATAAAGAGAGCTTAATTCAAGAAAATATTATTCTTTAGCAGAATTAAGTGAAAAAGAGCATTTCCAAATCCTAACTAATTCTCTGTCTCTATCCTCATCGCCTGAAAACAAAGTCTTTTAAAGTCACCTTTCCTTATGTGTATTCATCGAACAGCAGAACACGTCCCTCTGGAATCAAGAAGCGTAAGCCAAAAATCTGCTCCTTGAGCCAATTCTTATACCCGAAAACTAAGGCTAAACTAACTAATTTCACATACCAACAGCTAAATCCTAGCTCCCCATTGGCTGAACCACCTCACGCCACAGTAAATTGTGACATCTTCCACCTCGAGTCCAGGCTTTTACACTAACCCATTGTTCATGCACAGAGTCCTGGCGGCACTTCCTTAGGCTGCTACATTTTGTAGCAAAGATTGTTCATGTAGTGCACAAAAATGCCGTGACTCACATTCCTGACCTTGAGCCTGTCTGTTCTGAGCTTCTCGTGGCACATTAGCAAACCTCTCCACAGAGTCGCCTTTTGCAGTTCTTTTCAAAAAACCTTTCACAATAAAAGTTTATAGGCTTCTCATCCTTTTCAAAATAAGTTTTTCTCGTGTGGCTTTTCATCAGTAGGCCTCTTTTCAGAAAGCGTTAATTTTCTGCGCCACTTTTGCTTGCGTCACTTTTTCAGAATGCATTATTTTTCTGCAGCCAACTCAATGCTTCTTTCAGAAAGCTATTATTTAAACAAACACAAAACAATAATTAATTCAGGTAATGAAAGTCATTCTGTTTCCCATCCACTATTGCTAATGTTAACCCATTAGTATAAGTCACCTAGCAGAAAGCACAAAGAAAAGCAGCACTTTGAAATCTACCATTCCATTCTTCATAATGTCCAGCAGGATTCTTCATATATCTGAAAAAGATAAACAGACACAACATAGACAAGAGCACATATGAAATGAGCACATGCCATTAATTAATCAGCCGCATTAATGTTGACAAAGACAATAGGACAGACAAAACAACATTAGTTATGAATTATTAAACAAACTTGCAAATGCAACATAAAGCACATTAGTCCCATGTAATGACATGGAAATTTACTCTAGATTGATTTAGTACAACAAATCGTGCAATAATTCATTAATATATTAGTTCATGTTATGAGAGTTTTAACTTCACGAGCCAGAATAAAATTATTTCTGAAGCTCGCTCCATCAACTCCCTCATCTGGTGATTTCAAAATCACCAAACAAAATCCAAAATTTTTACTTAAAACAATTTTTATCTATTGAACATGTTTCAGGCTTTCTCAGGATTAGTATTTAAACACTAATTTCATCTATATTTCTGCAACTCTCATAATGAGTATTAATAATTCTATATCCTTTACCCTTTCTTTATTCAGCTAAGTTGGATCCTTTCCACCTTTGAATCCCCAACCCCCCCAATGAATTTATAGGTATCTACATTTTGAATTGCACCAACAAAACAAATATTAATCTGAGTATTATAAAACAAAACAAAAACAAAAACTTAAATTTTTGAAAACTTTTTTTGAAAAATTAGTATATAGTTTAGTATATAGTATACACCCCCTCTTTTTTTTTTTTTCAAATTCTAAAACATGTTTTCTTCGACCTTGCGTCTTACATAAAAGTGTTCCCAGCTAACACAATTTCTTCGACCTTGTGTCACCCTAACACAATTTCTTCAGCCTTATGCCAATAATAAACCTCAATTTAAATAAAACTAAACCTAGTCATTGTCACTATTTTCTTCCAAATGTTCTTGGCTGCAACTGCTAACCTCAACTACTGGTGGAATTAAAATATAGGCCTACTCTGGAGATTTGTACTTATGATTGGGCTTTAAGGGTCTTTTGCTTTTCCTGGTAATCATTTCAATTTTCTTTCCAGCTTGCTCTTTTTTGTCTGAATCACTCTTCTGACTTGACACTTCATTGACTTGTTCTTTCAATTTATTCACGAATTTGAACTTCAAATCTTCTTTAGGCCAGACATCACCTTTTCTCAAGAGTTTCTTCTTAGGCTTGATTTCATTACATACAGCTTTCCAAGTTCTTTTTCTGAATTTTCTTATTTCAGATTCTTCATCACTTTCATCAGAGTCAGTTTCAGAGATTTCAATACTGTATCTAGGAACTTCTTTACTCAGCAGCTTCACTCCGTTAGGAACAACATCTCTGTAGCTGGTACTTGGCAATTCGTCCTCCTCTTCCGGACTTGCTACTAGCTTCCCAGTTCCAGAATTTCTGTTCCTGCTTTCAGAGCTTCCAATCTGCTTTTCAATACTCTCCTGCTCTTGAATCTCTTCAGTCACGAACTCTTTTTCTGCTTCTTTTTCTAGCAGATCTTCATCATTTTCTGAATCTAGAATCACAATCTCTAGATCTTTTTCATTTAATGTTTTATTCACATTGACATCATCATCCAGATGTCGACCACCTTGTCGATCTTCAAGATCTGGATTTTCTTCAGAACTTTCTTCTTCAGAGTCTGAATCATCTGTGGTATCTTTTTCATATTGATTTTCTGGCTGTGGTACAGGCTGTGGTACACGCAAAGTATGACTGATATGTATCCACCTTTTCATACCTTTGCACTTTACAATATTTGTTGTGACTAGTATCACCTGTCTTGCCTTTTGCCTCCTGGGTACTAAACAGTTTCTCCTCCGATGAACCTTTGTTCTGACCCAGTCTCCTGGTAATAGATCATGAGCCTGCTCCTTTTCTTTTGCAAACACATCTGTTCCCAACTGATGGAATACAGAAATTGTATCATTTTTTCTTATTGGAAAAGCTTCTACCCATTTTGAAAATAAACAAATGACGACTTGCACATATCTCAATTTGTTATGTTGGGGCATTTCAAAAAGATCTATTTGAATACTTGTAAATGAACCACCCTCCCGGCCTATGGTTCCCAAACTCTCAATTGGACCATGGTACATCCGTGCCATGTCAGCAATCAAGCAATTCGGCATAACAGGTCTGTCATCTTTGTAAACCCAAATTTCATCTTCCTCTTGCGGTCTGAAACCTTCTTTGAGCCATGTGTTTTTCTCCTCATCATTTGCCTCATCTTGTAATTGTTTTAATTCTTGCCATGACTGAATTGCAAAGATTAGTATGAGGATGCTTGAAACATGTTCATTGAATTTTTCCCCATTGATTGCAACCCAATCCTGAGCATACAACTTAACAATGGTACCTGCGTGCTCATTGCCTTTTGAGACATAATTATTTTTCTCTCCATTTGCAGCACATTTTATCACTGCTATTTTGTCAAGAAGCTCAATTCCTTTGTTGAAGTCTGGCATGCCCAGAACAGGAGCTTCACTCAAACTCTTTTTAAATTGCTCAATGGCTTCGAACTCAATTTTTGTCAGGACAATTCGGTCTCTTATATCTGCTTTTGTCAGTCTTTGCAATGGCCTCATAATTACTGAGAAACCACTAATCCATTGGAAACAGTAACCAACCATGCCTAGGAACATTCTTACCTCTTTTTGTGTCTTTGAGGATTCCATTGCCTGAATCATTTTAATTCTCTCAATAGTTACCTGACTGGGAATTCTCTCTTGGAACCTGAAAGCAAAAACTATTTGACTCTCTGGGTGCATTGGGACCCAATACCACTCAGCATCATGTGGTATCTGACAAAGGATCTCTACTGGTTTGGGCACAATAGGACAACAAGGGATAACTATCTCGTTAACCTTTCTCAGGTCCTGTACTATTCTGTACGTTTCATCTGGCTTTCTAATACCCATATCTGGTGAGTTACAAAGACTGTTCTCAATCTCTTTTAGGACACCCTGCCTAACAAATTTTTCAATAACAGGAATAACTCCTTAAATTGTTTCTGACTTCATCTTGTACTGTGGAACATTAGGAAATGAGTTTCCCTGCTTGTTTGCAATTTTAACTGGATTTGGTCTGTTTTCCTGGTCTCCACTGAATCCTGTATCTGTATTGTATTTCTGCTCATTAACATAATTTGGAAATGGCGGCGGAGGTATCTCATTCTGCTGAATCACCTCCTGTTGCTGTATTTGTAGCTGTTGATTCAGCAGCTGTTGCTGCTCATTTATCTCATTCTGCATTCGTGGATGTTTACACTCTCTTACAACAGCTAAATACGCTTTTTCCTTCTCCTTTTTCTTCGTCCGTTTTGTTTTCCATTTATTTAGATTACCCAATTTTCTCAAAGCCCAAATTAAATCTTTTATATGGGCAGGGGCAATCCTACCTGTATTGTTCAAGCCTTCAATGTCCTCATCATCCTGATATGTTTTTAATCTGTCTGTACTGATTGTATCATTTATTAATTCTTCTAAATCACTTTTTAATTTTGCAACATCCAGTAATTTGTACTCATCAGGCTGTGTCAGGTCAATCAGATCAACGTCAGAGTACTCAATAGCTGAAGCTAAAGTCATCACTCTCTCTTGCTGAGTTGGAATCATTACTAGCTCATTTTTAGGTACATTAGAATAACGTTTTTCAGCAAACTTTTGAATTTCACAATTCAATGGGACCGTTAAAGCTGTGGGACTAGTTTCATCTTTTTTAAGCACTGAGAGATCGAGTCCAATTACCACAGGAATTGTCACTGCTTCCATGTTTCTTGTTAACTGCTCAATTAAATCATTTGTAGAATTTACATGATCAGGAATATTAATTCCACAAGTACTAGGCGTCTCATCATACCCTTCTGTTGTGACGCCTTGAGAAAGGGTCTGGGCTGGGACTCTATTAATCTGAACTGGGACTTTTGGCGTTACATTAATCTGCTCTGGGGGTCTGCTTGAATTTCTGTCCTGATCTCTATTCTCAACATCATTTCTACACTGATCAATAAACTCTACTCTGATAGGTTTAATATTTAGATTTGCTAATTTGGGAATCAAATTTTCTTTAAGAATTATTTCTTTTGGGGGGATGTTCTTTCAAAATATATGTCCTTTAAAACTGAATCTTTAGCATCTGTATTTTTACACAAAGTGGCAGCTATGACGCACTAGCCAATCACAGCGCCGCTACAGTGACCTTTACTGCCACTGCAATCTCTCTTTCTCTCCTCGCGCTTTCGCGCACCAAAATAGCCCCTCGTCTACCTAACGAGCTCACAACACTTCATTTGAGGAGCACATCAGCCTTTAACAAGTGATATCAGCTTAAACATACAGTGCAACGCTCGCCGGCGGCTACCACATCGCATTTGCTAAATCAAAAGAAATAATTCACTAATAGTAAACAACGCGCATTTGGCCAATGGCAACGCAATAAATGCCTCAGCCAATCAGAGCACAGCCATTATAACATTTCGGCCTATCACAGCGCGGCGGCTATGACGCATGTAGCCGCTGCAGCTTCTAGCTTTCTTCTCGCGCTCCAGACAGCCCCTCTTTTGCTAAATATGCTTTACACAGCGCGCAACGCTCGCCACACGCATCAGTTGTGACACACTTCTTTTTATACAATAGCGCAGTAGTGAGGAAGGAAACCATGATCACTTTAAACACTGTAACGCTATCAGTGAATCAGAGCGCAACTCGCTGTGACCCTTCGACGTCTCAGCCAATCAAAACGCAGCTTTGCTCTGACGCTCCGGACGCCTAAGCCAATCAGAGCGCGGCCCCCTCTATGACGCGTACCGCTGCTGCTGCAGTCTCTCTCCCCTCGCGCTCAGGCCTCCGCTTTGGTAAAATGTAATTTTTGACACAGCGCGCAATCTTTCGCCCGCATCAGCTATAACACGCTTTCTTTAATCAATCGTGCAACCAGGAAGGAAACAAATCGGGAACAACATTCACACTGTAAACAATACAACAGCGTTTCATCCAATCACAGCGCAACTTTGCTGTTACACCACGAACGCCTCAGCCAAGCAGAGCGCGGCTTTGCCGTGACGCTCCAGACACCTCAACCAATCAGAGCGCGGCGGCTCTGACGTATACAGCCGCTGCGGTTTTCAGTTCTCCGCGTTCAGCCCCTGTGACACACACGTTATTTATTATTTGCGTGGCTGCATTAAAGCGAGGACATTTTTAAATGTTATTAAATAATTTGACAGATAGTGGTAACACACATCGGCCAAATATTGCACGACCACTTCTAATTCAATGAAACACTATTAACAAATCACAGCACTGCTTTGCTGAGATGCCTCAGGCGCCTTAACCAATCAGAGCGCGGCGGCTATGACGTACACAGCCGCTGCAGCTCCAAGCTCTCCCTTTACGTTTTCACTCTTAGAAATAACCCCTCCTTCACAATTTTCGATCGGACACCTCGGGATGTTTATAAAACAGCGCAAAACACCTTTAAAATGCTTTTACTTTACCCTGAAGGCTTTAAAACGCTTTACAATCACCTTTTTAACAATTTAATAACTACACAAAACGAACCATTTGCCTGCTTCCCTAAAAAGGACAGTAACTTCTCAGACACACAGATTTTCACTCAATCACTTGAAATAGACGACGCTACTTCTTCTGAATACTTTCACCACATTTACACATACATTCATACAAAAGGAAACCCTTTTCATGCATACTTGTTTCTTCCTCAGGACTTTAACCTCAGAAATAAACCTCTTTCGCCAGTAAGAGAACAACGCTTATCTTTTCCTTAGGACTCTAACCTTAGGAAAGAAACAACGCTTACCTTTCTTCTTTAGGACTCTGTAAAGCTGGCGACCTTACCCGTCGGGAATGGTGGAGTCCGACCTCTTCTGATCTGTCATTTCCGGCTTCTCCACAGGATCACGAGTGGGTACACGGAAACGAGACTGCTAGCGAGTACGAAGACAACGGGCCCTTTAAGTGGGCGTCGGCATACGAGGGGGAAGCCTCGACCCTCCGTGACGTCCCTGGCTCTGGATTGGTTAAAACAGGGGAAGTCCTGTACACAGTGTGTGGAGACACCGCGAGGAGGAAGGCGGAACCGGAGGAGACGGAGAAGCGGAGCACGCTGGAAGCAGAGACCGGAAGGACCGAAGAAGGAGCCTCCAGAGGAGCTGGAGGAGAAGCTGAACCACAAGGCGAGCCAGGAGGCCAACGACCCTGCGGACCGCCGTGCCACACTCCCGAGGGAGGAGTGTGGCTGACACAGGTACGGCGGCGTTTGGCGGCTTGGCTAGGAAAGCGGAACGATAGCGTGTAGTGCGCAGCTGTATATAAATCTTTCCTCCACGACCTTCCACTCCATTCCCCCTACCCTCACCCTACCTTTTCTTACTGTACCCCTCTTGCACTGAGCACTGTAGATATCAATAGTCACACCGGGTGTAAACCACACACTCCCTGGGCCCCCTTGGTGCAAACCCTGTAGAGGACTGTGACCTAACGGCTTTCCGTCCTGTTGGTCTTCTTTCTTACATGTGGAGAGATTCCCGACGCCCGAAGAAAGAACGCCACTTCCTGGGGAAACGCCTATAGACGAACAGCGCCACGGACTCCAGTACCTTTGCCCGGGAGAGACTAACTTTCAGGACTCGAAAGACGTTGGTTAATAAGCCTGTCAGAACTATAAAAATAAAACCTTCCTTAAACCCTACGGTTGGTGTCACGGTCGTCCCTTCACCCACGTCCACACTGGTGTCAGAAGTGGGATCTTCTCCTTCCCAAACGACCATGGCAATGGAACAAGTGATCCAAACGCTTATTGATGGACAACAAAAATTAGAATGGGCAATAGGCCAACAGATAAATACAGCTGACGCTGACCGGGACTTATTCAAAATGTCTATGACCCAACAGTTGGACGCCATTCAAAAAGTTGTACAAACTCCCCTCTCGACAACCGCCACAGACCGGCGACCAATAGGGCCACACCCGTCAGGGGTAGCCTTACAAAAATATGTGAATGGGGAAGACCCGGACGCGTTTCTGTTAAACTTTGAACGGGCCGCCAGGGCATGTGGGTGGCCGGAAGAAAAATGGCCTTTCTTTTTGGCGCCTTTACTCTCGGGAGAGGCACAAACTGCCTATCAAGTGGCAAATCAATCAGGAACATCATCGTATGCCGAGATAAAAGCAGTGATTTTAGATCACCTAGGCATGGATGCGGAAGCATACCGGTTGCGGTTTAGAAAAGAGAAGGGAATACCGGGTGAGAACCCAAAGACCATGTATCTACGAGTAAAAATGGCGGCTGAGAAATGGCTCCGGCCAGATATCCGGAGTAAGGAAGAGGTCATGACCAGTATTATACTGGAGCAGTTCATGGAGGTCTTACCATATGGGACACAGAGATGGCTAAGACAACACCCCGGACTAACGGCAGCCCAGGCCATAGAAATGGCAGCCAACTATAATCGAGCAGCACCCCGGTCTTTTCCCTGGGAGAATGAGAAAAGTACCAAAGCTATAACATCGTCAACCAAACCAGAGAAAAAAAAGACTATGCCAGAACCTGTTAAAACACGGCAGTTCAAGTATGACGGCCCCCCTACGAGAGGACCGCAGTGTTTTGAATGTGGGGAGTGGGGTCACATAGCCCGGATGTGCCCCCAAAGGAAACCCTCAGAAGAACCCATGGAGGTCGGATACATCCCAAGGGCGGTCATGTACTCTTCAGAAATGGGCCCCTCCTTTTACGTAAGGGTACGAGTCAATCAGAAGCTAGTGAAAGCCTTACTAGACTCGGGTTGTCGACAATCAGTAATTCAGGAGCGACTCTTACATCCCGATCAAATAGGCCAGGAAGGGACTGTACTGATTAGGTGCGTCCATGGGGATGTCAAACCCTACCCCATGGCCAGAATTACATTACACCCTATAGGTAGAGATCCCTGCTCAGTAAAGGTGGGGGTCGTGAGGTCTTTGCCCGAAGAGTTAATACTTGGAGTAGATAACCCAGACTTCCTATCCTTGTTTAAAAGAGAGTTGAAAGAAAACTCTGTAGAAGCCTACCTGTCAGCAGACCCGTGGGTGTTAGACAAAGGGTTTAAATTCGCACAAGTCAATGACCCCTCTCTGTTAAACGCCTGGGAAGCAGCACACGTAGCACAGAACAACACCACCAAGAACTACCCTAGGTTCAGAATAGAAAATGATCTGCTTTACAGAGAAAGCAAAGAGGGAGAACCAACCCAACTGGTAGTACCCCAGGAGTTCAGGGACCAGATACTCTTCTATGCTCACACCCACCTTACTGCTGGGCATAGCGGTAGTGAAAAAACTACACAGAATATTCTAAGACTCTTTTATTGGCCAGGAATATATAAGGAAACGGACGCATATTGCAAACAGTGCGAGGTGTGCCAAAAAAAGAATCTAACACGTCCACCAGCAGTACCTCTACAGCCTATGCCCATTATAGGCAATCCCTGGGATAGAGTAGGGATGGACCTGATTGGTCCACTACCACGTACATCCCGTGGCCACACATACGCTCTTGTTGTGGTGGATTACAACACTAGGTTCCCAGAAGCCTTTGCGCTCAGTACCCCGACGACTAAGAACGTAGCGGACAAGTTGGTAGAGCTGTTTTCAAGAGTAGGGTTCCCACGTGAAATTTTAACAGACCAGGGAACACCCTTTGTTTCACGGATGATGAAAGAGGTGTGTAAAACGCTTGATCTCCATCACATCAGAACGTCCGCATATCATCCGCAAACGGACGGCCTCGTGGAGAGGTACAATAGAACCCTAAAAACCACCTTGAAAAAACTACTGACTTCCGAAAATAAGGATTGGGATAGAGTCTTACCCCTAGCGTTGTATGTAATAAGAGCTCAGGTGCAGAGTAGTTTGGGATTTTCACCCTTCGAATTGCTCTACGGCCGCCAACCCCGCTCTTTGTTGGAAATCACAAGGGAAGCCTGGGAAACAGAAGGGGCTGCAGAGCAGAGAAGTTTGTTAGACTACACCCAGCAATTGAGATCTCGGTTAGGTAAATTGAGAGACCTGGCATATTCAAACCTAGAGAAAGCTCAAGTTGCTCAAAAACAATGCTATGACAAAGGAAAGAAGTGGAGGACCCTAGAAAAAGGGGACTGGGCTCTGGTACTACTTCCTTCCTCAACCCAAAAATTCCGAAGTGAGTGGAAAGGTCCCTATAGAGTTATGGAAACGTATGGACGTACAACATACAGTTTACAAATGTCCCAGAATAGGAGACAAACTTTCCATATTAACCTTCTAAAAAAATGGATTGGACCATGTCCACGTCAGGCCAACTTAACTCTACCGGAAGACAAGAGTGGGTCCACCCTGAATCAATTACCAGTGAATTCAGAATTAACAGAAGTAGAGAAAGAAGAGCTACGGTCGACTCTCCTGCCCTTCTCCCCTATTTTCTCAGACACACCTGGGTGCACCCATTTGGCAGAGCATCAGATACGAACAAAAGAGGGTCAAATAGTAAAGCAAAGGCCTTATCGCATTCCAGCTGCAAAAAGAGCTGATGTAAGAAAAGAGGTACAGGACATGCTTCGCCTAGGGGTAATCAGACCATCTAAAAGTAATTGGTCCTCACCTATAGTTATGGTCCCTAAACCTGACGGGTCTACCCGGTTTTGCATGGACTTCAGAGCCCTAAATGCCGTGTCCTCTTTTGATGCATTTCCAATACCCCGTGTGGACGAACTAATAGAGAGGATAGGGGATGCCCGTTACATTACCACTCTTGACCTGACCAAGGGCTATTGGCAGGTACCACTCAGGGAGGAGGATTGCCACAAAGCGGCATTTGCAACGGAAGATGGGCTCTTTGAGTTTACTGTCTTACCATTTGGACTCCATGGGGCCCCTGCTACCTTTCAGCGGTTAATGAACAGGGTACTGGCAAAACACACCTCATACAGTTCGGTGTATCTGGATGATATAGTCATCTTTAGTTCATCCTGGAAAGAACATCTGATACATGTGTCCAATATATTAACCGCACTACAGGCAGCCGGACTCCATGTGAATGCAAAAAAATCAAGAGCGGCATTCCCAAAGGTGAAGTATCTGGGGTTCATGTTAGGGGAGGGAGTCATAGCACCCCAGGAGGAAAAGATCAAAGCCATAACAGGAACTCCTTTCCCAACCACAAAGAAACAGTTACGAGCCTTTCTAGGTCTTATAGGGTACTATAGAAGGTTTATAAAGAACTTCGCAGATCTTTCTAGTCCCTTAACAGACCTTTTGCAGAAACACGTCAAAAACGTGCTGCCAAGCCCACCATCAGACGATGCCATCAGAGCGTTCCAAACACTGAAAAATGCCCTTACCACCAGTCCAGTTCTCATCCCACCTAACTTTGAGAAGCCCTTTTCACTAGCGACTGATGCCTCTGACACCGGCATAGGAGCTGTGCTATCACAGGAAGGGGATGACGGTGTCGAACATCCTGTGCTCTATGTCAGCAGAAAGCTCCATCCAAGGGAACAGAAGTACCCCACGGTGGAAAAGGAGTGCCTCGCCATCAGGTGGGCCATTGACAAACTGAGATATTACCTGGAGGGTAAATCTTTCACCTTGTATTCGGATCACGCTCCCCTCCAGTGGATGCACCGTAACAGGTCCCAGAACGCTAGAATACTTCGCTGGTTTCTCTTCCTGCAACCGTTTGCCTTCAGGGTTGTGCATCGAAAGGGGGTTGACAATGGGAACGCTGACTTTCTCTCCAGAATGCCCATTCTCCCCGATCGGGAGAATCCAGGGGGGGAGGAATGTAAAGCTGGCGACCTTACCCGTCGGGAATGGTGGAGTCCGACCTCTTCTGATCTGTCATTTCCGGCTTCTCCACAGGATCACGAGTGGGTACACGGAAACGAGACTGCTAGCGAGTACGAAGACAACGGGCCCTTTAAGTGGGCGTCGGCATACGAGGGTGAAGCCTCGACCCTCCGTGACGTCCCTGGCTCTGGATTGGTTAAAACAGGGGAAGTCCTGTACACAGTGTGTGGAGACACCGCGAGGAGGAAGGCGGAACCGGAGGAGACGGAGAAGCGGAGCACGCTGGAAGCAGAGACTGGAAGGACCGAAGAAGGAGCCTCCAGAGGAGCTGGAGGAGAAGCTGAACCACAAGGCGAGCCAGGAGGCCAACGACCCTGCGGACCGCCGTGCCACACTCCCGAGGGAGGAGTGTGGCTGACACAGGTACGGCGGCGTTTGGCGGCTTGGCTAGGAAAGCGTAACGATAGCGTGTAGTGCGCAGCTGTATATAAATCTTTCCTCCACGACCTTCCACTCCATTCCCCCTACCCTCACCCTACCTTTTCTTACCGTACCCCTCTTGCACTGAGCACTGTAGATATCAATAGTCACACCGGGTGTAAACCACACACTCCCTGGGCCCCCTTGGTGCAAACCCTGTAGAGGACTGTGACCTAACGGCTTTCCGTCCTGTTGGTCTTCTTTCTTACATGTGGAGAGATTCCCGACGCCCGAAGAAAGAACGCCACTTCCTGGGGAAACGCCTATAGACGAACAGCGCCACGGACTCCAGTACCTTTGCCCGGGAGAGACTAACTTTCAGGACTCGAAAGACGTTGGTTAATAAGCCTGTCAGAACTATAAAAATAAAACCTTCCTTAAACCCTACGGTTGGTGTCACGGTCGTCCCTTCACCCACGTCCACAGACTCTAACCTTAGAAAAAGATAATGCTTACCATTCACACAAGCTTGGATAAATCCTATTACTCTTTTCACAGAGAGTTTTAAAACAGGCTCACCAAGTCCCTATACTCAATGTTACGATTTCATAGACAATCCTCACTATCATACATACTATTTACTCAACACACCGAGAACCCTAAACTTGTGTTGTACGTCCACAATACGTGATATTCGGCGATATCACCTTTTGAAGCAGAACAAATGCACTGTGTAACTTTTCTAGTCACACTACTCTTGCCATGGCAAACCAGGAATTTTTCACACTGCTGGAAAAACCCTTCAACTACATATAACAATCTGACAAAATCAAAAATTCAACATATGTTAAACATTGATCCTATGTATATACCAACATATATGTATCATGTATGTAGCATGTATGTCAAAAACAACATATAACCGTACGAATGCTACCAAAAACTGATCCAGCGCTCCTACTAAAATTCTGCATGAATGATGTCACTATCTACCACCAAACTTACCAATCAATACCAGGCCCATAAAATAACAGAGCAGCTGAATCATGAGGCGAATGAATCTAATATGTTGTTTAAACTGTCTACAATAAACAAGACCAGCTTGTCATTTTAAAAGTTTATTCAAACATATTCAGGAAAACTTAGGTTTTGGAACTTTACTAAGCAAGCATTATAAAAAGTCATAAGAAAGTTTTATTCAGCATTTATAAAGAGAGTTTAATTCAAGAAAATATTATTCATTAGCAAAATTAAGTGAAAAAGAGCATTTCCAAATCCTAACTAATTCTCTGTCTCTACCCTCATCGCCTGAAAACAAAGTCTTTTAAAGTCACCTTTCCTTACGTGTATTCATCGAACAGCAGAACACGCCCCTCTGGAATCAAGACGCGTAAGCCAAGAATCTGCTCCTTGAGCCAATTCTTATACCCGAAAACTAAGGATAAACTAACTAATTTCACATACCAACAGCGGAATCCTAGCTCCCCATTGGCTGAACCACCTCACGCCACAGTAAATTGTGACATCTTCCACCTCGAGTCCAGGCTTTTACACTAACCCATTGTTCATGCACAGAGTCCTGGCGGCACTTCCTTAGGCTGCTACATTTTGTAGCAAAGATTGTTCATGTAGTGCACAAAAATGCCGTGACTCACATTCCTGACCTTGAGCCTGTCCGTTCTGAGCTTCTCGTGGCACATTAGCAAACCTCTCCACAGAGTCGCCTTTTGCAGTTCTTTTCAAAAAACTTTTCACAATAAAAGTTTATAGGCTTCTCATCCTTTTCAAAATAAGTTTTTCTCGTGTGGCTTTTCATCAGTAGGCCTCTTTTCAGAAAGCGTCAATTTTCTGCGCCACTTTTGCTTGCTTCACTTTTTCAGAATGCATTATTTTTCTGCAGCCAATTCAATGCTTCTTTCAGAAAGCTATTATTTAAACAAACACAAAACAATAATTAATGCAGGTAATGAAAGTCATTCTGTTTCCCATCCACTATTGCTAATGTTAACCCATTAGTATGAGTCACCTAGCAGAAAGCACAAAGAAAAGCAGCACTTTGAAATCTACCATTCTTCATAATGTCCAGCAGGATCCTTCATATATCTGAAAAAGATAAACAGACACAACATAGAAAAGAGCACATATGAAATGAGCACATGCCATTAACTAATCAGCCGCATTAATGTTGACAAAGACAATAGGACAGACAAAACAACATTAGTTATGAATTATTAAACAAACTTGCAAATGCAACATAAAGCACATTAGTCCCATGTAATGATATGGAATTTTACTCTAGATTGATTTAGTACAACAAATCGTGCAATAATTCATTAATATATTAGTTCATGTTATGAGAGTTTTAACTTCACGAGGCAGAAAAAAATTATTTCTGAAGCTCGCTCCATCAGTGCCTCTACCTAATACTCATCATACTAATCAAAACTAAGGCCTATATAACTGAGACAGAAAATCGAGCAACTGAATCATGTGGCCTAATTAATCACTCTATCCAAACAAATTATGTACATTATATACAACTGCAGTATAACATTTTATTCATAGGTATTTAAGGAAATCATTTAATTAGACCACAATGGCCAATGGATCAACTGATGGTAACAACTAAATTAATCAAGACCAGCTTGATGTGTTAAGTCTTTTATTTTTAAGTTTCAAAGTTTCAGTTTCAATCTCGTTATTAATTCATTTATTAATAGCAAACATTTTTATTTGATCAGTATTATCCATTATTTTATTGGCACAAAAGTCTGGCATTTCAAAATTGCTCATATTTAATGAATTAAAATAAACATTAACCCTAATTCCCTAAATTAAGCTTTCTGACCTGTAAGAAAAAGACATTTAGAAAGGCATTTGTTATTCTTACGTGTCCAAGGAAAATCGGACAGCACTTCGCCCTCAGGAACAGTCAGGCCCGCTCCCCTCAATGAGCCAAGTTTTTATACCTTTCAAACTCACTAATCTAACTAAAAAGTAATATTTCGAGAGTCTTTCGGCATTGGTTGCTGATCATCAGGCCATCGAGAGGCCACCACTTCAAAATACCATAACGTCACTTGTCATTGTTCTTTGACATGAAGCGACACCGGCTTCCGAAGGATTGATACAATAACCAAAGTCAGTTCACAGTTTCCTCCATAGCTCGGCCAAACTGTCTCTTGTCGCTTCCTTAGCCTTGAAATAATATCTTTTCAGAGCACATTACGCACAAATGTCTTTGTTTGAGCTTCAGTTTATTCAGAGAAAAGTTTCTGTGCAAAAGCTTCAACATGGCTGTGCTTGGCTTCTCTCAGTCAGGCTAACCAACATTTCTCCAGAACCAGGCCTCAAGCCTTTCTCTCGGGCTAGTATTCAAACAAACACAAAAGAATAATTATTACGAGTAAAGAAAGTCATTCTGTTACCCAACCTCCATTGCTAATGCTAACCCATTAGTATAAGTCACCTAGCAGAAGCACAAGAAAAGCAGCACATTTAAAATCTACCATTCTTCATAGTGTCCAGCAGGATTCTTCATATATCTGAAAAAGATAAACAGACACAGCATAGACAAAAGCACACATATAATAAGCATATGCCATTAATTAATCAGCCGCTTTAATATTGACAAAGACAATAGGACAGACAGAACATCATTAATTATGTATTATAAAACACACTTGCAAATGCAACATGAGCACATTAACATTAGTCCTGTGTGTAATACAATGTAGAATTTTAATCTAGATTGATTTAATATAACAAATCATGCAATAACTCATTAATATATTAGTTCATGTTACAAGAGATTTAACTTCACGAGCCAGAATAAATTTATTTCTGAAGCTCGCTCCATCAACTTTATGGGTGAGGCAGCAGATTTTAAAGTAAGATCCCTTCCTCACAGGCAACCAGTGAAGCTCTCTCAACAGGGGACGTGAGGGAGAGCCTGCTGGGCGATTTAGGATCATTCTTGCTGCAGTGTTCTGGATCACTTGTAGCTTAGCAAGCAGGGTCTCTCCCACTTCAGCCATCAGAGCCTTGCCATAGTCCAGTCGGCTAATCACCATGGCCTGGACCAGAGTTCTACGATGGTTAGTGGGCAGTGAAGGAAGAATCTTACATAGAAGACGTAGTCTATAATAATAGGAGCTGGTTGTGGCTGCAATGTGGTCTTTCATAGTTAATGTCTGATCAAGTTTTAATCCGAGATTTTTTACAAATTGTTTGGGGGTAGGGGCTGCTCCCAGCTGTGGGAACCATCATTCATCCGACCAGATAGTAGAGGCTTTCCCCGTTAGCATGACCTCCGTCTTACTAGGGTTCAGCTGAAGGCAGTTCTCCGTCATCCACTTTGAGATAGCAAGCATACCTGCATAGAACCGGGTTTTCTCAGCTTCTAGATTGGGGCCAATTGTAAACATAAGCTTAGTATTGTCAGCATATGAAATTATCTCAAAACCTAGCTGTTCCACAATTTTTGCCAAAGGGGCCATATAAACATTGAATAATGTCGGGCTCAGGCAGGAGCCCTGGGGTACGCCCTTATCCAGCCGAGTTTTCTCTGAAAGGTATGGCCCTAGCATAATTGTTTGTAGTCTGTCCAACAAGAAGTTCTGCAGCCATTTTAAGGCTGTATCTTGAATACCACAGGAGGGTAGTCTCTCCACGAGCTTTGAGTGTGAGATGGTATCAAATGCCGTGGAGAGATCTAATAGGATCAGAACTGCTGATCCTCCTGCATCCATTACCTGCCTGAGGGAATCAGTCACAGCCAAGATAGTGGTCTCAGTGCTGAAGCCCGGATGGAACCCTGATTGCAAGGGGTCCAGAATTTTGTTTGATTCAAGGTATAGACTTAGCTGCCTGTTTATTATACTTTCCAACATTCCACATCAATATATACACAGGCTTGTGACAAAAAGACAGGAGGACTGGGACGGCCTAGGGAACAAAACCCCACAATGAGGGCCGGACGCTGAGTTAAAGACAATGGTGGTTTGCATGATTTTTTCTGTCATTATTGTGGACATATCAGAGGATCTAGCAATTTATATACACAGCAGTGTATTATCAGCTGTGTTCTGGAGGGGAACAGAACAAAGAGATGCCTGTTGACTGGGGCACCCAAAGTGGCTTGCAGAATAAGAAAGTATAAAGCAGCACAGCAGACAAAAATGGACTTAAATGGCAAAGGCCCCTACCACCTGCAAAAGAAACTTATTAAACATGTATCCTGTCGAAATCTAAGATCTAATACATTAGCTCTTTTGCAGGTATCCCGAATATGTCAAGTCACACAGGAGGGGATGCTTTTTCGTACCTTGCTCCACAATACTGGAACCAACTACCTATTGCCCTGCGTGAAAGTGCCTCATATAGTATCTTTAGGAAACAACTAAAAGCCTTCCTATTTTAAATTCTACTGTTATCTTGACTTCGGTTCATCTTTCAGTCTTTTCTTTCCCTATGCAAGCGCCGAGATGCCCCGGGGTGAACATAACATAACATAACATAACATAACATAACATAACATAACATAACATAACATAACATAACATAACATAACATAACATAACATAACATAATATAACATAACATAACATGTTTCATTTTGGCTTCCTATGTTTCTTGCTGTCCTAGCACCTCCAACAAGAAGGGGTTTCATGTGGTTGTCTTGCCCATAAGTCTTATGCAGTTCTTGGCACCCTACCGGCCCATCAGACACCAGTCAGGCCTGTGGCAAGTCCCCCACATTGCATCAGACTGCCAGGGCTGCCTCCCGCTCAACCATCATCCACTTCTACTTATGTCGCATCCCACAGTGCCGGTCTCAATTAGGGGTTGCAGACATAGCCTTAGTGATCTACCAGGTAAATTTCTCCACCAATGCCAGCAGACTCTGTACAGACACACAGCCAGCCACAATGCTGCAGCAGGCTACCAAGGTTGACTTCAATCCCGCTGTTGCCTGTCTTGGCCCTCGCCCTGGCTGACTGCATGTACACTCACTCGCGGGCCACAGCCAGTTCAACCCTTTCCCAACTAATGACAAATTTCCCTGGGTGACCTTGCATCCTGCACTTTTCTGTATCTGCTGCAAAACTTCACATTGTAGTTCTCTCAGTCTATAGCAGTAGCTTCATCTACCAACAAGATCCCATGCTGAAACTCTCTATGGCTCAGCCTCCCATTCTCTCTGAGCCTCTGACTATGCTTGTTGGAGGAACAGGCAAGCCAGTAGTGTAACAAAACCTGCGAGGGCCCTCCTGCAAAGTACATGGAGGGGCCCCCCTTTGACTCCTTCAGGGGCTCTCAGGCCAGGTTAAAGTGCTGAGGGGGCCCCCTGGAGCTTAGGCCCCCACACTGCGGGGCTGTGGGGGCCTTTGTTACGCCACTGAGGCAAGCTCACCCATTCAGGAACTCTTTTTAAAAACAAAAATGTTTTTATCACCATCGGGAGGGCCTTACGCATTGGTATACCTACGCCCCCGGACCCGACTTAAACCCCGAGTGGGCGATCATTTCATGGCCAAAGCGGTCTAGTGCTTGACATCTGTTACTGCGCAGGTGCGTCTCCTGCAGGAGAACCACTTCAGGGGAGTGTCGCTTCAGGTTTTGCTATACTAGAGTTTGTTTAATTTTGTTACCCAAACCATTGACATTCCATGTCCATATTTTAACCTGTGTCTGGGTACCTATACTGAATTACACTCCCCCACCACCACGAATGAACCACTCCGCCCTGTAGTGTGCCACATCCAGCCTCCCATGCAGGAGAACTAACATACTGATGAGCAAGAGAAAACATCCCCCAGGAAACAACCCCATCTCTCCCCCCTCCCACATCTTCCCCCCAACTTCCCAACTCTCAACTCCCCCCTCCCTGCCGCCCTGCCTGGTGAGCCTCCAACCACCCACCAATAAAACTTCAGAGTGCCTGTCGCCCCGTTACCACAACTAGAACCATTTCTGAGAAAACGTGGGTCCGCTAACCTAAGAAAGATGCATACAACTAG
The DNA here is from genome assembly GCF_964263255.1 of Lissotriton vulgaris. Lineage (NCBI taxonomy): Eukaryota > Metazoa > Chordata > Amphibia > Caudata > Salamandridae > Lissotriton > Lissotriton vulgaris. Next base: position 618,484,298 of record NC_141694.1, on the reverse strand, counting down.
TGTTGGGTCAAACGTCCCCTTACTCCCCCACCCCCATGTGACCTGCATACTAACATGACACCCCTGACACCCAGCCCAGCATCCAGCAGGGAAGCAGGTCTATGAATGTTCCAATCAATGTCCCTCTCCAGGGGCAGAGAAAGAGTCACATCCTTGTCCTTCCCAGTTCCATGGAACCAGACCAACTGGTCATCCGCCCCTCCAGCCCAGGGTCAAAGTTCGATCAGGGCTATTGACTAAGCACAGTAGTACCTTCAATATACCAGAGTCACTCCGCCTTCCTTCGTTCGCCATCACTCGAGGCTCGCTCAGCCTCCAGAGCCACCTCTCGATCGTGGAGAAGTGTGGCTCAATGATTAGAGCGGCAGACCCTGATGCAGAGGTCTAGCCCAGGACAATTCCCCGCCTCGGCGGGTCTTGGGCTCAAAAATTCCACGGACCTGATAATTCTCGCCTCGGTGCCTATTCCAATCATGGAGTTCCACTCTGCAACTCTGGGCAATAGTTTTCTTAATACCCACAACGGCCCCCACAATGCTAAGGATGCCTGGCCTCCACTTTGGGGGTGCCCAGGAGTGGACGCCTCACAGGGAAAGCCAGGATGGGTTCCACAGCGGTATTCGTACAAGCGCCTTGAGACCCTTGCGGGTGAGTAGTGTGCTATACAAGTATCAATTTGCATTTACCTCGGCTCATCTGCCCATCCTGTTGTCTCCCCTAATGACCAACAGTGCACCAGCTCTCCAACCAGTCACCAGCATCTGCCGGTGTGTCAAAAAAATAGGCCTTTTCTCCATAAAGGACTTTGAGTCGTGCAGGGAACAGCATCATGTACTTCACCCCTTTGTTCCGAAGTGCCTTCTTTACCCCATCAAAGGAGCGCCGTTGTAGCTGCACCTGAAGCGTGAAGTCCGGGAAGAAGCGGATGATGGCGTTGTCTCAGTGGAGGTCCCCAAGCGTGCGTGCCGCTTGCAATATAGCATCTCAGTCTCCGAAGTTAAGGATGCGGTCGATGATCATTCGTGTGGGGGGGGCCAGGCTTTGGCTTGCCTCCCAAGGCTCTGTGTTCCCGCCCAACGGAAAAGAAGTTTGAGAGACGTTTCGGCTTCAGGTGGTTCAAAATGAGGTCCTCCACAAACCAGTCCGTCGAAGGCTCCTCCAGTCCCTCGGGCACCCCCACTATGCAGATGTTATTCCGCCGAGCCCTTCCTTCCTGGTCCTCTAAACGTGTGTGTACGTTGGCCTGGTTCTTCGTAAGAATGGCTGCCTGTTCCTCCAGTCTCTTCATTTTTGCCTGGAGCCCCCCAATTCCAGTTTGTGCCACAGCAACTTTTTCGGACATTTCCCGGAAATCCGCCCACAGAAGGTTTACTTCTTCTGTCACGGAGTCCAGTTTTGGATCCAGAGTACATCAAAAGTCCCTGATGGACCTCATTATATCTTTCAGGGAGGGGTCAGGGCCCCCGTCCTCATGGTCATCGTCCAGAGCGCCACCCATCACACCCCTCTCACGGGTCATGACTACCGTATATTTCTCGTCTTGTTAGCTTGGCCTGGGGCTCTATTGCGGCCCATGGTGTGCCAGGAACAATGGCAGATCGGGGCTCCAGCTGTCCAGGAAGCCCCACCTCAGTCTGTGCTCACTGCAGGTAGTTCCATGTCGCCCAGGCCCCAGACGCTCCACCCACCTCAGGGAGCAGTTGTGCCAGTCGCGCCCCGTGGGCCACCAAGGATCCCACCCCCTTCACCCGTGGGAAGGTCCATTACCGCTGCCCGCTCCCAGGGCCTACAACCACTCGCCCTGTAGTGGCGTGCATCCCAGGTCTAAAGGGGCAGCACAGGCAGGGGCCCCCACAAGACGCAACTGCAAACACAGAGTTTGTCCGGAGGCTTCCGGCATCCGGCTGAGCTGGAGGCCCAATCCCTATCTGCACTCTGTAGAGGCCACGCCATGACGATAATCACCCCCCACTAGGCCAATGTTGAGGCTTCACCTTCAAGTATTCTCCTCGCTGCCCAGGGTCTCCAACCGGTACCATCCGCTGCCCGATCCAGAGGGCCCCTCGCACTGGTGGGCCCCCGATGCCCGGCAGCTATTTCTCTGCCCACTGTAGATGGCGGGCGCTCCCGCGGGGCCGCCTCCATTCGTCGCTCACGTCACTTGCTGCTCGACCCCCAGCTGGGCCCCACCTCACCGCACAGGACCACACAGGACTACGTCAGCCTCACTGCAGGGGCTCACTCCTCCACTCCAATGGGCCGGGGAAGCCTCTCAGTCGCTGGGAACAGCCACTCAAAACACTTGGACAGGCGCCATTTTCTGATAAATCGGGCCAGGATCCGCCAGCCCCCTGACTGACTCTGCGGGTGCTCGAGGTCGCTGAAGATCACTGTTGCGGTCCACTGCCCGACTCACACAGCGCTGGGTGTTCTCCGTTGCCGCCCCGGTGTACGGATGATGCTGGATTTTCAGGGAATTACTCAGGTAATTAACACAGCTCTCGCACTACGCCGCCATCTTCCCCGGCTGCAGGTCACGCCCCCTCCCACTCAGGAACTCTTGTGTCTTCACTACAACTTCCATGCATCAACCATTGCTCCAATTCGAGCCTCTTTATTCCCCCCCTCCCCCATACAGCAGCAATCTCTCTTTCAGGATTCAAGTTCGACAATCACTCTTGGTGCTATAAAAAACTTTAAGTGCTATTTCTCAGCCATGTCCTTTAGCAATTCAGATCCAGTTGGAGGCATATTAATCAAAGAGTTACGTTGCCCTTGTGCCACATAATGGGGAGCAAGGGTGACACAACTAATAATTTAGATTTATCAAGCCACGCAAGCCCACCTTCCGTGGCCCTGCATGGCCTGAGAAATCTAAAGTAATGTAGCGCAAATTGTTGCATTATTCTGCTCCAGGGAGGCGCTCTGTGGGTAGAACACGGGTGTTCCCATGGATCCATCCATGGAATTTAGCACATTCCCAGATTTACCAGCACTGGTAGACCTGGGAATGTGTCAAAATGCTACACCTCCCCTGGTTATGCGTAGTGAGGAGAAATATCTTTATTTCTCTTAGTTGTTTCCTCTTTCTATGTGTGCTGCATTCTGCAGCAACAAAGACTAAAATGCCTCAGAGAATTTGATTTGTGTCAGAAGGTGCCCCTTCTTGCAGAAAAATATCCTGCTTACAACGCAGACACCCTTGGTGCAAGGCTTGCTGCGTTGGCTCTAGGCAGTCGCGAGTGCGCCAGCACAAAGAAAAGACAGGAATGTGCTGCATAGTGTTAAATATAGCGCATTCCTGTCGTTTCCATCACACAGTGCAGCAAGGTGTCTTGCTGTGATGCTTGATTTCTTGATAAACGTGTCTCTTAGTTTCTGTTGCTAGGCTGTGTAGGATGCCTCATGACGTATCATGAAGCCAGAGTGCTCTGCATTAGAACGTATTGTCAGCCATTTTTGCATACATTTTAATCATGGTCAGAATGAGGATGAATCAGCAGAAAATGTGTTCATTGGTGGTCAGCAGTCGCCTCATGTCGCCTCAAACAAGTCATTAAATATTTGTTCTCCATTTTAGTGATTGTTCCTTATACTGCTATATGAAAAAGTCACTTTTTGCATGATCACCCCTTTTTCTTATGGACAGATACTGCTGGTTCATTTTACTCTGTACAACACTGTACCCCAGCACACGTAAGTTCAAAAAAGATCTTTTCAGAAATTATTAGCACACAAAACAATGAGGTCAATTGGTTGATTTTTCTTCTTTTTAATCAGTCTTCATGTTGCCAGTAGCTGAAATGTTCCCAAGCCAGCACGTATTTCGTCGCATCTGTAAGTTAGTACATGCGACTTGTTCATGGCTAGGTAAAACATATATATACACAAAGTATGAGACCTCGCATTATTATTTTTTTTAAAAGACACACAAAAGCATCTATTTGTTTATACACACAAACAAATGTGCTCCCGGGGGAACGTCTGTGTACTGAACATTCGTGCATCTCTTTGCACATTCAAATATAAGTCTGTACATGCAGACAGACTTCTGAGTAGTAAGTGGCACTTTTTGGTTGCAAATTTTAAAACGATACAAGAGTGTGTGGATTCCCACAAATACATTCATTGGTATTCATAGTAAAAGTAGTGCATGTGACATTGTTCAGTTATGTGCTGGTAAGTAATTCTATGTGTAGTTCTCCACTTTCCTGTCACAAGAAACAAACCTATCTCACCCAGTGACAAACCTGTATGCCTCCACCTTAATCTCCCTAGTAAAAAAAAAACACTCCAGTGACTCGTCAAAGAAATACTTATCCAGAGTTCCTATTACTAACCTGAACGTTTTCGCAGTATTGTAGTCTGTGAACACAAAAATAAGGTTCTCTAACTGTGCCATTAACAGAAACATGCTTAGTTCTGTTACCAAATATGCTTTAGCAGCCCATTGGTACATACTTTTGATGTGGCGATAATTCCAGGCCACATGTGCTACAGTGTCGTGAGTAGAAATTCCAAAGTCAATATCCAAGTTATCGGGTAAGTGTACATGCGGTTCCTCCGCTTACCGGTCTCCCGAGTCTACAGGGGAAACAGAATGACAAATACCGGCCTCATTTAGATCCTATCTCCAAGCCTCGTACCTCTTAAAAGCCAAAGTCGTGGCATAACGCGTTATTCATACACGAGCAATAACTCGTCTAACTCCTTACTTGTGATAATGTAAACAGTCGCCGTTCCAAGTCCTTGTGCCCCACGGCGGTCCACTCGAGTGCCGGCATTTTCCCATGGTGTCCTGATAAGACATTCCACCACGTCACATGCTTCCTTCTAGGCACGTGATCACGTGGGTGGTAAACCTAAGCGCCATCTTTGAACGGGGCGCCTAGTTGTGTTTACTTAAAGAATGAAAAATTTCCTAGCTAACATAATGGAAAGTTTCAATTCTATTAAGGACTAGGAGGCGAGGATTATGCAGTCCTTTCTTCTCTTTATTATAATAGCAGATTTATGGAAAACAAACACAAAACTTTCTGGAACTACAGCTCCCATGAGCACATGGGGCACAGTGTCCATAGTAACCGCCAGCCAATGATGATGGTGTCCATAGTATAACTGGCCAAACTCCCGGGAATGTTCATCAATCCTTCTGGTCTTGTCCTAAAGGAAAACAAGACAAACCGTTATCTTGCTCTTTTTCCATGGAAGGAAGCATATAAAGGCAGTCTACCGCACTTCCATGAGGCCACACACCATTGAAACCATGTCAAGGAGAACACAACACATTTGAATATAAAAATATAACTGTATTCCATCGTAGGCCAGACAGCATCATAAAACATTGAAAATAAACAGTAAGTCACTACTTACTGAAATACGAGGATTACGGGTGGGTCGAGACCAGCAAGTCTCGGGAGGGATAATCCTCGCCTCCTAGTCCTTAATAGAATTGAAACTTTCCGTTACGTTAGCTAGGAAATTTTTCATTCAATGTCAGGACGGAGGCGAGGATTATGCAGGTTTAAAGCCTATCCACCACCAGCTCTGCCGCGCCATAGATGGGCTTGAAGTAAAACTTCCTGAACGTGGACTCGGAGGACCAATCCGCCGCAGCCATAATATCCTCCAGTCGACCGCCCACCTGCACGGCCTTAAAGGCCATTGCTCCTCTCGTGGAGTGAGCTCCAAACCTGGTGACATCCACCCCCGCCTCCGTCATGATCCAACGGACCCACCGGGCGATGGATGGAGCTGAGACGGCCTTAAATGGTTTCTGCAGAGCAATAAGGAGCTGACGCTCTCCAGGAGGGCGATATTCCGCCGTCATATCCTCATACGCTTTGAGGCATCGCACCACACACAGCTTGTGCTGGTCTGGAAAGTTGGGTATGATACCGACCTGATACTGGTCTTGGTCCTCCTAGCAACCGTGAAAGTCACTCCATGTGGGGTGAACATTCGTGCCATGATATCCAGTGCCCTCACGTCCGAGACACGTTTGCACGAAACCAGACACAGCAGGATAGCCAGCTTGGCCGACAACTCTTTCCTGGTAAGGTACTGATTATCCCGCCAGGAGCCAAGGAACAGTAGTACAATGTTGACGTCCCAGAGGAACTCGTACCTGGGTTCCGGGGGCTTAGAGAGTCTGGCACCTCTCATAAGTTTGCACACCCAAGGGTGTTCCCCCGCCGGCTTACCGTCAATGTGGGCGTTTCCCACCGAAATGGCAGATCTGAAAGAATTATTAGTCCGATAGGCTAACCCAGATTGGGCCAATTCGGCCAGAAAATTCCGGATGTGGCTAACGCCTGCCCCCACGGGATCGGCGTGTCTTCCCAGACACCAACTACGCCACCGTTGCCAAGCCGAGCGATACCTCTTGACAGTCCCTGGAGCCCAAGCTCTACGGAGGAGGTCCTCAGCTTCCGCCGAAAGGCGTCCGTCCTGCCAACGTCCCCTGAAATCCTCCAAGCCATGAGGTGCAAGGTCCCCTGAAGCACCAGTGGATGAGGCTCTACCAGAGGGCCCGAGAGCAATGAAGGGAACAAGGGCAGCCGAATCGGGCAGTCCCAAGACAGTTTCAATAGAGGAGGAAGCCACGTCTGGGCCCGCCAGAAGGGGGTCACTAGGATCAGGGACGCTTGTTGTCGGCGAACTTGAGCCGCCACTCGTGGAATCATGAGAAAAGGTGGAAACACATAGGCCTGCTCCAGTGTCCAGTCCTGCGAGAACGCATCGACCACCGTTGCCTCCGGGTCCGGCCTCCAGCTCACGAACCTCGGGAGTTGACGGTTGAGGCGCGACGCGAAAAGGTCCACCGAGCACGGCCCCCACCTGTCCATCAAAGCCTGGAAGACCGCCTGGTGCAGTCGCCAGTCGCTGAAGTCGTGGATGTTCCTGGAATGCCAATCCGCAATCAAATTCTGTGTGCCCGGAAGATACTCTGCCGACACCGAAATCCCCCTCTCCAGGCAATAATGCCAGACGTCCTTTGCCAGGTCTGCCAAGGCCCGAGACCGAGGCCCGCCCAGGCGATTGATATATTGCACCGCTGACACATTGTCCATGCGCAGCAGGATGCAGCACGACACCTGGTTCTGAGTCAGTGACTTCACCGCGAAGGAACCCGCTAGGAGTTCCAAGCAATGAATGTGAAGCTGGAGTTCCTCCTCCGGCCAGCGGCCCCCCATCGTTATTTCGCCGCAACACGCTCCCCAGCCCGACCTGCTGGCATCCGATTTGATGATCAGGTCCGGACTGGATCCAAAGATCGCTCATCCGTTCCATGCACTCATGTGCTCGATCCACCAACGCAACTCCGTTCTTGTCTCCTCCGTGAGGGAGATGAGCTCAGAGTATGTGAGCCCCTTCCTGAGGTGCTGCTCCTTCAGCTGCAGAAGGGCCCTGTAGTGTAGTGGGCCCGGGAAAATTGCCTGAATCGAGGATGAATGGAGGCCCACGATTCGAGCTAGCTGTCGAAGGGAGATTCTGTCCTTCCGAAGGACCAGGGAGAGCTCCTTGCGAATTTTGTTCACCTTTTGTTGAGGGAGGCCAACTCCGAGTCTATGAGGAACCCCAGAAATGTGATCTGTCTCGTCGGATGGAGGACAGACTTCTGGGCATTCACTACAAAACCCAGGTCTTGGAGCAGAGAAATAGTCATGGACAAGTTGGAGCGCAGCCGGTCCTGAGATTGATCCAGAATCAGTATATCGTCGAGATATATGATCAATCGTACGCCCCTCTCGCGTAGTGTCTCCACCACCGGCCGCGGAGCTTCCTAAAGCACCATGGGGCCGAAGAGAGGCCGAAGGGCAGTGCTTGAAACTCGAAAACCTCCCCGCCCCATAGGAATTGGAGAAAACGCAGGTGAGGCGGGAAGATGGGGACTGTGAGGTAAGCATCCTTCAAGTCCAGACTCACCATCCAATCCCCCCTGAGGAGGATATCGCGCAGGAGATGAATCCCCTCCATTTTGAAATGGCGGTAGACCAGCCATTCGTTGAAGTTCCGCAGGTTTATGACTGGGCGAAACCCTTTGTCCTTTTTCTGGACTAAAAAGATGTTGCTCAAGAACCCCGACGGGTGAAGATGAGCCCTGCGGATGGCTCCCTTCCTGAGGAGTTCTGCCACTTCGTTGTCGATCCTGTCTTCGGAGGAAAAAAACAGTGGACGAGGGCGTGCACTCTGACCGGGGGAACCGTAGAACTCTATCCGGAAACCCCGGGTCTGAAGTGATTTTGCACCAGATGTGAAGATGGTCCCGTAGCCTACCCCCCAGGGCAGACGGGGAAAAAAGGGTAACACTCACTGGATGGACCTCCTGGTGCGTTGCCTCTGCCACGGAAGCCCCTTCCGCGCCCTTTGCCGGCACCTCTACTGGGGTAGAAATTTCCCTGTCGCCCGTCGTTCCAGCCGTTGCTACGACGCTGCTGGTTCTTGTTATTAGGGCCTTGTTGGTACTGGTGGCCAGAGGAGCGGCCCCGTCCTCTTCCGGCCGGAAAAGATCTTTTTGATCGACGTCTGTGCTTTATCCAAAGCGGAGAAAGTAGTGACGAACTTGTTTAACTCCTTTATAAAGGGTTCGCCAAACAACTTGCCCTGTGCAATAGGCCCTGCTTCTGAAGTGGCCAGGTCCCCATCTTAATGAGGAGTGACCTCCTCCGCTCCGCCGCCAATGCACAGTTCGCATTACCTAAGAAGCACAGGGCCCGCTGTGCCCAACCTGCCACGACCTCCGTGGACATCGCCGTCCCCGACTCCTTGGCCCTCTCGGCCAACTGAATGATCTGGATCACGGGGCCCACGGCGTCCAGGAGCTTATCCTGACAGTTGCGCCAAGAACGATCTATGCCCTTCTTAGGATCCTTCGTGAACTTCACAAAGAACGCGCAGAGCTTCTTGTCAATGTCCGGGGTGACAGCCACCCTGCCTTCCAATTTCAGGCGAGGGCATTCACCACGCATGCGGGTCCTAACCTCCCTGTCCAGGGGTTGGCAAACTTTACCTGTGACATACGCCACCACCTTAGGGTCAGAGATCCATTCCGACCATCTAGGGTGGTAAATCCTCGTCGGGTCAAACATGTCAGAGGTCTTGTCGTCACCCTCCTGAGATCCCGATGAGTGAGATCCTGGGCGCCAAGGCCGACCCGAGTACTCCTTCTCATCCTCCGAGGATTCCTCATCAGTAACACCCTCTCCCTCCACGGGAAAACCATCCTCCTGGCCCGTTTCCGGGGTGACCTCGTTGCCATCCTCTCCGGGGTAGAACCCCTCCCGGCAGGGTACGTGTCTTAACGTCCGCGCACTCTTACGGAAGGAGTCCCTCAAGCGGTCAAACTCCTCCAGGTGCCCCGCGTGACGTTTTGCAGATTTCTTGCCCCCACCCTGCGCGCCTTTAGATCCGCGATCAATGGGCACTGCGGTACCAAACACCCAGGGGATACTTTGGGCAAGAGTGTCCACTCTCTCCCGAAAGGGCGCTAGTACCGTGTCCAAAGCCTGTTAAAGCGCGCGACCCACCGCCGGCGGCAAGGGTTGGGAGATGCATAAATCTTCCGCCTCCTGAATGGGGCGTTTGCCTGCTCCGAAGATTGCATAATATGAGGGTGTGAGCACCATACGCCCTTATCCTAAAATACAACAGGGCAGCCCCCTCGCCGATGCTCTCGCAGCTTATCTGCCAAAAATGCAGGTGCAGTACCTGTCTCCGCCACTAGGTGGCGTCGCGCAGCAACGCGTGGTAAAGGATCACCTCAGATGGTGTCAGGCGAGGGTTGGTGGCGCCCCACAGAGCCGGGAAACGCGAGGGCGCGCCTCACACGGTCCGCGATAGAAGCGGCAGTAACGGCGCAAGCAGCGCCTGCCGTGCGTCACTCTGCCGACCCAACAGTGCTAGCAAGCACACTTCTAGAAACAAGCAGTAATGCACAGGCACAAATCGCTTAAACAAATCGCTAACAATAAAGTACCACAGAACGTCAGAAAGATATAAAATTGACTTATCTGACGAGCAGAGAAGAAAGAGGAACCGGAAGGGACGTCAGGGCCAGTTATGCTACGGACACCATCATCATTGGCTGGCGGTTACTATGGACACTATGCCCCATGTGCTCATGGGAGCTGTAGTTCCAGAAAGTTTTGTGTTTGTTTTCTTTGAATCTGCTATTATAATAAAGAGAAGAAAGGATTGCATAATCCTCGCCTCCGTCCTGACATAGAATTACTCTCCTCCCCTCATTGTCAGTTAATGGAGAAGTCATTAAAACGAGCATATCTTTGCCGGTCCCATGCGTTATTATATGCAAGGCAATTGGCCGTAGACGCACTCCCCTTCCGTGATCTAGCATGTTTGGGCATATATCTCACCACTCTGGTATGCCTGCCATTATGCCCTTGTTTATATCAAGTGTGGAATAATAAAGCATCATCTGCCAGTATTCACAAAATGAGAGTATATTAGCATCTCTGAATTATATGAATCCCTATCCATACATACTATGGGCTAAATGGGTGACGTTAATTCGTCACACAGTCTCGTCTAGTGGTCATATCAGTAACTAAGTAATGCTTGTCTCTAGGGAAAGACACGTTCTAAGTTTTTGATGCTGTTAAAGGTATGGGTTCTGTGTTACTTCTTATGGTATCGTAAAGTCATACATCTTTATTCACAAATAATAGTGCACAGACATGCGAACACGTAAAGTAAACAGGAGTAAAAGAAAAAGGAGTAAAGAAAATAAAATAAAAACAATTAATGAAAAAGGAAAAAGCGGTTCCATTTACCGTAAATCAGTATCTAGTCCACCTTTGAGTCTCCTTTATGTGTATGCTTTAATTCCTATGTATGTGGGTTGTTTATCAGTGACTATTAAGTGTGAGTGACATTGTTGTACATACACCATAACCTAATATATCACTAGTACATTGTCTCCTACCTATACTGTAGTATACTAATAATAATAGTCTTACATCAGATCACATCAGAATTTAATATAACATTGGGTTAATGTATGCAAATATGCAAATTCAGGCACTGTTGTGTTCATCTACCCAGAAAGTAGTGCCTGGGAACATTTGAGCTACTGGCAACATGAAGACTGATTAAAAAGAAGAAAAATCGACCAATTGACCTGTTTGTTTTGTGTGCTAATAAGTTCTGAAAAGATCTTTTTTGAACTTATGTGTGCTGGGGTACAGTGTTGTACTTGTCTTGTTGGTTTTACCACAGAAACTTAGGGAGGCAGATGGTTCTCTTTAACCCTACAGCACCGTCACCAATAGCTAGCTCACTCTAAAAATACCAAGAGGAATTACCCTAAGGCTCTTATACCCTATCACTTATCACCAATCGCGCTTCAATCTATCATTTTACTCTGTGCACACAGAAATCTGTAAACCCGGATATAGTGCATGTGCTCTGACCCCTAAAACATGCCAAAATTGTATATTGGTTCGCTGATGTCAGAGTTCGATAATACCATAAAATAAATTAAATAAAAACTTGAAGTATAATTTTATAAACATGGGGCCTCATTTATGAAAAGTGACGCATCGCTGCGTGAAAACAGCGATGCGTCACTTTTCACTGTGCACTCCTTACGACATTCCTGATGCGTCATATTTAATGTATGGCGCATCATGTCGCAAGGAGTTAGAGATACATCAGTATTTCTGACGTATCTGTAAGCGCAAAAGTGACGCATTGCTGGAGTGTGTCACAAAAGTGACGCAACTCCAGCAATGCGTCCTTTCACATGGGGAAAGCCCCATGTGAAAGGGCTTGCGTCAGTCTTACGCCTGCTGTGAGGCAGGCGCAAGATTTTGACGCAACAGCGTCCTAAAAGCGACGCAGTGAAATCTCATAGATTTCACTGCATCACTATTACGAGGCTTTTTGCGGGGGAACGCCCCCTCTGCATACATTATACCTGACGCAGGTATAATGTGGCGCAGGGGTTTAAAAAGTGACGCATCTACCTAGATGCGTCACTCTTTAAATATGGCTCAACGAGGCGCATTTTTTACACCGCTGGTGCGTCACAAAAAGTGACGCACCGGTGGCGCAAAACTGACGCAAGGCCTTCATAAATAAGGCCCATGTTCTTTTATCTTTCATGTTAGCTCTTGTACTACTTTTTCTTTTGTTTTGACACATGACACATTACCAATGTATTCTGTCTTCCTTGCAGGTGAAGGGGGTACTAAATATGTCTCCTTCGAAGCACGCCACTGGCACAGCGACTGCTTTTCCTGCTCAAAATGTGCTGTCTCGCTGGTCGGCCAAAGGTTCATCACACAACAGGACAGTGTTTTCTGCTCTGAATGTGCAAAGGGCGCCCGAATGTAGACATAAACACTGTAAAGTTCCATTCTGTTCCTCATGTATTCTGCTTCTCTAAAAAGTGTCTCCAACTTTCTTTGCACATCCGATATGTCAGGATTCCCCGAACACAAACGATGGGTTTTAAACGATCACAAGACGAAGAGCAGACCTATATATTCCATTTTGAATGAAAAATAATAAAATGTCATCTTTAATTTAAAACATTACTTTCAAAGTTGAATTTGACGTTTCCATAATCTATCTGTCTGGGAGCACCTACTGTTTCCTGAATTATAGATGTCTCTGTAGAATCATTCAATGGGCACTTAAACACAACAAGGATTCACAACAGGAACTACGCGTGCAGCCTGCAGCTGCCTAGTAGGACTGCATTCAATCTATTTTCAAGCTATATTTTTATTCAGACTGAAAGCACTTTCACAAAGTTTTGTGTGCCATTTTTTTTTCTTTTTTTGCGTCCAAGGCATTTTATCCTTGTTGAACAGTGCACCCTGCTGTTGTAAATTAACACATCTGCATGCAGGGAATGTCTAGATCATGTCTGGCTTGGAGGACAATTTCTAATGTAAAGGATGGTGGAATCTAATGTGCGAAAAATGTGAGACAAATATAAAAAGCCATTAGGAAGAGAGGCCCACGCTCAACAACCCCTTCAAGGAAGCTACCTTACCTCTTACACGTGGCGGGCAGATTAAGGAAAGCCAGTTGCAGTTGCAAAAACATTGATATTTTAGATATATGTGCATTTGTGGACTTGTAGTACAGTAGTGCATGCACATTGCTTCCTTATGGAATTATATGAAAACGGTCATGCAGTCTCCAGAAAAAGGACTGGTCATATGTAGAATATATGGAAGAGAGATCATGCCAGTCATTGGCTGATGCCGTCACCATGTGACTGGCTGCCTGCGGCCAGGCTCTGAGCACAACCTGACATGGGAAGCCAACTCCTGCTGTGCAGTGCCTCTGGTGGTGCACTGCAGGGTATGCTTGTTGGGCCAGGCTTGTGTCCAGGCCCTGCACCAAGCCCACAGCGAGTGGCCCTCTGCATCTTATGGCCCTGGCATGAGCTGCCTATGGCCATTGTACTGTGTGGTTTGCCACACAAAACCGGCTGTGGCCCGTTCACCCAAGCTACTCTTATCTTATCTTATCTTTATTATACAGTTAATAAAAACCGTAATGTACAAACAGAGCAATGCATGTTAGATTAAAATGTTAAAATATGTAAAAACATGATCAGGTTATTAATGCTGGGCGTTTATGCAGTGCAGTTAAAATGATATTGACAAACTTCCCAGCTCTTGCTAATGCCTGGGCTGAATTGTTAATAAAACACAAAGTCGATGCTTCGCTACAGTGTCTCAGTGATTGTTCCCGAAAGACGGGGATCAGTAGGCGACGTCGATCGGTGGCAAAGAATGGGCAACAGCAAAGCAGGTGGAGCCAGGACTCTTGTTTATAGTTACAAAACCTGCAAATGGGCTGCTCATTCCACCGAGCCCACTGGGGGTTAAAGTCAAAGATTGGTAGGGCTAGATGCCTCATGTATAGTATTTTGTTACGAGTCTGGGGGTTGAGGGAGCAGTTGAAGTATATTTGAGGTTTTCCCTTGATATATAGGCAGTAAAAAGTTCATTTTTAGATAGCCCGGCAACGTCGGTCTGAAATGAAACTGAGATGATTTGTTTTGTTATTGTTTTTTTTTTTCCATGTTAGCAGAGGAATAGTTGGGTTAATGAGAGAGGTTGGTTCAATCTTTAGTGTAGAGATAGCAAGGTGCAACTGTTTGTGCCAAGGGGAGTGTTCGTCTTTAAACACAGCTTGTAGTTGCTCTTTCAAAGATTGTCCTGATGCTCGTAAGGTGTGTATATAGTATTTGATTAGGTCGCCCAGGCAATAGAGCTTTGCACATGTCAGGCCCAGCTCGAGTCTCATCCTCGACCTCCTCACATGCTGCGGAACGGAGAAGATTTTCGTATAAGCTGCTCACGGCCTTAGCTATGCGTGGTTATATGTTGTTGTGCGTGGCTGAGAGGGGTTGTCTGCACTGCCTGTGTATGTCCCGAACCTGTGTCCAACTCACTCTTGGATGGCCAGCCACACAGCGCAAGGCCAAAGGTCATGTGCAGCTGGGGTTGCACGCACGGCCTGGCCCATCCCTTTCCTGGGAGCTTACAGTGCATTAATGCGATTCTGCGGCTGCACCAAATTCTAACTCATAATTATAATTTACATAATTTGAGACATAATTTGCAGATTTCAGAAAAAATGTTGCATGCTTCTTGTGCATATGGATACATATGATACTGACAGAGTATGTACCACATGATTTGCATTTGTTGCTGCATAATTACATTGCCACATAATTTAAATAACCTTGCCGCATAATTCTCAGGTCCTGATAGTAGTAACATTTTGAAGTTATGTGGGGTGTCATTTGATGATAAAGTCGTATTTCACAGAAAACCGCGACATATTTCTTGTATTTCATGGTTCGCTGCGTAATATGAGTTTATACAACTGTATTTTCTGCAATAAAAGCAACTAAATATATCATAAATATTTACCTTCATGAAATAGAGGTTGTTTTTTTTGCAATGATATTTTTGCAGGAGAATATTTAAAATTGGATATTTAGGTCCTATACCATGTGCAGTAGTACCACACAATTATGCTAGACTGTGCCACAGCTGTCATGCTGTTACATGTAAATTGCCTTAATTTGTTTACTGAATTCTCATTGCTACCACGATGACCATGGGAGCACAAAGTAGCACCAGAAAATGATGAAACCTACTCATGTAGAAACGGTGGATGATGCCTGTCTACACATGTACAATCATTAAGGCAGAGTAAATCAAAAAACACATCTCTCCACATTCTTTTTTTATTTTTTCTTCATCCTCATCCACTTCCGACCCCAGTAAACATAAAAAGGAGGCTGTCGTTACTGTTACTCCATTTCTAGAGACGTAGGCAATCGAGGTAGAGGCAGCGACGGCTCGTGGAGGGAGTTACGGTGGGGCAGGAGGGTGGGGAGGGGGAGGGGCAGGGTGGAGGTTGCTAAAAACCGGCATATGGATAATTGCAGGTAAGTAAACAATTTAATTAATAAAACGAATTTCGTAGTGCGCCTTGCATCGCAAAATGCAATGCAGAGCGAGCTACGAAATTCGTTTTATTAATTAAATTGTTTACTTACCTGCAATTATCCATATGCCGGTTTTTAGCAACCTCCGCCCTGCCCCTCCCCCTCCCCGCCCTCCTGCCCCACCGTAACTCCCTCCACGAGCCGTCGCTGGGTAGAGGCCCAAAGATGCTGCCCGCCTACCGGTGGACGGCAAACCTACCAGGTGTAACTGACCTCTTGTTTTAAAGGAGAGGGTGATTGCACTCCCTTCTGGTTGATTGTAACCAATGACTGTAGCTGATGGCCCACATTCTTGTGGGAAATCACTAATGGGTCCAACCAGTCTGAAGATTTAATAGGGTCAAAGATGTCCTTCCATTAAATTCTTCCAAATGTCCTTAAGCTTTTCCATATGAATCCATCGCACTCATGATACTATATGTACGGGGCTGGCGCTAGGCATGGGCATTGTGGGCAGCTGCCCAGGGCCTCGCACTCTGCCTACCAGCATGGGGCCAGGCACAATGGCAACACTCCACCAGTCCTCCTGTACCCCTGCCGATCAAAGTGCAAGAAATGCGTCTCTTTACAATTGGGATCATGGGAGGAGCCCCACTCCTGGGGCCTCTGAGGGATGGTGTGTGAAGGCCTAAGGGAGGGGGGACACCTCTCGGGCTGCCCTTTCAGAGACTCCGCAGGACACCCATTGTCGGCACTTTAGCCCACACAGGATTAGCTCTCAGCCCCAAGCAAATCTGACTCCTTCTATCCAAAATGGGCTGTAAAAGAGGTGCTTGATGGTGGCTGAGAGGAGGAGCTACGGTCCAGATGGAGTCTGCACAAAGCTTCTTCCCCCCCAGCCCAGAAGGTGTCACATATGTAAATTTCAGAGGCCTCGCACATTCTCTTTTGCCCAGGGCCCCGAAAATCCTAGAACCGGCCCTGTAAACGTGGATGGGTCGGATGTGTGATCGACTGAGATGCACATTTCCAAATGTAGCCACTTCAGTTTTATTGCACCCTTTTCAGCACACACACTTTTATGGCCAGTGGACCTCCATGAACTCATGTCAACTGGGCTTTATTATTCCCTCCTCCGCAACTCATACAATCTCTTCTCACAATGGTAAGCCATGCATCAGTAGCCACAACCTTCTAACACTACCCTTCTAAAGAGGATCTTTTAACAGACTGACCTCTGTCACACACACTAGGCACCCTGTCACAATTAGAACAGGCTACTTAATATGTTCCAGACCCACAACTGATGCAAAATTATAATCATGTAATCTGGAACAGGCAATGTTTATTAAACCATGATAATGCATTAAATGTAAGCCCTCGCCCTGCAACATAGAGGGTGGTTATGATTAGCACCTGAGACATTAAACTTCTAAGTGGCTGTGTGGAGAGTGATTAGAAGCCGAGTTTCAAGTTTAGATACATTTGAAGAAAGTTTGCTCTCTTTTTCACTGTTTCTCATGATCTTGCTCAGACACCTGCCTCCTAGAGTAACACAATTTAAGTTTAAGTCATCCTATTCCGGAGGTGTCCAGGGGGGCTGTAAATGTGTGCTTTTCCAAGACCCGAGAACCTCCTCCCCTTCGTGGCTGACAGGAAGACCCATGCCTGAATTATACAGGATTACAGTTTTTTAATAAATACATTTTAGAGATTCATCGCAAACCCAGAGAACTGATGTTTTCTTTCACAATCTTTATTAATTTAGTTTTATTTATATATTTGCAGAGTTTTATAAAGCGCAAAAATGACCCTTCCTGGTATCAGAGCGCTTTACACATAAATACAGCCACATGCATCAAAGGAAATTGCATTCACAAACGGTGCGAATCGCAAAATTCGGCCGTTTGTGAATGCAATTTCCATTTTTGGGATGCATTAACATTTTGTAATTTTCGCAATTTAAGAAATCGCAAAATTGTGATTTCCTAAATTGCAATTGCATTTAAGGAATCTCAAATTGAGATTCCTTAAATGCAATGCATCAAACTTTGACAATTTGCGAATTCGCAAATAAGAGGAGCAAATTACCATGAAGTTGACCTTCATGGTAATTTGCGAAAACTTTGAAAAATGCCCTTGGGGCATGTGAGTGTGCAAAATGTACTTCTAAGCAGATTTCAGGGGTGCAACGGGGTGTCCTTTGGACACCCCTGCACCCTTGAAATTGCATTCTTAATTTGCGAATTTCTAATGGTGAATTGCAAATTAAGAATGTCTTTCAATTCATTCCTATGGGCCTCTAGGCTCATAGGAATGAATGGGGAGGTATTCCTTAGTTGCGATTCTCAATTACAGAATCGCAATTAAGGAATTTTAAGAAATCGCTATTTTTATAGCGATTTCTTGATGCATTGCAGTTTGCAATTCCTTAATTGCGATTCCTTATTTTTCCCAATTAAGGAATCACAAAATGCAATATTGATGCATGTGCCCAAAAGCCTTCAGGTCATACCTAACAGGTAAAATGCAAGGAAGAAACAACTTTGTCCGTAGTGATGGCTGTGGTTGGACCAGACTCCCACTCTACAACCCAAGGCACACCAAAGATAAACTAGAGGTTTCGTGTACGTTATAGATGATGCCCCGGCCCTCAACCCTTCAGCCAAGTCAAACAGTTTTTGTGATATGAACTTTGAAATGAGAATCTGTATGCATTCAAGTAAATAAAGCAATTGTTTTTCTGTTTGACAGGCCTGGGTATAAGATGATTGAAGCAGGGTCGGACCGGGGCAGAAAATAGGCCTAAGCACCAAGCAAAGTGCCTCCCATTAGTGAATTAGATAGCTGAAAAAAAAGTGGTACATGTTTCCAAATTGAGGTAGTTTTGAACTCGTAAAGACATGCTTTATAAGTGTTTTAGAAGATATGGATGACTGCATGGATGAACATACTGCAGTTAGCGTTTGTTCTAAGTTCAGGGAAGTGAATAGTAACAAGCATTGGCAAATGCATTAGGTTTCGCCTATGTGTATAAAATGAGCTTTTTTTTGTTGTACGTTGTAGCTTGCTGAGTAGATGTGCAATGTACGTTACAGAAAGTATGTTAAAGTGTTATGAATTGTTTATGTTAAAAAAGGCCATATTTTGTGCTGGTGCTAGTTGTATAGTGCGGGTAAGTAATAGCAAAATGAAATGAACATCTGTGGCCACTGCAGGTAAGAGCCGTGGGACAGTGGGGCCGGGTTTGGGGGATTTCGAGAGACGACCACGAGGGATACGTAATTAATTTTCCCTTGTGGTCGTCTCTAGAAATCCCCCAACCTGGCCCCACCGCTCTTACCTGCAGCGGCCGCGGCTGGAAATGAAAGAGGGAAATAATAGAATTAACTGATGTAATTGCAGTATTATGAGTTTAGAGGAGTTATGAGAACCTTTGGGCCCGGTGCCACCTTCTGCAGCATTTAAATCATAAGGTAACTGCACTTGTGACTGCTTGTTTAGTAGTAAAATATTGCAATATTTGGTGTTTAGAGGGGTTCGTAGAGCTATGGGCCCCAGTGTCACTGCACCTGTTGTACCATGATATCATGTACCTAGTGCCTGCAAGGTAACTGCACATGTGACTGCTTATTTAGTAGTTATATATAGAAATATTTAGTGTTTAAAACAGTTCTGACAACTTTTGGCCCCGGGGGCACTGTACCTGCAGCATCATTAAAATCATGGCCCTAGTGCCTGCTAGATAACTGCACTTGGGACTGCCTGTTTAGTAGTAAAATGAAACAGTTTTCTGCATGAAGTGAGGTTCCTAGTGCTTTTGGCCCAGGTGCCACTGCACCTGCTGCACTATTCAAATCAAGTCCCATTTAATTGCAAGAAAACTGCAATTGTATCTGCCTGTATAGTAATAAAATATAGCAATATTAGTTGTTTCGATTAGTTATGACAACTTTTGGGCCCGGTGCTACTGCATCTGTGCACCATTCAAATAATGACACTTTCTGAAAAATAACTGCACTTATGGTTACCTGTTTAGGATTAAATTATAGCATTAGGTGTTTAAGTGGGTACCTGGAGCTTTTGATCGCGGTGCCACTGAAACTGCTGCACTATTGAAATCATGACCTTAGTGCTTGCTAGATAACTGCACTTATGACTACCTGTTTAGTTGTAAAATATAGCAATATCGGGTGTTTAGAGGAGTTCTGACAACGTTTTGGGCCCGGTGCCATTGCACCTGTGCACCATTCCAATCGTGACACTGTTGACTGCAAGATAACTGCACTTGTGACTGCCTGTTTAGAAGTAAAATATAGCAATATTTGGTGTTTAGCAGAGTTATGACAACTTTTGGCCCCAGTGCCGCTGCGCCTCCTGGACAATTTAAATCAAGACTCTTTTAACTGCAAAGTAACTGCAATTGTGACTGCCCGTATAGTAGTAAAATATTGTAATATTAGGTGTTTGGAGGAGGCCTTTGGGCCCAGTGCCACCGCACCTACTACAACTGCTGCACCATTGAAATCAAGTCCCTTTTTACTGCAAAGTAACTGCAATTGTGACTGCCTGTATAATAGTGCAATATAGCAATTTTAGGTGTTTAGTGGGCTGCCTAGAGATTTTGGTTCTGTTGTCACCGCACCTGCTGCACCATTGAAATCAGGATCCTGTTCTCTGCAAGGTAACTGCACTTGTGTCCAGTGTTTACTTTTAGATTTTAGCAATAATCTGGGTTTAGTGAAGTCCCTAGAGCTTTTGGCCCCGGTGCCACTGCACCTGCTGCACCATTCAAACCATGAACCTGTTGTCTGTAAGTTAAGTGCACCTAGAGCTACCTGTTTAGTACTAACATATAGCATAGATCTTGAATATTACCTTTATTGTTACAGTGCAATGTTCATTACAACATTTAGAATTTTATCATAATAGCCACATAGATTACGTTGAAAAAATCAATCTGATAATGCCTACTAAGTGCAAAGAAAGGTAATGATGCGTGAATAGGGAATGCCACAAACCTTCTAAGGCTAAATCATCTTCTTTAAACAAATAAGTATTAAAAAGCTATCATTCCAGCATACTATTAGAAGGTTGATAGTGAATGGGGCTTAAGCAATTTGAACAGCTTTAGTAGAAGTATCGTAAATGCGTGCAGCCAGGGGAAATTATCCCCAAAAAAGTTTCACACAAAAGCGAATGAACACAGTAATTTGGTGATGGAACTGATAAGAGCCCCCTTTTAAGATACATTGAATACAAGAGATTTTCCGCTGTGCAGGCAAAACCTAAAAATGTGCACCAAGACTATAAAACAGACCGACAAACAGCAAACCAAAAATGGCCCACAGACTGACCTTTCAGACCAGCTCTTCAGACACTGCCTGATGGCCATATAGGCCAGTCTGACCCTGGTCAGAAGGGCAAAACAGTATAAGGATAAGGAATTAGTGGGAAAGTAGGAAGTCCAAGGTACCAGAAGGTAAGATCTGAGTGAAATCCAAGATGGAGCAGGTGACATTGTTTTACATCTTTGTGTAAAGAATACACCTTATTGGAAGAATTCTGTTTACCAGGTCTGGCTCTTAAAGTAGCTAGGATGCACTAGGAGCTGTGTGGACCTTAATGGGTTGTGGTCATGGATTTCTGAAATGCAGGGCGGCATTTGGAACCTCATGACTCAACGGGCATAAATGTTGATGTTTCATCCTCTTTCCCAAGATAAAAAATGTAATCCTTTTCTGACTGGCAACATAATCCTTTTTCCTCCGATGATCGATAGTAAACTTGTTTAAAATTGGATGTGAGCGCAATACATTTGCAGTGGTTCCACAAAAGGGGCCTCCCATCTACTTTGTTTCACTAGCAATGGTGCCTGGCATCTACAGGGGGGTGGGGGGCGGGGTTTGCGTGCACAAATATTCAAAAATAAAACCGACGTCCTCTGGTCCGGACTTCTTCCGATGCACTGCATGCTGCTGTGCGGGCACCCATCCTGGTGCTGCTCTCAGGCTGTGAGAGAAGCACCCTGATTGGAGGGAGTGGCCTCACTCAGCACTCCCAAACACCCTGGAATCCTGGACTTAGTCTAACCCAGTCTTAAGACAGCTGAGTTAGAGGTTTCAAATTGTGCATGTCTGCTGGCCAAAGAGACATGCACACTTTGAAAAGGGCACGAACAGCCCACCCTCCTCTCTGCTGCTGACATTCAGTAGTGGCCCGTACTATCCCTCAGCTCAGGATGGGAAGATGAAAAAAAAAATAGTAATTTATTACCATTTCATTTTTCATCTTTGGGGGCAATATAAGTGGGGCAAAGCTCCTCCGCTCCAATTGAGGATCCACCCTTGTTCACCTGTATGGCAAGACAATGTTATGTTATGTTATGTTATGTTATGTTATGTTATGTTATGTTAACATTTTTTTATTGAGCGCTCAGCTACTCAAGCAGAGTGTCCCGGCGCTGACGGTATTTAAAGGATTTTGGTAAGCGGAATGAGAACAATAATAGTATTCACTGTCCTCTAGAATGTAACTTTGACTTGGAAAAGAGGTGCAGTGCAAGTGATGGAACACAGGTAGATGAAGAGCAAGTGGGCTCAGCAAGTACGAGTTCAGTGAGTGCTACCACAGTGCAATGCAGTGCAACAAACTAGAGGGCATAAAGAAAACCAGACACTGTAACTCCCCATTTACCACCTCATGAAAGGTTGCTATTGGTACCTTTCTGCCCTGGCATTAGTGCTCTGACAGGTACTTACCTTCTCTTACAGAGTTCACAGTAGCACATCAGAGGTGATCATGTGTGTCTGCCTCTAGCCCTCCCTAACCTGCCTCTGTCCAAGGGCTTCTCCTGTGGTAATAACCAATGAGCACAGGTGGAACCGACTCATTAAATGACGATGGGAAGGCACCATCGGCTATACCTAAAGTCATGCAAATGCATTGAACTTGAGCAAAAACCGCTGTAGGCACATTATAGCCTATATTTTTATACACTTAAATACATTTTTGTCACTTTTTGTTACTTCAACAAAACTTTTAAGTTACAAATTAGTGAAACGTGAGTAAGGTAGGGAAGTTGTGCCCCCTTCCTAAAGAAGGAGCACATGCTCCAAAACATGTTGACGCACACAGGAGGTACTGTCCATTAATACGACAGATTAAACCTTGCACTTCATTTCTTTTAGTAGTAAAAGCCCGTGGTTGTGAATAAAGTTTTTTCCAATACACCCACGAGCCAGGTATCTTTTTAACTCTTCACTAAATCCCACCACTCACATAAGTATCCCTATCACTTGCACCACATGCACCACACATAGCCATTACTATAAGTGCTCCCGGGTAGTCGTAGGTCGTAGCACGCCGCATCCCGCTAGAGGGGTGCGAAGACCCCTATGATGAAGCATGACACCAAGGGGCCTTTCGGTGTGTGAGGGGTATTTTAAAAAACACTAAGTGCTCCCAAATCACGGTAGGTAACACTTTCCAAGGTCACTGTCAGTAGGATTCCCCTTGTTTATGTAACTAAGCCTGTGGAGTAAGAATCCTACATCATTACTCTACCTCCCTCTTTTGTTAATTCACTCCACAATATGCCACGCTACTCCACTTCACTCCATACCTCTCTACTCTATACACTCTACTGTATGCCAATGCGCTCCACTCCACACTACTGTATTATGCACCACTCTGCTCTGCGCCACTCCTGTCTATGCCACTCCACTCTAAGCAACTGTACTCTGTAACACTGCACTCTGTGCCACTGCACTCAATGCCAATGCACTCAATTTGTTACCACTCCACTCAACACCAGTGCACTCTATGCCAATCCACTCTATGCCACTCTAATCTACTCTGCACTCTACATCACTCTACGCCGCTCGACTCTACTGTGCATAACTCCATTCTACTCTGAAACAATTTACTCTAAGCCACTGCACTAAGTGCCACTGCACTTGGCGCCATTGCACTCAGCGCCACTCCACTTTGCACTACTCCACTCTACTCTACACCACTCCACTCTACTCTGCACCACTGCACTCTACTATGCATCACTGAACTCTATGCAGGGCCAGTGCCAGTGCACTCTATGCCACTGCATTCTACGCCAATCTACTCTGCACCACTACATTCTATGCCACTATATTGTACTCAACATCACTGCTATCTATGCCACTCTGTTCTACTCTGCCCAAGTGTACTCTGTTCCACTGTTCTGTTACACCACTCTACTCTGCGCCACTATACACCATTGAACTCCACGCTAATGCACTCACTGCATTGAGCAATAGTCTCATGCTCCGGATTGCAAAACACCATCCTTGTTGAATGCCCAGGCACACAGACGGTATTTTTGCAATCCGGAGAAAGACACGGGTGCTCAATGCGAGTGCGTTAAATATTTCATCACATGTTTGCTTGCTGTGAAATAAATGAAAAAAAAGAGTACTATGAGCTTCCTAAATACTACTGAAATCACGTCTCTTCATGGTCCCTAATTGCATGAAGTCATCCCTACCATGCACTCACCAACTGGGCCTCAGAGATGGGTCCCTTATCATCTTGAAATGTCCACAGTTCTGAAAATGGTCTCACTGATTTGTTAACAACCAAGACTGAAATGTTGACATACATTCCAACTTCCTTCGTAGTCATTGTTATATATGCTATTTAAAACCTAGTATTCTTTGCTTGACAGGCTTAATCTGTATATATAGGAAGTGGTTGTCCGATGCATTGCCATATGGCACATGAAATTAAATATGATTTAGTAATGATCAATATAATTGTGTCATTAGAGTTATCTCTGCAAACTCCTATTATTTATATATGAAGATTTATCTTTTTCAATCTGAAGATATTTTTTAAATATATACACTAGCTTTTGAAATGTTGTCTTTTTATGTTATTTGATAATAACCTTCAGTTAAGT
Source organism: Lissotriton vulgaris (assembly GCF_964263255.1). Lineage (NCBI taxonomy): Eukaryota > Metazoa > Chordata > Amphibia > Caudata > Salamandridae > Lissotriton > Lissotriton vulgaris. The sequence continues at coordinate 618,459,915 of NC_141694.1, read as the reverse complement.
TGTAATTTCTAGCTCTTACATATTGAAAAATTCTGAAATGTACACGGAAGTGTGTGTTTGAACAATTCCATTGTTATGTATCATTTTAGGACCCTATTGTAATTTTCCCGATTCATGCCCTTATATAGGTATGAATCACCATATCCTTATATAGGCATAGAAATCATAACCATATTTAGGCATAGCTCATGCAGTCCAAATACGGCACGGCTACTTCCACTAGTTCCGAAAATCTACAACGATTTCTTGGAAAACTCGACTTCAGCAGCTAGGGACTTTCCCTTGCTCGAGAACTGACTTATCCAAGAACTCATGGAGTTTTCTGAGAACTGAGACTCTTTGATGATGTTATTTTGTCCACCTTTACATCAAACTCGGCAACTTCAAGGTATAAATATGCCCACACTTGCCTTAGCAAACACACAGTGGTTTGGAGCAGTTCGACTATCTACTTGCCTGACGCATCCTGCTACAGCAAGTGCCGAAGGAAACCGACCCTTCCGCAGACGCACTGAGAGAGACGCTGTCTTTTCTCCTGCCGAGAAATCCAGCTCCAGTGTTTCCAAGCTACCCTTGTGGGTTGTTGGGAAATCGAGTTCCGAGACTGACCTTCTCCATTCTAATCTAAGGTACAGAGCTGATTAGACCCCAAGAGAAATCTTGGACAGATTCCTGGCAAAAGAATACTACATTTATGCTACACCTCACTTACTTCTTCCCTCGTCCTAGACTTAGGTTAGGTACATAGGCGTAGACGTATTTTAGAAGGTGCACAGACATAATATCGAGTCCAAAATATCGTTTGGACATAATATCGAGTAAATAATATAGACTGGACAAAATATCGACTGGACAGAATATCGACTACAAAAATATAGTTTTTAAGGTAAGTGAAGTAATATCGACTGTATAAAATATAGATAGCAAAAATATCGAATTTTTAATAATATATCATATTTTATAGTGTATTTTTATGTAATAATATGTGTGAAAAGTGTGTATTAATGTTATAAATAATTTTATTAAATGGATTTTGTTTTTATAATAATTGCGTAATGTAATTCTGTAGCGGGTTGTGGGTTTATAGGGGAATAGGGTGGGAAGTAATTTAATTATAATTAATAAAATATGTAAATTAATTAATTGATATTAATTTAAAATTAATTGTTAATTAATTTATATGTAATAATAACAATAATCTTTATTCGGTTTTTTAGCATTTGCAAAACCATAAAAGATATCACAAAATACAGAATTAATAATTGGAGTCATTTAAAAAGTACAATTTAAAATAGACATTTAAAAAGGTTACGTTTTCCAATATTGATACAAAATTAATCCACTGTTTTACAAGTGGTTGCGATGCCTCATGATACACTTTAAGAAGTTTAAAACATGATAGACAGTACGCTCAGAGTCCAAGGTTTGGAGTGCCAGCATGGCCGGGCGACATTGTCTATGACTCCATTTTTTAAGTAAAGGAATTAACCATATCTTCCGATGGGGATGATAAAACTTACAGAACAGTACCGTGTGTATGGTGGACTGTTGAGAAAGGTCGTCGCATGGACATGGGTTTATCTGTACATTCCAGTTGTTTTTATCAGGGAAAGTCACTAACCTGAAAAAAAGGTTCATTCTAAATCTTGTTAAGAGCATTTTCTCGTAGGCAGTTAGCTCCATGGTCAGATATAACTGAATTCTCAAGGACTGCTGGATCATAATTGCGTGGGTGACAGATTTTTTTGTGATCTGCGTAGTCAGTCTCAGTGACTCCAAATGGCACAACGCAAGTCGTTTCAGTTCTTTTTTGGAGGTTTCTCTCAGGGTTTCTGGGGTGTGAAAGTACTTTTGTAGGCCCAGATCCGTAAAAAAGTGTCTAACGTACGAGAGCCATGCGATTTTGTGAGCATGGTCCAGATCCATAACGTCCTGTAGGATACTTTTAGTCAGAGTGTTTTTTACCGAGAGCCAGGCTCGCCTCCAGAGCAGGAGAGGTTGGATTTTTATTAAATCTTCAATATGTGGGATTCCCAACTCTAAATGTGAGGCGTAGGTGGAGGTACCTCTAGGAATTGAGAGAAGGAAACTGATGAAGATGTTCTCTTCTTTTTGTATTGAACTGGAGGAAACGTGGCCCCAAGTCCCTGCTCCATATAATGCAATAGATTGGCATTTTGCAGCGTAGATCTGGAGCAGTTCTACTGGTGCTCTTTTTCCCAGTTTGTTAGAGAATTTTATCAGCGCCATGATTGCTCTTTTGAAGAGAAGCCTCCTGGACTCAACAGCCGCTTTCCAGTTTAAGGCATCATCAATCATGATGCCTAGGTACGGGTATTGTGGGGTCTTTTCAATTTTTTCACCATTCAGAAAGATCGACTTGGTTGCTTTTCTTGATCCACCAGCTACCATAACGAACGTTTTTTTGATGTTGATACGCAGATTCAAGGCCCCCATGAAGTCTGCGTATTTGGTTAGAGATTTTTGCAGTTCGTTAGGGGTGCGAGCCAGGATGACTGCGTCGTCCGCATATAGGAGCGCGGGGATCAAGCGACCTTTTACACTGGGGAGATCCCTCGCCCCTCGCAGCATGGACTCTTCTAGGCCGTTTGTATACAATGAAAAGAGAAAGGGAGCAAGGACACACCCTTGCCTTACTCCCCGCTCTACCCTGAATGGTGCTGTCAGTTCTCCGTTTGTTCCGTATCTTACTCTCGCCGTGGCTTCACTGTACAATTCCCTCAGAAAGTTCAAAAGGGGAGGATCGACCCCCATTACGTTCAGCAGTGACCAAAGCTTCGCATGCGAAACGCAGTCGAATGCGGAGGACAAGTCCACATAGACCATGTAGATGGAGCCAGGTTTAGCATGGGTATACTTTGATGTTAACATACTTAGGTTTAGGGCCTGTTCAACTGTCCCAAAGCCCTCCCTAAACCCGAACTGTAAGTCCGAGAGGATAGTTTTATCTTCTACCCATTGCTGTAATTTTTCAAGGAGGACTCTTCCAACTACTTTTCCCAGAGAATCTAGGAGCGATATCGGCCGATAGCACTTTGTGTCCTGACGGTCCCCCTTCTTGAAGATTGGGACCATTATTGAAGAGGACCATGACTCTAACAGGCCGAGTTCCATTGTGGCTAGACATACTCTTGTCAATATTGGAACCCATAAGTCCGGCAGGTATTTGAACAAGTCAACCGGAACCCCGTCAGGGCCAGGAGCTTTCCCGCTTTTACTTGAAGACAGTGCCAGTGCTAGGTCCTGCATGTCAAGGTCCATGGTTATTGGATAGGCGACTAGAGGAATATCGGAGTGATTTTCTTCGCTGGTTGATGTCAGTTTGAAGATTTCTGAAAAATGATTCACCCACGCATCCTCGTCAATGGCCACATCTATTTTTGGACCGGCAGGGTCAGCTAGCGCGGGTGATTTAACAATCTTCCAGAAGGTCTTACTGTCTTTCAGGAGTGCGCTCTTATGTAGGGCGTTCCAGAGGGATTGTTTCAGTTCTTTTTTCCTCTCTTTTCTGGAGGAGTTGTACACTCGTCGGAGAGCTTGGATCTCTGTTGCATCTCTATTTGGTTTTCCGAGAGCTTTCCTTAATTTAGTTTGTGCTTTTCTACAGTCTCGGTTAAACCAACCTGTGGAATTTATTTTAGTTTGTCTGGATGTTTTAGTCAGCTGTTTTTTGACTTGCTCTATTATTATGGTGAAGTTTTCCAAAATTTGTTTTGGCTCTGCATAAGGGTCAAGGAAGATCATGAAGCTGTTGTAGGAGGATTCTACTAGCCGTTTTGTTAGTGTATTTGGGTCCACCTTTTCCCATTTTATAGTGTAACCATTGTTCTTCCCCAGCTCCAGTCTGTTCTGCGCCAGCGTGTTTGCTATCGATGCCATCAGTGACCTTGGTTGATGGATATAGAAGCTCAGGTTTAAGGCAGAATGATCACTAAGATTATTTTCCAGAATTTTGAAATTTTTGGTATGATCTTTTAAGCCTTCTGTCACAGGTACAAAGTCTACAGTGGTCGCATGGCCCCTTCCTCTATAGGTTGGTTCTAGTTTGCTATGACGCTGTTGTATAGGGTTCAGAATTTGTAGGTCCATATTGGCTAGTGTTCTGTTCATGACAGTCCCCACTCCTGAGTGGGAAAAGTGTACCAGTGGGTTGTCATTTTCGTCCTTTATCCCACATATGTCAATCAGGGGGCAGGGGTGTATGTTAAAATCTCCTCCCCAGATTATCTGCGGTATTTCCTTTTTCTGTTTGGTATGCCAGTGATCGGTTATTTTTGATTGGATTAGTAAAAGGACATTCAGAAAGAGGTCGTCCTCTAAGTTGTTGTAGAGGTTTATTATTGTGAAGCAAAGCTTTTTCCCAATTGTAATTGTGAGAATCTGGAAGTGTGGAGTTAGGTCTACCTTAGTAATCTTCAGTTCAGAGATTGTGTTAGCCAGGTATGTTACCAGACCCCCTTTCGGTCTACCTGCGCTGCTGGGAAGGGCGGGGGAAAAAAATGTCCTGTAGCCTGCAAGATGTGAAGGTGTCATTGTCCAAGTCTCTTGTAGACAAATGATTTGTGAGTCCTTCAGGAAACCAGCGGCCGAGCCGTCCTCTATTTTGTTTCGGAGGCCTGCCACATTCCAGAAGATAATGGATAACGGTGCATAGTCTGAAGGTGGTTTTTCCACTTGGGGAAGTTCTATTGGAGGATTAATCGGGTCCTTAGTTGTAAATATTGACTCCGTGTGATTGCTTCTTTGTCAATCGACCATTTCCAGGCCGCTGAAATGATTCATTAATGGTATCCCTTGCCAGTTTTGCCCATTAGTGGGCTCTCTGTAGCTGGTGCCGTATGGATTCTGCAGTGGTCTCTCCCACTGCTCCCAATTTCTAGATCTGTTATGTGGGCCCATGATCTGCCATGGTGCTTCTCTTTGCGGGTGGATTTGGTTTGATGGCCACCAAGGGTGGTCGGGCTCATTATATCGCGGCATTAGTTTTGGGCCCGCGATGTCTATCTCCCATGGCTGCAGTATTGGTTTCCTCCAAATGCTATCGATATCACGGGAATAATTATTGTTGTGATATCGTTTTGGGTAGAAATATGACAAGGGTCTCGTGGCAATTCCCCCAGAGGTATTAAACTCCCGGGAGCAGATGTATTCTGCTATGGTTGGATCCTCGAACGTGATTACTATACAGTCACCCCGGATAGTTTTTTTTCTGTGACCCACCCACGAGGTCCGGGAGACTGAGGCTATTGTGCTTTTCCAGTGTTGGGGAACAGGGCGATTAGTGTTCAGCCAATACTGTACTTTATTCTTCAGTGACCAGTTGGGTTCAGCCCCCTCCCCAGTAAGTTCAGGGACCCCTGTCATGACCACAACGTATGGACATGCCGCGGGGGGCAGGTTTACAGAGGGTCTTTGGTCAGTAATCTCTCTCGGGGTACCTTTTGTTTTTGTTTGTTTTGTATTTGTTATGGCAGGAGTTATGGAGGCAGGGGGGTTTGTCGTCGCGGGGGTTTTAGAGGAAGGGGTATTTATGCTTGAAGTATTTACTATTGGTGTCGGAAGTGGGGTAGGTGGTGGAGGGATGGTCGAGGACTTGGGAGTGATTTTTTGGACAGTGGGAGGATTTGGTACTGTTGAAACTTTTACTGTAAGTTGTTTTTTGCTCTGTGGAGGAGGCAACAATACCGATTTCTTGTTTGGGTGAATTATGATCGAGGAATCTGAAGGAGGCTTTTGAGGGACATGTGAGGGTGTGATTTTGGGAGGACTGGAGATTTTTGAGATTAGACTCTCGATGTTGCTAAGTCTAGCTTCTAAAGGGCGAATATAAGAATTCAGCAGGGAAGCTATCTCCTTAATTAATCTGGCTGATTCTCTTTCTTTTCCTAGTAGTCGTGGGCTTTTTGGTTCCGGGATTGGGAAATCTTGAAGATCGTGTGGTAGTTGATGTATCATTGCTATATTACTGGGCGGGGGAACAGAGTGAAGGGGAAATACTGCAGGATTTGTGTCGCCTACCAAGACTATAAGGTCAGCCGTTTCAATGTTTTCGGTGTGGTCTGGTTTTTTGCTAGCATTTCTTTTTTTGATAGCTCCCTCCCTCCTCCCTCTTGTTTGCCTTACTTCTTCAGGGGTTGGGTCGGGGAAAAATGTCTGGGGTTTTTTCGAGGTCACTATCCGAGAAAGCTACTGAGAGTTGGGTGGCAGAAAGATCTACGTTGTTTGGCAGACTGAGTCTGTTCGCAGACACAATCGTTGGAGTTGTCGTTGCCTGGGGATCTGGGGTTCTTGCAGTGGCTAGTAGTCCCATTGAGGATCGGCGAGCAATGGCGAGTTCAGTTGAAACTCTTCCCTCTATTAAGCTTATGCTTTGATCGATAAATGTATTTGCTTTGGCGAGAAAATCGTCCATTGGACCAAGCAATTTATCTCCTATCCCATTTTTTTTGGCTTTTTTCTGTTTGTTAGATCGCGTGTTCATTTTCCAATGGGTGGATTTGAGAGGATCAGAGCGTACTAAGTGCCTGTATGAAGATCGCCGTGATGGAGCAGTTAGGGGGGTGGGCCGGACCGGACTCTCTCGTACTCGAACGGCCTCAAACGGCCCGCTCTTTGCCCGGTCTTCGCCCCGGTAGTCGCCCCGCGCGCGTCCCGCGTCGCGGTGTGACCTGGATCCAGTAAAGAAGGAGGAGGTTGGGGGCGTGGCCGCCGGGGGAAGAGGCAGCAGCTGTGTACAGCTGAGGCTGCTGGACCTCGCAGTCCCCCGGTAGGCTCCAAACGCTATCGCAGGCGTTAACCTCTACCTGGGAGCGCGTTGGTACACCACCGACTGTGGAGCCGCTCACACCAGGGAGGACGGGGCAGGCAGCAGTGAGCGGCACCCGCGGAGCGGGTGTCGCGAACGGTGGCAGAAAATGCGGGGAAACACAGGTCCTCACAGGGCGAGCAACAAAGTCCCGAAGTGCAGAAAGCGCCCACTCAGCCAGATCCAGGGAAAGTTATTCACGGAGGCTGGGGGTGTGGCCGCCGGGGGAAGAGGCAGCAGCTGTGTACAGCTGAGGCTGCTGGACCTCGCAGTCCCCCGGTAGGCTCCAAACGCTATCGCAGGCGTTAACCTCTACCTGGGAGCGCGTTGGTACACCACCGACTGTGGAGCCGCTCACACCAGGGAGGACGGGGCAGGCAGCAGTGAGCGGCACCCGCGGAGCGGGTGTCGCGAACGGTGGCAGAAAATGCGGGGAAACACAGGTCCTCACAGGGCGAGCAACAAAGTCCCGAAGTGCAGAAAGCGCCCACTCAGCCAGATCCAGGGAAAGTTATTCACGGAGGCTGGGGGCGTGGCCGCCGGGGGAAGAGGCAGCAGCTGTGTACAGCTGAGGCTGCTGGACCTCGCAGTCCCCCGGTAGGCTCCAAACGCTATCGCAGGCGTTAACCTCTACCTGGGAGCGCGTTGGTACACCACCGACTGTGGAGCCGCTCACACCAGGGAGGACGGGGCAGGCAGCAGTGAGCGGCACCCGCGGAGCGGGTGTCGCGAACTGTGGCAGAAAATGCGGGGAAACACAGGTCCTCACAGGGCGAGCAACAAAGTCCCGAAGTGCAGAATATGTGTTAATTAATTTAATAGTAATTGCAAAATGATTAATAATAATTGATTAATTGGTAAATATGTAAATTTTACTAATGTAATGCAGTAGCGGGTTGTGGGATTATAGGGGAATAGGGTGGGAAGTAATTTAATTAATAATAAATAAATATGTTAATATATTTATTGATAGTAATTAGTAAATAATTGATAATTAATTTATATGTGTTAAATAATTTAATAGTAATTGTTAATACATTTATATTAATTGATTAATTGGTTAATATGTGATTTTTACTAATTTAATTATTACAACTACGCTTTCCAACGCTTTCCTTACTGTTGCATCCAATGGAGTAGGAATAGTAATTTTAACCCCTATGCTATCCAACGCTTTCCCTACTGTTGCACCCACAGGAGTGGGAATAGTAAGTTTAACCCCTACGCTATCCAACACTTTCCCTACTGTTGCACCCACTGGAGTGGGAATAGTAATTTTTACCCCTACGCTATCCAACGCTTTCCCTACTCTTGCACCCACTGGAGTGGGCATAGTAATTTTAACCCCTACGCTATCCAACGCTTTCCCTACTGTTGCACCCACTGGAGTTGGAATAGTAATTTTAACCCCTACGCTATCCAACGCTTTCCCTACTGTTACACCCACTGGAGTGGGAATAGTAATTTTAACCCCTACGCTATCCAACACTTTCCCTACTGTTGCACCCACTGGAGTGGGAATAGTAATTTTAACCCCTACGCTATCCAACGCTTTCCCTACTGTTGCACCCACTGGAGTTGGAATAGTAATTTTAACCCCTACGCTATCCAATGCTTTCCCTACTGTTGCACCCACTGGAGTGGGAATAGTATTTTTAACCCCTACGCTATCCAACTCTTTCCCTACTGTTGCACCCACTGGAGTGGGAATAGTAATTTTAACCCCTACGCTATCCAACGCTTTCCCTACTGTTGCACCCACTGGAGTTGAAATAGTAATTTTAACCCCTACGCTATCCAACGCTTTCCCTACTGTTGCACCCACTGGAGTGGGAATAGTAATTTTTACTCTATTGTTATTGTATATTAATAATATTGGCTAATATTTAATTATATTTTGTTACTATATATATATATGTTTTAAGAAATATGATAACATAATTTTTTTTGTACTTTCATTAATTATTTAATTATCATTAGTTAATTTAAGTATTCTTAAGTATATTTTAGTACTTAGTTTTTAATATTAATTTAATTTAATAGTGTTTTTATTAAAGTCGATATTTTTTACAACTATATTATTGTAAACGATATTTTAAACTCAATATTTTTGTACTTACCTGTTTGTAGATAGAAACTCGATATTTTGTCAGTCGATATTTTTGACACGATATTCTTGCAGGTTGATATGTTGGAATTCGATATTATTTCAGTGATCCATTTTAGAAGCACCAGTTGAGTACTTTTAGCTTCTGTTATTTATGTATGTATTTATCTATGGTTTAGGAACCATACAATGCTCTTACAGTATTATTTTATCCTACTCTTTATACTGTATGCATTATATTTTACAACCAGTTCTACAATTGTAGCAGTTCATTTCTTATGCTTGAGAAAGAAGACTGTTCAATAAATCCTTTTATTGAAAACGCCTGTCTATCTATTTCTCTGCAACTCTGGTGAAACAAAGCATGCACGATTGAATGAGTGAAATATATATCTATTGTTTCCACGACTCTGAAGATCAGTTTTATCTTGGGGAAACAAAGTTGTCATGTTCATGCGGTTGTCAGAAACTAATCGCTTCTTGTGAATTCGAGAAAGTTTCTAGTGACCTCTGAGCTAGCTGGCACTATATTCGATAGAGACCTAGTCGACTTCAGTCCTACGTCTAAACTATAGGAGATATTATTCCAATCCGCAGAGCCTATTGGGCATATAGGAACTAAAGTACATCATTGTTGACATTCTTACTTGCTATATTACTATTATCTCTGAATGCGCGTCTGGGTTGAGTGACAGGAGCTCAGCTTTGTGCATTCACTTTAGACAGTCACACAAAGGGAGCTAGGATGCGACATTTGCAACCTGCAACCAGGAAGGCCCATCACCAGGCTGATGGGCCTTCCTTAGGTAGATTGGGAGGGAGGAGCTGACACTTGGAGCTGAATAGGGCTGTGCCTTGCAACATACAGAGAGCTGCATACTCCCCTGTAGTGAGCCTGGAGACAAGACAGGAAAGGCAGGGACCTTGTGATATTCAAAGGCCTCTTTGAAGTCTCCCCCTTTTCAAATGCACAACTAGGTATAAGTACTGGGCCCCTGACACATCAAATCAGAACTTTGCAAGACCCAAGCTTGGAGAAGAGCTGCTATGCGGCAGGAATACTGCCACTTTGCTAACTGTTTTGTTAACTGCTTTGCTCTGTTGACCTGATGATCTCTAGGCTGTAGGAGGGACTGACACTTTGCTACCTGCTTTGCTGTGTTAGTCTGCTGCCTTCTGCTTCTTGCCTGGGAGTGAGAAGGACTGGACCTGCTCTCTATATCCTAGAACCCAAGTTTCTCCATGGGCTTACCCCCTGTTCTTGAAGTCTCTGGGCCATCAAAGGCTACCTTCAACCTTGCTTTAGCTGCTGGACTCTTCCAACTGTGAGTCATTCCTTGCCAAGAGGTGCCAATCCAGTACTGGGCTGTGAAAGTGGGTTCTGCAGCTATTTTCCAGCAAAAATGGATGCATTGATGATTGTGTGCCAATCGGAACTGATGCAGAGCCCTTTAATGCTGACGGAGTGCTGATACAAGAGCATCCCTGGGTGGCTTGAGGAAGAATCGGGATCCAACTGTGAGGTTCGACGACTACGCAGTGCAGATCCGAGGTCCTGACTGCGAGGCTTGCCAACGATCATCGCCTGCATCGTGAGGAGTCTGATGATGTGGGACCTGACTACAAGGCTCAACTTCATTTCATCGAAGTAAAGACTGTCAAGTAACTACAGCTTCCTTCCTAAATTCCAATTGATAATCGCTGGAATTATACATTAGTAATTGCTTGCAGATAAAACACACACATTGTTATTTTTCTCTCCTTTTTTTGTTGATCCTACCTTCTTATCTTTTCCTTGCACTCCATTCCTTTTCCTCTGTTTCTCTTTCTCTGTCTTCAAAGTGAGATGATTTTTTTATAATGTCCTGGTGTTGCTTGCCCATTCTCCAAACCCTCCCTCTTCGCTGCTTGAGCCATCCCTCAACCCCCTCCGTCCATCATTGCTTTCCCCGTCTCGCTCCCGTCACTGCTTGTTTTTATAGTACTCGTAATTCAATGCAGCCTTATTCTAAGTGCTCCAACTCTGGATCATCAAAGACAAGCCTCGCCAGATTTACGAAAAGGTTCTGTAGGCAAGATCGACAGAGGATAGAGGCTGCTGAATAGGGGCGGTGCATGGAATCGGTTGGACTTTACTGCTATAGCGCCTGCTCAGCCAGTGTGTTGTTATGAGTTAGCTGCATCACAACAAACAGGACTGGTGACCAGTATGTTCCCACTAACGTCAGCTGCATTAACCCTCCGAGCTTTCTGGTATTTTAATCTGTCTCCTGAAGGAGTCATGCAGATTTCTGCAGTAGTTGCGCTTACCTACCGAGTTGTGTCTCTGGGATCAGGGACAGTCGCCAGAAGGCTACATATGTCACTAGATTGTATGACGTTACAACAAATTCCATTGCAACGCATGCCTTTACCACGCATGCGTTACAACGGAATTTGTTTTCCACGCATAACCTTTACCTCGAATATTCCTTTACCACGCATAGGTTAACAACGTTTTTCGTTGTAAATTTATGCATGGTGAGGGCATATTTTTGTTAAAGGTTATATATCTCGCCTTACATGCCCCCAGCCTCCACCCATAACTACCCCTGCCCTTAACCCTTAATTTATATATATTTTTTTACTAAAATGCCCCTTACCTTTTAATTCGCCTCCTCCATCTTCTTTGGATACGTCGGTCGTACGTCGTAAAGAGGAAGCGGAAGTTACTTTCCATTTCCTCTCTAACGACGCTGATTGCATCAGCTTCGGCTCTTCAGGTTAGTTTTGTTTTGGGGGAGACCCCCCAGCCCCCCTTTTTATTCCAACGCTTTATTTTATTTTTTTAGAGGGGAGACCCCCCAAACCCCCTTTTTTTCTTTTCATTTACCACACATGCCTTTACTACGTATTTCGTAGTAAAGGTATGCGTGGTAAAGCCTCTCGTTGTAACCACGCATGCGTTGTAATGCATGCGTGGTAAATGTTTTCGTGGAAACGGCCGCGTTGTAGTGGCCGTTTCCCATGTCACTATATTACTCATCCTACCTGGTGTCACACTCGCAGAAAACACACACACATTGCTATTTTTCTCTCCTTTTTTGTTGATCCTAACTTCTTTTCCTTGCACTCCATTCTTTCTGCTTTATTGAGCTCATGCTTAAATGTGTAACTTCTCCCTAGTACAAATAACCTCACCCCGACATGCAAGGAGAAAGCAACAACCGACTTGTACACCATATGCTTTATTCCCCCTCCCCCAGTCGGAAACTGTCCCAGCTGCAGAATTCTGGTGCACTAGTGGGCTACTTAGCCTAGGTTACAAGTATCTCCTAAACCCACCAAACCGAACTTTGTTTGACTCATTCATTCATTAACTCATCTTCTGTACCCAGAAGCTGCCATCGACCCTGTCAGAAAGCTCTGCCCGAATATATAAATATTCAATGGAACCATCTCTGGAAGCTGGCAGTTCTATCTGGGCTGCAATAAGAGAATATGGGAAGTTTGTTTATAGTCTTCCTGGCGCCCCTTTTATCTTGCATGCTGACTACTTTAGAAATTCCAATTAAGGTTTTTACAACCGTCTTTGCAAGCAAAGTCAATAGGTCATGCCACTCCATAACACATGGCTAAAAGACCACAACATTGACAACGCAAATAGCTCTTGGATTGCCGAGACATACTGGCTTAGTCAATGCTTGTTAACTATGAAACAATGGGATGGGGGACATTCCAGCCTTCCTTGCTGGCACTAGTGTTCTTGGCACTCTCAATGCCCCAAGAATTTCTTGCCCGCCGGGTTATTGCGGGCAGCTCATATGCGGGGTGGGCTGCCGCTCTGCTGTATTCGCTCCTTCACCGGAGCATCGGCACAGCTCCGCAGGTGTCACCACCGGTGTAGTTGCTTTATTGATAGGGTCGATTTGTGTGCCCCAAGCTTGGCGCTTGCAGCGCTCACTGGCATTCATCAGATTAGACGTGCTGACTCTCCCCGCTACACTCACGGTACAGACCTTCTTTCACCGGTGCAGGGGTGGGAGGGCGCTGCACTGCGCTCCTCTGGGCTGTCTCACTTGCGTGGGTTGAGCTCTTGCTGACCTTCTTCGGCCCGGGGCTCTTCACATGCCCGGCGGGTTTTCCGGTGAAGTCCTCACCATCTGCAGGGGGTGCCTTAACACAGGTAGCACACATTCCCCCTTCACAAATGGCAGCTGCACACACGGGCATGTCCTGCTCGTAGCCAATGTTATGTTCTGGGCCCTAGGCTAACATGATGTATGAAGAACAACACGGACACGGTAATGTGGTACTAACAAATTGCAAGGAATGCTAGAAGCCCTCCTATCGGTCGCCCATTCCGGGTACGAAGCAACACTCTTTGCCGCCACTTTTAGTTTAGCGTTTTTTGGGGCTTTTAGAATAGGAGAAATTGTAGCAAGGTCCAAGACGGAGACCACTTCCAAGGCTTTGCAGATGTGGGACGTGCGCCTGTCCGCAGAATCTGTAGAGATACTCTTACAATGTTCAAAAACGGATCAAAGAGGCAGGGGGAGAGGGATCTCACTGCACCGCTTGGGGAATGACAGGTATTGCCCGGTGGCACTACTGGCCGCCTTCTTGGCCATACGCCCACCAAACGATGGTCGATTGCTTCTACACCTGGATGGCTCCCTGTCACTAAATACCAGGTGGAACATGTGATGCAGGGCTGCCTTTTCCTGGCGGGGTACACGAAAGAGGGGGCTAAATACAGCTCTCACTCATTTAGGATTGGGGCAGCCATAACAGCATTCAAGGAAGGGTTACCCGCCGAAGCGATCAAGAAGGTTGGGCGGTGGAACTCCAATTGCTACAAAGCCTATGTGCGGCCAATAAGTGTGATTCATCCCTCTACCAGGAGTAATTCAGGGATCAGTTAGACAGGGCAAGAAGTTTATATGAATATGCGCCGCCACGAAGGGGGCTTCTGTAATTTGTGTGAAGTGTGGAATAAACTAATATTTGCCAATCACTGTATTTTATTTCAGGCACAAATGTTTGGGTGATGGGGCACTCTTATGTCGCAAGAATTGCAAGATGGGTGAAAGCAGTTCCTTGGAAACATGGTTTCAACAACACCATTATATCCTGGTTTGGAATTCCGGGAATGCACTGGGTTGATCTAGTAGGAACACTGCGCAGGATTTTGAAGGAGGGTAGACCACAGCCCAACATCACAGTGGTGCATCTGGGGGGGAATGATTTAGCGACTGAAGGAAAGAGGCGCCTGTTGCAGGAAATGAAGGAGGACTTAAGTACATTAAGAAGCGAGCTGGGATCATGCGGCCTGTGGTGGTCAGAGATGACACCTAGACCCATATGGCATGGAGCTAGATCCCAAGAAGCGTTGGAAGTAGCCCGCAGGCGAGTAAATGCAGCCATGCGGAAATTCACTGAGATGTGGGGGTTGGGTTTCATTAGGCACGGCCTGCTCATGCGAAATCTATAGGTTGCTGGGAATCGGACGGGGTCCACTGGTCCAATGTAGGCATGGCGATTTTCTTGCTAGACATAGGGGAAGCGCTAGAAGCAGCAGAATGTAAGTAGATTAGTGGTGGGGTCTCTGGGTGCAGCGGCCGCCACACCCAGGGCTGTGGAGGAGTTACAGGGCGATCCCACAACAGGAAGGTGCAGGAACAGGATTTGAAGCCTCCAGGATAAAGCACACGTGTGCATAAGTCATACATGCTCTAAGGGGTCCTTCTTGGGAACTTGGAGTACGACGGCGCCCCGTTAGTCCTTAGGGCGGTTGTAAACCTGACCAACCGGGGGCTTGACATATGAAGCTCCGCCAGGCTGGAGAAGGTGTGAGTCACTCTCCCTTGTTCAGTGGGCGTGAGTTATGGTGGACGATAGGTTCACCGGTGGGAGTGTAAGTGCACCCAGGGTACATCACCGGGCTATGGCCGCTGGTGAATTTTGGCTAAACTTCAGGTGCCCAGCAACTAGGGGTTGCGGTGCGGCTAGGGATCGCCTGTAAGATAACCTGCCTTTTTATTTGTGTAACAAATAAACCAGCAGCTCCTTTTCCAAACAACACTGTGTCTGTGTCATTGTGTAAAGTTGTGGGTTGCTGTGGGTGGCGGCGTTACGATAAAAGTACTATGTAGGGGGTGCCTTAACACGGGTAGCACACATTCCCCCTTCACAAACGGCAGCTGCACTCGCGGGCATGTCTCGCTCGTCGCCAATGTTATGTTCTGGGCCCTAGGCCCACATGATGTATGAAGAACGACACGGACACGGTAATGTGGTACTAACAACTAGCCACGAGCACGTGCACCTGGGCCCATTTATTAGCCGGGTCACGTCACTCGTGACGCCGGTGGTGGATGGGTGCCCACTCCCATAGGGGTAGTGGTTACTGAACCAGTCCCTGCCACTAGAACGTGTCTCGCAGGACACAACACATGTGTGCTGGGGAGTGGGTCGGGGGTCCCCCAGCATGTAATGGACACTGTACTTACCATTTGTAAAAATCCACCACCCTTTGTGTTACACAGTTTCGAGTAAGTAGGCATTTTCCAGCTTTACATTGGGCGAGTCCTTCATCTCAATGTTTTACTTTGTTGTCGCTTCATCTTGGCATAGGGGGTGGTGATGCTGTAGTGGAGAAGCCATAGGGGGTGGGGAGAGGACAGGAGACAGCTTATTAGCAAGCTACTTTGTCCCTGCACTCCTTTAAATGTAGCTCACTGACTCCCATGTGTTTCCTATTATGTAGGAGATAACGTACTTAAACAGTATATTGTGACTGCTGTAGCATATGAATGCATAGGATGTATTTTTCTGACATGCAGGGGATTGCGTTCACTGTTCGTTACAAAGCGTTATGCTTGCATGTGTACACAGGCTGAATAAACTGGGAACATTGTAGGCGTAAACTTGAATTTAACACCCGGGTTGCTGGCATCAAACATCCCTAAGTGCACGCGCTTGCAGGGATGAAGGAATCTGTTTTTGTACAGCCTTTTTTCCCCCTTTAGAATTTCAGATAATGTGTTACATTTTAGATATGAGCCACTAGGTGGTGCAACATAGCTGAATTTGAGCAAACAACTGGAAGTCAATTTCTACTTTACTGAACAGGTAAAAACAACAGCTTAAATTCCTCAATACTGTGCTTCTAAGAGAAAACCAGGTGCAAACGGCAGTGACATATCTATGAATTACCCACCTAAATAGTAGGATATTTGCTTCCTTTCCAGGGTCACAAGGGTTTTTCCCAAGGTGAAAATATTACCTACCAATGTAACAAATAAATAGAATAATAAATGTTACTTTTGCCCATGGGCGCTGGCACTTCACAATGAGTACACTAAGGCGCTGTTGAAATGTCCGCAAAAAGAGAAATAAGGAATTCAAACTCTTTTCCAGGATTGCGCCTGCTGGCACTGGGTTCAAGGTGTAAATTTGGGTAAGTTGGTGAACTCCAGACATTAGTAAAACAACACCTGTGTGAGACCATAAACCTCCGAGTCTAGATTTTTCACTTGCTTTGTGAAGTGGGTATATGATATTTTTAGTCGGAGACCCTCGCTATTAATCTAGGTTTACTGAGCTCAATTTATCAGCAAAGGAAGGAAGAAAGCATGAGGTAGGCATGAAATGATTTGAACTTGTAACCAACAGGTCACAAATACCTAGCCGCCAAGTTTTCAGGTTGCATTGTGTGTGCCACTTTCAAGGTTGCAATGTCTTTATATGTTAAATTTGAATAACTCAGGCGTGAGACTTTGATTGTCATGGTCACGGGAGGTATAAAATGCTCAGAAGCAGCATAGGGTCACTCCAATTTCGTCGCAGTTAGCTTACACATGTGGTGAGTCTATGGAAATATAAGAAGAGGAGTGAGGGTTCAGTGAAATGGCTCCACTGGTCCGCATGCGTGCAAGGCTTCGGCAGACACAGGGATAGATTGTCAGTACTATCTTCCTTACCAGCCTTAGCTTCACTTGCAGTTTCATTTATAGTGTGCTCAGCCCCATTAGTTTGGCCTAACAATGCTCTAACATGCCATTCGACAAATAATTCCCCACCCTTCCCCAAGCGCCTTGAGACCCTCTGGGTATGTAGCGCGCTATATAAATTATCTGAATTGAATTGAATTGAATTGCAAAGCATGGACCACGCATGCGTGGATGGGAAGATGTTGGTCGGTGAGGCCTTTGAAGTTATAAAGAAAGGAGGAGTACAGAGGCAGTTCAGGGCCTGAGACCGTGGCTGCTGAGAGCCCTGAGAGAGCACATCCTGACAGTGACAGGAGGTCTTTAGTGCGAGAGCACGTGTGCTCTGCCTTGCTAGGCCTGAGAAAGGGTGGCTACACAGGGGTAACTAAGGTACTGCCCCCTGGACTCAGACATGGCTCCAAAGCGAAATGCTAAGAAGACACCAAACAGCGCTAGAGTTGGTTGGCCTACACTGCAATCAGGCTGCCCCCGGAGGTGTGTACAGAGTCGGATTGGTAACGCGGGCACTCAGGAAATGGACGAAGGGCCCGTAGTCGAGTTCCAGCTGTGGGCTGCTTTTTTGGGCAGCCAGGGGGCTGTCTGTGCTGTTAGGATGCCACCAGCAGCTAGTGGGTGTCTGAGTGGCCTTTCTAGGGGCAGATGGGCGGAGGTATCACTCCCTTTCTGTCGCTGGGTCGGTATCAGCATCAATGTATGCTGATCGAGCGGGGGCAGGGTACCTGAGCAGAAGTGATCTCACTTGCATTCATGTGTGGCTCAGCAGTGTGAACTAATCTGTGCATTTTTTTTTATCGAAGTGAAGTTAATAAAACATGCCCCCACCCCCTTTCTGTTTATAAAACTTCGCTGACGCAGTGTTTTGTGGAGAAGTATGGCTCAATGGTTAGAGCGGCAGACCCTGATGGAGAGGTCTAGCCCGGGACCAGGGTTCAATTCCCCGCCTCGGCGGGTCCTGGGCTCAAAAATTCCACGGACCTGATAATTCTCGCCTTGGTGCCTATTCTAATCATAGAGTCCCACTCTGCAACTCTGGGCAATTGCTTGCTTAATCTCCACAACAGCCCCCACAACGCTAAGGATGCCTGGCATTCACCCTGGGGTCCCCAGGAGTGGATGCCTCACAGGGAAAGCCAGGACGGGTTCCACAGTGGCATTCATACAAGCGCCTTGAGACCCTTGCGGGTGAGTAGTGCGCTATACAAGTATCAACTTACATTTTACATTTTTTGCAGAAAGGCAATACGCAAATGTGGGCCACTTTTTTTTGGAGTGCCCGGGCCGATTTTTGATCCCATCCAACCCTGGGTGTGTGGGACGTTTTTTGTTTGTTTGTGGGCTTGCTTTATAGTCTGCATGACCAGTGAATTTTTACTGATGATTTCACTGACATTAAAACCAGGGGCGTAGCTTCAGGGGGGGTGTTTGGGGTGTGACAACCCCAAATAAATGCATTCTTGGCCCAAGAGTTTTGTCTGGGGGTCCTGAGTCGGGTCTCTCATGACTTTGTTGGTTTGTCTCTTTGTCCTTGTTTGACTAAAAGCTTTTAATTTGTTCATTTTTTAGAAATCAGGAACTTAGACAGAGGACCCTCAAATACAAAACAGTATTGAACCATGTATATACCAAGCAGTGCTTTAAATGGGTTGGTACTGTCCGGTACGGAGTACCAGCATTTATTTATTTTGAGAGGGTGAGTACCGGCACTTCTCAAGAGTTACATAATACTTTTAATGGGAGAGTACCAGCACTTCTCAGAAATAAGCAGGTACCCTGGTACAGAGTACCTGCACTTTTATTTCTCAATTTCAAGCACTAATCCCAAGCCTTGGTCATCTCATCCCTTTACATTACGGCATGCTGTTTTTTAGCACCCTCCCTCGAATCTCACTGACTAAGCCATGCCCTGATTAAAACAAACGTTGCTTGCAGCAGGCTCAAATCCATGTAGTCTTGTATACCTTGCAAAACACTTATACAGCATGTCTTTACAAGTTCAGAAGGGTCCCACTTTGTATACATGACACTTTTTTAAGCATCTGACTCACTTTTATTATGATGCTCAGGCCTATTTTCTGTCCCAGTCTGAGCCCGGAGAGAACATTTGAAACTGAGAAGCCTGAGACTGAAACAGGGACACATATGGGAAGGCAGACCAGGGAAAGAAGCTGAGACAGGTGGGAGACAGTAGGCGATGATCCAAACAATTCATAGAGTTAAATGGAAATTTTCCACTGCCTAAAGGTGCACTGGAGGAAGCAGGCAGTCTAAGGGAATCCCTCCCACCCCACAAGAGCCCCTGCTCCCAGTCACTGCATGGTCAGCAGTGAATCCATGCCACCACAAATTTGTTCCATAAACCACAATTACCTCCTTAGTGACATACAAAACTTTGGTGACCTTGAAATACTCTGATAACTCATAATGAAATTAAAAAGGTCACTCTGCAAATTAAACATGATCTAAACCATAATGCAACACATGTGTAGTCTGTTAACTATAGGGAAGGCCAGCAGCAGGACTTTCTTTGGTTGCACAGAAGCTAGAGGGTTTCTGAAGAAGGGGTGTACTCCGCCCCCAGAGATAGCAAGTTGCACATGTGGCACTGGCAACGTGCATTCGGGAGCATCAGAGAGGCAGCTCAAATGTCTCCCGCAGGCATCCAGGAGGTGGGACAAAGTGATCACATCATGGGTAATGTGGAAACTATGTCTGATTATAAGAATACTCTAACCTGGGCTTCTGGGGTGATCCAGCGATTTATCCAGAATGCGTTACTTCAACCTCTGATGCGTGATACTTGGCAGTGCTGCAAACAGATATCACAAATGATAGAGCAGAAGAATTTAGCTTAAATAAGTGGCATTATTTACACTAGACTTTATCATGAAAATGCTTGATAGAATGAAATGTAGGAAAATGTGCCTGTTCTTAAATGTGCAAAATTAACAAGCAGCGTTATTTTTGCAGTAAGCACTCATTTGTATCGTAATTACACTACTAGGCCAGACTAGGACTCTTCTATTTTCTCATTTTTACTTACATTCCGTCTTTAATAAATAAATGCTTTTAGGTAATGCTTTACTATGTAATAATATTAGATAAATGATTCACGCTTGACTTACTTCAACAAGTGTCATCTCAGAGGATGTGCTGACTTCAAAAATGTATTTCTTCTTTTCCTAAACTACATGTTCTCATCATTTAGTTACTCTCTAGCTGCCACAAATTCACAATGCTAAATAGTGTATTAAAACAATATTGCTTAAATGAAGTTGTGAATCTGATGACTTATTATCGTAGGCTAGAAGAGGAATGCTTCTGCCTTTGCAATAGTTCTTTGTTAAGCAGTTGAATACTGAATAGCTAATAGTTTTCCATTAGCACTTTTAGCCCTATTCACTGTAAGCGACTGCTGACTGTGATTTCTGTCGCCTACTACTTTGTGGGCGTCTGTTTTATTTAATGGTTATGGCGACTGCTGTGACTATTTTCTTAGCTTAAACAGTTACTACTGTGCCTGTTTGATGATGCTGAATTGAGAGAAGAACTCGAAAGAGTTCATGAGGAGTTTGACTTCAATCTGATTATCTTTCAATGCTCCTTTGAATCTTGTTCTTTTCCAAAAGGGCTCTTTATGGGTTTGGTAAATTAGAATCCACTTAGGGTAGAGAAGGGATTAAATTCCTTTATGAAACACGCTGTAATTTACTTGATTGACTTATGATGATTTTCCTGATATTTCTGTAAAGTGAGTTATCTCATTTACAATTTTGAATAAAGAGACCAAAACTATATACTAAACTCTTATAGCTAAATAAAGGTTTTTGAACTAATCCAAAACTCTCATCATTGACTGAACTAAATGACTAAATTAATTATCTTTATTGAGATGTTTTTGATTTGTACTCCATTCTAAAATTGTGGCAATGAGAAACATTGCAGAGAAGATTTCGGTGAGGAGCTGGAGATCCTTATTGTAAGTTACTGATTCAACTGTTTAAATTTAGCATTTCCACGCCAGCACCAACGCGTGTTGGACCTGGCCCTTTTTTGCAGGGTTATCCCCAAACTTTCTGCCTTCCTCCTCATATTTTTCTGACTGTGTTTTTGTTGGTGTCAAAAAGAATCCACCTTGTGATTTGGTGAAGTGTTCCTCACAATGGTGGGGAGCACTCAGTGATGTTTAAATACCCCTCACACACCAAAAGGACCCTTGGTGTCATGCTTCATCATTGGGGTCTTCGCACGACTCTACGGGATGCGGCGTGCTACCACCTACAACTACGCAGGAGCACTTTAATCAATGACTATGTGTGGTGCGTGTGAGGGTTTTGTATTTAAATTTTTTATGTGAGTGAGTGATGGGGTGAGTGAAATGATAAAAAGTACCAGGCTCGTAGGATAGGACTAAAAATATTTTATTTAGGTCCCCGGGCCGGTACTGTTAAAAACTGTGAAGTGCGAAGTGTTTATGTCGTGATTATGTACATCACCTCATGTGTGCGTTGACATGTTTCGGAGACCAAGCTCCTTCTTCAGGACGGGGTGCACAAATTCCCCACCTTACCCACGTTTCACTAAGTAAAATCAATGTTATGTATTTACAAAAGTGAATAAATTATATGTGTCTTATAGGTTATAATGTACCTACAGCGGTGTATCCATAGTATTTATGCCAATTGCATTATCTAAGGGAAAAAGAAAAAAAACATCAATGATGCTCTTGACAACATTTCACTGGTCTATTCACCTACAGAAAAGCGTCATGCAAGTAGTGCTCCCTGGGTAAAGGCAGTTATATTACAAATGAAGGATAACCCTGTAAAAAAGACATGGACATGATAAACATACACGTAACAGAAAACACACACTCTATTTATGTGATGAAGGAGTCCTGTTTAGGGAGGAAAAACCATAGAAGAAACAGACATTATGGGCATACTTGTCTCTATGGTGTCGAGAGCCTCATGAGCCTCCTGAACGTCTGGGGTTAACTTGCCAGTCTGCAAACTAAAATACAATGCCAGTAGTGAGCATGGTTGTCAACTTACTTATGGTTTGTAGTTCAAAAGCACGATCTCTGTAATACTCACAGACTCGGAGGAATCAGAGTCTGTATGTCCCCCAGGCGCAGCTCCGCTAGAATGGTGTTAATGCCGATTTGCGCTAGTATTTTATACAAAAAGGGGCGTCATTAATTAGGTGCTGATTGATTGTTGAAAAGGCGCAATAAGCCCGGAAGGGCCAAATAAGGGCTTTCCGAGTGGCTTGACCGGTGTGTGTTTTCCGTTGACCAGCGTCGATTTAGCATATTGCGCATGTGCGGAGCTCAGCTACAAGGGTAGTGGCTCACACGCATGTGCTGGACTGGAACGCTCCTTTGAACATGCGCTGTTGTTTTAAGCGGTGTTACAGTCGTGTGGAGACAATGGATTAACCCTTACATGTCAGGTTTTTTGAAAGTGCATATACCAATCTTACTGTTTAGTAGGTTCCTCCCTTGAGTATGCGCTGTTAGTAAGCGGTGTCACATCAGTGTTGAAACATTGAATTTACCATTAAACCTTGGATATTCTAGAAGGTACAAGTACCAATTTACTGTTTAGCAGGTTCTTCACTATGGAGTCTAGAGGAAATTAATCACAATGCTGATACTAGTTACATGCCTTCTGTGACAGGTTCAGTTTAATTGTGCCACCCAGCGCCTTATATGACAGGTTCTGTTTGATTGTGCCACCCAGCAGGTGGTGTGTTAACCAAAGGTCAGGGAAGCCCTGGACATGACCAGTGCGAGTGAATGCATCACAAGGTGGATACATAGGTCAGTGGGTTGTTCATAGGTCAAAGTAGCCTGTTCATAGTGTTTGGTCAAGAGGCTCATTGGCCCCACGGTATGTCATCATTCAACCCATTTACATGAGTGCCCAAACGAAACACCCAGCATTGTTCTTTTTGGAAAGGCCTTCTTCAGACTGCAGTTGTTCAATTACAGTCCAATGAAGGTCATTGACGCAGTGTTGGGCATTCAGATAGTGAGTTGGCATCTTTGTTGTACTCTTTTTGCACCTTACATTGCTTTTGTGTTCATTCATGCAAGTTTTCACTGCCCTGGTGGTCATGCCCACATACTCAAGTTCACATGGGCATGTGATCAGGTATACCACATTTTTGCTGTTGCAGTTGGTCATTTTCCGTTGTTCCCAACTGGTTCCGTTGCTGAATTCCAATTTCTTACTCTTTTTTGTAAGGTGGCAGCCTCTACAGTTTCCGCAGGGGAGATTACCTTGAATTCCATGAATGAATGGTGCTTCTTGTTGTGTTTTTTGGGAACGTGTATGGACAAGTATGTCCTTCAAGTTCCTGTCCCTTTTATGCGGCAGGAACTTGAAGGACATACCAGTTGGGAACAATGGAAAATAACCAACTGCAACAGCAAAAATGTGGTCTACCTGATCACATGCCCATGTGGACTTGAGTATGTGGGCATGCCAGGACCCTCGCCAGGAGGCCACAGCAGCTCGCACCACCCATTTCCCCTGCCAGCGCTGCCAATGACAGCATCAAAATTACTTTTAACCATCACACTCATACAAGTGTGACATTTTAGACTGTTCCAGGCCCGAAAGCTATAAGAAATGCTTGGTTGACATGTGTTAGCCATTTTTTATTTATATTGAACTAATAAAAAAACTGTTATTATGCGGATCTCAAAATTAGATAAACAGTGACACCATGGGGCAGACTGTCATAGGATACAGAGTTGACAATTAAGTGCGGGCGCCCAGCACCGGAAACCATCGGCTCAAATTAAGCACTGGTTTGCATCTTTCTAATAACCAAGGCTGTATTAGCAGTCTGTGGGAATGCAGCTGTTCTCAACACAATGATTAACCGTGGGAGTGATCAGCACTCAGGCATGTACCTTCTTTCCAGTTTGGAAAAAAATGAATCTCTTCACTCTGTGGGAGACTTTACAGAGCATAGCTATTTACAGAATGGTTCTGTCCATTACATGGCAGGGACACCATATAATCTCTGATAATTCCACTTTGAAGAATAACTGTTAAGATTTAGAGTAGTGAAGATAACTAATAAGTAATCAATGCATCACAGTCATAAATTGAAAGGCCAAATAGACCATTAGAAAATGGGTTGATAAAATTACCCAAGCGATATATAATGGTAATTGTATGATAGTTGTTAACTACATAATAGTAATTCGAAGGACAGGTGTACCATCGAAGCCTGAGGAACAAAAACATTAGGATACTGTGGAACCTCAGGGGTCTTCCCCCTGCCAAAACCTCTTCCTAAATCATGATTACCGCCTGGTTGAGTCCACGTTTACTGACTGGAATGAGTGCTTGCTATTATGAAGATTATGGCCAGGGCCGGACTGGGAACCAAAACTGGCCCTGGCAAAGTGCTCGGCCGCCCCCCCCTGTCTCCCCCCCCCCGGGGGTCCTTGGGGGTGCGACCGTGCTCTTTGCCAGGGCCGGTTTCCAGCCGATTTTGTTACAGGGACGTTTTTGCAGCAACGTTGCAAAAACACTGTGTAACAAAAACAGCCCCCTGAGGCCCAAAACCGGCCCGCCCTTGCGGCGCACCGGGGGATTGCCTGGTGACCGCAACGGCCAGTCCGGGCCTGATTACAGCATTATACCATCTCAGCTAAGAAAGATAAAGCCTCTGCACTCCGAAGTTAACAAAGTGAGTAGAATATTCTTAAAGTTTCTTAAAGTAAGAGTGCTCTAGCAGTTAAACTCCTGTCCGGTGAGGCGCTGAATATAGAAGAATTGTGAGTAGCCTTACAAGGATGTGTACTAGAGCATACCTGTGGGCAAACTTAATTGCAAAAAGTAAACGAAAGGTTAATGAATGAATACTTTTAATCAATCAGTACTTTGGGTCATATTTCCTCATATGATCAACAATATTTTCTTCCGGAACATGGATGAGTTCCAATGTTTAACAAAAATCCAATTGAAACATGTTATCACAAGTGTCGGACGTAAACTAATGTAGTAAAGATAAAGGAGGACCCAACGCAGACTCGTAGGGGACTGGAGGGAAGAGTATTTTAAAAGAATGAGGTCCCAAATTTCAATAAGTACTCTTAGGGGTAAAACTATTTATCTACAAGACAGCATGCCATCAATTGGGCGGGAAAGGCAAAGGTACAAAGGTACAATGTGGTGTGTTCAAATTTTAACGGTTTCTTAAAGCAAAGAAATAATGTATTATCATAAGATACTGTAACATTTACTAATTAAGAAATTAAAGGAGATGATCATCGAAATACATGTTTGGTAAAACTCTGTTTAGATTTATTCTTATACACAATTAATACATTATTCATAATCACAACATTAAAAACAACATATTATACATTTTATTAAAAATTAAAAACACAAAGAATCAAAACAAGTCGACGCGGCGTTTCGGTTTTCTGCTAGTACACCTTCTTCAGGACTGATTCTAAATGAATTAAAAAAACACAGAGTTACCATCCATTTTTTGGTGCAGTTTTAAAAGTACATCTCTTTATGTCCGACACAGTATCACAATAGCGATTGCCCTTTCATATTGTCTTATTGTTCCAGTACCTTTTTTCAAACAATAGACCGTCTTATTATCACTGTTGTTGAACACCAACAATATCATATTCTTTTTTTCTCTATGGTCTCATGTATATGCAATCCCTTCAATATTTCTATTGTTCATTATCTACACATTTCTACACTTATCACACAGCTAAATTTTGTTTGCCTTTCCCTTGGACCCGTTGTCCAATGCTGTTGTCCCCTCTCTTAGACATTTATGAACATTATGATAATATTATCATCACGCATACCTTGTTCCAGATGGAGTTCATATCTCTACTGGAAAAAGTTGATTAACAAGATTCCTATGGGCTTTTTGATGATAGACCGGTCACATGATGCTGTGCTCAATTAGCAAGATGTGATGTCTCTGGGTGGAATAAACAATTCTTATTTTTTATTTATTTTTAAATCATTTGGTGATACTTTCTTATATCTTTGCTAGATTTGGGCGGACTATATCGTCTTAACATACCTACCTAGTAGAGAAGTAGTTAACAACGTTCCTTTGTGTTGTCATCTGTCTCTATTCTTCAATGAAATTAAATGTCTCTAAAGCAAAATAAACAAAGTACAGGGAACCCTTAGTTTTTTTAAATTACTTAGCTCTTATCCCCCTATTTGTTTTAATTTGGTTCATTATATTTTTTACCTGTCACTAGGGCGTGATCTTGCTGGGTATTAGACTGCCAGGAGGAGCCACCGTTTTTTGATCGTTGCTGTCGTTAATTTCCCTAGAAAATTACAGTTTATGCTTTAATATCAATTCTGGGCAATCACTGCTACGGGACCAAGTTTAGTGCTAGTTTGTCACTCACCATTAAATCTGGGTAAAGGATATTGTTGCTAGAGTCTCACTTCCAATACGGTCCGCTTTCAATTGTGTCCGTTCTTAGTTGAGAACCCCACCGGCAAAAAAAGGGGGCTGGCCTCATCAATTTGTCATTTACCTATAAGGATGTTACAAGTTGTTTGATATTTAGTCATTGCTTGTAGCCAAATGTACCACAATATTACCGCTGACACTGATGTTCTATAAAGTATGCTCGGTTTTAATTTCTACTCAAATCTTTACCGGCAAACATAAAGAATTATTCTCCAAGACTTCGATTCCCTTAGAGTTTGAAGATCAATTCTTCAAGCAAGGGCGGGCAATAGCTATGGCTTTGATTTACCGGCAATCTTTATATCTCTCTCCCTGATCCTGTTCTCCCGGCAGTCCGTCCGCTATTCCTTCCGTTGGTGTATCTCGAAATGAAAGGAACGACCCAGACTGCTCTTCCGGGTTTTTAAGCATCCCATTTTTCGATTGGGCGCGCCTGTCCTGTTACCTCATTGGTTTAAAGTTAACCAATACACGCGGCGTTGCTGTGGTGACCGGACGCATTTCACTAACTCTTTGTATGCACTTCCTATTGGCTAATGGAGTTTAGCCTGCTTATCCTCGTTGGTGCTTGTCACGAACGTGTTTCCATGGCGTTTCTGTGCTTTTTCCATGACGCTATTGATTTTTATTCTACGGAGACCGAGTCAACCATTTGTATGGCATATCTATAATATATTTACGGTGATATTAGTATTGAGTTTAAAAATTAACCCATACACGCGGCGTTGCTCCGGTGACCGGACGCATTTTACTACATCTTTGTATGCACTTCCTATTGGCTAATCGAGTTTAGCCTGCTTAAACTCATTGGTGCTTGTCACGACCGCGTTACTATGGCATTTCAGTGCTGTTTCTATGGCGCTATTGATTTTAATTCTACGGAGACCGAGTCAACTATTTCTATGGCATATCTATAGTGTTTTCATGCCGATATTCGCGTTATGTTATGCGGGGGCAGTAATTGGATAATGATGAAACTATACATTAATATCTTAACCACCAGGGAATTGCTGCCCCCGCATAACTTAACGAGAATATCGGCATGAAAACACTATAGATATGCCATAGAAATAGTTGACTCGGTCTCCGTAGAATTAAAATCAATAGCGCCATAGAAACAGCACTGAAACGCCATAGTTCCCTGTACTTTGTTTATTTTGCTTTAGAGACATTTAATTTGATTGAAGAATAGAGACAGATGACAACACAAAGGAACGTTGTTAACTACTTCTCTACTAGGTAGGTATGTTAAGAAGATATAGTCCACCCAAATCTAGCAAAGATATAAGAAAGTTTCACCAAATGATTTAAAAATAAATAAAAAATAAGAATTGTTTATTCCACCCAGAGACATCACAACTTGCTAATTGAGCACAGCATCCTGTGACGGGTCTATCATCAAAAAGCCCATAGGAATCTTGTTAATCAACTTTTTCCAGTAGAGATATGAACTCCATCTGGAACAAGGTATGCGTGATGATAATATTATCATAATGTTCATAAATGTCTAAGAGAGGGGACAACAGCATTGGACAACAGGTCCAAGGGAAAGGCAAACAAAATTTAGCTGTGTGATAAGTGTAGAAATGTGTAGATAATGAACAATAGAAATATTGAAGGGATTGCATATACATGAGACCACAGAGAAAAAAAGAATATGATATTGTTGGTGTTGAACAACAGTGATAATAAGATGGTCTATTGTTTGAAAAAAGGTACTGGAACAATAAGACAATAAGAAAGGGCAATCGCTATTGTGATACTGTGTCGGACATAGAGAGATGTACTTTTAAAACTGCACCAAAAAATGGATGGTAACTCTGTGTTTTTTAAATTCATTTAGAATCAGTCCTGAAGAAGGTGTACTAGCAGAATACCGGGACGTAAATCAATCACATCATGTCATAGAGAACACCCGATGAATTTCGAGCCGGTGGCTCTTCTTCAGCGGGTATCGATCTAAGAAGAAATTAAACTATGGGCATGTAACATCTCAGGCCATCCATAACCTTGAGTGCATAATAAGGTGACTGACCATTGGAATCACATCTTTTACCTTTTTGAGCATGTGGATTGACAAACAAACCAAAAATTAGAGCTGAGAAAAGCTGTTTACCTTTTGAGTATGTGGATTGACAAACAAACCAAAAATTAGAGCTGAGAAAAGCTGTTTACCTTTTTGAGCATGTGGATTGACAAACAAACCAAGAATTTGAGCTGAGAAAAGCAACCACCTTCAGGCCAGGTACCTATGCCTCGTATCATGACCTTCTGTGTGCATGCCATTGAGGACTAGATTTACAAATATTTAGCATCAGGTTTGCTTCACTCTTTGGATGCAGAATCCTTCATTGTATTTACTAAGCAACACAAATAGTTGTAGACAGGAGTTTGCACCAAAATGGTGCATCTGTCTGATGCTGGAATAACAGGGAGAAATATCTCTATTTCTCATGGCTATTTCCTCTTTCCATGTGCGCTGCATTCTGCAGGATATATGCAAAGAAGGAATAACCTTAAAGGATAGTTTTTGTGCAGGAAGGTATGCCTTCCTGAACATATACTATCATGACCTTAACCCTAAGCATGGGCGAATTTTGCGAATTTGCGATCCACGAATTTGCGGATTTGCGAATTTGCGATCCGCAAAATTCGCAAGTTCGTGCACATTTTTTTATTTTTGCGTGTTTGCGGGTGTTCGCAGGGTGCTTTGCGTGTTCCCTGCTGCCCTCAGCCCCACTTAGAATGGCACCGGCAAGCTGCCAGCGCCATTCTAAAATAGCTACAAAGAGCTTCAACAGGAAGCACTAATAGATAAAGTAAAGCAGGTGCTTGAGTTGAAGGTCAAATTAAGTTACACAATCATTAATCACCACAAGTTTGGGGTGATTAATGATTGTGTAACTGAATTTGAGCTTCAACTCGAGAACCTGCTTTACTTTATCTATTAGAGCTTCCTGTTGAAGCTGACTTTTGTAACTATTTTAGAATGGCTCTGGCAGTTTGCCGGCGCCATTCTAAAAGAGTTACGAAAGTCAGCTTGAACTTTTGACCCAATCCATTCTGCTCACGGATTTTGCGGGAAATTCGCGAATCTCGTGGATTGCGAATTTACAGAAAATCCGCAAAATCTGCGAGCGGAACGGATTTTCCACCCATGCTTGCTTAACCCCTTCACTGCTAGGCCTACCCCCCTCTTTCTAAGCCTTTGTTTGCCTATTTGAGGTAATTTGTGTTAACTTTCTCCTTAAGTTTGTGTCCACATAAGGTAACCACACCACATTTGTGTCCTTATCTTCCAAAATTCTGAGGATTCTATAGGTACCCAGGGTTTGTGGATTCCCCAGGAGGGGCCAAGAAATTAACCAAAATATAGCAAAATGTGGTTCTTGTTTTGCAAAAAAATGGGAACAAAATGCTGCAGAAGAAAGAGTCTGTTTTTTTCCCTGTAAATGGTATCAATTAAGGTTTTGGGGTGCTAAAAATCACCATCTTCCCAGCTTTCAGGAACAGGCAGACTTTTATCAGCAAACCAAACCTTTCCACACAGTTTTGCCATTTAACTGGGACATAGCCTATTTTTCCATTTTTTTGTGCTTTTAACTTCGTTACAGTTAGAGTCAGAAATGGGTGTGAAATCAATAATGGAATCTATACATTTCTGAAAAGTAGATTAAATCCTGAATTCATCAAGGGGCCATTTGTGTAGATCCTTCATGGTTTTCCTATAGCAACTAACAGTTGAAATAAAAGAATATTGAAATTGAGTTGAAAAAAACAGTAATTTGTGTCTACATTTTGACCTTTAACTTCGTATAAGTATAGCCGATACTTTAAAGTAATCTACCGTTACGTCTGCTAGACCCTTCTGGTTGCGGAGATATATAGGACTTCTAGGTTTATCAAGAACCCAAGGTACCCAGAGTCAATAACAGATCTGTGTCTTGCAATGACCTTTCATTATCTACCTGGTTACAGCAATTCATTTGACAAAATATAAAGAGTGAAAAATAGGCATCCAGGAAACCTATGTTATTCCAAAATGGGAATCAAATATTGAGTTTAGAAGCAGTGATTGTTTGCACATCTCTGAATTTGTGGGTACCCATACTAGAAAATGAATTAGAGGGCATTTTTCAAAATGAATTCATTTCACACACTTTCTTACATTTGGTAGGCAGAAATGCATAGAAAGTCAGTTGATAAAAACACTTGTTCTACCATTATGTGTTGTCCTAAGTCTTCCAATAAGAATGGTGCTTCACTTGTGTGGTTAGGCCTACTGCCCACAAAGTACAATGTGGACACATCACATTTCTTCCAGTGAAAACTGACCTTTTTTTGCAGTGTGCCTAGCTGTGGATTTTTGACTCTAGCTCGCCTAGGCACCTAGGGAAACTTAGAAAACCTGTACATTTCTTAACACTAGACACCTAGGGAAATCCAGGATGGTGTGACTTGTGTGACTCCCACTAGGTTGTTACCCAGAATCCCATGCAAACCTCAAACTTAAAAAAATTAACTAATTTCCCTCACATTTCTGTGATGAAAAGTTCTGGTATCTGTGGGAAGCCACAAACTTCCACCCACCTTTCCCCCAAGTCTCACCATAAAATGGTATCTCACGTGTGTGGACAGGCATAGTGCCCACAGTAGCAAATAGCCCAAAACATACTGTGGTGATTTCAAAATTATCGATCACAAATAAGACTTGGGGGTATATTTACTAAAACCTGGTGAAGCGCGATGTTACACCAAAATTGGTAGCGCCACACTCCCTCAGTTTCAAAATGCAGGGATGCAGCGCTGAGCCCAAGACCAAAAATGCAGGTGTCCTCCTTGCAAAACAAGGTTGTTGTTGTGTGATAGGTAATTTTAATGTCTCCACAAACCAGGCCCTTCCCTGTCGCAGGCACTATGCCCACCCACACAAGTGAGATACTATTTTTATCGGGAGACCTGGAGAAACGCTGAGTGGTAGGAAATTTGTGTCAGCCTTGTGATCCCCAAATTTTCCCACACAGAAGTGATGTTTCTAGCAAATTTGCTGTCAGCAGGTTTGGGTAAGAAAACGTTGGCGCATCCACACAAGCTGCACAGCTTTGTCTACTTTTCAGAACTGGGTTTAGTAGGTGTCTCTATATGGCCGCCAAGCCCGGGACCAAAAACGCAGGTGACCCCCTTGCATCACCAAGGTCATTTGGTGAGTGATCATTTTGATGCCTCCTCAATACATTGTAAGCCCTTCCCTCTCAGGGGCACTTGGCTCAACCACACAAGTGAGGTAGCATTTCTATCGGGAGAAATGTGGGAACACTTTCCCACACAGAAATTTGGGAAAAACGTGATTTTTTTAAGCTAAATTTGAGGTTTGAATGGGATTCTGGGTAAGAATACCTTAGGGGATCCATGCAATCCACAACTCCCTGGAATTCCCGGGGTGTCTAAATTTCAGAAATGTCTAGGTTTGGGAGGTTTCCCTAGATGTCCGTTGAACCAGGGTCTAAATGCCGGAGCCTACTCTGCAAAAACAGGGTGTTTTGTGATAGATAGTGGGGGCACCTTGGTTTTTTGTTCCTGGGTTTGGCAGCCATCTAGGTAAACCTACCAAACCCAGACATTTCTGAAAACTAGACATACAGGGCAGTCCAGGGAGGTGTGGCTTACACTGATCCCCCAAAGTTGTACTACCCAGAATACCCTGTAAACCTCGAATTTATATAAAATATCACATTTTCCTCACATTTCTGTGTGGGATCAGCATGCCTGAACACATTTACTACCACCCAGCCTTCCCCTCTGTTTTCCCGAAAAATAATACCTCACTTGTGTGGCTGGCCAAAGCAGAGTCAACCTAAAAGCGTCCATAAGGGCAGATTTTCTTTATTCGTTTATACTTCTAGTCAGTCAAAAAGACACACCAGCTGCACAATGGGCTTGTAAATAAGCCCCATTGAACTTAACCACTCTAAGTCAACTAGTCTCAAACTTTCATCAAAATCAGGGATGATTGGCGACACAAGAACATTTTATAATAACTGCAGTGGTATTCAGTGGTGTCCTATGCTCAGCTAAGCCTACACACAGCTTGGCCAATTTATCATTGCTTGTCCATCCTTTCTTGGCTACATGGTGGGTGATGAAAGTGCCAGATGACAAGTGCAGCAGAAGGCAGTAGAGAATGGGCAGTTTGCTTTTAAGAACTGGCAGAAAAGACATTGCAGGGTAAGTGGTAACATGGTCAGAAAAGCAGCAATTCTCCTAAACATTTCATGCCAGCTACCAAAGTCCATGCTCTTTTTTCAAGTTTATGAGCAGTGCTTCCTCGTCATGGAGGAAGGGGATGAGATCACGGAGCCACAAATGATGGAATCAGCACAGGACACTGAATGAGGAGCTCCCTGCTAAGACCTGTGAAAGGTGATAGAGTGTAGGAAGTTTCAAGTTTCAATGTAGTTTTAATAGAACCAAGAATCAGGAAGATCGCAGATCCCTATGGCATCTATTATATCTGCTTGGCCCTTCAATGCTCTCATACTTGCCAATGAAGTGGCCACATATTTTTAGAAACAGTACTGGAGAGCAGAGAACATTCTTTCAATGAATAACTCTCAAGGCAGATATAGTAGGGTTTTAATGAAGGCCCTTGCAGCCCCTGTGGTGCAGGTGGGGCTCTAATCCCTCTAGGGGGGCTGAACCCTTCAGTGGTCCCTAGCAAGTCCAAGAACAATGAATACCTGTAAGTTATGAGAACCTCAGGGGGCCCTCATCACATTCTGGAGGAGGCCCCCTTGATTTTACGGTACGCCATTGAGACACAGGGGGGGGTGATTCAATCTTAACACCAGCAAACCCACAGGATTACAGCACACTTGCCCCCTTTGCTTATGCTGGCATGGATTATCATTTGCTAAACCCTTTGTGGTTAGTGACATCCAACTCACAGAGCATTAAATGAAACACCAGCTGTAGCAAGCTGGTAGAGACTCTGCCAGTGACTCAAACCGCAGATGGTGGAAGCAGCACAGATCAGTAAATGACAATCCAGCTGTGAAGAACTGCCAGAGTAAGCAGAAAGAGGACTGTGTCATGGTGTCAGTTTACAAGTGGCAATCATCAAGAAAAACATACTACTTTGCTAAATGTTGCAGGCTGCAACAACAACTGCAAGCTAGCGTTTCCTGCTGACACCAACGGACCCTTCAGCTGTTACCAATGCCGACAAACCTACAGCCCCACCAGGAAAACGAACCCAGCACAACCTGACCACAAGAACACACCGGAAAAGAAGACCCTACAATGCATCCTCCTCAACGTCCGATCCCTCCAACACACGCCACCAATATCTGGCACCTCCTCGACAGTACCTCCCCAGACATAGCGTTCCTTACCGAAACCTGGACCAACAACACCTCGGGTCCGGACATCGCCATCGCCATTCTCTTCAGAAAGGACCGCCACAGCCCCCCTCAAGGAAAACAACAACACCCACGCCAGGAAAGCCAAATAGTTCACCACTGAACTTCTAGAATCCAGATGCACCTGCTGTCACTTCGAAAAGGCCTGGAGGAACACAAAATCAACAAAAACTCACAACAACTTCAGAGCCGCAACCAACACCGACCACTAACTCATCAGAAAAATGAGAAAAAAAGCAATTGAAGACCGAATCTCCACACACGCACACAACAGCAAAGAAGTCTTCAACATCATGAAGGAGTTCGCCCAACCAACCAGCAAATCGACTGACATCCCTCCCTCACAAGACCTCTGCAACAAACTCAGCACCTTCTTTCACCACAAAATCAAGAACATCTACGACAACTTTGACAAAGACAACCCACACACGGAACTCCCACCTACCACCCTCAACACCCTGAAGCCAAAGATTGACAGCTGGACAGTCCTTACCACCGAAGACACTCTGAAGACGATGATGTCAATCCACTCCCCGGCCCACACGGACCCATGCCCTCACCTCATCTTCAACAGAACCGCCAACACCATTACGCCCATGCTCTTTCACACCATCAACCAATCCCTGGCGACCGCCTCATTCCCTGATGACTGGAAACACACCGAGGTCAACCCCCTCATGAAGAAACCCTCAGCGGACCCCACCCACCTCAAAAACTACAGACCCATTTCCCTGGACCTGTTCCCAGCGAAAGTCATCGAGAAAGCCATCAACAGCCAACTCGCTACATTCATCGAAGAGCACAACATCCTGGACTCCTCCCAGTCTGGCTTCAGAAAAAAACACAGCACAAAAACTGCTCTCCTTGCCGCAACAGACGACATCCGCACCCTACTGGACAAAGGAGAAACAGTAGCCCTCATCCTCCTCGACCTTTCAGCGGCATTCGACACAGTCTCCAACCGCACCCTAATATGCAGACTTCACAACACAGGGATCAAGGACAAGGCCCTAAACTGGATCAGCTCCTTCCTCTCTGGTAGACACGGGAGGGTCAGGCTCCTCCCTTTCCTCTCGAACCCCACACCAACCACCTGCGGAGTCCCTCAGGGGTCCTCCCTCAGCCCTACACTCTTCAACGTCTACATGGCTCCACTTGCCCCAATTGTCAAACCATATGGACTCAGCATTGTGTCATACGCAGATGACACCCAACTCATCCTCTCCCTATTCCAACTAACCCAACACTGCCAGCCACAAGTTTTGAGAAGGCATGGAAGCCGTCGTCAAATGAATGAAAAAAAGCTGCCTACAACTTAAGACCAAAAAGTACTCATCATGGGCCCAAACCCCGACACCTGGAACAACACGTGGTGGCCCCTCGCCCTCCCCCATGGACAACGCATGCAACCTGGGAATGATACTAGACTCTGAGCTCAAAATGGACTACCAGATCAACTCGGTCTCGTCCTCCTGCTCCTCCTACGCAAGACCTTCAAATGGATCCCCCTTGAACACAGAAAGAGCGTCAATCACGCCCTGGTCACCAGCAGACTCGACTACGGCAACGCAGTCTACACCAGAATAAACAAAAACCTCACCCGCAAGCTAAAGAACGTCCAGAGTTCCGCCGCAAGACTGGTCCTCAACCTGCCAAAACACTGCCACATCTCCCAGCACCTGCGCACACTCCACTGGCTCCCCATTGAAGCAAGAGTCAACTTCAAGATGCTCAGCCATGCACACAAGGCCCTCCACAACACCGGACCAGCATACCTGAACAGCAGACTCAATTTCCACGCACCCTAAAGGTCCCTACAATCAGCCCAGCGCTCCTACGCTGTGGTCCCACACACCAGAAAAACCAGATTGGGTGGCCGCTCCTGCTCCTTCCTCACAGCCAAGGCCTAGAACGCCCTTCTCCTCCACCTCAGACAGTCAACATTGCATCCCATCTTCGAAGAGACCTCAAGACCTAGCTTTTCGACAGAGGACCTGCACCCCTTCCCCCGCCTCCAGCACCTTGAGACTCTCACGGGTGAGTAGTCACGCTTTACAAATGCCTTGATTTATTGATTGATTTTATACGAGCACAAATGTGCAGAGTTCGGAAAAAAGGTAGTGTGGTAACTGTGTTTAAAGGACTGTATTACAGTGATAACACTGAAAACGTATTTTGGATACTTTTCAGTGATCACATCCAAGAATCATTCCAAAAATGTAAACTCTTACTCACTCCAAGACTTACAAGTAAGTGTGTGGATTCAAAGTGATAGCAAACTGAAACAAATAATACTAAAGAAAGCACTTGACAATATCAAGATTTCCAGGTGTTAGCTACAGAATTGCTTGGAAGCAACCACTGGGGGGTTGGTGTCAAGACTGGCTACGTTGTCCCTTACCTTGTCTTGAAGCTGAAGCCTTGTGGAAGACGTAGAAGATTTCGCAGAGACGCAAGGGACCAACTTCCCTGACTTCTAACTAAAACCTTACTGAAATACTATTCACAGCAAGACTTAAACTAGAAATTAGGGAAGAGGGCCGGTACTGGAGGTGGACGTTGGGTTGTTGGTTTGTTCTTGCTGTCGACCTGCGAATCAACAAGTACCAAGATATTACTCAGGAGCCGCCTCTGATCTTTTCTTAACTACCCAAAAATCTAAAACACTAGCCTTCCCTACCTACCCCCTCCCACTGTTGTAAGAGTGAGTGTCTTGTTTGCCTAAACGCCTACCTGCGATCAGTGTTGTCTTGTCTTCGTCCAGTATTTCTTTGTCTTTTTTTGTCGTGATGGTCAAGGCGTCAGATACCTCTTGTTGTCTGTCTAGCGCAGTCTTTTCTTGGAAAAACGATCTTTAGGGGGTTTAGAAACAAGAAACCTGAATTAGAAAGTATTTCTCAAATTCTTTCTTCAAGAACACAAATCTCCTAGACATTCACTTACTGTATATTTTCTTGTTGGTCTCCTTCCAATTAGGGATTCTTTTTAGGCTGAAAAGAACTGGTACAAAAGGCTAATACATTCCAAAAGGTATCTTTCTTTTACATCACAGACTTTTAGGTATCTTTTCGAATATAATAACTAAGATGAGGTTTTTGCACTATTCATAGAATAACTAGAGCGCACTTACAATGATTCTACCACGCTATCTACTTAAGCACCAAGCATTCGCAAACACCAAGAAACCTAATTATCACAATATTTCTTGTAATACAGGTTTGTCTAAAAACACAATGTTTCAATTAGAAGTTCCAGGTAACCTTCCGTTTCTTCTCTAAGAAAGTTTATTGTCCAAAATAAAATACTCTTGACCTTTCTTGCGAAGGGCGCCTTGATGAAAGAAATAAAGGTTTGCACTTAGCTTTCCTTTCGAGGATGAAATGCTTCTGTGATCGTTGTTTTGCCGGTTTTCCATCCGTTCCTTTGAAGAGTTCTTGCGAGGCTCCGAGCGCGATCCTTCTTCAACGCTGGGCGGAAGGCAAAGCGTCTTCTGGAAGGTTGGGTGTGGTTTAAATAGGGAACCGCACCCAGCTGCACCCAGTCGCGCACAGACAACGTGCGTGCGTGCAACGCTGGGACTTGAACACAGGGCTCTTACCTGCACGGAGGCTGGCATCTTGCACTCCAGGCTGTGCACAGGCAAAGGCTCACTTTATTTACACAGAACCAGGATCTTTCCGATTATACTGGGATGCAAGAAAACAAGGCAATATAAAGTGGTAACAAAACAAAAGGAAAGTCATGAATTATAGAAATAGTCCTATGTTACAAAAAGGAAAGTCATGATTTACTGTACACAATCACACGCGTGCTGGGTGCATGGGAAAGGGGTGGGTTTTCCTGAAGGGGTTTATGCTTTATGACAGTTGGTTGCTACTGTGGTTCCTTTGATCCATGTCCTAGGTACAGTTATCTTCCCCACTCCTCATCTGTTGTCATTTACTGGAGACCTCAGTGAATATGTGAGTCAAGAAAAGACTCAAAGCACTCCTTCTGAGCTACAGAATGTTACCACTCAAGGACCAGGTAGGATAGGTTTTTAGTGTTATGTGAACATCAAGTTGAAACTGACTAAATAGTCAATCCTTTTGTTACAGAATCTCACTAGCGTCACCAAACACAAACACCCCTTCTTTCTTGGATCATTGAGTTAATGGCTTACTGCAGGTTATTTGATAACATTCTTATGAGGATGATCAAATTTAGTAGTATGTCTAGTAGACTCCATTCTCTGTGTACACCTCCCCTGAAGCTCCTATGTGTGCCTCTGACTCACCCTTCTGCCTCCATACCCCTCCCCTGATGGCTCTGTGTGTTCCCACAACTTACTCAGCAGTCCTTATGTATAACCCCACTTACCCTGCAACCACTGCCTTCCACGGTGGCATGCCCCTGCAGCCCTTTTGTGAACCCATATGCCACTCTTCTGAACCTTGGTGTATTTTCTGCCTCACCCCATATGATCTTTTATGACACTGCCCTCTGAAAGTTCTGCATGCTGCCTTTTCCACCAGGGGACATATGTGTGCCCCTCTACCCTTTGCCAACTGTCTGTTCTCCTATCCATCAAGGTGCTGACTTTCTCACAGACTGCAGCCCTCTGTGTTCTGAGCACTGCCCACACTCCTGCCTCTCTGTGTGTCCCTGCCTCTTCTCTATGTGCCCCTGGATCCTTGCAGCCTACCTGCGTGACTCTGCACCATTGCAGTCATTGTATGCCACCCTGCCCTGCCCAGCAGCCTTACAGAATGCTCCTCTCTCTGCTTCCCTTGCATCTCCTCAGTGTAAGTCATATTTCTTCTATGTGTTCCCCTCCCCCTTCTGCCTGTCTATATTGCCCCATCCCCCCCTGCTTCCACTCTGTTCCCCAACTCTTCATCTATGTACCTCTGGCTCACTGTAGTTCCATTGTGTGGTACACCTCTGTACCCTTACCCTTGCTATCCCTCTATGTGCTACTGCGTCCACCACCCTTTCCCATCACTACTGACCCTCTTCTTACTACACCACCTCCACTCAAGCTTCTCTGCGGATGTATGACGTTACAACGCAGGCTATTACAACGCCTGCCTTTACAACGTGGTTTTTACATCGCAATCCATTACAACGCATAGCGCTTTGGGGTGCTGGATAGTGAAAAGTTTAATTTACTATTCCAACACCAGTCCCTGTGGACACTAGGGAAGGCGTTGGATCGTAAATTAAACTTATTCCCTATCCTAGAGCGCCCCCCAGTGCAATGCGTTGTAATGGTTTGCGTTGTAATGACCGTGTTGTAATGGTAGTGCGTTGTAAAAGTTTCGTTGTAAAGGTTGTTCACCTTCTCTGCGTGC
This sequence comes from Lissotriton vulgaris, assembly GCF_964263255.1. Lineage (NCBI taxonomy): Eukaryota > Metazoa > Chordata > Amphibia > Caudata > Salamandridae > Lissotriton > Lissotriton vulgaris. The sequence goes on along the minus strand of NC_141694.1, from coordinate 618,420,748 downwards.
CTACCTCCCTCACAACTATGTTCCCCGTTCCCTCTTGTGGTCCCTTGTGTTCATACCTCCCATATATGTCCCCCGGCTTTCTCGAGATCCTCTGTCTGCCATGAATCCTTGTTGTGCTTCCCTGCAGCCCCTATCTGTGTTTCCATCCCCCTGCATCTCTGCAAGTCCCCCTCTGCCCTTGACTGGCCCTTTGAGTTCTCAACGCCAGCAGTGCACCTACTGTGCATCACCCTGCACCTACCCTACAGTTCTTTTGTGTATCACTTCACCCTAATTGCAGTCCTTCGGTGTGCTACCCACCTCTCAAGTATCTGCTTTTTTTGGGCCATCCCTCCTGTAGCCCCTATGTGATCCATGCCCCCCACCTCCGTATGTCTGTGTGGCATCACCCCCATATCAGGCCCTCTGTGAGCCGCTCTACATCTACAGACCCTCTGTGGCCCCCAACCCTGTAGCTTCTGTGTGCCATGTTGCTCTTGCTGTAAAACCCTCTGTGCACACCTATGCCCAACGTAGCCCTTCTGTGTATTGCCCTCCACTAGTGCATCTGCTGCCTATGCCCCCATCATCCTGTAGCCCCAATCTGTGTTCCTGTCCCCCATGCTACTCCTAGATGCTACCCTGCCCCTCATGGCCTATTGTGTACACCTCTGCCTCCCCTGCAGCTTCAATGTGTGCCTGGATCCCATAAAACCCTTTTGTGGCCACTATGCATCATTCTCTGTAGGACCTCTGCACACCTGCAGCCTCTCTGTGGGGCCAACCCTCCCCTATATATGCCCCCAAACCCCTTCAGCCTCTCTGTGTGCCTCTGACCCACAGATCTGTAGTATTCCCACATTTCTGGGGTGGGTGTTGTATCAAAATCCCCTAAAAAATATAAAATAAATGTGTGGGGTATGAGTCAGAATTTGAGGATCTATTGTTTGGTTAGTGAAAAGCAATTACATGAAATGCTCCAATTTTTTTTATACAAAGCACAATCAAATTTATGGTTCATATTACTAAATAAAATGTTATGAAAGTCAAGTGAATCATTGTACTCATTGACGCTAACGAATAAAATGCTATAGGCATTACATGCATGATTTGTTAAAGGGTTCATCTGAGGGACACACAGTTAAGTACTATTATGTTACTGGAAGGAACCAGATGTTTTACTCTAGGTGAGTTGGTTTCATCATCTGCAATTGTAAATGGCTATTTTTTTCTGACATAGATCTGGAATTGAATCATCTGTATGTTTAGACTTGTGTTTCCCCCATCAAAGTATGCGATTGTAGCTTGCCAGATTGTTTGTGCTCAAGTGGCAGTGCAGAAGATATCGCACTCATTCAGGAATGCTGGATAAATGTAGATGATATGCACAACAGATTTAGGTGCTTGGTTGAAACCTCTACTGAGGTTACTATTTCCCCTATTATAAATCATTGTGGGCACAGATCAAATGTTGGAAAATCTCCCAAATGCAAGCACACAAACAATTTTTGGGAGGACCATTTGGAACCTAAGTAGGTCTGTTGCACCAGGGTTTTTGTAAGAATGAGTAATGATCCATGAATGCGCTCGCTTTGAGAAAGAGCTTTTGTCTTCCAGAAGAAATAGGGCATGCACACTTTCGTTGACATACTGCTTGTAGACTTGATAAGATGTTGGAAGTTCCTACAGCCCCTTACTTGGCAGGTTATCTAAAGAAGACCGTAAATACTCCCCGTGAGCCCTATAAACTGAATTGTTTGATAATTCGATCCATAGCCTCTGATCAAGCATTCTCTTTTTAGCACTTATCAGTTTGTGGCAGAATTTGACAAAAAGCTCCTTCTTGTGCATATTTGTTCTTTACAAGCTCAAATACAATCTTATTTGGGCTGGAGAAACCTTATGAAGTAGATGAAAGAGCTGCCAGTAAAATATTGAGATGCAGTGTTTCCAGTTACTTGGAGTTATGTTATGTTATGATTATTTATATAGCGCATGGCTACCCCAGCAACAGGGCCTCCCAGCGCTTACGGACATGCCTAATTATAGTACGGCCAGAATGGAGGTGACAGAGTGCCAAATCACAAGGGAATCCTAGACAGAAGAAAACAACCAGGTTTTAATGTGTTTTTGAAAGAGAAGATGGTTAGAAGTGGTGCGCATACTTAAGGGAATAGAGTTCCAAAGTTTTCGGGCAAGATACCTAAATGACCGGCCCCCATCTCTGCACCTCTGAATCTTGATGGTACAGGCAAGAGAGAGGTCCGCAGAGCGGAGAGCACACAACGGAACATAGAAGGAACAGAGTCCCTGCAAGATTTGGGGGCCAAGGCGATAGAGTATTTTGTGAATGAGACAGAGGGTTTTGAATTGAATGCGTTGTTTGACAGGCAGCCAGTGCAACCTACGCAGAACCTGGGAGGTATGGCAACGTTTTGGCAGTCCGAACAGAATGCGGGCAGCAGCATTCTGAGCCATTTGCAGTCTGCTAGTGACTGTGAAATTGGAACCAAGCATGAGGGCATTGCAATAGTCTAGATGGGATAAGACCATAGCTTGAACAATTGTCTGACGCATGGGAGGTTCAAAGAAGCCAAGAATAGGTTTAAGAGAACGTAGGCGGCCATAACAAGTGCCAGCCACTCTTTTGGGATGGGATTCAAGGGTAAGTGAGTTGTCCATAATCACTCCCAGATTTTTAACTTCTTTTTTAGTAGTAGAAGGCGAGCCCAATGTGGAGGGCCACCACTGCTCATCCCACTTCTGAGTGTCACTACCAATAAGGAGAACCTCTGTTTTAGATGAATTCAGCTGGAGGCAGTTCTCTGTAAGCCAGCTGGAGATGGCCAAGATGTCTTCTTGAAATTTGGCTCGGTCCCCCACGGTGTCATTGGAAAAGGTTAAAAATTAGTTGCGTGTCGTCGGCATAGGAAATTAATTTGATGTTACGTTCCCTGGCCAACCTGGCCAAGGGGCGGACGTACACGTTAAACAACATGGGGCTGAGAGCAGAGCCCTGAGGTACACCGCAGCCTAAGGGGAAGCTGCTGGATGAGTACGGTGGGGCATGAACCTGGAAGGAACGGTCCGATAGAAAGGACACGAACCAATCCAGAGCTCTGTCTCCGACACCTATCTCCCACAGTCTCCTAAGAAGGATCCCATGGGAGACCGTGTCGAACGCCGCACTCAAGTCCAGCAGAACTACAGCCGAGGTGTTGCCCATGTCCTGTGTCACCCTTAGCTGTTCCGTGACGGCCAATAGGGCCGATTCTGAGCTGTGTTTAGCACGGAATCCGATCTGAGATTCTTCCAGAATCCTATTAGTCTCCAAAAAACCAATCAAGATGGAATTCACATGGGCTTCCACCACTTTCGGCAAGTACGGAAGCAGGGAAATAGGTCGGAAACTTTCTGGCTTGGAAGGGTCCAGGGTGGGTTTCTTTAACAAGGGGACAACCTTAGCATGTTTCCAGGTTTTGGGAACAGTAGCTGACTGAAGGGATCTACTAATCAGCTCCCGTCCTTCAGTCATGATGGAGTCCTGGAAAAGTCTGAATATCTCTGGTTAAACCGGGTCTTCTGGGGACCCAGACTTGATTTTTAAAGCCAGGATTTCCATGTCTGCCTGTGAGATGGATGGAAGGAGAAGGAGCGAATAGGGGAGGTCCGGAGGGTCTTTGTTAGATCTAAAAATCATAGAGGAGCCACCAGAGTTGAATGAGTTATATATCCCTTGAACTTTATTAACAAAGAAACAGGCGAGCTCTTTGCACTGCAAGTCAGACACTATTGTGTTATTATTCCCCTCAGGTGACTTGGTCATCTCCTTCACCAGCGCGAAAACAGTTTTGGCGCGATTAGTGCTGGAGTTGATCAACTCAGCGTAGTAGCTGGCTTTGGTCTTTTTTATAAGTCTATGATAGGCTTTAGTGGCGGTTCTAAAGTTGGTCTTAGCACACGGGTCATAAGACCGCCTCCAAATACACTCAAGTACTTTACATTGCTTTTTTTTAATTGTAAGTGCCTCACAGTACCAAGGATCGGACTGTTTGCGTTTAGGCCTTGATATTTTCTTCGGAATAAAATGATCCAAAGACTTGTTGATCCACTCTCTATAGGCTAAGTCAGCCTCCTCCACATTACCAGACCAATCTGGACGGGAATTTATTAGCCTGGCCTCAAACAGGGCACCATCAAGTTTATGCCATGGGCGCCTCCAGAATGGAGGAGGAGGCTTTTCCCTAGGGCTGGCTGGGGTCTTAATGTAGATCTGTACCAAAAAATGGTCCGTCCAGCTGAGGGGGCAGGGGGTAGAAGCAGTAGTTCCCTGGATGTTCAAAAACACCGGGTCTAGCAGATGGCCAGCCAGATGCGAAGGCCTTTCAACCAGCTGACATAGCTGGCAGGCTTCTAGGTTGCCAAGGAATTTCATTATAGCTGGGGACTCACGGGACTCAAGATGGAGGTTGAGGTCTCCGAGTATACTGAAGTTAGCTGACTGCAGGATAAGTGCTGAGGCAGTTGAAACCAGTGACTCATGGAAAGCTCTCACTAGCCCGGGAGGGCGATATGTCAAGAGCCCAGTAAAGGTGAACGTGTCTGAGACCCTTAACTTAAACAGAGTGCTTTCACAGTTGGCTATGTATGAGGGGGAAAGAGTACAGGAATATATGGTTTTAAAAATCACTGCCAGTCCCCCACCATTCACTTTGGATCTGTTCTTAGTTAGAATACAGTAACCAGAGGGGAGAGCCAAGGCCGGAATAACCAATGAGTCACTAGTTCGCCACGTTTCCCTTAGAACTAACAGATCAGGAGAACAGTCTGTGGGGAGCTCATAAACATCCTCATTGTGTTTCACTTGCGACCTACAGTTGAGGCTCAATATCTGTAAGTTTGCTGTCATTTTTTCCACTAAGGCCGTAGCCGGTGGGGTGAAAACAGCCTCCGTGGCCTCAAAGCCACAATGGTCACATCGCAAATATTGTGCGCCTGGGTGCCAAAGATGAGCTACACCTGGCCGGCTGACATTGAAGAGCAAGCAGCTACTCACGGGCAAATGGGGCCATTCAGGAAGACTATCAGACCAGGGATTCTGGCCACTGGCAACGGACCAGCGCGGACGGGCGCAGAAGGGCGCAGACGGGCTCGCCTTTGGCGACCCGCCGGCGATCCGCCGCGCATGTCCGCTGCGCGTGGGGAGATGGTGTGCCTAAGAAGGCACCGGTCCCGCCTCTGATGAAAGTGCTACGCCCTCGGGGGTCGGGCAAACAGGTTGAAAACGCCCTCCACACAACAGGCACCAGCCGTGATGGACCGAGGCGAAGACCAATTTAAAGGTACAATGCGCTTCTCAGGAATACAAAGTTAAAAATACACAAAGCTGTATCAAGCAAGAATCACAGTTTTAAAAATAAGACTTAGGGGGCGATTATGATTGCGGTTTTTCCGCATCCTCGGGGCCGGCGGAAGCCACCGCCGGCCCCGAGGATGCGGAAAAACCGCAGCGGACTGACCAAGGACCCACCGCCACATTAGGATGGCTATTGGGTCCTGGTTTCCGTCCGCAGCTTTTCCGCCGCGGTCGGCTTACAACCGCGGCCGAAAAGCTCTGATATGGTGGCGGTGTCTCTCAGACACCGTCCGCCATATCAGGATGGGATTTTAAAAGTGCTTTTCCGCGGCGGGTTTTCTGCCGTGGAAAAGCATACGGATCTTCACCTAGGGGGCCCGTTGCGGGCCCCCTAGGTGAAGGGGGGGTGGGGGGTGCACATGGGGGGTACCTATGGTACCCCCCTGCATTTGCATGCAGAAAGCGGCAGGCACCGCGTGGTGCCTGCCTCTTTCTGCATGCAAATGCAATGCGTGCATTTTTAACATTGCCGCGGGTGCAGCTTGAAGCTGCACCCGCTGCAATGTTAAAAATAGAGGATGTGACCGCCACCCTACAGAAAAACGTTCTGACGTTTTTCTGTAGAATATCCATTGTAGTAATATTGCATTCTGGAGTTAACAAGTTGTTATTCCTCAAATTTTGCATTAATTTAATCCATGATTGATTTGTTGAAACAAATAAGATTTACATGCTAATGATTATAAAAATATATGGTTTTTGAAGAAGAAATCTTTCTCTTTTTGTGTGATTAATTGAAACATTAAGGTATCAACTGCTTATAATTGTCATACTCTTAAAATCTTGGAGTGCGCTTGGTAAACTAGTGGAGTTTTCCACCAGAGGTTTCTTGTTACTTTTGGGCTGGCTGCCTTATAACCAAGCAGCACACTAACATTGTGCAAATGATATATGATCTTTTGTGTAAATTTGTACTAGATAAGGGAGTGCGCAGATAAGAAAACATTTTTCTTAACTTGGTTTACAGATACTCACACCCTCACCTTGCACATGGGTGAGGAGGACGAAAATTGACCCCTTCCTTGGGGGGAGAACAGACTCGACTTCCTCTTGCCTGTAGTGAGCCTGGAGCCAGGGTAGGAAGGGGAGGGACTCTGTGCACTTCAAATGCCTCTCGTTGAAGATTTCAATTTTTACCTTTAGTCATAACAGTGAAGCACAATTGCACTGCCTTTGATTACTAGAAAGAAAATCTCATCGAGCAAATCTTTGGTAAAGTTTACCTGTACAAAAAAGTAACATGTTTCAGCAATGTTTAAGAAAACTATTTTTCCATAAAAGAGTTATCTAACAGTGTTGAGTCAATTTGCAAACAGACAATCAGGGCGAATGCATGACTCAGAACTCCAGCAGGTCTCCTGATCTATGAAAGACCCCTTCCGGTGTGATATTTATGTTGCTAGGGCGAAGTGCGTACATTGTCCTTCAGCCTTTCTCAAAATAGGGTAGTCCATTCATCAGCTTCGCCATTAACGCAGCGGTTGGCACAACAGCCAGTGGTGAGAGTGGGTAATATTTAATGCCTGAAACTCACCGGCAGTTATTTCGGGAAATACTGAAACACATTTTGTGTGATGTGCGGATATCTCCCCTGGAAAAGGAATGATGACATCAACGGAATGCGAGTCTTACTAAATGAGAACAAGGTTCCGGTACAATAACATGCACTAAATAGAAAGGTTTTAGGTGACAAGGTTTCACATCACGTGCACCAAAAAAATTATGTTTTTAAATGCCTCCATGGAATAGTCAACAGTGCACAATCTCAACGATTCTGCAGAGCTCCACTCTAGGGAAAGTGATTTTAATTCGCAAAAAATGCGTTTTGCAGTCTTCTTTACACTTGTGATGTGAATGAAAGGCAATTGTTATGTTAATGTGTTCCTGACTGGGAGGACTCCTACGGAATACATAAATGGAGCCCAGATTAAAATCTTGAGAGCTCGCTGTTTTTAAATTGTTTTGCTTTTCCTAACATGTAGGCCCATTGCCAGGAAAATACATATTTCATATGCATACATTAAAAACAACTTCACTCTAGACCAGGGTCTCCAACCTTTTCTGTGACAAGAGCTACTTATGTTCAATGAATATCAACCCGAGCTAATATCATTATTTGTATAGCATTAGTGACCACGTAGACAAGCTTTTATTAGTAGCCACCGTATGCAAGATTATTAGCAGTGATAACACCAGTGAACTAGGAAAGGTTGTCAAAAGTATTGTAAAAAAAAAGGCTTTTTACAAGTAGATCAGGACCACTCATTAAATAAGTCTCTTCTGGATCATCTCCATCGTTACTGAACCTAATAATCTTCTCAGCATCAGAGTTCCAATGTCATTCATTATTCCTACCTGTTTATATATATTTGAGAAACATATGTGCATATTTTTTGTGAGTCTAGTAACTTCAACACATCTTTGTCTCAGACTTTACAGTTAAATGATACATACTAATTTGTCCTTCCTTTATCGCATCTATGTTGAGATGTACATTTATCATCTTTGAGAGGATGTATGACGTTACAACGCATGCTTTTACCACGCATGCTGTTACAACGCCAGTTTTACAACGCAAACCTTTACAACGCATAGTGCTTTCGGGTGCTGGATAGTGAATAGTTTAATTTACTATTCCAACTCCAGTCCCCGTGGACACTAGGGAAGGTGTTGGATAGTAAATTAAATCTATTCCCTATCCTAGAGCGCCCCCCAGCGCAATGCGTTGTAATGGTTTTCGTTGTAAAACCTGCGTTGTAATAGCACTGCGTTGTAAAAGTTTCGTTGTAAAGGATGTTTCCCTCTTTGAGATAATGTTAAAGTTTCTTAAATCCCACACTCAACATGTGTTTGTGTATTTAAATGCTTCCTCAGGGCGATTGTGGGAAGAACTTAAGAGCAGAAGAAAGACCTCCCAGCCAATTCATTGGCTGTTTTTAAGACATTTCAAAGTTCAAGTAGGATTAAAAAAAATAATAATAAATGAAATCCTTCCTTTTTCTTTACAGAGCAATATTGCTTAGTGGATATCATTGTAAATGACGGATTTCCATTTTGCATAATTCACATGACTTTGTTGAAATTTCGCATAGCTACACGCAAAAGCAAATTAGGCACATTTTTCACATCCCTACTACTAAGATAGATGAATACCTGAGAAATCTTAAGTACCAAATATATTTGCTGTATTCTAGAGGGCAATCTTAACATTCAGAGAGGTTAGTGTAAGATAATGGGTGTGTCCTGCGAATAGTTTCGTAGTTTTGAGCTTCCATTCAAAGGTGAAGTTTTATGTTTACCTATGGAATGTTCAGTAAAATGGTAGAATCAAGCATTAATAATATATGGTTGATATATCTAATTTGTCACTGCAATTAGACTCTTCAGAGAGGGGATTAAGGGGCATATTACTAACAACTAGCGATATTTATCGCTAAATCAGCTTAGCGATATTTTTTTATCGCCGCACATTGTCAGATTTTATCGCAGAGATAACATGCTATTAACAACGTTTATCTCAAATACGATAAAATATCAGTCGATAGCGGCTCAATGCGTGAATATCGCTGGAAATCAGGCTTTAGGTTTTGGCGATATTCGCGCTTAGCGCAAATTGTTTTATTGCTTCGCCTGCGTTGATAATAGGCAATAGCGATGTTAGCGACTGCTTTCAGATGCTCAGTTTGAGTACGCCCACTTTGAATGTCATCGCTGACATGCAAAGCGGGCCCCAACCAGTCGCTATAGCCTACAAGCTGTCGCTAACTGTTGTTAGCGACAGCTTGCTAATAGGGCAATAAAATTATCGCCGCTTTCGCGGGAAAAAGTCCTGCTAAAACGGTGATAATGCCCTTGATAATATGTCCCTTAATGTTTTGCTTGTGAAGAGGATAGTGAGTGAAATGGCAAGTTGGATGACTGATTTGGAGTTGATTTGACATGTTTTCTCCTTGCAAGATGAGGTATATTGGACTCAGTGGATCTGTATCAGAATCTTTACTAACACACTAAAAAGAAATTGAGTGTCTCGATATTTGGAGTCCAAGGGTTCATGTCTTGATTAGGGATATTCTGTGTGGAATGGAGAGAATTATTTATCTTGTTGAAGATTTAAAAGGCAACTTTGAGTTGGATGGCTAACATTGGAGTTGGTCTGGAGCGTTTCCTCTTGTACTAAGGGGTGGTATTTTGTATGCTATTGTTTTGTATCAGGATAGACACTAGTGCATCGGGCACATACTGGGTGCTGACAGATTTAGAGCCCCCGGTGTGTGCCGTGATTGTAGACAATATTTAATCTAATAAGTTGATTTCTATTCTCATTTTTTCTTTCATGGACACACCAGGGTTGTAATCATTTTATAGTTATTGTATATCTACAGTAAAATATGTTCCCTAATGGCATTTACTTAAAATAAATGTTTGATTTTCCTTCTTTTAATTAGGAAGCCAATTAGGTCGAGAGATGCAAATATTTAAATGAATGGAGCCTGTCTTATAACAGGTATATATAATCAGAATTTCTAGAAAAATTCAAAAATTGATTTAATAGATGTAATTTGATGTATATTGCAGAATTAATATTTGTTATTTTTGAAAGATGGTGAAGTATATTAAAAACCAATAAGTGTTAGCAGATAATGTGTTCAAAGGTGATAAACGTAACTCATTCAGTTTTGTGAAAAGACATGAGACCCGGAGAGGACCACAACAGTTGTTTATCAAGTAAGAAAGACTTTCCAAAAGAGAATCAATAAAATGGTTGGACTCCAAAAGATATCCAGAAGTAGACATCATCCCTCGAGGTCTATGTATAAACATCTTATGGCCAGTAGAATATTTGGATGTGACCCAAGAAGATAAGTAGAAGAAGGAACTAACTCAGATACTTAGAGAATTGAGGATGATGTTGACTGAACAACCTGAAAGTAAGATTGAAAGTTTGAACAAAGAAATAGAAAACATTACTGTTGTACTTGGCCCATTTTGCGGGTTCATCCCTAAACTTTTTGCCTTTCTCCTAGCTTTTTTTCTGACATGGTGTTGGTGGTTTTAGGCCTCTGGGCCCTTTGTAAGGTGTGTGTGCTCTCTGCGTTAAATATGGTAACTTTGGTCTGCACCTGTTTGGCCTATTTCATTTACCTGTCATTCGCTTGTAAAGTGGTCTCCCATATACCCAGGGCTGGTAAATTAAATGCTACTGGTGGGCTTGCAGCGCTGATTGCGCCACTCACCAAGTAGCCTTTCAAACCTATCTCAGGCCTCTGCCCTTGCAGTGTCTGTGCGCTCAGTGTTACTGCCACTGTGATTTGGCACCTAAAGTGTGTGCCATGTCCGTGACCTCCATTTTACTACATATCAGTCAACCCTAAGGTAGGCCCTAGCCAGCCCTATGGGAAGGGTGCATTGTAGGTAAAATATAGGACATGTACCTTAAGTGTGTGACATGTACTGGTAGTGACAAACAGCCATTTTGGTTTCTCGCTATTGTGGGGCTGCCCTCCCATAGGAATTCATTGGGGATTCCCTGATAAGTGTTTCAGTGGTAATTACTGATATGAGAGGCGCAACATGGTCAAGTTTGGTATATTTGGAATAGTGATAATAAATGCTGCGCAATGGTGTGAACAGATTTATTATAACTATTTTAGAAAAGCCACTTTTAGAAGATGGCATTTCTGTGTGCTATGTGTCTGCCTGCCTGATGTAATTTGCATGTCTGGCTTCTGAGTGACAGGGGCTGTCAGGTGTGTGTGGCTCCAGGAGGATTAGGATGAGTCAGCGCTAGGCTGAATGGGACATCTGCATTTGGAGTAGGTGGGAGGAGAAGTCCCTGGTCCCAGAATAGGATGGTGCCTTTCCTACTGAATGCTGGCTCCGCCCCCCTGTGGTGTGTCTGATGACGAGCCCCCCACCTAACAATAGGGAAGAGGAGCCTGTTAAATAGAGTGCTCCAGAACTATTTGGAACTGGTTCTCTCAAGCCCTGGGCATTGCAGACAAAGAGAAATGATGTATAAATGTAGGGGCTGTGACCCCATGAACTTGTTCAGTCCTGTGCTGTTCTGTGCTCGGGGCTTGCTGCTGCTGGGGCCCAGGAGGAACCACCATGGGGGCTTGCCTCTCTGCTTGAGGGCCCTGTATGCTGGCCTCCCTGGGCCCAGCTATGCCCTTGGCCCCTGGAAGACTCTTGCGCCCTGTGATGGCTTTTATTTTTATTTCCCAGGGCCTCAAGGACTTTTCACTTCTTTTTCTGCTGGACTCCTTGCTCTGCCTTTGCCCTGGACAGTTTTGGGCATAGCGCCTTGTGAGCGCTGTATTTCCATTGCCCCAGAAGAGAGTGAGGTGCTAGCGATGTGCAGTGCTGCTGTGATCCGAGGGAACCCCGAAGTGGGGGTTCTACCTCATTGCTGGAAAGGCGGGAGCCCACCCCGAGTTTCACTTCCGCAGCCCAAGCCGCTGAAGAATTCCTCTCCGGCCGCTCTTAGCACGACCTGGAAGTCAGGCAACCTTGCCTGGGATGTGGGCGGGGCCAGCACGGGAAGCTGAGACCAGAACCAGGAAGTCCAGCGGGAGCCCACCCCACCTTCAGGGATGCCGCATAAGGCGGCCCGCGAGACAGTAAATGCCCTGCGGGGCTCCTTTGAGCTGTTGGGAGCCCCGGAGCCGACAGGAGCAGAGAGGTCCAGGTGAGCACCGTCCCACGAGGAGACCAGAGGAGTCCTGCCCACAGTCCCAGTGAGTGGGGGCTTCTTCCTTGTTGTTAGTGCCATTCGAGGCACAGTATCAGTGCATGGGTGGTCCTGCGAGAGAGCGGGCCACACCAACGATGGGCATATTGGTTGTAGGAGGCCCAGAGGGGCCCATGCCTATGATTTTACAATTGCCCCGCTTGACAGTGGGCAACTGCAATGATGTGCGGCCAATTTTGTGGAAAGAGGCCCAGTGGGGCCCCAAAGGCACAGTGTTGACAGGGCCCCTTTACCTGATTCACAGCTGTGTCGCACCAGCGCGGACAGCTGCCACATTTGCCGCCTATTTGTTCCAAGGGCACAGTAAGTGCCAAGGCCTACAATTCTTCACAGCTGCATGGCAATTAACATAAGCTCTTTAGGGGGCATTTCTGTAAGAGTTAGGAGTGAGATGCACTCCTCTGCCCCAGCTCAATTGCGCACTGTGAATTCTGCTGCATTGGAAGCCGCCCTGACTTAGTGGGACATAGGGCATTTAAGCCCCTGAGAAGGCCAGTTGGCCAGGGGGACTGATGGGTTGTTAGGGCACCAGGCCCTAATGTGATTTATGTATTATGTGCCAAATGTGATTTATGCACCCTGGTTTATGCCGCTAATGATGTTTATGATCAGTAGGTTATGGCATAATGTGTTGATGCAGTTGAGGCCTAATGCTTAATGTGTTTTATGCTTAGGAGGGTGTCTAATGCTAATATGAGAATGCTTAGGTCATTATGGTACCAGTAGTTACTGGTTGTATTCTACTTTTATGATATGTCCTACATTTGCTACGTTCACTTTGTGATGGTTCTGACAGTGGTCCCAGTGGCCCCGTCAGGTGTATGTAATCCCCTGTAGATATTGTCTGGTGTCGTTGGCACAGTGTAAATGTGTGATTACTATTCTATGTGTTTATGATAATACAAAGGCTATTTTTTATATAACCTTGTGTGGAGTTTCTTTTGTGGTGTGCCTAGTGTGTTGATGCTGTGTGTGTGTGTTGCGCAAACGCTTTACACATTGCCTCTGGGATAAGCCTGACTGCTAGTGCCAAGCTACCAAGGGGGTGAACACGGGTTATCTTCCGCGTGTAACTCCCTTTCCCTAACTAGAGTGGTGGTCTCTGCCTGGCTTTGGCGCAAGCCTTAGCCAACCAGAGATCCCAGATTTAACAATTACTGAATTAACCTAGAAGAAAGTACTAAAAAGTGAAACAAGATATTGGATGAATTTCTCATAAACTTTGAATAGGAAATGAAAGAAAGTAAAAGAGGAAGATGTTTTTGAGATGAGAGAGACTACTTGCATCGTTCTGTGTATTTCTATGCAAGGAAATTTGATGATTCATATAAATGGTAGAGTGCCGCCCCAAGAAAATATATCATTGTTTTTAAAGCTCTAGTAGGACATCATTATGTTCTACCTCAGAAGTCGACCCAAACAGTAGAGGTAGAACACCCTCTTTTTAGATGAATTGAAAAGAAGTAGATATGACTCTAAACAGGAAAAAAGGAAATGTCAACAATATTAAAACATTGAGGAGTTCAGAAAAGAGCTAGAAGCTGAACAGGAGCAAAATACAACTGTCAAGACAAGATTTCAGAAGAAGGCAGAAGCCAATTAGATTATAAATTTTTCAAACAGGTTTTTAATTTTTTCCCCACTAGATGTGTGAATATAAGCTAAAGAAAGGTTTTTAATTTTTTCCCCACTAGATGTGTGAATATAAGCTAAAGAAAGGTTTTTATTTTTTTCCCCACTAGGTGTTGTGAACATTTTGATTTTAAAGTATATCTCTATAAATTCACCAGGAATTTGAAACTTAAATTCTTCTGCAATAAACCTACAAAGAATCAGAAGGTAACAATCTCACCCAACAGTTCAAGAATTAGTGTCAGAGATCTGGAGGACATCCAGCTAGCAATGAGTTTGGAACACAATGAGATACCAGATGTATAAGATATTACCAATAATTAATATATTTAATATATAACACTTTTGAATAGTAATCTTGCCAACAGATCCTGTTGAGCCCTTATCAGGGTGAAACAGGCCGTAGATTCCTTGTGTTCCAGTTCAGTGATGAACTGGCCTGGCATTTCGGGCTCGACTGTTCCCATGAGGAGCAGCATCAAGGTTGATTTAAAAATGGCTGAATGTCATGGTGAGCAAAAGACTGATGTGTTGGACTGCTAACTGGAGCTAATACCAGTGGTTAGACCTTTTGCAACCAGCTTCCCATCACTTTTTGTTTGTTTTATGAACAATATACCTATAGCTGGATGTCGTGGACTGTTGACCATTTATCCACTTTGTGTAGGACTTCTTGGTCACAGTTTCCAGGATAGACAGCACAAGTGCTGTAAATGAGCAGCTTGCTGCAAACAAATGGCAGAGCAGGCACTGGAGATACTGCCAGAGACTCAGCCTCAAAAGCAGCGCTCACCAAGAAGATAACACTGTGTAGAACTGTTTGAGTTGACAGAGTGCAGGAATTAATCACAAGGACTCAACAGTAGGAAACCCACAAGAACATAACACACAAACCCCCATTGCACATGCTGGCTCGTAATATCATGTGACTGCTCCTTCCTTGTCAGAGGCTTGGGCGGTGGGAGCACTGAGCTGTGGATGGTAGAATCAGCACAGAACACTAAATAAGCAGCCAGTTGTGAACAAGTCTCAGGCAAGGCAGAACAAGGAACTGTGTCATGAATTTGGTTCAAAAGTGGCAATCACCAAGAAAAGCATACTGCTTGGTATGTGCAACTTAAACAAAGGTACTAGCATACCTGTAAACATTCGGAATGAAGGTAGTTTGGTAAATGACTTATTATTATTTTGGGAGACTTTTCAATGAATTCAAGCCTCTAGGAATAATTATGCATAATGCTCAAGAAGCGTTCATAAAACGTAGAACTTACTTGTATTTTACTCACTCCAAGATCACTGATTAAGTGTGTAGATTCGAACTCTTCAAACACTGAAAGAAGTACATCTAAAGCCTATTAGGACCCATAAGTGTTAGCAGTAAAGGTACTGAGAAGCAACTACTAGGGGAATTTGTTGCTACCGTGCTTCCCTTGTTTAATAAATATTTGTTTTCTTGGTACGCAGACAGGCATCTCCCCCACTCCTCATCTGCCATCATCCACTAGAGATATGAGTGAAGATATAGGCCAGCGCAAGACTCACAGCACTGCTTCTGAGCCACCAGAGATTACTACCCAAAGACTAGAGCTACGGTGACCTTAGTATGGTTATGTGAATAGCAACCACAACTGACTAAATAGTCAACCCTGTTATAAAATCTTCTTGGGGTCACCATCCTCAAAACACTCCCTCTTCCTCAAAGAAATTTTGAGTAAATGGCTTACTGCAGGACACTGGATTGAATTCTAATGTGGGAAATCAAATTAGTGACATTCAGATAAGTTGTCTGGTAACCTCCCTTCTTTGCGTACCATCCCCTGAGGCTCCTATGGGTGCTCCCACCCCTCCAGCAGCCTCTAATACCTCCATGCCCCACTCGTGTTAGACCTTAGTGGGCCCACTACTTATGCTGAAGTTTCTCTGTATCCTCTGTACCCTGTTAACCCATCTGTGTGCCCCCACCACTTCAATCCTTATGCTCCAATGAGTCCTGCCCTTGCAGCCTCTTCGGGTGCCCATGTGCCACCTGCAGCCCTTTGTGTGTTTCCGGCCTCACCTCCATCCATTCCTTGAGACAACGCATGCTGCCCTGTGCCTTTGTGGAAATGAAATAGGTTTCTCACCTGAGTGTACAAATGGTAGTTTTTTTGTTGTTGTTTTTTTTTACATAGTTTTCCATAGCGCAAACTTAACCCGAAGGTATCGGGTATCAGACCACTTTACATAGCACCAGTTGCATTACATGAGGACACATTCACTTGTGTTAGGCAGAGGGAGATTAAGGGGTCCATCATGATTGCAGGCGGATCGCCACCGTCCGTATGGCGGTGGCGATCCGCCCGCAGAAAACCTCCGCCCGCACTGAATTCTCCCCCGCCACAAAATCATGGCGGGGGGGGGAGCCCGTCGGACGGAAAGGCCGTCCGCCGGTTTTCCGCCTGTCGAAGAATCGACCGGTGACAAAGCTGCTAACATGGTGGCGGTGTCTGGGAGACACTGCCATTGATATTAGCATAATGGCGGGGACATGCCTTTCTGTGGCGGCAACGCCGTCACGGAAAGGCAGGCGGAAATCACTTGCGGGGCCCGTTGCGGGCCCCCAGGGATTCTGGGGCGTGGGGTGTGCACATGGGGGCGTGCCTATGGTACCCCGCTGCATTTCAATATACAAAGTGGCAGGCACCGTGCAGTGCCTGTCACGTTGTGCATTGAACTGCATGATGTGCATTTTTAGCATTGCGGCGGGCGGTGCTTTCAGCATTGCCTGCCGCAATGCTAAACATCAGGGATGCGCCGGCCAGTGTGGTGGGTGCATCCTAATGTCCCCCCCGGGACCTCCGCCCTTATGGCGGGCGGTCCCTTTTTGCGTCGGGATGGCGGGCAGACAAAGTCCGCCTGCCATCCTAATGTGCCCAGAATCACAGGATGTTTAGCGACATTGCCGAGACTCGAACCCGGTTACCCAGATTCTAGGATTTGCCCGGAATCATAGGATGTTTAGCGTAATTGCCGAGACGTAAACCCAGTTCCCCAGATTCTAGGATTTGCCCAGAATCACAGGATGTTCAGCGTCATTGCCCAGACTCGAACCCTGTTCTTCAGATTCTAGGTCGACTGCCCTAGTCGTTAGGCCAACTCCTCTCCCCAAAGATTGCTTTGTTGAGCCACAGCAGGCAAGATGGTGTCTGACCAAAAATCTAATGAAAATAAGAGGGGCAGGAAGTGATATGAAGGTCAGGCAGAGATAGGTAGAGAGAGAGTAGAAAAAGAGAAAAAGCTGTGCTTGGGGCCCCTGCAGGAGTAAGATAACGTGGAGCAAGAGGACAAGCAGCTGTGGTGAGAGGAGTCAGAGGGAGCCAAGGCTGGACTGTGAACATTACCAATACAGGAAAAGTGCCCAGAGACAGACCTGAGAACACTGCCAGGAAGAGGCAGAATTCAAATGCACAGCAGAGATTCCTGACCCTTTCTGGGGAGGGGACTGTCTCCACCATGAGCCAGGAGACTTGTGGCTTTTCAGGTAAGTGACTTCAGGTGGGGCTGGGAGTGAACGAGTATTGCACAGTGAGAAGGTTGGACCTAAGAATGTGCCCCTTTTAGTGAAAGTTTAATGCACATTAAAACGGAACAAAAAGAGGTGTTTTGGTGGTGAATAGTGAAAGGGTTGCTGTTTCTCTGGGTTTATGTTTTTCCGCAGAAAAATAATAATGTTAAATAATGATTTTTTTATGTAAGATCAAATTGTCAGATCTCGAACCCCCCTTCCCCCTCTGTACCCACCTCCAAGGCGCAGAATCGGTAAACACACAAAGTCCCGAGGCAGCCGGCGGTAGAACTACACTTCCCGGCATGTCGAAATACGCGGCGCACAGAAGACGCAGAGTCAGGTGCTTACCCGGAAACAAAACAGCCTCGGAGACCAGCAGCGGCGCCGATTATTCAGCTGAACACAGAGTCTTCGTTTCAAGCGTCATATGGTAGCGGTAAGCTGGTTTGGAGCTTCGCTTCCCTCATTGTTGTGGGGGAGAAGCTTGTTTTGTATTGAACACGTAAGCAACGTGTTGGAAAGGACTGCTCAGAACTTTTGCGATATTATCCAGCTAAAAGACACGCAGGTAGCGTGTGTATTGAACTTCACGATCTCTCTCTCTCGGCTGAGAGAGAAAGGACTCAAGGCTAGGGGAAAACTTTGTTTTGTTGAAGTGCGATGTTAGGTTGCAAGACGGATTGCTACCTTACGCATGGCCAGAGTTGCAGGCAGTAGCAACAAGTGCATAAGAGACACTGAGTCACGGTGACTATGTACAAAGTAAACAGCGTTAAGGAGTGATTAACACTGATTGCTGATTTTTCTGTTTGTTTCCACAACCCTGTTTTGCTTTATTTTTACATGCAGGAGAACCGAGAGAGGGGTACCATAAGTAAGGGGTCCTGTGCTGTTAGGTGAGCATTTCTGAGACGGTATGCATGAATGTGTGTGAATGAGCTTTGTGGTCTTTAATCACATTAGGGTTTCATACTGGTTCCCTTTGTCTTTTCTACAGCAAAACAGAGTCCCTGGTATTACCTCAAGTCTCCTCTCCTCGCATTTAATCCCTAACATATTCCCCCCTCAGGTAGGAAGGAAAGGTTACGCAACTGATTTGTATTCATAGAAGAGGGGCGTTAGAGTCAGTGGGTATGGGGGGGAATTTATTCTAATGGTTTGTTCATTTGTCGTTTCAGATCTCCCTCCCCGCTGTTCCCTTCCTTTCCTTCCCTGGGGGAATTGCCTTTATGGTCTGTGCATACTTCAGACATTGGGGTGGTTCTTCGAGGGAAGGTAGAGGTCTTGCAGCACTGCTCCGAAGAGATAGAGGCAGAGCCTGACAGAATAATCGGCCCAAGTAGTTTCTCTCTTCTCTGCTGTGTTGGAAGATGCCATGACAACGTTAGATGATGTTATGGCTGCACTGGCGCAGGTTCAAGCCGAACTTGCAGCATCCAATAGAGAGGTGGCGGCTGCCAGAGCTGAAAACGCCCAATTAAAAACTAGACTGGACAGAACCCCATCACCTCAGGCTATGGGAGGGGGAGTCAAGTTCCATCAACCACAGTTACAGTGGAAATGCCAGCTCAAATCCCCTTAGCCCCACCGGAACGCTTTTATGGGGACAACACTAAAGTACAAGTATTCATTACACAGGTGTTGTTACACTTTATGTGCAAACCGAAGATGTTTGCCACAAATCAAGCGAGAGTCGCATTTTTGATCTCGCATTTAGGGGGTGAGGCCGCCCAATGGGCAGTCCCTATTGTACGGAGGGATGACCCGTTACTATACGCATGGGACGACTTTCGTGAGGCTTTTGAGAAAACCTTTGATAGGAGGGCTGAGACTTTTTCGGCTGATAGGGACCTGCTTAAGTTAAAACAAGGCGGTTCGGATCTGGTGGCATATCTGAACAACTTCCGCCGTTTGGTGGCCGAAACGGAGTGGCCTGAAAACAAACAATCCGCCCTTTTATATCAAGGCCTGAATGACGACCTGAAAGATGTCTTGGCTCAAATTGACCTTCAGCCTCGAACCTGCTCCGCGCTCATTGAACTTACGTTACGCCTGGATCACAGGCTGAAAGAGCGAAAAGGGGATCACAAGACTATAGAAAAGACAGTGTTACCTTACGAACATTCGGGGCACGGAGACAAAACGGCCTCGACACCAGAAGCGATGGATATAGGAGCAGTTCGTGCATCATTAACACTTATTTTATTTTATTTCCAGTATTTGTAAAGCGCAACACTCATCCCATGGGATATCACGGCGCTATAAAACGAGGGAGACTGCTGAGGGCTATGCTGGGGGATTAATTTTTGGGGAAAAGGTGAGTTTTTAATTTTTGGCGGAACTGAAGGTAGTTTATGGTGTGTCTGAGGTCTACAGGTAGCTCATTCCACCTTTTGGCTGCCAGATATGAAAAGGCGGGTCCGCCTGTTCTTGCTTTGTGGATGCGCTTAGATTTGGCCAGAGCTGAGTGATTCGATCTTAGGTTCCTGTTGGGAACGTAGAAGTCGATTTTCCCTTGGAGAATTGTGGGGCCAGTTTTATGAGGAGCTCTGTGCGCATGGCAGAGTATTTTGAAAGTAGCCCTCTGGCGCATCGGTAGCCAGTGTAGTTTCCTGAGGCATGCGGATGCTGAGTCTCGCTTGCCTTTCTTACAGACCAGTTTGGCCGCCTGATTTTGTAGGACCTGTAGGCGGGAGAAAAGTTGTTCGTTCATCCCTTCGAATAGTGCGTTGCCATAGTCTAGGCGGCTGACCAGTAGGGCTTGAGTGACTGTGCGTCGACAGTCCAGGTGTATCCAAGGGAAGATTTTTGCCAGAAGTTTGAGTATTGCAAAACCCTTGCCCCAGAGTGATCGTATTTGGTCCTTCATGGACAGAGCGCCGTCCATGATGATGCCTAGATTTCTGGCGTGCTGTTTTGGGGTGGGGGCTGATCCCAGTGAGGGTGGCCACCATGTGGCGTTCCATGTGAGTTTTGCTCCTCCGAACAGTAGTATCTCCGATTTGCCGGCATTTAGTTTTAAGCAGTGGTTGTGCATCCATTGGGCCATTTCAGAGAAACAGCTGTGTACCTTTTTCTTTGTTGTCTCGGACCCTTCATCCATTGTCACCATCAGCTGTGTGTCATCGGCATAGGAACATATGAGAAGAACTATTGTCGGAAACAGGGTCTTTGCCTATACTATGGGAAAAAAAGGACATTTCTTGAGAGAATGTCCGGTGAAACCCAAACCTGGCAGAGGCAGAGGTGGACCAGTAGCAGCAGGAACTACTACCACGGAGCAGGAAAACTACAAAGCTTGAAGGTGAGCGGAGGGGAACCGTCAAGCAGAATAACCATCCCTTCTATCACCCCGGAAACAAACTCAGAACAAACACATCTGTTTCTGCACATGTCTATTGTGATAGCATCTAAGAAAAGAAACATCAGAGCCATGGTCGACTCAGGTGCTACTGGGTGTTTTATGGATTTTTCGGAAGCAGAGCGCCTCGGAGTGTTGTTGATTACAAAAGAACATCCAGAAACGGTTTTGCCGTAGATGGCAAAGAGCTGAAAGCGGGACCTATACGGTATCACACTCCGAACTATGTTTTGTCCTATCAAGGAATGCATCATGAGGAAATATCCTTTAATATCATAGAGGCGCCTCAATACGGCATCAACTTGGGTATTCCGTGGTTGAAGAAGCATGAACCACAAATCCAATGGAACTCCGGCGAGGTGTTCTTTCACTCCGCATTCTGTAAAGAACATTGTAGTCAAGAAAGGCTCAACCCCTCAGGGGCATTGGCTTTGGTGCTACATGTTGCTACTGCAGCAGAAAAAGAAGTATCTCTTCCTTCTTGTTATAAGGCATATGAGGAGGTGTTCAGCGATGTGAAGGCTGAAGAGCTCCCTCCCCATCGTTCATATGACTGCCGGATTGACCTTATTCCCGGTTCTGTGGTGCCCAATGGCAGGATATACGCCCTTACCCTACCTGAAAATGAGGTTCTACGAGCCTATCTGGATAAATATTTGGCCCTTGGATTCATCAGGCCTTCTAGGTCCCCAGCGGGTTTGCCACTGTTTTTTATTCCGAAAGCGAATGGTGAGAAAATATGCTGTATCGACTACAGAGCCTTGAATGCCATCACGGTTAAAAATCAATACCCGTTACCCTTGATACCGGTCCTGTTGGAACAAGTGCGATCAGCCACTGTGTACACAAAGTTAGACTTGAGAGGGGCATATCATCTCGTCCGAATCCGACATGGGGACGAGTGGAAAACAGCATTTAAAACACGGTATGGGCTCTATGAGTACCTCGTAATGCCCTTTGGATTATGTAATGCCCCGGCGGCATTTCAATTCTTCTTAAACAAAGTATTACGAGACTACCTGGACCGTCATGTTGTTGTATACATTGATGACATCCTGATTTATTCAGATTCCATGGAAGAACATGAAGAACATGTAAAGCAGGTGTTGAGAGCCCTGCTGTCTCACCATTTATACTGTAAAATCACGAAATGTGAGTTCCATGTGTCCACCGTGGAATTTCTAGGGGTGATGCTCACCCCCTCGGGACAAGTGATGGCAGAGAGAAAAGTCAAGGCTATCACGGACTGGCCACGGCCCTGTACTGTCAAGGATATTCAGTGTCTGCTGGGGTTCGCGAATTTCTATAGGAGATTCATCCGAAACTTTTCTAAACTGGTGACCCCATTGACCCGCCTTACAAGGAAGGATGTTCCCTTTGTTTGGGACCAGGAGGCGCAGCAGTCGTTCGAACAGTTAAAAATCTCCTTCTTCTCTGCACCGATTTTGATTCATGCCAACCCTGATTTACCATTTATTGTCGAGGCGGACGCCTCGGAATATACAATTGGCGCAGTACTTTCCCAATGGAAAGAAACCACTGGAGTATTGCACCCTATCGCTTTTATGTCTCGGAAATTGAGTGTGGCGGAATGTAATTATACCATCGCCGAAAAAGAACTGTTTGCCATTAGGGATGCCTTCTTGGAGTGGAGACATTGGTTGCTGGGTGCAAGGCAGATGGTTACAGTATATACAGATCATCGGAATCTGCAGTTCATGCGGGACGCAAGACATCTTACACCACGTCAACTGTGTTGGATGTTGTTTTTTGAGGAATATAGGTTTATTGTTACTTTTCGACCTGGTTCAAGCAACAAGAAAGCGGATGCATTAACTCGCCAATAACATCCCAATATGCATACCTTCACCTCTGATCGAGCGATCATCACTCCTGCTCAAGTGGTTGGTGCGACTCAAACTCAGGCCTTTGTCACAGGAGTGAGTAAAGGAGTACAGACATGTGTATGGGGGACATGGATTCACCATCACCCTGAATGGAGACTGAAACATGGAGTGCCCATGAGAGGAAATCAAGTATTAGTTCCAACGAAACCTCTGAGAAAACTAGCATACTCATGGTGTCATGACACCCCTTGTGCGGGACACATGGGATACATAAAGACATTGGAGAAGGTGATGAGACAGTTTTGGTGGCCTTCGGTGCGTCCTGATGTTCGAAAATGGGTGAGCGAGTGTATGACGTGTGCACAAATGAAATCCGACAGACAACAGCCACAGGGTTTACTACAGCCGCTGCCCACGCCAGAACAGCCTTGGGAGCGGTTTTCAGTGGACTTCATAGTTGGCCTCCCCAAGGATCAGGGAAACACAGCCATCATTGTTGTCGTGGACTACCTTACGAAGATGGGTCACTTCGTGGCATGTAAGCAGGTCCCTACAGCTGGTCAGTTGGCTCACCTTCTTTTGGTTCACATTGTAAGGCTACACGGTCTCCCTCGAGATATAGTGCCCGACGGAGGAGCCCAATTTATGGCCCGTTTCTGGAAGACCTGGTGCGCAGAACTGCAAATTGCGTCCTCTCTGTCCACCAGTTTTCATCCGCAAACTGATGGGCAGACAGAGAGGTTAAACCAAACACTTAAACAGTATTTGCGTTGTCATGTACGGGACAACTCGGATGCTTGGG
Organism: Lissotriton vulgaris; assembly: GCF_964263255.1. Taxonomy (NCBI): domain Eukaryota; kingdom Metazoa; phylum Chordata; class Amphibia; order Caudata; family Salamandridae; genus Lissotriton; species Lissotriton vulgaris. The sequence goes on along the minus strand of NC_141694.1, from coordinate 618,397,413 downwards.
TGGATTGGTTGTGGGTAGCGGAGAGCGCCCACAACAACACTCTGCATTCATCCACGCAACATACACCTTTCTTTTGCACATATGGGCATCACCCCAGGTTCACTCCCTTGCTGCTACCCAGCACGTGCAGTAAACTACTGGACTTGAAGTAAAAGATTATTGCACTTACGCAAGGTCTTACTTGCCGCTCGCAAGAACCTGGTTCAGGCCAAGACTAAATACAAAAAGCAAGCTGATAAACACCGTAGGCCGAGCCCTGTGTATAAATGTGGTGATTTGGTATGGTTGTCCACAAAACACATCCGGTTTAGAAAGCATAGCGTGTTCAATCCTAAATTCATAGGACCCTACAAGGTTGTGAAACACGTCAATCCCGTGGCGGTACAATTGCGCCTGCCAGCACATCTCCAGATTCATCCGGTGTTTCATGTCTCCCTGTTGAAGCCATCTCTATGCCCCCGTCGTCGGGTGCCCATGCCTATTTGGGTGCAGCAGGACAGGGAGTATGAAGTGCAGAGGGTTCTGGACTCCAGGAGGGTGAGAGGGCGCTTGCACTACTTGTTATCCTGGAAGGGTTACGGTCCGGAGGAAAACTCATGGGAGCCTGCTGAGGCGGTTCATGCCCCTCGGCTGGTGGCAAGGTTCCATGAAGCTTACCCGGACAAGCCTGTGTAGGTTCGGGACCTTTTGGAAGGGGGATGTACTGTCAGATCTCGAACCCCCCTTCCCCCTCTGTACCCACCTCCGAGGCGCAGAATCGGTAAACACACAAAGTCCCGAGGCAGCCGGCGGTAGAACTACACTTCCCGGCATGCCGAAATACGCGGCGCACAGGAGACGCAGAGTCAGGTGCTCACCCGGAAACAAAACAGCCTCGGAGACCAGAGGCGGCGCCGATTATTCAGCTGAACACGGAGTCTTCGTTTCAAGCGTCATATGGTAGCGGTAAGCTGGTTTGGAGCTTTGCTTCCCTCATTGTTGTGGGGGAGAAGCTTGTTTTGTATTGAACACGTAAGCAACGTGTTGGAAAGGACTGCTCAGAACTTTTGCGATATTATCAAGGTAAAAGACACGCAGGTAGCGTGTGTATTGAACTTCACGATCTCTCTCTCTCGGCTGAGAGAGAAAGGACTCAAGGCTAGGGGAAAACTTTGTTTTGTTGAAGTGCGATGTAAGGTTGCAAGACGGATTGCTACCTTACGCATGGCCAGAGTTGCAGGCAGTAGCAACAAGTGCATAAGAGACACTGAGTCATGGTGACTATGTACAAAGTAAACAGCGTTAAGGAGTGATTAACACTGATTGCTGATTTTTCTGTTTGTTTCCACAACCCTGTTTTGCTTTATTTTTACATGCAGGAGAACCGAGAGAGGGGTACCATAAGTAAGGGGTCCTGTGCTGTTAGGTGAGCATTTCTGAGACGGTATGCATGAATGTGTGTGAATGAGCTTTGTGGTCTTTAATCACATTAGGGTTTCATACTGGTTCCCTTTGTCTTTTCTACAGCGAAACAGAGTCCCTGGTATTACCTCAAGTCTCCTCTCCTCGCATTTAATCCCTAACATATTCCCCCCTCAGGTAGGAAGGAAAGGTTACGCAACTGATTTGTATTCATAGAAGAGGGGCGTTAGAGTCAGTGGGTATGGGGGGGAATTTATTCTAATGGTTTGTTCATTTGTCGTTTCAGATATCCCTCCCCGCTGTTCCCTTCCTTTCCTTCCCTGGGGGAATTGCCTTTATGGTCTGTGCATACTTCAGACGTTGGGGTGGTTCTTCGAGGGAAGGTAGAGGTCTTGCAGCACTGCTCCGAAGAGATAGAGGCGGAGCCTGACACAAATATATGAATGCTGAGTCAATATGTTTTCACTTGAAACAAGTTCAATACAACATATAGCAGTGTGTTTATAAACATTTTATCCTGAATTTGATGCTCGCTTGGGACTTAGAATTTTTTCTGAGTTTGATTACTCTGTATAAATATGCATGTGAGACTTTATGACATTTATTCTTTACCACTTAATGTTGAGAATTCTGTAATAAAACTATTTAACTTTCCTCTGATCTAAAACTCAATTATTGAGTGGTCCCAATAATTTATTTTGTTACTCTGCTAAATTGATGTTTTACCGGAGATCAACCTGGAGCAGATCCACCTGAGGTATACTTCGGAGGCCCCTGAATTTTGGGGTATCCGAAATATTAGTGTACGGGGACCTGCTTTCACAGGGCAGAGAAAGAGCACTGTAGGACCCTGTGGAAATATAGGGGTAAAGAAAAAAAGGGCATGATGGAAATCCTTATGTATTTCCTCCTTCCTATACAGTTTTCCCAGTCTACTATAAAAGGAAAAAGTCAGGTCTTTGAACAGTTAGCAGCTAAAGAGAAAAGACAATAGGAATAAAAGACAATATTAAGATGTAGAATGAAATTATAAAAACACAAAATAGCCAAAGTAATGTATTGAAGAGACTACAGGAAAATGTATATACAGGCTACAGGGAAACGTTTCACTTACCAGACAATTGTCTTCTCTCCCGCAGGACATGAACAATCAGGACGGGACCTAGGGCGGGCATGCCTGAGGCCAGGGAACCTAATAAAGAGAGACAAGGGAGACGAAGTGAAGGTATTGAGGATAACAAAAGATTTCAAAACTAAAAGGCTTTTGGGGTGGAATAAGTCTGCATTATAAGGAATATTTGGAGCTTCCAGGAAACAAAGTTTAAAAACACAGCAGCGTATCGAGAAAAAAATGTATATATCTAAAATATTTTTAAAAAATTGAACACCCCTACTGAACCTCTGTGTGCCCATCTGCCACCTTGCCACCCTCTGGGGGACCCTGCCTGCTCTTCTAATCCTCTGCGTGATGGCCTGTTTCATCCTCTTCAAGTCACTGTGCTTGCAACCCCATACAGTCTCTCTGTTTGACCCGACCTCCCTTCAAAGTGCCCTCCGCTTCTTGTAGCCTCAATGAATGCCCCTTCCCTGTGCGACCCTTGTGTGATGCCCTGCCCCACCTCAGAAGCCCCACTGTATGCCAATGCCCCTGTATTCCCAGCTGACTGTGATAGAGTGTGAACCGTATACAGGGACCAGGCAGGGGCGGCTGGTCTTAAGGGGCGAAGTGGGCGTTTTCCCCTAACAATAAACAAGGAGTTTTAATGAAAGGCTTAAGTGCTTTGTTTAAGACAGTAAGGAGCCTGAAATTGGTGTTTTTTACCAGCTGGATAAGTGAACATAGCTGCATATGTGCCAGCTGCCGGGCAGGGCCGGCCTTAGGCATGTGCAAGCTGTGCACCTGCACAGGGCCACCAAACCCCAGGGGCCACCACGCCAATGTATATCCTTAATATATTTATCCTCTGAGGATGGATACATATTTGTGTGGCGGCCCCTGGCAGGGATTTGGCGGCCTCCGGCTCAGTTCCACTTCTAAACACCCTGACCCCCCCCCCCAACCCCGCCCTCCCCTCTTTACTGGCCTCCGCGCTCTGCCCCACCCGGACCCCTTCTTCCGGGGCCCCCTACCTACGCTCCCTGCCCAGGTCCACCATGACCCTAGAGCCGCCCCTGTGCCGGGCGAGAGAATACTCGCCCTGGAAGCACAAAGCAGTGTTGTGTCATCAGGGTGGTGGATGCGGCATTTTTCAATCCAATTGCATTCGTTTGATTCTGGGCGTTTAATGGCTGCGACCTTGAGCGGGATGCACGTAACGCCAGGGACAAAGGAGACAGAGCTGATTAGGTGCCAACAAACATGCGAGCTCCTCCCCAACCCCATACGTTGGTATAGTTTTGTTTCCGAGGGCGTGCTGAAGGAGGAGGGGCCCATAGTGCATTTGGCAGTTGATACACTAGAGGGAAGTAGACGTAAGGGGCGAAACAAGGTACGGTGAAATTTTTGCCTAGTTCTACTTTGGCTTTGCAGCTTGGGAACCTTTTCCTGTGTGATTTGAAGTTCCGAGTCCGACCCAGAGGACTACAGCCGCTTTTCAGCTGCTGTCCTTGTTATAGTAATGTTATGGGCTCTGGGAGTCGTGACCCCACCCCCACAACAATCTCCTTGTCCTAATTAAATAATTATAGGAGGGCCACGCATGTGTAGGAACATGCGCTGCACCAAAGGCCCGATGCTGTCCAAATTACCTGAGGAAACAGCCTGTGTAGTTTATCACACTTGTGAACATAGTCGAAACCGAGTAAATCTATTTGACTGAGATGTGTGACTGGGCACAGGTGCGACAGGGCATCAACGTGCTGGCAGCATTCACACACACACTGGTCTTTAACTCTTTATCTCCACCCTTGAAACAGATAGCAAAAGCATTCTGGAAGTCCTCTTGTTAGAGACCGCTGTTCCTACTGGGCGAGAAGAACTTGCATTTTAATTTATACCGGGTCCCCTTTTAAGGTCATATGCCAATCTGCAAACATTTGAATGAGTTTTGAGTACTCTACTGTCTAAATAATTCTTATTCACTTTCCGTTCATCAGCCTGCTTTTCTGCGATACATCTGTTATAGAAATGTAGTACATGTATTTTTTAAATGACAGTAACAATTGAACAACCGTTGATATGTACAATTTAAGTGCTCGATTCATCATATCGTTGGCGCACGCTGCGTCACATACAGACGGAAACCGAGGGCTGTTCATAGACTGCTAGGCAACTAGGGGCCTCATTTATGAGAAATGACGCATTGCTGCGTGAAAGCAGCGATGCGTCACTTCTCAGTGCGCACTCCTTGCGACATTCCTGATGCGTCATATTTAATGTATGACGCATCATGTTGCAAGGAGTTACAGATACGTCAGTATTTCTGACGTATCTGTAAGCGCAAAAGTGCCGCATTGCTGGAGGGCGTCACAAAAGTGACGCAACTCCAGCAATGCATCCTTTCACATGGGGCAAGCCCCATGTGAAACGGCCTGTGTCAGTCTTATGCCTGCTGTGAGGCAGGCGCAAGATTTATACATTTTACAAAGGCAGGCAACATGTTCTTTGAAGGGCGTTTATAAAAAAGATCGCATTTATACCTCTTCCGACCAGGAATACATTCTTACTACGTGCTGATGTTACTTAAGGTGCACTTACGTGCTGTGAAATACCTGTGCAGAAAGGGTTAACTATGCAGTGGGACACAATCTCAATGCACACATGCGACCATACGCAGATTAAAATAGGCCATGATGCGAGTGTTTTTCTATGACGTATATTCGATTTGAGCTTATGTGGCGTGCAGAAGAATGCACGCACTTGGTTTTAAGTCTACACATATATGAAGGACAGACTCTGTGGCAAAGGGCAAAGCCACAGATCTTGTTCCACGCGGCAGCATTTCACAAAGGGGGTCTAACAGCAGTCAAATCAACAGAGCACTCGGTGTGACTGTGAAATTTCTTTCCGGGTCCGTCAAGCAGTTGAGCCCCCTTCAAATGTCTGCGCTCATCTCCTCGAGGTCTTGCAGTTTGCCTTCAATCGAGTCGATCTTTCTCTTGCAGACAAAATTTAACATATTCTGCTTAGAAGAAGAGAAACCAGTTTAATATGCCCCTTGTTAACCAATGTGCTGTGCATGTTAAGGGCCTGCTTTTGTTCTGTACAACTGGTATGGGAATATATTGGCATATTACCAAGCAATAGCGATAATTATCGCTATTGCTTGGTTAGAGACAAACATTTACCGCTGAGCTGCGGCGATTTTTTCCGCAAATAAACCTTCGAATTACCAAGGTTTATCGCAAATTCGATAAAAATCGGCCGCAATGCATGAATATCGCTGAAAAGTCAGCAATATTCATGCATTACCGAGCTAATGCTCTTAGGCATGTTATCCACCTCCCATTGGATAACATGGCTAAGAACTGCTCAGGACAGGTGTTAGCTTTTGGAGATATTCGCGCTTAGTGCAAATATCTCCAAAAGTTGGTACTAGGAGATAGCGATGTTAGCGACTGTTTCCAGTCGCTAACATCTTGGCACGCCCACTTTGCATGTCATTAGTGATAAATATTACTGACATGCAAAGTGGGGCCCAAGATGGTCGCTATCTCCTACTAGCTGTCGCTAACTGGTGTTAGTGACAGCTAGGTAATAGGGAGATAATTTTATCTCCGCTTTCTTGGCTTTTAAAGCCAGAAAAGTGGAGATAAAACCCCTTGATAATATGCCCCATAATTTCTAATTTGGCTGCACTTATTTACAATTTAGTTTTTTTAATGCTCCCTTGATTTGCAACAGCCGTTACTTTATTTTAAGCACTGTTTTAGGAGGATTTGTGACCCAATAATGACTGTTCTCACAATCTTTCTGAACCTCAAAAAAGGGGTTGTTTTCAATTAGTGCTCTTGAAACTGCAAAGTTCTTGTGACCTCATAAAAAATAAGATGATGTATGGCAAGACAATGTGAAGCATCTATCATTTTGATATAGTTGGTTGAGTAGATGGTTTGATGGGGAGCATGTGTAGATAATTTGAGTCTACCTAGATTGATGCGTGGAAGGATGGATGGACGAACAGATACATGGATGGGTGGATGAATGAGAGATCTGCTGGGGTTGGCTAGAAGCTCTTGTGATTCACCAGTGGTGAAAGGATACATAGATGGATGGGAGTGCGTAACAGTTACAGGAGAGTGTGTCCAGAAGGATGAGTGGATATATACATGAATGAGTGCTCCATATGATGGACAAAGGAATGGATGATTTTCTAGTGAATAGATACATGGATGGATGAGTCGGTGGGTGAGTGAATGGGAGTGTCTCTAGAAGAGTGTATGTACATATGCATGAAAAGATGAATGCAGTGTATGATGGAAAGAAGGATGAATTAATGGGGGATTATTCAGTAAATGATGCATGGGCTGAATGCCATTATGTAGGCCAGACTTGCTCGCTATGTAAAAGTTACACCTCACCAATTTGAAATTTCACCAGCTGCCACTGTGACCAGGTTAGTCCTGCTGAAAGAGTTACCTTCAAATGTCTAGTCAATACAGTGTATACATGATTTCAAGATGTCACACAGTTGTAAATGTGAAAGTCTCCTACCAAACTCAAGTGAAAGTGGCATGCTGTTGGTTACTGGTGTTTATTTAAAAGGCAGTGTGTTAATTTGCAAGCCAATCACTAATTTGTTTAGGCCTTCCGTAATCTGTTTGGGGTTATATATAAAAATATCACAACTATGCTCTGTAATACTATAAAGTGTTTGTAGGTGGTTCCAAGGTATGAAAAAGAACTGACTGATAATTATCCATCGGGTGTATGTGGTGTTGTGTCGTACATGGTAATATCAGTGCCCTTAAGGTCCACCATGTTTGTCAACTTCTAAATACTGTAAATGTTTTTGTGTGTCGAAGTACTAGACCACTGTAAAGTGCTGATTCCTATATTCTGCACAAGGGGGCCATCTTGGTGTACCAAACAGAAATTTATCTTGTTCATGAATTCATAAAAACGTATCCGTGCATGTATGAGGTCTTTACGGGTGCCAATCACATATGAAAAATGTTATAAAACCAAGTACACTCATGTTCAGCCTTTTTCAATTAGGCACTTTAAAATGCATAACAGGCGTGTACTACTCTATGCTAAAAAAATGCATTGTTCAGTAACACATGAATAATCCTAAATATGTCTCAGTGTAATTGCATGGTGCAAACATGTACCCAAAACTTCAAAATGCAGTGCCCATAAAACCAATTCACATAAATTGAACAAGGTCAAATAGCATTCACTACTCAATTCAATGCAAACATGTGGTTGTAACAAAATCATATATGTTCAATTATATCTGACAAAGGTCATTCAATGTTCCAACTGAGGCACTCATGCAGGTGTCTTGTCATTATATTCAGCATTGACCCATTCCGAGTTTGGTTCATACACAATTCACTTGTCAATGTCCATTGTCCAGGTGGGTGACATATCAGAAATTCCCTCATTCCTTTGAGTTCATAAACAATTCACTATATCCCACTCCATCGTTCCGGTGAGTGATATATCAGACAATTGATCATTCCATTAGGTTACCCATGCTTACACGTCATTTGCCTAAGATTCTACTTATTATTAGTTTATCTCACACAAATTTTCATGTTTACTCTACTGATGATGAGCATGTGGCTCATCTTTTGAATGTTCACACAAAGCATGAGTATTCAATTCTATAGTTCAAACCAGTGGGTATTAATGTATTTAATGTTTATATCCAATCTATCTCCCTTTTCAACAAATTCTTGCTGTTGTCAAAATTTTCTATGATTTTCACTTGTTCCAAAATAGTAAATCTCAATTGACTTATGTGGTGGCCACTGTTGTTGAAATGTACTGCTACTGATGACTTTTCGTTCCGAAATCTTAGGTTGCCTTTATGTTCGATAAATCCTATTTTTATCTTGCATTCTGTTTTCCCCACATAAGCAAGACCACATGGACATTTCAACATGTACACTACATATTAGTCTAACAAGTTGCCTTGGTTTTCTATCTTATTTTATTGCTTTTCGACGGGTGATTTATTTTAGTGCCCTTAGTTGTACTGTTGTAGTTGGTGCTTACTCACCCTTCACCAGCCTGCACTCTTAGATCCAGCATCAGCAACCAAGTATTCATAGAAATACACTCAGAACCAAACAGCTGATGCATCACACCCGAACCCACTCAAAATAAAAGTCAACAGCACGCACACAAAACTCTGATCATGGTCTAAATTTCTCCAACAACCTGTGCACAAAGAGCCTGCATCACCAACCGCAGCTCTCATTCTCCACGCTGGGGTAGGCGATGGGGCAGGAGCCTTATGAAAAGCAGCTCAAACTCCTGCAATGGTACTGTGCACTAAGCTGGAACAGCGCCTCTGGAAAGAATATTCAGCACTAGTTCTCCTTCAAAACCACTTCGCAAAAAAGTAACACACAAGCAACATAGCAGCACAAATAAAATCAGCAGACTTACATTCTTCAGACCTGTGGCTTCAAGTGGCGGTGCATGGCCAGAGAAAATCCGAAGTAGCTGTTGGGATCGCCTGCCTTGTGGATAGCATTGTCAGTGTCCAATTAGGGGTGGGCGCCAGTAAACTCATTCGATTCCCCACTGCACCTAAATAGGGCACTGAACCGCCCTGGAAAGAATTGCTCAGCTGCAAAGGGGACTAAAGTGAACCTTTAATCTGTGGATTCTTTAATGCATCATGAATAAAGCTCACTAGTGAGAAGGGAAGCATATATTCAGAGCCTTACTTTGCCCCTCAGCTGCTTCACTTTTGCTCATGATGAATTCACTTCGGGGTAGATTTACGTTAACTGGCACATCCCCAGGGATGCGCCAGTTAACATGCGCCACAGTGCGCCACAGCTCCGCCACCCATGGTGCGCCGCATTTACAATGCGGCACACCATGGTGCAAAAACGGCACAGATGCGTGACGCATCTGTGCCGGAAAGGTGGCGCATTGCTGGAGTTGCGTCGCAAGCGCGACTCAGCTCCAGCAAGGCTCGGGGGTGCCCCATCTTCACAATGCTGCGTCAAGACCTACGCCTGCTTCAAGCAGGTGCAGGGTTTTGACGCAGCATTGGCCTGAAAGTGACTGAGTGAAATCTCATAGATTTCACTCAGCCACTTTCAGGAGGCGTTCCTGCGCAGGAAAGCCCCCCCCCCCTGCGCAGGAACGCCTCCTTATGGCGCAGGGCTTTACAACGTGACGCATCTCCTAGATGTGTCACGTTGTAAATAGGGAGCATTGTTTGCGCCGCAGTTGCGTCAAATAAAGTGACGCAATTGCGGCGCAAAGAGGCGCAAGGGCATCATAAATCTGCCCCTTAGTAAGGGCCTTGCAGGGAGTTTGGTTTCAGAAAGGCTGGGCCTATCCTGCTCCGTTGAAAACAGCTTTACTCGTGGATGAAGGGAGCCCTTGGTCTTTTGTTGTCATGCATATCTCGCCTGGTGGGAATCTGTTGGCTGCCCTCACCCGTCTTCACCTTGTGCAGGGCTTGACATCACCCCAACAACAACCTGCGCACCAAGGACCTGTGTCATCTACCCCTGTTGGCATAACAGCGCATCTTCACATTCATATAGTGCTACTATTTTGCCTGCCACACAAGGCACGTTCTGCACATGCAGGAGAGCTCTGCATGTTATCTCTGCAAGGATTAAAAAAATAGTCTTTATGTCTTGCTCTAGGGCTGTCCAGTAAATTGAATTGCGGTCATAAATCATGTTAATTAATTTACCTAAAAAACAGTATATGTAAGCTAAGTCCCTTCAGCTGACCTTATCAGGAGGAAGGTGTTGCCTGGTGACAGTGTCTCTCCCCAAGCCCTTTGCACATTTACAAGGGGTTAGCTTCATAATGGGATATTTTTTTATTTGAGGCTCTGGATGTCGTGTCCACTCTAAACGTGCCATTACAGCAAATGGCAGCATTTGACAACATGGGATATTTTTAACAAATGAAAATATGAAAAGGACTGCAAGTTAGAGAATGAATTCAAGGTTTCATGTCTGGGCTTCGGTTGCCTATCAGAGGCGCGCGGTGTGCCATTGTGAAAGAGACGTTTTTTGGAAGGTGGGCACTCGCCACCAGACAGATTCCAGGCAGATCTTTTACCTATTTAAAACATGACACCCAATCCAGACATGAAGAACTGTCAATAAAGGAGAAATTAAGCAGAAAGTAAACAGGAAAGGAAGTAGCTGAAACAGAGGGAAGGAATTTTGAAGGACTTCTGAAGGAACGGAGTGGTCGTTGCGATTTTGGAACAATAATTTCCTGGTCTCCTGTGTTGGGGAGCACAATCCTCTGTCTTTCCATCACAGAAACAGCCCTCAAGAAATGCACTGGCAAACTCCACTATACGGCAGGTGGCAGAGTTTTTGCGAACCTTCATTCTCCATGCTGAACGCAGAGTTTTTGCGAACCTTCATTCTCCATGCTGAGCGCGGAGTGGCAAAATTCCACAAACTCTGCCCACGGAGCAAAGTTCACTGCCCACCCCTAATCAAAATATATGTACATGTGTGATTAATTCGTTCAGACCAGATTAACAGAGCAAAATGGGGAGCAATATGTGGTGCCTTATTGACAGGGTAAATGCACAGGAACTCTACAAACGAATGTTTATGTGACATTGTATGAATTTATTAATTTAGCTTCATGGTTTTACAATGATGTGTTTTACAATGAAATGTTTATGTTCAGCATCTAACAACAATTTCATTGTTTTGATTCAAAGTGAATATAAGAATATTTGAATATATGACTTTCTTTCGTTCCACAATACCTAATGACCTCCTGATGAAGGACCCAAGGTACGAAATGCATTGACGATTGTTATTTCTTATTATTTGTGGGATAGAGCCACAACAACTTGATAAAGGTTTTCTTTTTCTTTTTTGTAAGAATATTTAATTAAAATATTTTACCCCTTTTTTTTCAACAGGGCACAGTCGGTTCATGAAAACAAAACAAATACATCTAAGAGCCAGCATGTACATAAACATAAGTAAACATAAGCATGAGCTGAGCACTTGCAACGTTTTTGAATCTCGACTGGACCTGTGTATATATACGGAAATTGAAAAGACAGAAAGTTATACATAGACCAGCCTAAAATCTTTTACAGTATAAACAAGTCAAATAAAGTAGCAAGGTATGGTAAGGTATGGTAATAGCTAGATAACAGGAGCTTGCCTTTCCTTCCAGTTATTTAAGGGATCCCATATTTGTAACCCTGCTATTCTTCCCCTTTTACCCTTCTTTGCATAAATCCCCTTCTCGAGATTACAGACACTTAACAACCTGGCCAACCACTGATGCACAGAAGGTGGAAAGTCAGTCAAGCCATATTGAGGCAATACATAGTCGTAACACTGCCACAGCAACGAATAAGAAGTGGGCGAATTGAGGCTGAGTGCCATCTTCGCTTACCCCAAGCAAGATTCTTACTGGCGTTAAACTGATCTCTATTCCCGAGGAGCTTTTTAAAAACAGTTCGACTGAACCATGTAGAGGCTGTAAGTGTGGACACATAGCAAAAATATGTACTATGTCTGCTTTTGAACTATCACAATGAGGGTAGCTGATTCCCTGTGTTCCCCCCACTGCGCAATCCTAGCTGGCGTGTAGTATAACAAATACATTGTTTTATAATGTTGAGCCTGAAGGGCCGCCGAGCAAAGAATTTTCCGGCCTAAGTCTAGTGACAAGCAAAAGCCCTCCTTCCCTATCCCTTACTTATCTGCCCATTTGATTTCATACTTCTCGAGATCATCCCCTCTATTTTCAATAAGCTCAGCATAGAATTTTTTATTCGTACAGCCAGTTCCGCCTTGGATTACTTCCATAATCGCATTCTTGCCAAATCCCCTTGGTCCACCTTTTTTAGTGGCTAGGAAGCTCCTGACCTGTAGGTACTTAAAAAAGTTCCTTGCACTGAGGTCATATGTTAACCGAATATTGGTAAATTGGCGCAGTCCCTCAACCCCAATCATATCCCCCGCCTTTGTTAACCCCGTCGCCCCACTCTGAAAAAACAGTGTCTGAGAAAATTTCCCGCGGTAATGTAGGATTCTCAAATAACCTAGTGTATGCATTAAATCTCCCTAAACCAAACTTTTTCATGAATGCCTTCCAAATATTGTGTGCTGCAATTACAGTTTTAAACTTCGTTATTTTAAAATAACTGGGGTCAGTATATTTCAAGAAGGCGTTCTGTGCCTCACCACCAAGCACAAGCGCGTATTTAGCATTAGATCCTAGTGTTTCCTCTGTTTCGGTCTCTGCTCCTCCTAGCAACCGTGTCATGTATTGTAGGGCAGCTGCCCAGTAATAGAGATTAAAATTGTGCAAGGCCCATCCTCCTCTTTCCCTGGGAAGCGACATATACTTCAACACCCTCCTTGTCTTGCCATGTGCCCAGACGAATCTGTTTGTCATCTGCTCTAATTTGTTAAACCACTTTACCTCAAACATAAGCGGGATTGCCCTGAACAGGTAGAGACATTTTGGGAAAAGAATCATTTTAACGACATGTGTGCGCCCTACTATGGACAAATGTAGGTTATGAAACCTGTTGAGATCTTGGCTTTATTGATTATACGCCCTATATTTGTCTCTACCAGGTTGTCCAGGTCCGCGGAGATATTTACCCCCAGATAAACTCTGAATTGCACCACACGAGGATCTGAGCAATCTGCCTTCCCTTTGTAATAATCTGAGTTTTAGATTTGTTCAGGGCATAACCTGAAACCTGGCCAAACTGTGTAGCTTCCACCTCCACCTCCACCTCACTTATAGCCTCCATGGGTGATGGAGTGAGGACCGCCACGTCATCGGCGTAGGCCAAGATCTTGCAATGACCTCTTTGGGTCTCCAGTGGGGGAATCCTATTGTTCATCTCCAATTTACGAACTAATGGGTCTATGTACATAGCAAAAAGGAGTGGAGAACACGGGCAGCCTTGTCTCATACCTCGTTCAATCTGAAGGGGTGAGGTGTATCCTGCGTTTACCCTAATTCGTGCTGTGGGAGCTATATATAGTCCTTTTACCACCTTAATAAAGCCCTCCCCAAAGCCTGATCCCTCAAAACTGACCACAGAAATTCCCAGGAGACCCAATCAAAAGCTTTTTCAGCATCCAGAAGCATGACTGCCATCGGGTCTCCTGGGACTTCCGTGGCATCAAATGGAGTGATAACTTTACGTATGTGGTGTGTCGTGCCTCTCCCTGGAATGAAACCATGCTGGTTAGTGCTAACCAGTGTACCTATTACCCTTGAGAATCTTACTGCCAATGCTTTGGAAAAGATCTTCGCATATGAATTCATAAGCGTGATTGGCCGATAGGACCCTGGTTCTCTAGATGGCTTCCCTTTCTTTAAGATAATTACTATGTCTGCTTCTGCCCAGTGTCCAGTACCGACATGCCTAGCTGCACCTGTTGTATTGTGGTGACTAGGTCGAAACTGATTACATTGTGAAAAACTTTATAGAATTCGACCGGGATCTGGTCTGGTCCTGCTGCTTTGCCTGAAGGCAGACTTGACAGGGCTGCCATAATCTCTTCTGTCTCCAGAGGTCTAAAGTTTCCTTATCGTCCTCAGATAGGATAGAGGTGGGGGTGTCATGTAAACATGCTTGGATTTCGCTGGATCTTTTGGTTGTGCCTCCTTATATAGTGTAATATAAAACTGTCTGAAAACTTCACGTATTTCCTCAGTATCTGCAACGAGGCATCCGGTGGTATCCTCTATCCCTTTCACTTCGCCTAGAGCTGCTTTCTGCCTAACCCAAACCGCTATGGTGTGGCCCACCAGTTCGCTAAGTTCATAGCACTGTTCCCTTTTAGCTAAAAAGATGTCAGCAGCTTTTCTGGCTATGCTCTCTTCTGCTTCAGCTTTCGCCCTAGCAACTTTAAGAAGTACTTGTTCGAGCAACGCACCTGTCACTGTACAGTGTGCCAAATTCTCCTCAGCATCTAGCAGTGCCCTACTTAACTCTGTCACCCTTAACCGCTCTCGCTTCCGTTTAAAGAGACTAAAACTTATTGTCTCCCCCTGGACCCCTAGCTTAAAGGCGTCCCAAGCATTTCCTGAAGCCGTACTACCACTATTGATCTTCCAGAAGTCTTTAATCCACTTTTTCATATGTCGGATATATTCATCTTTCTTTAATAATCCTCTTTCAAAAGTCCACACCCGTTCCTAACTAGCTTCTACTAGTGCCTCTAGTGATAACATTAAAAGGTTGTGGTCGGAAACGATACGGGGGAGTCTTTCAATCTGTGATTTTGATATTAAAGAGCTCGATATCAAAAAATAGTCTAATCTAACATAACTTATGGGGAGCAGAGTAATAAGTAAACCCGGGATCACTAGGTTTTAATTTCCCTCATACATCTACTAACACATTATTCTTTACGAGGCTCAGAATTGCCCAACAGACTCTCTTCTTCCAACCCTGGTATCTCCTAGAGGAATCCAAACCCAACCCCCCTGCCCCGTTGATATTAAAATCCCCCGCTAGGATAACCCGTGGAGCCCATGTGGCCAGTTCTAAATCTAAAAAGTCAAAAATCTCCGGATCTTCTTCTGCTGAGCCATAAACTGACCCTAGTGTGACTCAGTTGCCTTCAATCAGACATTTTATCAAGACCCATCTGCCTCATTGGTCCTCGAGCATCTTCCTTACCACCACATTATTAAGTTTGGTCCGTATAGCCACACCTCTGGTCTTAGCCCACTGCTTTGAGTGAGCGAGCAAATGAAACCTCTGTTGTTCCAAAAGAAGTCCTTTAGTTCCCTCAATGTGTGTCTCCTGGAGACACACAAAATCCGCACGCGTATTTTTTAGCAACACAGCTACTCATTGTTTCTTAAGGCAATCATTTAAACCACATACATTAAGTGTTATTATTCGTGTACTCATTAGGGTACATCTAACGGCTGTCCTAACCAGTTAAGTTGTAACAATATAAACAATTTTCCTTTAATGCCTGGTGCACTAATCAAATGCAGATCCGCCTTCAACTTGTGTTGCGTGCTCCAATATGAGCCAAACCCAAATTCAAAATAGTGCAGAAATGTGCAGTGCCCTGTGCCCATCCCCCGCACGCTCTCCACCAACCCCCGACTCAGACTCCCTCTCCCCTTACAGGCCAGTAGGTCACTCCTGACCTATGTGTGGCAGCTATGAGCCCATAGGGAACCGCAAGCCTCCTCCCCCCTCCCTGTGTGACCTGACCTAGTATGCTTGTGCTATTGAAGCGCTTTTAGTAATAAATCGATTATTACATCTGCTTATCTAAAGATTAAACCATATCAATTATCTCAGTGCAGCACTGATGCCCCTTTGGTCCCTTTTGCCTTTTAACTCTGTCAGAAATGATTGAGCTTTAATCTCTGAGAAGAACACCCTGGCTTGACCCTCCACCAGCACTTTAAGGCGAGCTGGAAATAGCAGGTAGGCCTCACACCCCAGCTTTCTGAAAGGGAGATATCAACTGTCTTAAGCACCATCTCCGTTCCACTGTAGTGTGGCAGAAGTCTGGGCACGCGAAGAATGATGCTCCGTTAAAGGAACGCCAGGCCTGGGGCCTCACTTTGTCCATAGCTTCCTGTCTGAGAAGATAATTCCCCACATAGACCGGTAGCGCCCTGGGCCTGTCAGGTTGGCAGGTGACATACCCTTTCCTCTGGGTTAAGGGGAACCGATGGGCGCGTTGTACTTCATTTTCCCAATTCCATGCTGACAATTCGGGAAAAGCCCCCTTTAATAGCGCAATGACAAATGTCCGAGCATCCTGCCCTTCTGCCCCCTCTGCCACACCCAGTAGTCTGATGTTGTTCCGTCTTTGTCGGTTTTTGAAGTCTTCTAACTACCATTGAACGTCTTCCGTGACTTTCTCATGTGCTTCTTTGAATTCCTGCCAACTAAAGACTTCGTCCTCCAGCTTCCCCATCCGTTCTTCCACCTCAGTGACTATCTGCGGGAGAAAGTACTTTGGTTCAGAGGGCTACAGCTATCCAGAGGGCAAAACATCAGAAAGACAGACCTCGTTCAAAGCAAAGGGTGCCTGGCAGTCCATCACACGCAGAGGTGGCAAAAAAAATAGATTGGGATAACTCCAATACCTCTCACCTGTACCATGAGGATGGGGGTACGAACGCGCAGCGACAACCACAATCTTCTAGCCCTCCCCAGACCCCCACTATGGACTTGTTGTATGCCACCCTAAAACAGATGCAGGGGGAGGCTAGGTCAGAGAGTTGAAGGGCAAAACATTAAGGAAAATGAATAAGCTCTCTGCTGACATGGAAGGGAGAGTCACTGAGGTTGATAAAGGTTTTCTGCAACAATGAAAAAAGCAAATAAATGAGAATCAGCCATTTCATTGATGCTGGAATCGTTGTTTAACCCGTTTACTGCGGCCCTGATTTTCCCGCAGTGCGGCACTTCCGCAAAACGGGCAGGGCCGCGTCGGCCATTGGCCGACGGCAGCACTGGGGAGGTAGTGCTGCCGTCGGCCAATGGCTGACAGCAGCAAGGAAGGGGTTAATAATTGTCTTCAAAAGTGAATCACTGCAATTTGAATACAATTGAAAAAACGTTATTTAGGATGAAAAGGAGTACGAGTGGAGACATTATACCAGCTGAAGTACAGTGCAGACATAACTTTCGAAAAGTTGTATTTTCACACTTGTGACTTAAAATCTGACTTTACCATTAAAGAGGGTTTTACATTAAAATTCTTCAGACACTAGTCTCAACATTCCTATCTGCTGCCAATTGAAAGTTACCACTTATTGAATGTGATATGAGAACCCAATGTTATCCTATGAGAAAGATAGGCCTCACAGTAGCGAAAAATTAATGTAGAAGTTTTTCAATAGCAGGACATGTCAAATTTAGAAGTTTATGTTCCGCTTTTTGAATACACTGCACCATGCCCTCTGGGCTGTGTAGGGCCTACCCTAGGGGAGACGTATATGTATTAGAAAGGGTGGTTTTGGCCTGGCAAGAGGTTTTATCTTGCCAGGACGAAATGGCAGGGTAAAACTGAACACACAGGCTATAATGACAGGTCTGAAAAATGTTTGAAAGGCTAAAAAAGAGGGTGGCACAATCAGTGCTGCAGGGTCATTAGTTGCGTAAAGAAGCGTACTTGATCATGAAATTCGACAGTATTAACAAGGGGCTCAACTGCATGAGCGAATTGAATAGAATCTAATCTTGGATTAATTTACTTCGAATTCATCATGAAAAGATCACCTTCCGCAATGTTGGTCGGAAATGCTTCCTTAAAAAATACAATGCCCAGAATGCCCTTAGCATGTGGCTCCTCTTTCCATCCTCATTTGGCGGAGAGAGCTATCACGTGACCTACTGACCTGGAACTATACATCTGAACTGTAGGAGGCGGCTTGTTCTCGAACAACTGAGCGAGTAACGGACTCCATTCAATGCCATGCGCCTTTTGCCGAATTTGGTAAGTGATTCAAAACAATCTTAAAAATGGGGCTTTGTGTCACAAGCCTCGGGAAAGCGGGATTCATTTTAGCCGGTTTTTCTTTTTCAGCTTCCCATTACAACTATCTGGAATTAATAGAGACCGATATCAGTCTGTAGACAAGCACCGATCACCGAGTGAGTAATGGTCGCGTTTATTTTTAATACTTCTTGTACATACAGTAACTGAATAGAATAGTAAAATAGTTTTAATCCTTTCAGAAATAAAGAACTGTTACATATCCCGAATGATTCCAATGCCGTTTTTGTAAGGTAATTCTCTTTCCTCTATGTAAATGCCGTAATGATTGCAAACCTGACGGCCTATGGCTCTAATAAGGGTTCGATACTTTGTTGCAGGCTGCTAAACACTGCGTAGGAGAACAATCAAAAGCCAGAACCTTATACTGGCAGCACACAGGTATGTGGCTACATATCGAATTGATTGTGAAGTCAGTTTCTAGGGGGTTTGGAGAAGCTATTTTAAAACGACTTTATTTGTTTTTCTTTTTTGTCAAAAACAGTTGTTAAAGACAAGATTAAACCTGCCCTGATGAGAGTTTGGCAATTTGTAAAGCCAGAACTCGAAACGCATCGGCTATGTGAGATTCAAGTCTCTACTGTTGGACACCTAATATATCAGGATTAGTTGCTTTTTAGGTGTCAGGAAGTTTTTTCTCTCGTGTTGTTTGATTTAATGCGCAATGCAATGAGATTACCCACCCACTTACTACAGTCTGCCCAAGTCATGCAAGCTACGCGCGGAGATACCCCTTCGGGGCTGATTCAGGCGCGATACAAGACTTTAAATAAATAAATAAAATAAATTGAATATATATGCATATAAATAGTTTGTATAGAAACAGCTTTTTTTGGCATGCTTAATGAATTTGAATGTATTTATGTATTGAATTCTTGATGTGTTTAAATGTATTGTCAATTTTTGTGGCGATTTATGCATAATATGTAACAATTGAGTTTTGTGTAGACTTGGTTTATATTAATGTGACATTTTGTTTAGTTGATGATGTGTTCCTAATTTGGCCTACCAAATATCAATTACATCTTTATGAAAATAAATCAAAATAAAAGAGGCAAAAACTATTGCCAAGATAGACATAATTAATTTAGTCCATCTTTTGCCTTGATCGGAATTCCGATCTTAAATGAATGGAGGTGTGGGTGAATTTTTCTATGTACTGCAGAGTCATTAGTAGCATTTAATTTACAGGCCTTGGATACATGGAGTACCATTTTACTAGGGACTTACAAGTAAATTAAATGTGCCAAATGGGTGTAGGGCAATTTCACCATATTTAAAGGAGCGAGCACATGCATTTTAGCACTACTTAGTCCCAAAAGCCAACAGAAAACAGGAGGGTGAAGGCAAAACGTTTGGTTATGACCCTGTAAAAAGGGCCATGTCCTCATTCCACTACAGTCCCTATATGTGACCCTGCACCCTGACTCGATCATGTGTTTGGCCACCACCAGCAATGATGCTGTGACAGGGTGCAAGGCAGGGCATATCTATGAATAGTGAAACAGGTGCATTGGCACTGGGGCTAAGGGGCCTACTTCTTTTCCATTAAAGCTCATGAGGCTTTTACTACACCACTGATGGGGAGGAAGGTTGTGGGTGACCAGCTCCTCTGTGGCTCACACAAAGTTGTGGGCAGGAGTGGATGTCGGGCTGACACCTGCTCATGTGGTGTTTTTGGCAGGTCAAGCTACACTTTTGCAGCTTCTCCGTGGCATGCACAATGTTTCTCACCATGAAGGGAACAGTTATCTGGCACCCACTTCGGCTAGGGCTCCACCTGAGAACAAAAGCTGGTGCTAAGTTTCTCACTTGTCCAGGGCCCACAATATTGTGTGGGCCATGGAAAAGCAGGTCAGTTAGCACCCACTCTACTGCAACCTGGTCCCAATTGGGAAAGTGGCACAAGAGGGGGTTTAGCTGGCATTGGCTCTGCCCTAGTTTTGATTGTAAAATATTCTCCTATACTTTGGAAAAGTAAGGGTGTAAATTCTCCTCTACTCCTTGGGCAAGGCGACAGGCTTAAAGTCATAGTCCCTACGTTTGGCGATGTCAGTGGTAAGGAATCAAATTCTCCTCACCTCCCTAGGCAATAAGTGGGGGGTTCAAAGGATGTTACCCCTGCACTTCAAAAGCTTTGAAGGGGGGAAATTGTCCTACTACCTTTGGGCAAGGTGGGGGGATTCTTTATTTCCCCAGCACTTCATCAGTGTCAGGTGCAGGGATTAATTTCCCACCTCCCCAAAATAGAGAAGGTGAGGAAGTGGGTCTGAGTAAACACCCATCACCCTTTAAAAGATGGGAGTGCAAGGGGGCACACAGAGGGGCAGTTTTAAACATTCCTGCTACAATTGTAAACCTGTCAAACAGGTCAGGGAGAGGTATTAGTAAGAGGATGGGCTTACCCTCCAACTTATAATTGACTATAACATCGGTTCTCCCATCATGCTGCTTTGTATTTCTTTCATGATTTTCTTTTGTTTTCCACCCAATGTTTTCAAGTGTTGTGCATGTTGAAGGACTGGGTTATTTAAGACCCAGCGGTGCCAGGGGACAACACCTGAAACCTTCGTGGGTAACCTGTTCTGGCGTACAAGTGACAGAGACACGGGACACTTCCTTCGGCGTCAAAGATTCGAGGTTTATTTACTGCAGGGAACACAGAATTCACGAGAAGTACACAACAGGTATGTTTTCGGGATCTGCTTCGATTTGCTACTGTGGATCGCTCCTTTTTATACATATTTCTCCCATAGGTTTACATGGTAAACAAAGGTTTACAACTTGGTTCCCATAATTATCCCCGAGAGGGGTCGCGTTGATGTATTCAGGGTCCGGAACATAAGTGCGGAAACATTTGGCGGTTCCCAACTGCAAAAGCCCATCATCCCACCATTAGTACATTCCAATCAGCAATAAACAGATCGAAGAGGGAACAAGGACAGGTGCAGAGGAAGATGGAAACAGTGGGGAGATCGGAAAGGGTGTAAAAGGGGAGGTTTTGGGAAACACGAGCTACAGGCATCAAAAGGACGTGCCTAATGAGATGCACGGCTGAGACAATAGACCGGCCCGGCAAGATGAGCCTCGAGCGGGGCCATCTGCCTTACAGTATCATCCCCCTCATCATAACAACACTTTCAAAGGAAATGTGTCTTCCGCAAATGTCTTGGGAATCCCAGGGTCGCGAAGCGGACAACGTCCGTTCGCTGGCTACTTGAGGGCAAGAAACAAAATGGATGCCGTATCTAAGATGGAACCCGTGGGTACAGATGGAAAAACCCACGAAACAGACGAACGGTTTAGGTTAGCACAGCGAAACTGCGTACACCCACTAAACTCGTCATTTGCGGTTCATGGATACCAGACTCGACCATATTCGTGCGAGTCGAAAACACCACTTACAATCGTCACGGAACCTCAGACGCTCCTTTTGCCCTCATGTAGGCAAGCACTAGTCAGAATCATATTCGATATTCATCAGACCATCTAGATGTTGCTGTAACATCACTCTGTCCAACCGAGTTCCTTTGGCAACAGGCGGTTGCCTTATACACGTCGTAGCACAAAGGCCACATAAGGCAGGACCACACTGCACACAAAGGCAGCACGTGAACAGGAACGCCACAACAACTCCGACAATCATCAGAATCTTCCAACCCCAAGTCGACATCAGGCCCCAAAACCATCCAAGCAGCGTCCAATCCCCTACGTCCACGTGTATGGAGCAGAGATCTTATGCAACTTTGAGATGGCTTGATGGACGGTCGGAGCATTATCTGGAATGAAAATACAGCAGCTCGAATGGATCACCTTACATACCCCACCTCGATCTGCTAAGATCACATCTAAAACCATACGGTTTTGTAACGTCATAAGCCTATCCGCCTGAAGTTCTGTGGTGATATTACCAAGGGCACTGGCAGTAATATTAGCTGTTGATTCCACCACTCGAGTCAATTGTCTCAGGTTCCTACTATTAACCATAGGCCCCCAAAACGGGAGGAAACCCTTGAAAAAGTCTCCTGCCTCTTGACCGGCAGTGTCCTCTTCGCTAATTACGCCCCTCACAACTCTAGTCTTGTGATAGTCTGCATCTACAGTGAACGTCGGAGGCAACAGATTTGCGATAAAACATGAGCCCACAAAGTCGGAGGGCAACCATGCATACGCACGATCATGGCAGACAAAGTATGTACCCTTGGCAGCCAGAAACACAGGGGACGAGACCATCGGCAGAATGTAATTCTCGGCGCAAGCACTCTCTCCAAGACGAGCTTTCGATCTTCGGCCACGACCCATTAGACAGAAATTACCAATGTGGGGTACGACCCATATCGGAGGCGAGCTTCTAAGCTGTTTTTCACTCGTGAGCGCACTATACTCGACCTTACTCAGGACCCTATAGGCTTGTACCTCTTCCTCTGGGATGAGCGACGGCTCATAGATATCTCTATCCAAATCTTCTATCGCTATAGACAAAGGCTTATGATACGAGCCAGGGCCAGAGAAGGGAGAACGTGGCTCTTGACTGGGGTAAGAATCTAGTGCGCTCCGAAACATTGTTTGGAATGCTCGAGCTGAATCCTGGGAACTATAAGGTAGGACCAGATATGGAATTCCCTTATCAGTGGTATGTGGCATTAGCCCACACACCCAACAATTAGTAGTATTAACCACTAACTGGTGCTGATGAAGGAGCTGGATAAAGGAATTATTTCGAAATTCTGCACGTCTAACCTGTTCGTGTAAGATATGGAAGGAATGAGGGGATGCAGTGGAGGTAAGCTTAGGATCAGAAGTAGGAGTAGGTATGGCAGAAGGTAAGAAGTACGACATCATGTAATACACCCCACCCGCCAATAGTGCAGAAACAGTCAAAAGCAATACGAACACTTGAAACATAAAACATTTGGTACGAATAAGTTGTTGCAGTTTGAATCTTTGCGCCTGAGCTTCTTCCAAGCCCATCAGCTTTGAAAACGTCATCCCCTATGACCGTCCGCAACGTTTCTTGACGCACTTCGTTCTGTGTAGCAGTAGTCAATCCCCAGAAGTTCCCAGGAACCGACGGTCTTTAACCTAGCGTCAAGACCTACTAACCAGAAGGAAGTACACGCGCGGCCCTACGGCCTTTATTCACAATGTATGTACAAAAGTCTCTCAGCTGTGGAAGCAAAAACACATGTGGAACGAAACTCAATATATACAGAAACAATCACAATAATACGGGTGTTCAGACTGATCGTAGCATACGGGATAATGCAATTGTCAAGGGAAAACGGAATTTTTTTATTAGTTCCGAGTGCTGGATCGCAAAAAGTATCGGGTTTTCCCAGGACGTGTCTGTTCATCAAACAAAGGATCCGATGAGGGAACAGAGTTCTGCTGATCAGTCGAATGTTCTGGTCTTGAGTCTTTTGGTGACAAATGTTCAACAATGTCTTTCTGCTGCACTGAGGATTCTCCGACAGGTTGTGCGTCGCTAAAAGGTACAAAAGCCGGCAATCCTTCGGTTTCAGCTGAAGCAATGCCCTTCCTCACCCACGAGTCTGCCGGTAAAGGTATAGGAACCTTCTTCGTATGAGTGGCATGCACCCAATTTTTCCGACCTTCCAAACGGACGGCAGTTCTCGTGGCGAGGAGGACCTGGAAGGGTCCAATGAAGCGGGGTTCCAAATTCTTCTTGCGAGCAAAGTTGCGAGTAACCACCCAGTCTCCGGGTTGGAGCTGGTGGCCTGGACCCTCCGTCTGCGTCGGCAGTGCTTCGTAAACCTGTTGGTGAATTAACCTCAGTTTAGCAGTCAGATCATGAAGATAGTCAATCAACATTGGGTACTCAAGGCTAGAAAACACACCCGGTCTAGGGACCCCCCAAACATTCGCAGGACGACCGAACACTATTTCATAGGGACTAAGCCCTACTCGGGAGTGTACTGTCGCCCTTGTTGACAATAAAGCTAAGGGTAAAGCGTCAGGCCACGAAAGACCAGTCGTAGCCTGAATCTTCGCCAGCTTTAGTTTAAGGGTGCCATTATACCCTTCAACCAAACCAGCTGACTGGGGATGATTGGCGCTATGGAATTTTTGATTAATTCCAAGGCCCTTACACACACTCCTCATCACACTCCCCACAAACTCACTTCCGTTATCAGACCATACAATCCGAGGCATTCCATACCGAGGAAAGTATTCCTTCAGCAGGATTTTCGCAGTCGACAGGGCAGTGTTGTCTTTGAGGGGGTAGGCTTCAATCCATCGGGAGAACGCGCAAACCACAACTAAGACGTATTTCAGGTTATTGCATCTCTCCATATGGATGAAGTCTAATTGAATCACCTCAAAAGGACATGATGGGGGAGCAAAATGGCCAGGAGGTGTTGGGGTTCCCTTACCAGGATTGTACAACATACATACCATACAATTCTTAACCAATCGTTCAGCACATTTCGTGATACCATCATTCTTCCACACAGGGGACAGCAACTTACAAATACCTTTCACGCTAATATGTGCTAACCCATGTGCCATTGTCACAACAGCTAGCACATACGCATCTGGCAACATCCATCTCTTATGTTCCGACAAGTCAACCCAACAACCATTCGCATCCAACTTTCCCGTACTTTCTTTCCACTTCGTCTTTTCAGTCTCGGTGGCCTCATTCTGTATCGCTTTCACACTCTCGATAGTATCCTCACACATGCTCGTTTCTGTAGGCCACCTAACCGAACTCGCCACATACATTCGATTGCTAAGGTCCCGGGCAGTCTCCTTAGCAGTCTCATCCGCAAACGCATTACCACGACCGACATCATCCGTCACCTTACGATGCGCACTACATTTAACAATCGCTACCTGCTTAGGCCACGTAAGTGCATCCAAAAGATCATTCACAAGCTGGCCATGTTGAATCTTCGTACCATGCGACGTCATAAACCCTCTCTCTCTCCACAATCGTCCAAAACTATGGGCGACGCCAAATGCATATTGGCTGTCGGTAAACACATTCACACGTTTCCCTTTCGCCAACACACACGCTCTAGTGAGAGCAATCAGTTCTGCAGCCTGGGCAGAGTTCTGATTCAATCTTGCAGCTTCCACAACAGTATTCAAAGTTACAACCGCATACGCAGTCGTCACATCACCATTTGGCAATTTAAAACATGAACCATCCACATACAAAGTCCCACCGGGATCATCCAAAGGGTGTTTTTAAGGTCCACGCGACCTTTTGTTTCCTCCTCAGTCATTAAATAACAGTCATGAGCTGTTATTTCATCTGACTCTGTACTGATTGGCAATAAAGTCGCCGGGTTTAGGACATTACAACGTTTTATCTGAATATGACTTGCCAAAAGCGTCAATTCGTACCCAGACAATCTTGCACTCGTCAAGTGCTGAGTTTTCGTACGATTTAGGAGAGTGTCAACTGCATGCGGAACCATCACCGTAAGCATATTATCCATGACCAATCCTGCTGATTGTCGGATGGACACCGCAGCTGCCGCTGTTGCTCTCAAGCAACTCGGCAATGCCCTAGCTACCGGGTCCAAGGTCGAGGAAAAATATGCACATGGACGTTGCTTTCCACCAAAAGGTTGCGTTAAGACACTCAAAGCACAACCTTCCCTCTCGTGAACATATAATGTAAACGGCTTGCTGTAGTCAGGGGTACCTAACACAGGAGCCGAACACAATGAGTCACGCAATTCAGAAAAACTCTTCTGACATTCTTCCGTCTATGGTAAAGGAGTTGAAACATCCTTGCACGTAAGAGCCACCAATGGTTTCGCTAACAGTGAAAAATTCGGGATCCACTGTCTGCAGTATGACGTGATGCCCAAGAAGGCACGCACATCTCTTTGGGTTGTTGGCACAGTCATTCGCGCAATTGCTGCAATTCTCTCTGGGGTCAACCGCCTTCCCTCCTTTGACAATAAGTGACCTAGATAGGTTACTTCTTGACAACAATATTGGAGTTTAGAAGGTGACACCTTGTGATGTAAGTCACAGAGATGTTGCAGCAACGACACCGTAGCAATTTTGCAAATGTCCTGAGTATCTGCAGCCACCAATAAGTCATCGACATATTGGATTAAGGCCGCACCAGCCGGCAACATAAACACATCCAGTTGACCCTTCAAGGCTTGACTGTAAATGGATGGACTCTCACAGTAGCCCTAAGGAGCACGTTTAAACCGGAAACTACGTCCACCAAGGGAGAAACCGAAAAGGTCTCTGCTCTCCTCAGCAATCGGAATACTGAAGAACGCATTCTTCAGATCGATCACCGAAAACCAAGATGCCGTTGCTGGAATCAGAGTCAGTAGCGCCGTGATGTCGGGCACAACAGGGAACTGAGGAATCACAATTTTATTTACCTCCCGTAAATCGATAACAAAACGATACACAGGTGGTTTAGAAGGATCGGTACGTTTCAGAATGGGCAGTACAGGGCTATTGCACACGTTTCCCCGAGTTTCTTCAATCACATCTTTCTCGATCAGATCATAGATGATCGCTAACAGTGCTCGTTCACCATCAAGAGAGATTCGATACTGGGGAATACATGGCAATCGCACATTAGATTTCAGCTGAACAACATAAGGGGAGATGTCAAGCAGGCCCACATCATTGGGACCTGCTGCCCACAAAGATGCAGGAAGAGAGCTCAATTCCGGTGGAAGCTTATCGAGAGACAAGTACATAGGAGAGACAACCCTCTCACCCAAAGTAAGCTTTACTCCCGCAGGAGAACAATACAAAGTCGCATACAAACGTTTTAGCAAATCCAGGCCCAAAAGATTTTCACCACAACCAGTAGTCAAAATCAAAGGAGCTTGAAGCTCACGAGGTCCAATTGTAAGGGACAAAGGGCGCAAAACTGGATTGCTAACGGGGGCGCCAGAGAATCCAACGGAAACATTTGTTAAGCCAGACAAAGGTGCGCCAGGGAGTTTTGAATGCATTATGGAACTTTTCGCTGCACCAGTGTCCAACAGAAAAGGCTCAACGACGCCCGATGTAGCAACTGCGACGTAAGGCCCTCTCTGATCAACCGGAACTGATACCACTCCCTCTCCTTGGTTATGGCTGTCCTAGTAATTACTGTCGTCAGTTCCCTGATCGACGTAATAATCGTCTACATTGTACTGCGCAGATCGTCCTTGCGAGGATCCACGTTGATCAAAACAATTATTGGAATTTGATGAGTTATCTGAACGATCATTTTGAGCACCACGACCCCTACCACGTGATGTCTGCTGAGAACCACCACGACCTCCTCTAGAGGAGTTACCACTATTACGATCATTTAGAACAGGACAGTTGAATTTTAAATGACCCTCCTGTCTACAATAGGCACACTGATTGTACCCTAACGAAGATCTTTGGGAAGAGGAGTCATTCCGCGATTGCGACCTATTTGACTGTGGCTGCGATCGATTCCGCTGAGAATCATTCTGAGTCGAACGCGGAGGATAGGCCTGCTGCAACAACACTTTAGTTTTGAGTTCTTTCGTCTTTTTATCTGCACGGTCGTTCTCTTCTTTTTCTCTGTTCTCGTAATACTGTGCCGTAGCCAATATTTGAGCAGAAGTAGAGACAGCCCACGCACTCTCGGAGTTTCTTAATTTATTGCTCAAGTCAGGCAATAAATTTGAAACAAATTTGTCCACAAACAACCTTTGACCACCTTCGGTACCCATATCTTGACCGCTGTGGTCGATGAAAGCCTCCTCGAATCTCGTAAAGAAATCCGAGACACTCTCATCCTTCTTTTGTTTGCAAGCGGACAGTTTGTCCCAATTCACCCTCATAGCAGGCATAAGCGTTTTCATTAGGGTAATTATTCTCTGAGGGAGATCGGTAATAAGCTGTTCAGGTTTAGCACCACCA
Organism: Lissotriton vulgaris; assembly: GCF_964263255.1. Lineage (NCBI taxonomy): Eukaryota > Metazoa > Chordata > Amphibia > Caudata > Salamandridae > Lissotriton > Lissotriton vulgaris. The sequence goes on along the minus strand of NC_141694.1, from coordinate 618,369,459 downwards.
ACTTGTCGTGCATCTGCCGCAATAAGAGCAGCCCAATCACCACCTAATTCTACCGCATGGTTTTCTTGACGAATCTTTGCCCATACCGGTTGCGGTACGACATTGCCAAACAGCATATCGATATCGGCAAGGTTCATTATCGTAGCATCTACAAGCTGCGATAATTCTTTATAGTACCCTGCAGGATTTTTGCGAGGGTCAGGCAAAGATTGCTTTACCTGTAAAACTTCTGATCGTTTCCATGGGAGGTGTATCCACACTCTCTGGAAATGTGCCAAGATCGGGGGCTGAGCCTGAGGATTAGCTGGCATCCATACTGGAGGAACTTCTCGCATGGGAAACTGACCAGACGCATCGAACTGTCTTTCAACGTTCTCAACGAACAAGGCTTGAGGTATCGGAGAGGGACGAAGAGATAACAACCGTTCAACAGCGCGTCGAACGTTGGTGTCCACTATCATTCCACTCGAGAACTGAAGCTGTAGATCAGACAAAGCGGTCAATACATCATCAGATGCATCGGCCGATATTTGATCGCGCAGAACCCTGCACATTTCTTCGAAAACGTATCTCTGCGTCGGTATATTGAATTGACAGAACGTATCAAGTACAGCACGTGGAGGATTTCTAAGAGGATATGTCATCCAACCCATCGCCATGTTATACAGCGCGGCACGTTCCCTGTTACCGGGAAGCTGGCTACGCCTTTGAGGACCGTCCGAACCAGCGGACTCAAGAATAGGCCCAAGGGAATTAAAGAAGTTAGCCGAAACAGGAGAGGTACGACATCGAGTAGATGGAGAAGTATAACATAAGGGATTAACAAAAGAAGGAGTAGAAACAGACGAAGCAACAGGAGTAAGTACAGCAGGAGCGGTAGCGGGAGCAGGAGTATGTGGAAGTACAAGCGGAGGAGCAGTAGGAACAGCAGTAGGCAAAGGAGCAGGAATAGTCGGAAGAACAGGTACAGGTTGAGGAACAGGTTGAGGAGGAAGAATAGGAGGAAGCACTGGAGGTACCGCGGGAGCCGTGGTACCCTGTGCATACGGAGGTGGCGACTTCATAAGATAGTACATTAAAGGATCCTCAACTAATTCTTCCTTTTTATCCGACTCCGTAGGCAAAGCGGGATAGCATTTATTTATAGACATACGCTGTAGCCTATCAAATACTTCCTTTTCCTTATCCTCCTTGTCACGCTGGAACTGCTCTGCTTTCTTTACAATGGTAGCAACACCATCTCTCTGATTACGTTTAGTCTGTCTGATCTCTTTCTGTCGGGCTTCTTTGCGCCACAACCGAAAGGCATCAAACATGGCCGGCCTGGACTTTTTCTTAAACAATTTAGCCTCAAGATTATCTAAAATCGGGGTCTCAAAACTACCGTGAGGTGGCCAACTAAGGACACCATCTTTTTTGGTGTAACGAATCCAATATTCATTAAAGGTAATAGGACCTAGTCCATGTTTACTGTAGAGCTCATAAGTGGGAGTTCCAACCGGAGGTATCGGACACGAGTCCTCCAGTCGGGAATCCGTACCACAACGCCTGAAACAACTAAACAGAGTACAGCGACCAGGCATCTTGCACACTAGCCGAGTTTCACAAACTTCAAGGGTTACGGGATTTACCAAGTCCCAGCAAGGAGCAAAAACCCTCGGTCTTTGGCGGCTGCAGTCGTCAAATATCACAACAAAGTACCAAGAACCACAAATGCAATGGAACCATGCAACAACTAAGCTACCACAACCAAGAACTCTGGGAGCGACCCACAAATACTTAACTCAAAGATCGATGGCGTCACCAGGAAGGCCCGTCAATCGTCTCGCTATACCAAGGTCTACGCCAGGCGCCAAAACAGGTCTACAGTCAGGGCAGCAGTCCGTCGCAGCCGTCAGGAGGCGGGAATCTTCGCGGGAAAAGTCGTCGGGCCACTTATTTCGACAACAGGATCGATGAAGCAGGGTGCACCTTCCCTCGGAGATTTCACACGAAGTTCCTCACGATCGTCGGGCTTGGACCGGTACCACTGATGCAGCCCCACGTTGGGCGCCAACTGAAGGACTGGGTTATTTAAGACCCAGCGGTGCCAGGGGACAACACCTGAAATCTTCGTGGGTAACCTGTTCCGGCGTACAAGTGACAGAGACACGGGACACTTTCTTCGGCGTCAAAGATTCGAGGTTTATTTACTGCAGGGAACACAGAATTCACGAGAAGTACACAACAGGTATGTTTTCGGGATCTGCTTCGATTTGCTACTGTGGATCGCTCCTTTTTATACATATTTCTCCCATAGGTTTACATGGTAAACAAAGGTTTACAACTTGGTTCCCATAATTATCCCCGAGAGGGGTCGCTTTGATGTATTCAGGGTCCGTAACATAAGTGCGGAAACATTTGGCGGTTCCCAACTGCAAAAGCCCATCTTCCCACCATTAGTACATTCCAATCAGCAATAAACAGATCGAAGAGGGAACAAGGACAGGTGCAGAGGAAGATGGAAACAGTGGGGAGATCGGAAAGGGTGTAAAAGGGGAGGTTTTGGGAAACACGAGCTACAGGCATCAAAGGGGCGTGCCTAATGAGATGCATGGCTGAGACAATAGACCGGCCCGGCAAGATGAGCCTCGAGCGGGGCCATCTGCCTTACAGTATCATCCCCCTCATCATACCAACACTTTCAAAGGAAATGTGTCTTCCGCAAATGTCTTGGGAATCCCAGGGTCGCGAAGCGGACAACGTCCGTTCGCTGGCTACTTGAGGGCAAGAAACAAAATGGATGCCGTATCTAAGATGGAACCCGTGGGTACAGATGGAAAAACCCACGAAACAGACGAACGGTTTAGGTTAGCACAGCGAAACTGCGTACACCCACTAAACTCGTCATTTGCGGTTCATGGATACCAGACTCGAAAACACCACTTACAATCGTCACGGAACCTCAATGTGCACTGGGGTTCCTTTGTCTGCGCATGCCTAGTTTGTTGTTCACAAACTACTGGAAAAATAACATAGTTTGACAGATTTTTATCAAGTACAAAAAGTTACTGATTGACCAAATAGACTGCTTTAGCGTCAAAAGTTGGTGACCATCCATTCAGAGGTTTTAGATTTAGGAGCCGAGAAAACCTTCCTGTGGTAAAACCTATTCCACAAACAAGTATCGATTTTGAGACCTACATTACAACTTTTCAACCATGCACCAAGCCACACCAAATTTGGCACGCTGGTGCACATTGGTGCTTTCCTCGCGATACCTTCCGTTGGGATGCATTAGTGAGAGACAAATCCCTCATTTTAGCTTTCTTCAATTCCACATAGATCCATTCCCGCTCACAAAAAAATGTTGATCTTTAGTCAGAAAACTAAGTGGGAATTTTTAAACGTCTTGACTTTGATTACTACGTAGCACATTCCGCTGACTCCAAATTTGAAAAACTTTCCTTTAAAATTAAAATAAGACGGTTCAATATTGTTGGAGAACAATACAATTTTTGTCCTTAAAAGAGTTAGCTAACGTGTTGAGTCCAATTGCAAAGACATTAGAGGCAAATGTATGACTCAGAACTCCAGCAGGTCTCCTTTTCTATGAAAGACCCCTTCCAGTGTGATATTGATGTTGCTAGGGCGAAGTGCGTACTTTGTCCTTCAGCTTTTCTCAAAATAGGGTAGTCCTTTCATCACAACATCATTATGACAGAGGTTGGCACAGCAGCCAGTGGCGAGAGAGGGAAACATTTACTACTTGAAACTCCCCAGCAGATTTTTTTTAAGGAAATGTACAATCCCTTTTGTGTAATGTTCAGATACCTCCTGCAGAAAACGAATGGTACCTTCTAGTGCACTCAGGTCTCAAATAATGGAGAACGAGATCCCAGTACAATAACCTACTCTAGAGAAAGGTTTTAAAGACAAGTTCTTGCCTCGCATGCACATGCACAAACATGTTTTGAAGGACTCCTGTAGTAAAATATGCAGTGTGCAATCCTGACTAATTTGCAGGGCTCCACTCTAGTAAAAAAAGAGATTTTAATGCACGATAACATGTCCTGCAATTTCCCTTCCGCTTGTGATTTGAACACAGCTACATAATAGAGAATGGTTATGCTAATGTGTTTCTGGCTGGGAGACCTCTTTCAGAATAAATGGAGCTGAGTCAAATCTTGATGCCACGCTGCTTTCAAATTGTTATTCTTTTTGTAAAGGAAAATATGTTTTGGAGGGAAAGTGCCTGTAAGAGAAACACCATAAACATGGCTTCGAGGGACAGGAGTGGGGGGAGGTGGCCTTTCCTGTTGCGTGTTTTGAAGTGGAACGCTGCTGCGAGTGCTTAAAAAACACCAAGGCGTTCTTTATAGTTGTAATAAAACTAAGCAATATTTGGGAAGATTTCTAGAAAATGTATTTAAAAGACACGAACGTTGCTCAAAACTGGGCAACATTTCCAATAGCACTTGGGGGTTCACTCCCTTCTATCAGTGCCATCTTAATGATTTCGGGGGGCCCAGGCACCATACTTTGGGGGCCCCTGTTTGAATTTTCTCACTAATTTCCAGCTAGTTCAAGCCCATGATATCAACACAATTAAATTATATTTTAAACTGTGAAATATGTCTTGCCTGGGACCCCAGAAACCTTACAATGACAATAGGTAGGGAGAGCCATAGTAGGCACTAAAGTTAGTCAGAGGGCTTCAGATAATGACATTTAATGGGCAGAGATTAAAAAGGGAGAGGGGGCCCTTGGAAGGTAGGGGCCCTGGGCAATTGCCCACTTTGCCCATGCCTTAAAAAATCTCTGCCTCCTATTTGAGTCAAACCATATATTTCAAAGAACTATAGTAAGGTAATATTGGTGAAAATGAGATTTAAGAAAAGGTATTGACTTTGGAAAAATGTCTGAAAAATAGCATTTTTAAAATCTGATTGAGAGACAACATTGATTAATGCTGGATAGCAATTACATTTAAATTTACAGTGGGTTTATAGGTTCTCCCGCAAAGAAGGATTGGGAAATATATGTATTAATGTAAATAAATAGTACATTTCATCGGAACGTTTCATTTTCCTCTATCCTGGAGAGAAAAGTAATTTAAACCAGGAATGTGGGGCTTATTTATGAGAGGCTTGCACTGCTGTGGCGTCACTTTTTCCGATACTCCAGTGGTGCATACCTCTCAACCATATCTATGAGGCCAAACAAAGTCACTTTGTGTGGCTTTGCATGGCCTCACAGATATCGATTAAGACAAAGTAGCGCAAGTCGATGCGTTGCCTTAGTCTGCACCAGGGAGGCGTTCTATGGCTGCTGTGGTGGGTTTTTACCCTGCAACACCCATGGATTTTGACGCTGCTCTAGGTTTACCTAATCACGTAAATCTGGGAAGGCGCCAAAACCTTACCCCTCCCAAGAGCAGGCGTAACAAAGGGAAATATTTGTATTTCTCCTTGTTTCCTCTTTCCATGTGTGCTGCATTTTGCAGCATATGTAGAAAGAGGAAAATCACCTCTCAGGATTTTTTTTGTGCAGGAAGGTGCCTCTTTCTCACAAAAACAATCCTGCCTGCAACACTGCCACAAGGCAGCAAATTGTGCAACAGAGCAGGGAGAAAGAACAGGGCCCTTATTTATGAGGCCTTGCGTCAGTTTTGTGCCGCCGGTGCGTCACTTTTTGTGACGCACCAGCGGCGTACAAAATGCGCCTTGTTGCGCCATATTTAAAAAGTGACACATCTAGGTAGATGCGTCACTTTTTAAACCTCTGCGCCACATTATACCTGCGTCAGGTATAATGTATGCAGAGGGGGCGTTCCCCCGCAAAAAGCCTCGTAATAGTGACGCAGTGAAATCAATGAGATTTCACTGCGTCACTTTTAGGATGCTGCTTCGTCAAAATCTTGCGCCTGCCTCACAGCAGGTGTAAGACTGACGCAAGCCCTTTCACATGGGGCTTTCCCCAAGTGAAAGGACGCATTGCTGGAGTTGCGTCACTTTTGTGACACACTCCAGCAATGCGTCCCTTTTGCGCTTACAGATGCGTCAGAAATACTGACGTATCTGCAAGTCCTTGCGACATGATGCGTCATACATTAAATATGACGCATCATTGGTGTCGCAAGGAGTGCGCAGTGAAAAGTGCCGCATCGCTGTTTTCACGCAGCAATGCGTCACTTTTCATAAATGTGGCCCCAGGAGTTTACCGTATTTCATAAATACGGTGCATTCCTGCTCTTTCACATTGGTGCAGGGCAGCGTAGCAAGAAGACTTGCGGTGCTGCCTTACGCCAGATCCCCAAAAATGATGCATGAAGTTCGCAAACCAGCAAGGGTAATACAGCCAGAAAGATTTTCTTGATATCAGGCAGCAGACAGGATGCGGAGGTGAAATTTACTGCTACAAGCCTTCATTTCAGGACCGCATTGATACCAATGCATCTCAACAGAACTATCACACGTTTAAAAATTAAACCAGAACTTTTCAACCATTACTTTGGCAGTCTCACATCGTGGTCCTTACATTAGTCATCCTTTCATCTAAGATCAGTTTTCCTATCTTTACATCAAGGGTGAAAAACTGTGGTCAGTGTCTTTAGAGATCATACCCCTATGATAATTAAAGGTTTGTACGTCTACAAGTGTAGTTCATCCCAAGGATGAGATGAATATGGAAAATGGGTTAAGGGTTAAATGGTGTAACATCAACCCAGAATTACTGTTAGCCAGCCTCATTTCTATAGGGTTACAGGCATTCAGTATCTATCATATTTCATTATTGATGCCTATAGTCAGATACATTTGTAAGTGAAAAGTTCCTACATAACTATTTACACATCTCTCCAACCCAAAAGTAAGCAATGGTTTGACAAATCCTGCACAGAGGCTCATGGCCATCTTCTTAGAGTACTAAACAAAAAATCTCACATTTTTTCTGAGGTAGTGTTATGTAGGAAGGGATATAAAATTGCACAGGTGACCAGAAAGACCAGTATTAGGAAGGAGGCGTAGGACAAACCATTCGATGCCAGCAACCACACGATGAGCCCTGATTTCTGGGGTTGGATAATCATCTGCTCTTTTCTAAACAAACTAATACAGGTGTGGACCTTGGGATCCAAGCTGAAGTTTAGGTAACCCATTATCCAATATATACTCTCCTTTTGTTTGACTGGAGAACTCTTATTTTTACCATTCTTTACTGAAAGCAAACCTCTAATATTTCTTCAGTCGTAAGTCACAGAAGCAATTACGGATAGTCCCACGGGCAATACCCGAACCCTGCCGGCTTGTCCCTGGGCCTATAACTGAACTCTGGGTGCTCAGTACTATGCCTAATAAAACTTGACTTACCTGATTTTTGTCTAGATCAATCATATTCCCATTTTTTTTTAAAAGGAGATAAAAACCCAAAATGTTTTTCGACCCATATAATTATAGATTCTATTGCTAAAATTGCATGTAGTAATTTAATGGACAGGTTATCTGATTAGAATGTAGCTAACAACATCTTTTCGGATGTTTAAGCATAGTGCTGTCTATTTAGCCTTTATTTATCTTCGCTCAGCGTTCAATTGTGTTAACCATACTGAAAGTTATTTTCTAGCATCATTAATCTTTGAACTGACCCTCATATATCTCATGTTTGTTTAAATTGCATTTTCAGTCTTACAACTAAGGTACAATTCGTCTTAAAGGAGGAATGTACTGATTGAATTATAATCACCGTGGAGTGCAGCAGTGATACATTCTGGCACTATTTATTTTTATATTTTATGTTAATAATTCAGAAACATCTGTAACTCAAAATGTTCTGAATGTGCTCAAAACTGGGGGGCATATTTACAACAAAGTGGTGAAGTGTGTCATTAAGCCAAGAAGGCTAACAACACGCTCAGTTACTTTAGAAAAGCAGGTCTGCACCATATTTAAAAGAATACGATGCAGGCCTGCGTTTCCCCCTATGCTGGCACTAAATTTGGCTGCCAAGTGCCAACGCAGGCACCCGAACCCTGCCGGCTTGTCCTTGGGCCTATAACTGAACTCTGGGTGCTCAGTACTATGCCTAATAAGTACAGATCCGGGTTGAATCCATCTTTGTTTGCTCGCCATGCCATCCCAGTTAGGACCCAGCCATATGCAAATCAGTCTTGACCCTGCTCCCAGTGGGGACAGTCCAGGATGGCCAGGCTAGGTCCTCCCTGGACCAGAAACAAGCATCCTGGGTTGGTTTTGGGGTATCACCCCTCATCAGCCAGGCTAACTTGATTCCAGTGGCATAGCGAGCATAGGACTATTAAAGGCATGACATTAAGGAAGGTTGACTTTTTTCATATGTGGGAGTCATTTATCATTATTCTCTTAATTAGAAGTACCTTGTGGAATGCAGGAGACTTTAGTGCTATCTATTGGTGCTCTTTTTGAGTTGCAATTAAACTCATGCTTAATATCTATATTGCCAAATGTGTTTCCATTGCATGTTATGGGGCTCGTTTGTGGGGCTACGCCAATATCTCCACTGTGAAGACAGCTGATTTTGTAGGCACTAACTATTTTACTGCATTGCTCCCCCATGTCATGAAGAACTAGGTCAACCACACCTGGTGGATATGATTAAACTTCGACCACTCCTTCTAAACGTCTTTATACAGCACAAAAAAGGAAAACACTCCTAACCAAAATATCATAAAGACTGCTAATTGTTAGGCGGAAACATAAATTAGTGGGCATATTTATGAAAAAATGAACGCAGCAAAGCAAGTCACCTTGCTGCACTGTGCTGCATTACAGGGAAAGGGAAGGAATTCTGTATGTATCCCAATATGTTGCATTCCTGTCCTTTTCCAGCACACTGGTGCACAATGGGCTACTTAGGTCCAACTCTGGCCCTCTTGCACCATGGTGCAAGGGTGCCTCTGTTGCATGCAGGATTGTTTTTGTGCAGAAAGGGGCGCAATCTTACACAAAAATAATCATGAGGCATATTCTTCTGTGTTTACTGCAGACTGCAGCACACGTAAAAAGAGGAAGTAACAAGGAGAAATAAATACATTTTGCTTCATTAGGCTTCCCCTGGTAAGGCTTAGCATTTTGGATCATTCCAAGGTCTACTAGTAATTGTAAATCTGGGAATGCTTCAGAATCCATGGGAGTTGCATGAAAACCTCCACGCAATGCTCATTGAACGCCTTCTCAGGGCGGAGTAGCACAATGCAGATATTTGTGCTGCATTGTGTTGCTCCTGATTTATCAAGCTACTTGGGCCACACACACTGGCCTTGCATGGCTCGATATATCGAATTTGGGGTTTCAATCGCTTGTGTACCACGTTTTGTGGTGCAAATGTGGCACAGACTCCTTCATAAATATGCCCTAAGTGGCTAACTTATTTTACTTATTCTTTCCAGCATCTTGGCAGTCTGGATTTGTTTTCTCATCCATCAAGCATCTCAAAATATAATATTTGTTGAATTACAGTTGTCTTTCTGTCCCAAAAAGGTGTCTGTGGAGAGGCCAATTGTTTGACAAAGTAAAGTACTTCTACCTACGTAAATGTAAAAACTGTGCCCTGCATTGGGCCATACTTGAAGTTACTGTCTAACAGTTTTCATAAATTCCTACTAATGCTTTTTAGATTACTCTATACACCGCTTACCTGGGTTTGCTGGTGACAGTTTTTTTCTGTGAAGAATCATCTGTTTGCCCCTGGGATCATTTGCCTAAGCGATGCCGTGTGCATACCATTCTTTTTTTTATTCTGTTCCACAATGTCCCTTTTTATTACCCTACCTCAAAGTAATGGTTTTACCGAGGCTAACCAGCACTTGTTTTCTTACAAATGTGGACTAGAGAAATTACCTGAGCGGTGATGTTGTGTGAAACTATTGTAGCATCTACCACAATGAATGAATTTTGAGAAGCACAGTACTGACGTACTCTTTTTGATACAACCCAAAAGTAAGATCTATGGGTGTGATTGTGTGAAAACCATTAAGAATGACTGCTGCATCTACAATTATACCCAGAAGAAATCGGATCTGAGATCAGTGTGCAGCAAATGTTAAAGAGTTTTCCTCGACTTAACCTACACACATGAAAGATCTTGGAATAAGGGCTCTGCCGTACCAGGAGGAAACACAAGGAAAGTTTTGTTACTTACCGGGAATCTTCATTACCCCGATTAAGGTCCTTCTCATCCCAGTCCTTCCACAAGTGAGGCAATCCTGCCTCCTGACAGGCTATTCTCAATGCTAGTATTTCTTTTATGTTTACTACATAAACCCCTCCCACCCACAGCCATGCCTGTTATCAACAAGACCAGACTCAAACGCAGCAGAGGGCGGGAGGGAACAGGACTGGGATTAGGAGGACATTAATTGGGGTAACGAAGATTACTGGAAAGTAACAAAAAATTACCCCCTCATATGTCCTCCTCGTCCCAGTCCTTACAGAAGTTAGGACCTCACAAGCAAAAAACATCAAGAAAATGCATGACACCAGGGATTCATGTAGATACAAAAGCTTTTACTCAAAATAAAGATTAAGACACAGCAGCGTTCATAACACCAACAGCAACATTGTCCACAAAGGTATGCAAGACACCAAGGCGATAATGCCGGACAAAAGTATGCTGGACTGCCAGGTAGCCACTCTGCAAATCTCCTGGAAAGAAACACCAGCCGCCTCATCCCAGAAAGTGGATATCGACCGCGTTGATCGACCCTGGACCTGAGCTGGAGGAGGCAGACCACTGACTTATAGGACTGGCAAACTGCTAAACGCACCCACCGACTAATAGTCGAAGTAGACACCTTTTTCCCTTTAGCTACACCACCACAGGATACAAACAGGACAGGAGAAAGACTAAAACCCTGAGTGTGCTGGAGGTAAACCTGAAGGGCTCACAGAACATCAAGGTAGAAGGAACAAGAGCTCCCCCTTCCCCAGGAAAATCAGGATGAATCACCTCCTGCTGTAAATGTAATTTGGAGGAGACCTTAGGGAGAAATGCCGGGTCAAGCCGCAACACCACCCTATCAGGCAAGAACTGCAAATAAGGACAAGAAAACAAGCAGGGCCCCCAATTCGCCCAACCTTCAAGCAGAGGTGACGGCCAACAGGATATCCAACTTAGCAGACAACCACGGCAAATCCACCTCCAACAAAGGTTCAAAAGGGGACAATTGGAGACCCTGTGGAACAGTCGCATTTGGCAAATCCCAAGAGGGCATAATCATAGGAGTGGCAGGACGACAAAGCTGAAAACTCAGCAGGAGCTGAACTACCGAAGGAGCGATACCCTCCAAGGAGTCCCCCAAAACCCCTACACGCCCGTACAGCAGCTCACTGAGCAGACAAAGTAGAAGGGGAATGATCTTTCAAAAAACCATCCCTAAGAAAATTAGGAATCGAGGCCGTATCACCAACCACAGGATCCATGCCATGAGATGCACACCAAGTGACAAAAGAACCCTAATTCTTACTGTAACACTTGAGGGTAGAAGGCCCATGGGAACACTAGATATCCACAGCCACCAAGGAAGATCAACCAAAACACGTCAAACATTCAAGGGCCAGGGTATCAGCTTTAATTGATGGAGATGAGGCAATGACAGAAGGGTAAACTGAAGCGGAGACAGGATCACGGGAAGCTGGACAAGCCACATTAACAGCGGGAACCAAAGGCGGTGAGGCCAGAAAGGGGCAAAACAGACACCTTCTCCACCCAAATCTTCTGCAGCACCCTCGGAAGGAGGGGGATCGGGAGGAAGGCATACAGAAGGCCTGGGGGCCTGGGGGCCAAGGAATCAAGAGAGTATCCAGCATACACACCTGAGGACAAACCAACTCAGAACAGAATCAAGGGAAAGGGGCGTTGTTCGGAGAAGCAAAAAGGTTGATCCAATTTGTTCTGAACCGAAGACAAAGGTCCCGGAACAGGGGTACAGACAGATGGAATAGAACCGAGGATTCAAGGTTGCGGCTCAACTGTCCTCGTGAAAGTTCAGGTGACCTTGAATGTAAACAGCCCTCAAGGCTGAGAGGTGAGACTTCGCCTAGGCACAAAACAAGGAAGCCAGCAGATTCAGAGACTCACACTGGGTCCTCCCTTGGTGGTTCAAGTAACAGCGAGCTCCTTGATTGTCGGTTTGAACTAACAGAATTTCACCCGGGGGGGGGGGGATATGAAAGAACAGTATCTCCTGCCAAATGGCCGCCAACTCAGTCCAATTCAAGGAATGGGCGCTGCCTGCCTGAGACCACTGACCCATGGCCTCCAAAGACCCCAATGTGGCCCCCAACCCCAAAGACTGGTGTTGATCGTCAGCATCAGGGAAGGAGGAAGCTGAAAACGTACCCCCCTTTCCAGATTGGGAATGCAAAGCCACCAGTCCAAGTCCTGAACTAGAACAGGGGAGAGAAGAACCAGACATTCGTAACTCACACAGGAGGGGTCCCACAGAGACAACAGATGATTCATCAAAGGCTTGAGGTGCAGGCGAGCCCAGGGAACCACAGCCGTGGTTGCAGCCATCAACCCCTGGACCCGCAACCAAGTCCAAGCCGGAGCAGACTGCCAACTCGGTAGATCCCGCAGAAGAAGCTGCAGGGAAGAGATGCAAGCAGGAGGGAGAATCAACACCCCCAACAAGGTGTTAAAAAATCCCCTGATAAACTGCAGTCTCTAAACCATTCCAGGATGTGAAAATAGGCATCTTCCAAGTCCAGGGAAGCTAGAAAATCGCCTTGTTGGATAAGGGTATGATGGACTGCAAGGTGGTCAGCAGAAAGTGAACCAGCGGCACCACCCTGTTCAGAGCTTTGAGATTCAGAATCAGACTTAAAGAACCATCTGGTTTTGGGACCAAAAAGAGCTTCCCACCTCTGTAACCCAGAGAACAGTGCTTTTCGCCAGCAACATGCCCACTCCAAACAACATAGCAGTCCTCTTCACTGGATCTTTTGACAACGGGGTAACCCGATAACAGGTCTGAGGGGGGAGGACCGTGGAATGGAATCTGATACCCCTGGTAGATGACCGACAGGACCCAAAGGTTGGAAATCAGAGTGGACCAACGATCCAGGCATGGAGCCTGGCCCCCACCTTGGCATAGTCACTTTTGCCCAGCACCCTGTGGAAGCAGCCTCCCGACCACGGGCCCGTCCACAAAAAGGCTGAGTAGAGGAGAGAACACAGTGAAACCACTGCTTATGGAAAAGGACTTCTTCTTCTGGACACAATGAAATGGCTTCAACAACTTCTTTTCTTCTGCAGAACACTGCACCATTGCGTTCAATTCATCCCCAAAATGCTGCGGATCCTCAAAAAGGCAGTTTATGAATCAATGCCTACTGAGCAGCCTTAAGACACCAAGGCTTTGTCCACAGGGATCGTCTACCAGCCACCGCTGAAAGGGCAGCCGAGGAGAAGCCCCAGAGCATATCAAAAGTGACATTGGACAGAAACTGCGTCAAGACCTCCATCTGTGCAAAGATAGGAGTGGGATCCCCCTAATCCTGAAGACAGTCAAACAACTTCTCAAAATCCATGAAAAGGACCTGGGAAGCATAGGCGGAGTAATTGCTAGCCTGAATCCCAAAATGAGACGCAACTTAGGAACATTTCAAGGCTGTCTCCACCTTCCGTTCAACTGGATCAGAAGACAAATAAGAGTTCCAAGCTATCAATGACAAAATAAAATTGACTTTAGGAACCTGAGGAAACTGGACATCGAACTCCGCCAAGCTATAGCTCTCGCTCAGAAAGCGAGGAATCCCCTGCTTGTTGACCTCAAGCCATTCTTTAGCCAGAGCATCCTTAATGACATCATGCAAGAGCAAGTAATCCACCACTGAGGTACTATACTGGGATTCAAAACCATCATCCAATAAAGATTTAGGATAAAATCCCAGGATCACGAATGTGGGTCCACATGTTCAATCAATCAGCACAGCCTTAACACCAAAAGTAATCAAATCCTGCAAATCTGACCTGGAAATCTGCTACAGGCCATCCTCCTGCAGGTCCTGCATATGTTTCTGTTTGAAAATAGATTTGGCTGGCACCTGGACCAACTCCTCATCCCCCTTGACACCAAACAGGAACCAACAGACGAAGAGAAAGTGCCCAGTAATCTCCAAATATACAGTCTTCTAGCAATCAAGTCTCAAAACAAACCAGACTTAAATTGCCAAAAGAAAGCCCTGCCTCTTCCCCTACATACAAACAAGACATGGCTGCGGTAGTAAGGTGCTGCTGGAAGCCCTTGGCATCGGAATGGCCTGCCCACTAACCACAGAGAAAGCTCCCCACCCCAGCCAAGCACATGCGCGTCAGGAGCAGGGCAGAGACGCGACCCACTGGGTCACCAGTAAGGTCAGCGTGGCATTTCACAAAGAAATTTCAAAAAAAGCAAAAAACACTCACCATATCGTGGCTCTGACATGGAGGAACAAAACCTAATGGTCTGACAGCATGTCTGTTGGACAGGAAAAAAAAACAGGCATGGCATTAGTTGGGAGGGGTTTATGTGTTAAACATGAAAGAAATACTAGTGTTGCAAATAAGCTGTTGGGAGGCAGGATTGCCTCACTTGTGTAAGGACTGGGAGGAGGAGGACATATGAGGGGATAATGCATTCAGCCGGCATAAAAGTACTCATCTGTGACACAATTACCCCATGGACAGGTAATTGACAGATAGACTTTTAGATGCTGGCGCTAAACTTAAAACAAGGATCTGATTGCCAGCATCATATGGCTGACATGAATTATACATTTATGATATAAATGACGTATGAACAGTAGTCTTGTGGGAAGACTTTAAAGTGCAGATGTGAAAACCTAAAAGAGGTATTTGGAAGCTTCGAGGCTTGTGAAGAATAGACAGGTGGCGTTACGGCATATAACAGGCAAAGGGGAAATCCTTTATGATCAAGATGTAGATCAGAGTCTCGCCAGAATTCGGGAGAAAAAGAAGTGTGGACATACGGAGCGCGTGCCCTGCTCTCCGTCAGTACGTATAGCACCTGATTGCGAATTCTGGTGAAGCAGTGAGAAGATATCTGCATTGCTATACACGTTCTCTCCTTGAGGGGTCGGTTATATAAGCTCAGGTGCACAACCCATGGAAGGTGCACCGGGGTTACTCTGATCTAGATCTTGATCATAAATGATTTCCCCTTTGGATAAACACACCTAGTCATACTTCAAGCCTGTCTGCACAAATATCCTGGAGGATAGTACTAACACACAGATCCCCAGGTGCTGCTGTTACAAGCCCGAGCTCGGCTGCTCAACAACCCTGGAGGATAGAAATAATTTAACAACCTCCAGGTGCTTTTTTATACTTCAACTTCTTGTTTGGTACGACACTCAGACCTTCACCATTGGTCCTCCATCACATGATCATTCACATCATCAGGAATTTTGTCTCTCCATTCCTTGCCCTGAAGAAGTCCCGCCTTGGGACGAAACGCGTCGGCTGTTCGTTTCCTTCTGTTGAAAAATGAAGAAACAAACTAACAAGACTTCTGGACTTCATTACCTGTGCCTTAACATTATATTGTTAATTTTTGCACAATTCTAATTTATGGTGCACCTGTGCTTTTTATTTTTTTTCTTTACATGTTAAAGTTCTGTTTAGGACTGGCATTGTGACGGCGGGTGTCTTATCGGTGTGCACATAGTCCCCCTTTCAAGTATCAAGAAAAGGGAAAATTTACTATCAAAGTTATTTCGGATCAGGTGCATCTCCATGAAGGTTCCGCCATCTGCTTTGTTTTAGTCCACTTTAATTTAGGCTAGCATAACGCAGAATACATAGAATTATTAAGCATATATTTATAGGTAATATAAAAACATCAGGATTTTAGTGTAGCTCTTACGCAGTTGAGATTATTTTGTGTAGTTACAAATAGCATGTATCAGTGTGATATATTACTGTGCTTCGTATAGAAGTAGAATGTGTTAACACCTACTTTTATCCTGTCATTTCGTTGCACACGTTTACACACACAGATATATTTTAGTAAAATTCACTATCATAATCAGGATTAATCATAATTTTATATAAATTTCATTAGTTACTCACTCATATAAATAATGTTATGAATGATTAGAGGTAAACTTCATGACGTGAGAGTTCTCCGTTTGCACGTTCCCAACACACGTTAATAAAAATGTAATACTTTGTCAAATTGTAAATCATAATCTATATCAATACATAAATAATATAATTTAGACTACAACCTTTCTGCCTGCTTTTATGATGCAACAAGGGGTGGTGAGGGACAGAGTCTCTGAATTAAGCAGAAAGCTCTCACCCAGTCAAGAGATCAGGGCTAGATCCAACACCGTTTTTTAGCTCACTGCACCATCCCAGTTTCAGAACCTGGCTGTATGCAAATTAGTCTGTTCCTGTCCCAGTGCATGATGGGAACAGGGCAAACCAAACTACAAAAGCCAATTCTTACACTGGGAAGGAAACAAGCTCCCGGGGACCGGTTTCTGGCATTACAGCCGTCTTCGGCCCGGTTTGCTTGAATCCTGATGGTGCAATGAGCAAGGGTCTCACATCTGAGAATACCCTTCCACGCTTAGGGTGGACAAAAATATTTACAACAAGGGGTGGTGAGGGACAGAGTCTCTGAATTAAGCAGAAAGCTCTCACCCAGTCAAGAGATCAGGGCTAGATCCAACACCGTTTTTTAGCTCACTGCACCATCCCAGTTTCAGAACCTGGCTGTATGCAAATTAGTCTGTTCCTGTCCCAGTGCATGATGGGAACAGGGCAAACCAAACTACAAAAGCCAATTCTTACACTGGGAAGGAAACAAGCTCCCGGGGACCGGTTTCTGGCATTACAGCCGTCTTCGGCCCGGTTTGCTTGAATCCTGATGGTGCAATGAGCAAGGGTCTCACATCTGAGAATACCCTTCCACGCTTAGGGTGGACAAAAATATTTACAACAAGGGGTGGTGAGGGACAGAGTCTCTGAATTAAGCAGAAAGCTCTCACCCAGTCAAGAGATCAGGGCTAGATCCAACACCGTTTTTTAGCTCACTGCACCATCCCAGTTTCAGAACCTGGCTGTATGCAAACTAGTCTGTTCCTGTCCCAGTGCATGATGGGAACAGGGCAAACCAAACTACAAAAGCCAATTCTTACACTGGGAAGGAAACAAGCTCCCGGGGACCGGTTTCTGGCATTACAGCCGTCTTCGGCCCGGTTTGCTTGAATCCTGATGGTGCAATGAGCAAGGGTCTCACATCTGAGAATACCCTTCCACGCTTAGGGTGGACAAAAATATTTACAACAAGGGGTGGTGAGGGACAGAGTCTCTGAATTAAGCAGAAAGCTCTCACCCAGTCAAGAGATCAGGGCTAGATCCAACACCGTTTTTTAGCTCACTGCACCATCCCAGTTTCAGAACCTGGCTGTATGCAAATTAGTCTGTTCCTGTCCCAGTGCATGATGGGAACAGGGCAAACCAAACTACAAAAGCCAATTCTTACACTGGGAAGGAAACAAGCTCCCGGGGACCGGTTTCTGGCATTACAGCCGTCTTCGGCCCGGTTTGCTTGAATCCTGATGGTGCAATGAGCAAGGGTCTCACATCTGAGAATACCCTTCCACGCTTAGGGTGGACAAAAATATTTACAACAAGGGGTGGTGAGGGACAGAGTCTCTGAATTAAGCAGAAAGCTCTCACCCAGTCAAGAGATCAGGGCTAGATCCAACACCGTTTTTTAGCTCACTGCACCATCCCAGTTTCAGAACCTGGCTGTATGCAAATTAGTCTGTTCCTGTCCCAGTGCATGATGGGAACAGGGCAAACCAAACTACAAAAGCCAATTCTTACACTGGGAAGGAAACAAGCTCCCGGGGACCGGTTTCTGGCATTACAGCCGTCTTCGGCCCGGTTTGCTTGAATCCTGATGGTGCAATGAGCAAGGGTCTCACATCTGAGAATACCCTTCCACGCTTAGGGTGGACAAAAATATTTACAACAAGGGGTGGTGAGGGACAGAGTCTCTGAATTAAGCAGAAAGCTCTCACCCAGTCAAGAGATCAGGGCTAGATCCAACACCGTTTTTTAGCTCACTGCACCATCCCAGTTTCAGAACCTGGCTGTATGCAAATTAGTCTGTTCCTGTCCCAGTGCATGATGGGAACAGGGCAAACCAAACTACAAAAGCCAATTCTTACACTGGGAAGGAAACAAGCTCCCGGGGACCGGTTTCTGGCATTACAGCCGTCTTCGGCCCGGTTTGCTTGAATCCTGATGGTGCAATGAGCAAGGGTCTCACATCTGAGAATACCCTTCCACGCTTAGGGTGGACAAAAATATTTACAACAAGGGGTGGTGAGGGACAGAGTCTCTGAATTAAGCAAAAAGCTCTCACCCAGTCAAGAGATCAGGGCTAGATCCAACACCGTTTTTTAGCTCACTGCACCATCCCAGTTTCAGAACCTGGCTGTATGCAAATTAGTCTGTTCCTGTCCCAGTGCATGATGGGAACAGGGCAAACCAAACTACAAAAGCCAATTCTTACACTGGGAAGGAAACAAGCTCCCGGGGACCGGTTTCTGGCATTACAGCCGTCTTCGGCCCGGTTTGCTTGAATCCTGATGGTGCAATGAGCAAGGGTCTCACATCTGAGAATACCCTTCCACGCTTAGGGTGGACAAAAATATTTACAACAAGGGGTGGTGAGGGACAGAGTCTCTGAATTAAGCAGAAAGCTCTCACCCAGTCAAGAGATCAGGGCTAGATCCAACACCGTTTTTTAGCTCACTGCACCATCCCAGTTTCAGAACCTGGCTGTATGCAAATTAGTCTGTTCCTGTCCCAGTGCATGATGGGAACAGGGCAAACCAAACTACAAAAGCCAATTCTTACACTGGGAAGGAAACAAGCTCCCGGGGACCGGTTTCTGGCATTACAGCCGTCTTCGGCCCGGTTTGCTTGAATCCTGATGGTGCAATGAGCAAGGGTCTCACATCTGAGAATACCCTTCCACGCTTAGGGTGGACAAAAATATTTACAACAAGGGGTGGTGAGGGACAGAGTCTCTGAATTAAGCAGAAAGCTCTCACCCAGTCAAGAGATCAGGGCTAGATCCAACACCGTTTTTTAGCTCACTGCACCATCCCAGTTTCAGAACCTGGCTGTATGCAAATTAGTCTGTTCCTGTCCCAGTGCATGATGGGAACAGGGCAAACCAAACTACAAAAGCCAATTCTTACACTGGGAAGGAAACAAGCTCCCGGGGACCGGTTTCTGGCATTACAGCCGTCTTCGGCCCGGTTTGCTTGAATCCTGATGGTGCAATGAGCAAGGGTCTCACATCTGAGAATACCCTTCCACGCTTAGGGTGGACAAAAATATTTACAACAAGGGGTGGTGAGGGACAGAGTCTCTGAATTAAGCAGAAAGCTCTCACCCAGTCAAGAGATCAGGGCTAGATCCAACACCGTTTTTTAGCTCACTGCACCATCCCAGTTTCAGAACCTGGCTGTATGCAAATTAGTCTGTTCCTGTCCCAGTGCATGATGGGAACAGGGCAAACCAAACTACAAAAGCCAATTCTTACACTGGGAAGGAAACAAGCTCCCGGGGACCGGTTTCTGGCATTACAGCCGTCTTCGGCCCGGTTTGCTTGAATCCTGATGGTGCAATGAGCAAGGGTCTCACATCTGAGAATACCCTTCCACGCTTAGGGTGGACAAAAATATTTACAACAAGGGGTGGTGAGGGACAGAGTCTCTGAATTAAGCAGAAAGCTCTCACCCAGTCAAGAGATCAGGGCTAGATCCAACACCGTTTTTTAGCTCACTGCACCATCCCAGTTTCAGAACCTGGCTGTATGCAAATTAGTCTGTTCCTGTCCCAGTGCATGATGGGAACAGGGCAAACCAAACTACAAAAGCCAATTCTTACACTGGGAAGGAAACAAGCTCCCGGGGACCGGTTTCTGGCATTACAGCCGTCTTCGGCCCGGTTTGCTTGAATCCTGATGGTGCAATGAGCAAGGGTCTCACATCTGAGAATACCCTTCCACGCTTAGGGTGGACAAAAATATTTACAACAAGGGGTGGTGAGGGACAGAGTCTCTGAATTAAGCAGAAAGCTCTCACCCAGTCAAGAGATCAGGGCTAGATCCAACACCGTTTTTTAGCTCACTGCACCATCCCAGTTTCAGAACCTGGCTGTATGCAAATTAGTCTGTTCCTGTCCCAGTGCATGATGGGAACAGGGCAAACCAAACTACAAAAGCCAATTCTTACACTGGGAAGGAAACAAGCTCCCGGGGACCGGTTTCTGGCATTACAGCCGTCTTCGGCCCGGTTTGCTTGAATCCTGATGGTGCAATGAGCAAGGGTCTCACATCTGAGAATACCCTTCCACGCTTAGGGTGGACAAAAATATTTACAACAAGGGGTGGTGAGGGACAGAGTCTCTGAATTAAGCAGAAAGCTCTCACCCAGTCAAGAGATCAGGGCTAGATCCAACACCGTTTTTTAGCTCACTGCACCATCCCAGTTTCAGAACCTGGCTGTATGCAAATTAGTCTGTTCCTGTCCCAGTGCATGATGGGAACAGGGCAAACCAAACTACAAAAGCCAATTCTTACACTGGGAAGGAAACAAGCTCCCGGGGACCGGTTTCTGGCATTACAGCCGTCTTCGGCCCGGTTTGCTTGAATCCTGATGGTGCAATGAGCAAGGGTCTCACATCTGAGAATACCCTTCCACGCTTAGGGTGGACAAAAATATTTACAACAAGGGGTGGTGAGGGACAGAGTCTCTGAATTAAGCAGAAAGCTCTCACCCAGTCAAGAGATCAGGGCTAGATCCAACACCGTTTTTTAGCTCACTGCACCATCCCAGTTTCAGAACCTGGCTGTATGCAAATTAGTCTGTTCCTGTCCCAGTGCATGATGGGAACAGGGCAAACCAAACTACAAAAGCCAATTCTTACACTGGGAAGGAAACAAGCTCCCGGGGACCGGTTTCTGGCATTACAGCCGTCTTCGGCCCGGTTTGCTTGAATCCTGATGGTGCAATGAGCAAGGGTCTCACATCTGAGAATACCCTTCCACGCTTAGGGTGGACAAAAATATTTACAACAAGGGGTGGTGAGGGACAGAGTCTCTGAATTAAGCAGAAAGCTCTCACCCAGTCAAGAGATCAGGGCTAGATCCAACACCGTTTTTCAGCTCACTGCACCATCCCAGTTTCAGAACCTGGCTGTATGCAAATTAGTCTGTTACTGTGCCAGTGCATGATGGGAACAGGGCAAACCAAACTACAAAAGCCAATTCTTACACTGGGAAGGAAACAAGCTCCCGGGGACCGGTTTCTGGCATTACAGCCGTCTTCGGCCCGGTTTGCTTGAATCCTGATGGTGCAATGAGCAAGGGTCTCACATCTGAGAATACCCTTCCACGCTTAGGGTGGACAAAAATATTTACAACAAGGGGTGGTGAGGGACAGAGTCTCTGAATTAAGCAGAAAGCTCTCACCCAGTCAAGAGATCAGGGCTAGATCCAACACCGTTTTTTAGCTCACTGCACCATCCCAGTTTCAGAACCTGGCTGTATGCAAATTAGTCTGTTCCTGTCCCAGTGCATGATGGGAACAGGGCAAACCAAACTACAAAAGCCAATTCTTACACTGGGAAGGAAACAAGCTCCCGGGGACCGGTTTCTGGCATTACAGCCGTCTTCGGCCCGGTTTGCTTGAATCCTGATGGTGCAATGAGCAAGGGTCTCACATCTGAGAATACCCTTCCACGCTTAGGGTGGACAAAAATATTTACAACAAGGGGTGGTGAGGGACAGAGTCTCTGAATTAAGCAGAAAGCTCTCACCCAGTCAAGAGATCAGGGCTAGATCCAACACCGTTTTTTAGCTCACTGCACCATCCCAGTTTCAGAACCT
This sequence comes from Lissotriton vulgaris, assembly GCF_964263255.1. Classification (NCBI taxonomy): domain Eukaryota; kingdom Metazoa; phylum Chordata; class Amphibia; order Caudata; family Salamandridae; genus Lissotriton; species Lissotriton vulgaris. Next base: position 618,347,516 of record NC_141694.1, on the reverse strand, counting down.
GGCTGTATGCAAATTAGTCTGTTCCTGTCCCAGTGCATGATGGGAACAGGGCAAACCAAACTACAAAAGCCAATTCTTACACTGGGAAGGAAACAAGCTCCCGGGGACCGGTTTCTGGCATTACAGCCGTCTTCGGCCCGGTTTGCTTGAATCCTGATGGTGCAATGAGCAAGGGTCTCACATCTGAGAATACCCTTCCACGCTTAGGGTGGACAAAAATATTTACAACAAGGGGTGGTGAGGGACAGAGTCTCTGAATTAAGCAGAAAGCTCTCACCCAGTCAAGAGATCAGGGCTAGATCCAACACCGTTTTTTAGCTCACTGCACCATCCCAGTTTCAGAACCTGGCTGTATGCAAATTAGTCTGTTCCTGTCCCAGTGCATGATGGGAACAGGGCAAACCAAACTACAAAAGCCAACTCTTACACTGGGAAGGAAACAAGCTCCCGGGGACCGGTTTCTGGCATTACAGCCGTCTTCGGCCCGGTTTGCTTGAATCCTGATGGTGCAATGAGCAAGGGTCTCACATCTGAGAATACCCTTCCACGCTTAGGGTGGACAAAAATATTTACAACAAGGGGTGGTGAGGGACAGAGTCTCTGAATTAAGCAGAAAGCTCTCAACCAGTCAAGAGATCAGGGCTAGATCCAACACCGTTTTTTAGCTCACTGCACCATCCCAGTTTCAGAACCTGGCTGTATGCAAATTAGTCTGTTCCTGTCCCAGTGCATGATGGGAACAGGGCAAACCAAACTACAAAAGCCAATTCTTACACTGGGAAGGAAACAAGCTCCCGGGGACCGGTTTCTGGCATTACAGCCGTCTTCGGCCCGGTTTGCTTGAATCCTGATGGTGCAATGAGCAAGGGTCTCACATCTGAGAATACCCTTCCACGCTTAGGGTGGACAAAAATATTTACAACAAGGGGTGGTGAGGGACAGAGTCTCTGAATTAAGCAGAAAGCTCTCACCCAGTCAAGAGATCAGGGCTAGATCCAACACCGTTTTTTAGCTCACTGCACCATCCCAGTTTCAGAACCTGGCTGTATGCAAATTAGTCTGTTCCTGTCCCAGTGCATGATGGGAACAGGGCAAACCAAACTACAAAAGCCAATTCTTACACTGGGAAGGAAACAAGCTCCCGGGGACGGGTTTCTGGCATTACAGCCGTCTTCGGCCCGGTTTGCTTGAATCCTGATGGTGCAATGAGCAAGGGTCTCACATCTGAGAATACCCTTCCATGCTTAGGGTGGACAAAAATATTTACAACAAGGGGTGGTGAGGGACAGAGTCTCTGAATTAAGCAGAAAGCTCTCACCCAGTCAAGAGATCAGGGCTAGATCCAACACCGTTTTTTAGCTCACTGCACCATCCCAGTTTCAGAACCTGGCTGTATGCAAATTAGTCTGTTCCTGTCCCAGTGCATGATGGGAACAGGGCAAACCAAACTACAAAAGCCAATTCTTACACTGGGAAGGAAACAAGCTCCCGGGGACCGGTTTCTGGCATTACAGCCGTCTTCGGCCCGGTTTGCTTGAATCCTGATGGTGCAATGAGCAAGGGTCTCACATCTGAGAATACCCTTCCACGCTTAGGGTGGACAAAAATATTTACAACAAGGGGTGGTGAGGGACAGAGTCTCTGAATTAAGCAGAAAGCTCTCACCCAGTCAAGAGATCAGGGCTAGATCCAACACCGTTTTTTAGCTCACTGCACCATCCCAGTTTCAGAACCTGGCTGTATGCAAATTAGTCTGTTCCTGTCCCAGTGCATGATGAGAACAGGGCAAACCAAACTACAAAAGCCAATTCTTACACTGGGAAGGAAACAAGCTCCCGGGGACCGGTTTCTGGCATTACAGCCGTCTTCGGCCCGGTTTGCTTGAATCCTGATGGTGCAATGAGCAAGGGTCTCACATCTGAGAATACCCTTCCACGCTTAGGGTGGACAAAAATATTTACAACAAGGGGTGGTGAGGGACAGAGTCTCTGAATTAAGCAGAAAGCTCTCACCCAGTCAAGAGATCAGGGCTAGATCCAACACCGTTTTTTAGCTCACTGCACCATCCCAGTTTCAGAACCTGGCTGTATGCAAATTAGTCTGTTCCTGTCCCAGTGCATGATGGGAACAGGGCAAACCAAACTACTACTGTCTCCTTTCTGGTGAAGAATTGGCTTGGTAGTTTAGTCTGCCCTGTTCCCATGATGCACTGGGCCAGGGACAGACTGATTTGCATATAGCCAGGTTCTGAGCTGGGATGGGGCAGTGAGATAAATAACGGTGATGGATCAAGCCCTGATCTTTGGACTGGGTAAGAGTGGTCTGTTTAACTCAGACACTCTGTTCATCACCACCCCCTTTCTAAATCGTTTTTGGCCACTATAGGTGTGGCAGGGTATACTCAGACATGAGTCCCTTTCTCACTGCTCCATCAGGATTCAAGCAAGCCGGGCCGAAGAAGGCTGAAATGCCAGAAACCGGTCCCCGGTAGCTTGTCTCCTTTCTGGTGAAGAATTGGCTTGGTAGTTTAGTCTGCCCTGTTCCCATGATGCACTGGGCCAGGGACAGACTGATTTGCATATAGCCAGGTTCTGAGCTGGGATGGGGCAGTGAGATAAATAACGGTGATGGATCAAGCCCTGATCTTTGGACTGGGTAAGAGTGGTCTGTTTAACTCAGACACTCTGTTCATCACCACCCCCTTTCTAAATCGTTTTTGGCCACTATAGGTGTGGCAGGGTATACTCAGACATGAGTCCCTTTCTCACTGCTCCATCAGGATTCAAGCAAGCCGGGCCGAAGAAGGCTGAAATGCCAGAAACTGGTCCCCGGTAGCTTGTCTCCTTTCTGGTGAAGAATTGGCTTGGTAGTTTAGTCTGCCCTGTTCCCATGATGAACTGGGCCAGGGACAGACTGATTTGCATATAGCCAGGTTCTGAGCTGGGATGGGGCAGTGAGATAAATAACGGTGATGGATCAAGCCCTGATCTTTGGACTGGGTAAGAGTGGTCTGTTTAACTCAGACACTCTGTTCATCACCACCCCCTTTCTAAATCGTTTTTGGCCACTATAGGTGTGGCAGGGTATACTCAGACATGAGTCCCTTTCTCACTGCTCCATCAGGATTCAAGCAAGCCGGGCCGAAGAAGGCTGAAATGCCAGAAACCGGTCCCCGGTAGCTTGTCTCCTTTCTGGTGAAGAATTGGCTTGGTAGTTTAGTCTGCCCTGTTCCCATGATGCACTGGGCCAGGGACAGACTGATTTGCATATAGCCAGGTTCTGAGCTGGGATGGGGCAGTGAGATAAATAACGGTGATGGATCAAGCCCTGATCTTTGGACTGGGTAAGAGTGGTCTGTTTAACTCAGACACTCTGTTCATCACCACCCCCTTTCTAAATCGTTTTTGGCCACTATAGGTGTGGCAGGGTATACTCAGACATGAGTCCCTTTCTCACTGCTCCATCAGGATTCAAGCAAGCCGGGCCGAAGAAGGCTGAAATGCCAGAAACCGGTCCCCGGTAGCTTGTCTCCTTTCTGGTGAAGAATTGGCTTGGTAGTTTAGTCTGCCCTGTTCCCATGATGCACTGGGCCAGGGACAGACTGATTTGCATATAGCCAGGTTCTGAGCTGGGATGGGGCAGTGAGATAAATAACGGTGATGGATCAAGCCCTGATCTTTGGACTGGGTAAGAGTGGTCTGTTTAACTCAGACACTCTGTTCATCACCACCCCCTTTCTAAATCGTTTTTGGCCACTATAGGTGTGGCAGGGTATACTCAGACATGAGTCCCTTTCTCACTGCTCCATCAGGATTCAAGCAAGCCGGGCCGAAGAAGGCTGAAATGCCAGAAACCGGTCCCCGGTAGCTTGTCTCCTTTCTGGTGAAGAATTGGCTTGGTAGTTTAGTCTGCCCTGTTCCCATGATGCACTGGGCCAGGGACAGACTGATTTGCATATAGCCAGGTTCTGAGCTGGGATGGGGCAGTGAGATAAATAACGGTGATGGATCAAGCCCTGATCTTTGGACTGGGTAAGAGTGGTCTGTTTAACTCAGACACTCTGTTCATCACCACCCCCTTTCTAAATCGTTTTTGGCCACTATAGGTGTGGCAGGGTATACTCAGACATGAGTCCCTTTCTCACTGCTCCATCAGGATTCAAGCAAGCCGGGCCGAAGAAGGCTGAAATGCCAGAAACCGGTCCCCGGTAGCTTGTCTCCTTTCTGGTGAAGAATTGGCTTGATAGTTTAGTTTGCCCTGTTCCCATGATGCACTGGGCCAGGGACAGACTGATTTGCATATAGCCAGGTTCTGAGCTGGGATGGGGCAGTGAGATAAATAACGGTGATGGATCAAGCCCTGATCTTTGGACTGGGTAAGAGTGGTCTGTTTAACTCAGACACTCTGTTCATCACCACCCCCTTTCTAAATCGTTTTTGGCCACTATAGGTGTGGCAGGGTATACTCAGACATGAGTCCCTTTCTCACTGCTCCATCAGGATTCAAGCAAGCCGGGCCGAAGAAGGCTGAAATGCCAGAAACCGGTCCCCGGTAGCTTGTCTCCTTTCTGGTGAAGAATTGGCTTGGTAGTTTAGTCTGCCCTGTTCCCATGATGCACTGGGCCAGGGACAGACTGATTTGCATATAGCCAGGTTCTGAGCTGGGATGGGGCAGTGAGATAAATAACGGTGATGGATCAAGCCCTGATCTTTGGACTGGGTAAGAGTGGTCTGTTTAACTCAGACACTCTGTTCATCACCACCCCCTTTCTAAATCATTTTTGGCCACTATAGGTGTGGCAGGGTATACTCAGACATGAGTCCCTTTCTCACTGCTCCATCAGGATTCAAGCAAGCCGGGCCGAAGAAGGCTGAAATGCCAGAAACCGGTCCCCGGTAGCTTGTCTCCTTTCTGGTGAAGAATTGGCTTGGTAGTTTAGTCTGCCCTGTTCCCATGATGCACTGGGCCAGGGACAGACTGATTTGCATATAGCCAGGTTCTGAGCTGGGATGGGGCAGTGAGATAAATAACGGTGATGGATCAAGCCCTGATCTTTGGACTGGGTAAGAGTGGTCTGTTTAACTCAGACACTCTGTTCATCACCACCCCCTTTCTAAATCGTTTTTGGCCACTATAGGTGTGGCAGGGTATACTCAGACATGAGTCCCTTTCTCACTGCTCCATCAGGATTCAAGCAAGCCGGGCCGAAGAAGGCTGAAATGCCAGAAACCGGTCCCCGGTAGCTTGTCTCCTTTCTGGTGAAGAATTGGCTTGGTAGTTTAGTCTGCCCTGTTCCCATGATGCACTGGGCCAGGGACAGACTGATTTGCATATAGCCAGGTTCTGAGCTGGGATGGGGCAGTGAGATAAATAACGGTGATGGATCAAGCCCTGATCTTTGGACTGGGTAAGAGTGGTCTGTTTAACTCAGACACTCTGTTCATCACCACCCCCTTTCTAAATCGTTTTTCGCCACTATAGGTGTGGCAGGGTATACTCAGACATGAGTCCCTTTCTCACTGCTCCATCAGGATTCAAGCAAGCCGGGCCGAAGAAGGCTGAAATGCCAGAAACCGGTCCCCGGTAGCTTGTCTCCTTTCTGGTGAAGAATTGGCTTGGTAGTTTAGTCTGCCCTGTTCCCATGATGCACTGGGCCAGGGACAGACTGATTTGCATATAGCCAGGTTCTGAGCTGGGATGGGGCAGTGAGATAAATAACGGTGATGGATCAAGCCCTGATCTTTGGACTGGGTAAGAGTGGTCTGTTTAACTCAGACACTCTGTTCATCACCACCCCCTTTCTAAATCGTTTTTGGCCACTATAGGTGTGGCAGGGTATACTCAGACATGAGTCCCTTTCTCACTGCTCCATCAGGATTCAAGCAAGCCGGGCCGAAGAAGGCTGAAATGCCAGAAACCGGTCCCCGGTAGCTTGTCTCCTTTCTGGTGAAGAATTGGCTTGGTAGTTTAGTCTGCCCTGTTCCCATGATGCACTGGGCCAGGGACAGACTGATTTGCATATAGCCAGGTTCTGAGCTGGGATGGGGCAGTGAGATAAATAACGGTGATGGATCAAGCCCTGATCTTTGGACTGGGTAAGAGTGGTCTGTTTAACTCAGACACTCTGTTCATCACCACCCCCTTTCTAAATCGTTTTTGGCCACTATAGGTGTGGCAGGGTATACTCAGACATGAGTCCCTTTCTCACTGCTCCATCAGGATTCAAGCAAGCCGGGCCGAAGAAGGCTGAAATGCCAGAAACCGGTCCCCGGTAGCTTGTCTCCTTTCTGGTGAAGAATTGGCTTGGTAGTTTAGTCTGCCCTGTTCCCATGATGCACTGGGCCAGGGACAGACTGATTTGCATATAGCCAGGTTCTGAGCTGGGATGGGGCAGTGAGATAAATAACGGTGATGGATCAAGCCCTGATCTTTGGACTGGGTAAGAGTGGTCTGTTTAACTCAGACACTCTGTTCATCACCACCCCCTTTCTAAATCGTTTTTGGCCACTATAGGTGTGGCAGGGTATACTCAGACATGAGTCCCTTTCTCACTGCTCCATCAGGATTCAAGCAAGCCGGGCCGAAGAAGGCTGAAATGCCAGAAACCGGTCCCCGGTAGCTTGTCTCCTTTCTGGTGAAGAATTGGCTTGGTAGTTTAGTCTGCCCTGTTCCCATGATGCACTGGGCCAGGGAAAGACTGATTTGCATATAGCCAGGTTCTGAGCTGGGATGGGGCAGTGAGATAAATAACGGTGATGGATCAAGCCCTGATCTTTGGACTGGGTAAGAGTGGTCTGTTTAACTCAGACACTCTGTTCATCACCACCCCCTTTCTAAATCGTTTTTGGCCACTATAGGTGTGGCAGGGTATACTCAGACATGAGTCCCTTTCTCACTGCTCCATCAGGATTCAAGCAAGCCGGGCCGAAGAAGGCTGAAATGCCAGAAACCGGTCCCCGGTAGCTTGTCTCCTTTCTGGTGAAGAATTGGCTTGGTAGTTTAGTCTGCCCTGTTCCCATGATGCACTGGGCCAGGGACAGACTGATTTGCATATAGCCAGGTTCTGAGCTGGGATGGGGCAGTGAGATAAATAACGGTGATGGATCAAGCCCTGATCTTTGGACTGGGTAAGAGTGGTCTGTTTAACTCAGACACTCTGTTCATCACCACCCCCTTTCTAAATCGTTTTTGGCCACTATAGGTGTGGCAGGGTATACTCAGACATGAGTCCCTTTCTCACTGCTCCATCAGGATTCAAGCAAGCCGGGCCGAAGAAGGCTGAAATGCCAGAAACCGGTCCCCGGTAGCTTGTCTCCTTTCTGGTGAAGAATTGGCTTGGTAGTTTAGTCTGCCCTGTTCCCATGATGCACTGGGCCAGGGACAGACTGATTTGCATATAGCCAGGTTCTGAGCTGGGATGGGGCAGTGAGATAAATAACGGTGATGGATCAAGCCCTGATCTTTGGACTGGGTAAGAGTGGTCTGTTTAACTCAGACACTCTGTTCATCACCACCCCCTTTCTAAATCGTTTTTGGCCACTATAGGTGTGGCAGGGTATACTCAGACATGGGTCCCTTTCTCACTGCTCCATCAGGATTCAAGCAAGCCGGGCCGAAGAAGGCTGAAATGCCAGAAACCGGTCCCCGGTAGCTTGTCTCCTTTCTGGTGAAGAATTGGCTTGGTAGTTTAGTCTGCCCTGTTCCCATGATGCACTGGGCCAGGGACAGACTGATTTGCATATAGCCAGGTTCTGAGCTGGGATGGGGCAGTGAGATAAATAACGGTGATGGATCAAGCCCTGATCTTTGGACTGGGTAAGAGTGGTCTGTTTAACTCAGACACTCTGTTCATCACCACCCCCTTTCTAAATCGTTTTTGGCCACTATAGGTGTGGCAGGGTATACTCAGACATGGGTCCCTTTCTCACTGCTCCATCAGGATTCAAGCAAGCCGGGCCGAAGAAGGCTGAAATGCCAGAAACCGGTCCCCGGTAGCTTGTCTCCTTTCTGGTGAAGAATTGGCTTGGTAGTTTAGTCTGCCCTGTTCCCATGATGCACTGGGCCAGGGACAGACTGATTTGCATATAGCCAGGTTCTGAGCTGGGATGGGGCAGTGAGATAAATAACGGTGATGGATCAAGCCCTGATCTTTGGACTGGGTAAGAGTGGTCTGTTTAACTCAGACACTCTGTTCATCACCACCCCCTTTCTAAATCGTTTTTGGCCACTATAGGTGTGGCAGGGTATACTCAGACATGAGTCCCTTTCTCACTGCTCCATCAGGATTCAAGCAAGCCGGGCCGAAGAAGGCTGAAATGCCAGAAACCGGTCCCCGGTAGCTTGTCTCCTTTCTGGTGAAGAATTGGCTTGGTAGTTTACTCTGCCCTGTTCCCATGATGCACTGGGCCAGGGGCAGACTGATTTGCATATAGCCAGGTTCTGAGCTGGGATGGGGCAGTGAGATAAATAACGGTGATGGATCAAGCCCTGATCTTTGGACTGGGTAAGAGTGGTCTGTTTAACTCAGACACTCTGTTCATCACCACCCCCTTTCTAAATCGTTTTTGGCCACTATAGGTGTGGCAGGGTATACTCAGACATGAGTCCCTTTCTCACTGCTCCATCAGGATTCAAGCAAGCCGGGCCGAAGAAGGCTGAAATGCCAGAAATCGGTCCCCAGTAGCTTGTCTCCTTTCTGGTGAAGAATTGGCTTGGTAGTTTAGTCTGCCCTGTTCCCATGATGCACTGGGCCAGGGACAGACTGATTTGCATATAGCCAGGTTCTGAGCTGGGATGGGGCAGTGAGATAAATAACGGAGATGGATCAAGCCCTGATCTTTGGACTGGGTAAGAGTGGTCTGTTTAACTCAGACACTCTGTTCATCACCACCTCTTTCTAAATCGTTTTTGGCCACTATAGGTGTGGCAGGGTATACTCAGACATGAGTCCCTTTCTCACTGCTCCATCAGGATTCAAGCAAGCCGGGCCGAAGAAGGCTGAAATGCCAGAAACCGGTCCCCGGTAGCTTGTCTCCTTTCTGGTGAAGAATTGGCTTGGTAGTTTAGTCTGCCCTGTTCCCATGATGCACTGGGCCAGGGACAGACTGATTTGCATATAGCCAGGTTCTGAGCTGGGATGGGGCAGTGAGATAAATAACGGTGATGGATCAAGCCCTGATCTTTGGACTGGGTAAGAGTGGTCTGTTTAACTCAGACATTCTGTTCATCACCACCCCCTTTCTAAATCGTTTTTGGCCACTATAGGTGTGGCAGGGTATACTCAGACATGAGTCCCTTTCTCACTGCTCCATCAGGATTCAAGCAAGCCGGGCCGAAGAAGGCTGAAATGCCAGAAACCGGTCCCCGGTAGCTTGTCTCCTTTCTGGTGAAGAATTGGCTTGGTAGTTTAGTCTGCCCTGTTCCCATGATGCACTGGGCCAGGGACAGACTGATTTGCATATAGCCAGGTTCTGAGCTGGGATGGGGCAGTGAGATAAATAACGGTGATGGATCAAGCCCTGATCTTTGGACTGGGTAAGAGTGGTCTGTTTAACTCAGACACTCTGTTCATCACCACCCCCTTTCTAAATCGTTTTTGGCCACTATAGGTGTGGCAGGGTATACTCAGACATGAGTCCCTTTCTCACTGCTCCATCAGGATTCAAGCAAGCCGGGCCGAAGAAGGCTGAAATGCCAGAAACCGGTCCCCGGTAGCTTGTCTCCTTTCTGGTGAAGAATTGGCTTGGTAGTTTAGTCTGCCCTGTTCCCATGATGCACTGGGCCAGGGACAGACTGATTTGCATATAGCCAGGTTCTGAGCTGGGATGGGGCAGTGAGATAAATAACGGTGATGGATCAAGCCCTGATCTTTGGACTGGGTAAGAGTGGTCTGTTTAACTCAGACACTCTGTTCATCACCACCCCCTTTCTAAATCGTTTTTGGCCACTATAGGTGTGGCAGGGTATACTCAGACATGAGTCCCTTTCTCACTGCTCCATCAGGATTCAAGCAAGCCGGGCCGAAGAAGGCTGAAATGCCAGAAACCGGTCCCCGGTAGCTTGTCTCCTTTCTGGTGAAGAATTGGCTTGGTAGTTTAGTCTGCCCTGTTCCCATGATGCACTGGGCCAGGGACAGACTGATTTGCATATAGCCAGGTTCTGAGCTGGGATGGGGCAGTGAGATAAATAACGGTGATGGATCAAGCCCTGATCTTTGGACTGGGTAAGAGTGGTCTGTTTAACTCAGACACTCTGTTCATCACCACCCCCTTTCTAAATCGTTTTTGGCCACTATAGGTGTGGCAGGGTATACTCAGACATGAGTCCCTTTCTCACTGCTCCATCAGGATTCAAGCAAGCCGGGCCGAAGAAGGCTGAAATGCCAGAAACCGGTCCCCGGTAGCTTGTCTCCTTTCTGGTGAAGAATTGGCTTGGTAGTTTAGTCTGCCCTGTTCCCATGATGCACTGGGCCAGGGACAGACTGATTTGCATATAGCCAGGTTCTGAGCTGGGATGGGGCAGTGAGATAAATAACGGTGATGGATCAAGCCCTGATCTTTGGACTGGGTAAGAGTGGTCTATTTAACTCAGACACTCTGTTCATCACCACCCCCTTTCTAAATTGCTTTTATGATGCAGCAAGTAAGAATTCTCTCATCTTTTCAGCGTTTCTTGAATGTGTAGTTGGTGCACGTTTATTATTTTTCTCTCAGAAAGTGTCATGTTCAGTTTCCCATGTCATAAAGGTGTAAATGTCATTCCCTCTTCAAAATTTGCCTGAGAAAATCTTGATTTCTGAAGAGGAACAACTCTTGCATTTTGGTCTCTCCTTCTGTGCAAGTAGTAAATTTAATTATGTGTACACTAGGATAGATTTCTTTCAATTCATATACGTAAATTAAAACTGATGAAGATACATGAGAACTGGCTAGATTTCGAATAGGCACAGCATTGACTGTGCATTCACAAGAAACCTGGACAGAGCTATGTCTATTCTATGAATTGAAGCAAGCTAATAACACCTTTGATACATTTGAAACACATGATGTGGCAACTGACGAATCAGTGGTAGAAATGCTAAATGAAATGGGTTTCAAAATGGACTCACATATCAAAAGTAGATTCAAACCTGGATCATGAACAATTCCAAATGTATCCGCTGACAGCATAGATGTATTTCATAGACCTATGATCAAAGAACAAACACATTTGAGATAAGAACAAATTTGCCAACAAAAAATAACATTATTGCAATACAAAGGTTTAAATGAGTCAGGGAATGGTAAGAAAATTATAATCAGACCGTCAGACAAAGGCGGAAATATTGTACTGTGGCCCAGGGAAGAGTATATTAGAGAAGTGGGAGCGGCTCAATGATAACAAATGCTACAAAATAATGACCATTGATATTATAGAAATTTAGTGGACAGATATAATGAAATGCTAAGTCATTGGAGAGATGAAGGTATCTTAGAACACAAGCAATACCTCTTTCTCAAAACTGATCAACTATTCATAGCCATCTTGTATTTATTATATAAAGTCCATAAGGGCCTAGGGAGACCACCAGGAAGGAGACTTCCCTTGGACTTCTCTTTGACAAAATCTCAATCTATATCAATCACTTCTTGCTCCACTTAGTGGACGGTCCCCCAAGGTATTAGAGGAACAGCACAGATTTAATATAGATGACAAATAACTCATATGTGGAAATAGGAACCATTTTGGTGACCATGGATGTGAATAGTTTATTTACTAGAATTTACCATCAACATTATTTAGAGGTTTGTAGACAACATTTGAATAAAAAACATCTGAGGTGAAATGAGCAATCACAAATTTTATTGTACATGATAAACATGTGTTTGACTGAAACTGTTTTTGGTTTGGGACCTATATATACAAGCAACTAAGAGGGACATTCCTGGGCACCTTCCGCACCCCAAGCTTTGCCCCAAGATTAGCTTGTTCATGGGCTAGTGAGAGAAGCAGGTATCTACTGATGACAAATATCAACGTTTTCTGGAAAATGGGACTCTCTGGTTACGTTGATGATTTATTTTTGTTATGAACTGGTGATAGGAGTGATTTGATCAAGTTTGTAATAATTTTGAATGAAAATGTATTCAGTGTGAATGTATGTATAGAATGTAGCACTTCAAGTGTCAATTTCCTAGAGTTGAAATGTATGAAAACAGGATACATACTTCCCTCTATAGAGAACCAACAGCGGGAAATAGCATCCAATCCACTGAGAGTTGTCACCCAACACATATGAAATGGAATATCCCAGATGGGACAGACATTAGACTTAAAAGAAACTACAGTACCAAAGAAAATGATGGGGTGGACACATTTTATCTAATGAAAAGACTTCAGATGAGAGGCTAGCCTAGGAACATTTTAATAATAGCAGACAAGAAAGAAAATACAAACTCCAGAGATGAACTCATTTTCAAACCACAAATACATACATCATTACAAAAGAGACCTAAAAAAAGACAGCCTTAGGTGTATTACCACCTTCTCTAGACAATCTGACACTATTAAAAGGAAGATTGCAAAATGTTGAGCGATGCGCCTGAAAGACAGAACAATGTGCACAGCAATAGGGACTGGGCCACATAAAGCATATTGGAGGGCAAAGAGTATTCAGGATGTAATAGCGAAAAGCCATTTCCATACTGATTTTGAGATCATGGATGAGACAGACACCATGGCATTCTTCCCATGCAAGAGGTTCAAGGCAGGAAGGAACAGCACTAGAGTAACAGAATTTGAAAGTCATTTACACACAAAAAGTATTCCATCAATTAACGGATAACATGTAATTCTGATTATACTATTTAGATGATGCTATGTGCATGAGAAGAGAGGTATATTGGCAACACTATTTTTCCTGTGAAAAAACGAATTCTGAAAATTTTCAAAACCATAACCAAAGTGATAAAGGATATCCACTAGACAAGCATTTTGAAACATATAACTCAGATTGAACTCAGGCCAGATACATGGCTATAGAGAGCAAGATGGAGATATAGCAATCAGGCTACAGAAAATGGAGTTTAGATGTATAATTGACTGAGAGACCTGTGAACCAGGGAGTCTAAATATAGAGAACAATGTACATGTGCACATCCCTGCTTAAAACCAGAAGAGTTTGTACATCTGTCCATTTTTTGCTGCTGTCTAGAAATAACTCTAATCTGTGTTCGCATAGTTTTGTAACATATCTATAATTGCCTTTATATTCTACTCCATTTTTGTAATCCACCAAGGACTGAATATGATGATGATGCCATACATTAGAATTGCATTACTGGATTTACATAAAAGCAGAGGTGGACATAACTCAACAAAGGCTCCAATAGGATGATGATGATGCAAGTTATGAAAGGAATCAATAAAAAGAATATGAACTTAACTGAGACTCAATCAAGTAATACATGGGACTGACGATTATAATTACGAACCAATGCACTGACAGCAGCAGGACATATGAGTTACATGAATCCGTTTTTGGATCTTTATCATCCATTGGATGTTGGGAGCCTTTGGAGATTGAAACGTAACTAAACATGAAACATAACTACAGGACAGGGATTGATGCTTTTGATGTGGTAAATACTGCATTGTACAGAAAGTTAAAACTGTGGAATATATACACCATGGAATTAAATTCATTGGGATTATAATGACAAATAAGGAAATAGTGAATTAGCTACAAAATCAAACATGTATTAAATATGAATATTTAATGTATATGAATAAATACAACTAATAAGGAAATGGTAAAGAAAGACTTGCATGATGTTGTTTAGGAAGTAGCTGTTCACTTTCTTCTATTTGCAGTTCATCATTTTTTATCATACTGTATAATAAGTCACATGAGTCAAGATGGCGACTTCTCTTAGAAAGACTTTCTTGTAGAGTTGGAACATGTTGGATCTGCTCCTTTCCTCCATGAAATAAACTTATACTAGAAGAAATATTGCTCCGTTTGTAGTGCATTTTTCTTCCCGGGGTTGTGAGTGGCAATAACATTAAAAAGGGATTGCATTTCACTGAAAAGCACAATGACTCATTTGGGAGTTTGTGCCGCATATATGTGTTTGTGTTTTTGTGTATGTGTGTGTGTGTGTGTGTGTACACAACATGTACACACACACACACACATTTCAAATGAATGTTAAGGCTACAGCAGGCCTTTCTAGATCTAAATGTTTGCATTGAATACAGATATCTTTTTGTATAGAGCTCACATATGAAACTGAATTTATTCAAGGCCCTCACAGTTGCAACAGGGGCAGGCCTAGAACATAATGTGACATGCCCAAGTTCCACATAAAGAGATCATGTGGGAAATACTGGGTTAAAAATCAAGCAGAGGTTTAACAGTGAGCACATTGCTGGTGGTGCACATCTCCTCCCCCAAGGAATCAATAATGTCCATCCATAGCACACAGCATTCAATGTACAAGTTTGAAATCCTTCAAATCAGCTGCTGCAAATTTTTTCTGGACTGAGTCTTTATTTCACAGGTTGTAACATATGGTCCCTGGGATGTAAAGCTTGTACACTTAGCCATAACATATAAAGTGATTATTTTACAATTTTATTATCCACCAGAACACATCTTTTTGCTCATATTCATTGGTATGGTTTTCATTGCAGTATATTTTTCAGGAGAGACAATGACTAAGCAGCATTGCAGCAAAACATTCATGTATGGTAAGAGACTCAAGGGTAAAAACACATATATTCTTTAAATTACATTTTTCTTTTCTCAAATTTCGTGTAGACTTGTATTTCTTTCAATTGAAATCGATGAGTTACAGAAGGAAGGAAATCAAATAATGCGATTATTAGCGAGAGCTGTAAGTATAAATACTCAGAACAGCAGAAATTAACATTTGATGAGAGCACATGTAAACCCCATTTTTTTTTTGAGGGGTTTACTTCAGATATTTAAGGTTAAACAATTTTAGTTGGGGTGGTGGAGGGAGTATCCTCCACGCAGGTGTTCAGTTTTCACAATAAATTCATGATAGCTGCCCAATATCACTCACATCCATAACCGGTGAAAGGAAAGTGAAATAGAAATGTGGCACTAGAATGATTTAAAACCACAATATTTTATAGTGCTTTTTACTGCATTACAACACCAGCCAATAACATATAGTTCAATACCTAAGAAAATACCTTAACAAACCAACCACCCTTTTTGTTTTCACTATGTCGGTTAATGTCTTTGTAGATTTGGCCCCTCATCCTAAAGGTACCCGAACTGATTTACTCACGCTCTCCTTCCTTGCGAGTTCCACTCCAATCTCTCAATCACCTGAGGGAAATCTCTGAGATTAAGGATAACAATCTCATCTCTTTATTTTTCATTGGTAGTACCTTTACTAGCACTTGCTAGGTGATGGAAAAATAAAAACGTTCCCAAATTCTATAGAATACACACAGTTGCATTTAGACCTCTAAGTGTGAACTTTCAATTTCCAGGTATACCTCTAAATTGAAACAAATACCTATTTTGAATGTTTATTAAAGAATCTCTTCAAGACTACAAAGGAAAAATGTGCCTGACACTCCTAAGCAATAATGGTTTCACTTGAGAGGATACTAAAGATGAGGCAACCGGTTTTCGTTCTCTTCTATTCGTTTTCTGACAAATCTAATCGTGTTCATTTGGCTTCAATTGATTAAAGGATATAATGCTAATTAACTAATCTGACTGTTTATGAATTCACTGTATGTATTTACTTTCAAATAATAATTTTTTATCACTGACTGCACAACTGCTAGGGTATGTAAATGCTCTGCACAAATTATTAAAGGTGATGGTTAATATCTTCAGGCAGTACCAATACCAATATTATCACTGACTATGGAACTAGAAAGTCCTAGGATTAGGCAGGAATCAGTAATAGATGCCATACATTTGTGAAAGGGCCCACATCGCCAGTTAGTGGTTCCATATAAACACAATATAAGCACTTCCACATTTACAAAATAAAAATAAAAGCAAACAAGTTCCAAAGTATTTCTATCTGAGGCTTTTGTTTTTCTTTGCAAAGTCTCTACAAAGAGTTTGGGTCGGATCACTGGAACAAATTTAGGAGAAAAAAAAGACAACGTGCTAATCTAAAGCAGTATAACAATTTCAGCTTGCAACCATAATAAAATGACTAGAGATTGCATTAAGCAATTTATGAGGACGGCATGAAGCCCACTATGCATGACCCAAGGCCAAGCACTGCGGGGTCCGGGTCACAAAGAATGAGTGCCAGGCATAAACAAAAGACACATGCTACATTCAATAGCTGCTGTGCATGGCCAAAGACGAGATGCAGTATGTTTGGGTTCATATGACGTGGGGCTCATAGGCAATCCTTGACATGGACAAAGTAAAAGGATATGCTCAGTGGCCACAGAGTGTGGCTGAAAGCTATGTAGAGTTGCTTTAGAGGGCATTTGTGTACAGGAAGTGTACTGCCCAGTGTCAGCTGCACTCAGCCACAGGTCATTCACAGAGTTGAGGGAAATAGGGACATGGTGAGGCAAAAGTGTCTTCTGGACCTGGCTGAAGTCCCTGCACAGTATGTTCTGGAGAACATGTGATGGATGCAAGTCATAGTGAAAAGAAATACTGTGCTCTGTCTGAGGAAAAATGTGTGCAGTGAGTTCAGGGGCACAAGGACTGGAAACAGGATTGTCTGTGCCCAAAAGCCAAAAAGGATAGGCACATGTATTTCACATTATTTTTGTAAACACACAGACTTGGTACAGGTGTCCATGAGCCTGTTGCACATGTCAAAGTTTAGGTGCAGTGGGAAGGGGGTATGAATATGGCACACAGGTCATTGAAAAAGACAGTACTCTACAAACAGTGGTCACTATTCATGGCCGAAGAAAAAGAGCAGTGCATGGTGGTGTGAGATCTGGACACTATCCACAACTTGCAATGTGGGCTCAGGATGTGTGAAGAGCAAGCAGTGTCAGGCTGAAGGCCAACTCCTGTACCCTGTCCTGCTTAATATGGGTAATATCTGTTTGTATTACGTTTAGAGCCCAAGCACAGAATGCAGAGCATGGCAAAAGGCCATGCTCCAGCTCTGATGCCTGATGTGCACGGCTGAGTGATGTGCACTGTAGATTTCAGGGCAAAAGGACTGGTCACAGGTTGTGTGCACAAACGACATCATATTTCCAATACAAATTTTCATGCCCTGGACCCAATTACCAGTATGCTGCCAGAAAGGATGTGCACAGTTGGTTTAGAGACGTAGGGATAGGATGCAGTGCATATTAAAGGACACACCCTACCCTCAGTGCCTGCTCTGTAAGGCCAAATACCATGCTTAGTGTGCTTGGAGGTATTGATCTGGGTCCAGATGAGCCTAAAGACCATATCCTGTGCCCAGTGGACACTGGTCATGTCCAAAAGCCATATGCAGCGAGTCTGGGTGCACAGTATTTTGGAGCAGTGTTACCAGTGCTTGCAGATAGAGCATCTGTGTGGGCTTGCAGTATGAAGAGTGGATTGCGCGCATGACTGAGGGCCGGGTCCTGCACTCAGTGGCCATTGATCAATGCAAATACAGAGTAGAGCAGCTTGAGGGGAACCAGGATTGGGCTCTGTATTCAGCTTGCAGCCGCGGCCAGTGTCGCATGGCAAAAGCTGGGAGTCAGGAACATGGGGGTACAAGACTGGCTGCATAGCTGATGCAAACCCGCTGCCCTGTGAACAGTCTCCCCCACATACATCAAAGGCACCTGCACAGTAAGGCAAAGTGACTGAGTGCAGGGTTGTTTTACAGGCGAAAACCTTAGTTATTGATAAGTTAAGGTTGTGTTAGAAGCAGCTGAATGGCATTAATAAACAAATTCTGGCTTGTTGTGGCATAATGTATGTAGTATTGTTCAAAAATATCATAGTGTAAATATTATTAATTTCACATGACAGAAATATTGTGCTGTAAATATCGTTTACAAATTTATCGCCCCACGCGAAGAGCCTCAAGAGACTCAAGGCTGATCAGTCAAGTCCTCTTAAAGGCAGACAGGAAAAAGGTGATGCCATCAACATGATACTGAACAGGCTAGACGAAGTAAGAGATCTAGCAAAATCAACCAGATATGAGGTCATAGCCATCAGACAGGACATAAGGGACACAAATGTTCGCCTTGCGGAAGCTGAGTCAAGAATCGGCCAGATAGAAGATGCACAAACCACAACATGTGGAGCTCTAAAACGTTTGTCTACAGCCTCAGATCAAACCACGAGAAGACTGTCCGAGTTGGAAGACAGGAATCGGAGGGGGAACCTCCGTATTTTCGGAATTCCGGAGGGATCAGAAGAGTCTCACAGCTCCTGCGTACAGTTTCTGGAAACATGGTTTACACAAGCCACCAATATTACATTCCACCAGCCCCTTGAGTTTGATAGAGCACACCGTGTCCCATGTAGAATACTGAAAAATCAGAGAGGCCCCAGGCCTATCGTCTGCAAACCGTTGAGATATCAGCACGTGGAACACATCCTGGCATTCATCCAAAAGTGCAATCACATCCTATGGAAAAACACGAAGGCCTTTATCTCACAGGATTACAGCAGGGAAACTGTCGAACTACGGAAGGCGTTCCTGGCCCTCCGTCCACAACTTCAAGTGAGAGGCTACCAATACGGATTCGTTGGCCCTTCAAAATACAAAGTGACATTGCATGGATCCACACAGGTATTCACGGACCTGCTAAAGCTTAAGAGTCTCCTGGGCAACCAGGACATCCAGGCCATGGATACTAACGGTTCAGCTGACGGGAATGCCCCGGCTTATTCTTCAGCCTCTGCTTCACCTACAGCCTCTGCGACTACTCCAGCGACGGCATCTGCTTCTGCCTCGGCCTCGGCCAGTGCATCAGTTCCGGTCACACATTAAGTATCCTTTGCTCTACTATGCATCATGTTCTCACATTTTTTGATATTACCTTTGCGTAATCCATAGAATATTTACATAGATCCTATGCTCCACAAACTTTTGTATTATGGTGACGGTCTCTAAAATCTCATGCGTTGGAGAGGACAAGTGTTGCTGTTGTTGTTTTCACGTTCTCAATTGAGCCTCATTAATGTTGTTGTGACGGTGGCTGCCAAGCCAATCAGAACGAATCGCAATCAGACATGACACGATGGCAATCATTACCTATTACTATACACAGTCTATTGTAAGATTCCGCAGTAGTATGGCGCTGTTTGTATCCTGCTGCAATATGTTAGCCTGTTATGTTAGCAACATGTTAGCCTGTCACTAAAGTAGGCCGGCCATGATCAATGTCAGGAGAAGTAGTATCAGTTAGTTCAAGTTTTAATCACACCAGCTGTGATATCCTGTTGATAAATTGTTATGATGGTCTGTTGTAACTGTTTGATTGGTACAGAATTCCAGTTCCAGCAATTGTAAAGTACATTACTAGCCATGGGAGGTTAGTAATGCTGTTGTTATTTTTCTCAATTCACCATGCCTACTAGTTACTTTTGGGGAGGGAAGGGTGGGGGGCTTAGGGGTTGGGGCTGGGGTATATGTGAAGTGGTTTATCTTTTTCTTTTAATTAATGTACTCATTTTCAGCAGTGGTTGCATCTCGTTGTCAGTATATGCGCACTCTCCACACACTGACACACGGAAGGGTTGGTTAAGAGCTCATACTTCGCTGAAGACAATGCTTTCAGCCAACATAGTCAGCATAGTCATTGCCTTAGTGCCCACACAAATAGGGGAAGTCCATTCCATTATGAGAAGCTTTGGCAGATCCCTGATGAAGGCAAGATCACTGATCGAAAAGGGAACAACAAAACACAGGGTTTTGACCTACATCAAAGGGCTACTGACGGTCATACACTCTAAGCATGTCTACGCCATTGCCAATGGTTAGCACACCTATGGGGGTTACTCAGATTGGGAAACTAAAGGTGATTTCCCTCAATGTTAAAGGCCTTAACAATCCAGTAAAGCGCCAAAAGATCTTAGATTATCTGCGCAGACAGAAGGCAGACATTGCACTGCTCCAAGAGACAAAACTGGAGACTAAGCAGCTATATACACTTAGAAATAAATTCTTTGGGGAGGCCACGGGCTCAGATCCGATAGGGAAAAAGAATGGGGTGGTAAATCTAATCTCAAAAAAATCTAACATTGACCTCCTATCATCTACGACTGACACCAAGGGGAGATGGGTCACAGCCAAACTCCTAAAGGATGGGACAGAATTTTACATTACAAACATATACGCCCCAAACACATGCGACCTGATGTTTTGGTCAGACCTCGTGAAACACATTGAGAAGATCCCGGACTTGGCAGTTCACATTCTCGCCGGGGATTTTAATCTCCCAATTGACCCGACCCTGGACAGAGACTCTCGCTGTCCATTTCGTAGTAATAGGTCTCATAGAGCACTCAAAAACCTTTGTGAGCGATTCCACCTGGTAGACTCTTGGCGCTTGCAGAACCCGGTTGGTAGGGAATACTCATTCTACTCCTCACCCCACGACTCGTTCTCACGGATTGATTATTTATTTATCACTCAGAACGCCATTCCCAGAATTATAGAAACCTCAATTGAACCAAGACTTGGGTCCGATCACTCGTGCATTACACTCACCATCTCTGACATAAAACCTTCCACTCGCCAATCGGTATGGCGTCTCAATGATGAGGTTCTTGAACACGAGCAACACCGAGCAACCATTGAAACCGCTATCAAAGATTATCTGGTTCATAATTCCAGAGGGGACACCTCCGATTTAACAAGGTGGGAAGCACTTAAAAGTACTATAAGAGGTGTAATTATTAAGATCAAATCTGCCATGAATAAGAACCATAATGGGAAACTAGAGAATCTGGAGAAAGAAATAGCAAGCCTAGAGGCTAAACACCTGCAGGACAGGAAAAACGAGTCACTAAATAAGCTAGCCAATAAGAAATACGAGTATAATAAAATTGTAAGTGAGAGGGCGGGGGTTTGGCTGGATAGGAGGAAAAGGTTTAAACTGTGTGAATCAAACAAAGCAGGTAAAAGTCTGGAAGCGTACCTCAAATTTAGATTACAGAAAAACACGATAAACTCCATAGTTGATCACCTGGGAGTTGCCCATTCCGATCCAGCAAAATAACGGACCTCTTTAAAGAATTTTACGAGAAACTCTACTCCAGGAATGTAGACGTGGAAAGCCAAAAGATAAGTGAGTATTTGAGCAACTGCAATCTCCCCTCCTTGTCCGTCAAAGAGCAAATGGATATAAATAGCCCGATCACGTTATTGGAAGTCCAGACTGCCATTTATTCTTTGAAATGTGGTAAAGCCCCCGGGCCGGACGGCTTCTCCGTGAAATTTTACAAATGTTTCTCCATGTCCATCGCGCTGCCTCTGCTAAACTTGTTCGAGGAAATAAGTGAAACAGGTGAAGCAAAGGGCACCCTTTCAGAGGCCACCATTGCGGTTATCCCGAAAGAAGGGAAAGATCCCACCTTAACTAAGAGCTATAGACCTATTTCACTTATTAACCTTGACTGTAAGCTCTTTGCCTCCATCATAGCGGCACGCTTACAAAAAATACTTCCAAAACTCATACATTCATCGCAAGCGGGATTCATGAAGAACAGGTTGTCTAGTGACAACACCAAGACTCTGGCGCATGTCCTAGAAAAAGCCAAACTTCTATCCACACCCACAGCAGCAATAACATTAGATGCTGAAAAAGCATTGGATAAAGTAGATTGGAGGTATTTGGAAGCTGTGCTACATAAATTTAACTTAGGCCCCTCAATCATAAAGATGATCATGTCCCTTTATTTTTGTCCTATAGCGAGGGTCAGGGCGGGTGGGTCACTCTCTTCACCTTTCCGATTACACCAAGGCACGAGGCAAGGATGCCCCCTTTCCCCGTCGCTATTTGTGTTGCTATTGAACCATTCCTCTATCGTATTAGACACAACAAGCACATAGCAGGAATTCCCTTCAATGATTGTGTCATAAAATTAACAGCGTATGCTGATGATGTACTGGTAATCTCAGAAAAAGCGGATGAAGCGATTCTGGCCCTGCTCTCGACGATTGACGAATTCTCTAGAGTATCCGGCTATACATTTATTTATTTATAGCATTTGTGGAGCGCTCTGTAACCCTACGGGCATCCTGGCGCTTGGGTACATAGCTAAAGGCTTTGTGGAGACAGGAACATGGACAAGAAGCTGGACAAAGTAGGATTATTTGTTGTGATGGGTTTTAGGGGGATTTTTAGGGAAAAGCCAGGTTTTTACCTTTTTTCGAAAGGTCAGAAGGTCAGTAGTTTTTCTGATATCGATGGGGAGGTTATTCCAAAGGTGGGCTGCAGCTATACTGAAAGCTCGTCCTCCGCAGGTGGCTTTCTTGATCCTAGGAATACTGATGAAGTTTAAGGATGAGGATCGGATAGACCGGGTGGGCTCGTACCATTTGAGTTTGTTCTGGAGTGGTCGGGGACCTAGCCCGTGAACTGCCCTGAAAACAATACATAGGGATTTAAAGCAGATCCTTTGGTGTATGGGTAGCCAGTGTAGGTCAGCCAGGGCAAGAGTGGTAGAAGATCTTCGCTCACGGGAAAGTGCCAGTTTGGCTGCAGCTGCCTGGACATTAAACAAAGAAAAGACAGAGGTCAAGTCGCTCAATAATTTTGGGAATAAAGACATGATTGGGGACTCGGGGCTAACTTGGCAGCCAGGCTTAGACTTCGATAGCGATCTGATCACTACAATACGCACCAATGAGAACATAGTTCTGAGCAAGATAAACAAGCTACTAGATGGTTGGTCGCCTAAATTCCTATCCTGGTGGGGCCGGGCTGAAACCCTGAAGATGATGGTAACACCTTTAGTTAATTACATAGCATGCATGCTCCCAATGACTTTCTCCGAAGATTTCATCCATAGAGTAGAGAAGCTGTTTGGTACGTTTCTGTGGCAAGGGAAGAAGCCAAGGATATCAATGAAGAAGCTACAACTAGCTAAAGATAAAGGCGGCCTGGGTCTCCCGAACTTCAGACACTACCAAACAGCGTTCTTATGTAAACAAGGTACTTTATGGCTTTTTACAGATTCAGACTATACCCCATTATGGATAGAAATAGAAAAAGCGTTATTGGGAAACATTCCACTCGTGGCCCTACTCACCATGGAGCTTGCACACATATCTCATTCTAAATATATCCTCCTGAACACCAGAAGGGGTCTCTTGAAATTTGACCAAACAAGTCACAAAGGTCTAAAGATCAAAAAATCCACTGCAATTGCTCTCTGGTACAACCCATTACTGAAGCTCAACGGAACATCGCTCCAGTGGGCTCATTGGTCCACGAAAGGTATTAATTTAGCAAGTGATCTTTTCATGGGGACTGACCCTCTTCCATTCTCCTCCCTACAAGCCAAACATTCCCTCACGCCTTTAGACTTTTATGATTTCCTGAAATTAAAAACACTCATTCTGCACGATCCTTGTCCCCATCTGAGCCATGGCTATGGAGCTCTGTCACACGCATCTATAAATCTGGGCATTTCGTCTCAAAGATCTATAAAATGCTCCTTCCCCTTCCTCAGAAAGCGAACAGGAAAAATGAGTCTCGATGGGAAACAGAATCGAACACAACGGGTATGCTCTTTGACTGGGATGTAATACACACCACTGCTTTTAGAAACAAGGTTTCGCCTATTCTGTCACAGACTAAAATTATGTTAATCAATAGAACGTATTGGACTCCTGAAAGGCTCTTTAAAACTAATCTAAGGGACACCCAACCTGCTGGAATTGTGAGTCAGAAGTGGGGGACTTGGCGCACATGTTATTTAATTGCCCTACATTGAGGGAGTACTGGAACAGAATATTTGACTGTATGAAGCACATATTTGGTTTCAATCCGCCTAGAGAGTTTGTGTATGTCATGTTGGGGGCACTAGACCCACATTTGGCAAATCAGATTGACCGACAACTTCTTGATCTCCTTCTAACCTTGGCATGCAAGGTTATTCTATGTAAATGGAAGAACTCTTCTGAGGTATCATTCAAAATGTGGCAAGAATGGCTGTCCTTCCTGAGAGGTGCCGATAATCCCACACTACACTCTTCACCAGGACGCATCTCACATAAAAAACTTTGGAGGGCTAGACGCTTCCTCCTTCTCGTTCGACCCCCCTTAGGCCACTGAGCTAATCTCAAGTAATCCTGCTCTAACCACCTATCCTTCCAGTCAAAACTTGGTCTTACTCGTGTCACTTGATGGCTCCGCATTTATGAATGTACCCACATGTATGTCATTGCACAACCACTGCTGTTGTCTCTTTTTGTTTATTTAGGTTTGTCCGCTACACCATTGAAGTCAATGATTCACGTAACATTTTCTTCTTTATTGCATTATTAGACCCTTGCATGTGATGAATCATTTGTAATATCGCTTATGCTTCTTTGATCCTTATTGTATTGTCTTGTATCTTCTATTTTTGTTTTGAAAATAAAAATGATTTGAAATAAAAATAAAATCTACTCCAATAGGGTCAATATTTTTGTAAAAAATATTTAAGAAACAAAATATATGTCAGACAATATTTTAATCAATGATAGTCTAAAATACAACTATGTCGATGACACAAACTAAAAAAACATGGATTCACCAGTTAACTATACAACCTAATCTCCCATCACCACCATGTACTGCTAATGGCCTTTCTGTGACATCACACATCATGTTACTACTAACATCATCACTGGCATCACTTAAGCAGATCAGGGACTTCTGCAAACAGTCCAGTGGGTAGAACCTAAGGTTCGACCCAACAGGCAGTGGGTGTATGGGCTGAGCACAGAGGAAAGAGACTACTTTAACTGTTGCATTTTCTGGAGTGGGAATAGTAATTTTACGTTCTACGCTGTCCAATGTTTTCATTACTGTATTTTCCAGGGGACTTTAAATAGTAGTTTTATTTATTTTTTATTTAATATTTTTTCTATTATTTTTGAAAGTATGTTTAATTTTTTTAATTTATTAAACATAATTATTTACTTTTTATTCATGTTATTTATTTTATGTGTGTAGATGTATTTGTAATTTACAGTATTTATAAATAATTTATAAGTAATTGAAATAATTATTAAAACTTATTATTAAGTACGTATAGATCATATATTTTATGTATATGTTTAATTAATGTTTTATTATATATGTACCGCCCTCATCGCAGCCACCGACGACATCCGAGCCCTGCTCCACACGGGGAAACAGCGGCACTCATCCTCCTGTACCTCCCTGCAGCGTTCGACACTGTCTGCCACCACACCCTAGTCCAACGTCTCAGCAACATCGGCATCCAAGAGAAGGCACTGGAGTGGATCATCTCGTTCCTCGCCGGAAGAACACAGAGAGTCCACCTCCCCCCGTTTCGATCCGAGGCCACCGAAGACATCTGCGGCGTCCCGCAAGGATCATCACTCAGCCCCACCCTCTTCAACGTCTACAATAGACCTCTTGCTGCCATCGCGTGCCAACACAACCTCAACGATTTACAAAAGGGGGTGGTGATGAACAGAGTGTCTGAATTGAGCAGACCACTCTTACCCAGTCCAAAGATCAGGGCTTGATCCATCACCGTTATTTATCTCACTGCCCCATCCCAGCTCAGAACCTGGCTATATGCAAATCAGTCTGTCCCTGGCCCAGTGCATCATGGGAACAGGGCAGACTAAACTACCAAGCCAATTCTTTACCAGAAAGGAGACAAGCTACCGGGGACCGGTTTCTGGCATTTCAGCCTCTTCGGCCCGGCTTGCTTGAATCCTGATGGAGCAGTGAGAAAGGGACTCATGTCTGAGTATACCCTGCCACACCTATAGTGGCCAAAATCGATTTACAAAAGGGGGTGGTGATGAACAGAGTGTCTGAATTGAGCAGACCACTCTTACCCAGTCCAAAGATCAGGGCTTGATCCATCACCGTTATTTATCTCACTGCCCCATCCCAGCTCAGAACCTGGCTATATGCAAATCAGTCTGTCCCTGGCCCAGTGCATCATGGGAACAGGGCAGACTAAACTACCAAGCCAATTCTTTACCAGAAAGGAGACAAGCTACCGGGGACCGGTTTCTGGCATTTCAGCCTCTTCGGCCCGGCTTGCTTGAATCCTGATGGAGCAGTGAGAAAGGGACTCATGTCTGAGTATACCCTGCCACACCTATAGTGGCCAAAATCGATTTACAAAAGGGGGTGGTGATGAACAGAGTGTCTGAATTGAGCAGACCACTCTTACCCAGTCCAAAGATCAGGGCTTGATCCATCACCGTTATTTGTCTCACTGCCCCATCCCAGCTCAGAACCTGGCTATATGCAAATCAGTCTGTCCCTGGCCCAGTGCATCATGGGAACAGGGCAGACTAAACTACCAAGCCAATTCTTTACCAGAAAGGAGACAAGCTACCGGGGACCGGTTTCTGGCATTTCAGCCTCTTCGGCCCGGCTTGCTTGAATCCTGATGGAGCAGTGAGAAAGGGACTCATGTCTGAGTATACCCTGCCACACCTATAGTGGCCAAAATCGATTTACAAAAGGGGGTGGTGATGAACAGAGTGTCTGAATTGAGCAGACCACTCTTACCCAGTCCAAAGATCAGGGCTTGATCCATCACCGTTATTTATCTCACTGCCCCATCCCAGCTCAGAACCTGGCTATATGCAAATCAGTCTGTCCCTGGCCCAGTGCATCATGGGAACAGGGCAGACTAAACTACCAAGCCAATTCTTTACCAGAAAGGAGACAAGCTACCGGGGACCGGTTTCTGGCATTTCAGCCTCTTCGGCCCGGCTTGCTTGAATCCTGATGGAGCAGTGAGAAAGGGACTCATGTCTGAGTATACCCTGCCACACCTATAGTGGCCAAAATCGATTTACAAAAGGGGGTGGTGATGAACAGAGTGTCTGAATTGAGCAGACCACTCTTACCCAGTCCAAAGATCAGGGCTTGATCCATCACCGTTATTTATCTCACTGCCCCATCCCAGCTCAGAACCTGGCTATATGCAAATCAGTCTGTCCCTGGCCCAGTGCATCATGGGAACAGGGCAGACTAAACTACCAAGCCAATTCTTTACCAGAAAGGAGACAAGCTACCGGGGACCGGTTTCTGGCATTTCAGCCTCTTCGGCCCGGCTTGCTTGAATCCTGATGGAGCAGTGAGAAAGGGACTCATGTCTGAGTATACCCTGCCACACCTATAGTGGCCAAAATCGATTTACAAAAGGGGGTGGTGATGAACAGAGTGTCTGAATTGAGCAGACCACTCTTACCCAGTCCAAAGATCAGGGCTTGATCCATCACCGTTATTTATCTCACTGCCCCATCCCAGCTCAGAACCTGGCTATATGCAAATCAGTCTGTCCCTGGCCCAGTGCATCATGGGAACAGGGCAGACTAAACTACCAAGCCAATTCTTTACCAGAAAGGAGACAAGCTACCGGGGACCGGTTTCTGGCATTTCAGCCTCTTCGGCCCGGCTTGCTTGAATCCTGATGGAGCAGTGAGAAAGGGACTCATGTCTGAGTATACCCTGCCACACCTATAGTGGCCAAAATCGATTTACAAAAGGGGGTGGTGATGAACAGAGTGTCTGAATTGAGCAGACCACTCTTACCCAGTCCAAAGATCAGGGCTTGATCCATCACCGTTATTTATCTCACTGCCCCATCCCAGCTCAGAACCTGGCTATATGCAAATCAGTCTGTCCCTGGCCCAGTGCATCATGGGAACAGGGCAGACTAAACTACCAAGCCAATTCTTTACCAGAAAGGAGACAAGCTACCGGGGACCGGTTTCTGGCATTTCAGCCTCTTCGGCCCGGCTTGCTTGAATCCTGATGGAGCAGTGAGAAAGGGACTCATGTCTGAGTATACCCTGCCACACCTATAGTGGCCAAAATCGATTTACAAAAGGGGGTGGTGATGAACAGAGTGTCTGAATTGAGCAGACCACTCTTACCCAGTCCAAAGATCAGGGCTTGATCCATCACCGTTATTTATCTCACTGCCCCATCCCAGCTCAGAACCTGGCTATATGCAAATCAGTCTGTCCCTGGCCCAGTGCATCATGGGAACAGGGCAGACTAAACTACCAAGCCAATTCTTTACCAGAAAGGAGACAAGCTACCGGGGACCGGTTTCTGGCATTTCAGCCTCTTCGGCCCGGCTTGCTTGAATCCTGATGGAGCAGTGAGAAAGGGACTCATGTCTGAGTATACCCTGCCACACCTACTGGGACAGGAACAGACTAATTTGCATACAGCCAGGTTCTGAAACTGGGATGGTGCAGTGAGCTAAAAAACGGTGTTGGATCTAGCCCTGATCTCTTGACTGGGTGAGAGTATTCTGTTTAATTCAGAGACTCTGTCCCTCACCACCCCTTGTTGTAAATATTTTTGTCCACCCTAAGCGTGGAAGGGTATGCTCAGATGTGAGTCCCTTGCTCATTGCACCATCAGGATTCAAGCAAGCCAGGCCGAAGAGGCTGAAATGCCAGAAACCGGTCCCCGGTAGCTTGTTTCCTTCCCAGTGTAAGAATTGGCTTTTGTAGTTTGGTTTGCCCTGTTCCCATCATGCACTGGGACAGGAACAGACTAATTTGCATACAGCCAGGTTCTGAAACTGGGATGGTGCAGTGAGCTAAAAAACGGTGTTGGATCTAGCCCTGATCTCTTGACTGGGTGAGAGTATTCTGTTTAATTCAGAGACTCTGTCCCTCACCACCCCTTGTTGTAAATATTTTTGTCCACCCTAAGCGTGGAAGGGTATGCTCAGATGTGAGTCCCTTGCTCATTGCACCATCAGGATTCAAGCAAGCCGGGCCGAAGAGGCTGAAATGCCGGAAACCGGTCCCCGGTAGCTTGTTTCCTTCCCAGTGTAAGAATTGGCTTTTGTAGTTTGGTTTGCCCTGTTCCCATCATGCACTGGGACAGGAACAGACTAATTTGCATACAGCCAGGTTCTGAAACTGGGATGGTGCAGTGAGCTAAAAAACGGTGTTGGATCTAGCCCTGATCTCTTGACTGGGTGAGAGTATTCTGTTTAATTCAGAGACTCTGTCCCTCACCACCCCTTGTTGTAAATATTTTTGTCCACCCTAAGCGTGGAAGGGTATGCTCAGATGTGAGTCCCTTGCTCATTGCACCATCAGGATTCAAGCAAGCCAGGCCAAAGAGGCTGAAATGCCAGAAACCGGTCCCCGGTAGCTTGTTTCCTTCCCAGTGTAAGAATTGGCTTTTGTAGTTTGGTTTGCCCTGTTCCCATCATGCACTGGGACAGGAACAGACTAATTTGCATACAGCCAGGTTCTGAAACTGGGATGGTGCAGTGAGCTAAAAAACGGTGTTGGATCTAGCCCTGATCTCTTGACTGGGTGAGAGTATTCTGTTTAATTCAGAGACTCTGTCCCTCACCACCCCTTGTTGTAAATATTTTTGTCCACCCTAAGCGTGGAAGGGTATGCTCAGATGTGAGTCCCTTGCTCATTGCACCATCAGGATTCAAGCAAGCCGGGCCGAAGAGGCTGAAATGCCAGAAACCGGTCCCCGGTAGCTTGTTTCCTTCCCAGTGTAAGAATTGGCTTTTGTAGTTTGGTTTGCCCTGTTCCCATCATGCACTGGGACAGGAACAGACTAATTTGCATACAGCCAGGTTCTGAAACTGGGATGGTGCAGTGAGCTAAAAAACGGTGTTGGATCTAGCCCTGATCTCTTGACTGGGTGAGAGTATTCTGTTTAATTCAGAGACTCTGTCCCTCACCACCCCTTGTTGTAAATAACACAACCTCAACATCATCTCCTATGCCGACGACACCCAGCTGATCCTCTCCCTCACCAGAGACCCTAACACCGCCAGAACCAGCCTACACGAAGGGATGAAAGACGTCGTCGAATGGATGAAGAACAGCCGCCTGAAACTGAACTCAGACAAGATGGAAGTCCTCATCCTGGGACCATCGCCCTCCGCCTGGGACGACTCCTGGTGGCCCCCAGCCCTGGGCACCGCTCCCAAGCCAACAGACCACGCACGCAACCTGGGCTTCATCCTGGACCCCTCCCTCTCGATGACCAGGCAAGTCAACGCCGTCTCATCATGCTTCTACACCCTTCGCATGCTTCGCAAGTTCTTCCGATGGATCCCGACCGAAACCAGGAAGACGGTCACCCAGGCCCTCGTCACCAGCCGACTGGACTACGGAAACACCCTCTACGCCGGAACCACAGCCAAGCTACAGAATAGACTCCAACGCATCCAGAACGCCTCCGCCCGATTCATCCTGGACATCCCCCGACGCAGCCACATCTCTGGCCACCTGAAGGACCTGCACTGGCTCCCCGTCAACAAGAGGATCATGTTCAGGCTCCTCACCCACGCACACAAGTCTCTCCATGACCTGGGCCCCAAGTACCTCAACGACCGCCTGACCTTCTACACGCCCACCCGCCAGCTACAGTCTACTAGCCTCGCCCTCGCCGCCGTACCACGCATCCGAAGAGTCACCGCCGGAGGCAGATCCTTCTCCTACCTGGCGGCCAAGACATGGAACTCCCTCCCCATCCACCTTCGGCTGACCCAGGACCACCTCGCCTTCAGGAGAAGACTCAAGACCTGGCTGTTCGAGCAGTAGCGGACCCCTTCCCCCAAGCGCCTTGAGACCCTTCCGGTTGAGTAGTGCGCTATACAAGTGTTATGATTGATTGATTGATTGATTGTATTATTTATTAATTTGAAACATTATTACATATTTTTAACTGTTTATTTTATTTATTAGTATTATTTACTTTATTTTACACATTTATTTTTAACAGAAAAAAAACGATATTTTTAATTACGATATTTTTAACATAGATAATTTGCTTTCGATATTTTTGTACTTACCATGTTGTAGATAGGATGCCAATATACTTGCCTTTGATATTCCAGCGTCGATGTTTCTGTAGGTCGATATTCTGTCGGTCGATATTCTTTCAGTGATTCGTCCACATCTGCAATTGAAACAAAATGTAGTGAAACATTCCACAGTGAACGTGGGACTGCAATATGAACTTGAATTGAATTCTAAAGTCCTGCATCGCTGCCCTGAAGTGTGCTGTCACAGAGCTGTTTGCTGCCACAGGAGGTGTCTGTTAAAGCTTACTGCCTAACGGAGCTATTTGCCGCCCCAGGAGGGGTATCTTCGCAGGGGTAACTTTTGCAGCCTATCGCATGGGACTCCATTGACCAGGAGCCTGTGCCATCTACACCTGAGCCTGAGCGGAGGCCCGCCCTCGCAGCTGCGGTCACCACAGGCAGGGTATTTAACATCTTGCGGAACCCGCTGGTGCGGGTCCCAAATCGCTGCCCTGAAGTGTGCTGTCAAGGAGCTGTTTGCTGACACAGGAGGGGTCTGTTAAAGCTCACTGCCTAACGGAGCTATTTGCCGCCCCAGGAGGGGTATCTTCGCAGGGGTAACTTTTGCCGCCTATCGCACGGGACTCCATTGACTAGGAGCCCGTGCCATCTACACCTGAGCCTGAGTGGAGGACCGCCCTCGCAGCTGCCGTCACCACAGGCAGGATATTTAAAATCTCGCGGAACCCGCTGGCGTGGGTCCCGCATCGCTGCCCTGAAGTTTTCTGTCACGGAGCTGTTTGCTGCCACAGGAGGGGTTTGTTAAAGCTCACTGCCTAACGGAGCTATTTGCCACACCAGGAGGGGTATCTTCGCAGGGGTAACTTTTGCCGTCTATCGCACAGGACTCCATTGACCAGGAGCCCGTGCGATATACACCTGAGCCTGAGCGGAGGACCGCCCTCACAGCTGCCGTCATTACAGGCAGGATATTTAACATCTCGCGGAACCCGCTGGTGCGGGTCCTGCATCGCTGCCCTGAAGTGTGCTGTCACGGAGCTGTTTGCTGCCACAGGAGGGTCTGTTAAAGCTCACGGCCTAACGGAGCTATTTGCCACCCTAGGAGGGGTATCTTTGCAGGGGTAACGTTTGCCGCCTATCGCACGGGACTCTATTGACCAGGAGCCTGTGCGATCTATACCTGAGCCTGAGCGGAGGACCGCCCTCGCAGCTGCCGTCACTATTTGCCGCCTACCATCTCCCGCAGCGCGGGACCGTGGGCGGATCAGCGCCGGGCTAAGCCCGGGCTAAGGGAGGGCCATTTACGGCCGTTCAAGGCCGGATAAGGCTGGGCTGGGCCACGGCTCTGACATCTCCAACTTTTGATGAATCTTGGTAAGACTTATATCACTATCTAGTTATTGGTATTTTGGGAAGCGACTAAAGATGGCTCAAACCCCAGCAAGAGGGGGGAAACGTACTGCTTCTGCATCTAAGGGGAGTCTAAACGGAACATTGGATGACTTTTTTATAAGAGCTACTGGAGTCGTTGAAAGAGAGATTGCATTGACAGAAAAACGCCTCTCACAGGAACTTATTTTTGCGAAACGTTCCTCGTTAGGCAACCTTAAAAATGCAGTGACGCAGGTTCATGACGAACCACGAAGTTTAGTAGTGTTAAATTCTGGCGAGAGTGATATGGACACTGACTCGCTAACTCTGGATGTTTCGTCATGTAGTAGTCTTTCCTCAGGGGGTTTTCATCCGATAGTAGCTAGGAAAAGCGTACAGGCCACCGACTTACAAATTATAGAACCCCCATGTCCTAAGCACGGAGGCAAAAGAAAGAGGGGAGGGGGATGCCAATTGGGCAGGAAATCAAAAATTGCTAAATTGGTAAGTAAAGTACGCAAAACCAGTCCTAGAAAAGCCACCAACAGACCCAATAAGCACAACTTACCACCAATAGGCCTGACTACTCCAGTTACCCTGGGCCCCGAACCAAAGTGTGCACTGGTGAAAGAAAAGGAGCTAGAAATGACTTTCTCCAATATGACACATCTCCTAAGATCCTTTACTCTCCCCTTGATAGAAAGACTAAGAGTAATTAACGGGAAAGTAGATGCTATGTGCGAGGTAACCATTGAAAATACACGCAGGTTGGACACCTTAGTTCGCCCAATATCTAGTAGGGATTGTGTGCCCGAGGGTAGCAATATGGCAGCAATTAAACCAAAGCTACCTATATGCACAACCAGCAAACCTGTAACAACAAAGCAAAATAATGCTGGTACCCTACCGAAAAGTGTAGATAATGTAACTAAAGACACTGGCACACATAAAAACCCAATAGCAAAATCAGCGGAGGAAGGGGGGACTGATGGTGGAACCGTTCAACAGGAAGACCGGGCTCCTTTGCGAGTAATTAATTTACCGCCTGAGTCTTCACCCCTAGTACTAGTTTTGGTGAATGTACCAGCATTAAACAATGGTGCAAGGGAGAACCACGGTCAACTTAAAAACAAGGTGGCCCATTGGATTGCTAATAACACCATAGGGGTAGCAATACTTGGCACTCCATTATAATGGTACAAAGGGTGTCATGGGTGGGTAAGACAAGGAAGAACAGAAATGTGGATTGTGTCATAGTCAATTTTAATACCCCAGAACCAGTGAAGAGAATTCTTGGTGATGCAAATTCCCAAACAGGGCCCCGGAGGCAGGGCATTGAGTTTCTCCCTCTGGAGTACTTCTATAGAGAATTGAATAGAGTAAATCCTAATAGAGGTAAAGGATGGGGATATAATAGGATACCATACCCACAATCAAGCCAGGGATGGGAATATCCTAGAAGAAGTTACCAAAGTTACCGACATCGGATACACCGGGGAACTCTGGGCTTAGTGCGAAACTTTGAAGGACCAAATCGGTTTGCAGTCCTTTCTGGTCTAAATGACTGCGACTGACTGGGTGGTAAAGAAGGTATAGAAACTCAGGCACCCACTAATGTAGCGCAGATGGGGAAGCCTCCTACCCAACTTCCCCCCTTTGAACATGAAACCGAGTGTAACGAAGCAACAGGGGTTTTGCACTCGCTGCCTTATACTATTAGTCAGGAAAACAACATTATTACCGTAAATCCCTTAATTAATAAAGTAACCACGGGCACAACCACTGGAGGGGATGTTAAGGCCATAGCGTCCATGATGGCAGGAAACAATGAATATAATGATTATCAAGCTGTTATGGGGCCTGTGTTAACGACCAACTTGTCGCAGGTGACCGCGGTCAAAGAGAAGCTATGTACAAACCGAAACTCTTCCAGGCAGCGGGGTGGCCAAGTGAGGATCACTACCTGGAATGTGTGTGGGCTAGAGAGCAAACGACATAATATAGTTTGGGGGGATTTTATGCAGAATATTGACATTTTATGCAAACAGGAAACTTGGCTTATCAAAGAGAAACATCTTGATGGTTTTAAAACTTACCATGTCCCTGCAGTGCGCTCTCTGTTTCGTAGGCACAATGGAGGGTTATGCATATATGTGTCCAATTTGTTAAAAGTTGCTAAGATTACCACCAGAAATTGCACGCACTATTTCCAAATGGTCTCTGTTACCTTAAAACACCAGGTGAAATTATTAATTGTTAATTTTTATAATAATATAAAGAAGGAGGATTTTAAGGAGGTCCTATCTAAATTGCAAGTGGAATTAGATGGGTATGACTCACTACAGGGGGGAAATAAAATCCTGATATGGTTAGGGGATTTTAAGATGACTATTTGTGACCGAGTAACGTGTGGATTTGAGGAATACGGAAGGGGGGAGAATCCGGATAGGTGTCATTTTACACATTCTGAAAGAGGAGACATAGTAAATAGCATGATGGCCAATTTCGATCTTGGTTTTGCTAATCTTCTCTGTTCACCAAAGGTTGAATTCAATGCCACCTTTTTAGCTAGGGGGCTCCAATCTGTTATAGACGTCATTATTATACCAAATAGATTTTCCAACTGCATTGAAGACTTCGAGAAACCCAATATTGGTTTAAGTGACCACCTCCCACTTAGTTTGAATATAAGCACCACAGAGTTTACTAGCGCTTCCACCATTGAGTGCTTAACCTGGACACAGAATATTGCCATAGCACGCCAAAATGGATTGGCTTTAAAATGGAGCATAGTAGACCCGCCCAAAAAGTCCAAAGAAATCATAACTACTGCTCTTACGCATATTATGGTATGTTTGGGCGAGAACACTTCTGATGAACAAATTCTGGAGGCATATAGTAAAATCACTAATATTATTCAAAATAAATTATCTAGGGTTCAGCGAAATAAGTCAAACAAAGGGGGAGGTTGGTTTGATACAAGGTGCACAATGGCATACACTGCACTTAAGGCTGCCTTAGGCAATAAACCAAGGGATCATGATGTAATAAAAAAGTGCAGGAAAGAGTACACCCTGGCCAGGAACCAACGGAAAAAGGATATAAAGGAATTAGCATGGCAGAATCTGCTGAGTGCATCCCAGTGCAGAGACTCCAGGTCTTTTTGGGAAGCAGTCAATGCACCTTTTTTCACTAAAAAGGAAGCAGCAAGGCTAGAAATAGCAATAGATGATCAAACCTGGGTTACTTCTTCTCAAAAGTATACAGAAATTCGCAGGAGGTTCCTGCGCTTGAGGGTGGTGAAACTGGTCTCTTACAAAGAGGGGGTGACCACCAGCAAATAAAAATGGATATTACTTTGGAAGAAGTATATGCAGCTTTGCAGGCCAGTAAAAATAATAAAGCCCGGGGCCGGATGGGATCCCAATGACATTTACAAACGAAATACTGACCTATGGGTACCACTTTGCACACGGGTCCTTCGGGCCTGTTGTGCAAAAGGCTTTTTTGGTACATGGGAAGAATCGGTTATTATACCGATATATAAAAAGGGGGATAGGGAGAGTCCATCCAATTATAGACCCATATCACTACTAGACTCCCTCATGAAAATGGTAGGGAGAGTGGTCTTAAATAAAATGCAATTATGGGCGGAGGAACATGGCATTTTAAGTCATGTCCAGTATGGCTTCCGGGAAGGGATGGGCACCGTTGAGCAGGTCCTGAATTTTGTCCTACTCCAAGCTAAATACACCAGGGCTAAAACGGGCTATTTTTATGCAATCTTTGTTGATTTATCAGCCACCTTTGATTCTGTAATACATTCTAAATTGTGGCAAATACTAGAGGAGATGAAAGTCGAGCCTGCCATTGTCTTATTTTTAAGGCAGCTCTATTCTGGGGCTACGGCCAAAGTAAGATTTGGGCTGAGGGGGGAGTGTACTGGATCCTTTAGTATAGAAAAAGGCGTAAGACAGGGTTGCGTGTTGGCTCCCTTTCTTTTTTCCCTCTATACGAACAACCTTGAGGCAGAATTGGGGGCCAGTAAAATCGACTCGCCGAGGTATGGTAATAAGCAAATAGTTTCACTACTGTACGCGGATGACGCGGTATTAATGGCAAGAACGAAGGTGGGAGCCAAGAAGGCCCTAACCAAATACCTTGACTTTATGAAAGTTAGGGGCCTTAGCATCAATGCCAAGAAATCTTACGTGATGCAGTGTGGTAAAGGACGGGGAACTTGCAAAACTCTTAAAGTTCCTGGCCTAGAAATTGTACATACTAAAACCTTCCCATACCTGGGGGTATTAATTGATGGCTCAGGCTCCTGGGGTCCAGAAGTCAAGAACAGGACCTTATCTTTTAAACGCTCTATCGGAGCGCTGAAAAATTTCTCCTCCAAGTTGGGCAAACGACCCCCGGAAATTATGTTAAAGATCTATGTAGCCAAATGCCGGAGTATCGCACTGTACGGGGCAGGGATTTGGGGATTTCAGGACACAATAGAATTACAAATAGAAGAAAATACATTTTTTAGATACCTTCAAGCTCTCCCGAAGGGTACCTCAGTCTTTAATTGCCATGAGGAACTAGGGATGGACCATATTACAGACCTGATTAAACTGCAGCCCATATTGCTCTGGAAGAGTGTGGGTTTCAGAAGCTTTTGGGCTTAAATCAGGACATAATAAAGGACGTCATGGGTTTAGATACTGCCAAACGTATCGTATGGCTAGAATATGTTAAGAAAACCCTAAATGACCTCTAACGCCCTGATCTTTTTACTAACCCGGATTCAATCAGGAATGTCTCGAAAAAAGAACTTAAGAATCTATGTATGGCCCATTTCAACTTACTTAGATGCTATGGGGAAATTACCAAGAAAACGGTAATCGAACATCAACTGTCATTGAGCACTTTTAAAATACAGCCATATTTAACCTTGTGTAACCTGGGCTTTGACCGGTTCATTTTGACCAGATTTAGGTTTAACCTATTCCATCGGCTGGTCACATATCCGATTAAAAATGACTGGTCTAGAACGCTTGCTTATTGCCCATGTGATAATATATCGTCGCAATCCACCTTTCACGTAGTACTGTTTTGCAAATTCTACATGAAAGAACGAAAAAGATGGATTCAACAGTACTTGAGGCAAGGTGCTTGGCGGCAATGTAGACCTGCGTATCTTAGTTTGCAGCAATTGGGTAATATTCCATGTGTCATGGTAATGATTGGATTTCTAAAAAATGTTTTAAGAATTCGTTCTTCAATGATTAACTGATTAATTCTATTGATTTAATTCCATTTTAATAGATGTTATTTATTATGAAATGAAATGTATTGGTGCTTATTTATGTATTGTTGCTTTTATGATTTTTATACTGCAAAATCAAATAAAGCTAATCAAAAATATAAAATAAAGAATTCTAAAGTTAGACTAGGATGAAATTACATGAAGCTAACTAAACATGCATTAGGCCTCAAATTAATAGTCAACATTAGCAAGTGCACTGGGTTACAAATACGTGCACAAATGTAAATGTACCACAAATTAAATTGCTTAACACATGAATAAAGTAAAGCCTATTAATATTATTATTAAAATACTCTCAAATTAAAATGATTTCATGTTACGCCTAAGTCCTCTAAACAATAATTTCATATTTCACTTCATTAGTTTCATGATGAAATGTTCTCATGAATGTAGTTTCTCCTACAACATTTATTAAACCAGTATGTGGTATTGGGTTCTCCAGGCCCACATACTCCGCAAAACCCTCTACAGCTTAAAAGATGTTGGCACGGAAACTGGAAAATGCAAAAGACAAGTTTATTAAGACCCCATGGGGTGGTGGTACATTCCTACAGCACCCTTCGGTAATGCAAGAAGTATCACACCGAACATCGGTGCAAACCTTCTTTTATACAGTTTTACAGTAATAAAAATGTAGGCGGAACACGTTTACAGAGTTTTAGGTACATATATGGTCATTTTTGGAACACAGCCAACTCATGGGAGGAGTTACAACACCACTGGTCAGTTTGGAGGGACATTCCTAAGTGATGACTGTCCACTAGTATAAAGGGTTTAACTGCGCATGTGCGAGCTTGACCAGTACTAAAAATAGCCTGTTGCTGGGCAAATTCGAGTGGTCAGTGGTACAGAGAAAGGACAAAAGGGTATGCTGGCCATGAGGCGACGCATTCATATAAAATGGCCGCCGGCACATTCAAAATGGCTTCCGACAACCATAGTCAACATAAGGGGAATTCGTGTAGCAAAAGCTTAACGCTAACCCGATCACCGTCAAATTACGACAGACGACCCTTTTAGCGTTTAGCTGAAGCTACCTCATAGTGGACATAATCAGGGTATTCATCTTCAATATCAATGGACATTATTTGCGCTACTTCTTTATGCATCATTTGTTCATTTTTGACAATAGCTCGTCTGGACGGGATACAGGCAGAAAGACACATTGTACATAACATAGGGCCACATTGGATACAAAGGCAGAGAAAGAATAATATCCCAATTATTACGCATAGAATTGTCAGTAACTTCCAACCCCACGTACTAAGTAATGTCCAAAACCACCCCGGAAATGTCCATATACCATTATCAGGATGTATTTCAGCAGCAATCTTATGTAATTTAGATATTGCATCATAAACAGAAGGTGAATGATCTGGCACGTATACACAACAACTACTTCCGATAATGCGACATGCTCCTCCACGGTCAGCTAAGATTACATCTAAGACCATGCGATTCTGGAGCGTTACAATTCTGGTAATCTGAAGCTCTTCTGTTATGTTTCCTAAAGCAAAAACTGTCTCATTAGCAACAGCTTCTACAACACGTGTCAGTCGTCTTATTTTCCGACTGTTTAAAGCAGCTCCAACAAATGAAAAGAGGCCTAAATTAAAGTCAACATACTGTTGCAAAGCAGTGTCAGTCTGATCAATCTCATCGAGAACCAATGTTCTCTTTACATCTATTTAATATAAAGTCGTGATACAACACGTAGTTATTATGATACATAGGTGGGGCAATAAACACCGGGGGTAATACAAAAGATATATAACATGTTCCTAACCATCCTATTGAGAGACGGTGGTAACCTTTATTTCCACAAATAAAGTATGTATTTCATGATGCCACATTTGGAGTGTCAAAGGTGAGAGTAGTGTTACATTCACTTCTTCCTACTGGGATTGTACCTTTATTACGAACACACAAGTCAGCTTTTGTATCGATAACAGTAATCACGTGCAGATTAGACATATTTACACTTCTTTGATTGCTATAAATTCATGGCGAAGATACATTGTCAGGTCGGTATTCTTCCCATTCGAACTTAGTTCCTTCAGCTTGTGGATAACCATCTCGATCATTGAAACAAACTTTGTTGAGTCGAAAAAGTAATCCACCTTTCGTTGGCCATCGCAAAGTGAACAAAAGTGTATACCAGGCATTACAAGAGCCATTATGGGAAAATGGAAGTGGGATAAGTGGAGTGCCTCCTTTCTTTTGATGTCCAGGCAACATCCCACATACCCAACAATTCGAAGTATTTGTCATATTATGGGTGTGATGCAGAATCTGGATGAAGCTATTATTCAAGTAAGTCTGTCTGTGTCGTTCTTCATGGTAAGGCAGGGTACAATGAAAATTGGGGTAGTTGGCAATAAATGTTCTCTTGCCGGCACCAGGAGTTCTACTACCCATGCTATCACAGCTATCATCACAATTGTCATAACAAATAGTACTGCACCAAGAATTCTCTTATTTCGCATTGTAGAAGATGCCATAGTTCAAAGTTCAAAAATGTCTCAAAAAACACCTAAAAAATAAAAATATGAGTGCTGAGCTCCGAGGTAGCCGGTGGTTTCTTCTCCGAGATTCAAGACGTGTGTCGCTACACTTGGCAGAACAGATCCCCCCCCTTGATATTCCCGGCTTCCGTTTCACAAACCTCAGAGCGGTAACTCAACCAGTCTCGCACAAAATAACTCAAAGTACAAAAGAATGGGAAATGGGGTTTACAGCACAATTGCACTTATCCTATATAATGCCTTATTTGTTGTGTGGTGACACGGATCGGAGATTCCTTTCCCTAAATCTCCTAAGACAAGAAACTTGTTCTAGCAAACAATTTTTTAGCAATTGATCCAGCACACACGTCAGTATTTTAGAAATCTATTGCACTAATGATCATTCAACACAAGTCAAAAATTATTCAATGAGTTGAGTAGCAGAGTCCTCAGATGTTTTTTTGAAGTTTTAATCTTTATTCATTTCTTCAATCCAGTAGCCAAAATAACTGCTTCTCTTGGCCGTAGGTTATATCTCTCTCTTCCAGAGACGGTATGGTCCGGGAAGGCTCCCTCCGACTCAGTAGGCACAACAGCTGGGCTCTTCTCCGCGTCCAAGATGTCTCGATAATCAGACAGCACAGTTGGGTTCACCAGATCCGGAGAGACACGGCGGCTGTGAGTGGAGTGCACCCACTGCTTCCTGTTGGTGACTCGCACAGCCGTTCGAGTTGCGAGCAACACCTGCTCGGGCCACGCCACCTCGGCTCCAAGCTGCTTGTTCTCTCAAAGGACCGGATCATGACATGGTCCCCAGGACGAAGATTGTGAGCCTCTCCAATGGAATTGTCAGGGAGCGCTTCTCGAACCTGTTGATGAATAGAAAGTAAATAATTTATTAATCGTGCCAAATAATCGTTCATCATTATACAAGGCACATCATGTAACAACCGAGGCTTAGGAACTCCCCATATATTCATAGGCCTTCCAAACACCACTTCATAAGGTGTGAGGCGAGTTTGGGAATGGGGCACTGATCTAATAGATAGCAATGCCAGAGGT
Source organism: Lissotriton vulgaris (assembly GCF_964263255.1). NCBI lineage: Eukaryota > Metazoa > Chordata > Amphibia > Caudata > Salamandridae > Lissotriton > Lissotriton vulgaris. The sequence continues at coordinate 618,306,319 of NC_141694.1, read as the reverse complement.
AGAGCATCCGGCCACTTCAAAGACGTAGATGCCACGATCTTTGCTAGCTTTAGAGTAGCATTATATCTTTCCACGAGACCTGCTGACTGCGGATGAAATACAGCATGAAACTTTTGCTGAATTCCCAATCCCTTCATTACATATTCCACAATTTTCCCAACAAAATGAGGACCGTTATCGCTCCACAAAAATTTACAAACACTGTAACGAGGGAAGTACTCCTTGAGCAAAACCTTAGCTGTTGTCAACGCTGTATTATCTTTCGTGGGGAAGGCCTCAATCCATTTACTGAAAGCACACACCACCACTAAGACATACTTAAGGTTATTGCAACGCTCAAGCTGAATGTAATCCATTTGTAGTACTTCGAATGGTGCAGTAGGTGGAACAAACCCTCCTTTCGGAGTGTACGTCCCTTTTGCAGGATTGTGCTGCAAGCATATGAGACAGGTCTGCACTACTCTTTTGGCTGTATTGGCAATCTCAGGATGCTCCCAAACTCACGTTAGCAATCGAGTAATTGCAAGAGCTCCAACATGTGCCAATCCATGTGTCATTTGGACCATCGCTTGCAAGTAAGCTGCAGGCAATTTCCATCTTTCCATATCTTTGCTTCGCCAACAACCCTCATCATCCAACACTCCCTCTGCTGCCCAGGTTGCAAGTTCTGCTTCAGACGCTGATTTCTGAATGTCTAGTATCTCCTCTCTAGCATCATGCCATCACTCAACCTGTGATTTCACTACATACATTGGCGAGGCATTTCGTAACATAGCAGTTTCTTTCGCTATACTATCTGCAAAAGCGTTTCCTTGTCCCACTTTGTCAGTCACTTTCTTATGTGCACTGCATTTGATTATCGCCACTTTCTTTGGACAAAGTAACGCATTCAAGAGATCACGCACTAGTTCTCCGTACATGATGTGCACTCCATGTGAAGTTAAAAACCCTCGCTCTCTCCAGAGTAGGCCAAAATCATGCGCTACTCCAAAGGCGTACCGGCTATCAGTGTAGATGTTCACACACAAGCCCGCACTCAATTCGCATGCTCTTGTTAAGGCTATCAGTTCCGCTGCTTGGGCCGATTTCTGTGGTATTCGTACTGCTTCTACCACTGTCTTAAGTGTCGTGATCGCATATGCTGCAGAAGTTGTACCATCTGGCAGCTTCAAACACGATCCATCAACCCACAGTTCCCCATCCACATCTGAAAGTGGCGTATCCTGTAAGTCGACACAACCCTTTGTTTGTTCTTCAGTCAGGAAAACACAATCATGGTGTTCTTCCTCCTGGCCCTCAGCAACTGGATACGGCAATAAAGTAGCAGGGTTCAGGGTAGCACATCTCTTTAGTGTGATGTGTGGTGCCAACAGTGTGAGCTCATATCCTGTTAGACGTGCACTCGTAAGATACTGGGTTTTTGTTTGGTTTAACAGAGCATCTACCGCATGGGGAACTAACACCAGCAATTTGTGTGACAAAACTATTCCCTCACTCTGCCGTATGGCCACTGCTGTTGCTGCAACTGCTCGAAAGCACCCAGGTAATCCTCGTGCTACGGGGTCAAGCACGGCCGAAAAATACGCGCAGGGCCTCTGCTTATCCCCGTGTGTCTGCACTAAAACTGACAATGCACACCCATCATTCTCGTGTACATACAACGTGAAAATCTTCGTGTAGTCTGGTGTACCTAACACTGGTGCAGAGCAAAGAGCTTGTCTCAATTGTTCAAAAGCATTCTGGCATTCATCTGTCCATTCAAGGGGCATTGGTGTAGTTTTGGACAGTAGCGCTAACAAAGGTTTTATAATGTGTGAAAACCCCATTTTCCACTGCCTACAAAAAGATGTTAAGCCTATGAAAGCGCGCACATCTCTCTGAGTATGGGGGACTGGTGTATCTAAAATTGCTTGAATTCAATCAGATGTTAATGCACGCCCCTCCTTAGACAAAAGATGACCGAGATAGGTCACCTTTGGTCTACAGTATTGCAATTTTTTCCTAGATACTTTGTGATTATTCTGGGCAAGAAAGGAGAGCAAAGCAAGAGTACTCTCTTCACACTGTGCATGTGTGTCTGCAGCTAGTAAAATATCATCGACATACTGGATGAGAGCCACTCCGGATTGCAAATCAAAGGAATCGAGCTGTCTCTTTAAAGCCTGGCTATAGATGCTAGGACTTTCTGTATAGCCTTGAGGAACTCGACAAAATCTATACGATTTATTATTTAATGTGAAGCCAATTAGATATCTGCTATCGGGATGTATGGGAATAGAAAAGAAGGCATTCTTAAGGTCAATCACGGTAAACGTGGTGGCAGTGGGCGGAATCAGAGTAAGTAAGGTGGTGATGTCAGACACCACCGGATACTAAGGCACTACAATTTTGTTAATTTCCCTCAAATCAATAATAAATCGATAGACTTTGTCATCAGTGTCTTTCTTTAAGATCAGAAGAATCGGGCTGTTACAGACATTGTAGGGAACTTCCTCCACTACTCCTGCAATAATCAAATCATGTACAATGCGAGTTAAGGCAATTTCACCTTCCCTGGATATTTTATATTGTGGTACACGTGGCAAAGACACACCCTCCTTAACAGTTATTCGAATAGGGGGAATAAGCATCTGTCCCACATCCGTGTCCGAAGTAGCCCATAACGTTTGTGGGAGAGAGGCTAACGCTTCAATTTCTTGCATAGTACATAATCTCTCTACATCTGGGTAATTATCATTCAAAATGACCCGCACTCCTTCAGGAGCGCAGCGTATTGTCGCTCGGAAGTATTTAAGCAAATGTATACCCATAATATTGTCTGGAGTGTTTGGTGACAATAAAAACGGGCACGGACCAAAGAATCAGTCAATGTAAAATGTAAGGGGTTGTGACAATGGGCTAAGAGAGGGTGTTCCATCGAACCCTATAGATGTAATCGTTTCGCCAGACAGGGGAGCCCTTAGAACCAGGTTTTTAGATAGAGCACTACGAGTAGCTCCTGTATCAACCAGGAACTGATCAATAGAACCCAAAACGCCCGCTGATACATAGGGACCTCTTTGATCTACTGGTACTTCAACCGATTCCACACCCCATACTACGCAATCCTATGCATGCACATAGTCCTGAGACTCCACATTCTCACCCTCCGATATCTGATACTGATTCCGTCGATCAAAAGTATTACGATCATCCTGACCACGACCCCTCGATTCAAACCTACCACGATCACTTGCTCCACCCCTCGCTCCTGAATAACTATTCCGTGTCCTTCCACCTCCTCGACCATGCTGATTACGTTGTTCACGTAGCACCGGACAATCTGAAGCCCAATGTCCAAACTCTTTACAGTATGCACACTGTTCCTCAGCAATGTCGGTACGACCAGAAGACGCACCATACCCTCCACGCTTGCCTGTATCATTCCCTCTCGGCTGTGTAGCACGAACCTGAGCCAACATCACTTTCGGCTTTAACTCCTTCACTTTCACTTATCAGTACTTTCTTTACCCTTTAACTCCTGTCGTTCATAATACTGAGCCATAGTCAATAAGGACGCAGGGGTCGCCGTGGTCCAGGAACTCTCACTAGTCTTTAAACGTTTCGCAATCTCCGGCAGGAGATTAGCCACATACTTATCGACAAACAAATGCCTACCCGTGTCGTCTGTTAATAATTGCCCACTGTAATCGTGAAATGCTTCCTCGAATCGTGAAAAAAAGTCAGAAACCGATTCATCTTGTTTCTGTTTGCAAGAAGCTAACATAGTCCAATCAATCTTTTTTGGGGGGACAAGCGTTTTTAATTTATTCAAAATAGCTGTTGGAAGATCTAGAATTAATTGACACGGCTTACATGCAGGCTCCCTATCTAAATCAGCTTGGCCTAGAGTTTTCCAATCCGCTCCCAACATCGCTTGATCGTCAAACTTGCGAATCGCTCTCCACATATCAGGGGGTAATATTAACCCAAAGAAAAGATCAATATCAACTAACGTCATAACACATGAGGAAATAGCCCCCTCCACTCCTTCATAAAAAGCTGCCGGATTTTTACGGGGATCAGGTAAAGCATTTTTCAGTGCCATAACATCTGCTCTATTCCAAGGTGTATAAACCCAATTATATATGAAATAACCCTTGGCATCCCCAGACAATTTATCGTCACTTGTACCTTGCCCTTTAGGAGGGACATACAAAGGTGCAGCTTCACGCATAGGCATAACATGAACCCTAGAACTCTTATCTGTTCCAAAGATAGAACACTCTTTGGATTGCTCCGTCGATCCCGGCACAGACACATCTGAGTCTTTTCTTGCTTCCCATAATCTTGACGCCGCATCCCGTAGCTGGACCAACCGATGGAAAAACCCATCCGCATCTGCAATAACAAATAAACCTTTACGCATATTCTCACGACTGACTGATATATCCTTTGGCTCTAGATCAGTCGAATATTTCCTAAACTGATCTACAACTTCATCTCCAAACTGACTCAAGAAATACAACCGTTCTCGCTCGGACCACTTGCTCATTTCATCATTAATCTCTGACATAGTTATTTTGTTCAAATTCAGTTTACGGGCAAAACTGCGCAATTCCGCAGCCTCACTAGCACTTAGCCTTATACTCTTACTCCCTTGACCATCTCCGTCCGAGTCCTCGTCTAGGGCCGTAGGCAGAGCATACGGAGGCGGGCACCGATCTAACAATGAAAAATCATCAACTTCATTAGTAAGGACAGGATAAAGAGGACGTCGAATAGGGAATTGACCATTCGTTTGCAAATTACGTTCCCGTGCCTCCCTCTCTTTCTTCTCCTGTAACTCCTTCTCCCCCAGCTGTAAAGCCTTATCACGGGCAGCCTTACGCTGTTCTTTGTCTGCCAAGGCTAATTCACGCTTCATTCGCTCACGCACTGCTTTCTCCCACATTCGTACACAATCAAACATATCTTGTCTAGACCTGCGCTGAAACAAACATTGCTCCACATACTGAACCTTTCGTAAATCAAACGACCCATGTAGTGGCCATTGCAATTCAGGATCATGCTTTGTGTATTTGTGCCATAGTTTACTATATAAAATAGGGGGAAGGCCGAATTTGATATACATCTCCCTATTAGGGGTCCCCTCAGAGGGAGCCGGCTGAGATTCATTTAATCGATAAGTGGTACCATTTCCAAAACAGCACATTACTCGGAGTGTGCTTAAAACAGGCATGTCAAAAATATCACAGAAACGCGATATCACAAAAATGGCACTTAATATACTTCACACAAATGTGCCGTTCAAAGAAAAACAAGTTCAGAGAAATATCTCTACATGCCCGCCTATGTGAAGTGCACTGCACATATAACTCAAATCATAGAACCAAATGTTAGCTAACTCAAAACATATTCATAGAACCACAGTAAGTGTCCGTAGACTATCTTACCAATCACAAGCTTACTAAATTCTCAGATATCCAGATTCCAACTGCCAAGGTCTTTAATCGATTCAGCCAAACCGGCACTGTACGACAACTCAAACGAGCAGGATCTCAGTCGAGGACCGGCGCCACCTGGAAGGTCAGATCAGAAGGAAAGGAAAAAAACACCGTGGGTGCCAAGACTCGGGTCACTCAGTGGCAGCCTACGCGTCCATGGCGAGTTTCCTATCCTTCGTCACGACCTCTCCTTCGGGCATCCGAGTTGCCGATGAGTCCCTTCGTGGTTGCCAATTTGTGGTATTGGGTTCTCCAGGCCTACATACTCCGCAAAACCCGCTACAGCTTAAAAGATGTTGGCACGGAAACTGGAAAATGCAAAAGACAAGTTTATTAAGACCCCATGGGGTGGTGGTACATTCCAACAGCACCCTTCGGTAATGCAAGAAGTATCACACCGAACATCGGTGCAAACCTTCTTTTATACAGTTTTACAGTAATAAAAATGTAGGCGGAACACGTTTACAGAGTTTTAGGTACATATATGGTCATTTTTGGAACACAGCCAACTCATGGGAGGAGTTACAACACCACTGGTCAGTTTGGAGGGACATTCCTAAGTGATGACTGTCCAAGAGTACAAAGGGTTTAACTGTGCATGTGCGAGATTGACCAGTACTAAAAATAGCCTGTTGCTGGGCAAATTCGAGTGGTCAGTGGTACAGAGAAAGGACAAAAGGGTATGCTGGCCACGAGGCGACGCATTCATATAAAATGGCCGCCAGCACATTCAAAATGGCTTCCGACAACCATAGTCAACATAAGGGGAATTCGTGTAGCAAAAGCTTAACGCTAACCTGATCACCGTCAAATTACGATAAGTATGTTGCATTTCTTCATTATTCACCATTTAAACACACATTTATTAACCTGCATATCTCATACATAAAGCACTCTTTATATGCAGTACTCCACACAGAAGATATTTGAGTGTTGACTACTCATGGGTATGATGCACTCCTACATTTATCTCACGGTGGGATAAAAACTATGCATCTCGAAGTGCATGCCCTGGCATTTGACAAGGCCCTACAATTGGTCCTGGACTTTGAACACTTAGGACCCCATTAGGATGGCGGGCGGATTGCCCCCGCCAGGCTGGCGGAAGCCACCGCTGACCTGGCGAGGGCAATCCGCCCGCCATCCTTGCAGCATAGACCCCTCGCCATATTTACATGGCTGGGAGGTCCGCAGCGGACGGAAAGACCGTCCGCCGCTTTTCCGCCCCTGTCGCCTTGTGACCGGGGCGGAAAACAGTTTATATGGTGGCGGTGTCTATCAGACACCGCCAGCCATATTAGTATGGGCTTCTTCAGATGCCTTTCCGTGGCGGCAATGCCGCCACGGAAAGGCATGCAGAGTCTGCTTTGGGGGCCCGCATGACTCCGGGGAGGTGGGGGGGTGCACATGGGGGGTACCCCCCAGCAGTTCCATGCACAGCATGGCAGGCACCATGTAGTGCCTGCCATAATGTGTATGGAAGTGCACAGCATGCCTTCCTGCCATTGTGGCGGACGGTGCTGAGTGCACCGCTTGCCACAATGGTAGGAATGCTGGATGTGCCCGCCACAGTGGCAGGTGCATCCTAATGCTGGCCACGGGACCCCCGCCCTTATGGCGGGTGGTCCCTTTCACCGCTAGGATGATGGGCGGATAAAGTCCGTCGTCATCCTAATGACCCCCTTACTCCCAAGTCCCACTGTGAAGGAAGTGACCTGATTAGGGTCCCAGGCTGCTTTGACCATCTCTCGGCCTTCCGTACCAAATGAAGAGTCTGTAGTCAGTAGAGAATACAAACCAATAATTGTTTATTATTGTGCGCTCACAGTGGCACCCCATCCGTCCAGCCACTAGGAGTGATACAGAGGGAACTGAAATCGACAAGCATAAAGATACATTATGTATGTTTCATAGCTGGATAAGAACACTCCCACAATGGAATTTTCCAAGCAGCTGCAGCTAAACAGTGAAATACAAAAAAAAGGTTTTGACTCTGGTGTCTTGCATAAACTATCTACTACCCAAGGTTGTTCTATCCGGCCCGCCACTATGAAAATGGGAGAGGGCCTCTATCTGAGAAAAAGGTATGCACTAATAGGAACAATTTACTCATTACGGGAACAAGTCTAACTTGGCAGAAACAAAACTTATAATGGAGGATTTCTCGGAATTGAGCTAAATCATTTTTGAACAACCGAAAATGGCGCCAGCGATTAAAATGGCGCAGTGAATGCTAACTTACATAAGGCAATGCGTAAGCATATACGTTTATAACCTAACAACTGTGACCAGCCTTGAACGGTGATCTGTGGGCAAGGGGTCTTGCGCCAAGCATTCCCCACAAGCTCATCGAACAGAGTATGCTAGCGGGCTACGGGTTTAGACTCAGTCTCAGCCACAGCGTGGGGCTGACTGGTGTCTTAAGTAGTTGAAGAGCAGGAACAGTGCGATTTTAACTTTAACACAGGTAAATGGTTCCTTGTATGATAACTTGCAAGGCATGTGATGTGTTTAGCTGAAAATGTTGCAGCATTTGTTGATATCTCTAAAGTAAACAACAGAATATAACCCCATAGCATACCAAAATTACGTAACAACAATATTAAAACTTGTCAGGGCACATCACAACAAAACCGTCAAAATAGACCACAGCACAGCAACTGTAGGACAACTGCAGTACAGCACAACACAATCATATATTGATTACACAGCAAAAATACACAACAGCACACAAAACAACACAGCTCGTCTGCCTTCATTTAACCATTTATATAGATTCTAACACAAATGAGCTACGATTCTTTAGCTGAATCCCTGCCTAAACCCACAGTTATGATTATGCAAGGAAGCGGGTTGAGGTGCTAAAGTGTATTTACTTCCAGCTAACGTAGAGGACAGCTTTCTGATTTTTTTAAGTTGATTAATGGTTTCTTAAGTTTGTCTTTTGATTTCCATCTTGCATTCTTCTGTTATTGATGCAAATCCTTTTCCTGAATTTAAGAAAGAAGGTGAAATAAATCTGAATAAATGCAATAATTTGTTTCAGCGCTGCTCCTTGTAAAAAGAACATCATGCAGTACTTGGTCAACTCACCCCGGACTGCGTGCAGTGTTTTCTAGTTTATGCGGACAAGGACACCAATATGAATCACCGGCTGCGCCTTCACTGACTCTGACCTTTATTAGTGACCTTTTAATGAATCTGAAGGAGCTGCGGAAAAACCTATTTACCAAATGTGTGTTCCCTTGGTTTCTCGCGAATGTTGACAGAAAGGCAGTGGGAAGCTGCACACACCTGGAGCATAAAATAGCAGACCCAACACTCCTACAGGCCCCATCACATAAAATGAGGTGCTAATTTAAGAAACAGGCGTGTTCACAAATCATTTTTGACTGACACCATTTCATGTCATTGTAGTAATTTGAGGGCGCGCATCCGGATCGGACTGGGACAAAAAATAACCCCCGGTTCCAAAATTGAGTAGCCTAAAGTAGGGAATTAGATAGTTGAAGAAACACTGGTCCCTGTTTGCAAGCTGGGTCAGCTTTGAACGTGTAAAGACAAGCTGTGTAAGTGTTTTCCAAGGTATAGTAAACTGTATGGTTTTTTTTTGATTTATAAAAGTTTTTATTGAAAAATATAAGTGGAATATACATTGGCAGTTGTATACAGTACATGACCTTGCTGTTGGCAGTGTTTGCTTTATTGTCAGGGAAAGCAGCAGTAACAAGCATTTACAATGCAATAGGTCTCGCAATGACATTATTTTGAGCTATTGGCATTGTAAATTACTTTGTTTTTTTTCCCTTTCATGAAACATTAAAAAAATGCTGTAATTCAAAATGGCAATAGCTAACTTTTTTGTAACTGTGAAATCTATTGCATAGCATTTGTACTAGTGTGTGTTATCGATATTGTAAATGGTCCTGGCTTTTATTAATGTGATATTTTTTTTACAAGAGGAACAACCACATTGGAAACCCTTTCAAATGCAATCTTGAATGTTCACATTGTGTTTGGTGCTGGTGAAGAGAAGGATAGGTATACACTGGGAGGTGCCAAGCATGCCGGATATAAAAAATTGGTTGGTGGGCCTATTACAATGGGAGATCGCAGATGAACAACATATTAAACTCACTCGCAGAAATGAAGGGATTGTGGGTGATTTGATCACTTGGGGGAACATAATCACAAACATTATAGACTCACTCAGAGACAGGCCGCCCTGACTGGGCACGTCTAAACTCTGGAAGGCTCTGCAGGCACTACAGACTGCCAGTGGGCAGTAATGGGAGCGGGGAGCAGCTATGCTTTATAGTAAATGTGCCAATACTACTTGGTGTGTGGATGAGGTAATGGATGCTCCTGTGGAACTGGCTAATTGTTTTTTGTATGGTTGAAGTGGTTAAAACACTGATATTTTGCAGGTCAGTGGAGTATGGAATTTAAGTACGAAGGTTACTAATGTAGAAGCATGTGGGAATGTCATTGGTTTATGGGAAAGGAGATGCACGGAAGAGAATACAATAAAAATGTGAAGACAGAAAAGAGCATGAAAAAAGGATCTAGGAAGAATGATGTCCATGAAAATTGAAGTGATGAGGACTCAAATGAAATGTTGGAATGAGCATGAAAACATTAGGGGAACAGGGGGTGAAAGTAGGGATGTTCAATAACTGAGGAACGGAAGGCAGTTCCTAGCTCTACTCCCCATAGTAGCCTGAACAGTGTAGCGCTTAAAACACTAGATGGCCATTATTTGTATTAGCTTGAATTTCTTTTTTCTGCCAGTGGTGTCGTAAAGTGGTCCCTCCAGTCAGAACCTCCGTGTAAATTCATTTTTGAGTCTTGGTGAATGGAATTCTTCAGAGGCAGCTACAGTCAAAGCTCACGCTGTGTGGATGTATCGAGGCATCTCAACAAACCACTCACTCCCAACAGCTTGGGTCCCTTCATGATGACTCTGCATGAAAACAAACATCACTCTGGCTCTGGAGTGTGCAGGTGCAGCATTCTGGGGAAGACATTTGCCTCTGTCATGAGTTTTGGATAGAACCTCCGATACGTGGATGCATTGAGGCAGTATGTACGGTCCTGATGTATGTCTTTTCTCTTGTACACTACAGTGTTTTCCACCATTCTTTTACCCACCATACCATCAAGGCAGCTCATACTTTTCACCAAGGTGAGTTGTAAGGGAGGGAGCGGTCCCAAAAGTCCAAGGAGTGGTGGACCTTTTATTGCAAGCGCGTGGGAAAGCTTTGCTGGGATACTGAACCCCCCTGAGGTCTAACGGAGGGTGAAACAAGTTTCTAGGAGGGAAGAACAATATGATGCATTGAAGCTCCTGGAAAACTGAACCTCTTGCCTCCCTTCTCCCACCCACACCACAACCCCAGGGAATGTTCAGTGGTGCTTTTTCGTGTCAAGTGATGTGCACCTGTTTGATAGCGCACCGTCCCCGAGCCGAAGGATTTTACTCATCTTCCGTGAAATGGGTGCCCTCTCCTCAGTGCCCGACTCTCTCTCATGCCCTCTGTATGGACCTGCATGTATGAGGGGTGCCGCTCGCAGCTGCTTGCTGATACTGAGACTCTGCTTGGCTTTCTATGCTCACTGTGTGTGAAGGAAAGGAGAAATCTACCGCCAGGTCTGAGTGAGGCTGTCTACACAGGGGCCGGGACTGCGAGACCCAGGGTTCTGCGCAGGATCATCGAAGCGCACCTGGAGTCTCTTCCCGCCCCCTGCTCCTCCCTGATTGCCTGCCTGCCCGTTAAAACAGCTCGCGGCCCCTGCTTCGCGGGAGCCGCTCGCAGCTGCTTGCTGATACTGAGACTCTGCTTGGCTTTCTGTGCTCACTGTGTGTGAAGGAAAGGAGAAATCTACCGCCAGGTCTGAGTGAGGCTGTCTACACAGGGGCCGGGGCTGCGAGACCCAGGGTTCCGTACAGGATCATCGAAGCGCACCTGGAGTCTCTTCCCGCCCCCTACTCCTCCTATAAAGACACACCCCTGACGCATAGCGGGGCGCGTGTGCGGGACGCCGGACGAAGCCCGGACAAAGGGCGGACAGTCTTAGACAGTCCGAGACAGGCCGTGACTGGACTGGGCACGTTATACTGTCCGTGCTGTATACGTTCTGCCCGGCTGCAGTAAGACTAACTGTTTTTGATTGTATTTCTTTTTTTACTTCACTTGTATAGTTATTCCTGTGTTTCTTTTTATATTGCCAAACGCTGCTACACAAGTAAATTCTAGCATTCCTACTAAAACAACTGAGGATGCCAAAAAAGATTCCAGTTGCTGGGGGAAATACTATGGATAATTACATGGTGCATGTAGTATCTAAGATCAACAATGAAAGGAGACAATCATTAGGCTTAAGCCAATCCCCTAATTTTCCCCCCCTTAGCCCACCTCCAAATTCACTGTGGGTAGATATACCATCTCAGGATATGGGAAATGAAATCCCAGACATAGAGATACATGATAGTGGGACACCTAATCAGAGCGTTCTTATAGAATCCGACCATGATTTAGCCCAGGATAATGATACCGAATCCCAGATAGATGATACAGAACAAGATCTCCCTGTGCAGGAGGGTGCACAGGTGAACACTGAAGATGCAGACCCCCCTGTTCCTGCCCCGGTTACACGGGTGTTCAGAAAGTGCAGAAAACCACAAATACATAGGGGTGGTTCACAATCTGGGAGGAAGAGGGCCGTGTCGCCACCGAAAAATAAGGACAAAAATAGGGGGAAAGGAGATGAAGCCGTGAGGCAAATTGTAGATGAAGAGTTTCTATCCAGGATAGCCGACATGATTGACTATAAATTTAAAGCACTTATTAAACCAGTAGTGGCTAAATTGGATAATCTGTCTGCTGATGTAAATAAATTAGGTATGGATCAGAAAAAGATAGTAGAAGAGGTAACAAACATAGCAACCATAGCCACAAATGTAGCCATTTCTACAAAAGAGCTTCTTGCGTTAGGAACGGACGGAGGCATAAGTAAAACACATGCCAATCCCACTGAGCAGACCCCAGAAACAGTGCCTAATCAATCGATGATAAGAGAGGTTCAGCCCCCAAACCCTTCAGTATCGACCACATTAGGTACAGAAGAAGACACACTACAATTCATAGAAGATGCATCACCCCTAGTGTTGGTATTGGCAAATGTCCCCCCATTAGCAACAGGCCAATTAGAATCCCCCACTGCACTGACACGTAAGGCCCTGCATTGGCTGTCTGGTAATATGCAGTTGGCCCCCTGGGGGAAACAACAGCTAGCAGGAGACATTAAATCAGCCAGAAGGGTACCTTGGATAGGGCAAAATCCAAAACAATTTAAAGGTGACTGTATAGTCTTAAATTTTACAAACTCCGCTGTATTACCAAATATCCTATCAAACATTCTCCCTCCGCAGCGCAGTAGAGGCACCATTGTTCCACTCACTTTAAAATTTTTTGGTAAAAAACAGCAAAGTATGACATACCCCAAGCTATCTTATAACTACACTAGGCCAGTATGGCCAGGAACAACAAATGGCTGGGGCCATGGTGCCCTAACTAACAACTGGGGGTATAATTCAGATAGTTGGGATTGTCCACAACAGATACACCAACAAGAACATCAATACCCTATCCATTTTAACAACCTGTTTAATATCCCCACTTCTAATAGGTTTGACGCCTTCTATGATCAGGGAGGGCTGGAAGGGGTGGAATGACTACTCGAAACATCACTTAACCCTGACTATAATGATCGTACGCAACGATACGTAGGACTAGGAAAAGTTGTCCAAGTACCTGATTTGCAAGGTCCCAAGGTTGTGAGGACGGGTTCTTCGGCTCAGATAAATGGACCAATAAGATTATATAATGCAACAAATCCTGCCCCTATCCCAGATCCTACTAGATATAACTCTGCAGAAGCACGGGTAGGCTGTAGTATAGGTCTAATGCCCCTTATCCTAGGCGAGCATGAAAATGTTGATATAACTCAATGTTCACCACAAATATGCAATGAAAGTCTAATATCTTGGAACATAGCCGGGCTCCATGACAAATCCAGTGATAATGGTTGGTTGTCTTTTGTTAAGGAACATGCAGTAATATGTCTCCAAGAAACATGGTTGGTGGATAACAATGTACACATTGAGGGTTATCAACGTTTTTTTATCCCAGCAGTTCCCTCAGCTAGTGGTAGAGCAAAAGGGGGTTTGGCAATTTATGTTAATTTGGCTCTTACATGTTTTAAAGTTGAACATTACTCTGGCAATAGAAATATTCAGGCCTTAGAGTTAAAGAGGGGCAAAACAAAGCTCATACTGATTAATTTTTATAATGCAGTGAATCAGTCAGGCGATTGTAACATACAGCCTTTATGTGAATTCCTAAGGGAAAATGCTGTTTTTTTGCCTCGCCAAAAAATAATTGCTGGTGATTTTAACACACATCCATGTGGGAACCCTGGTGAGACTACTGTTGGCCAACTGGGTTGTAATAGCCTGGACGGTTTTCATTTTGACCATTCGCGGCGTGGGACAGAATTAAATGCGCTAATGAATGAAAATAACCTTATTACAGCAATGTCCACAGTATCGGATCAAACTCTCTTCCCTATTCCCACATTTGAAGGCCATGCAACAGGTTCATATATAGATCATATTTGATTGTCGGCAGACCTTGCTAACGTTGTTCAGGACTACTGCATTCAATTGAGTATTTACAGCGACCATAACCCTATATGCATTAAAATGGGTGGGAAATATTTGAAAAACGAAATCCACGTGTGGATCGTGGTTCCACATAAATGTATAAACGGAAAGCGTCGCTTAAAATGGTCATTGATGGATTGTGAAAACTTGTACACTTCTATTAATAATATGTGTAGCCCTGAATTCTCAGTATGTATATCTCCGGCATCAGCACCACAACAAATGTTAGCATCTTTCAAGGAGGTTGCCATAAAAGTAGAATTACTGTTAACGGTACCAGTCAAAGGGAATGCAAATTTAAATAATAACCCAAAGTGGTTTGATAAAGACTGTTCCAAGGCTAGTCGTGAGCTCAAGAAAGCACTGAAAACAAAACCTAGAGATCCGGTGCTTATTAACCCCTTCGACGCTCATGACGAGCTCAGCTCGTCATGAGGTACACCTCTCGTACACTCATGCCGAGCTGAGCTCGTCATGAACAATGGGTTTTACAGATTTTCAGCGCAGGGGGGTAAAATCATAAGAGTTGATGGTGATAAGGATATGCCGTCTAGATACAAAAAATCCCTCGCTAATCGCAAGAGAGTGGTAAAGAAAAGCGTTTGGGAGACCTTGTTAGATCCTGAAACACTAAAAAATAGCTCGAAGTTTTTGGATATCATAAACAAACCCTTATTTGATCAACCTAGTAATTCCACTATGGGTACCAATATCCCAGAGGAAGAATGGGTCAACCATTATAGTTCTATTTTTAAAAATAATGAGTTGCAGGCGGAACACATTCCAGTTGATTTTAAAGAAAATTTGTTGCTCTTCTCAATTGACGAGGTTGTAAAGGGAATTGAAGGGCTGTCAAACAACAAGGCCCCAGGACCGGATGGTCTTCCACCGGATCTCTTTAAATCCCGTATAACACTTTGGGCACCAGTCCTGACTGCCGTACTTAACGCGGCTGTGACTTGTGGATGCCCAAAGTCATGGGGGGTATCTACCATTGTGCCCGTGTTCAAAAAAGGTGACCGTAATAGCCCCCTCTGCTATAGGCCAATATCGTTAATTAACTCTGTTGCCAAAGTAGTGGGGGGAGTAATTTTAAATAGACTGGTCACATGGTCAGATGAAAATAATATAATATCTCCAATCCAATATGGATTTAGGCCAGGTCACTCTACGATTTCTCAATGCTTAAATGTATATCTAATCATAGGGAAGTATACCAAGGCCCGACAAGGAACAATTCACATGGCGTTCATGGATCTTTCTTCGGCTTTCGATTGTGTAAGCCGTGGGAAGCTCTGGGACGCCATGGCGAAAATGGGTGTGGAGCAGAATTTAATCAATCTGTTAGAAGATATGCATTCTGATACGAAAGCGAATGTTAGATACACACAAGATCTAAATGTGACAAAAGATTTTGGAGTGTACCGGGGAGTTCGCCAAGGATGCATTTTGGCCCCATTCCTTTTTAACTTATATATAAATCAATTGGAGGAGCACCTTTTAAGTACAAACACAGACTATCCGTACATTGGCCGTAAGGGACTGCCGGTTCTGCTTTATGCGGATGACGCAGTCCTTTTATCTAGAACCGCCAATGGTCTTCAAACTTTACTAGACTCCTTCTTTACTTTTATGAAATCCAGAGACTTAAGCATAAACAACTCTAAATCCTTCGTAATGAAGGTTGGCCAGGGTAATAAAAAGCCAAACCGCCTAAATGTTAATGGAGTACAAATTCCTGTGACAAATACATTCTCCTACCTTGGAGTCCTGTTCGACCGTCAACTGAACTGGGGACCCGTAATACAAAAAAAAGAGGAGAGGTAATCAGGGCAAATGCGGCAATATTTGACTTCTCTAGTAAGATGGGAAATAGTCCAGTTGCTGCATTACTCCAACTTTACCAGGCCAAGAGTGTCACCACGGCATGCTATGGCAGTGAGATATGGGGATACGTCCCTCTGGGAGCCCTGGAGATAGTTGAAAATAACTTTTTAAAACAGCTACTAAGGGTCCCCAGGGGAACGGCAAATTTTTCTGTACATGAAGAATTGGGTATTCCTTTTTTAAGCGATAAAATGGCAGTAAATCCCTTAATATGTTGGCTAAATTGCTGGCTAAATGATAACATTCCACTTACTCAGCTCATACTCAGAGAAGCACTTACTTGGGAAAATAGGCTGAAGGTTCCTTGGATAAAGTATCTGAGCAATTGTTTTACCGATTTAGGACGACCTGAACTTTTTTCAGTTCCTGAATCTATTACTAAACTAGATGTCATCTCGGTGAAGAAGGCATTTATTTCCTCTAGATACCTAGATAGGGAGTCAGGCGAACTAAGAAAAGATAGTGTACGAAATCATGTATTAATAAAAACTACTCTGTTTATGGAACCGTACCTAACATGGCAAATGTCTAGTTATGATCGCTTTTTGTTGACAAGGTTCAGGTTCAATTTATTTCACTTACTTTTGGCTGTACCCAAGGGATCTCACCGTGGACAAGTGTTGCCGGCTTGCGGCTGCGACGATAAGTCTCCGCAAGACCTGGCACACTTTCTGTTTTTTTGTCCCTATTATATTATACCGAGGAAGTTATACTTAAAACCTTGCCTAAAAAAATGAACTTTTTTCAATTTAGACCAGCACTTTATTACCTTCAGCTGCTAAGTTGTGATTGTACCCTGTATATATGTAGCTTTTTAAAACTGGCAATGAAATTTAGAAATAGTATTTAAGGATAATAGTACTGTTAATTGAAATGATATATTTTAAGATTTTTGAATATTCTTATTTATCAACTTGAATGTTTAATGTGTCTGCAACTTTTATGAGTATTTTTTGCCTTGTTAAGTCACTTTTTAAACTGGTCATTTTTATGATAATACGAGTTAATATATGTATAATGTAAAATGCTTTTATGGTTGTCAACATAAACAACCGAATAAAGTTTTCTTGACTTGACTTGACTTGTCACTCACTCCCAACAGCTTGGGTCCCTTCATGATGACTCTGCTTGAAAACAAACAGCACTCTGGCTCTGGAGTGTGCAGGTGCAGCATTCTGGGGAAGACATTTGCCTCTGTCATGAGTTTTGGATAGAACCTCCGATACGTGGATGCATTGAGGCAGTATGTACGGTCCTGATGTATGTCTTTTCTCTTGTACACTACAGTGTTTTCCACCATTCTTTTACCCACCATACCATCAAGGCAGCTCATACTTTTCACCAAGGTGAGTTGTAAGGGAGGGAGCGGTCCCAAAAGTCCAAGGAGTGGTGGAACTTTTATTGCAAGCGCGTGGGAAAGCTTTGCTGGGATACTGAACCCCCTGAGGTCTAACGGAGGGTGAAACAAGTTTCTAGGAGGGAAGAACAATATGATGCATTGAAGCTCCTGGAAAACTGAACCTCTTGCCTCCCTTCTCCCACCCACACCACAACCCCAGGGAATGTTCAGTGGTGCTTTTTCGTGTCAAGTGATGTGCACCTGTTTGATAGCGCACCGTCCCCGAGCCGAAGGACTTTACTCATCTTCCGTGAAATGGGTGCCCTCTCCTCAGTGCCCAACTCTCTCACATGCCCTCTGTATGGACCTGCATGTATGAGGGCTTCCTCCCTATGGTTTCACTACGTCCACTCACCATCTGCCATAGGGCGACCTCTCTGCTGCAGCCTTCGCTCCCATCCGTCTCACTGTACAACAGTACAACCGGTGCAGCACACAGCAGCTGACAAGTGCTTCCTGTCACGTGACCTCTCTGCCGGCCTCCCACCCCTCTCTCGGGCAGCGCCCAGCCTCCAGCAGCGCTCGATGGCCAGCACTGCTGCTCCCTTATTGAACACGGAAATCCCCTTTCTTCAATGTCAAGTAATTTGAACTACCTTTGTCACAAATGTAAAAACGTAACTTTATAACAGCCATTTTTACACAATTTCAAATTTAAGTTAACAGAAAAGTCCAAATGTGCAAGACTTTCATCCTACAATGTGACTTTATTTTCGAGGACAAAGGAATTAATTTTTGGTGTTCCATGCTATAAACGTAATGCCATCGAAAATTAGTTTATTTGCGTGAGTGATTTATAAATACATGAATACAATCCTCTCCTCCCTTGTCTGTATGTGCTGTGCTTGAAACCTGTTATGTTCTCATTGGTCCCACATTTGTTTGTACTCGCTTCTCACGGTGTGTCGCAGCACTAAGAGAGCACTAATAAAACAAGCTCTCCAAACAGTGCTTCTTTTTTACTCCCCTGTCTCCCTTTGGGATGGCCCATGCAGACTGAATCTTTGTTTCACGGCTTGTTTATATAACACGCCTCCTTTAGATAAGAAATTCCTTCACGACAGACGAAAAGCAGACGATCCAGTCGGGATAGGCCGGACGAAAAGTAGAAAGGGCAGTAACAAAGAAGCCCAATTTTCAATCGGAGGCCACCGTTTACCATAAACGACTATGCCATCCAATGAAAATGAAGGGTGGGGCTTCAGCCCCCTTCTGAAATGTCCTCTCTCACAATATGTTTTGCTGAGCGAGTAGTGCATGCATGCTGCAATTCTAGGCAAGACCTAAAAAATCAGACTCCAAGACCATAAAAGAGCCCCATTAACAGCCAAAACACTGCCCCCCACACAGACCTGGAAGGCCAGTCCCTTGGGCACTGAATGCTTGCCCTAATGGCCAGTCCGCCGCTGACATGCATGTGCATATATGTTGTGTGGCATTATGTGGTGGTGGTGGTGATGTCTTTTGGTTTTTTTTGTATTGCTGTGTTTTGTGCTCTATTATTGCAATGTGAGGTTGTGCTCCACTGTGTTGGTTGTATTATATTCCATCTTAACTCTTTTTTTGTCTTGTGCCTTGTTATGTTTTGATTGTATTGTTATGTTGATTTATACATGTTACTGTATTATGTTCTGTTGTTTACTTTAGATATAGACAATTAGGTTTTCTTCATGCCCTTCATTATTTCCAACAATGGTTGTTACCTAGTCAACTTTATGCTGTGACATGGTAATCTATAATATACATACACATATAATAGGTAACACAGGGTTTTTACAATAAGCCAATCATAAACTACTTAAACAACACTATCAGACCTGTAAACCTTATAATACCACTTGATTTACAACTAGAGGGCAGAGTTTTTCTTTTGAGGGCAAATCCATTTATGCTTTGTAGCGCATGACTTTATCTGCAAGTTTTGTTTGCGGCACATCTATATTGGCATTTAAAATCAAGGCACAAACTATTTTTTGCTTTATAGGAAGTCACTGTACAGATACATCTAAGTGCTTCGGCAGGACACTTAACCCTTTCACTACAAGAATATCTTCATATGTTTGCGTCGAAGTTTTTCAAAACCTCAGTGTTAACTCTTTAAAACACATGTATCTCTTTGGACTCTATGCAACTATTCTGTGAGAAACCAGGATTTTTTGCAGTCTCCCCTACTTTTTGCCCCCATTTTGACTCCTAGATGCTGGAATTCTGACTGATTGTGCCCTGGGCTCTGCTAACCTGACCAAGGGCATTTGCTCTGATTAAAAGTACATAGTAATTAGTGTGTAATTACAATTGGTACTGACAACTTATCTGTAAGTCCTTAGTATATGGTAGGGCATGTAGATTTAGAGGCCCAAAAGATTTCATGCACTTAAGTGTCCACTGCTGTGTGGCCTGCTGTCATTGTAAAAGTTAGCCCTGCTTTGCAGGCTGCTTTTAATTTAAAATTATATATGAAATTCGACTTTGGAATTAAAGGTACTTCCAAAGTCTTAAACTACCTTCTTTTTACATATACGACACCCCTAAGTTCCCCCCTAGGTTCCCTCATGGGTAGGGTTCCTTGTAACTGTAAGCTGGGACATTATAAAGGATGTATTATAAGCCCTGGTGAAGGAAAATTGCCAATTTCCTTTTCCCCTGTTGGAGTGCATTCGCTCCATAGGCTAGCATGCGAAGGCATTATTAAAATATAATGAAATCTACCTATTGACAGGAGTGTGCAAGAATGATACTTCAAAAAAGCAAGACAGAAGATATTATGTATAAAAAGTCTTGCACCTTATACTAATACAAGAAAGTGGTCATCTCCATAGCAGATGTTAGCTACCAGCCTTTTTAGTTCAACAGAACATGCCTAATTTCAAAATAAAGTTGTGCGAAAGGTGTGCCTGTTGATTTTAAGCACTTTTGGTCACAGAAGGGAGTGAATGTTTATTGCTCCTTTGCACTTTACACATCTTCTTGGTTTGTTTTGGACACTTTTCTTTTTTTTTCGTTTTTGAATTGAATGACTACCTATGATGAGAAAAGGGGCACAATCTGGTGAACAGCTGCTAGTTGCCCCGAGGGTGGTGCACCCGTGAGGTGTCATTCTTCACTCCACACATTTTTTCACATCTAGTAAGTGTGGTCGGATGTCCTGTGTACAAGACATCGTTTAGTGCTCTGTTTTGACTGTCTTTTTAAAGTTTACTAGGAACATCCCTTATTTTTATGTTGAGAATTTTAGGCGAAATACATTAAACACACCAACCCAAAAATTTCAAAAATTGGTGGTGCAGCATTGGACTTTGACCGTTTGTCTCTCCATTGCATTAATAGGAGTTTTGATATTGAACGGCCTGGGGACAAGGTTTTTGTGATATTGGCCGCATCTTGAATGAGAACAAATATACACAGGTTAGTGGTGACCATTTTGACCCTTCTGTATATTAGGATGCATACCATCAAGATCCTTTCTTCCCAATTGTTGCATTCCGTCTGCTCAAATCGCAGTCTTTTTGAAGGCAAATGCTTCTATGAATCTCATTGGCTCAGTGTTTTCTACAGTCTGTACTACAGGGATTGGAGTATATTTGTCTATGGTGCTTTTGCCTCCAAGTTTCTACAAGGGCTTATTGTGTTTCTGAAGGCTGATTATTTGAGCAATCTTTGTTGCATCAGGAGTGACATTAAACAACTCTTTTCTTCTGATAGACTCAAAACTCAAAATGTTGGCTGTTTCCCTATAGCATTACTGCAAGTTACATTCCATAGGTAGTTTGGGTGACATATGTATAGATGCTGCATGTGTATTAGATTGGCGCTATGGAAGGGTTTATAATTCATGCTATGGCGACTGGTGGATTTTAAAAGTGGTGTGGCAAAATGGTTCAAATGTGCAGGCTAACGCAGATAGCAAGCCTGAGTTGAAAAACGGAGGAGCAAGAGGAGTTCTCTCTCCGATGGGCGAATTGTCTATTTCACTTACTACATTTTGAGTTGATTTCCAACAATATTTTGATACAAATATGGTACGAATAGTATCCTTCTACACTCACTGCGCTGCCTAGCCAGACCCAATACCCATCCTGCACTGAGACACACATCTCCCTCTACCCTGATGTCACATATCAACTCTGCTCACCCTACACTTACCCATTTTGCCCCTGTACTCACGCAGCTTACCTTGCACTCACACAAGCACACAGCCCACCTTCTACTTACAAAGGCACAACACTTACAAAAACACCACTCACCCTGGTCTCACAAAGAAATACTACTCTACCTGCACTCACAAAGATACACTGCTCACTATGATCTCTCACAGACATAACACTCACCTTGCACTCACAGGTACACTACACAACTAACAGAGGTACACTGCTCACCTTGCACACTGCACTCATCCTGTGCTTTCAAATACACAACTCACCCTACACTCAAACATACAGATTGTTCTCCCTGCAGTCACCTGGGCACAGATCAGGTTGCAGCAGCATGCACAGTCAGGAAAGCAGCCAGTCTACTTGCGTTCAGAGAGGCAAGGCATTTTCCTGCTAGTGTGTCTAGTAGAATGATATGTGGGAGATGTGGGATGTTGGGTTACGGGGGCCAAAAAGAGGAAGATTCTGTCTGCAGCAGCCTGGCAAATCACTTTGATGGTCACTAAATCATCAATACTAAAGTTCAAAGAGGAGCAGGACAGGAATATTCTGCCTTTGGCTTCTGTAGTAATGCGGGGGGGGGGGTGTAAATATGAGGTTTGAGCCATTCACCAGGACTTACTTTCACCTCACTCAAGCCAAGGGCAGAGTCCAATCAGGGTCAGAGAGTGAAAGTTGCTTTCCTGCTGCAGTGTGTAGAGAAGCCCTGTGGGGTTGAGGAGGGCAAGCATC
Source organism: Lissotriton vulgaris (assembly GCF_964263255.1). NCBI lineage: Eukaryota > Metazoa > Chordata > Amphibia > Caudata > Salamandridae > Lissotriton > Lissotriton vulgaris. The sequence goes on along the minus strand of NC_141694.1, from coordinate 618,283,939 downwards.
AAAAGGGCAGGCTGCAGCTGCCAGGGAGACATCACTGAAGGAGACATCACTGCCAGTTCCTCTTCAGAGTGCAGTGCAGTTAGAGGCAGGCACCATGTCCTTTAACTGCTGTGGTATTGGAGAGGAAGGGGTAGGGGGGCTAGAAAGGTAAAGCCTCAGCTGCTTACTAGGACTGGCCTGCCACCATTCTCAAGTACCTGTGGTATTAATGGAAGGCTCTGCTGCTGAATATCACTGACCTGGGACCTCTCGTCTCCCACGGATCCAGTGAGCACAGTTGAGTAAGCTGTCCACTGTGAATATGGGTAAATGTCTGCTGCTGGAGGTTGGGCACAGGCACGGGTACCACTGGCAATACCATGGAGAGGGACAGCTGGATTGATCTTTGGAAAACAATATTAAAAACATACCTCTAAATGCCTACACACTTGACAGAACTTTAGGTGGAAAGTGTTGACTGTTGAAAGGACTGGCCTAAGATTCATTCAAAGTGGATGGGTAGCAACACTGAGACTTTCTGCATGGCTCAGTAAGCAGTACCATACACTAGAAGTCTTGAGTAGGTATGAGCTACATACAGGCCCTGCTGGCAGTAACCACTCACAATCATCATGAGCAGCCTATAGCATGAACAAGAGGAATGAAAATAAGAAGTGATGCGGTTGGTGCCATTTATTCTTGATCTTAGTCCGATTGCTACAGTTGTTAGAATGTGCCCGTCCTTACCAGATGTGGTTCTAAATGTCAGATAATTTAATCTAGGCAGGCCAGTGCATCTTAGTAGTGCATGATTTATTGTTAGTTGGCATGCACCAATGTAGGAGCCGGACTAGGCCATAAGGTCTCCGTGCAGCAACTTTTCCCTTTAGGCACTTGCTGCCTACTCTGAGCTGGATCCTAGCCTCACATAGGTTTGGTACCTGTCAGAAGCATTGGATTCTAATGTTTCTGACAGATGAGTCACTGAACCACCGTCCTGGACCAACTTCATTTGTGATTTTGGGTACACAAGCCCCAGTGCTTATAGAGGATCAGGCTGAGATGTTCCAGCCATGATTCCTGAACTGTCATTCCCACTCCTGTCTTGAAATAGACCCGCCGTGACCACCGACTGGGGAACCACAGGGTCGAAACGTAGACGCTTTTCCTGGGGTCCAGCACAGCAAGGATTCCAACAAGAAAAATAGGAAACCTTGGGCAAAAATTACTAGTTGAACGCTGAAACTCTTGTATATATTTGTATATATGATATCCCCTAAACTGTACATATCTTTTACTATTCTGAGCACTCGAAACACAAATGTCACTAAACTGCACTTTTGCCACATATGCTGACAGTCTACCCATGTATTGTTGAAATATCATTGAATGACTCAATTCTAATAAATTGATACAGTACAGCCAAACATACGATCTTTTGATTTATTTCTTAAACTTTTACTTTATTTTTGAAAAATAATGTGTATCTGAGAGCATCCGTCCTAGAGTGCATTTCATAGCAGTCCTCAAAGCAATTTCGTTTTACCCAACAGAACCAATTTTTGTTTAACCATATACTGCCCAGGTTCTGAGGGACACAGGGTTACCCCTTTTTCTTTAATCACCTTAAAATGGTAGCCACAATGTAATATATGGTGCGCCAAGTTCCAAACAATTTCTCTGGGACATTCAGTGATGGGAGACATTGTATGAGGACCAACTGGGTGGTATATTAAAAGGGTGTACCAAGTTCCAAGCAATTTTCTCTTTGACAGTCAGTGATGGAGGACTGTGGATAGGGACCAACTTGGTATCCTTGATGAGAATATATTCTGCAGTATTGCAAATGATCAGTATAACCAGTTGAACTGTCACAATGTGTGTGTATGTTCACACCATACTGATAGTGTTTCAGAGGCATATATTGCTTGAATAGAAGCCTACTCTTGCAATGTAAGGGGCACTTATCCACTGGGGATGTTCTAAGTATACAGTACAAGGTCTACTTTTGCACAACCGATCATTTTGTGGATATTCTTTTTGAAAGGACTTGATATTGTCATTGAAATGAAGGAATTGCAGGAGAAATTGATACTGATTCTTACTCATTATAGAAAGAAACAAAGGGATGAAAAGAAAGGAGTGACTTGAACAGTGTGACTTGCTTGAGACCCCAATTTTTTATTTCACCCATCTCAGTGAGAACCATGACAATACATAGAAACCAAGATGTTGCTGGAAAAACTGTGCTGCATACAGATGCGTTTGGGTTACTATTTGCTAATAAAAAGTGTCACTGAAAAACACTTGACAGAATCAGATTGATTTAAATGCTGTACTTCGAGTAATGCAGCAGCACTGAATAGAGTAATGATGGACTTTTAAATGTATGCAGCCCTTTGATATCCTGGTAGGGGGGTTAGGATATGCAGTGATATTGGGAGATGAAGGAGTCCCAGTCTAGCTGGTCTGACTCTCAGGCTGACTGTTATAAGTCGCGGGCTGGCTGCATAAAGAGGAGTGTGTGTTAGAGGTGGGTGAGCCAACAAATTATCAGGGAGAGCCAAACCAAATCTGAGCTAAAGGTCTGGCTCGCCTTTTCGAGCCTGTGCACGAGCCACAATATATCTAGATTTTCTGGTTTCATTTCGTACAAATCAGCCAGTGAATGGGTATCTATTTGTCTTCCCCTATGTTAAGGCTTCATTTGTATTTGTTAGTGGAATTTATTTGTCTGCAGTTTTGACATTTAGTGCAAACTTGACCCAAAGGAATGTGTGAGCTTTACATAAGCACCAGTGAGAGAGAGAGGGGAGGGGGCAAAGGGACACCACTTCAGAGGCAGCTGTGAGCTCTACAAATGGCTTGTATTGTATTGTATATTGTGTTGTATTGTGTGTGTGTGTGTCACAGCCGCTGATTAGCTGGCCCTATCTCAAACAACCTCCTTACCTCCCTCCTCAATCTTTCTTTTTATTTTTTTATCTTTCCCTACCCAACTAAATATGTCAGATTCTCTTTTTTTTACACGTCTCTAACACTACCTTTTAAAAACATTTCTGTCTCTTTCTTGCCCCAACATGAGCTTATTTTCTTATTTTATATTTAACGTTCCCTATATAAGTAAAATATGTCAGATTCCCTATCTACCTTCCCCTGCCGCCACTATTTTAAAAGACAATTCTGACTTTTCCTTGGGCCCACATAATCTCTTTGAGGAAGCAGCAGATCTCTGCTCTCACTCACAGCGTCTGACAGAAACGAAACACTCGGCCAGTGAAATGGAAACCCAATGCTCTCTCAGATGGGTTTCCGGTTCACTGCCTGCAGAGATCTGAAGCAGAAACCCAAAGTTTTCTGCCATGAGTTTGCTTCGCTTCCACCAATCTTAGGCACATTTCGCACCTGGTAGACACTTGTCTGTCAAGGGGGCGTGCACATGTACCTAAGAAAGCCAGGATCCCTTGAGGTATGTATGATGTATGATTAAAGTGGACACCCTTTCAAGATGTATGTTATACATCACAGGAGTAGCATAAGGGGTAAGGAAACCAAAATCATTCTTGCAGCTGCATTTGATTAGTTTGTAATTGCATTGTTTTAGTAGGTAGTCTGGGGAACCTGCAAGCAAGGTGCAAGCATAAATAAGTCTGAAATTCATCAAAGGACTCATAGTTACAAGACTCTGCTCTATGAGAACGAATGAAAGAATAATTTGGAGGTCATGTAGATTAAACTATTGAACCACCCTAAACATCAAGGCTCATATCTATCACCTATTCCTTCCACGTCATGTGAAGCAATACATTTTAACATAAAATTCACACCTCTTTTTAACTTTAACGGAGTGCTTCTTTATCGACCTCCTGGGACTAGAGCAGCTTTCCTCACCAATTTAAGTACCATAACAGAATCAATAGCTACTGAAGAGTCCATCACAGTTATGGGCGATTTTAATTTCTATTTAGAACAAGAAAATGATAGGGATACCATCGCCCTCACATCAGATCTAGAAATAATGGGCCTTAAACAATTGGTCATGGCTCCTACCCACCAGGCAGGACACATGCTGGATGGTATGTTTACCAACGTTGAAGGTTTACATATAACTGAAATTCTCCCCATGACCTGGACAGACCATTCGGTCATATTTAGTAGCTTGACCATTAAAGGATCATTGAGGAAGAAGGTCTCATACCCGAAGCCAGGCAAGTTTAAAGCATGGAAGGACATAAATTATAATGATTTAAATATACTCCTGAACAACACTAGTCCTGATCTATCTATCGATCCTAGCATCGCGACTCACCAATTCCATGAATGGCTGGGCGATGCCACGACTCAGCTGGCACCTACCAAATCTCACTCAAGAAACAGGAGCACGCCAACTGCTCAGTAGTATACAGAAGAGTTAAAAACCCCAAAACAATTAACTAGGAATAGGGAAAGGCACTGGCGCAGAACTTATGATAGCGAAAACAAGAATAAATATAAAGAAGCTCTCGCCACCTACAAAATAATGATAACGGCAGCCAAAAAGCACTTTTTTTTGCTACAAATAGAAAAAGCGAAAAATTCTAGCAAACAACTGTACAACATTGCCAAAACCCTATCCGGTAACACACCGGACCTAAATCCGCCCCCATCACAACTATTATGCGACGCCTTGTCTGAGTTTTTCTTCTCGAAGGTAAACAACATATACCAAGCTTTTACCTTAGAACCTAATATCAGTAGTGTTGCCACCCCCCGACCATCCTGAGAAATACTATGACTAGTTTTAAAACCCTAACCATTGATCAAACAAAGGACATAGTGAGATCTATCAAATCAGGATCAGCCCTGGACCCTTGTCCTACTTCTGTGCTCGCCATGGTATCAGATACAATTATTCCAATTATCACTCATGTCTGCAACGCGATATTGAGCTCTGGGACCTATCCTGACTCTTTAAAAAACACGCTGATCAAACCTCTGCTCAAAAAGCCAAATCTAGATAGGGAGGAATTGAAAAATTACCGGCCTATAGCAAGTCTCCCTTTACTAGCTAAAGTGACGGAAAAGGCCATGAATCAGCAGCTATCGGAATACATAGAAAGAAATAACTTGCTTGATGACACTCAGTTCGGTTTCCGTAAACACCATGGTACGGAAACCGCTCTCATCAAAGCAGCGGATGATATTAGAATCGTCCGCGACCAAGGAGGAACAGCATTGCTGGTACTCCTGGATCTCTCAGCAGCCTTCGACACGGTCGACCATAAGATCTTGGTCGACCGTGTCGAAAAGATGGGTATACAGTTCACTGCGAGAGACCTACTTGCTTCCTTCCTGGCCAACAGAACTCAGGCGGTCACATTAGGACCATTCCAATCGGCCAATCTGTCGTTACCGTGTGGGGTTCCTCAAGGCTCATCCCTAAGTCCGACACTATTTAACATATATGTGTCGGACCTTGCTAGTGTCATCCAAGCACACGGGATGAGCCTAACCTCATACGCAGACGACACACAATTGGTGTTGGCCATTAAGGGTGATGGGCAGGAGGTAGCAGAATGGTTCCAAAATGGGAATGATTGCTATTGGTGAGTGGATGGCGAGAAACTGCCTGAAGCTCAATTCCGATAAAATGGAGGTGGTTATCTTTGGCACTCTCTCGCCAGCCTGGTCTGCAACTTGGTGGCCATCAGTTTTTGGCACCCCACCTTGCCCTACCTCTAAGGTCAGAAACCTGGGAGTTACCTTTGATGACCAGCTCAATTTTATGGCACACGCAAATAAGGTAGCGGCCACTGCCCATTTTAAACTCAGAATGATAAGAAAAATCATTCCTTTTCTGCCGGACACGGCCGCCAAGACCTTGGTTACTTCATTGGTTTTAACATCATTAGACTATTGTAATGGACTCTTTCTTAATGCACAAACCAGAGTTATGAAAAAGCTGCAGACTGTACATAACGCGGCTGCACGCCTGCTCTCTAAAAAACCTAAATTCGCACCCATTTCAGACACCTTGAAGACCTACCATTGGCTTACCATCCAAAACAGGATAAAGTTCAAATCACTGTGCACAGTTTACAAAGTGTTGCAGGATCAAGGGCCTCGCTTCCTTAAAGACCAACTAATACCTTATAACCCGGTCAGAAAGCTCCGATCCACATCACTTAATCAATTAGTGGTCCCACGCAGCAGAACAGTCTCCTGGGGCGACCGCCGCTTTCTAGTTGCGGCTCCTAAAAACACTCTGCCACACCACATAAAAACCAGTCCCTCACTCCTACAGTTTCGAAAAAGACTGAAGACGTGGTTATTCAACCAATAACACAGCACACTATTCCGCATAAACTTCAGCCTTGGGGAGGGACATTACTGTAGTCTAGCGCTGAGACGGCCACGGGTATTCGTTCGCGCTCTATAAAAGTCAGTAAATAAATAAATATCTGACTTACTTATGCGGAAATAAATTTCATATCTGATTTCCTTATGTGAAAATATGTAGGTCTATAATCCAAAAACAAATTATACTAAGCATGTAGTAGCTAACCAAGAGAATAATGGGGCATATTACCAAGCAATAGCGATAATTATCGCTATTGCTTGGTTAGAGACAAAAATTTACCACTGAGTTGCAGCGATTTTTACCGCAAATAAACCTTGGTATTACCAAGGTTTAACGCAAATGCGGTAAAAATCGCCGCAAAGCATGAATATCGCTGAAAAGTCCGCGATATTCATGCATTAGCGAGCTAATGCTCTTAGCCATGTTATCCACCTCCCATTGGATAACATGGCTAAGAACTTCTCAGGGCAGGTGTTAGCTTTTGGAGATATTCCCGCTTAGCGCGAATATCTCCAAAAGTTGGTAATAGGAGATAGCGATGTTAGCGACTGTTTTCAGTCTCTATCATCTTGGCACACCCACTTTGCATCTCATTAGTGATAAATATCACTGACATGCAAAGTGGGGCCCAAGATGGTCGCTATCTCCTACTAGCTGTCGCTAACTGGTGTTAGCGGCAGCTATGTAATAGGGAGATAATTTTATCTCCGCTTTCTTGGCTTTTAAAGCCAAAAAAGCGGAGATAAACCCCCTTGATAATATGCCCCAGTATTTCATGCAGTTTTTGAACTCGAATAAAACTGGAAAAAGTAGGATTGCACTACAATCTGTTTCCAAAACTATAAGAGCAACAAATCATAGGATTCAGGGAGCAGCACAAACTACATAAGGACAGAAAAGACAATCTTGTCCAGCAGAATTGGGCACTCCCTAGGTTTTTACCATCAAGGCATGCAGAGGGACGCATTGTGAGTTATCAGGTTTGCACATTGCTGATTTAGGGCAGCAAAAATGTGAGTCTACAATATGGAATCATGGACTTTCTTTGCCATGAACCAGTATTTATCATTATAATATGAAATGGGGCAAATGTGCAGAGCTAGACATCAGTGAAAAATGCCACAGACTGAAAAATAGTACCACCCAGGGTCTTCTTTGTAATTCAACACTATTCCATCTTTTACGAGGAATAACAGCCCAATGTACGTTTGCAGTTAGCACCACACTGCGACAGCATATTAAAAATTTCTATAAAGTATAAAAACATGTGTGCATTTCTTTTTAAAATATGTAAGTTGGCAAGAAAATTAGAGAAGTACAAAAAAAATACCACAGCCGGCCCTAGTACAGAGAGTGAGATGAGGTGGTCCATGATGATTAGGAGGACGTACAAGACTCTGCAAGAATCACGCTCTAGCTTATGTGATGAATGGTTGCCGCGTGGGCTATCCTAATGCAATCAACAGGTCTTTCTTTAGGTAACCATGAGTTTGATCCAGATTTCAGGAGGAGGTACTTTTGGGGCGGTTTCCATATGTTTTGAACGCCTTTCGCTTTATAAAATCAACTGATGTTATGTTGGTTTGCCGACTTCCCAGGAGTCTCTCGCCGCATGCACTAACAAACAGGGTAAGTACCTCTAAGATAAGAACCAATACCACATGCAATATTTTCTATTTTTCACAACCAGAGCATGCTGTACTTGCTAACTGCATTCGCTCTTATATTTACACCAACCACAAAAACTACGAACACTCAATGGGGTGGTTCAGTCTTTCGCATGTTTCCAAATTAGAACGCCTCACACAAGTTCAAGTTGCAGCCATCAATATAAATGCATGAAAATGTTGCGAGGTTCAAGTTAGGTTGAATTTCTAAATGCAGTGGTTTAAGCTTTGATACTAAAACATGTAAAGTACAATCAGTGTATCCTGTTGGCATTTGAAAGGTTGAGTAAAAATCGATTGAAGCTATTTTAAGTAGTCTAGGCTGACTTTCAATCAAATCTGTTTACAATTACAAAGTGCTTGAAATGTTCAATCCCTAAGTGGATCACTTCATTTAATTGTAAGACTGCTTCATCGCCCTTTTATGAGAGTCTCTGAAGACTTGGAACTATAAGTGGAATGCTAAAAAGGTAGCTAGGCATCAACTTTTGATAAGTGATGTATTTTAGCTATTTCATTGCATGAGTATAGTTTCATCTCATGTCAGGTCTCCAATTTATGAGGTTTCATTCACTGTAAAGAGTTATTTCATGTGCATCATATTACATATAGTGAGCCATAAGAATTTTAAAATCAGCATTGAACCCTCATTTAAAGATCTGACAATGTCACTTGTCCTTTAATGTCGGACGTGTAACTACGTCATGCTTCATTTGAACTGTTAAGAGCATTGACAGGCTATGATTATAAATCTAGAAAACTGAGAAGACTCTTTTAGGATATATTTAATATGGGGCTTACTGGGTGCCGTTGACTATTCACAGGGTGCGATTTATTGAGTCTTCATGCATTTCGAATATGAATGCATTCGGGGGGGGAACCCTGCTTGAGAATGTGTTTGCCTTTTCGAGGTATTGGCTAGACAGCTCAGTGGACTTAGAGACCGCCCATGCTTACTATTGGTTGGCTTCATTGTCACTCTAATTTTCTTACTTATTATTGGTCAGCTGCCATAGGTTTCCTTCCCCCATATTTGTATGCTCTCACATCTCATTTTTTTAGGCACAACTTTTTTCTTTGTCTGGTTGCCTCCTTCTGCCCTTCATCCTTGATGTTCGCTTGCCCCTAACCTTTGTCCCTCCCTCCGTTTATTGTCCATGTTGGCTTGCTTGCAACTTTTCTACTTCCCTCCTTTACTCTTTCATTCTGTTCATTGTCCATTTGGCTAGCCCCTACCCTCCCCTCTCTTCATTGTCCATATTGGCTTTCCCACATCTGTTTGTTGCCCATATTGGCTTGACCTTCCTTCCTCCCTCAATTACATGTCTGTGTTGGCTTGCTCCCAACCTCACTCCCTCTGGTCTTTGTCTTTCCTGGCTTGCCCTCACTCTCCAAAACACACAAGAAGATGAAAGGAATGTTGCACAATGGCAAAACATTCACCCCCAGTCACAGATCTGGATTTAATCCATTGTTATTTTGCTCACAAAGCCACTCCAGTTCAGACATGGCCATATGCAAATCAGTCTTGACAGAACTGCCAAGCCATGTCTTCCCTGGACCCGAATCAAGCACCCTAAAACCGGTATCTGGCTATCAGCCATCTTAGCCAGGATAGCTTGCCTTCACTCTCCATCACTCCATTTGTTGACTGCACGCTTCTGAGATTTGGGACACCATCACCTCCCTCAAGTCGATGTAATCTGGCTCAACCCACATCTGAGCCCGACATCACTGCAGCAACCCCTGATAGCTACAAGATAGCACAATTAGACCCCATCAACGGGTATGGCGGTGGATTCGCCATCATTCACAAGGTCATGCGCTGTTAGGGTGTCATGCATTAGGAGAACTAGCGCCTATGGAGTTAGCGTCAGTATACAATGGTAATATATTACAGTGGTGCTAGAGGTGAGGGAGAACACCCAAGACCCTCAAATGATTCAACCATGAGTAAGTCAAAAACAATTCTTATCCTCTGATCCACAGCACCCAGCCAACACTTGTTTCGTCGATAGGGATTGACCCCCAACCTTTTCAGGGCTGTTGGGCTCTTTAGTTCTCAATTTGAATTGTTCTCTCTGCCGGTTCTACTTCTGACCCGGCTGGTCATTAAGAATCAAGATATATTATTGTGTCCAGAGATTCCCCCCAAAAAACTTGAGGCAAACCATTGCAATCAGGACCGGTGTTTGGCCAAATATGGGTCGATTTTCAGTGCAAGTTTGCTGGTATTCAAAACCAATTACAGATTCCCTTTCAGCGAGTATGCTTCTGAGTCAGAATCCTGCGTTCTGTGTTCTATAACACAAACATACAATCATTGTTCTGCAAAAATGTTCCTAATATGGAACATTTTACTGCACTTTAAATTTCTATCATATAAAAAAAATGGCTATACTTTTTATTTATACTTATGGAAAAGTGTCAACTGGCCACTGGGAATAAAGGGCTTGCTGTTTGTAAATGTGACACTCTGGAATGGGACAAAATTAAAATGAAAAGTTAATTTAATCATTAAATTGACCTTTCATTTTCATTTTCTCCCATTTGATAGTATTCAGAAAGATAATTTTGTTCATAGCTTCGATATTGAATTGACAAGGAATTTTATTTAGGAGCTAAATACCTCAGTGCTTCAGTTGTTCACCTCTGTGTCCCAGCCTGGGCCATGAATCTGATTGAGCACTGATCATTTTCAGGCCCTGCTATCTTTAGCCTCACGCTAATAATGTAAATTAAACACAGCCTTCCCTTCACTTCAAAAGTATCTCAGAAGCAACACGTGTGGGTCTATTGTCTCCCACTGTGTTTCTTTGCCTTTGGTTTTAATCCTAGCACAGAGTTGCCTGAATAAAGATAAGCGGCATACCCTGTAGCTAGTCTTAGACTAACTTCGCTTTTTGCACTACATTCCTCACCAGGCCTCTCAGCTCAAACTGGGAAATTAGTGAATACCCTCCTAGCAACTAAAACATCCCTGAGCTCCTCTCTCTCAGCGAGGGGGCTGTAGCCCGCACAATGACTGCGCTTCATGCTGCAAAGACGTTCTCCCATGATGAAGCATGCTACCTCTGGTGGGTGAGGGAAACCGTCCTTTAACCCCTCCCATGCTTGTGACGGAACCGCTCCGTCACAAGCCACGGGTGATCTGTGCTTGTGACGGAACGGTTCCGTCACGGCCCGCTCGCCCCGCCTGAGCGACCCTGATTTTGCGCCTGCACTGACGCTTTAATGGGCGGGCGGGTTCGTGACGGAACCGTTCCGTCACAAGCACAGCTCACCCGCGAGCCGTGACGGAGCGGTTCCGTCACTAGTATGGAGCCGCCGCGCAGCCGCCCGACCCCCTTAGCGCTGCGGCGGAATAGCCGCCGCAGCGAAGGGGTTAAAGGGATGCCTTTTCGGTCTTGGTGTTACTACCTCTAGCTTTACTTCATTATCTAGACCAGAGGGCTCTTGTGTGTTTGTACCACAATAGGTGTTCAGGAAATCCAGTGAGCCTCTGCCTCTACATTGGAAGATATGTAAAAGTAGCAGGCAGCCTACAAAATAGTAAAGCATGAAAGGAGAATTGTATGTTGGAGCTAATGACAAGGGATGCACCAAGTGTGATTGAAAGCTGCTAGGTCATGTATTTGACCTTCCTTCTAGGAGATTGCTATGTTCAGTTGACTCAATGACTGTGCTTTCTAGAGCAAATCCAGCAACAAAGTTTATAAAGAAAGTTTCAGTGAACACTGCTAGGTTGCGGTACATTAGTTCTGGACCGCAGTCACAGGAGGTAAGTCCAGACTAGTTTAGAAATACAAAATTGAGCCACATCGCCCATATTTTCAGAAGCAGCACATTTATGTTCTATTGAAGATATTCAAGTAAAAATGTATTATTCACATACGTCATTGATCATTTATATTGATTGTTGACAGGAACATATAATGTTTGCTACGTCTTGGACCTGAAAAGCAGAACTTGAAAGCTATGTTGGTAGAAGAGGAGTGCATTGATTCTGAAGCAGCACTGCTTAGGCTAGAAGCATATTTTAGACAAACAATAAATGTAGTGTTAGCGTTAACAGTTTTGTTTTAGCAAACAAAAGGAATTTGAGGCAATAGATGAATTTCTGGAAGTGGTACAAAAGTGAACTGCTTCCTGAAATTTTGGAAACATTGTAACAAATGTTTTATTGGGTCAAATAATACAAACCACTAACCATAAAATTCAAGGGACTCTATAAGTTAATGAGGTTCCACATTGGAAAGCTAACAATTGAAGCTAAAGTCATTGATTAGATTGTAGGAGCATTCTAATAATATAGAGAAAATAAAGTAGTTTATAAACATTTGCAAAATGAACATGTAGCCTGTAATAAAAATTAAAATGCATTTAAGAGTAAAATTTCTAGTAGGCTATCATATTTATTTGTACTAGGCCTTAATTGGCTGAAACAACATTGGTACAAAGGTACAAAGAGGTTTATTGCATAATTAATTAAAATCATTACAATTTCCACATGTCAACATTATGATACGAAAAATAAATGCTACTAAAAAGAAGATTAAACTCTTCCTTTGTTAAAATGATATTACACAGTTTTAAAACAAGATTCCTCAGGTAAACTCCCACCGGCATCAAGAGGTCAGAATGTTTGTTACGTATTAATGCATGGTTTACCAGTCTTAGGGATCAGGGCAGAGTTATTACACCGCTTATTTCATCATGTCCTTGTTCCACAAGACTCAGGCATTTATTCACTTCTGCCAGGAATTTTGTTCCCCGGCATGCTAAAATGATTGAACTCCCTCCTAGCCAACAAGTTACCTCTTGCCTAAAGGTGCGGATTTTTAACTCGTTACAGATCTGTTTCAATAATCTTCGACGTTGTACCAGGAGAGCCGGACAAACTCACAAAAAATGGGCTAATGATTCCGTTTTGTAGCCACAAAGTCTACAGCTCTCGGTCTGGTGTTTACCTTTCCAAGAAGGTATTAAGTCTTTCGAAATGTGCATACCCATCCTGTAGGCCGTAAAGGCTCTTTTTATGTGCACGTTAAAATGAGAGGGTAAATATGCGTGCGGTCGTCCAGCTTTGAAGGAGTTGATTATGGTCCAACCATGTCGCCGCTTGAGCAGTAATGCTTTGTCATCTTGAAAAGATTTCATCCTTGCTGCCTTATTGGCTAGTCCACTTATTGTTGCTTTGTCCGTCACAGATTCCTAAATTCCTTCCAGCCCCAGCTCTTTCACGCAGGTTTTCAGGTATTTTCCCCAAGGACAAGGGGTTCCAGTTGCTCCTTGATTTTTCATGGCTTCCCAGTTTAACCAATCCATCGAATCCGGATCTGCAGATCTTAATTTGTGACACAGTTTTATGAAGCCGCTTATGCTCCTATATTTCTGGTTTTGCAGACCGAATTCCAGCCTTACTTGCGGTGCTGAAGCACTCTTAGGGAGGTTAAAAACTGCTATATAAATTTTTGTTTGGAGCTCGTTTAGCAGGTCTACTTCCTTGCCACACCAGGTGACGAGACCGTAAGATAATGATGGTATTATTTGTGCTGACATGACCTTCAGGAGGTGACTATAGTTCGGGCAATTCATTTTTATTTTTAGCAATCGGTAAGCAAAGATTAGTCTTTGAGCTTTTGCTCGAATTGCAGTTTTGTGCTCCGTTAGTTTTGCTCCCTGGGATATTGTTACTCCAAGGTATTTATATGAGCCTTGTTCATTCACCTTCGTCCCGTTAAATGACCATATGTAACTACGTTTTTTTGGGTCCACTAAACTTACTACTTTGGTTTTTTCTTTGTATAAGTCCAGTCCTTCTTGTCTTAAGTACTCTGCTAAGATGTTTAAAGCTCTTTGTAGACCCACTGGGGTTTTACTCAGCAGGACAATGTCATCTGCGTATTGCAGACAGGGAATTCGCCGGTTTACCAATGACGGTGGGTGCACCTCATCTGTGTCCAACACTGTTGCGAGATCAGAAAGGAATAGATTAAAAAGGGTGGCCGCTAGAACACAACCTTGTTTTAGGCCCTGAAATGTTGGTATGTTCCTCGTTGTATACGCTCCATCTCCCAATTTAACCTTTGCCCATGTATCTTCGTGCAAAGCTTTTATTGCCTGTATTAATTTTGAAGGCGACCCCCAAAGCTGCAATTTTTCCCATAGACGCTCTCGATTTACTCTGTCAAATGCAGATTTGATGTCAACAAAACAGGCGTATAATTGTGCGCCCTTTACTGCTATTCGGTCCATTAATACTGACAGGCAAGTTAAGTTGGTGATTGTCCCCATATCCCTCCTAAATCCCGTCTGGAACCAGGGGATTCTCTGAGATTCTTCTATCCAGTCTTGCAGCTTAAGGAGGATACAAGAGGCATAGAGCTTGGCTTCCACATCTATCAGTGATATAAGTCGGTAATTTGTTGGGTTACCATGGTCACCTTGTTTAAATATTGGGTGAATCACGTTCCCCTTCCATGATGCAGGAACCTGTATGTCATAATAGATTTGGTTAAACAATGGAGTCAGGATTTCTGCCCAAAATACCGGGTCATGTTTAAAGATGGCATTGGGCAGTCCATTCGGACCTGGTGCTCCTTCGGCCTTTAGCCTAATAATGATTTTACACAATTCCCCTCTAGTTGTTAATTCTGGGACTATCATTTCCTCTTTCTCGCAATCCTTTATCACCGGTCCTTCTGTGCCTGGGTTGTAGATTTCCAACTGGCCATTCTCTACTGTATTTGTTACCTGCGTATTATTTGGAAGGCCAACTGTTCTTATGCAGTAAAGGGATTGCACATGTTGAGACCAAGCGTCGGCTCCTACTCCCACTTCCTGATAGAGTTTTTGTCCTTTATTTAGGTCGTTGATGATGCCCCAAAATTCACGACTATTGGGATGTTTTCCGGCACTTAACAATCTATTCCATAACTTCTCCTTGTGGGCAGATTTTGCAATGTTTAAAGCCTTCCTATAGGTGCTTCTGGCTTCTGTCAGAACCCCTTTGTTTGTTGTTAACCCCAGCTTTTTATTCCACGCAAGGTGACGAACAGCAATTTCTACCCTCCTTTTCTTTGTTCTTAGTTCGTTGGAAAACCAGGGCTCCTTTTTAGCGGTGGACTTACTCCGTACACCTGAAGTTGCAGGAAATTTATGAAGAAGGTCCAGGACCAATAACTCCCAATTTTTTACCAGGTCCTCCTTTTTTTGCATCCCTAACTCGGATTTTCGAGCCATTGCGGCACAATGAATTTTTTCCAGCACTTCTCCTCTCCATTTTAGTTTCTTTGAGTTGAATTTAGTGGCTTGGTGAAGCAGACTTGCTAATTTCGGTGCAAAGTTGGGCGCTGTGTTTAGGGAGGTTATTTGGGGGAAATGGTCGCTTTCTGATCGTTGGACGATTTTGAAGGTCTCAATGTCTGGGATTAAATCGTCACTTACTATTGTATAGTCTATTGTTGAGTGGACCCTACCACTCAGGAACGTAACGCCTGCCGGCCTATCCCCCGTCGTGTTGCCGTTTAGAACTGTCAGACCCAGAGCTTTTGGGTCGAAGGCTAAGCTAAGGCCTCCTTTGGGCAGTCGCATGAATTCTTTTGCCCTCAATTTTCCATTGAGATCACAGTTAAAGTCCCCTGAGATTAATAGAGGACATCCTTTATAGGTTTTTTGCATCGTTTTAATCAGCGACGTCAGGCACATTTGTTTTCCTTGTTGTAACTTACGGTCAGGATGGATATAAACATTAAGGATTATAATTTGCCATTTTTTGTGCCCGGCTGACATAGATTCAGTGATTCTGATCACTTGTACCCAGTTTAGTCCTACATCCAGTGCTTCTGAAGACCAGTCAAATTTTTGAGTGATGTGAGTTGATAAACCACCCCGGGGGTGGCCAAAATGTGAGTGTCTTTCTGCGGGGATGTAATGGGTCTTGAAACCTGGTATTACACTTGGTGCTAATTTCCATGTCTTATGAATCAGGAGTATGTCTTGGTTGGAAAAAAAGAGTTGGGTTTCATGGTCCAGCTCCATTTCGTGGAAACCATGTACGTTCCATGTGCATACTGAGATTTTTGTTGAAGTAGTTTTGGCACTCTGCGCTTCCAGCCTCCTACATGGAGACCGGGAAGAATTTTTTTCCGTGTAAGGGTCTCTTTTTACACATGAACCTTGGGACCCAGGACCAATCTGTTGTGTCCCGACCGGGCTGCCTATTTGGGTGATTGTAGTCTGTCAGGTTTACCTATTCCGCTACGCTTGCATCGGCTGGAGAGGTAGCACGGGCTCCTAATATGCAAGAGACGGAGGGCATTTATCCCCGATACCCTTTGTTTCTTTATAGGTGATTTTTTGTAACGGAAATGGGTATCTTGGGATTGTGTTTCTTAAAAGCGAAATTCCCCATGATTCGAAGTGATCTCTTGTGGAGAATATTTTGTCAGCAATGGCTTTTGAAGCCCACGTTGTGACGGTGACTTCAGATTCTATGTGCTTGGGGATTCTTTTGAATTCAACGGACAGGAGGTCCTGAGAAGTTATCTCATTTAACTCCTCTATTTCCTGGAATAATCTTAGCAGGTTGCCCCGGTTTAGGAAGTCCTGAAGCCCCTTTGATGAGTATTCCGGGATGAATGTTAATTTTTGGAGTGTTATTTCAGAATGGAAAAGGATTTTTTTATCGACTTTAGACTGTTGGGGCTTTATAAATCCGTTGGGTTTGGGAGATAATGCGGAGGACTCTTTCCCCTGGTCCGTAATTGCTGACGACGTCGGATTGGTTGTGCTTTGATTTGTACCTTGGTTATGATAACCCTTTGAAGGAGAATTATGCTGAGTTTGTGTTAGGGCACAGGTGCGGTGTTTTTCCGTAATGGTAACACACATGCGGATAGGTACGGTTTTTAGCTGTAACTAGGATTGCTTTAACATACATAACATTTTTATTTCTTGACCCTTCCATGAATGTGCTTTCATAATGAATAATAGTTGCGTAAATGTTTTCATTTAATTCTGCAAAATGTTTCTACTTACACAAAGATCACTGTTAACCCATGATTAAAGATTTTCTGTTTAGTGAGGAAATGAGGTTTATATATGAAGATGCAGCATTTCTAAAGAGAATTAATGGTTGTTGTGCTAAAGATTTCCTTTCTTTATATTGATGTTTCAACATCTACATAGTGCGGAAGTGTGGCTCAATGGTATTTAAAGCGTTTATTAAGCATTTGTATAGCATCAGCAGTGGAACAAATATTATTTTAATATGTAAAGAAAAGTGAAAAGTTAAGCGCCAGTTCATATTGATTATGCCATGATAATGATATTGTTGAAAGAATATGTCATACTTGCGCAATATTAGGCACATTAGCAAAAGACGGATAGGGGAACTACTTGTCAGCTTTCTTAGATCGTATGGTTTTTAAATGTGTGAGGAGACAAGTTTATTTCCATATATCGGGTAGAACGCTCAGGGCAACGTTGTTCAATGAATATGTAATTTTTGTGCATCAGATACAAAGACGTTCAACTGATGTTTGTATTCCACCTTCTTTTGTATTTATAGTGACCCCTGACGAAGTGCAAATTATGCACGAAATGCATAGGGTTTTTTAAATAAACACTGTCCTGAATACAACATGCTCTAGTCATGTTTTCCCTGTGAAGTTCGGATGGACACGGTGAAAACATTAGAAACCTGGAAAAAATGGCATTTAATATTCCGAGTGAGGATAATGAATAAATGGGAAGAGAATCTTAAACGACTTTGAGAAGCAAGTTAAATTGAAAAAATGATGGTATAACTGATGGATAATGTGCCAAAAGGCATTGATGCTGTGCAACGGACTGGGGCGCTATGGCGCTCCCAAATTGGTGTTTTGTTCACGGAAGTGCGTTTGGGCATTGCACTTGAGAAGTCTGCACGCAAAAAGATTTAAACTTTGAAGGAAATGGTTTAAAAATGTTTACAATGGATAATGAAAGGAGTGCACCCGTCTCCTACTCACAATGGTTAGAGCAAGCAGACCTCGATGCAGACCTCTGGCCAGAGACCAGGGTTCGATTCCTTCCCTGGTGGGTCTCGGGCTCATTAATTCCCCTGACCGGACATTCTCGCCTCAGTGCCTATTCTGATCATGGGTCCCACGCTGCAACTCTGGGCAATAGCTTGCTTAGTCTCCACAACGGCCCAACAACGCGAGGGATGCCTGGTCTGCACCATGGGGGTGCCCAGGAGTGGACACTTCACAGGGAAAGCCAGGAAGGGTTCCCTTGCGGTATTCGTACAAGTGCCGGGAAACCCACTGCGGGTAGCTGTGCGCTATACAAGTACAAAAACATTTACATTACATAGACCTTTCCTAGCAAATGAATAAACTTGATATATTAGAAGGCTATAAAGGTAGTTTATGTGTGGGAAAGTTGAGCTGAATGGGAGGATGACCAAAATGAAACTCAGAATTGATACAACTTATTCCACATTGATCTGAGTCTTTTTAACCTCTCTTTATGGGACGCTCTGCCTTGTTTGTTTTTTTGATTTCTTGAATTGATTTTAAGGCCGCAGCATTATGCTTTTACTCTCTTGAACTAGAACCCTGTTCTGACTGACACCATTTTCTCCTCATTACTAGAATTGGGATTTTCTTTCCTTTATGGAATGTGCTTAATGCATTTTATTATGATTATTTATTTGACTAATATTTGATTATTGATTTCTGTACATATTTGGTTATTGATATTAATACAAATTGACTGGCTGCCAACAATGGGTATACCAATGCTCCCAACACAAAAGGGATGGTCTTTCTGCTCCCAAGAGGGGCAGATGGGGGTTATTATGCCCCCACCCTGCCCAAAAATTAGCCACAGTCTTTCTGCCCCTCCAGGGGTGCAGGTGGGGGCAATAGGCCCAAACTGAACTCTCCTGTGGGTGAAGAAAGTTCACAAGGCACCAGGGATGGTCATTTATTTATTATAAAAGAGGGGTGGGGTTACCCACAAATGGCATGCCAATGCTCCCACCCCAACACAAAAGGGACAGTCTTTCTGCCCCCCCCCCCTTGGAGGCAAATGGGGGCCCCAAACTGAACTCCCCTCTGGGGGCAGAAAGCACACTAGACCCTAGCGATTCTTTTTGTTTTTTAACGTAGGGGGGCTACTCTAAAGGGGGATTATAATGCCCCCACCCCTCAAAAATGGGCACAGACTTTCTGATCCCTCCCTGGGTGCAGGAGAGGGTAATAGCCCTTGTTCTTCCTCCCCAGGGGTTTTGGGCAGAAAACCCACTAGCCCTGAGGGATGATTTTTTTTTTAAAAAGAAAGAGGGGAGCTGCCCACAATGGGCATGCCAATACCCCCACGCCAACACTAAAGGGAAAGTCTTTCTGATCCCCGGGGGTGCAGATGGGGGGGTTATCATTCCCGATCTGCCCCCAGGGGGGCAGAAAGCCCACTACACACCAGGGATTCTTTTGGGGAAAAATTAGGGGTGGGGCTGCCCTAAATGGGCATTATAATGCCCCCAGCCGTCCCAAAAATTGGCACAGTCCACCCCCCCCCTGGCAACAATCTGCCCTCTGGGTTGCCGAAATCCCACTAAGCACCAGAGATATATTTATGGGCATGTCGGTGAGCCTCCCCTTGGCGTCTAGTGTTTAGAAATGTATGGGTTTGACAGATTTCCCTGGATGGCCACTGAGTCCGGGACCATAAATGCATGTTCATGTCCCTTCCTGTACATAAACAAACCTCTTTTTAAAAATGCCAATTTGTAACTTTCATGTGTGCTGCATAAAGCAGCACACATGTAAGTTACAAAATGGCATTTAAGGTCTGTTTATGTGCAGGAAGGAACTCCTTCCTGAACATAAACAAGCCTCCCTGCTCGCAGACACCCTTGCACTCTGGTGCAACGGTGCCTGCCCTGGCGATCAGTTGTAAAACCTACCATCATTGCAGGGGGAAATGCTAGGCTGCACCATATCCTTGGTAATATGGTGCAGCCTAGCGTTTCCAAAGTGGTGACGAGAGGCGTTAAGCCAAGATGGCTAACAGCTCTCTTCGCCACTTTGTTGATAATATGCCCCATAGTCTCTTGGATGGAAGTCAAAAATACTGGACAGGGCAAGACAGCAGGCTGAGGCCAGGGAGGGATCCACATCGTTGGATAGACACTAGATGGGGTCTCCGTGAAGTCATTGACTTATGGGCTGAAAGCTCTAAGCATGAGAAATTTGAATTTTGCACCCAGAAAAGCTCTCGCTGGCCGGAATACTTTATAGGCCTTTGCTTGATGAAGACTTCTACTTTTGGACTTAGTCACTTTTTTGGACTCAGATTCTTCCAGCAGGGCAAGGTTGCAAGCTGTAGCCAAACAGGGCTCCACGAGGGTAGATACCTTCTCCAAGAGGTCTTGCTGGATTGGATTTGCTGCTGTGGAGAAAAATACAGCAGGAGCAAACTGAAACTTTGGCCCAGCAATAATGTCCCCTAGGCGGATTACCGTGGAATGTAGAAAGCTGTCTTTCTATACAGTGCACTAAAACGAAGTACACTGTGGAGAGTCCAGGTAACGCTTATTGGCTTACAGGTTTTTCTTTAAAAAACCCAAGTGCTCTATTTTGTGGTAGTGTGGTTCAGCAACTTAGGCTAATCAAAGGGCAGTACTGAGCATTTGTTGTACACACAAAGTCAAAAACGGGACACACGCTCAATAAAGAAATCCAACACCAATTTATAACGATAACACAGATTTTTATATTAATTTAGGTACCAAGATCTTCGTAATCAGGTAAGCATTTTTCAAGAATCTTTGTAATCAGGTAAGTACTTTTCAAGGTTTCGGCGTTTAAATAGACAATACCATAAACGCAGTAATGTTAACCTATGGGGAAAACTTACACTGCATAGGACTACTTGTCACCAATTTACAGGACTGTTCTTCAGGACTTAAGGTAAGTAGAGGTCCAAGCTTCAAAAAAGCACCAACTGGTTACCTCGGTTTGCTCTGGGGCGTCTGGGTGCAGAGGTGCTTTTTGGTGCCGGGCGGCCTGTTGAAGTCAATGGGAGACGGTACCTGTAAAAAGAAGCTACAAGCGGAGACTGGGGGACAGTCGATTTGAACCAAAAAAGGGGCCCTGTTTTTTAGGCTCCCTGAAGCCAGGATGCACCATCGATTTGGCTGGACTCAGGCTGTGGTGTTCATGTGCAGTAGACTTTGGTTGAGGGGGTCTCCGCGGTCAGAGGCATTTGGTTTCAGAGAGCCTGTGGAAAGAGGCTGTAGGTGGGGACTGGGGGGCTAGTCGGTCCACACTCAAAGGTGAGCTCAGGTCTTGGGGGTCTCTGGGTACAAGGGACACTATTGGTTAACTCAGGCTCTGAGGCTCAGATGCAGAGGTACTATGAGCTGTCGGGTCATGGCAGTCAGAGACACTTGCTTCAGGTGACAACCTGGAGATGGGAATACAGAAGGACAGCTGGGCCACTCTGGAGGATGATTTCCACAGTGCTGATGTCCCTCATCGGTTGGTGGGTCACTGCTGGCCAGGTGTCTGGATTGGACCATCAACAAGCCTTGGCTACTGTAAGGTGTCTGGTACCCCAGGATTTGGTGCTAGAGGGCTCCTGGAGTATGTAGCAACTCGTTACTTGGTGGGGAGATGGGACTGACATCTGTGAATACAGATCACCTCCTTCTGGGTTGCTTCTGTGTTGGTGAAGCCGGGGGTCTGAAGTTTTGTAAACCAAAGCTTGCTTTTAGGTGCATGCAGGATGCAGGGAAGTAGCTCCGCTACTCCACGGGAGATGCTAACTGCTTTGTGAAGTGCTGGCAGCCCTCCCAGGCTTTTGGAGGTTGACCAGCTGCAGGGTGAGTAATCTTTGATGCAATTGTAGGAAACAGCAGGCAGGGTTGGCACAAAGTCAGTTGCTGCTTCTCAGTTCTTGCTTCTTGTGGCTCTTTGGTGTCCTTCTTCTTTGAGTCAGTTGATTCTAATTTCGTGATGGCAGGTGCTCCACTAAATACTAGATGTATGGGTATTAAGGGAAGTAAAGGGTAGTTGCCATTGGGCTACTTACCCTTAGGGTCACTACACCCCATATATGGCCACTTCCTGTGTGGAGGTGGCATGACCTTGTTCCTAATTCCACCAAAATCAAGATGGTAGAATCCTTTTTTCTTGGGTTACATCAGGCAGCTCACCTTAGGGGTGTGACTGGCCTGGTAGTGCCTAGTAACAAAAAACACACTGGGGGTCTATAAAGGAGCTATTGGTGCTCCAAATCTACATCTCCTGCATAAGTGAGTTGGTGCTTGTGGTATTAGAATAATCTTACTACCATTCAATGTGTTAGTAAACAAACTTCACCAATTGGACCCACTTTGAATGTTGATCAGACCCATCCAGAGAAATATTGGATTCCCATCAAAATTGAATGTAGATCAAATATTCTCATTTGGTCATCCAAATAGGGATGGTGTGCCTCTTCATCATCGAGACTAATCCATTACCCATACTCACCTGGGTCTCCTGCATAAGTGAGTTGCTGCTTGTGGTATTAGAATAATCTTACTACCATTCAATGTGTTAGGAAACAAACTTCACCAATTGGACCCACTTTGATTGTTGATCAGACCCATCCAGAGAAATATTGGATTCCCATCAAAATTGAATGTAGATCAAATATTCTCATTTGGTCATCCGAATAGGGATGGTGTGCCTCTTGATCATCGAGACTAATCCATTCCCCATACTCATCTGGGTCGCACCCTCAATCATTGTGGTGACCATGAGACTGAGATCAAGATGGGATCTAGTGCAGTGCAACAACTAAAAAGTGTAGTGAGTTAAAAGAGGGTAGAAGATCAATGAAGGAAACTTTATTGAAACTTGTCCTCTCCCTCAGTAAAAACAGGAAGAACAGTGCAAGAGAAGCAGTCTAACCATATAACTGCCTATATAGGCCTGGTAGTGCACCACACCTCTCTGAATATCTCATTTCCCACCTGTCCTGGTGCCAAATAGGCCGCAGGGCAGGGGGTGGCATCTCCCAGTACTCGTGGGAAGCTTGGATTGCATATCAAAGGCAGCAGGGACTTTGAAGTACAAGGACTTGATATGCTAATCCTGCTGGAAGGGGTTTGCGCACCTTTCTTCAGAGCAGGCATTATTTCTTGCCTCAGAGAGCATAGGCTCTCATCTGCAGGGGGGTCATAAACTTGTCTGTGGTGGCACACTCAACTACACCAGTTAGCCAGCACACTAGAGGCTGGTAGGTTCTAAGGTGCCCTCTGGTTGTATGCTATAATAAATCTTATACAGGAATCAGCATAGATATATTCAAACGAGGTGTTTGATAACAAACACCATAGATTTAAGTGAAGCCATTATGTAGCTGAGTAACTCGCTTTGACCAGTGCCCACTATATACCTTACAATTTTCATTCCTGTTCACTTGCAATACTCAGCAATAAAGCATGACATTATAGGGCCACATCTGCTGATGCAGATATGGCCTCACATAGGATAAAAAAGCCCCCTGCCTTAGGGCTGTAAGGCCTGCGGTAGAGATAACTTTCACATATCATTATATGGTGACTTAGGCATGGCACACAGGGGTGTGTGTCATGTCATGTTTCACTGTGGTTTACACCATGTCACGCAGCCTGCACGGCAGTCTTCATGCAATTTGTATAAGGGCCCCTTAGGGTGGCATAAGACATGCTGCAGCCTTAAGGGACCCTCTGTGGTACCCACGGCCTAGGTACCAGTTTTACCAATTCCTAGGGACTTACAGGGGAGACACAGTGAATGCCAATTGTGTGGTAATTGTATATTTTACCTTGCTTTAGGAAAAGAGCATTGGTACTGGGGCCTGGTTAGCAGACTTCCAGTGCACTTCTAGTCAAAAGCATCAGTATTGGTGAGCAAAAAGTGGGGGTGACCATGAGAAATAGGTCTCCTGATGGTTCTCAGAGCAAAATGTGGGCAAAGGTTCTAAGTCCTAATTTTCAGAAAAGGTCAAGAGGAGTACACTTTGACACCAGGCAAGGGTCCAGAACCATAGGGACATCACTTGGAGGCCAAGACTTACTCCAGCAGAGGCAAGCTTAAGGCTCCTGGATAGGTCCATTTGGGGTCTGGTCAGCTGAGGGTGCAGGAAAAAGGCCTCTTGGAGCTTGTTGTGTCCCAAAGGCCCATACAGTGGGTCAGCCTTATGAGCCTTTCATCTACCTTTTCTTCATCCAAGGTACAAAAGGAAGAGCCGGTCCATTCTTCAAGGCAGTTCTTGGATCAAAAACAGCAGGACCAGTCCTATTCTGTTCTTCTACAGGTCAAGAAATAATCTGAGAGGTGTACTGGGGTGCCACATACTCGCCCAGTGTAAGCCTGAAGGTAGGGGATAATCCTGGCCTCTCCCTAACTAATAGGGTGGAAGTTCCAATGGGTCATCCTACCTGACTTTGTAACATTTCTTATGTGTTTGACTTTAACTATTCTACATTGCTCTTCTCTACCTAAAACCAACATTTTTCTTCCCCTATGCAAATCTCCCTGTTCACACCCAGAGGTGTGGCAATGATAAGGGGCAAACCCTCTCTTATGATCACTCCAGATCAGGTTTGGAGGCATCTCCTCTCCAAGTGGGATTGGTGCTTGGCTGGCTAGCTGGGCAATAGTGAGGACAGGCCCAGGCGTGAACTACATCTGCCTGTGACAGGCAAGCACCATTTGAAGTTAATTAAGTTCCTGTGAAAAGCCGAGATGGCCATTGTGTCCGGAGAAAGTCAGCTCTGTGTGCCACTTCACACCTATCCAAAGTGCAATTCAGCTCCTGGTTGCAGTGAACGCTGACAGAAAGGCACATTTAGCTTAGACAACTTTCTGAAAGTATTATTTTCACAATAGTAATATAAAACCTGACTTGACCAATCAGTTGTAATTTAAAATACTATAAAAATGAAACATTGAACCATATTCTAGTTGATCCCAAATTGAGATTAAGCACTATAAGTTGCTATAGTGTAACCCAATGTTTGTCTGCTGGAGGGCCAGCCTTGCCACAGTGAAAAACGACTGGAGGTTTTTCACTGCCACAACATGCAAAAACATATACTTGTTCTACTTTTTAAATACCATGCACCGTACCCCATGGCCATTTAGACCCTTCTTTAGGGGTGATGTATAGTTATTAAAAAGGAAGGTTTAGGCTTGGTGAAAGGTTTCTTTGCCAGGTTCAAACAGCATTTTAAAACTGCATACCCAGGCTGCAGCGACAGGCCTAGAGACATAAATTTACAGTCCTACGTTAGTGGATGGCAAAAAGAGTGCTGCAGCCCACATTTAGCATTTAACTTACAGGACCTAGGTCCATGTAGTACCAAATACTAAGGTCTTCTAAGTAAACTAAATGTGCTAATTAGTCACATGCCAATTTTACCACGTTTAGAAGACGAAGCACTAGCATTTTAATACTGGCTTGCAGGAGTAGAGTGTTTGGAGTTCCCAGGACAGCAAAAACGTGTTCAGCTTAACAATGTGGGGGAATACCAGGCAGCATATGGTCCTCTCCTTAAGAGGATCAAACATTCTGTTGGTGGTTGTAAAAATTTTTTTTTTTTGCACGATCACCCACATTTTTCTTAGACTGTTGTTATTAATTTTGGATTTTGGACTCTGTGCACTGGGACCATGCTAACCAGGTACCAGTGCATGTGCTCTGACCTCTAAAAATGTGTTCAATTGGTTAAAATCCTGGCCAGCACGTTTACTTTATGTACAAATACTTAGTATATGGTAACCCTGTGTAGCCATGGACTCTAAGTTAACTGTTGCTAGTGGACTGCAGCACTTACTTTGCCACATCTAAAGTGACCCTGTAAAATATGACTCTAGGCCTGCCACAGCAGCCTCTCAGAACAGTTTTAAAACTGACATTTCAATCTGTTAAATTACCCTTTTAACCGGCCTAAACCTTCCTTTTAAATAGTAGTAAATAGTAGTAAGTCATCCCTAAAGGAGGCTGTACCAGCCCTAAGGCAGGGGCATAGTGTTTACAGGTAGATCATATGTTTTTAATGTTTTACATTTCCTTACAGTGCAATAGACTCCAGACTCTATCGAGGCAGACTGTGCCAGAAAAAACACTGAGTTACTTTATTACACACACTTATTAAATCTAGCTTTATATTGCCACTATCTAGAAAAATACTTCAAACAGCTTTTTCATAGTTAAACAAAATTCAACATAATGCTAAAGGCGTAATTCATCTAACTATGACGGAAATGGAGACTTTAGAATGTCACTATTTTTTGCCTAAAGCCTCTGGTAGCCTTTCCAGGGATAGTCTCCAAAAGGCCTAAACTGAGAGAATGTCCTGGGGTATGTACCCGCCTCCTACACAAGCTTCAAAAGAGAATCCACTGTCACAGGCAGCAGGTAGATGTGACCCACACCAAGGCCTACCCATTCCATTGTACAGGTAGTCCAAATGGCACCAATCCAAGTGCGAGCCAATCTTTGCCAGAACTGGTTTACAATGGGAGTTTCTCATTTTTCTACAAACGCCCAAGGGTGTGCTGAAAGCTCTGTCCAGGGAAAGAAAGTTTCTGCGCATTGGATTCTGCCAAATCAGTGTACTGTGGGATTATTTAGGGCCAAGAATTGATGTCAAAGTGGGTAGGGTTGCCCCAGGGAACTTTGTCCCTATTCTTAAGGGAGTTTTCACAACCCAAAAGCTGTTGCCAGGCATAGATGTGGCATCCCTCGATACCTTCTTTAGCACACATCAGGACCTATGGAAGACAGAGGAAGGACTCCACCTGCTGTTGAACCTGTGGAGAGAAACCTCAAGGGCAGGCTTTCTCCCACATGTTCCCAGGGCCAAGAAGCTGATTGACCTTCTGCTAAGCTACAGTGCAACAAAAGCTGCAAGAAACCTAGTTTCCAAGAGTGCATCTGACCAGTTCCAACTGGATTTTCCTTGGATCCTCTGAGTGGCTTCTGAGAGAGTGAGTTCTAACTCCTAAGCTGTGCCTTATAAGGTCATGGGCTCTTGGCTGGTGTTAGAGTGTACTCCTAAAACTCTAACACCAGTTACAATGGACACTTAGAAACCTTTTTAGAACCTTTCCTTCAGAGAACCAGTGCAGACTAGGACCTAGCCAAAGCTGCAGCCATCAATGTCAAATTGCAAGTCAGACTCTACTTGCAGGTTTCCACCGCTGAAAGGATTTCGACATCCAGAAAAAGTTTCTAAGTTCTAACTTAGCAAGGCATCACCAAGGTCAATGTCAAACAGCATCTGACCACTGATGAGACTTTCCTGGGCACAGATTATGGTCTTTCCCTGCTTGGAGATTTCCCACTATCAATAATGACTACTTCAAGTTTTCCCTCCGGGCTGCTGTCATCAAGGCCTCTTTGGGATCCAGCCATCGGCCTGACCTGCAGACAAGAAATCCACATTATTTAAGGCTGAAGTAAGTTCTGAAAAATGCACCCTGCCTGGTAAATAAGGAGGAACCAGCCTCACACTTCTGGAGGCTGTAACTAGAATAGGACCATGGGCCTATAGGGTAGTAGCATTCTATTCAGCTCTGAAAGCATCCCTCTAGCCAGCATCCTACTGGGGAAATTCCAGAGGGGAAGATTGGACAGTTCAACTTTGACTATGATCATTTTGAGGATTAGGCAAACAGCACAACATGTATTGATTTTATTCCAGATAAAAGTGAGCTGTTGAGGAGAATTTGATTAAAAAATATGACCTGCAGTGGAGTGTATGAAAAATAATTTGAATCTATGAAGAGACAAACAATCTCTCTGTACCTTCAATGAAGCTATTTGATGTGATGTGTTACTATGTGCTGGCTATGACTTTTAGGCCTAAAACTAGGTCTGGAATTAATTCCCTTTGTCTATCTTGATGATGATGCGTTATTTGTGAATGTATTTGGTAAGAGAAATCTGGTGAGGTGAAGTGATATGGTTATGTCACCGCAGAAAGGGGAGGGAGTTTAATTGGAAGGGCTCATCAAGGACATAAGAGTACGTAAGTGTGGGGATAGAGAAGCCAGCATCTTTTGAATACACACTGCTGCTGATTTAATTTGATGACTAATGAACATGGCACCTGATTCTTAAAGGTAAACTGACATGTTTGTGTAAGTTTACTCTTTTTTGCGATTCACAAACTACCTACTTTAGTACTAGTACTTTATGACTGCAGATACTCTGCAGTTGGGGCAGAGAACTCCACACATAAAAAGATAGCACTAGTCTAGCCTTTTAAATGTGGAGTTCTGCCAATTCTCAGCAGTCGCAAAGTTACTATTAAATGGCAGTGTGTCACTACTGCAAAAGAGTAAACTTACAAAAATTTGTAAATTTACCTTTGTGAATAAGGCCCAGAGTAAATGGCCAAAAACAATATGACAGAAGCTCGCCTTTGGTAATGTGGGACATTCAACATTTTGCCTAGGAGAAACAGCTCCGTTAGTGCAATATTCCTGTAGTACAGCATGTTGGTGGATTTTTTCTCAAACTAACCAGAGGTGGCATTCATGGAGAGGGTGATCTCTTAGAAAGTGACTGAATAGTTGAAAAAATCTATTTGGGAAAGGTTTTGTAAATAAATTGTTTCTAATAATGGATTTCACTTAGGGCCATATTTATGACCCAGTTTGAGTCACTCTTGCACCACAAAACATGGTGCAAGAATGACAAAAACCTTAAGTCACATTTTTGAAGCCATGCAAAACAACTTGGGTGGCCCAGAGGGCCTTCAAAAATATGGAGTAATGCAACGCAGCACAAATTGCTGGGTTGCAATACTCTGCCCTGAAGAGGTGTTCCATGGGCGTTCCCATGCAACTCCCATGGTTTTGATGCGTTCCCAGATTTACAAGACCTTTTAAACATATGAACGTGCCAAAAAGATACTCCTCCCCAGGAGAGGCATAGTGAGGACAAATTTCTTTATTTCTTCTTGTTTCCTCTTTCTATGTGTGCTGCATTCTGCAGCACACATAGAAGGTGAAAAAAGCCTCTCAGGATTGTTTTTGTGCAGGAAGGTGCCCCTTTCTTCACAAAAATATTCCTGCATGCAATACAGGCCCCCTTGCACCATGGTGTAAGGGTACCTGCATTGGCCCTAGGCTGCCAAATGGCGCCAGAGCAAGGGAAAAGGACAGAAATGCACTGTATTGGATTAATACGGCGCATTCCTGCCCTTTCCCTGTGATGCAGGGCAGGGAAGCAAGATGACTTGCTGAGTTGCCCTGCACCACAAACCTCATTAATATGGCCCGAGTGTGCCAGGAGATGCAGCAGTTTTTGATCATTATAGTTTGGAGCATAGACAGATGGTTGTTTAATTCACAAGGGAATGGTTACGTGTAAAGATGTAAGTATTAGAATAGGCTACATCAACGGGTGTTTCTGGTTGGTGTGTGTGGCAAAAACATGCACAAGAAAAACTTTGGCTTGAAGAAGTCGCTCCTTATTCAGAAAAAAAGCGTTTGCCTTCCTTGAAATATAGAAATGAAAGGTGGCAGAGTTCGATTAAAAAAGTTCAATGAAAGAAAAAGTAAGGTGCGTAGGTAAATGGGATACAATGGAAGAGAACAAAGGTGAAACAGCCTTTACACTGCGACTTTCAGCACGAGTGCCCATTCCCCGCAAGCTGAACAACGCTTGCCTTAACCATGCATATGCCTTAACCATGCATATGCCTTAACCATGCATATGCGTGGTTAAGGCGGTCGGCGTTCTAGCTATGCAAGCTGATGGGAGAGGAACCGGAAGGCATGCAGCAGGAAGAATTGGCTGAGACGTGGCTGGGTACGTTGGACTGGGGCCTGGGGGGTGGGGAAAGGTTTCACAGGGTGAGGGCTGGTTTTAGGTTTCAGGGAGGGGGCTGGGGTCGGAGTATTTTTAAGGGGCTGAGTTTTAGGACCCTGGGCAGGGGGCAGAATCAGACAGATGTCAGAACAATGTGGCAGTTGGGTTGGGGCAGGGGGAGTTGGGGAGAGGTTTTAGGGGATAGGAGCTGGTTTTAGGGCTCAGGAAGGGGATCTGGGGTTGGAGTAGCTTTTAGGGGGCTGAGTTTTAGGGATCAGGGCAGGGGGCAGGAAAGGGGCTGTTTCAGTCCTGGGGGCAGTGGGGCTGGGGATGGGGAGGTGGGGAAGGTTTTAGGGGGTAAGGGCTGGTTTTAGGGCTCTTGGAGGGGGGCTGGGGTCGGAGTAGTTTTTTAGGGGGTTGGGTTTTAAGGCTCAGGGAAGGGAGACGGGTAGTTTATAGGGGTTGGATGGGTAGAATAAACCGCATGAGGGCCCAATTTTAGGACTCAGGGCAGAAGGGCAGAGGTGTGATCTTTACCACCCATGTTCCTTAACCAATCATGTCTTTGCGTAGTATAGGCATGTGTGGTAAAGACATGCATGGTACAGATGCAGTCGTGGTTAAGACCTTGTGGTTCAGGCATGCGTTGTTGAAGCATGCATTGTTTCATAACACAACCGTAAGAAATACTATGATGACAGGTAGTAGACAAAATTGAGATGTTTATCAAAGGGCCATAAGGTGCAGATTTGATTACCAGGTTGTGTATGCAAGGGAAAGTTTAGATATGGTAGACATTTGCAAATGAAAGAGGTGAGACAGATTAGTCTAGTAGTCAATAATGGGAAGTGGTGGGACTTAACGAGAGTGGAAAGTGCAAGGAAAGGTGATCTTCTGTCAAATTGAAGGTGATGAGGGTTCCAGAATGTGATGGAGATCTACTGGATGAAGATGGTGCTGCATTAAGATGTGTCAGGTGTATTTGTGCTCATGGAGCATTGTACTGTTGGTTGTTAGGTAGTCAACAGTGTGGCTGCTTGACTGAAGAAAGAATATTTTTGCCATTATGATGCCCTACACCATCATGTGTTTGTGCACCATCCAAGGTACCCAATAGGATTCCCCTAATGCGGCCAGAGCATAGCTATTCCTTTATTTGGATGGATACCAGATGATGGCCCAGAGTTTACAAAGGTTTTAGTCAGGTTTGTGTTACTGTTTTAATGGTCACCTGACACATCCTTTGTGGCATTTGAAAACCAGTGCAAGTTGGTATTTCCATTGGTTTGTAAGAAAATGTAACGCAAACCATCGTGAGCACTCCTTTTTGTTATTCTGCATCACTCTGCGTGAAGGAGGTATTCCATGAGTGGTACATGGGCATTTCCGTGCAGGCCCCCATGGTTTTTGATGCAAAAACCTATCCACTAGCAATGGTAGCCAGGGTTTTGTACCAAAATTGAATGACACTTGAAAGCAGTTGTTAAAAAGGAAGACTGCTATTATTTCTTCTTACTTTTGTTGTGATGTTTACGGGTGATGAATGGTTTTTAGGGCTGATGGAATGGGCAGAATTTAGGAGGGATCAGTGATTTTTAGGGTTCACAGATGTTTGGAGGTTAGGGGTGGTGAGAGTTTTTTTAGGGTTCAGGGATGGCTGGTGTGTAGGAGCATTGAGATTTTTAAGGCTTTATGGATAGGTAGAGTTTAGGCCGGGAGAATGTTTTTATGGTGCAGTGATGTGTATAGTTTTCAGGTGGTGAAAGGTTTTTAGTGTTCAGGAATGGGTGGAGTTTAGGGTGATGTGGGGTTTTAAGGGTTATGTGGAGTTTATATGTAGAAATGGGGGGATTTCAGGGGTAGTGAGGGTATTTTCGGATTCAGGGATGTGTGTGTTTAGGGGTGGTGATGTATTTTAATGGATTAATGATGGATGGGCTTTAGACATAAAAAGGAGTTTTAGGGTTCAAGAATAGGTGGAGTTTGGAAGTAGTAAGGGAGCTTAGGTTAAGAGTTGGGTAGAGTCTAGGGGCAGAAAGGGCTTAAAGTGTTCAAGGATGGGTGGAGTATAGGAATTGAATGCGGGTGAAGTTTAGGCGCGGTAAGGTGTTTTTAGGCTTCATGTGTCAATGACATTTAGAGTTGGAAATGTTTTTTTTGGTTCCAGGATCGGTGGAGTTTTGAGATTGGTGATGGGTGGAGTTTATGCGTGGGGAGGCATTTTTAGGGGAGTGGTTGGATGGTGGTTAGGGGTGGCGAGTGTTCAGCAAGTTAAAAATATCCAAATGAATTGTTTGTCAGTGTAAAAGATCTAAACCCAAAATAATGTCCCCTGACGTAAAGGATTGAAATTAATATTATTGACAAAAACGTTTCTGAAAGTTAGACCTGCAACTATTTCATTTACACAGTAAAAATAATTATGCAGATGCCAATTTTGAAAAAAATACATTTTGTGAATTGGTTTCCAAGAAATAGTAAATACCATTCATCCTGAAAATTTCCATTAAATCATTTAGAAGAAATGGTTTCTCATTAATGGTATTCCATTCAATCATTTTTCTATGCATATACAACCGACCAAGCCTATTCGATCCCAAGATCATTAACTTGACCCTAAAGTAAACTTGGAAGCTTTATGTTCTATATTGGGAGACATTATAACTGTCACTGAGATCAGAGGCTATCCTGACCTCTAACAGTAGCAGGAATGCGCGGAATCATTGACTCTATGATAGCATTGTGAAAGGATCCCAAGATATAAATATTCTTACTCCCTGTGATTCCATCCCTTAAACTAAAATATAGAATTATAAATATGCAACAGTGAATTACAGGGATGTTTTTTTACCGAGGGGTTCCGAGTGATATCAAATAGACAACAGGAGCGAAGCTGAGGTGCGCATGCATATAGTTACATATGTTTTTGAGTCATAGCAAGGTCCACTGGTGTTTTGGGGCAAGGGAGGACAACATTATGTATGCATCAGGGTTAACTAAATAATAAAGCAAGAAAAGGCAAATTATGCGACACATTTTGTGATCACATTACTCACTATGTTGTAATTTGTACATGTAAACACTGTCTGGTTAAATGTTAGCAGCAGTATAAGCATATTAACCCCTCCCCTGCTGATGACGGAACCGCTCCGTCATCAGCTACGGTTGGGCTGTGCTGATGACGGAGCGGTTCCGTCATGGCCCGGCCGCCGCGCCTGCGTGGCGCTGATTTCGCGCCTGCGTGGCCGTTGTATTGAGCGGGCGAGCCATGACGGAACCGCTCCGTCACCAGCACAGCTCAACCGCGGCTGGTGACGGTGCGGTTCTGTCACCAGCATGCGGCCGCCGCGCGGCCGCCCCGCCCCATTAGCGCTGCGGCGGAATAGCCGCCGCAGCGAAAGGGTTAATATGCAACAGAAAGCTATCCAGTCTATCTTTAGGACGAGCCTTCCAGTGCGCACCACCACGTGTCACCGTATTTTTATGTAACGTTTGCTCCGTTTAAAATAGAAACATATATTTTGTAAAACTCTGCAGATTATGCAACAGATGATGGTTTATATGTTATATGTGTCAAATCAATAATCATGCGGAAAACTCGGTAGCCCCATAATTGTTCAATTCCAGTCCTTGGTCATAGCCACACCGCATTGTCTGGATACTTAAGTATCATAGCAGCATTGCCGTTGTGATGATTCAAGAATCCAAAGCGGGTCTTGCGGAAATAATGTCATGTTCTTGTTGAAACGGTTGATCATTCAAACGCCTTTCAATTTTCAGACCATCATAAGTTTTCCAAATGGTGATTTTGATAGCTTTGACAAAAATGGTACTAGTAAATACCAGTAATTACTCTTGAGGCATGATTTGAGCTTCGGGGCTCTCCTCATGAACTAAATGATGGTACCTTCAAGGCAACACGTGCTTTTGGTGCTGCTGGGCCTGTTTAAATGGACTGTAAAATCGAATTTTCCAAGAAACAACTTTGCAGTTGATTAATACACTTGGCTGGTTTAAAGAAAGATTATTCTTATAATCTGATTTTGTAGTAATAGACTGCTGAGCGGCCAGATATTGTTGTCAGGCAACAAGGGTGTTATGGATAGCTAGAAGCTGGGTTTTGCAAATTGAGTACATTACTTTAGATGTTGTCAAGATTCAGAAAAGATGAAAACCAGGATGCAAAACCTCACTTTTTATCTTTATTCACGAAAACACTGACAATAACAACATTTGCACATATGCAAAAATGCAGAGAATATTGTTCTGCACCATTTCTACTTCTTGCACAATAGGAAACATAGCAATGAAATTTCGTTTTCGTCTGTATGAAATGTATCTTTTTTTTCAGAATGGCAAAATGGAGATTGTTGCACAATCAGCCTGCGGCAGATCCTTCTCCTACCTCGCCGCCAAGACCTGGAACGCTCTCCCTACCAGCCTACGACAGACTCAGGACCTGCTGGCTTTCAGAAGACTTCTCAAGACCTGGCTCTTCAATCAGGAGCGCCCCCCCCCCCCAACAGCCCCCCCACCCCCAAGCGCCTTGAGCCCCTCACGGGTATGTTAGTCGCTTTAGAAATGCATTGATTGATTGATTGATTGATCAGCCCAAAAAATCTATACCGCAGGAAAAGCTGGCTGCCAAGTGAGCACTCGGGGGCCTATTTACCAGCCCCTTGCACCACTTTTACGTCATTTTTCCCCATGTTAAAATGACGCAAAAGTGTCGCAAGGGGCTTGTAAATAAGCCCCTCGGTATCTTGAATCTCCTGAGGACAACACATCTAGGGTTGGCATGGAACAGAAATCAACAAAATCTCATCACTAATTCCGCAATGGCAAGAAACTAAGGGAGTGATTTACTAAGGGCTGCGCTGGCGCTCACATGGCTGTGTGCTTTTCTTTACTGCACCAGTTGGTTCTCATAATGGTAAGCAATGGATGTAGAGCTTTGCGTGACTGTGTGTGTCAGGAGTGCAGCGCAAATCCTTAGCAATAACCTGCTAGATTTGTTAATTTTATAGGAATCCTGCAAACACGTTTAAGAAAAAGGAGGAGTATCTAAACATTACTTTTACCAAGTATGGTAGCCTTTCGAGGTTGTTTGGGCTCGCCAGCCTCTTTGAGCGCAGCAGGTAAAGGTAGGCAAGCCGAAGAGCTTGTGGTGAAGTGCTGAGCTAGAGCCGAGCCAACGGTCCGGCTTGGTTCTCAGAGCCAAAGCATTGGCCCATCCCATGAAATAATCAGTATGTTTGGAAGCAGGAGCAAAGGTCTTGCCCCTGCTGGACTTACATGCGACCAGTCTTCCGACCAGTCAAGGGAATTGCAGAATTTGACTTTAGTGCGATTTTTCTCACTCTATAGGCCTTTTCACCGACTCTCTGTTGACTTTGTGCCATATCTCTTGGTCTTTAAAACATTTCTACGTGTCTTTTGTGCCACTTTTCTCGATCTTTCTGTGCCTTTTGGGCCATTTATCTCACTATTTCTGTGTCCTTTGAACCATTTCTCTCACTCTCTGCCATAGCTCTCAATCTTTGTGCTATTTCTCTTTGACATTTCTAATTCTTCGTGTCATTTCTCTCGCATCCTTGGCTTCTCTCTCGTGTCTTTTCTGACCTTTGTGCCATCTCTCCAGCTCTTTCTGTGACCTTTGTGTCTGTATCTCTATCTTTCATGGCGGCCTCTGTGTACCCCTTCCTATACCTATTTCCCACCTTCTTTGAGCCTTCTCTCTCCCCCTTACCTATTCCTCATGCCTCTCTCCTTTCCTGCCGATTGTGTTCCTCCTCATACACACCAGTGATGGCTGGTGCGGGTAAGAGCGGTGGGGATCAGTCGACAGATAACGAAGAGGGAGAGCAAAATAAAAATAAAAAATAAAGAAAACCACTTACCTTGCACTCGCCGAATCGCCAACTTGATGTTATTTTATACTAATTGTCTGTCAACTCGCCCCACCCTGCCCCACCGCTCCTACCTGCATCAGCTGTCACTGAGACCCATCCAATGCCACCAATTGCGACAACACTCTGGCCCCCAAGAAACAAAGTCACACAACAAAATTACAACAAAAGTCAGCTTGTACACAGAAAGTCATAGAATAAACAGGAGGCACTGCAAACAGCTGGAAGAGAAATGGAGAACCAGCCAAGGAGATGTAGAAAAAGAAGCTTTCAAAACGGCACAGTGAAGGTACCACCAGCTAATCTGAGAAACTAGGAGGAATGCCCTAGTATAACCAATAAACACCTGCCCCAACAGCAGCATAGAAACCTACACAATCATCTAAGATTTTGTCACACCCAGAGCTGCCACTGGCAACATCAGCCCGACCCAAGACCTTTAAAATGCCTTTGGCAGCAAGATCAAAACCCTAGACAGCAATTTCCCCTTTCAACCAGACCCTCAGACTCTCACCAGATGTGTCCCAGTGATGAACTAAGACAACACAATTACTACTAGGGACAGAATCAACATGGAGGAGACCACAGCTGTCATGAAGAAAGTGCACCCTGGGGCCCCAAAAGATCCCTGCCTCCTTCACTCCTTCGACAAAGGAGAGATCCCTATCAGAGAGGTCCTCACCTTCATCCTCAACATCTCCATCAGCACAGATATTTTCCTGGAACCATGAAAAGACACAACCATCAACACCTTCCTATAGAAACCCTCGACCGACCAAGCCAAACTTGCCAACTACCAACTGACATCCCTCCTTACCCAACCAAGGACCTGGAAAAAGCCATCAACAAGCACCTCTTCGACCACCTCGCCAATCACCAGCTTCTCCATGTCACACAAGCAGGATTTAGACCCAACCACAGCGCCATCCGGATGATCCTTGATGGGGGTTTAAATGCAGCCCTCAACCTCCTTACCTATAAGCAACCTTCCACAGAGTTTCCCATTCCAATCTGATTTGATCCAGAAGCAGGCATCCAGTGACATGCCCTTGAGTGGATCTGTTCCTTCCGCACTAAAAGAACGCAAACCATCAACATAGCCCCGTCTCATCCTCGGAGTCCCATAGGACTCCTTGCTCAGCCCGATGCTCATCAACATGACTCCACTGGACAACTTCATACAGACTAAAAGCATACACTTCCTCACATACGCTGACAATACGCAAATGATAATGTCCTTTTCAGACAAAACACCCAAAACCAGGAACAAGTTCACCACATGCATGATTGAAGTGGCCAACTGGATGAAATCCAACAGCCTCAAACTGAACTAGGACAAGACTAAAGTGATGATCTTCGGGAAAAGATGCCTCACAATGAGACTCCGACTGGTGTCCCAGAGACCCAGGATCTACACCCACATCTTGCGTACAAGCAACCTCAGAATGATCATATTAAACAACCTAGACATAGCCACCCAACACTCTAAGGATCTAACCAGACAACACCTGAAAATGATCACCCAAACCCTCATCACTAGCAGACTAGACTATGGGAACACCTTCTACAAAGGGAAACCCAACCAGCTCACAAGAAGACTGCAGGCTGTCCAAAATGCAGCAGCCAGAATAGTCCTCAACATTGCATGCTGAGTCCACATCACAAAACATCTTAGGGAACTCTACTGGCTCCTGATACACAGGCGTGCATGCTTCAAACTTCTCACCCACAGCTACAAAGCCTTCCATGCCACAGACCCTGCCTATCTAAATAGCCGATTATTTTCACCAACCTTGCAGACCTCTCCGCTCTTCCGGTCTCTTACAAGCACACACCCCAGCACATACCCTACACTTACACAAAAGCAGAGCTGGTGGTTGCTCCCTCTCATTCCTGGATCCTGAACCCTGGAACAACCATCTACAGTACATCAGAGCCTCATCCTCTTCTTGACATCTGCAAGCAGTTGAATACCTGGCTCTTCAGGTAAGCCCTCTGGGCCAGGCTTTACACACCAGCTACATGGTGCCTGGATAGCTTCACAGGTGAAAAAACACAGATAACATAATATAGTATAGCATAACTCACATAAACTACAAAAGTTAAGCTGCACAGCACTTTACCTTCCATTCTCAACCCTGCCAATCACTGCTTTCTTTTTCCCTTGATGCCGTTCTTCTGCTATCCCCTCACTTCACTGCAGTAATGTTTTCCTAACTCTTCTACTTCCTACTTTTTTGCTGCATTGGGGAGACCTTAATCTGTATTGTGCTTTTGAGAGCGAACGGCCCAGTCACACCTGCCTTCCCTCCCATCTATCTGCTCCTTCGCACCCTCTTTTCGCCTTTTTTTTTACTCTCCTCTTTTTTATCAGTCTTGTAAGGTGTGCCCCGGACCATGTCACAGTCTTCCCATTTAACCAGGCAGTGTACTTTTTGTCAGATGCAAACTAAGTATCCAAAGTACATAAAAAAATAAAACTAGCAATAACTTGTGGGTCATGTCTAATGCCCACCCGTATACATCGCTAACTTATGCCAGAAAATCAATTAATGAAAGGTGAACACTTAAGAAAGACATGTCTTCTCCTAGTGACACATCGGTAAGTGATGAGCAAAGGCCCTTGATTACATATCTTCCATAAAAGCACAACCAGTGTTACTGCTCATAACTGCAGCATGAAAGCCATTTTAGAATAACCAGCTGAACACTTCCACTGCATTAGCTAATCACAGTCCAGGAGACAGGTTATAAGGATCTTGTATTATAACCAATAACACCAATGACATTGCTTTCTGTCTACTGGGGAATACGTGAAGATGTTTGCACAGCACCAGGGATGCGATAAGTACACCAGAACATCTGTGATCGGTCATAATCACATTATTCTTCATCTTGCACAAAGTCATAAACCGTTTTCAAGCATTTTGACATGTTAATAAATTCAAATTCAAAGAGACTTTATTTCCCTTTGTTTCAACCATGAAAGTACACAAGTCATAAAATACAATTATTAAAAAGACATGGTCACATTGTTAAAGTGCAAGTGCGATGATATAATACCCTTTGTACATTAATTTAATAATGGTCTGGTACATGAATACAGTAACATTCATTGGTCCAGGCAATTTCGCAGTCTAAGAGACAGTTTTAAAAATTCAGTCACTTGAAGAATATTGTTAGTATGCAATAATTGTAAATATAACAAGGCTGGTCGGATCTGTTTAAAATTAAGTTTCTTTAAAAGCACAGTCAAGTAGCGTTTTCGCGGGTATTCATAAAAACCACATAAAAACATGTTATTATATTTCAGCAGTGCAAGAAAGTGCTATAAATAAGTCAGTGACAAACTACAAAAGTAGCCAGGGTAGGGGGCATACTAATACAACATGCATTTCTGCTTAAATATAACGTGCTGCTACGCAATAAGACCCTTTAAGATAAAAAGCACTGGGAATAAAACGTTCGCCTTCTCTGCCTTTTGTTTGTTTTCGTTGCTATCAAGAGGATGCAGAATACTTAAGGACTGACAAGCCCAAAGTCGAAGACGGCTGAAGTTGGCTGGAACAAAGAAGCGCACTCTGTGGATGTTACATATATGGGGTTCCAGTGAGGACTGCAGATTGAAGCCTGCTGGTGACAGGATCACTTCCCTGCACATTTCAGAGGGCCTCTACCCCGGACAGCACACTTTCCTGTAGAGATGCATGAACAGTGTTGGCTCTCTCCCTTAGGCATAACCAATATGGAGAACTCCCTCAGTACTGGCCAGCCCAAGCTCTACTGCATCAAGGAGCTCTTGAAGAATACCAGTAAATGATAGTCCAAGAGCGCATCAGGCAGCAGAAGCTACAAGACAGCTTGGCTGCGTTTTGGCCCAAAGGAGAACCAGAGCCTTGCATATGGCTAGAGTCAGGATTAAGCTTTTACTGGCTCGCCCACCTCTAGCAGCCGGCTTCTCAAAACAGATCTATCTCAGTGAACAGGGGACCCACAAGAAACAGGAAAGAGATTGGTATATTAAAAATCATTCCAATTTATGGGTGAAAAATTGTTCCAATCCCAATATCAACATCAACCTTGGTGGAGGTCTCAGGAGGGCAGAAGTAGAAAAGGTTAAAGGAATGTAAGAGTAGGCATGGTGTCCATAGACATATAGAACTATCAGATCCTGCTGATGCAGAGATAATGGAGGGCCGGTGCTACACCAATCCATAGTTTTGAATCCTTGTCTGATGGAGAAGTAAGGCTACAATGGTTTGTATAAGTCATGAATTTGGAAAGGATTTCAAAGTCTGCCTTCCAGTAATTTAACAAGTCATTGAAAGGCAGAGAACAGGCACAGGGTTGGGAGTATGACAGAAACACTTTTGGGAGGGGGTACATAGTTTCACAGAGATTCGTTGGTGCTTTCTGCCAAGCAAGGTAATGCTAGCACTTTCTGATACACAGCCCTCTTCTCTTCTTGGTTCAAATAGGAAATTGACAGTAAATGCCATTGGGTACCATAGGAGGAATAAAAGATTTGGTTGACATACAGTTGTAATAGTAACAAGACAGGAATCCTTTTGAACTATTAGTTTCAGGGAAAGATCTGGCACAACTGATGGAAAGGTGTTCCTGACACTACACAATTGCCAATAATAGGTAAAAGATGAGTGAAACTGGACAGAAGGGGCATGTGAGTGGAGAATATATATCAGCTCCCAAGCAACTCAGAAAGTACTTGGGTACAAACCATATTAATGTTATAGAAATGTAGTATGCGATGCTAACATGTGATAGCAGGAATAGCAGGAACATTAGTCAGGAAAAATAAATAATGACCAATAACTGAGGATGGCACAGAAATGGAAGTCACTTTAAAGTAACTGGGGCTCAGTGAGTACTGAAATTCTGAAATTCAGAGGATTAAAGGGCTTCTTCAACAAAAAAAAGTGCAATGGAAACAGCAAAAATCACATTGAATGGAGGTACATTGGATACTTAACCCCATATTATGTGGCAAAGAAATTGTCCAAGACTAAAATTAGCATTTGCAGCCCTGAGGGTAACCCAAATATTTCAGATCATTTATTGGCCACAATAAGGGCTGCTTTAGGTGCAAATCTAGTAGGAAATACAATGAATGTTGTCAGTGTAGGTGGATTACTAAAGCATGAGGACGAACAGAAAGGCCAGGGTGAAAACCCCTGCATAGTACTTCCAAAACATATTCTGATGCCAATGGCAACATTTAAACAGCAGATATACACATGTAGGATAATGCATAAGCAGATGTCATATAACAAACTGGTTGTGTCAAAAATAAAAAGATTAGTAATTGCAAGGTGACTTGTAGGAAGCGAATTTAGCAGACATCTGTTTTAGGTTTTCACCTATAATAACTCATAAAACCCCACATAATGGGAAACTGCTCTCATCATTGTAAAAATGAAAACACTGATAAAAACAAGCACAACCAACCCCTAAAGTACCATTCAAAGAAAGGAAGGTGAGAAAGAATGAGTCAAGTTTTAGGTCTGATTTAATTATTGTTTACATCATAAAGAATCTAGGAATATTAATATTATATTTGATCATTTGGCATTGCTTAGTTCTTTCATTGTTTAGTGAAATGGCTGCTTAATGATGATCTTGACCAATATGTCTACTCACATTTACCCACACACAGAGAGTAGGTAAAACCCTTTGATACTTCAGCTCCTTTTGTAACAAGTAAGCATTGATAGAAGGTCACCAGCCAAACACCTCAGCTTTTACACTTTATATTCAAGTTGTAGCCACAGATACCTTTGAAAAGGGTGCTTTCATCATGCATATTATGGATAGTTGTGAAAACACACAAAATTCATAGCAGCAAGGTGCTACATTGTTATGTGTGATACCTTCAGATAATCCTGGCTTTTTCCCCAACTGCACTTTCCTGCTTAGGTTTTCAAGCCCATAGCTGCAATGTTAATGACATATGAGAGAGGCTAATGAGATCCGAGTGTGAATGAGAGTGCAATACACAGATTATCTGTGATTAAAATGTCAAAATAAGTCCATTAGGCATGCTGCCAATAGAAAGTCACTACATATTCAGCATTACTAATTCTTTAAATGAAAAATGTGATATGTAACAATCAATGCAATGAACAACATGTTTTGTAAAAACTGAAAAACACAGTTGTATATATTTGGGGGGGTTCGCTGTGGAATAAACACTGATAGTCACTGATTTCAAAAGGTTTGGAAAACAGTGAGAAAACACCACTGAAACCCACAGAAATCCCAAAAAAAATAAACATTGAGAACAGGAGAGACTAGACATAAAACATGAAGAGTCCTTACAATGTTGGGTCAAAGTGGTTGCATTTATTTCAACTACTGTAACTTCCTATAAAATAGCAGAAACAGTAGAAAGACAATCATACACAGGAGTCAAAGGTGATTTAATGAAACCTCACCTTTAACTTAAGGAAGGGATGATTTGATTCACACAAGCATGAAAGGTTAAGCCCCTATGTTGAATAATATAAGATGTGTATGTAAATACAACAAGAGAGGAAGGGAATAGCGGCTACTCTCCCACCCCTTATTTAAATAACTATCATCAACAAAAGAGCGCCAAAGGAACACCAGTGAAACCCTATATCACAGTGAAAACAAGGTAAAAACTACCTAAATATAAATGGTCATTTAAATTATATGAAGGGAAAATGGAAAATTAATTATTTTCTAAAAGAACCCTCACTCACCCTAGAGGTGACATGCTTCATCATGGGGTTCAGTCACAGGGGGGGACGACTATCCCCATCTGTGTGCTACCACGCCTGCAAGTGCAGCGGAGCTGGTGTGTGTGAAGGAAGTGATCAGTGAAAAGGTGTGTGTTTTAAAAGATCACAACTGTGCCTTAACAAACTTTATTAGGGGCCAGTTGTTCACATTAAAAATTGTGAAGTCACTGGACTTTTTAATTTTTATCCAGGGACCTGAAAAAGTGACTGGTCAACATGTTTCTGCTGTTAAAGCTATGGTCAGCTCAGCTTTCTTCAGGACCAAATTAAAATAAAAACAATCCTACGGGGGTACAGGCACGCTAAGGCCTGCCCACACCGTTAGGAAATGGAAATGAGGGTAGATAAAGAATTTTTACTCTCCTCAGGATAACTCACGCTTTTACCCGTCCAATAGGACTCCTGCTATTCGTCAGGCGGAGTATCTGTAGATAAACAGACATTTCAATTCTTACAACATATACCCTTATGAATTACATGACCATTATCAAACATATTCATTTTGTTAAAATTGTATCTCAAGTATCCCTTTAGTTATTCACCAGAGAATTTATGTTAATGATATTTACCTTATCATTAATCACAGGTAAATTTGATTCAATATTGTCTCCATTCATTGGTGTAGAGTGTGTCTATTTCCAAAAATA
This sequence comes from Lissotriton vulgaris, assembly GCF_964263255.1. NCBI lineage: Eukaryota > Metazoa > Chordata > Amphibia > Caudata > Salamandridae > Lissotriton > Lissotriton vulgaris. Next base: position 618,240,760 of record NC_141694.1, on the reverse strand, counting down.
ATTCAAAAATTCTATTTTGCAAACAATTCGTATTGACAGCATAGCATTATCAGATTATGGGTCTCAAGATCCATCAGTAGTGGCCAGATGGACAATAGAAGTAAAAGTTTTAGCAGTTCTAAGGGAATGCATTGCACTTACATTGTCTTAAGGTGCAAACCGCTTCATGGGCTCAAAGCGTTAGGCAAATCTTCACTCACAGTCAAACCTGTTTGGACCCAAAATTGAGCTATTCAGTTGCCATGTAAATTTCAGTCAATGAGCAGATTCTAACGTTCTTAAATCAGGAGTTACTACTCTCTCGAGTAGTCAGCTCTGTTGCATGCATTACTCACTTCAAGCTGCGAGGCTCGCCGTATTTCCACCTATTCGGTACTTCCCTGAGGACCGGAACATGCTGTTTCAGCGTTCTCCGTCCGTTAATATTGTTTTTTTGTTAGAGGACGTGTGACGTCACGCGTCACGGAACATGAACATGGCACGTGACCGCTAGGGATTAGTTTTCGCGTATGTTCGAATTGAACCAAAAAACAGTTTTTCTTACTTGTTCAGTTGTTGGTAACATTACTCGATTGCATCTAGACAGAGGTAGTTGCCTGTGGCTCGTTTCGCTGGTTTATTAACGCGGACATGATTCCGGTTGATGTTAAAAGCCCGCTTCCGGGTTGCTCTTCATAACAACTAGACCGTCAACCCCTGACCAATCACGGGCTCAGTCAGAAAATTAATGTTTACGTTGTGTGCAATAGGCATCCAATTATTAATCATGGGTTGAGTTAGCAAATTGGTGTATACGTTGCACGCAATTGACTTCGAATTCTTATACATTGTCAATGAATAAACCCCTTGGGGGCGAAAAAAGCGGGATTTATTGAAGTCTGTACAGGTCGAGGTTTTGCTTTCTGAAATTCGGAACAATGTGTGGTAGTATCATCTTAAAACACTACCCCAGGGGATATCATCATTCAATCCCACATGGTGGGATGACAATCGATGTATCCATCTTTGTTCCAGTTTGAACAACCTTTGTTCATTGGCTTTTTTTGCCCCCAAGCCTCGCAGCTTGAAGTGAGTAATGCATGCAACAGACCTGACTACTCGAGAGAGTAGTAACTCCTGATTTAAGAACGTTAGAATCTGCTCATTGACTGAAATTTACATGGCAACTGAATAGCTCTATTTTGGGTCCAAACAGGTTTGACTGTGAGTGAAGATTTGCCTAACGCTTTGAGCCCATGAAGCGGTTTGCACCTTAAGACAATGTAAGTGCAATGCATTCCCTTAGAACTGCTAAAACTTTTACTTCTATTGTCCATCTGGCCACTACTGATGGATCTTGAGACCCATAATCTGATAATGCTATGCTGTCAATACGAATTGTTTGCAAAATAGAATTCTTGAATTATTTTTGGAAATAGATACACTCTACACCAATGAATGTAGACAATATTGAATCAAATTTACCTGTGATTAATGATAAGGTAAATATCACTAACATAAATTCTCTGGTGAATAACTAAAGGGATACTTGAGATACAATTTTAACAAAATGAATATGTTTGATAATGGTCATGTAATTCATAAGGGTATATGTTGTAAGAATTGAAATGTCTGTTTATCTACAGATACTCCGCCTGACGAATAGCAGGAGTCCTATGGACGGTTAAAAGCGTGAGTTATCCTGAGGAGAGTAAAAATTCTATATCTACCCTCATTTCCATTTCCTAACGGTGTGGGCAGGCCTTAGCGTGCCTGTACCCCAGTAGGATTGTTTTTATTTTAATTTGGTCCTGAAGAAAGCTTAGCTGACCATAGCTTTAACAGCAGAAACATGTTGACCAGTCACTTTTTCAGGTCCCTGGATAAAAATTAAAAAGTCCAGTGACTTCACAGTTTTTAATGTGAACAACTGGCCCCTAATAAAGTTTGTTAAGGCACAGTTGTGATCTTTTAAAACACACACCTTTTCACTGATCACTTCCTTCACACACACCAGCTCCGTTGCACTTGCAGGCGTGGTAGCACACAGATGGGGATAGTTGGCCCCCCCTGTGACTGAACCCCATGATGAAGCATGTCACCTCTAAGGTGAGTGAGGGTTCCTTTAGAAAATAATTAATTTTCCATTTTCCCTTCATATAATTTAAATGACCATTTATATTTAGGTAGTTTGTACCTTGTTTTCACTGTGATATAGGGTTTCACTGGTGTTCCTTTGGCGCTCTTTTGTTGATGATAGTTATTTAAATAAGGGGTGGGAGAGTAGCCGCTATTCCCTTCCTCTCTTGTTGTATATACATTCTAGGCAGCGCACAGCTGCGAGAGTATTCAAAAGTTTTACAGCGTAGCAAAAAAGATGGAGGACGTGGGTCTCTCCTTTAGTAGAGAAGAAGTTGACGCATTATTGGGGGATGCAAATTTATTTGCAGATGCCTCGATATCACAAACGATCTCCCAAACACCGGAGTGGGACAAACTAGGTGAGTTGAAAAGAAGCCTTATAAGAGCGATCTTGCATGGCACAATGTTAAAACAATATCTCTTAAAAAACACAGCACCCAAAGGGTTGCTAGTAACAAACGCACCGAGAATTTTTCTGGAGGATGCAGTGTTTAGGAAGGAGTGGGCCCAAATAGCCTGGCACTGCACTCGTGACTGGGCGGTTTTAATCATTAAGACTGCTTTAAGACTATCAGAAGCCATCCAACTTGAAATACAGACCACAGAAGCGCATTTCAAAGCGACTCTGACAGGTTGGAAGAAGAGACTAGAGGACTTGAATAAAGAAATGAATGATTATAAAGAAATTCTCGCCCAATCTAAAGGTCAGAAACTGCAAAAAGATCTAAAGAAATGGTCATATGACAAAGTGTATCCCTACTCTGTAGCAGAATATACACCTCCCACGAAAGTGGATTACAGCTCAGATACCTCTGATGATTCCCAGTCAAGTGGTTCCAGTACAGGAAGTGGGAATAGGAGAAATAAAGGAAGAGGTAGAAGGAGAGGTACGTTTAATCCATATTGGTAACCTTATCAACAAAACGGCCCACGTTTCCATAATGCCTTCCCCCCTCAAACACCATTTCCCCCAATGATGGGTTGGAATCAACCCTTTGGCCAAATCCAACCGCCATTCTTCCAACCACCTATGTTCCAGCCGCCTTTTTTAGGGAGAGGCCGGGGTTCCAGGGGCAAACGGAAGGGCCAGAATCAGGTACATTGGGAACAGACAGACTCAGTGGGCGACAATACGAGAAGCAAAACCACAGACCAGAGGGCGGGCCCAAGCAACCAGAGAGTTTAATCACTAACCTCACTGATATTGCGCTCACTGAGGATGAAATAAGTATCTTAGAGAAAGGTCTTGGTTTTGTTCCGACTCCTACCCTAGATATTTTTAAACTACGGTGTGAGCTGACTGAGTTTTTTCGAAAATTGAGACTTAAGAGTTTCTTTGAGAAACAAACTACTGACATCAACCAAAGGTTACAAAGTGATACCAATTTCAGAACAAAATCTACTTTTCAACCACCACCACATAGTGTCCCACCAGAAATATTGGCTATCGAGCAAGCCGTGGTCAAAGAGATTGAATCCTTAGCACCACCAAATCCCTATAAAAATCTAACTTCGGGAGAATTCAAGGCAATACGATCATTGCAGAATAACACCGAAATAGTCTAAAGAGTGCAGACAAGGGCGGAGGTGTGGTCATCCAACATAAAAGAGCTTATGACTTGGAGTGCAGACGCTTACTGGATAATGAGACAAATTACATCTTACTGAGGGAAGATCCAACTGAAAGTCTGAGATCAGAAATTATTGAATTAGTCACATCAGCAGAATCTGAAGGTCTAATCACGAAGCAGGAAGCTGACTTCTTAACAACATCTGAGGGCAAAATTCCCTATTTTTACACCCTCCCTAAAACACACAAAGGGATTCTTCCACCCCCGGGAAGACCAATTGTCTCTGGTTTGGGTTCCCTGTTGGAACCCTTGTCCAAATACTGTGATTTCTTTTTGAGACCAATAGTGGAATCTACGAGTACATACATCAAGGACACAAAGAGTTTATTGATGATGTTAAAATCAATAACTTTACCAGAAGGACAATGCTTTCTAGCTACACTGGATATAGAAAGCCTTTATACTTGCATTCCGCAAGATGCGACCATAGAGGTAATTGCCCACACACTTGACAACAGCAGATGGGATTATAATACATCTAAATCCTTTGTGGTAGAATGTGCCTCCCTGGCCCTCAAAAGGAATTTTTTCCAGTACGAAGACCGGTTATACTTACAAGCTACCGGAACTTCGATGGGGAGCACTTTCGCTCCCAGTGTAGCGGGTTTGTACGTTTTCAATTTTGAAAAAATACACATTTTGTCATCAGAAAACCCCTTTCATGAGAACATCGTTCTATGGCAAAGGTACATAGACGATGTGCTGTTAATCTGGAGAGGAGATGAAGAGCGACTGAGCTCGTTTTTCAGGTGGGTCAGTGAGGGTGATGTAAATCTGAAATTCACCCATGAGCACAGTGATTTGACTGTAGTTTTCCTAGATGTGACCATCCAGAGGGTAGGGAATGAACTAAGAACTAAAACTCATTACCAACCTACCAGTAAGAACAATTTGTTACATTACACCAGCTTTCACCCGCGCCCACTAAGGGAGAATTTGCCTTTTGAGCAGTTTCTTCGCATTCTGAGAAACTGCTCAGATATACATGATTATAAGACACAGGCCCAGGATCTTACAGAAAAGATGCAAGTCAGGGGTTATCCTACACAGCTCCTGGCAACCAGCTACAAAAGGGCTCGCAATCAAAATCGAGATGCCCTTTTGGAGGATAAACCTCAGACTGAGAACAATGAGGTACCACTTACCTGTGTAACAACATTCAACACAGCCTCAAACATGGTGGCACGTAGTATTTTCAAACACTGGAGGAATTTAACATCTAATTCCTGCAATTGGGAGAAACCTTTATTCTCCTACAAAAGGGCCAGAAGCCTAAAGAATGCTTTAGTTCACACCCGCCCTAGAAAGAGACAGGAACCCACTCAAAATGTCCTGAATATGTGGGGATTACCACCACTGTGGCAATTGTAGTGTCTGCCCACTCACGAGCCCTTCCAAAAAATTGACTCTGGAACCCAATAAAGTTTGGGAACAAAGAACCCACACATATTGCAACACTACTAACGTGGTATATTTAATAACTTGCCCATGTGGTCTAAAATATGTGGGAATGAAGAAAAGAATGGTGAAACTCCGTATGTGTGAGCAAAGAAGCAGCATACGCTGTGGGAAGAAGAACACCAAAATGACTTCACACTTCTTAGAGCACAAACATTCCCAGGACAGTTTTCATTGGACCATTATAGAACATCCAGTAGGGGCCAATGAACCAAGGTTGTTCGAACTGGAACAAAGATGGATACATCGATTGTCATCCCACCATGTGGGATTGAATGATGATATCCCCTGGGGTAGTGTTTTAAGATGATACTACCACACATTGTTCCAAATTTCAGAAAGCAAAACCTCGACCTGTACAGACTTCAATAAATCCCGCTTTTTTCGCCCCCAAGGGGTTTATTCATTGACAATGTATAAGAATTCAAAGTCAGTTGCGTGCAACGTATACACCAATTTGCTAACTCAACCCATGATTAATAATTGGATGCCTATTGCACACAACGTAAACATTAATTTTCTGACTGAGCCCGTGATTGGTCAGGGGTTGACGGTCTAGTTGTTATGAAGAGCAACCCGGAAGCGGGCTTTTAACATCAACCGGAATCATGTCCGCGTTAATAAACCAGCAAAATGAGCCACAGGCAACTACCTCTGTCTAGATGCAATCGAGTAATGTTACCAACAACTGAACAAGTAAGAAAAACAGTTTTTTGGTTTAATTCGAACATACGCGAAAACTAATCCCTAGCGGTCACGTGCCATGTTCACGTTCCGTGACGCGTGACGTCACACGTCCTCTAACAAAAAAACAATATTAACGGACGGAGAACGCTGAAACAGCGCGTTCCGGGCCTCAGGGAAGTACCGAATAGGTGGAAATACGGCGAGCCTCGCAGCTTGAAGTGAGTAATGCATGCAACACAGCTGACTACTCGAGAGAGTAGTAACTCCTGATTTAAGAACGTTAGAATCTGCTCATTGACTGAAATTTACATGGCAACTGAATAGCTCAATTTTGGGTCCAAACAGGTTTGACTGTGAGTGAAGATTTGCCTAACCCTTTGAGCCCATGAAGCGGTTTGCACCTTAAGACAATGTAAGTGCAATGCATTCCCTTAGAACTGCTAAAACCTTTACTTCTATTGTCCATCTGGCCACTACTGATGGATCTTGAGACCCATAATCTGATAATGCTATGCTGTCAATACGAATTGTTTGCAAAATAGAATTTTTGAATTATTTTTGGAAATAGACACACTCTACACCAATGAATGTAGACAATATTGAATCAAATTTACCTGTGATTAATGATAAGGTAAATATCACTAACATAAATTCTCTGGTGAATAACTAAAGGGATACTTGAGATACAATTTTTAAAAAATGAATATGTTTGATAATGGTCATGTAATTCATAAGGGTATATGTTGTAAGAATTGAAATGTCTGTTTATCTACAGATACTCCGCCTGATGAATAGCAGGAGTCCTATGGACGGGTAAAAGCGTGAGTTATCCTGAGGAGAGTAAAAATTCTTTATCTACCCTCATTTCCATTTCCTAACGGTGTGGGCAGGCCTTAGCGTGCCTGTACCCCCGTAGGATTGTTTTTATTTTAATTTGGTCCTGAAGAAAGCTGAGCTGACCATAGCTTTAACAGCAGAAACATGTTGACCAGTCACTTTTTCAGGTCCCTGGATAAAAATTAAAAAGTCCAGTGACTTCACAATTTTTAATGTGAACAACTGGCCCCTAATAAAGTTTGTTAAGGCACAGTTGTGATCTTTTAAAACACACACCTTTTCACTGATCACTTCCTTCACACACACCAGCTCCGCTGCACTTGCAGGCGTGGTAGCACACAGATGGGGATAGTCGGCCCCCCCTGTGACTGAACCCCATGATGAAGCATGTCACCTCTAGGGTGAGTGAGGGTTCTTTTAGAAAATAATTAATTTTCCATTTTCCCTTCATATAATTTAATTGAATAATATAAGATCACACTATCAGTTCAATACTAACTACTAGCCATAAAGGTAGCAAACACACCAGCATGTATAACACAAATTGATATACATGAATAAAAAAGCATGTTTTATAATTAAATAATTCCAAGTGAAAGTTGGCTAGCATAGAAAATGGTTGACCTTAATAACGCAATGAGATAATACTGGCCTGAAAATACAAAACATTGAATCTCACTGAAAAAATTGGGGGCAGCTATAGACAAAATTTGACAAAGATTGGAGGAAGTTGAAGATAGAGTGGATGTGATGGGAAATAAGCCGGAATTAAACATGAACAAAATCAAGGAAAGGCCAAAAGAAATGTTAAGCCTTTGATATAAAATTCGCAAGTTGAAAACAGGGTGAAAATGGAGTGAGATGGTCAAATCTCCAAGAGATTGTAGAGAGTGCAGTACCGACCTCTTGTGGAAAAAAAGATGCAGAGAGCTGACATTGCCCTTTGAAAAGATACTCTAACTGTTTAAACTCACATTCCATGTTTTTTACTTTGAGAAAGAACAGATTTCGCTATGAATCCTAGTAACGCCATATTATTGGGAACATGGAAACGTAGCTAGTTGGAAACTGAAATAATTCCCATATGGACTTGGAAAACTTTAACAGACAGTTAGGTAAACCGAATTCTGAAGTTCTTCAGAAGAGTTTGAAGTTCTAATTGGGAACCTTATTTTACCTTAAACGTGGCAAGAGCAGCAAAATTAAAAAGCAAGACTATTTTGAGTTTAGTAGGAAAAAGAAAGGTGAAGAGTAGTACATATGTATAGATTTATAAAAGTAAATGAATAAGAGTAACATAAACTAAGCACATAGGGCCCAATTCACAAGAAACAGTACATGAATACAGGATAAATTCCAAATTGTGAGTATTGGTCCACATGGAAAGATGCCAAAATATACTTTTGATTAATGTGAGTTTGTCATTTCTATTCTTATTTTATCATCTGATCTTATTCCCATAACCCACTTCTTTCACTAAACAAATCTCAGGCTTCATGTACATTGATGATGATACTATTTCATATCATGAATAATCATTCCAAATTTAATTTGACCTCAGATATTAAATTGGTATCATGGATAACCATAATTTTAAAAGAATATTGTAATGTTTTTGTATGGACAACTAATGCGATAATAATCAAACACTGGTGTATAAAGAAAGCCTCCTACACAACATTGCAAATTATGAGGACTCAACCAAATTTCATTTCTATTTTGGCTCATGTGCATACCAAGGCTGTTGTAAAATAATGATTTCAAAATACAAGGGAGCTACTTTTGTATTAAGAAATAAATAATTGGATGTGTTTTTGTGGGTAGATCAGGTATGTAGTAAAAAGTCCAACAATGTAGTTATACCGCTAAATAAACTTTTGAAAGAAGTCAATAGACTAGAGCCTAATTTCTTGATAAAAGAACCCATGCCAGTAAAGTTTGAGGCACGGAAAATGCCATCAAGCAAGTCATCGAAATGCTATGGAATCTGAGTATTTAAAAGGCATTGTATCTCCACTATTGGCCATGCTACCTGAAGGTGAAAAGTATGCACTGCTATATTAAAAAAAATCATTTTGTCCTAGTATTACAAAGAGATTCTTCACTTCATCAAGGTGCATAGGATTTAACTTAACTCTATATCAAAAAATTATATCAGAAGCCCCTGCCGGAGAATACAGTGTCAACCCACAGCATTTCACCATACAGTGCCCAGTAAGCAGATAAACATAGCCTTGAAAACTGTGAGACTTTAGGCCTGAAAACAAAGTTGGTATTGCAGCGAAGAGCATGGTAAGGAGAAATCACAGATAAAGCTGCATAAAGTATTTTGCAAGCAAGTCTTGGCTTCTGAAAGTTGCACAATCTATGCACTGTTATAATGTCATATATCAGTGTGTTTCATAGAGGGGTAATGCCAAAAGATGTTCTAATAAAGAAAGGAGCATCATTCATTAAGCAATGACATCTAAATGGAAGTTCCCAGAGATCTAAGAGATATGTGTGATCCATAGGCTCACACTACTCCTTAGAAGTCTGTCAAATTCATCCATAAAAGTGAAAAGTGGTGATGGGCAGAGAAATAGTCCCATGTATTGACCATGCTCGAATAGGATCATTAGCTGTAGAAAACGTCAGCCCCTCTTTCTGTTGGACAGAGAAGATATTAAAAAATAGATTCCATTATGGTGAAGAATTAGATATGTGACATGAGACTGTAAGGCGCAAAGAATGCAGTTCTATTAAGATTGGCCCTGGGCATCCTGTGTGATTTAAACATTTGCACAGCAATGTAAGGGTGCGTTTGTTGTTGCTGTAGTATGTATATACTGTCTTTAATTATCTTCAAGGCCGAGGAAGTAATAATGGAGACACAATAGCCATGTTTGGAGACTGTGAATACTGCTATCTATAACGTAAACGTTATCCTGTAATATGTGGTTATCAATATCCTTAATAAAGGCAACCGCTTCCTTTTTTGGACCAGCAGACCTTTCTTGTAGGAAACCATAACTTAAAATAGGAACAACACTTTAATTTTTTATACCGAAACTGGACCTGAAAGAAGTTGAGTCAAATTCATATCATCGTGTATTTTGAGCATGCCTTTTTCATCATGTTAAGATAACATTTTGACAATGTTTATTGACACAACTTTCCAACGCTACAGGTCATAACAATAAGAATTAATTTCCCAATTAGACAAAGCTCTGCCCCATTTCTAGTCTAGAAAGTCTGTGTAATTGGCCTTTGGAGCTAATGGAATTTTCAAATCTTCAGATAAGGCACATCTTATGCATTTAATTTGTTGCAGTTTTATTGAGACAAATAAAATATCATGGATATAAACAAGCAGGGAAGAATGTAACAAATACCTTAATTTCAGTGTCCTAAATACGTTTCTCTGGAATTATTTCATGCCAATATGTACACCATTTTTCTAAAAAGAAAGTCAGAAATTTAGGGGAATATGTGTTGTTTTGCTCTGTAACCAAAACTATTACCATTAATTTAGTGTCTGCAAATATAAAAAGCAGTTGAATAAGAGCTTCCATTGACATCTAAGGAGATACATTTTTCTTGCAAGTTACAAACAGCCTCACAGTGTTCCCATTGAAAAAATGTATATTTAATGTTCACAAGTTAACTGAAGAATATATTGATATCCATGGTGATGAATTAAAAAAATCATAACTGTCCACATTAAGAACAAGCACATTATTGTCTAAATATGCATAGATATTCAAATCACCTGCTGCTATCCTGGCTGATGAGGGCTGCTAGGCCGGAATCGGTCCTAGGATGCTTGTTTCCAGTCCAAGGAGGACCTGGCCTGGCAGTTCGAGCTGGACTGTTCCCATTGGGCGCAGGGTCAAGATTGATTTGCATATGAGTGGGTCCAAACTGGAATGACACAGTAAGCAAAAAAGCGAGGTATTTAGGCACAGATCTCTGTACTGGGGTGAATGTATGGCATTGTTCTGCATTCTGTCCATCAATTGTTCTTTTTGCATTTGC